>NC_071618.1:34387359-35764859 GCF_014839835.1 Dryobates pubescens | reverse complement strand
TTCTCCTCCTAAACACCTCCAGTGATGGTGACTCCACCACCTCCCTGGGTAGCCCATTCCAATGGCAAATCACTCTTTCTGTGAAGAACTTCTTCCTAATATCCAGCCTAAACCTCCCCTGGTGCAGTTTCAGACTGCGTCCTCCTGTTCTGTTGGTAGTTGCCTAGAAGAAGAGACCAACCCCCAGCTGGCTACTACCTCCCTTCAGGTAGTAGTAGACAGCAAGAAGGCTCCCCTGAGTCTTCTCTTCTCTAGGCTAAGCAACCTCAGCTCCCTCAGCCTCTCCTCATAGGGCTTGTGCTCCAAACCCCTCCCCAGCTTTATTACCCTTCTCTGGACAGGTTCCAGCAAGTCAACATCTTTCCTAAACTGAGGGACCCAGAACTGGACACAGGACTCAAGGTGTGGCCTAACCAGTGCTGAGTACAGGGGCAGAATTAATTCTGTTTTCAAATAGGAGGATGCATCCTTCTCAACTTTACTCATCAGAAAGTGAGGTTCCCAGTCTAAACCACAGGATTAGATTTCTTATATGGCCAATGGAGAGAGACAGAATTTGCAAATCACAGCTCTTCCTGTGTATCTTTGTAACCTGTCTTGAAGAACTATCATCTGGAGATGTGTGAGGGAGCCTAACCAACTATTCTGAACTGAGCATCTAACTTTTAGATATCCAGGGTGTGCCTGAGATGCATTCTAATCTAAGGCTTCTAAAAACTTTGCTTTTTGTTTTGAGAACTGTGTTTGCTTTAGCTGACTGGCCCCACTAGAAGGGACAGGGAGAGTACACACACAGATCTCTCTCCCCATCCTCTCTGTAGTGCAGTGAAATCTGGGAGGGCAGATTCCATACATTGCTGACCTTCCATAAGAGTGTCTAGCAACAGGACAAGAGGGAATGCTTTTAAGATGAGGGAGAGTAGGTTGAGACTGGATCTCAGAAAGAAGTTCTTCAGTAGTGGGACAGTGGAATAGGCTGCCCGGGGAGGTTGTGGGTGCTTCCTCCCTGGCAGTGTTCAAGGCTGGTCTGGATGAGGCCTTGAGCATCTGAGAGACATTCGTGCCCATGACAGGAAGGTTAGAGTAGATGATCTCTGAGGTCCCTTCCAACCTAAGCCATTCTGTGATTCCATGAAAAGGCTGGCTAGGGCTGAAGGAGTTTAAGAGTTTGGGAGCATATAGCTTGTAAAGTTTCCTGTTGAGGGTTTTTGCTGTTTTTTTCCCCCACTTTCAGGTGAGGGTGCAGTCCTTTTTGGCTTTGGTTTGTGGCTGTATGTGGGTTTGCCTGCTCCACTGCGGCTACATACACTGGTATTTTTCTTTGTGTATCTGATATGCCTGCAGTAGTAAATCTTTCTTATCTCAGCTCTGCTTCTTGGGTCCTTTTCCTCCTTGCCCACCCAGAGGGCAGGGAGTTGGGAGGGGAACTGTCACAGTAGTACTGTGGAAGTTGTGAGTGGACTGCTAGAACTCAGCTGCTAGCTGAGTTAAAGCCAGGACATTATACCTTTTTTTTCTTGCCAATTTCCTTCAAATATTTCTCATTCAATCTTTCTGCAGATCAATCAGCTACATTGCATAGGCTTATGGTTTTCATGAAATACATAAGGATACTCCATCTTTTGCTTACAAGCACTAAAAGAGATACTGAGTCATCCTATCAATATTTTCTCCACATAAAGCAAAAAACCCACAACTACCATTATTATATTTCTCTCATCTCTTCTCAATTAACACCAAAGTCAAGCTCCATATTTCAGATTAAAAAAGGATTAAAATTTGCTCTTTTAAAGAGAAACACTATGTGTAGAAATAAAGATATATTATTAATAAGTCTGAGACTTCTTTAAATTATTTTTGTTATTTATGGCATGTTGTTCTACAGTTTGTACTGTGTCACAGTGTATTAGAGGTTGGAAGGCACCTCAAGAGATCATTGGGTCCAAACCCTCTGCCAAAGCAGGATCACTCAGGGTGGTCCACACAGGAAAGCATCCAGGTGGGTTTTGAAAGTTACCAGGGAAGGAGACTCCACAGCCTCCCTGGGCAGCCTGTTCCAGCAATGTCACCCTCACTGTAAAGAAGTTTCTCCTCATGTTGAGGTGAAATCTTCTGTGTTCAAATTTGAACCCATTGTTCCTTGTGTTATTACTGTGCACCACTGATAAGTGCTTGGCCCCCTCCACTTGACACCCACCCCTGAGATATTTCAGGGGAGACCTCATTGCTCTCTACAACTACCTGAAAGGTGGTTGTATCCAGGAAGTGGTTGGTCTCTTCTCCCAGGCAACTAGCACCAGAACAAGAGGACAGTCTCAAGCTGCACCAGGGGAAGTTTAGGTTCGAGGTGAGGAGAAAGTTCTTCACTGAGAGAGTTGTTAGCCATTGGAATGGGCTGCCCAGGGAGGTGGTGGAGTCACTGTCCCTGGAGGTGTTCAAGAGGGGATTGGATGTGGCACTTGGTGCCATGGTCTAGTCATGAGGTCTGTGATGACAGTTTGGACTCAATGATCTTTGAGGTCTCTTCCAACCTTGGTGATACTGTGATAATGTGATACTGTGTGATGAGATCCCCTCTCACTTTAGTTAAAATATCTTCTGTTTGGACTCAGTATTTTCTGGAAACACCCCTACTCTGCAATAAGTTCTGGGGAAAACATGAATCCTGGTTGTATTATTCTGGAATACTTCTGTGAAGATGAAAATTTTTCAGAAAGGATACTGCAAGAGATTGAAGGAAAGTATCCTTACTCAGGACTTTTTTCTAACTTTTTGTTTGCATTTAATCTATATGCTCTGGTGTGATTTATAGCAACAGACTATTTGGAAGAGTAAATCTCTACTCTTAAATGAGGGCAATGCGACAAGTTAATTATGTTGAAACATTTTATTAAATCACTTTAAATAATGGAAAGTTTTTTATTATAATTTTTTTTTTCAGTTCAAACCACAAGATTGATTATTGAAACCATGATTCCTTAACAAATTCTTTTGGGTTTTTTTAGTTACTGCTATCTGCTATACTTCATTTGCCTCCTATCATCTAAATCCTTTTTCACTGGAGTGAAAGAGTGATTGGCCTTTGGAATGGGCTGCCCAGGGAGGTGGTGGAGTCACCATCACTGGAGGTGTTTAGGAGGAGAATGTATGGGGTGCTTGGTTCCATGGTTTAGTTGATTAGATGGTGTTGGGTGATAGGTTGGACTCGATGATCTCAAAGGTCTCTTCCAACCTGGTTAATTCTATTCTATTCTATTCTATTCTATTCTATTCACTATTTCTTTCAGTTTTGTGTCCTCAACAAACTTTCTGGAGGGTACCTCCTTCATCATCATCCAGATCATTAATAAAGATGTTGAACAAAATTTGACCCAGTATTGTTATTGTTCCCTGAGGTACACCACTAGCTGATGGCCTCCAACTAGACTTTGTTTCACAAATGACCACCCTTTGGGCCCAACTGTTCAGACAGATTTTAGTCAACCTCACTTTTTGCTCATCCAGTCCATGCTTCACTGGTTTCTCTATGAAGATGCTAGGGTGTATTGAAATTAAATTAAATATGTAGCTTCAACCTCAACCAAGAAACTTATCATATTCTAATTTTATAAACAAACAAGAGATTTTTAGAGTGAACATGTCTTTCTGGTCCAATAGCTTGGTTGCTCAACTGGGTGACAGAAAAATTGCAATCTGATTCCTCCCCTCAGGAGCATTTGTGTGTTGACATCAAACAGACATTGGATAAACAAGTTCAGAATAGTTTCTAGTTTTCTAGGTAAAGCAATGCAAATCTTATTTAAGTTCAGTGGACTATAAATGCATATTAATGACAAAAATGTCTTGTCACTTGAGGAAATCAGATCTTTTCCTAGAAACATATAACAGACTGCCAGAGTAATTTTGTTCTGGCCCACGTCATGTCAAACAAAACTAACATCTACTCCACTTTATATCATGATCAAGTATTTATAACTCTGAAGCTCATTCAGATGTATAATAAAACCTCTTGCAATTGAGTATAGTAGTATGTTTACATTCAGAAAAATAATCTTTGGTGCATAACATATGATTGTAAATGTTTGAACCCTCTTTGTCAGCTTTAGGAGTGGAGTTCTGATCCCAGCTGGCATTTCTTGAGACTTCAGTAATTAAAAATAACACTGTATTAGAAAATTTGTGCAAATTGCAAGAAGGCAAAAGCCTGTATGTTGAACATTAGAATCTGCAATCCCTCCACATCCAACTGAACTAGATTCCTAAATATTAGAAAGTAACTACATAACATTAAGTGAGTTCTGTATTTTCTAATGAAATTAAATTTACAGGTTTATCTTTTTAAAGTATTTTTTTGCATAAATGTATGCCTGACACAAATAGGGGTTGGAGGAGTTATAGGTAATGCACTTAAACATTTCCACTGGGTTTATGGGTCTCTTCTCCCAGGCAACCAGCACCAGAACAAGGGGACACAGTCTCAAGCTGTGCCAGGGGAGGTTTAGACTCGAGATGAGGAAAAAATTCTTCACTGAGCGAGTCATTTGTCATTGGAATGGGCTGCCCAGGGAGGTGGTGGAGTCACCGTCCCTGGAGGTGTTCAAGGGGAGATTGGACATGGCACTCGGTGCCATGGTCTAGTTGTGGGGTCTGTTGGGACAGGTTGGACTTGATGATCCTTGGGGTCTCTTCCAACCTTGGTTATACTGTGATACTGTGATACTGTGATAAAGTTTTTTTGATACTGCACAACCTACACAGATTTGATACCCTCTGTTTCTACCAAACAAAAATGGAGGGGGAAGAATTTCCTCAGAGGACTAAAACATCTCTTCACTATTTTATGACAAGTCAAAAGAGGTGATTCTCCCCCTGTACACTGCTCTTGTGAGTCCCCACCTGGAGTACTGTGTCTAGTTCTGGAACCACGTATACAGGAAAGATATGGATATTCTGGAATATGTCCAGAGAAGGGCCATGAGGCTGGAGTACCTCTCCTATGAGGACAGGCTGAGAGTGTTGGGGTTATTCAGTCTGGAGAAAAGAAGGCTCTGAGGAGACCTTATTGTGACCCTCCAGTATCTGAAAGGGGCCTATAGAAGAGCTGGTGAGGAACTTCTTAGGGTGTCAGGTAGTGATAGCACTAGGGGTAATGGATCCAAGCTAGAGGAAGGTAGATTTAGATTAGATGTCAGAAAGAAGTTCTTCACCATAAGGGTGGTGAGATACTGGAACAGGTTGCCCTAGAAGGTAGTGGAAGCCCCATCCCTGGATGTTTTTAAGGCCAGGCTGGATATGGCTCTGGGCAACCTGATCTAGTGAGGGTGTCCCTGTCCATGGCAGGGGGGTTGGAACTAGATGATCCTTGAGATCTCTTCCAACCTGGACAATTCTGTGATTCTGAGACATTCACATTTCTATTAGACTGAGTAATAAATAGAAGAAAAAGCAACAGCAACAACAAAATGAATAGGCAAAGACTGATTGTTTTGGATCCATCAAAATATATTAAGATGTGGTTAGAAAAAGATATTATAAACATCACAGGATGGTATGTTCTCTTCTATGAGAGGAAAGAATGTATAGAGATTTGTTTTCAAAACACAGGTAAAATAGACTAAGAGAATGCAATATTTGTAATAAAATATGGTTTCAAAGACAGGCATCACAGAAAGTCAGCATATTTGGTTCCATGTGCTGTTTGATCTGATCAGTTTTAAACTTTTTAGATATTTGTACTTCACGTCCATTTTATTTTTGCATCACAGTTATCCATGACTTGAACATCTCTGCTATGAAGAAAGACTGAGAGAACCAGGGCTGTTTAGTCTTGAGACGAGAAGGCTGAGAGGGGATCTTATTAATGTCTATAAATATCTGAGGGGTGGGTGATGAAAGTTACAGTCTCTTTTTGGTGGTGCCCAGTAATAGGACAGAGGACAATGAGTATAAGCTGAAACACAGAAAGTTCCATGTGGCATGAGGAGAAACCTCTTTACTCTGAGGGTGACAGAGCATTGGAACAGGCTACCCAGAGAGGTTGTGGAGGCTCCTTCTCTGGAGACTTTCAAAAACTGCATAGATGCATTCCTGTGTCACCTGCCCTAGGTGATTCTGCTTTGGCAGGGAGGTCCCTTACAACCCCTAACATTCTGTGATTCTAAGATTATTGAGAAAAACAAACCAACCAACCAACCAACCTAAGATTTCAGGACAAGACTAAACAACTGCAAAAGAACCACCAGAATTAATGTGGATTTCCAGAATAATGGACCCCCAAACAAAAGGAATTTGACATAAATGAATGAGAAATGCTTGATCCAGTCACCTCCTTCTGCTTGATTTACTTCACAATGTGTAGTTATGGGGTGTTTACATGGACAGTTTCTGCATCTTAGCAGCTGCAATACAGCCAAAGGCAGTAACTTCTTCCATTAGCCAATTCACTTCTGACATTGGCAGACATCATTTATAGATGTGATTCTTTTAACCTAGTTTCTCAGACGTGAGTGATTCTGCTGTCCTTGTGTTTTCTGTAAATTAAAACTGCTGAGCTACAATAAAGAGTGTGGAAGTGATGGGAGAGGTCATACTTAAATAAGCTGTTAAATGAAAATGCAAAAAATTACAAAGATAGTTCCTTGTTAATATATGCATTTTTTTTTCTCAAGAAAAAAACCCCAACTTCTAAAAATCATAGATTTAAGAAAAATCTGGAAAACTAGAGTTTGTAGCACCTTATGCAGATATTTGAAATAGGATTTGTCTCAGACAATGTCAGATGTGTACATCTGAATTAATCAACTTAGTAGTTCTTGAAAGTCAAGTAAATTCTCAAGCCACTGATATTGCATGGCAACACATCCACAAAAGCTCCTAGTGAATCTCATCCTTTGTCTTAAGCTTGGGCTGTAAGATCTTTAGGACAGGACCCTTTTTTTTTTGCACCATGCTTAACATGAGACATAACAGGAATTATGTTTTTTGAGAGTCATAGTATCATAGAATCAATCAGGTTGGAAGGGACCTCAAAAGTCATCAAGTCCAACTTGCCACCCAAGTCCTCATGAATACTAAACCACGGCACCAAGTGCCATGTCCAATCCTCTCTTGAACACCTCCAGGGACAGTGACTCCACCACCTCCCTGGGCAGCACATTCCAATGGCTAACATCTCTCTCTGTGAAGAACTTTCTCCTCACCTTGAGCCTAAACCTCCCCTGGCACAGTTTGAGACTGTGTCCTAAAGTTGTCAGGCAAGGGGAAACTGCATCCCACTCTTACCAGTTTGGGCTGCATCAAAAGAAGTATGTGATTCTTCCCCTCTACCTGAAGTACTGTGTTCATCTCTGAGGCCCCCAGAGTAAGAAAGACATGGACTGGTTGGAGCTCAGAGGAGGGCCACAAAGATCAACACGGGGCTGGAGCGCTTCTCATATGAGGCTGAGAGAGTTGAATTTTTTTTAGCCTGGTGAAGAGAAGGCTCCAGGGAGATGTTATAGCAGTGTTCCAGTACCTGCAGGAGGCCTATAGGAATGATGGAGAGGGACTTTTTATCAAGGAGTGTAGTGATAAAACTAGAAGTAATGGCTTCAGTAGAAAGAGGGTAGACTTAGATTAGATATAAGGAAGACATTCTTTACTATTGAGGTGCTGAGGCACTGGAACAGATTGCCTAGAAAAGCTGTGAATGTTCCCTTCTTGGAAATGTTCAAGTCCTGGCTGGATATGTCTTTGAACAACCAGATCTAATGAATGATGCCCATCCCCCTGACAGAGGAGCTGGAAGCAGATGATCTTTAAGGTCTCTCCAATCCAAATCTTCCTATGATTTTATTGATATTTGAGTCCTTCCCATTCAAAAGATTGCATCTAGTTCAACTCTCTGTCATACACCTACACTCCTCACAGTGCTCATGAGTAAGCAAAATCATAACATATGACAGATTATTTGTCTTCTCTGGTTTCCCTCTACAGTAGCAACACCAAAAAACATATGAGTTGAGGATAGAGCACATGCATGTGACTCTTGAGCTTGCTGAAAGAGGTGGTGAGAGGAGTGCAAAAAATGGATGTGTTTTGTGGGTTTAATCTGTGAAGTTTAATATCTGCCTGTGAGAAAAACTTCCATAACAGGGCTTTGACGCTCCATACCATATATCTTAGTATCATACCATCACAGTATTAGTCAGGGTTGGAAGGGACCACAAGGATCATCTATTTCCAACCCCCCTGCCATGGGCAGGGACACCCCACACTAGATCAGGCTCCAGGGATGGAGCCTCAACCACCTCCCTGCACAACCCATTCCAGGGCTTCACCACTCTCATGGTGAAGAACTTCCTCCTCACATCCAGCCTGAATCTCGCCACCTACAGCTTCATTCCATTCCCCCTAGTCCTATCACTCCCTGAGATCCTGAGAAGTCCCTCCCCAGCCTTCTTGTAGGCCCCCTTCAGATACTGGAAGGCCACAATAAGGTCACCTCAGCTCCTTCTCTTCTCCAGACTGAACAGCCCCAACTCTTTCAGTCTGTCCTCAAAGGAGAGGTGCTCCAGCCCTCTCATCATCCTCATGGCCCTTCTCTGGACACCTTCCAGCACCTCCATATCCCTCTTGGAACAGGGGCTCCAAAACTGGACACAGTACTCCAGGTGGGGTCGCACCAGAGCTGAGTAGAGGGGGAGAATCACCTCCCTTGACCTGCTGGCCACACTTCTCTTAATGCAGCCCAGGATCTGATTGGCTTTGCGGGCTGCAAGTGCACACTGAGAGCTCATGTTGAGCTTCTCGTCCACCAGCACCTTTAAGTCTCTCTGCTCTGGGCTGCTTTCCAGCCAGTCACTGCCCAGCCTGGATTTGTGCCTGAGATTGCCTCGACCCAGATCCAGGACCCTGCACGTGGTCTTGTTGAACCTCATGAGGTTGGCTTGTGCCCACCTCTCCAGCCTGTCACGGTCCCTCTGGATGGCATCCCTTCCTTCCAGCGTGTCTGCCGCACCACACAACTTGGTGTCATCAGCAAACTTGCTGAGGGTGCACTCAAGGCCACTGTCCATGTCACCCACAAAGATGTTGAGCAAGACTGGTCCCAGGACTGACCCCTGAGGGACTCTGCTTAATATATACTTAAGCACTCACTAGATCAAAGTGTACAAGGGAAATTAAGCATTCATTAACAATTAAAAATGAGAGCTAGACACTCATATTTTCAGAATACTTCACAAATCAGGAAGCACACACCTGTGAAAGAAAGTTACTTTAAAGAGTTTCCATTACAAATACTGCAAGAGAGTTTTGTTAAACTTCTGAATGTAACAATAAAGGAAGGAAGCCACTACTTAGAAGCCTCATAAGGAGATGTGACATAGAGGATAGAAAGCAGGATATTTTTATCTTGACAAAAAGGTAGTTTGAAAAAGGCAAATTAATTTTCAGAAAAATAGATAGATTTCTGAGAAAGTATCCTGCTGAGATCCAGTATATATATAAAAAAAAAATCTAATCAAAGGAATTTATTTGAATCTATCCAAAAGCACTGGTCACATAAAGAGCTGGTTGCTGAATTAGTTTTACCTGGGGAAGCTGACACGACTGTGCAGTCAAAGCAATGAAATATGAGTATAGTGAGGGAGAATGCACAGCAGAGAAAGAATGCTTAAAGACATCAGCCTGTACTACACAGCTTTAAATCTTCCCTGGAGTTTTTCAAACACATGGAGTATTTAGAAGTTGGGTTAGTGTCAATCCATAGCTAAAAAGTGTATATTGCAAAGCTCTTACATATTTAATTAGTTTGTTGTGCGATTCCTGTAATAGAGCTGAAGGAGAGGTTCACTTTATTGAACTTTAGTCAAGCTTGTAGAGCAGCGACTTTGAGAGATTAAATTAGTCATCTATGCTTTCTATAAAGTAAATGGGCAGACAGACACCTCTAAAAGACAGTTCATCCTGCCCTAGGTAAGCTGTCTAAGACTGGGTAAATCACCTGACAGTGTCTATCTCTCTTTATCAGTTTCAGAGGGTAGCTAGTTAGCATCACCTGGCTATCAAATTTTTAGGCAACATAAACCTTAATTTTATATATATATATATATATATATATATATATATATATATGTATATGGAGGTATATATATATACACCCCACACACACATGTATATGCATATATATATACACACACACACACAGCTGGCTTGTACTGAATACGAATATCTGTTTGATGTGATTTTTAGAGATGTTAAGCATACTGTTGACTCAGAACTGAAAACCATCTCTCCCATTCTGAAGGAATATTCAAAGTTCTCATTGAAAATAAAGGGAGACAGAAGCTCAAAATAAAACAAAACTGACAAAACTTTAGACTTAATTTCAGTGTACTCACTCATTTTTGTAATAAGGTAAATCCTTACAGCTCTGATTACCTCTGGCTAGGATTCCTCATGGGAGCTCTTCCCAGTCAAAACTGATTCACAATACTTAAGCTTCATGACATTCCACATTGCTGTGAAATATATCTACAACTGTATCTGATCAAGACAGCAGTTACACTTACATTGCCATGATGTTTGCCTTTCCATAGATAAAACAAGTGGAAAATTACAGGTAATGTGTCTGATGTAAGTATTTAAATAAAATATAAACTCAGAGTAGTAGGAACTGAGTCTTACAACACTAGCAAAGAAGATAAAAGAAAACAAAAAAGCCTCTGTAAGCAAACAAGAAACAATCATTTTAATGGACTGGGTGAGAAGTAGTAAAGATTGTGTGTCCATATGAATTTGTATGCAATATTGCCCGCTTTCCACTAGCAGAAGTAAAAATTATATTGCATGGGAACATCACACATTCCTCCTTATTATTTTCCTAATATTAGGACAGGAATAATGCTTGCATAGAACAGCAAATGTGATATAGATGCCATACTGAAGAAGTATAGAATAGAATAGAATAGAATAGAATAGAATAGAATAGAATAGAATAGAGTAGAACTGAACTTTGAAATCAAGTCCAACCCATCACCCAACACCATCTAATCAACTAAACCATGGCACCAAGTCCCTCATTCAGTCTCTTCTTCAACATCTCTAGTCATGGTGACTCCACCACCTCCCTGGGCAGCCCGTTCCAATGGCCAATCTCTGTGAAGAACTTCTTCCTAACATCCAGCCTAAACCTCCCCTGACACAGCTGGAGACTGTGTCCTCTTGTTCTGGTGCTGGTCACCTGAGACAAGAGACCAACCCCCACTTGGCTACAACCTCCCTTCAGGGAGCTGTATATTGCAATAAGGTCTCCCCTGAGCCTTCTCTTCTCCAGGCTAAGCAACCCCAGCTCCCTCAGCCTTTCCTCACAGGGCTTGTGCTCCAAACCCCTCCCCAGCTTTGTTGCCCTTCTCTGGACAGGTTCCAGCAAGTCAAGATCTTTCCTAAACTGAGGGGCCTAGAACTGGACGCAGGACTCAAGGTGTGGCCTAACCAGTGCTGAGTGCAGGGGCAGAATGACTTCCCTTCTCCTGCTGGCCACACTGTTTCTGATCCAGGCCAGGATGCCATTGGCCTTCTTGGCCACCTGGGCATACTGCTGGCTCATGTTCAGCCTATTGTCAACCAGTACACCCAGGTCCCTTTCTGCCTGGCTGCTCTCCAGCCAGTCTGAACTCAGCCTGTAGCACTGCATGGGGTTGTTGTGGCCAGTGTGTACAACCCAGCACTTAGATGTGTTAAATCTCACGCCATGGGACTCTGCCCATCTGTCCAGCCTGTCAAGGTCCACCTGCAGAGATGTCCTACACTCACAGATCAACATGTGTCCCCAGCTTGGTGTCATCTGCAAATTTACTGATGATGGACTCAATCCCCTCATCCAGATCATCAATAAAGATAATGAACAGGATGGGGCCCAGCACTGATCCCTGAGGGACACTACTAGTGAGTGGCTGAGGTCAGGCTGACAGGCCTGTAATTCCCTGGTTCCTCCTTCTACCCCTTCCTGTGGATGGGCATCATGTTGGCCAGCTTGCAGTCATCTGAGACCTCTCCAGTGAGCCAGGACTGTTGAAAAATGAGGCATAGCGGCTTGGCCAGCTCATCTGCCAGCTCTCTCAGCACCCTAGGACAGATCCCATGGACTTGTGGGGATCCAAGTGGCTAAACAGGTTAGTGTATTTCCTACAATTAAATTTCAAAGCAGAAAATTACAGTTGTTGTTGCAGATTTTAAAACAAATATATAAATCCATTAATTTGTAGTTGGTCAATTGATCGGTTCAGAAAATCTGCACTGGTGTATCTGAGAAAACATTTTGTCTGGACCAGTCTATGGTGCTGTCTATTGAAATGTGTCACTGGCAATCAGAATTTTGGGGGTTTATATATTTACTTTTCCTATGATACAGTATATTGTTGGTTAGCTTTTTCATTTTATGGGTGGATCTTTATCTCAATCTCTTTATGCCAATTTAAAGGCACATGCAAAGACCTCTGGTTTTCCAAAACCTGATATTCCTGTTTAGAATGTGATTTTCTTTCCATAAACATTGAGCTACTCATCAGCAGAAACTTTTCAAAAGTAGGTATTTCTATTAGAGGAATTCCACTCTTTAACATTATCTTCAGACAGTGGAGAAGAAAATGACCTTAAATCCTACTTTTTTCTTTTGAAGCTATGCTATCTTTGATGTTATACTGAAAGATAAGAGGGAGGGATGGGACTTCTACAATATAAACTTGTGTGAGGTTGTGTGGTTGTGCATAAAATTAGGCTAGGAGGGAAAACTGAATAGAAGACTGTGGATAATAAATGCAGTCTGAGCTGTTGGTTATTAGGCATATGGACATGAATCCCAGCCCAAACATATGTATGATCTGCATGATCCCTGCCAGCCCAAGACTCAAACTTAACCAAAGGACCTCTGACAGGGATACAGTAAATGCAACCCTCTTCAAAATCTTACCACAGCCCTCATTCTAACCCGTTCAGACCCTGGATGCTTCTAATTTAAACCTCAGAGAAAGGGAGCAGGGAGGGAGAAGAGATGCTGCCAGGTCCCACCCTGACCTTTAGCAAGCAGTATCTCAGGTTATGTCTAGCATGTACTAAATCAAAGAAGGGAAAGTATTAGTTTTTGACCCCCAGGCCAAGTGGCATTTTCTGGTTTAAATCCATGCTTTCTGTCTTAAATCCATGCTTCTGTGATAGTGAATTCAATAAATGTATTTTAAAATATACACATGCAGGACCTCTGAGTGAAGGTTGCTCTGCTTATTACAACAGTCTTGGGCAGATGGCAACTCAGGCCATGTACAAAAAGTGGTGTGTAGGAATCAGCAGAAAATCTACCTACAAGGTAACTGCCATACTTTTTTTGTTATCAAACATATGACATTTAATATTGTTACCTTGTTAGTATTTTCTTGAAAATCAATGCTATGCACTGTTCTTACTTTGTGTGACAACTTTTTCTTAAACCTTCTTTGCATATTCAAACACAGAGCATACACAAATAACACCACGAAATTTCCTATTAAGATCCCCAACAACAAAAGAGCAAAAGAAGCATAATTAGTGTGGACAGTCAGTGATTGTGCTGGGTTACACCCATCCTGGGGGAGGTCTGTGAGAGCCCTGCTTCCCCAGGGGACAAAAGTAACCTGATCCACGTGAGCAGAGAGGGACTCGGTTCCCCCCTCCCAGGAGGAGGGGTCCCCCCAGTCGAAGGTGGTCTATTCCACTCTCCCTTCCTGTCCAGCAAGCCTACAAAAAGGAAGACACTGCAGCCATTTCCTCCCTTTTGCTTCTGCCTCACCTGGATGAGGGGACTGAGTCACTGCTTGCTTCCTGGTTCTCTACCATGTGTCAGGCCTGGTCTTTCTCCCTGCTGCATCCACATTTCTCCAAAGGACTGTTGGTTTTGTATATCTCCCTATCCATCCTTGTTCCTTACACTTGTGAACCATTTCTGTTATTGTTGTGTATATATATATATACATATATATATAGTGATTAAAGAAAATTTTACCTCTATTTCTGAACTGACTCCAAATTTATTCTCAGTAGATGTACCTCCTACCCTTTTTCCTTACCCTCTTTTCTTTCTTTTTACCTTTTTTCCCCATCCCTTATCTCTCTCCATTCTCTCCCCTTGCCTTTTCTTTCAATTGGGAAGGAAGAAGAGGGAGTGGGGGAGGGATTCTCAGTCTTGGCCCCTATCTGAACTCTTAAATCCCAGTTAAGGCTCAAACCACCACAGTGAGCTGATTCATAAACTGGTTCATTAGCTTTGTTGTTTTCCATTTAGCTACATAGACTATTCCTAACCCATCAATCCCTTGCTAGACAAACTTTAACAGTACTGAGAAACTAGTGCTGTTGAGTAGATTTTGCTGATCAGATCTATACCTGATGTTCTGTCCCTTCTGGTTCACTAAATAGGTAGGTGTAAAAGCTGGTGCCAAATCCATACCAAGTATTAGTCCTATACATGTGATCCCCAACACTTAATACATGGGTGACAGGGACAAAGTCAAACCCTTGTATCACTCCCATACTTAAAAATAACATTTGTACATTGCTCCCCAGAGGATGGAATCCAAATCTTAATTGTATTCTCATCATTCCTTTTCAGATTCAGACCAATTCCCATGCAGCTGCTTCTGCTATCCCTTTGCATGACCTGATAGTCCACAGTGAACTCACTCCCAACTTATTTTCTCCAAAAAAACCAAATCTCCTAACCAACTCCAAACACAACTTTGAAGCCTAGTTATCAGAACTGTTAAAATTTAATTTTTAGTGCAGTCTTGCTCTTTTGCCTTCTTCCATAATGCAGTGACCTCTATTAACCCCTATCCTATATCCAGCAACCCACTCCTGAACTTGCATCAGTCTTGAACATATTCTAGTGTTTGTTCTGAAACATTCACTCAGTAGAAAGCTTCAAAGAAATTGAAAATTTTGTCCAGGAAGTTTTTCAGAAAATTGAGGATGCCAATTTCTAGTCTCAAATCTTCACAAATCTTTAATGAAAGTGCAATTGGTTTACTTCATAGGGGATTTATTTTTCTTCAGATTATATATATTGCTTCACCCAAATACTGCTTCATGTCTACGCTATAACTTAATGGGCAGTTAACAGGGTGCAGCAGTCTGATTAGTATAGCAGCACTATGAAGGCCTGAAAATGAAGTGGTCTTTCCACAACTGATTTGTGGAAACCTGGGAACTATTTAACCAAAACCAGAACTAATGCTAATGGAAGTAACACCTACACCTTAGTTTACAAGTAAAATAACTTTTTTCCTCTCTTCAACTGATTTTGTTACCTTGCTAAGTTAGACCAAACTGCTTATCTCGACAAAGACTGATTATCAATTAAATATTAGCTAATAAAATGACACCTTGAGGAATGGGCTGCCTGGGGAGGTGGTGGAGTCATCATCATTGGAGGTGTTCAGGAGGAGACTTGATGGGGTGCTTGGTGCCATGGGTTAGTTGTTTAGGTGGGTTGGATTGGTTGAGGGGTTGGATGCGATGATCTTGAAGGTCTCTTCCGACCTGGTCTATTCTATTCTAGCCTAGTCTAGTCTAGTCTTGGTCAGAGCTGGTCTGGTACTTTGTGGTACCACTGTGTGGCAGGTTGAAGTTTTTTTATCCAGATGGCTTTAAACAGTAATCTGTGACATAAACACTACTTGGAAGAATGTCATTGCTGAAATATTTCAGAAGCTACAGGAAATTTTAAGGCTAACTTGACAAAACAGGAAATCTCAGTAGATCTGTAATGAAACTTAAGGTGACCTTGTAAATAGCTTACATAATACATTTTATAAAACTGTTGTTTTCTGACATTCTACTTCCTCCTCCATTTGATGTCAGGTTACATCCAGTGAAATGTAACTACATGAACAGCCATCCTTCAAATACTAAGTTCCATCATTTTTCCTGCCTCCCAGGGCATGAAATAGCTACCTACCACCTGCTGTTCATGGGTTAGTTTGTCAGGTTGCAAGTCAGAATTGATAAGCACTGGCTTCCATAGTACCTCAAACTACATTATATCTCTGTAGGGCTTAGAATAGCTACTACTGCCCTGCGCTGGTCTGGGAGCATCCCTAGAACTAAATTAAAACAAAGATAATTCTAGACTAGACTGTCTGTGTTTGATTTTACCATATGTCATGCAAGGACTTTGAATGAAAATTGTGTATTTGGGGCGAGTTACAGAACAGCCAAGGGCAAATTCATTAAGCATCTGCAGCTGAAATTATTTTGGGTTCATTGATTCAATGTTTTTCATTAAATAATTTTATGTGGCTGCTCAGATTCACAAACACTTCACTTTTCCAAAATGATGACAGTTGGAAAGAACAAGAACTTATTCGAGGAACTTTCATCTTAGTCAACATCCTTCTCTGTATATGTGTGTATTCAGGTGTGTTTCCCCTTTTTTCAGTTATTAACAACTGAAATAGCAATAGTATTTTTTTACTTAATTGCTTGGAACACACCAACTGTAAGTACAAAGTTAATGATAAGCCTCAACCCAGATAAGCAATGGGAAACCTTTTCAGGCTGTGTTTTTCTCACTGCTGTTCACTTGATGGAAAAAGAAATTAAATTCTTTGACCTTGGATGAGCTATCGTAAAATGCAATCAAAATTCTTTAAGCTCAGAATACAATGTCCTAAATCACAGAATCACAGAATGTGATAAATAGGTTAGTGATCTAAGTTTAGTCTGTTTCTATGATGCATCAGGTACTGAAACCAGTCATATCTGCCCCCACTGGGAAAAAAAGAAGGAAAAAAGAAAAAAAAAAAAGAAAAAAAAATGGAAAAAAAAAAGATAAGAGAATGAAAAGAAAAACATTTTTCTTGCAGAAAAAAATACAGGTTAAGAGCTAGTGGCAAACTAATCATAAGGCATGCTGCTATTTCTTAGAAACATCGAACAAAACCTAACAGGTTCCACAGGGAAGGATTTAGCTAAAAGTCAGGCAGACTTAAGGAAACTGAAAAATAATAAAAGCCCTAAAATGTATTTCTATTTTAAGAACTCCTCAATGTCAATATGGCTTGTATTGCTGGTTAAAAATATTTTTAACGACACATTTACCCCACTGCTTCTAGCCTCTGCCTGTCCAGCAATGGTGGTCACCCTTAGAAGCCAGCACTCTGCCTGTTTGTGCCCTTCACATTACTAATTCCAACTGGCTTTTTTTATCCTTCTTACAACTCTTTATTTGTAGACATGACTGTCAAAAGAGTCCTGTAAGTATTGATTTCTCCAGGAGAGCAGAAAAATCTGGTATATGACTCAGACTTGCAATAACAGACACTGAAAGCATTAGGTGCTGTAGTTGTGGAAACACAGAAAGGAAAAGCGATGGGACACCACTATCCTTTTAGTTGGAAAACAAACAAACAAATAAACAAACAAAACCTCAAGAACAACATTAACCACAAATTCCAAAACCAATCAAGAAAAAAAGCCAACCAAACAAACAAAAACAAACCCCAAATAACTGTATTGTTTTTGACTGAGATGGAGTTGGTTCTCCCTGTAGCATCTCTCATAGTGCATCTCTCGTGTTTTGCAGGGGCAGCTGGGTGTTGGTAACACACCAGTGTTTTGATTACCACTGAGCAGTGTTCAGACAGAACCAAGACTGTGCTTTTTCAACTTTCACACCCACAATAGGAGGCTGAAGGATGGGCAAGATCTTGGGAGGGGACACAGGTGGGCCAGCTGACCCAAACTGATCAAAGGGGTATTCCATACCCTATGATGTCAGCTCAGATATAAAAGCTAGGAGAAAGAAGGAAGTCAGGGGGAGGGGGAAGGGGGGGGGAGGTGGGGAAGGGGGATTGATTAATGGCATTTATCTCACAGAGCAACCATTACACATATTGAAGCTGGGCTTCAAACGAAGCAGCTGGACATGCTTGCACATATGGCCTTTTGTTTCACTTTTACCTCATTAAACTGCTCTATCTTGACCCTTGGGTCTCTTGTTATATTTTCCCTCTCCCCTGTCTATCTAAGGGGTATAATAGAGAAGCTTTGGTGGGCATTTAACCCCCAGTCAGGGCCAAACCACCACATCAATATACCAAGAACCCAGCAAATTACTGTGATCTATAGGAAACACAATTGTTTTTAGTGATTGGCCATTGGAATGGGATGCCCTGGGAAGTGGTGGAGTCACCGTCCCTGGAGGTGTTTAGGAAGAAACTGGATGGGGTGCTTGGTGCCATGGTTTAGTTGATTAGATAGTGTTGGATGATAGGTTAGACTCTATGATCTCAAAGGTCTGTTCCAACCTGGTTAATTCTATTCTGCTCTATTCTATTCTACTCTATTCTATTCTATTCTACTCTATTCTACTCCTATTCTATTCTATTCTATCCTATCCTATCCTATCCTATCCTATCCTATCCTATCCTATCCTATTCATCAGCTAGGCTAAAATATAATGGAAAGTAAAGACTGCCTACTCCTGACTGTCAACCATTTTCAAAAATTATTTAGAACATTCACCCATGTGATTTTACATCTGTCTGAGCAGCAGAGAGATAACTGTCTATAGTTTGATTAAAAGGTAATAAAGAGAAAAAAAAAAAAAAAGGAAAAAAGGAATTAAAAGGAAGAAACTTGCCATGCAAGTTAGACATTTCCTTTGCCAAAACAACACAAGACCTTAGCTGGCAGAAGCGATTGTGGCAAGATAGAATGAAACTTCCCATAGTGTATATGCAGTACTATTTGTAGCCATTGTTTTCAAAGATTTTTCACATGTTGAAAAAATTGTTCCTCTGTTAATTGAAGGATATGCTCCAGAAGCACTTTTAAAATTGATAGTACACCCGTGAGATCTCCGAGTGTTATTCTGCACAGTTTAAAGAACAATTATTTTTATCAGTTCATGTTTCTGAAATATAGCTGATGTGAGAATTTAGTTTGCATAATCCACAATAAAACATTATAGATTTTTACCAAACATAGGCCTTTTGTGTCCTCACTGGGCAATATTTCTTTCTTTTCCATGTATTTATTTCTTTTTTTTTTCCTGTCTGTGTAAAGATCCTGAATTGTGCTTCTTTTCCCCTACACATTCTAATAATTCTTAAATATATTTAAAATTAATTATGGTTTTATTGACTTAACTATTGATCTAAAACCCAACCAAACAACAACAACAAAAAAAACAAGAAGAAGAAAAAAACAACACATGAAATGCTAGTGATGCAGTAGGAGCAACTGTTTGCTCAGGCTGAAACTGATTGAAAGCATCCTCTATATAAAAATGAAATGCATTTCTGTGTATGCACTGACGCTTCACCATCTGTCCAACATCTCAGATTTACTCTCCCAGATAACTTCATATTTCACCCTGCAGTCCCTAAAGAAGCATCACTTTAAACGGGGCCACATGGAAAAATGCACTTCAATAACGTCTGAAGGTCTTGCGTTCAGTTGCAAGGGCCACTAATCTAAATGAATGATATGCCTATAGAGCAAGCTTCATTGAAAGTTATGGAAATAGGGAGGAGCAGATGTAAGAGAAAGAATGATGGAAAGTAAAAAAAAAAAAAAAAAAGGAGAGAGAAAAAGAAAGAAAGAAAAGAGAAGAAAGAAAGAAAGAAAGAAAGAAAGAAAGAAAGAAAGAAAGAAAGAAAGAAAGAAAGAAAGAAAGAAAGAAAGAAAGAAAGAAAGAAAGAAAGAAAGAAAGAAGGAAGGAAGGAAGGAAAGGAAGAAAGGAAGGAAGAAAGAAAGGAAGAAAGGAAGAAAGGAAGAAAGAAAGGAAGAAAGGAAGAAAGAAAGAAAGGAAGAAAGGAAGAAAGGAAGAAAGAAAGGAAGGAAGAAAGAAAGGAAGGAAGGAAGAAAGAAAGGAAGGAAGAAAGAAAGAAAGGAAGAAAGGAAGAAAGGAAGGAAGAAAGGAAGGAAGAAAGGAAGGAAGAAAGGAAGGAAGAAAGAAAGGAAGGAGTGTAGAAAGAAAGGAAGGAAGGAAGGAAGGAAGGAAGGAAGGAAGGAAGGAAGGAAGGAAGGAAGGAAGGAAGGAAGAAAGAAAGAAAGGAAGAAAGAAAGAAAGAAAGAAAGAAAGAAAGAAAGAAAGAAAGAAAGAAAGAAAGAAAGAAAGAAAGAAAGAAAGAAAGAAAGAAAGAAAGAAAGAAAGAAAGAAAGAAAGAAAGAAAGAAAGAAAGAAAGAAAGAAAGAAAGAAAGAAAGAAAGAAAGAAAGAAAGAAAGAAAGAAAGAAAAGAAAGAAAGAAAGAAAGAAAGAAAGAAAGGAAGGAAGGAAGGAAGGAAGGAAGGAAGGAAGGAAGAAAGAGAGAAAGAAAGAAAGAGAAAGAAAGAAAGTGGAAAGGAAAGGGGAGCTGGCAAAGTGGAAGAAAAAGAAAAGGGAAAAGAAAAAGGTAAAGATGACAGCAGCTCCAGAATGATGGCAGTAAAAGACACAGGGATTTTGCAGATAAAGCCAGAAGATGCTGGCAGCTATCTATCAGTATTCCTTGATGAAACAGGTATTGGAAATTAACTCATGAACCCTATGAATTACATTCTATCCATGCTCTGGGCTAAGCACTTGTCAATTTTAGCTGCTATTGCAGCCTATTACTCACAGAGTACACGGCTGGCAAGCTAATGACACTGGAGAGTGTTAAAGAATAGCAGCATAAACTGTGTACAACGATGCTTGTCACAGTCAGAGAATATCTTCCCATAGTCCAATGTGAAAACTGAAAGCTCAGACTCTTGGTTCTTCAGTGAGCACTTAACCTCATATCACATTATTTCACATAGGAGAAAAGTACATACCTGAAAAATTAATCACTGATCTGCCTGTGCACAGAAAGCTTTCACCAAGGTTTGCAGAGCATTGGGAAAAGTGCTTTGATTAAACTTTTCTTGAACTTTCTTCCCCCTCCCTGTAGGACAATCTACTCAGAGGCAGAGCTCTTGAAACTGACAGTTTTTTTGGAGGATGCTGATAAAAGAGTAGACAAATGTTCTGCCCTTATAAAACTTCAGCCTCTTATGTATACAGTGTACTCTGTTGTGCATTGAGACATCTCACCTTACTAATACTTGATTACTTAGCTCCCAAAAAACCTTCCAAGGAAGGTTAACTTAATTTTATATGTACAAACACATACATTAATACAATGAAATATTAGAAATGCATTTTATTAAAAATGCACTCACCCAATATATTAGTCTTTTCTTTCCTTCCTTTCCTTCCTTCCTTCCTTTTTCTTTCTTTCCTTCTTTTTCTTTATCTTTCTTTTTCTTTCTTTCTTTCTTTCTTTCTTTCTTTCTTTCTTTCTTTCTTTCTTTCTTTCTTTCTTTCTTTCTTTCTTTCTTTCTTTCTTTCTTTCTTTCTTTCTTTCTTTCTTTCTTTCTTTCTTTCTTTCTTTCTTTCACTTCTTCCTTTCCTTTCTTTCTTCCCTTTCTTTTGGTCTTTCTGTCTTTCCAATGATTGCAACTAGGCTTAAAGGTATTTAAAATAAACATGCAGGTGTCCAGGCTCCTGGCTGTGAGGAGTGACAGAGTCTCTCACTTCTTGTGGCAGACTGCAGGGACTACACCTGTGTCCACTGTGAGCAGGTGGGTGACATTCTCAGCCTAGTGGCTGAGCTGAACGAGGAAGTTGAAAGGCTAAGGACTATCAGGGAGTGCAAGAGAATAGAATAGAATAGAATAGAATAGAATAGAATAGAATAGAATAGAATAGAATAGAATAGAATAGAATAGAATAGAATAGAATAGAATAGAATAGCATAGAATAGAATAGCATAGAATAGAATAGAATAGAATAGACCAGGTTGGAAGAGACTTCAAGATCATCGTGTCCAACCTAACACCACCTAATCAACTAAACCATGCAACCAAGCATCCTGTCAAGAGGGAGCTATACTGGTGGAATCAGACCTACCATCCCTCAAACAGTCCCATCAGATGTGGAGACATCAGGACACTGAGGGCTCCCTACCATTTTCAAAGCTGCCCAAACAGGATGACACAAAAGCTGGAGATCAGTGAAGACAAATTCCTTCCAAGTGCAGGAGGCGTGGTACCCCAATAGCCACTGAACCCCCCCAGGTGTCCCTGAAGAATTGATTTGCTGTTCTTAGTGAACCTGTTTTCACCAAAGACAATGCTGTGCAAGTGAAACCAACCAACAACACCTATAAAAGCTTGTCTAGTCTATGTCATTCAGAGAGGCTCAGAGGGAGCAAGCCTAACGTCAATACATCCAGAGTTAAGAAGAAACAACAGGTGCTTGTTATCAGGGACTCGCTTCTGAAGGGTGTTGAGGGTCCTGTATGAAGACCTGATCCTCTCCTTAGGGAAATTGCCACCCTGGGGCCAGGTTTAAGGATATAGTGAGAAAACTTCCTACCGTGGTCCACCCAACAGACTACTACCCATTGATGGTTTTCCAAGTAGGCAATGATGAAATCTCAACAAGAAGTTTGAGAGCAATGAAGAAAAATTTCACAGCCCTGGGAGGCATGTCTAACAGGTCAGGAGCACAAGTAGTATTTGCTTCTGTCCCACCACAGGCTCTTCCTGATGAGGACATGAACAGGAAAATCCAGCAGAGTAATGTCTGGCTGCAGCACTGGTGCCAACAGCAAGATTTTGGATTCTTTGATCATGAGCTACTCTGCAAGTACCCAGGGCTGCTGACTATAGATAGGAAATGCTTTTCTCTAAGAGAAAAAAGGATTCTGGGACAAGAACTAGCAGGGCTGGTTTATAGTTCTATAAACTAATTTCAAAGGGGGAAGAGGGAAAAAACAGGATCACTGCAGACAAACCTGGAACAATTGTGAGGTGGAGTGGAAGCTCCACTGCTCTCCCACAGGCTGTAGGGAATGGTGGATTATGTGACACCCACAGTAGTAACAGATGCTCCTCTACTAAGTCTCTGAAGTGCCTGTATACCAATGCAAAAAGCATGAGAAATTAGTTGGACCAGAAACCTGGGTGCAGTTGCAGGGCTGTGATCTCATTGCAATTACAGAGACATGGTGGGACAGCTCCCATGACTGGAATGTGGTTATGGACAACTATATACTTTTCAGGAAGGACAGACTGACAAGGTGAAGTGGTGGAGTTGCTCTCTATGTGAATAAGCAACTAGAATATGTTGAGCTTAACCCAGGGGAAGATGATAAAAACGTTGAAAGCTTACGGGTAAGAGTGAAGAGTCATGCAAATATGGGTGATACAGTTCTGGGTGTTTACTACAGGCCACCAAACCAAGCAGAAGTTGTGGATGAGGCCTTCTGCAGGCAGCTGAAAGTATCCTCAAGATGAAGCGCCCTGGTGTTCATGGGTGACTTCAATCACTCTGGGGTTAGTTGGAAAGACCACACAGCCAAGCATAAACAGTCCAAAAGGCTCCTGCAGTGCACTGATGACAACTTTCTGCTGCAGGTAGTTGGAAAACTAACAAGGAGGAGCATCATGCTGGACCTGGTATTAACAAAGAGGGACTGATTGTAGATGTTGAGGTTAGGAGTATGTCTCGGTCCGGAGAGGGAAAGGGACTCTGTTCTTTTGAATATTCCTGTGTTGTGAAATTAGAGGCACAAGCGAGGCCAAAATATCAACAGCTAGACTATTGATTACATAAATAAAGTGGACATAAGAAGGGGAGAGGGAGAAAATAGAGAGGGAGAGAGAGAAGAGAGAGAGAAGAGGAAAGGAATTCTATTAAACAGTGCTGAGGCTTGGCTGGAGAAGAGATGTGGTCCTCTGGGCAGCCTGGGTCAGCTCCATGAGTTGCAGCAGGTGGGACTTAGGACACGGAGAGAGGGTTCAGTCTGCTTCCTGTCTTCTCAGCAGCATGGTCCTTCTTCTGTGTTTTTCTTCTACTAACTAGCGAGTAGTAGCTTAAGTCTTTTATACAGTTTTTAGTCCTTAGGTACGTGTCCAAGCATTGTCCCTCAGGAATTCAGGGGCCAGGAAATCCTCCTTAGGTAAATATCCAGGTATCGTTCCCCAAGAAATCTTTCTGTGCATTTCTGTGTGTTTGGGCAGGGGTCTAGATGGAGGGGGGGTGGGGCTCCACCTTCCCCTTCTCCATCTAACCTGCCCACACACTCGTTACACATCAGGAAACAGGTGGTGAGTCCATTGTCTTGCCATCCTCCCTTCCTGGGGGTATCTGATAACTGGAAATGATCTTGTCCTGAAGGCGTGATGGCTGGGTCCTTGGGCCATTGTTGTAGGCTAGCTGCAGTCCAGTGTTATCACAATGCAATGGCAAGGTGATTTGCATGCAGGATTGGTAGACAGGATTCCTACATGATCTTTGCACCTTCTTTCCAGTGGCTCTGCCCAACAACATATTGTCTGGGCAAGCAGCAAGCGATTTTATCTTTGTTGAGTCACACAAGGAGGGACAAGTACTCTCTCACAGAGTAATCTTAGCTGTAGCAACTGAAACACGTTTGAGTTTTGTATAGAATCATAGAATTAACCAGGTTAGAAAAGACCTCAGAGATCATCAAGTCCAGCTTACTACCTAATACCTAACAACTCATCAACAGACAAAAAAGGAGGTTGATGAGTAAAATTTCAACCCTGACCTTCAAGAGGGCTAACTTTGCCCTCTTCAAAACTCTACTTTGAAGTATCCAGTGGGCTAAGGCTGTAGAAGGAAGGAGGGCCCAAGAGAACTGGTTAATATTTGAACATTACCTCCTCCAAGCTGAAGAAAAATGTGTCTCCTTGAAATAAAAATCAAGTATGTCAGGCAGAAGACCTGCATGGAGAAGTAAGGAACTCTCAGAAAAACTCAAACAAGAAAAAGAAGGTTTACAATATGTGGGAAGAAAGGTCTAGTCAATTGGGAGGATTATAGAAACATTGCCAGAGAATGCAGAGATGCAACAAGAAAGGCCAGGGCCCTCTTGGAACTGATTCATGCAAGGGAGGTGAAAGAAAACAAGAAGAGTTTTTTTCAAATACATCAATGACAAAAGGAAGAGCAGGCAAAAGGTGTGCCCACTACTGAATGATATGGGTCATATGGTAACTGATGATGCAGAGTTGCTGAATGCCTTCTTTGCCTCAGCCCTCAGGCAACTCAGTCTCTGGAAGCAAGGGAGCAGAACTGGAGAGAAGAGGACACTCCACTAGTCAGTCAGGACAGTGTTAGAGATCTCTTAAAACAACTGAAGACACACAAACCCATGGGCCCTGATGGAGTGCATCCACAAGTGCTAAGAGAGCTGCTGATACTGCTGCTGAACCTCTCTCCATCATCTTTGAAAAGTCATGGAGAACAGGAGAGGTGCCTGACCACTGCAAGAAAGCAAATGTCACTGCAGTCCTGAAAAAACGCAAGAGGGAAGACCTAGGCAACTACAGACCAGTCAGCCTCACCTCCATCCCTGGAAAGAGGATGGAGCAGCTCCTTCTGGAGGTCATCTCTAATGACATGGAACAAAACATGGTTATCAGGAGTAGCCAACATAGATTTACCAAGGGGAGATTCTGCCTAACTGACCTCTTTTTCTTTCTCTCTTCCTCTCTTTTTCTCTCTTTCTTTCTCTTTTTATCTCTTTTCTTTCTGTATTTCTTTCTTTTCTTTCTGTCTCTCTTGTCTTCCCAGCAGATAAGCTTGTCTAACAGTGAAATATTTTAATAAGCAGGCACATTCAAAGTAAATGTCAGACACTGTGATCCTGTGACTAACAGCTGCTGCCACTGTTGGTGGAGAATGAGTGAGAGAAGTACAAGTAGGGAAAAAAAAAAACACAACAGTGAAAGCTAGATTAGAACAAATGTTTGTCAAGTAAAAAGGGCAGCTTTTTGTCTGATGAAAGAGATTTAATTAGGGAAGTCATAGAAAGAAGCTGTCTCGAAAGTATCAGATCCATTTTCTTCAGATAAGCTAATGAACCTCATTGAACTTTGCAAAGAGCTGCTGAACCAATAATGTAAGAGGGGGAAAAATCCTGAAAGTCTGCTGCAATATTCCTTAGAAATGAACTAAACAATTATCAGTGTGATTCTGAATTCCAGGAAAAGTGGAATGTGATGCATTACTTACTGTTTTTCCTTTAATTTGAGTAAGCAATGGACAAATAAATTCTTCCAGAAAGAAATTAGTCTTGCATAGTGTTTCTCTTTAACAGCAGACTCTAAGGTCAAAATTTAAATCACATGTTGTATGTGCTAAGTCACCTACATGGTACATTATCTGCCCAGTTTGTTGTCTAATTCTATCAAGGTTTTTTTTTGGTGTTGTTTTTTTTTCCCCCCCTAGCAACAACCATAACAAAAACCTATTAAGGAACACAATATTTTGCATGAGACAAGGGCATCTTGAATGCATTAAAAAACACAGTAAACAAAATTCTTTTAACAATGACAACTTTAAAGAAGAAAATAATAAAAAACCCCATCCCAACAGAAGATGATTATATAGAAAATCAGGGTAAACTCAAAAATTCATTCTTTAAAACATGAGGCATTTAAATGCTTTTGAATTATTTTATGCTTCATTGTTATGCTTCATGAGCTTCTCTCCTTGTTTTTCACACTTTGCAGTATGTCCAAAGCTGCAGGCCTGGAATTCAAGTACACAACATGTATGGAATGCAATCATAAAGCTTCTATACTCCTGTGCTACTAATTAGTCCAGAAAGACCAACTAAAAAAAAAACCAAACAAACAACAAACCAAAACAAAAATAAACCACAAAACCACACAAAAAACCGCCAAACAAAACAAAGCAAAAAACCAAACCAAACCACAAACAAAAAAACAATCCCCCCCAAAAAAATCACAACAACAAAAAACCCCCAAACAGACAAAACATAGCAATGTAAGTTAGGATTTAAAGATACATAGAAAATGCACGTCATATGGATTTTCAAAACAGGAAAGACAAGCCTATAAGACTAAATTCAGTGCTTGAGATCTGCCTTTTCTTTCACTACATCTTTGCTCTAAGGTTCTGGAATTGAGCCTTTTTGCATGAGGATCTCAAAAGCTCACTGAGGAATAGAATAGAATAGAATAGAATAGAATAGAATAGAATAGAATAGAATAGAATAGAATAGAATAGAATAGAATAGAATAAACCAGGTTGAAAAAGACCTTTGATATCATCAAGTCCAACCTATCACTCAACACCATTTAATCAACTAATCCATGGCACCAAGCACCCCATCCAATCTCTTCCTAAACACCTCCAGTGAGGGTGACCCCACCACCTCTCTGGGCAGCCCATTCCAATGGCTTTTTCCTAACATCCAGCCTAAATCTCCCCTGGAGCAGCTTGAGACTGTGTCCTCTTGTTCTGGTGCTGGTTGACTGGGAGAAGACACCAACCCCCACCTGGCTACTACCTCCCTTCAGGTAGTTGTAGACAGCAAGGTCTCTCCTGAGCCTTCTCTTCTCTAGGCTAAGCAACCTCAGCTCCTTCAGCCTATCCTCATAAGGCTTGTGCTCGAGGCCTCTTGCCAGCCTTATTGCCCTTCTCTGGACATGTTCAAGAGTCTCAATGTCCTTCTTAAACTGAGGGGCCCAGAACTGGACACAGGACTCAAAGTGTGGCCTAACTAGTGCTGAGTATAGGGGCAGAATGACTTCCCTGCTCCTGCTGGCCACACTGTTCTTGATGCACGCTATGATGCCATTGGCCTTCTTGGCCACCTGGGCACTCTGCTGACTCATGTTCAGCTGGCTGTCAATCAGCACCCCTAGGTCCCTTTCTGTTTGGCAGCTCTCCAGCCACTCTGACCCCAGCCTGTAGCTCTGCATGGGGTTATTGTGGCCAAAGTACAGTACCCGGCAAGATATTGTGAAGATAAAATCATGCTATTGTTAGGTCAGCTCTACTTCAATGTTGATTTTACCTGCAAATAGAAAAGCACAGGTAAGAAGTCACTTCTGAATGCTGACTTTCTGAAGCTTGGGCCATTCTTCAGGAAAAAAAGAAGAGTGATGAAGCTGGTGAAGAGCCTAGAGAACAAGTGTTATGAAGCATGGTTGAGGGAACTGGGGCTGCTTAGTCTGAAGAAAAGGACCCTAAGGGGGAGACCTTATCCCTACAACTGAATGGATGTTGTCATGAAGTGGGGGTTGGTGTCATTTCCCAAGGAAGTAGTGATAGAACAAATAGGAATGGCTTTAGCTGCAGAAGGTGGGGTTTAGGCTAGACATTAGGGGAGGGGTGTGGAAATTACTGAAAGGGTTGTCAGGCATTGTAACAGGCTGTCCAGTGAGGTGGTTGAATTCGTCATCCCTGAATGTGTTTGGAAGACATGTAGGTGTGGAACCTGGGGATATGGCTTAGTGGTGGATTTGGTAGAGTAGTGTTAATGGTGGGACTGAACGACCTTGAAGTTCTTCTCCAATCTAAATTATTCTCTGATTCTGTGAAAAGCAGGTACACTTCTAAAACTTACATTGATTTTTTTTTCCCCATTAACATTATTACTAGTTTTTAGTTATGGTCATTTATTTGTCTAGTCCAGGGTGTACAGTAATACACAATGTGTTCTGACACTAATATTTCTCAGAGGTTCTTGATCCTCAGTATATATAAGGTGTCCAAACATTTGTAAGGATAAGTAAGCAGTTTGTATAGGCTATATTGATTTAGAAATATATGGGCTTCTAGCTTGCTGTTAATTTAGGTCATGTTTTCTGGTAAAAATGAGAACCCTTGCCATGAGAACCCTACTGCATTAATCCAGAGACTACTTAGGCTGTGGATTGCACAGAATAACAGTATACCTAGTGATGGCTTTCAGCTGGATGACAGTGGAAAAGATTCTTTATTCCTGCTATAGAGGTGACGTAAGAATTCCTAATGCCATTACTTCATTTCAGTATACAAATACCTCATAAAACCATTGCTGACCTACTGGGTTAAAAAGGGGAGACAGGTTTTACTGCAGTATTCCACCAGAGGAATAACAACATCTCAGTCTTGAAGATTCCTATAGTTTTGCTTTCTGCAGGAAACTAAGAAATCATTGAGCTTTAAAATTCTTCTTTTTTGTTCTCTCTCTCTCATTTTTTTTCCCCTTTTTTTAATTTGCACAAATAGAAGGTAAATCACAATTTTTGGCTGAATGAAGACATAATCTGATTAAATGTTCTCTCTAGTGTTCTGTGCTGTAAATCAAGAGCGTTCCTACATTCTCGTATGCATTATTGCAGAAATGAATAATTTTCTGCAGAGATAGCATTTGGAGGATGTGCTATCTGTAGGCAGACTGCAGTCTCTGATGCCGAGTCTGGGAGAGTCATTGCTGTGTTGGGCAGCTAGTTGATGATTTCCTCTAAAAACTCTGATAAGGCTGTTGTCAGTCACAACTAGTTTAAGTCATTTTTGAGCTTTTCAATCACTCACAATCCTATTTGGCCCAACTTGCTTAAAAAGTCTGTCACCAACTTTTTGTTTTTCATGCATAGCCACAGCTTACAGTGAACTTCCAATAGTTCTTTATGTCCCTGTGAAATACACCTATAAATTTCCTTTTAGCTTTAAAAAAAAAAATGGAAGCCAAACTGGAAGAATATAGTGTGTGATAAATTGGTATATTTTTCATTACTAAGGAATGTGAACTATTTTCTCTGCTGTATATTTAGCTGGTTTCTGGCTTTGAACTTTTGCACTTCAATCAAAGTGCAATCTTGAACAAAACTGTTTCTTAACTTTTATGAAAGACTCAGCTAGATTTCCTTTTTCATTGCAACTAGCTTGCAGGAGAAAAGATTTCAGCAAAGATCTCATTATCAGAGATCATAGATATCAAAATACATACCCAAAGTGAACAAAAGGTACACATATATACATATAAGTTACCAGGAAGTGATTACACCTTTGTGTCACAAAAGCAGTGTTTTCAAGTAATATTTCAAGTCTTTATGTGATATTCCTTCCTGGTAAACTTTGTCTTTATGTGATATTCCTTCCTGTTAAATTTTGCTCTTCCCACTGCCACCACTGAAATAACAGCAGGAGCACTAGCAGAGACAAAACACCAACTGGCTGATGTCATGGCTGAAGTCAAGACATATGCACATCACAGCAAAAATTTCAGTTACTTTTGGAAACAAAATGTTTAAGAAGTACTTTAAAGACCCATTTTCACACAGGGATGTTTTAGTTTAACAAAGTTAATGTACTTAAATAATCCTGAAGTATTATTGTACTCCTACTATGTTTTACATTTTATTTCTATTCAATATATAAACTCTTTTGGCTTGTTATCTTGTTATGCCTGAAATTATCTTCTTTTCCATTAATCATCTTCTTTTTTTAATTGTGATCATATTTTCAATGTTGAATAGGATAACATTTGGAATTCAGATGGTTATTCTAATGACTATACACTAGAAACTTTATGAATGGCACATTAATTCTATTTCTCCATAAATCCACAGTACAAACCTCCAAGGCTAATCTCCCAGTATTAGACAGTTTAGGGGAAAAGAGCTGGCTATTGTCATGTTTCCTGATCTAAGAGAGATTATTTTCACTTCTCTATTCCACAATAACAATGCTGTGAAATGACCTATTTATCTTTTATTGTCCAGTGCCTGGGAGACAGAAGGTGTAGGCAGAGAGTGGAACTTGCATGTCCAGCTTGTGGATTTTTTTTTCCACCTTGTTTCCCATGGAACAACAAAAGAATGCTTGCAGCTGGGATCAGCATTCACTCCATTGTTCACCATTTCTCATACTCTCTAGAATTAAGGTGCTTTTTTTATTTTTCCCCAGAGCTGAGTTCATGAGGCTTCAGTACATTAAATAAGACACTGAAACTGAATTCTAAAGAAAAAAGATGCTAGGCATTGCTCTCAAACCAGGGAAGAGGGAAAGGGGAAAGGAGTACAAATTAAGCTGTGTACCTGCTCTGAGTAATGGGCTTGTGGCATAGGCAAAATTGAAGTCAGAAATAAAAAGAATAACTGAAGAACAGATTTGGAAGTAGACAATAGAATGCTGTTTGTCAGACAAACTCTATGCTATCCCCATTTGTGTGTAGGAGATGAGAAAAACTAAAGTAAAAATAATAACTTTCTATATTTCCACAGATCTTGGAAAACCAAGCTTAAAATGGGACTGGAAAGCACCTACCATCAAATTACATACAGATAACTATCTCTTTTTTATTTATTTTAATGTATTACAGATGCGTTCAGGAGACAAGCCATCAGTCAACAGTGACAGCCAACGTGAAAATGTATAAGAATAAATTGGGCTTTAATTTTTCCTGACGAAGTATAGACATCTATCATAACTAATGCACTCCTAATAGCACAACATTTTTCCAATGAAATAATCTCATCTATTTTGTTGTGTGTCTTAAACATAATTAGAAAGCAACAGTCCTAACAGTTATAGGAAGAAAGACAATATTTCTTTTGACCAGTGTAGGTGAAATCTACAGCAATTAAAGTTAAGGCAAAGTTTATGCAAGAACAGAGAAATCACATCTTTGCTAAATAGGCTGTGAAGTCCTCCTACTTTTGGTGCCTAATTACTGGTGTCATGCTTGTAATAGCGGCATCTGTGCACACTCAACACTCTAATGGGCAGCTCCTACAGGACTAATGAATTTTAATTGATGGTGTTTAGCGTGGCTTTTGGTTTCTGTCTCTTGTAGAGGAGGCTATGCCCTTCTGCTCTTCTGTCCCCAAGTGAGCTGCATCTCTGTTGGGGAGCTCATAGATACAGATGGTCAACAAAAGGTGAAGAATGCCAGAACTCTCTGGGCATCAGTCGCTTTTCAATAAAGATAAAGCTTGAATTGCTAATCAGCTTCCTTTTTCTACCCAAGCTGTTTACGCTGTGGGCTTAATGTTAATCTCTTTTAGTAAGATGACACATTCTTTTTCAATTCAAAATATGCTTCCTAGGTCGACAAATCAGAAGGCGACCTGCTTCCCAGACTCCCCATAGGTAGTTTTAATTGTAGCGTCCATTGTCAGAGGCAAAACAAAACCACCTCATGGTGACTCTTAATCATTTTACCCACTCTCAGCCTCTTTTGCCAAGGACTGAAAAAACTGCACACCTGCCTCAATGTGCAGTTGCCTCTTTAAATACCCAGCTTTTTGTAAGGTTGTTTTTTTCTTTTTTTTTTTCCTCCCTAGATCAAACCTTCATTCTTCAAGCAGATAGTTCCTTAATTTTTGTATTAAAAACCAAAAAAAGATGCAATAGAAGGAAAAACTTATTTGGGGGAAGCAAAAATTTATTTGGGGGAAGTAAAAGGTGCTACCTTATCTTTTGTATTCCATGCTCCCTTAACTATGAAAGGAGATCTGTGAAACGGTCGATATTTGATAACAAGAACATCTGCTAAAGCTGGTAGAATTTTACATAAAAGATGTTCAAAACCTCAAGTCAAACTGACTTCAATTTGCAAGTAAAAATTTCAGAAGAAGCTTTAAGAAAGATATTTCCATTGATTATACTTGTAGAGAGCAGGTCTTGATAATTCAGTCAGTATTTGGTAGGTAACAAGAACTGCACAGAACCGGGATAAAATATTTATATATGCTCATGGAAATTTTCAAGTAGTTTAATCTTCCACCATATTTGTGATACATCATACATTGGGCTATGTGTGTTAATGCTTTCTGGCTGCACTGGGTTTCTCTATGAGTGCAAGCAATAGAAAGAACATACCTACCCAGTGAAGCAAGGTTTATTCCTGCTTTGAACATATTCTTACCTGTAGTACCAAGTTTCCATGTCACAATTATGAATGTGAGCAAAGAAATTACTATCTGCTTATATTCTAGGAAACAGCATCCTCAAAAGGAACTAGTATCAAATGGAGAGTTAAAGAATGTTGTTGATCATTCACAGGATATTTTGAATATCTCTTAGATGTTATTGAAAGGTAATTTTTTTTATTCAAACATGAACATTTTGGTTTTGCTCTAAGCATCATACACATAGTGCTTGGAATAAACCCCTCACTGCAGAGTAAGATTTCTAATTCAGAAAATATCTGTGCAGAATTTTATGTGAAGCACTAGACCTATTAAGAATATTTTCAGTAAGCCTGCTTCACTGTCTTCTGTGCCCAAGAGGCTTGGTAACAAAATGTGAGGATCACAGCTGGGGTGATCAGACCTTTTTGCTACCAAGCAAACTGTAGTTATTGCATTTGTAGAAATGGCAGTCCATTTATCAAGTGAGTTAGAATGCCAATAAATGGGCAGGAGAGAAAAGTTACAAAGATGGGGTCAATGAATGAGGTGCAAAGAAACAAATAAGAGTAGCAAAATAATTCCCACTGCAGCTGAACACTGGAAAAATAAGGTATATGGGAGATTTCATGACACCATACCAAGTAAATAACCTCTGAAACATAAAATTTTGTAAAGAATCATGTATGTGAGTTTCAGATAGGGTCACTCTCTGTTCTATGATCTTTGTACAATAAAAAAAAATTATAAAAATCTCTACATTGTTGTTTTTATTTAAGTTTGAAGATGCCAAAAGTATTCCTACGGTAGCTGAAAAGCAGCCCATCAGAGCATCATACCCTATACTCTTGTTACATATACAAACACATACAGGCACACAGACAAGTACACAAAACACAAGATAACTGGATAAATGTATTGATAAAACTGAAATCTAGGAAGCCTATGAAACTTGTTTAGAGGTTCTGTGCTCACCATAAATAAATATGGGCAGAGAGTGTAAGTCTGCAGGGGATGTAGTTCTGAAACATGAGCATTTACTCTGCAGAAAAAATCCAAGGCTTCACATTGTAGTTCTGCTAATATAATAACTCTCTGGCCACGAAGGAATAGCCCAGTATCCTAGCTCAGTCCTTCTCCTTATCGTATATATCTGTCCCTTCTACTGCACCCATATGGTTGCTCATCAGTACTTCAAGTGAGTGAGAGTAAAGACCAAAAGCAGCAGGAAACTACTTGATTTGGGGTTAGTTTGGTTGTTGGTTTGGTTTTTTTTCTGGTTTTCCTTTTCTTTTGGATAGACTGAGGAGGAGATATTTTTAATGCCTTTTAGATTTCTGAGTCTACTCTTGATGTGATCAGACATCCAATACATGACAAACATGAACAGCATATACTCACATTAGTAGGAGTTATTTGTTAAAATTGTGGTAACTGAAATATAACACTTTACTCCGAGATCTTCTGAAAAAGAAGACTTATTTTTACTACTGCCAGGACCTTGTGAAATGGATTGCTTAAGGTACACAGTATTAGGCAGATATATCCTTGTTAAAATGGTATTTAAAGGAAAAAAAGGGAGAGAAAGAGCACATTGTAACTGACATGCTTGTTATGAATCCTTTTGTATAGGCCTCCTGTATAAACATTTTGTACCATCCTTTCCCAAAGAAGACATTTTTCCCTGTACCTCAGTTGGAAGCTGTCTGGATCTTCTCATCAGCAAAGAAGACTTGGACTTAGGAGAGATGGCAAGCAACATTTTTTCAGCCTCCTCTAGATGAGCTGCCAGTAAGTCAGCAGCCTTTATTTCATATAGGGAAAAAACAAGAGATATTCCAACTACCAACTGGTATCAAACCAAATCAATATCAAAGCAGAGCACCCTGACAGACTTTCTGCCTTTAAATACTGTCTGCTATCTAGGCCCATTTTAAAGATGGCTGAATCATGTAAATAATTTCTTGGGGGTTTGCCATTCAAGACCCAGTGCCAGGATTCTACCCCTGGCCTTGTTGTAAGCCTGGACATATGGCTTCACCTGCCATCATGAGGTCAGAAATTTGCAAGGCACCAGTGTTATTTAAGGCAGTAGTTCAATTTACTTTAAACATTAAAAACAAACAAGCATAATGAAATCTACTGCAACCGTAGCTCCATGCATACTTATGTTGAGCAAATATATCGATCACCCTTTGCAAAGATGTACTTTAATATGTTGTAAAACCTTGCTAATATAATAAATAAAATGGGGGAGGGTTAAGTGCATGAAATTAGATCATCATGCTCCGAAGTAGAGATATGAAATAGCTCAAGGCACCTGCTCTCTAAAGGAGCATTAACTAGATTCTACACCTTAGTCCAGTGATCAATAGACAGTTCAATTCCCAGACCTTTGTCCTCACTCTAGGTAATATGATATGATCTAATTCATGTCCTAACCATTATCAGCAAAAACAAGGGTGCTATAAACTGGCATGCCTCCATCACCTCCAAGGGAAGCCTGTTGAGATGCTTTAGGCTAAACTTCAGTCAGGCTATCTGCTTCTCAACTTTTCTTGGTAAAAATAAAAAAAGAAGTGTTAAGGTCAGTGAGGAAAAACAGTGCAAAGCAACTGCTCTGCAAGCTGATAGGAATATTTTCTTGGAATGGGATGAGCTCAAAGTCAAATACATCGTTTTGGTTTGCAAAACTTCGAGGGGTGAAAAGCTTTATGTTGCTAGATTTCTTCCCTTTTGTATTGTTTCTGTGCATCTCAGGCTGCATCAGGGGAGGTTTAGGCTGGAGGTTAGGAGGAAGTTTTACACAGAGAGAGTGATTGCCCATTGGAATGGGATGCCCAGGGAGGTGGTGGGGTCGCCGTCGCTGAGGGTGTTCAGGGTGAGGCTTGACAGGATGCTTGGTTCCATGGTTTAGTTGATTAGGTGGTGTTGGATGATAGGTTGGACATGATGATCTTGAAGTCTCTTCCAACCTATTCTATTCTATTCTATTCTATTCTATTCTATTCTATTCTATTCTATTCTATTCTATCCCACTCCTGGGATCTGTCTTTTCTATTCCCATGCTGGATGTTCACTGGCAAGAAAAATATTACAGTAATATTGGATAAAGTATTGTTATCCAAGTCTTTTGACTACTTGAAATTCTAACAAGACATTCATGCGAAATACCTGAAAAGACACTGGTGAAAAAAAAAATAACATGATCCTGAAATTCTGTCCTCTGCTTATGACATGCAATTTCCACCCAGCTGTGACATCTTTTTATTGACACATTTTCACCTAATGTTATTGACCAAGGAGAAAATGAACCACCTCTTGAAATGACAAAAATTAGTCTATATTTACTGTAGAAGAAACCTTGTCCTTAACAAACCTTCAAGCAGGATTATGTGATAGGGACAGACAATCAGTATCAGAGCAGAAAGTATCCTCTCTGATCATCTAGCACCTTGCTGACTCCATTTCTCTTTTGTTTATTCCATGAATCAGTCAAAGGAATCAGAGACCCAGGAGCACCATCCAGGATCACCAAACCAGCATGTTCCAGTTTGAGGCAGAGCCTCCCTTGCCTCCCACCGGGGCAGAAAATATATGACTCGAACAAACAGATTGCAGAAGTAATGGAAAGTTTAAATGGAAAAGCAGTGAATGTTTTACAGAGAACCACAAACATAGTGACAAAGGAGATCCCAAAGCATACCCAGAAGCCTCCCATCATTCCCCTTCTCCCCACTTGAGGGTACACCCAAAACCCCCAGGGCTCTTTCTTCCCCCCCTTCACTGTTAGGCTAATCTCAACTGGCCAGATCTGAGATTGCCCTTCCCCCTTCTCCTCTTGGCATTAAGCCTAGTCAGGCCTAAAATGGCCTTGAGATAATTTCCCCTCCATTGCCAGACAGGGAGCATCTCCCACGAGGGCAGCGAGGGAAGAAAGAGTAAGTGTAGGACATTGCAGGTGGATTTATAGGGAGCAGGACATTATGGGAATGAAATACGCTATTTCCTGTGTCCACCCACTGGGCTGGAAACCTGGGGCACCGAAGGTGCATCTTGTGTGGTAGCAGCAGAAGGTACCCAGCCTAAACTACCACACAGCATAAGGCAGAAAAGCATGAAGTAATGATTTTGATCACAGATAGTATGTCGAGTCACCATTTCTGCAGCTGGTAGGAGAGGGAGTGGTGCCATGCCCACACTAACTCACTGAAGGGCGCAGAACATAGTTGTCTCTCAGACAACTGGACCAGAGCACAAGGATATGGTAGGCTGTCTTGTGGCATCTGACAACAAAAAAACTCCAATTTACATCACCTTTGTGTGGCTTGATGCAGCATCATATATTCAGCCAGAAGTTTATACAGAATTGTTTTGGCCTTGATACGTTGATATTAATGGAGTATATCCAAAGCATGTTGGCATAATCAAGTGAAGGCTGAAAGTTCCATGGAGACTGAAAACAAAGTAATAGATGTAATTTCCAGCATGTCACTTTGTTTTTACAAATAGAATAGAATAGAATAGAATAGAATAGAATAGAATTAGAATAGAGTAGAATTAACCAGGTTGGAAAAGACCTTTGAGATCATCGAGTCGAACCTACCACCCAACACTTTCTAATCAACTAAACCATGGCACCAAGCACCCCATCCAGTCTCTTCCTAAACACCTCCAGTGATGGTGACTCCACCACCTTCCTGGGCAGGCCATTCTAATTCTTGAGGAGTTGAATCAGTACATTAATTCTGGAAACCTGCAATAGGGTGTTATTTAAATATCTAACAATCAGAACAGTACAGACACCTAGAAAAATGGTCACAGTTCAAAAGTCTGTGCTATTTGGTTTTGTCTTGCTGGTGGTTATTTGTTTTTCCTAACAGCTAAAGCAGCAGTGCTTCAAGGTCTGAGTACAGAGCATCAGCATCAGCAATACTTAAATGTAGATCTTTTGGGGGAAAACCAGAAGCTTCCCCTCACTAATTCATAGAGGAAAGCAGATGAGGATGTCTTTTTGACAATCAAAGCTTTAACAGTGAGAAGGGACAGAAAAAAGCTGGTGAGATATGGCTATTAGAAAGCCTGCAAAAATCTCACACTTGCACAATTACAAGGTAGTATTGCTGTGAAAGAGATTAAATCAATAAAGATACAAGGGAGAGAACAAGAACAGACTGTATTTATTTCTGCCTCTTGGTTCCAGTGTATATAATGCAGAAGCATGGATATTTCAAATGTTCAGCCATATCTTACCAACTTACATATATTTAAATAAATAAATAGTAAAATAAATAAATAAGATTTATAAATATAAATATATCTATACACACACACACTGGTAGGGATGTATTTAATCCATTTTTGCCGAGGCAACTTTATTTAGAAAGCTGTTTACCTTTCTGAAAAGCCTCATTAGGCATAAAAACAAAGAATGAAGTTGATTAATGTGCTCCAAGCGTGATGTTTAAATTGCAATTTTCATATACGTAAATGGATGCTTCTGTCGTATTTTGTTTGATAATTTACAGAGTTAGCACTGTCCAAACCACTAATCAGGTTCTTTTTATGAAGACAGCTGCAGAAGATCCTTTTAGAATGCTAATTTTCATTAGTGCCTTCGCTCACCAAGAACCAGGGCCTTTTTCACAGAGAACCTCATCTGTATATTAGGGGTGAAAATTTTAGTTCACTTCCAATTCAATTGTTTGGGGATTTGTTTATTTTGTGGTGGTGCTTTGTTGGTTTCTGTTTGTTTAGTTGTTTTGGTTGTTTTTTGGTTTTGCTGTGTTGTTGTGTTGGGTTGTTTTTTTTCAGTAGGGTAATCTGAAGAGAAGGAGAAAGAACAGAAAAAACCAACAACAACAAAAACCCCAAACAAAATACCCACAACCCAAGTGGGTGGATTTAAAAGAGAAGAGTGTGCATAAATCAAGACCAAAGTAGTTATCTTTTCCTATATTTTTGATATTATCATCTGCTGAGCTGGCAGGAAAAAAAGCAAGCTGCACAATGGGAGCATTTCTCTAGGTAGTGTCTGTATATTTTATAGGATGGTGACATTAATACAAATTAGTTTTAACACATCACTTTTCTAGTAATTCTGTTCTAAAGCTACTTTAAAGCAAAAAGTGGCAGGAAGCAGAAATGACAAATAGATCAATACATGGTTTCTTATGTTTAAAAAAATAAAGCAGGTTTAAATCAGAAGTAGTTATAGCATGCCATGATTGTCTCAGTTTCTCTCAGCAGTGCTAAAGCTGATTCAGTGGAAGCATTAGTTTCTGTTAATTTGGAATTTTCATGCTCCAGTGATAGCATTAATTTTTTATGCCATTGTAAATAGTAAGTAACCAATCAAATAGTCTAAATATATTAATGCTCTGCCTTTTTGCATAGGTATGAGAAGATTAGACTAATTCTGCTGTACAAACCAAACAGCCTCATGGAAGCACTGAAAGTACATTTACTGTTGCAAGGATGAGTGACTTTTCTCAAAATGTTTTGCACAGGGCCAGATCAAAATTAGGCGTACACCCTTAGCTTTAATACTGCACACAACAGTAATGAAACAATCTCACACTTCTTATAACAAATCTGAGTATAGGGGCGCTAAATAAACTCTAACAGTTTCAGAAATGTCAGAGAACAACAGACACCTGTTTGGCAGCCCCTGAAGTTTCTCCACAATGATGACAGATCTACTTTTAGAAATGGAAAACTAAGTGCCGGGTTCTACACATTGGCCACAACAACCCCATGCAGCGCTACAGGCTGGGGTCAGAGTGGCTGGAGAGCATCCAGGAAGAAAGGGACCTGAAGGTACTGGTTGATAGTAGGCTGAACATCAGCCTGCAGTGTGCCCAGGTGGCCAAGAAGGCCAATGGCATCCTGGCCTGCATCGGGAATAGTGTTGCCAGCAGGAGCAGGGAAGTCATTCTGCTCCTGCACTCATCGCTGGTTAGGTCACACCTTGAGTCCTGTGTCCAGTTCTGGGCCCCTCAGTTTTGGAAAGATGTTGAGTTGCTGGAGTGTGTCCAGAGAAGGGCAACAAAGCTGATGAGGAGTTTGGAGCACAAGCCCTATGAGGAGAGACTGAAGGAGCTGAGGTTGCTTAGCCTAGAGAAGAGGAGGCTTAGGAGAGACCTTGCTGTCTACAACTACCTGAAGGGAGGTAGTAACCAAGTGGGGGTTGGTCTCTTCTCCCAGGCAACCAGCACCAGAACAGGAGGACACAGTCTCAAGCTGCACCAGGGGAGGTTTAGGCTGAATGTTAGTAAGACGTTCTTCACAGAAAGAGTGATTGCCCATTGGAATGGGCTGCCCAGGGACGTGGTGGAGTCACCATCACTGGAGGTGTTTAGGAAGAGACTGGATGGGGTGCTTGGTGCCATGGTTTAGTTGATTAGATAGTGTTGGATGATAGGTTGGACACGATGATCTCAAAGGTCTTTTCCAACCTGGTCTCGTCTCGTCTCGTCTCGTCTCGTCTCGTCTCTTCTCTTCTCTTCTCTTCTCTTCTCTTCTCTTCTCTTCTCTTCTCTTCTCTTCTCTTCTCTTCTCTTCTCTTCTCTTCTCTTCTCTTCTCTTCTCTTCTCTTCTCTTCTCTTCTCTTCTCTTCACTTCCCTTCTCTTCACTTCCCTTCTCTTCACTTCCCTTCTCTTCTCCTCTCTCTTTCCCCAAAATGTGCTTATATCCATAAATTCTATCTTGAGCCCCTTTCTATTAAATCTGCCAATATTCCACTTAGTCTATACTGTACCTTCTCTTCTGTCTTTTGATCCTTCCAGTTACATACAGATGCCTGCCCACCCTGACATAAGTCACTGAAATGATATTTAATGGTCAAGGAAGCTTATTTGGAATTCCTCTTGTGGAGAAAGAATTACACCAATGAAACTACATAAGCAGAACGGGATTTACCCAAAAGTCAAAATTATATTCTGTGGTTAAACACCTTGAATATCAGTCTGTATATTACACTAAGGCAAATCTTTGCACTTGTCAGCTCTCTGTCTTTCTGTCTAACTTCCATAATTCATTGGCTCCATGTGAAGTGTTTACAAATGATTTCACAGAAGAATGAGAAAGAACAATTATGGAAGCTGTGCCTTAATGAGAGCTGGGGTAGGGGAAAAGATTGCAGCATACTGTTGAATTGAGAGGATATATACTAAAACAGGTGCCAGAGAGGAGAGGAAAAGAAAAGAAGATTCTGGGAACATTAGGGGCATGTGAGTTGCAGTGAATGTAATTGAAAAATAGAGAAAGGCTACGAGCATCACTTAGATTGACTAATAAATGTGACAGCTGTACACTGCTTATGCAAAACTGCTTATTTTAGACAAATGAACTGCCAAGGCAACTACCTGTTTTAGGTGCATGAGAATGTCAGTCTTCAGCACAGGTATGTGGAAACAAGGGTTTTTATTTTATAGTATATGTTATCTGTGATAAATATAATAGATCAGGAGGAGCGAAAGTAGAGGAAAATGAAAATGCTCTTGGGTCATAAATGATTATCAGAGTTAGGGTGCTGAAGGCTGATAGCAACTGAGATATTGGAGGGAGTCAGAGTGTAAGAAGAGAAATGAAGCAGCACTACTACTAATAAAGAAACACTACTATGGAGGTGTTATGAAAGCCTTCCTTGCTGATTTCTGACTATTTTCTATTTCATATATATAAATAGTTGGAATAGCTAGACCTATTCTATTCTATTCTATTCTATTCTATTCTATTCTATTCTGACTGTCACTGTGAAATTCTATCACTGCTACTCCTAACTGGGGAATAATCCCAGGCTATAGCAAAATTAAAGCAGAAAAATAAAAAAAGTAAGGAAGCAGTTAGGCAGAGATGAGAATCACAGCAAAACTGTCCTCAGCTGGCTTCAGAGGGACTATGACATCCATTTGGCACCCACAGAAATATATTTTCACATGCTGACAAGCCAAAAATGTCACTGATACATGAGCTGTCTTCAATGATCTTTGTAACATCTGCAATGTGGAGGTTGCCTATCCAGTCATTGCTTCATTGGATTACTGCACAAAATCAATAAAAGTGTAAACATGAGCTATAGAATAGAATAGAATAGAATAGAATAGAATAGAATAGAATAGAATAGAATAGAATAGAATAGAAAGAATAGGAGTACAATGTAATGTAAGGTAATGTGATGTACTACTATAGAATAGAATAGAGTACAATAGAGTAGAATAGAGTAGAATAGAATAGAATAGAAAGAATAGGAGTACAATGTAATGTAACGTAATGTAATGTACTAGTATAGAATAGAATAGAATAGAATAGAATAGAATAGAATAGAATAGAATAGACCAGACCATATTGGAAAAGATACTAAGAAGTGTCTTAATAATGGAGATGCTTTAACTGAATGTTCTGAAAATCTAGACTGTGTGGAATGATACCATAATTACATTATTTTGCTAATTTACATATATTCTCAAGAAAAAAAAAAAAGGCATTTTGATAGGAATAAACACAACATTATCAACCTGACATAAGTGCAGAAAACAAAAGTGAAGTATGTGAAAAATTAAGTAACATGAAGTGAAAAATAAATAAATCTTTCTGTGCTGGTACATCATATGTTTTTGTTGGAAAGTTCTGCACCTATGAACTCCCTTGAACAAGATCTATCTGAAGCAGAGTTTACCCGAAAATACGGAAGTTACATCCAGATTATGTTTTCACCTAATGTAGACACTAAATGAAATCCCATCTTTTCACTGGAAAGACACTTGGATGCCTTAGAATAGAGGAAGTTGCTCTCTACAACTACCTGAAGGGAGGTTGTAGACAGGTGGGGGCTGGTCTCTTCTCCCAGGCAACCAGCACCAGAACAAGAGGACACAGTCTTAAATTTCACCAGAGGAAGTTTAGGCTGGATGTTAGGAAGAAATTCTTCATTGAGAGAGTGATTGCCCATTGGAATGGGCTGCCCGGGGAAGTGGTGGAGTTGCCATTACTGGAGGTGTTTAGGAGGAGACTTGATAGGGTGGTTGGTTGCGTGGTTTAGTTAATTAGGTGGTGTTGGATGATGGGTTGGACTCGATGATCTTGGAGGTCTCTTCCAACCTGGTTTATTCTATTCTAGGTATGGTGTCTTAGTTTGTAGTGTCTCCCCCTTAGAGTAATTGAATCTAGTAAAACAGATCCTGGTGTTAATTGTTCCTGCTATCTAGGGCCTTTAATTTTATTATTATCAAAGCTCATTTTGTGTCCATAAACTTGCCTTCTGCCCTCAAACATTACTCATTTAAAAGACAATCTAGGAGAAAATCCATTTCCAAACCTGCCATCACGTAGCCCCTTTAAGAGACTACAGTAACTGCAGTACATTCTCCTGTACAGCCCAAGATTATATAGATCTTGAAGGTCTTTTCCAACCTGGCTTATTCTATTCTATTCTATTCTATTCTATTCTATTCTATGCTATGCTATGCTATGCTATGCTATGCTATGCTATGCTATGCTATTCTGTTCTGTTCTGTTACGTTACATTACATTCCACATATAAAGACAGTTAAATGATTTGATCACAGATCAAATATTTCCAATACAGCAATCCAAATTGGAAATACAGGCTCTGTGCTCTGTGGGTTTCCCACAAATGGGATCCTGTGGCAGATTAGCTAGGTACTCAGGACTTGCTCCTCGGTCCAGTATTTTCCCAGATGCTATGGCTATAATTCAAGCAGTCCTTGGCTTGAAGAGGACTAGGGGCTGCTCTCTTATGTGCTCCGTTGCTGAGCTCTAACCTCTTCTGAGATTCAGTTCCTTTGGAGCTTTTCCACTTTCTGCCTTGGTCCAGGTGCAAGGCCTGGGTGCAGTTCTTGCCTGTTTATCCAGGCCCTTCAGCTGCTATTCTCCCAGCATTTGGCTCTAGTTGATTGCTGGGTGAGAACAGGGCAAGTTGCCTGACTTCTCAGCTGGTTTAAACAGTGTCCCAAGACAATTAATGCCCTTTGGTAACACAGATCCCTGATAAACGGACATCTGCAATGGGTCATATCCAAACATGGCCAGGGGCACACACAGTTCACAGGTGTGTCACAAAGTTAATTACATGTGGTACATGTTTATCTGGACCCCAGGAAGTGTTCAGGTTTGCACATTCATGGGTGTTTACAAGATTAATCACACGTGCTATATGTTTTGCCTGGACCATCTGGACCCCAGGAACTGTCCAGGTTAGCACATTTGCAGGTGCTTAGCCCATTGTCTGGGCTAGGGTATTTTTTGGGGTTTGACCTTCAGGACAGGGGGTCATGTGTTCCAGACTCTGCTCATAACAGGGACAAACTCAATTAAAACAGATTACTTGCTCACTGATCAGGTGAGTTTTAAACATCTCAATGCAGGACATTCCACCACCTCTCTGGGCAACCTCTCCCAGAGATTAATCACCTTCACTGAGGACTTCTTTTGTTTAATGCAATTTGTCAGGCTGAACCTTGTGTTTGCCACCTCTTGGCTTTTCACTATTTGCATATTTCAAAAGTCTCTATGATCATCCACTAGCTGGTTGTGCATGAAAACTAGATCTTCTTTAGCCCTTTCTTTATAAGGTTGAACAAACCTCTCTCAGATTCTTCTGTCATATGGCCCAGCTCCCAAACATTATGTTGACACCCTTCTGACTTAGTCTGCTTTGCCAATACCTGTCTTGTACTCGACAACCCACCACTGGATGAAGTAATTCGCTTACTTGTGGTCTCACAAGTGCCAAACAGAGGGTAGCGACCACTGCCCTCAGCCTGCTATGTTCTTAATGCAGCCCATGCTGTCATCAGTCCCAGGACACACTGCTGACACATCTTCAAATTAGTGTCTTCCAGGACCATTTTTACCTTCACTGCAAACCTCCCAAGTCTACCATTTACCTGAGGCTAGAGCTGGCTTCAAGGCTGCACTGATGTGTAGTGCTATTCCATTCCAGGTTCGTGGACTTTGCATTGCCTTTCATGAATCTCATGAGATTTCTCCTTATAGTAGCCCAATGCACAGTCAGTCCCAGGGCACACTGCGGACTCATCTTCAAATTATTGTCTTCTGGGACCTTTTGTCCTTTACTACCAAACTCTCAGTGTTACCATTTCTCCAAGGGGTAGAGCTGGCTCCCAAGCTGTGCTAGTGTTTCATACACTTTATGTTATTCCATTCCAGGTGGAGGACATCACTTTTTTTTTTTTTTTAATGAGTTTCTAAGGGTTTTATCCATCCATTTCTCCAGCCTCTCAAGTGCTTTCTGACTTTTACCCTTGCCTTCTAATATATTATCAGCTGTTTTCCATCACAGTTTCTGAGAAGGCACTCCATCCCACTACCAGTTCTTTAAGAAAGGTAACATGAACTTGCAGCACCAGTATTGGTCACTCAGGTATGTCATTCAGTTTGTTGTTGTTAAACTCTGAGCATTGATCCACTGTCCTCTGAGCAGGAGAGGTTAATTTGTGATTCTGGTTTTCATTAAAGGATTATACTACATGTGGACACTGATGGCTGAGAATAAGGACTAGGAAGAACCAACAAAGCAGATCAGAGTATACCCAGAGAAGAAACAAGATTATGTTAACTATAAAACTGGAGAAAACTTGATATCTTACATACTCCCAGGGAGTTAAGACAACACCTTTTACCCTCACAGATCCAATTTGGATGTTTGGGCTTTTTTAGTTGGTGGAGTTGTTTGCTGATTTCTGTTTGCTTTTTGGGTTTTGGTTTTGTTTGGGGATTTTTTTGTTTGATTGGTTGGTTGGTTTTGGTTTTGTTTTTTAAAGACAGCTAACTAAATATATTTTTGCTGATTTTGATAGTGTTCCCTCCGAAGAACAGAACTATTTTCCCCACCTCTTTCTAACTGATAATCTCACTCCTTTCTCCCGAGACTAATGTAATATCCCTACCTTCTAAGTATAGAATAGAATAGAATAGAATAGAATAGAATAGAATAGAATTAAACAGGTTGGAAAAGAACTTCGAGATCATCAAGTCCAACCTATCATCCAACACCATCTAATCAACTAAGTCATGGCACCAAGTGCCTCACCCAGTCTCTTTTTAAACATCTCTAGTGATGGTGACTCCACCACCTCCTTGGGCAGCCCATTCCAATGGTCAATCACTCTTTCTGCTAAGAATTTCTTCCTAACATCCAGCCTAAAAGTTGCCTATACTCAGCTTTATTTTGGTCTCTCTAGGGCAGATCCACTCCCTTTCTTTTCATCCTCCCTCTATAAACATAAAACCAGATGATATGTGGTTCAAAAAAACAACATAGACTTCTCCAGTAGATGGACGTCTGCTTATGTACCTCTTCATATAATGTCCAATAACCCTCTTTAGGACACTTCTTGTTATATAAGAAGAGGAAGATTATTTTTCATATCAGACAAGAAAATTACCTTGCTTTGTAGCATAGAAGATTTAAAAGGAGAATGTAAGGAAATGTTCCTTATTAAGTACAGGAAAAGCCTACCTAAGTTGTTGCCTTAATCCTTTATTTTTTTAAACATGAAGGTCAGGAAGAGAGGCATCTGTAGATGTCTGAATTGTCTGCATGTTTCATAACTATCTGTACCATGATCAGTTCTCAAGACAGTTCTCTGGCCTAAGAAAGCTTGAGGTATCATAAAAGAAACAATGTGTTCATAGATCTGTTCCTAGGGTTTGTACAGCTGGAACTGCATGGGGAACTCAGATGTGGAAATATTTTGCATACAGCAGGTCTAGAAGATAATTCTGGGCTGAAGTAATTATATAATCTTTTACAGCACTTTATCAGGGAGTCTGTTCAGAAGGGTCAGAGCTGAGATGTCACTGAGGGCTGTGGAGCAGTTCTTGTGCTGCCAAACCTTCTTGTTGAAACATGCAATAGGCTAGGCTGTGACCTCCTGAGACACCCTCCAACATGAATTATCGTATGAGCTTTGTGGCAGGTGCACCTGCCCTTACAAAGAACAGGGCTTTGTGACTGCTGAAACATAGCAGCTGCTGATTCTTTTTGCATCCTTACTCTTGTGCCCTTACTTTTGCACCTTAATGTTGACTGGGGCCCTCAGAGTATAAGAGCCAGCACAACCACAGTTAACGCTTTACTAGGTATAAACAAAGCACTTTCCAGTTAGCTCCTTGGAGCAGTCAGGGACTCTTCTCTTGGATCAGGATGCTCACCAACGAAACCTCCCTGCATTGTGTGAACCCTCATTATCCCCCTCATTTGGTGAGTGAATATTCTGAATATATCCTTGAGCAAGCCCTCATCCTTCGGGAGTGAGTGATCACTTTTCTAAATACCTTTGAGGAGGAGGAGTTCCCTTTTGGGAGCAAGTGAGCACATTTTATGTCATCTTTATGAAACAAGTGTATTTGTGAAACTTAGGAATGCTTAAGTCAAGTTATATAGTATTATATTCCCACCAGACATCTGAACGGTTAATTTACTTTGGGCTGTTGGAGTGCTAAAGAATTTTTGGCTTAAATAAATCTCATATTCTCACTCGACATCTGCTCTGTTTGGTTTGTGGGTGCCTCTGTGTAGAGCCTATACTACAGCTGCAACGTAATGTCTCAAAAACACTCTATCTTGCTTTTTCTAATACCAGTCAGGCCTGACAATTATAGTACACTTTTACCTGTTGGAGGGAGTAAACAGAGACTTGAGGTTGTATTTCAGCCCTACTTTTTATATCTTTAACCAGAATGGTCTTTTGCCAAGCATTTGCCACATGCTATTTAAAGTGATGTTGAAACATTCTATTCAAATGAAACACGTAAAAGATGTCCTCCTCATGGTGTTGTATATCTGGATCCTGCAACTCTACCTCCATTTACCTGTGTGAAAATTAGACAGTGGAAGATCTTGTAAAGCTTACTACCTGCTCACCTGCAAAGATAGATGAATGAATTTGTGTGAATAGGTAAGGAAACCTTTATGAAAACAAACAAACAAACAAACCCCTACCAGAAAATCCCCCCATACCCCACCATGTCCTCCCAAACTAAATTACCAGGGATACAATATAATGAACAATATCAACAGAGTACAGTTTCAGGGCAGAATGTGAAAAATAATGCAGATGGGAAATTTAGGAAGCCAGAATGTAATTATCCAAACTGGACCTTTACCAGAGCACCAGGGCTGGCATCACTATTCTGAAAATCAAACAAACAAACAAACAAACAAACAAAAAAACCACCCAGTGGAATCTCTAATGACCAAAAACAGTGTAAACCATGGTTTTACTCAGCTTCTACCATGCAGGTGTTCTCCCATGTTCTTCTAAGGCATCAGCTTGATGGCAGCTCAGAGAAAATTGTGCTTGAGCCAGCCTTTGAATTACCAGCGAAATTGGATGAAATATCACCAGAATAAATATAGGATAATTAATGTGAAGAAAAGCAGTCAAAACATTTTCAATTCATTTTTCTTAGGATGTCAGTTTAAGAAATACAAGCACTGCTGTCAGTAAGCGTGGTCACGGAGAGTTCAAGACTCCTACATATTCTGCAGAAAGCTATTTGCACAAATGTTGACACTATATTTGCAAGTCATTCCTCATAAGATTTTCAGGCATCCAAATAAGGAATAGAAACATCTTCATGCAATTTATGTAATCATAAACTACTGGTAGTGAAATCTTACTCAAGGCAAATATACTGAAATCTGTTGACATAAGTTGATCAAACAATTCTCAGCCAGATTTCAAAAAATAAAAGTCTACTTGTGGGTAATTTACAAGTAGGAAAAGGTCATGCTTTGTTGATAAATGATTCATTATAGATAGTCTGCTCAGTACATCTCATTCGCTCCTTTAATAATCAGCACAGATGACAATATAATATTTTTAAAGCCGCCTTTTATATTCAACCTTTCAGATGCCTAGCTTAAATTTCAAAGTTTCAGGAGTCTTACTAGCTATGCTACTGAAAACATGCCTAATGTGAAAAATACACCTCCTTTCCCTAAACCTTAGTGGTCCACCATCTCCAATGATCCGCATAGCAGTGTGGCCAGCAGGAGCCGGGAGGTCATTGTGCCCCTGGACTCAGCACTGGTTAGGCCATACCTTGAGTACTGTGTCCAGTTCTGGGCCACTCAATTCAAGAAGGACATTGAGACTCTTGAAGGTGTCCAGAGAAGGGCAATGAGGCTGGTGAGGGGTTTGGAGCACAAGCCCTGTGAGGAGAAGCTGAGAGATCTGGGGTTACTTAGCCTGGAGATGAGGAAGCTCAGGGGAGACCTTATTGCTGTCTGCAACTACCTGAAGGGAGGTTGTAGCCAGGTGGGGGTTGGTCTCTTCTCCCAGGCAACCAGCACCAGAACAAGAGCACACAGTCTCAAGCTGCACCAGGGGAGGTTTAGGCTGGATGTCAGTAAGAAGTTCTTCCCAGAAAGAGTGATTGCCCATTGGAATGGGCTGCCCATCCATCTGGGACTGTCACCATCACTGGAGGTGATTAGGAAGAGACTGGATGGGGTGCTTGGTGCCATTAGATATTGTTGGATGATAGGTTGGACTCGATGATCACAAAGGTCTCTTCCAACCTGGTCTATTCTATTCTATTCTATTCTATTCTATTCTATTCCTCAAATGTACTTCCTCTATCTTCTTTTCATTTAAGCCTCATCATCTGGTCTTAAGGATATCACCTAATTAAAACTAACACTATCTGAACACTAATGATCACAGAATCAAGGACTGCCTTGGACAGGTACTATTTCATCACATTTGATCGATTCTACAGCACTGAAGCCTACAAAAACACTTCTGTTGACATCTACAAAGGCTGTACTAGGCCAGTGGTTAAACTTACTTCAGTATAGCCATTTTTTTAATTTATTTTTTTTTGGTAAGAAACACCACTTACTGAGAGAGCAGCTGTGTACTGTACCAGATCAAGTTTGAGTGGTTTTAAGAAGCACTGCATGTAGAGCCCATTACAGTAATCCAATTTTGATGGATGAAATCCAAGCATACATGCTCTCCTGGTGATTTCCTGCCTAGAAAAATATTTAAATACAATGAAAGAATTACAGTATTAAACACATTTCCTTTTTGATATTCAATAAGCATTGAAATTGGAAACTCTTAAGCACATTGCAGAACCCTTATACTTTCTGTAAGTAGTACCATGTATAAGCATAAGCATCTCACCACCACTGACATTTAACATAGATATTCTTAATTGCCACTCTGAGTGTTTTGCCTTCATGAAGACCCTTTTCTACCTTATAATCAACATTTATGGATGGCATATCACTCTGAGACCACTACTGTATCACTTCTGTGCTCTACACTTGCACCGAAGGCCAGTGGAATTTCATCATAGAATAATAGATTGGTAGGGGTTGGAAGGAGCCTCAGATCATCAACTCCACCATTCCTGCCAAAGCAGGATCTCCTAGAGCAAGCCACACAAGAAAACAGATGGGTCTTGAAAATCTCTAGAGAAGATGACTCCACAGCCTCCCTAGGTAGCCCATTCCAGTGCTCCATCACCCTTAAAAAGGTTTTTTCCCTCCTGTTGAGGTGGTACTTCCTGTGTTCCAGTTTGTATCCATTTGCCCTTGTCCTATCACAGAACATCACTGAAAAGAGACTATTACCTTCTTGACACCCATTCTGCATATATTTATAAACATTTATAAGATTTCCTTGCAGTCTTCTCTTTTCCAGACTAAATGGTCCCAGGCCTCTTTGCTCTTTTTGGAATGCCATTTGAAGAAACTGGGCAATGATGAAACATTTTCTGCAAAGCAAAGCAAGTCTTATTACCAGCTTTGCACTTATAAAGTGTTATTTAATGTTAGTGACTCCAACATGCTTTCCAGTAGGTATTTCATGACAGGAAAGTAGTATTGGAACAACATAAAGAGAAACTAGTATGAGGAGATTACAACACACCAAGAGCAGAATTGTGCCTTGCTTCCCTCAGGTACAAGCAGTCAGAAATAATCTTGATGATTTCAAGAATGGTGAATGATTTTTTTCCTGCCACTTGCTCTTTAACTTATAGGAAAACCCAAAGAGAAAGATATTTTTTTCATCAATCTTTTCTCATACATGGTAGTTGCTATGTTAGTACATACTTAGATCTAGGTTTTGCCAACAATTTTTATTCCACTAAAATTGGTATCACAGAATATACTCAGACTAGCAAGTCAAAGCATCAGTTTATATCCCCTGAGTCTCTATCAGAGTTTCAGTCTCATTTTGATAAGACATCCAAACTTTTGCCGGTACTTCAACAGTTACTTTCCTGGGCCTTGGTTTCTCTATTTAGGAATTCTTCCTGAAGGAACATTCTATCTGAATATTTGCCACAACCATCAGAGGATAAAACTTGAGATTGGCAAGTTTTGGCTGTGTACCTGAAGTTACATATTAATTATGTTTGCAAAGGTTACAGAGACGTAATGCCATAAAGGTTATTTAAAATGAGAAAACCAAGAAGGAAGAGGTCAGAAAATAATTTGGGCATTCATACATGGTTTTGGTACTACTTATCTTGGATATGTCTTCAAACAAATCTGGAGCTACCCTTCTGGTCTTTTATCCATACTTTTTTAAGAATAATGTTAATATTCTTAATGTTAATATGGGTTGGAGTGGCTGAAGAGCTGCCAAACAGAAAGGGACCTGGGGGTACTGATTGACAGCTGGCTGAAAATGAGCCAGCAGTGTGCCCAGGTGGCCAAGAAGGCCAAAGGCATCCTGGCCTGATCAAGAATAGTGTGGTCAGCAAGAGCAGGGAAGTCAATATGCCCCTGGACTCAGCACTGGTTAGGCCACACCTTGAGTCCTGTGTCCAGTTCTGGACCCCTTAATTTAAGAAGGACATTGAGATTCTTGAACACGTCCAGAGAAGGGCAATGAGGCTGGTGAGAGGCCTCGAGACAAGCCCTATGAGGAGAGGCTGAGGGAGCTGGGGTTGTTTAGCCTGGTGAAGAGGCTCAGGGGAGACCTTCTTGCTGTCTACAACTTCCTGAAGGGTGGTTGTACCATTCCATTCGATTCATTCCATTCCATTCCATGCCATTCTATTCTATCATGTAGAGGTCACACAAGTGAGATGCAATGCACAGAGCTACTCAGTAGGAAGCAGGTAAGAAGGACCATCAGTCTGACCTGCATGTCTTTTGACAGTTTATTATTTCTACCCCTCAAACACCGTATAGTTATAATCTGATAACTCCATTTTATTTCAGCACCAGAGAGTCTCTCAAATCTCTTTTGTTCTTTGGTTTAACAGCTTTATGAGCCATACTTGTATACAAATCTTTAAAATATTTTTTGTGGCATTTGTTCACAAGCTTGCTACAAGTTATTACCCTGCATAGCTGCTAGCTTTCCAGTCATCAACAAACCCATCCTTTTCAGAGCAACTTCTGTCATAAACATTGCACTCCGAAGTGGAACAAACAAATATTAGTGGTGACTATGTACTATGAGCACAAAAAAAAATCTACAGGTTACTCATTTAAAATCCTGGGACAGCACAGATTTGGGATACTAAGAGTAGACACTTCTGTTGCTCTTTCAAATTAATACAGGAGTGCAATAATGAAAACACTGATTTGCGTAATATCCATCCTTGCACATCTTGGGCATCATAGGAGAATAGGCTGCATGTGATTAAAAATATCTGCAAAAGATTGCTCCATAGCTTACAAATTAGCACACAGTTTGAGAAGTTTTGGAGAGGTTTGGCAGAAAGTAGTCTGTGAGGCCACACCTTGAGTACTGTGTCCATGTCCAGTTCAGGGCCCCTCAGTTTAGGAAGGATGTTGAGTTGCTGGAATGTGTCCAGAGAAGGGCAACAAAGCTGGGGAGGGGTTTGGAGCACAAGCCCTATGAGGGGAGGCTGAGGGAGCTGGGGTTGCTTAGCCTGGAGGAGACTCAGTCTACAACTACCTGAAGGGTGGTTGAGCCAGGTGAGGGTTGGTCTCTACTCCCAGGCAACCAGCACCAGAACAAGAGGACACAGTCTCAAGCTGCACCAGGGGAGATTTAGGCTGGATGTTAGGAAGAAATTCTTCGTAGAAAGAGTGATTGGCCACTGGAATGGGCTGCCTTGGGAGGTGATGGAGTCACCATCACTGGAGGGGTTTAGGAATAGACTGGATGGGGTGCTTGGTGCCATGGTTTAGTTGATTAGTGTTGGATGATGGGTTGGACATGATGATCTCAAAGTTCTCTTCCAACCTGGTTAATTGTATTCTATTCTATTCTATTCTATTCTATTCTATTCTATTCTATTCTATTCTCATACATTACTGAGTTCAGAAATAGGCAAGAAAAACAGCTGTCTTCTTGTTTCATGTGCTTCTCTAGAAAGCTAGAAAAAACTTGCAAGGAGGATTACTGTAATACTGAACTTCTCATTGTAGAAAACCTAAATCTTCTAAAAATCTCAAAGGTGACAGTCATCATATAATTTAACCCTAAATAGTATTATTTAAAGCTGTTTTAATAAAGATACAGAAAACTCTCCAAGAAATCTGTACTGAAAATATGAAGTGTAGGTGGAACAATAAAAGATACATTAAGGTAGATCTGCAAAAGTGAAACTGATATTAAATGGTTTTTGTGTTCATGTATGAAGCAATTAGGGAAGAAAGCAGAAAACAATGACACAGAGTACATTTATCATGTCCATACATATTTAAACAAAGACCATAAATAATGTGAGAGAGAAAAACAAAACAAAACAAAACAGAAACAAAACAAAGAAAGAAAAACCAGGCAAGATGCAAATATATAAGAAGTACAGAGAATAATATGAGATAAATTTTCTACACCTAATGCAACATAAGACTATTTCTAAATAAAAAGAGTAGACTTTCAGGGAATGAAGGATGGTAAACCTCTGAAATTCTGCATAAATTTTGACTAGCTATATGAGAAAAAAGCTGGAATGCCAAGACAAACTACTGACAGAAGGAAAAGCAAGAACTCATTTCATTTATTAATTGCTGTGTTTTGTCTCATGCATTTATAGCAACGAATTAGTATCTGGCATTATAATAGAATGATATAATAAAATTAAATTTAAACAAATTAAATACATACATACTTTTATTGATATATTAATTCTGAATGCAAAGTAATAACATTCTAGTTACATACTAGCAAATTTATTGCTGCAGTGCACCTTGATGTCTGCAAAGCTTCAGGATGATCAATGATTGTATCTTGCAACTGTGCAAAGATTTGACATATCTTTTTCCACTACCTTGCACCTTTCAGCACCAATTGCCTGCATTTTTGCAAGGCAATAATAAACAAATTATAAAAAGGAGCTATTCCATTTGAAAACATCAAAAAACTGAGAACACATCTGCAAAGGAGACAAGTAGAATCATAGAATCAGTCAGGGTTGGAAGGGACCACAAGGATCATCTAGTTCCAACCCTTCCTGCCACGGGCAGGGACACCTCACACTAGATCAGGCTGGCCAGAGTCTCATCCAGCCTGGGCTTAAACACTTCCAGGGATGGGGCCTCAACCACCTCCCTGGACAACCCATTCCAGGGCTTCACCACTCTCATGGGGAAGAACTTCCTCCTCACCTCCAGCCTCAATCTCCCCACCTCCAGCTTCATTCCATTACCCCTAGTCCTATCACTACCTGATATCCTAAGAAGTCCCTCCCCAGCCTTCTTGTAGGGCCCCTTCAGATACTGGAAGACCACAAGGTCACCTCGGAGCCTTCTTTTCTTCAGACTGAACAGCCCCAACTCTTTCAGTCTGTCCTCCCAGGAGAATGAGATGCTCCAGCCCTCTGATCATCCTTGTGGCCCTTCTCTGGACATGTCAGAATGTCCATATCCCTCTTGTAATAGGGGCTCCAGAACTGGATGCAGTACTCCAGGTGGGGTCTCCCCAGAGCTGAGTAGAAGAAGAGAATCACCTCCCTTGACCTGCTGGCCACAGTAGAATCCAGATCAGCCAGAACAAGATCCAAACACGGTACTTTGTATTCTGATATCCGGTTGAGAGGACAACGTAAGTTCCTCTATTGCTTCCATCCTCTCAGCAGAAAGGAATGGTGTATATGCAAACTGGCAAAGGAGTAGCATGTAAGTCCATCCAACATAGTTACATTAATATTAGTGTCTTTATTAATGAAACTATTATTGTTATTATGTTTCCTTTATTTATTTTTTAAAGATACAAAAATACACTAAAAATCTCTTAAATAAACCGTATTCCGAGCTCTGGTTTTGCAACCCCTTTCTCCTTTTTAACTGATTCTTGTGCACAGTTTTGCCTGTTAACTTTTCCATCCAGGCCACTCAAGGTGTTTTAAAGAATTTACCTTTCCATAACGCTTGTGACAGTCAATTTGTTGCAAAAAAGGATTTCAGCATTCTCTGTGGTGGCTATCACAATAAAGAAAACCAAAAACATTCTTAGGATGTTGTCTTAAAAATCTGTCACCATATTCAAAGATTGATCTCTATAACATATCTTGTCCTTAAGCACAACTCTCAATGTCATTCCTATTGCTGTCTACAACTACCTGAAGGGAGGTTGTAGCCAGGTGGGGGCTGGTCTCTTCTCCCAGGCAACCAGCACCTGAACAAGAGGACCCAGTCTCAAGCTGTGCTAGGGGAGGTTTAGGCTGGATTTCAGGAAGAAGTTTTTCATAGAGAGTGATTGTCCATTGGAATGGGCTGCCCAGGGAGGTGGTGGAGTCACCATCACTGGAGGTGTTTAGGAAGATGTAATGGATTGGGGCAGATCCCCTCCCCACCACAGGCAGAAATAACGACTCAGACAAACGGATTGCAAAGGTGATGATAGTTTAAATAGAAAGCAGTGAATGTTACAGAAAACCCAAAGCGCAGTGACAAAGAAAGATCCCATCCCCACCTGAGGGTGCATCCAAAACCCCCAGGGCTCCTTCTTCCCCCTCCCTCTGCTGGGCTAGTCTCAGCTGGCCAGGCCTGAGACTGCCCATCCCCCTGTGGCCTTGGGCCCAATCAGGCCCATGGCCGGGAGATCTCTCCCCCAGTTACCAAGTCTTGGAGAGGGAAGGAAAGAGGAAGTGCCAGACCCCACCGCAAAATTTATAGTGGTGCAAGGGATTATGGTAGAAATACCTAATTTCCTGAGTCCACCCACTGGGATGGACTTCTGGACACAGGAAACACCCCTGTAGCAGAGGGCACCCAGCCCAAACTACGACAGAAGAGACCGGATGGGGTGCTTGGTGCCATGGTTTAGTTGATTAGATAGTGTTGGATGATAAGTTGGACTCGATGATCTGAAAGGTCTCTTCCAACCTGGTTTATTCTATTCTATTCTATTCGATTCTATTCATTCAAAGGTTCTTTCAAAGACTGACATAGCTGGATTCTATGTTTGGTTGATTTCATAATGGAACTCTTTATACCTAAACCAGGTATTGTGACATGGCATTATGCTGTCTGCTGTAATCCAGTATTATCTCAGAGAGAGATCTAGAGAGATACATCAATATTCCAATTACTTTTGATTAAATGAATATCATCTCTTTAGAATCTGATCTTTGCCAAAATATTGTTTAAAAAGTGTTGCAAGTTGGTTATCCAACCCTTCATCATTTGGCTGATTGCTGACAGCTCAGTGGTACATGAATCAAGAGCCAAAATGTCATTTGCTACTAGAGCGGGAAAATTATTTCTGGCAGCAAACTCCACTTGCATGTTATAAGAAAATGCTTTTATACATCTCCACAATCAGTGCAATAAGACCATCAGAACAAGTCTAGTTGTCACATCTAGTATGTGTGTCACTGTCTTAATATGTGGAAAAAAAATATTTGATTTGTCTAAATAAATCCTAATAAACAAAAACAAGAACAGCATATTGATACACTTTGAAAGTCAGTACATAGCATTTACGAAAGACTTTAAGTGACTTAAAAGCTTAAATTCACTGCAAAAAGGGAATGTATTAGTTTGGGCTGGGTGCCCCCCTGCTGCGGCCACATAGGACACACTGCCAGTATCCTGAGGGTCCAGTCCTGTGGGTGGACACAGGAAGCTACATATTTCATCCCATAATGTCCTGCTCCCTATAAATCCACCAGCAAGGTCTTACTCTTCCTCTTTCTTCCCTCGCTGCCCTCGTGGGAGATGCTCCCTATCTGGTAATGGAGGGGAAATTATCTCAAGGCCTTTTTAAGCCTGGCTAGCCTTTATGCCAAGAGGAGAAGAAGGAAGGGCAATCTCAGATCTGGACAGCTGAGATAAGCCTAACAGTGGAGGGGGGGAAGAAAGAGCCCTGGGGGTTTTGGGTGTACCCTCAGGTGGGAAAAGGAGAATACTGGGAGGCTTCTGGGTATGCTTTGGGATCTCTTTTGTCGCTGTGCTTGTGGTTCTCTGTGAAACATTCACTGCTTTTCCATTTAAACTTTCCACCACTTCTGCAATCCGTTTGTCTGAATCTCATTTTTTCTGCCCTGGTGGGAGGCAAGGAAGGATCAGTCTTCCAACCCACCACAGGGAAGAATAAAATCTATATCTTCCTAGCAGAGGGATGTTCCTGAGTCTTGAGAGAAACAAGAATGGAGACATTTAGCATTTCACTATTGAGTTCAAGTCTTTCCTTCTCTCCTTGGAGTGCAAACGCCCCATTATATCTTTCTGCAACCCCTTTCCTAGGCAGTGTATATGACTACAGCAGTATGAAGACACCATGGGACCAGGCAGCTAGAAAGCACCTTGGTGTCGGTCAGATTTAAGTGTTCCATAGTCTTGCCTGGCAGTGAGGTCAGACTGACAGGTCTGTAATTCCCTGGCTCATCCATCCGCCTCTTCTTGTGGATGGGCATCGCATTGGCCACCTTCCAGTGATCTGGGACTTCTCCCATGAGCCAGGGCTGTTGAAAAATGAGGGTCACAAATATGATCAGAGGACAGGAGCACTTGTCCTCTGGGAAGACCTTATTGTGGCCTTTCAGTACTTAAAAGGGGCTTATAAGAAAGATGGTCAGTCTTTTTAGCAGGGCCTGTTGCGACTGAAGAAGGGTTAATGGTTTTAACCTAAAAGGGAATCGAATTACATTCAATATAAGGAAGACATTTTTACAATAAGGGTGGTGAAACACTGGAACAGGTTGTCCAGGAAACTGGCCACTTCTACTTGACACCAAATAATATATCTGCACAAGAACTTGTGATGAGCTAGGACAGAACAAATGTCTTTATTCCTCTTTACTTTAGGTCTATTCTATAGGAAAATATTAGGGTTTTCAATCTGCTAAATTATTGAGACATCTCATAATCCCTTTCACATGGTTTGATCATGGATCTATGTGATAAAATAAAATGAAATATCACTTTGAAGGATTTGAAGTTCTCAACTCTGAATTACCAGACATCCAGAAAATGTCTTGTTATTTCTATGCCAATTGATTGGAAGAGCCAGCATAAATGTAAAAGCAGAGATATTACTTTTAATACAATAAAATGTAAGAACAATGTTGTCTAAAAGCTATATTGCCATGTTTTTTTCATAACTCTTGACCTCTTGGTCTCAGGCTGTGTACAATGTCCTTAATGGACTGGAAAAAGCTAAAAGGCAAAAAGGCACACTAGTATTTCCTTTCCTATTTGAGAAGAAGTGAGCAAACCCTTGAGACAAGCAGGTAATTTATAGTTAAACATTTTCCTTTGATCTGTATATCACTTTTTCTATTTTGAGCTAATTTGATTAAGTATGCACAAAGGGGGAGCCAAAGAGAAAGGCTTTTCTTCAGGCAGCCAGCCAGGAAACAGAGAAGCGGAGACCTAATTTATTATTATTATTATTGATCGATCTCCAAGTGATACACATAATTGACTCAAAATAACAGAGGAGCTGAATTAAATCTGAAACATTTGAGCAAACTTAATATTTGGGTTTCCAGTGCTAAGAGCTTGGCTAGTGTCAACCACAACAATACTAATTCCACAGAAAATGTAAATAAAATTTCATTACGGCTTCACAAGTTATTTTGTGTCGGCAAAACTTCAATAACTGAGGCTCTTATGGATGCTCTTACTCCACTTTAAGTATGAAGAAAAATGCTCTAGGTTATGTCCTCCCTTGTTAAGACTTAAGCAAATGCACTTCATATTACATTTCCTGTCAGTGGCAGAGTCAAAGTACAAAGTAATTACCTACATCCGATTTAGTCATCTGGATGCCTTTTATAAAGCACAGGGAGAAATGGCAGCTGTGTGGAATGATTCATCTCATTCTAAAGCAGGCAGCTAAAATATATCAGAAGAAATATATCTTAAAAGTACCTATCTCTTTTTTACTAGGGATCCTACCACTTTAGATATGGACATCTAATCAAATTTGCATGAGACATACTCAGACCCAGTTACAACAACCCAGTTTGCACATGGCTGTTCATCTATGGCAATAATTCATTTGTACATTTGAGCTGCAGAACTTTGTCTCAAAGTACTCACTGCTTATATACACACCACACTTTCCTGCTTCCCCTGGCTATAAAAACATGATGAATCATGGGTTAAAGAATTGCTATGGAGTGAGCTTCAGGTTTTCTGATGCTCTAAGGTGACACAGGTCTATGTTCTCCACAGAAGGAGGTCCCAGCTGTAGATTCATAAATTTTAAGTTCAAAATGCACACTGCTTTTAATTGTCTTTAGCAGGAAATATACCATAGTGTAACCTGCTAAAATAACCAATTCCAGTCTTTCCTATATTGCATCTTATTACTAATTATTTATTTTTATTATTTTTTTATACTTGGAAATTGTGAATGATTGGAGAGCAAAATTGGGCTAGGCATTCATCTACTATGTATGTACATAGTACTGTGACAATGAGACACTGTTACAGAATGAAACAACTAAAACCCCTAAGAAGCAGTCAGTCATCACCAGTTAAGACAGGCAATGAATTGCAAGGTTTACTCATTCTTCAAATCTCTGTTCTAGTGCAGAAAGATGCAATCTTTACTTGATTGGTCAACATCACACACACAAAAAAACCCCAGAGATTTCTCTGACACCAAACATCTCTGTGTGCAGTATCTAGCATAACATTTTACTAGGGCAGATGCTACCACATGTCAGCTACCAATTTACGTCAGTTAAATGAGAAATATGAACTAGCCAAAGCAAGAAAATGAGAAAAAAAATGTATAAAATACATAAACAGCTCTATTCTTGGTATCTTAAAAATTATTCAATATGTTTATAAAGTAATGTATGCAGCATATAATTTATATCGAAAATTAGAGTAGCTTGTTCACCTCTAGACAAAAGTGTTGTCAGTGTCTTATCTAAGACTGTGATGTAACAGTGTTTAGAAACAATACTGCTGAGACATAAGATCCTAGATCTTAGTTACTTTGGAGATTACCTGATAATTTCTGTTCTTTGTTTGAATTCATGGCATCACCACTGTAGCAGCAGTTAAGTTGCATTTAAGGATATACACTACATTATAATCCCACGTTTTCTGAGGCTTATAACTTTATATAAATTATCTGCTCATAAAGTCATTCTCAGCCCAAAGAAGGCATTTTGAAACAGTCTGACACAACACCATTTGACTACTTAGGATTTGCATGTTCAAAACTGTGCTGCTTCTTTTGCCTCCTTTTTGATGACACATTAACATACTTGTCAACTTATGGTACTCAAAATTCCCCAGGTTTCTTGAGGCATCAGCTTGCAGTTCTCAAAAAGTAGAAATGCTTCTGACACATTTGGGGAAATGCTTAGAAATAGCACATTTTTAACTGTTGCTCAGTTAGGTAAAGGTCAGTGATATCTAAAACTGCCCAAAAAGGAGCAGGGACACTGAAAAAATATCAATGTTTATTACATTTTCCAGCCAGTCAAGATGAACCAGCCCACTGGCATGGAAAACCCTGTTTCTGCCTCTTCCCCTCTCAAAACAAAGTAGACATAAATTTGTTTATACTGGCTGGAAAAAATATTTACCTGTCTTAAACAATTACATTCCTGTAAGGATACTATGTCTAAACAGGTGACCATGCATATCAACATCTGACACTTGGCCACAGCTCAGTAGGCTTGAGTCTAGGCATTCTGCAGTGAAATATGGGTCTAGACATAAAGCTGCTACTCTCGCATGATCTTCCATCTAACGGTTTAGTGATAGTGTCAAAGTAATTAAGCACCTCAGAAAATCAGCTGTAGAATCTGATCTAGCCTCCTGAACAACGATGATGAGGCATGGGCTATCACCCCCTCACATTTGCTCAACAGAAAACCACATCCATAGAAGTCAGTCACTGGGAATTTTCAGATACAGAGGGAGAGAGAGAAAAACAAACCACCCTCCCCAAAACTAGCCCTTTTTAATTATTTGGGCTTCTAGCACTTGCTGAATCTTCACAAAAATGAAGCCAGATACACTACAATAAGAAACAATGGTCACAAACAGGTGATATCACAAGAGGTGTCCTCCTGGTCTTATGAGGCTGTCACTCCAGCTGACATGCACTGTGAAGTAATAAGAAACTCCTTCTCCAGATCCCAGAAAGGAAGGAGATAAATGGCACTGAATTGGCTGTGTTTCCCTCAAAAGTCTCAGACAAGCTACAGCCTCAGCAGGCTGAGCAGCTGAGGCCTTGGAGACTGGGCTCAGTCTCAGATGGAAAGGAAAGATTTATTACCATCTGGTAACGATGATGCTGATGTCTCATAGAGACATACTGGGCTATGCAGCAGCACCTAGCAACTCAAAAACTAGAGGGACATAATTAGGTAACTTAATTACTGGGCTGCTTGTAAAGTCAGAAATTCTACATTATGTTTACTTTGTTATTTCAGTTACTTTTGGCAGGGAAAGAAGGGTGTGGGAAACTGAACCTTTAAGAGGCTAAGACAAGCCAAACTGAAGCAGTCACTGTCATCTGCTGTCTTGTTATATTATTCAGGGACTCCTGTTATACAGTATGGATCACCTAGGACTCAGATGCTGAATGTAGCAACCCTCTATCATGCTGCTTGGCACTGAGTGACTGCTGAAAAACATGGCAACCTTGGTGGTTAACAACCTCTATATATATTCACAGGACAGCTACAGCATAAACAGCTCATAGCTGTGGTGGGTAGAAAATTTCCCCCCCCCAATATTAAATTTGCCAGACCAGCTCAGCTGGAAGCAAATGAAAGCTGTATTTATAAGCAAAACTACACTCTACAATGGAATGCAATGAATATGTACAAAATACACAATATTTACAATATTTACAGGTATTTACAATTAATAAACAGCACAGGGACCCCCCTGGCATAGAACCAGGGGAAGCTAATAGCTTCTCCCTCCCTGCCCCTTCTTTACCCCCCTGTACAAAAGGGACATGAGAAAGGAGCAGAGAGACATTAGACCTAGCCAAAACAATGCAGCCAAGGTCAAGCAGAAACCAGCAGAAGCACAAAGATAGTATCTCCAGAGGAAGTGAAAAGCAAGAAAAATTGTTTTGATATAACTAGTTTAAGTCTAGAGTAGAGTAGAGTAGAATAGAATAGAATAGAATAGAATAGAATAGAATAGACTGTAGAGATCATTGTGTCCAACCTATCATCCAACACTATCTAATCAACTAAACCATGGCACCAAGAGCCCCATCAAGTCTCTTCTTAAACACCTCCAGTGACGGTGACTCCACCACCTCCTCTTCCAATGGGATTGTTTAGAACTATCTTTATTTTCCTTTTTATACCCAGTAGTGATTTATTTACTTTTTACTACTTTATGCTCAAGATCTGTAAAAAATTTTGAAAGGCATGGCCTAAAACTACCACAACAGCACAGGTTTCTCCACTCTGCCTCAGTCAGAATGCCACTGTACTCCCAAGCTTCTCATAGGTATACAGCGATGTTAGAAACTCTATTTGCATTAAAGTTCTCATGGTTCTCTACGGCCTGCTATTAATAGAGGTGGTGGCAGCAATTTCAGAGAGATAAATACTCCTGTAATTTTGAACAGTTTTCAAACAGCATGGCAGGATAGAGAGAAAAATTCTCTGTTTATGCTTGTAGCCATAACTTCTTAGGAAAAGCAGAAAATAAAGATGGGCAAATAGGGTTGTTAGCCACACACTGAACATACAGGATTTAAAAAATGCAACAAAACCAGAATCTGACCTCCAAACCTTGAGTTTCTCTAGTTTATCATATCAAGACCAGATAGGAGTATGAAATATTTTGTTAATTTTCATTGTAAATCTCCAGATGGAACTTCAGCTTATCTGGAAATCTGAAAATCAATGTAGAAATTTGCTGGTTTACTGCCACTTCTAAATCTTGTTGTTCAGTCATTGTATGAAATCTCCCACATGTCTTCAACAATAGCTCATCTGACTGTTTACATAAAGGACTAAATGCCTGTGCTGCTGTGGTTATGCCCATCCTGGAAGCAGGGGGGGCAGGGCTTGTGAGAGCATTGCCCTCCCTGCAGGGGGTTTTCCCCCTGGGAAACTGAGTTTAGTCTGTTCCACTCCCCCCTCCCTGTCCAGCAAGCGTATAAAAAGGAGCAGCCATTAGCTCTCTGGGCCCCTGCCTTTGTCTGGATGAGGACTGCTGCTGGTTTACCTGCTTCTCTGCCACGTGGTCCCCTCTGCTACCCCCATGCCTTTGCAAAGGACTCGTTTTGTATTTCATATCTCTTTCTTCTTTTTTCCATCCATCCTTGTTCCTTACCCTTGTGAACCCTACCTGTTACTGTTACATATATATATATTTGTATTTATATATATATATATATATATATATATATACTGTTTAAAGAAAATTCTTAACCTCTCTACTTCCAAGCCAAATCCAAATTATTTCTTGGTAGATTTGCTCCATTCCTTTGTTTTCCTTTCTATTGGGAAAGAGGAGGGGGAAATGGGGGAGGAATTCTCAGCCTGGCCCTTAATTCCCAGTTAAGACTCAAACCACCACAATGCCTTTAATTATGCTAATGTGATTCTGGTAGCAAACTTGTTCTTGCTAAGCCACAGACAAACAGCTTTGTAAGTCATAAAGAGCAAATTCAAATAAAAGGTGAGTGTATTGCAGTTGCAAAATTATACATTACCCAAACAACATATATCATATATCAATGAATACATTCAGTGAAGAGCTGTCTGTGTTATAGCACCTTTCCTTTTTATGTTTTTTTTCTCTTTTAGTTTAATTTTTGTTCTGAAAGGCATGAGTAAGAGACTGGAAGTCGAATTCAAAGTCTGGAGAATGCACTTCACTGTGTTAACCCAGCAGCAAAAGGAACAATAAACAGCTCTCATCAAAACAACCCTTCAGGATTCTGCAGAGCATCAGACAATTACTCATTTTGCGATGAAATCCTCACTCTTTATCCTTCTTTCATTTTTTTCTTTCCTTTTTTTTTTTTTCTGGACCCAAGTCCACAATGCTTTTCTTCCAGAGAATAACCTGCCCTACTTCAGTTTTTAACTCCAACAAACATAAATACTATGTATACTAACTAGGTTTCTGTGTCAAGGGGCATTAAAAATATGCTAGTATTGTTGAAGAGACAAACAGAAGAACCTTGATTTGGCAAGATGTTCATGTCAACAAAAAACAAACATTAAGGATCCACAGGAATGCTGAAAAGCTTAACAAAAAGAAAAGGAATCACGTGGAATGTGATTTTAAAAGCCCTAAAACTCTCTGAAGTACCTAGAAGGCAAACAAGGAATTTTTTTTACCTGTTTGTTAGTGAGTTTTGTTGCATTTTACAGCATAATATGAAGCCGGGGAGCACAATATAGTACTTTGTAGTAGGATTTAAGAGTTTGTATCTCAAACTACACCAGGGGAAGTTTAGGCTTCAGGTGAGGAGAAAGTTCTTCACAGAGAGAGTTGTTAGCCATTGGAATGGGCTGCCCAGGGAGGTGATGGAGTCGCCATCCCTGGAGGTGTTGAAGAGGGGATTGGACGTGGCACTTGGTGCCATGGTTTGTTAGTCATGAGGTGTTGGGTGACAGGTTGGACTTGATGATCTTTGAGGTCTTTTCCAACCTTATTGATTCTATGATTCTATGATTTTGCGGGAAAGTATTGGCTGAGGCTGGACTTTCTGTCATAGCTTGCCACTGTGTGATAGTGTTTTGAAAGGATACTGTGCTTGAACACAAATTCACTCACAGAGAAGCTGTTAGTTCTATTCTCCACAAGTTACTTTGTTATGTGCAATGCAATAATTACTATGAAGTTTTATGCTGTAACACGTTTGTCTCAGTTTTCTTGTAAGAGATGGAGGCTCATTTTGAACTTTTTGTTTGCTTTCTTTTCTGTCACTTCCATGTCATTCATAATGTATTGTGATTTAATTGGAAGCTGTGCCAGACAGCATTAAAGGTGATTCCAGTCATTACAGTTTTCCTCTTGCTGGCATGTAAGTGGCATTCTTTACAGAGTGCTTATTTGTTTGATCTGTGCTTAAAGGATGTGTATATTTTTAAATCTATTTCAATAAATAAAGCACTGGGCAAAACCTAGTATCTAATGCCTTTTCCTTGCAATCATCTCTAAGCACTAACATTATTACATGGGTAATAATGTGTATTACAGGGAAGAGTGGGGAAAAAAATAGCATTTATCCCATATTTTAGAAAATATTAAGTACTAAAATACAGTTTTTCAAAATCTGATTCAGAAGGGGAAAAAGAAATATAAATCAACTCATGTTCCAGGAAGAAAGATAGATGATTGAAAAGCAGCCTAAAAATTAAGCCTGTGCTTATGGCTTGTTGCATTTTGAGGATGCAAAGATGGAAGGATATAATTCATTTTTCAGAAAATACACCTTTCATGTTTGCCATAGAGTTGATCATTTTCCTGTTCCTAAAATGTTTCTTTCTTTGATACTAATTTCTTACAGATTAATGAGCAGATCAGCCGTTTTACTGAACTAACTGATTCCCAAGGAATGGGAATTTGCTTAGTTATTAGCAGGAGTAATGAGACAGCAGGAACAGTAGGACAATACTCATGAAGGGGGCTCTGGGCTCAGAAAAGAGATTTGGGGCCCAAACACATATACAGATCTTCTGGGATAAAGGGAACTCTTCAAAGAACTTTACAGTATCACAGCATCACAGCATAACTAAGGTTGGAAGAGACCTTGAGGATCATTGAGTCCAACCTGTCTCCACAGACCTCATGACTAGACCATGGCACCAAGTGCCACGTCCAATCTCCTCTTGAACACCTCCAGGGACGGTGACTCCACCACCTCCCTGGAGCATACCTGACACTGCTGGGGTGACATAAGAGTGGAGGTCATGACATCTAGCTACCTCTAGCAGCACAAGGGCACAGGACAGCAGGACAGAAACTCTGCTGAGGATGATATGCATATGCACAGCAACTGTGTCCTCAGCACAGTCCTCAGCAGCCACTGAAGCTAATATGCTAGCACGTCAATACACTTAGAACTTCTGAAGGCAGATGCAGCTCTGTAGGCCCATTTCAGCAGGGATGCACCTGAAGCTTCTCACTGACTTCAGAATCAGGGATGATGGGCTTCTCACCTCCACAACATAAGCACTGGAGAAGGTCTGCATCACCAAGTAAATGTATGGGAAGAGGTCAGCAGGCTGTAACAGCATCAGGGTCTTCTCTGAGACCCTGCAGGACATAAGAGTCTAGGCTTTAGTTACAGTGAAGGAGGGGTATGCAGAGTCTGTGCATACTAAACTGGGAAAGACTCCCAGAACAGTGAACACAAGGAGCTCATGACTTCTGTCACCAAGAGGGCAACTGCTGCAGTTGCAGATCTGCAACTACAGATTTAGGTCAACCGTTTATGGTAAACCCTAGGGGTACATACTGGGTTCAATACTCTTTAATACCACTATTAAAGATCTGTACTATGGGACAGATTACACTGTTAACATTTTCACAGATGATAGAAACGTGTGTACAGGTTTCTTTTAGTTTAATTTAATAAGTAGAGGTGGGTGATACATCAGACAGTTTTGCTGTCATTAAAGGGAACTCTACAGGCTGGGGAAAAGGCTCAACAAAGACAGATGACGTGTCTTCAAGAATAATCCCATGTATCAGTACAGATTGAGGGCTGACTGGCTGAAACATAGCTACACAGAAAAGGTCCTGAGGATCCTGGTGAACACAAGTTCAGCATGAACCAACAATTTACCCTTGCAGCAAAGGGTCCTGAACTGTATGAAAAATAGCATCACCAGCAGATTGAAAGAGATCATTCCCTTCAGTGCTGGTGAGGCCACACCTGGAGCATTGTGTTCACCTGGAGTAGTGTGTCCAGTTATAGGCTCCCTAGTACAGGAAGGACAATGACATACTGAAGCAAGTTAAGCATAGGATCATGGAGATGATTAAGGGGCATGTCACTTGCATATAATGAGAATCTGGGAGAGCTGGGACTGTTCAGATTAGAACAACGTGTATCAACATTTAATGGGAGGAAGGGTGTAAATAAGATGGAAAACAAGAGGCACTGGTCGCTAGTTCAAATACAGGACATTTCATTTAAACATAAGAAAAAAACAGTTTCTACTGTGAAGGTTTTTAAGCACTAGAGCAGGCTGTACAGAGAAATTGTGGGATTTTGGACACATTCAAAATCTGTCTGGTCCTGATTCTGGGCAATTGCTCTAACTGACCCTGCTTTTAGTACAGAGTTGGAAGAGATGTCCTCCAGATATTTTCCAACTGTAATCATTCTGTGATTCTGTGACTCTATCAGATTTAATAGAACTAAAATATCTGATAGTTTTCAAAAAGAGCAAATCTAGAATCTATGTCCCTTAATATTTCCCTGCTATCCTTGCTGAAAAGTCAATATTCCTGCAGCTGCTCATCCAAAATGCTTAATATCTTTGAAAGAAATGATGCATAGGACACTCCAGCTTCTGACTTCACCCATCCAGCAGGTTTAGATGCTTAGCTGTATTTGTTGTACCCTGTAAGATACACAAAAATAGGCTTTATTGTAAAAGATAGATTAGGACTGAAATATTTTTTAGCTTTTTTTTCCTTCTTGTTCATTTTTAAGTGGTTTTGGTTATTAATTTCCCCATCTGGTTTTAGCTGTTATAAGTTCCAATTTTAAGGAACAGTTTTTACCCAAAACATATTCAAAACAGCTATAACTGGAGCACTTCAGTCCCTAGAACTCCAGGTTCTCAATTCCCTAGTGAGAATCCTTGAGAAATATAAATTAAAATTAGTTTCAGTGCATTGAATTAATTATTCCATTTATTGGTTATTATCTTGCTTTGTGGTTTTACGTGCCTCTGAACTGTAGATGAAATTAAAAAAGAAGAGAGAATCAACTAATTAATCTGAGACTTCCAAAGAGAGAAAAAGGTTTGAAAGATAGGAAGAAAGTAAAGTAAAAACTTGATTAAACTAAAAAAAAAAACCCAAAACCCAAACAAAAAACACAAGCAACAAACAACCAAGACACAACAAACACTAACTTTGAAAGAACATATAGCTATATGAAACATAAATTTAATTCATGTTTATATACTCTTGGCATATGTGAGTGTGTGTTTCTATACATACATACATACATACATACATACATTTACATATATATAATTAATGCAATGGGAGAAGGGGTCATGTTTCTGTAGCACACCAGAGATTATGAATAAAATATCTAACTCAGGAGGCTTCAATTATTTTTGTTAGCTATTTCACCGACCTTTCTTCAATATTTGTGTTGGCCTACAACGGATGTAAGAACACTGGCCAAAAAGAAAAACCCATACATATTTGCCAGCTGAAGAATTAAAACATAGTTATTTAATAGTAGGTGCTATTCAAAACATGAATAGAAGGCATCCATTGTTCCTTGTCTTATTACTGTGCAACCTCAAAAAGAGATTGGCTGTATGACAGCAACCCTGCAGATTTTTATAGACATTGATCAGATACCCTCTCAGTCTTGTCAAGACTAAATAGCTCCAGGGATAGAATAGAATAGAATAGAATAGCATAGAATAGAATAGCATAGAATAGAATAGCATAGAATAGAATAGAATAGAATAGACCAGGTTGGAAGAGACCTTTGAGATCATCACGTCCAACCCATCATCCAACACCACCTAATCAACTAAACCATGGCACCAAGCACCACATCAAGTCTCTTCCTAAACACCTCCAGTGATGGTGACTCCACCACCTCCCCGGGCAGCACATTCCAATGGGCAATCACTCTCTCTACGTAGAATTTCTTCCTAATATCCAGCCTAAACCTCCCCTGGTGCAGCTTGAGACTGTGTCCTCTTGTTCTGGTGCTGGTGGCATGGAAGAAGAGACCAGTCCCCACCTGTCTACAGCCTTCCTTCAGGTAGTTGTAGACAGCAATACGGTCTCCTCTGATCCTCTTCTTCTCCAGGCTAATCAATGCCAGCTCCCTCAGCCTCTCCTCTTCTCAGTCTCTCCTCATAGGGGAGATGCTCAAGTCCCCTATTAAAAAAAAAAAAAGAAAAAATTTAAAAAAAAAAGTAGAACTGCTACATATTGTGAAGGTCTGTCTTAGATTCAAGGAACATATGCCATGTGTCTAAAGTGAACTGCTGTAAATGATGATCTAGCAGAGTTTTGGTAGTTGCTTTGAACAGAGTAGAAGGAAGCCAGGCATGAGACCTGCTATTTTGACATGTGGCACATCAGCCAAAAGCCCCCAAACTGTGTTAAAAGGAACCATGCCATATTAACACTGCCAAACTGCATACTGACTCTGTGTCACATCTGTTAAATCTTAGTCTTACTGGAACTGGACAAGAATTTTCAATGTATCTCACATGGTGATGCACATCATGGACTTAACAGCCTAGATTTCCACAGTCATAGACACCTCTTCCCATTTCACAGTGAGGACATACCATGGAACAAGAAGGACTGGCTCTTCTTAGACCAATGTCTGTGCCAGCTCTGCTTTAGGTTATATATATAACTCTGCTTGCCATCATTTATAAAATATGTCTCTTTCTATTAGAAGCAAGATATATTATAGTACACTATAAATATAGATAAACACAGAACTGTCAGGGTTGGAAGGGACCTCAAGGATCATCTAGTTCCCACCCCCCTGCAATCAGCAAGGACACTTTCCACTAGATCAGGTTGCCAAGAGCCACATCCAGTCTGGCCTTAAAATCCTCCAGGAATGGGGCTTCTACCACCTTCTTGGGCAACCTGTTCCTGTGTCTCACCACCCTCATGGTAAAGAATTTCTTCCTAACATCCAATCTGAATCTACCCATTTCTAGTTTTGTTCCATTCCCCCTTGTCAAATACATTCCCCCTTGTCCTATTGCTACTTGACACCCTAAAAAGTCCCCCCACTCCAGCTTTCTGTTAGGCCCCTTTCAGATACTTATATGGTAGTATTGCATCATTGCTTTTAGTAACTAACATATCTATTTGTGAGTTTACAAATAGAAGAGGGGGAAGGATGATTTATGCAAAATATTAATAACTTCAATACTGCATATGCCTATTGCCTAAAATTATAGTATTCCTCAAGATTTTAGTAAGAGGGTACACTTCATGGATTGAAGCCTTCTCATACCATTTCTGATTTTGTAGTTGTTTGTTTTTTTTGTTGTGGTGGTGGTGTTTTTTTAGTAGTGGTGGTGGTTAGGATATGGGGTTGTTTGTTGTTGTTGTTGTTCAGTTAATTTTTATTTATTTATTCACTTTTTATGTTTATTTGATGAGGTCAAAAACCCAGCAAAAGAGTGGTCTGGCAAGGCTTGGTTCTGAATTAATAAGCACATCCAGCACTGACTATGTCTTAAAATATTCTGAGCCCAACCCTCTGGCAAGTGGAGTATTTAAGCATAAACAAATGAAGAATGCATCTAGATGATCTAGCACTTTGGCTACAATAATTTAGTGAGATGAGATTTAATGAAGACCAAGATAAGACTCAGTACAAATATAAACAAGAAAGCTTCTCTACTAAGTCATAAAGGAAGAGATTTAGGAGCATGCAGAGGGTAATTGTAAATAAATCAAATGAACTCCCAGTACAATGCATCCTGAAAAGTTTCACTCTGGAATTTATATACATATGACACTTTTGTAAAACAGGAAAAAATATTGCTGAGTTTCTACTTTACTATTCTCCTGTAGGCACTTAAGCACAAAGAACTAGCTGTACTCACAAGTGTCAATCTGCAAAATTATTTTATATACGTATTTGACAGGCAGTGTGCTAGCGAGATCCTTCAGTCTGCCCTCTTGGTGGAGACAGAAGATGGAGATTCGCGTGACAACAAAACCAAAAAGGTTATTGATGGGTTGGAAACTGCAGAAAATGGTCACACAGGAATTAGGGTTCCTTCCTCCAAAAAGGTGACCAGCTGAAATGAGTCTACACCAATTAATACAGCATGGGCAACAAACAGGAGGAGCTGGAAGTCATAGCACAGCAAGAAAACTATGACAGTTTACATTATGGGAACACAGTGTGATGGCATACACTGTGAAGTGCTGCAGTTGATAGCTATAGACCCTTCAGAAGGGGTAGGCCTATAAATTAGGGACTGTCTAGAGTTTTATGATGGTGGCAAAAGGGTTCAGTGTTTATGGGTAAGAATCAAGAGAAGGCTGACAAGGTGAATGGCGTGGTGAGACTGTTACAGGCCCCTCAACCAGAACGAAGAGATAGAAGAAATATTCTGTAAGCACTTGAGAGAAGCCCCACAATCAATAGCTCTTATTCTCACTGGGGACTTCAACTTATCACATAACTGTTGACAATAAAACACAGTAGAATGAGAGGAAACTGTCCAGAAGATTCCAGGGAAGTGCAAAAGATAATTTCATGGCACAGCTGGTGAGTGAGCTAATTAGAGAAGGCATCCACCTGGACCTGTTTTTTTGAACAGAGGACTTTGTAGGTGTTGTGAAAGTTGGAGGCATTGCAATCACAAAATGATAGCTCTCAGTTCTTGGAGAAGTGAGGAGGGTCAGCAGAGCTGCCACCTTGGACTTTGAGAGGGAAGACTTTGGCCTGTTCAGGAGCCAGCGTCATTTGGGAGGCAGTCCTAAAGGGAAAAGATTGTCCAGGAAGGGGCTGGATACTCTTTAAGAAGGAAATCTTACAGGTGCAGAGGCAGGCTGTCCCCCAGGGTGAGTGGCCTGGCTGAACTTAGGGGTAGGGAAAAATAAGAGGGGGGTGGGGGGTGGAAAGAAAGGGAGTCTATATCCTATGTAAGAAGGGGCAGGCCACTCTTACAAGACTGTCATGAGGTTATGCAGGGAGAAAATTAGGATGAACTTAACTAGAATTTAATATGGCTACTGCTTTAAAAGGCAATTAAAAATATTCCTCTAAGCACCTTAGCAACAAACAGAGAGCTAAGGAGAATCTCCATCCTTTTTGAATGTGGGAGGAAACATAGTGACAAAGGCTGAGGAAAAGGCAAAGGCTGAGGTACTTAATGTCTTCTTTGCCTCAGTTTTTATAGTAACACTAGTTGTTCTTCAGGTATCCAGTCCCCTGAAGGCAGGGACAAGGAGCGGAATGAAGCCCCCATAATCAGAGGAAAACTTCTTCACTACTTAGAGACATATAAGTTTACAGGGTCAGATGGAATCCACCTAAAGGTAATGTGGGAGCTGTTGGAAGTGTCCTTGGTGCCAGGAAGAGTTATGGAACAGATCATCTTAAGTATCATCACATGGCATGTACAAGACAACCAGGTGATTTGGCCCAGTCAGCATGGGTTTATGAAAAGCAAGTCCTGCTTGACTAGCTTGAACTCTTTCTATGACAAGGTAACTCATTTAGTGGTTGTCTACCTAGACTTTACTAAAGATTTTGACACTGTGTCCCACAGCATGCTCTTGGACAAACTGGCTCCTCACGGCCTAGATGGGTGGATAATTCACTGGGTTAAAAACTGGATGGATGGCCAGACTCAAAGAGGAGCATTGAATGGAATTATATGTAGCTGGTGGCCAGTCACAGATTGGATGTTAGGAGGAAGTTCTTCACCCTGAGAAGAACTGGAACAGATTGCTCGGGGAGGTGGTGGAAGCCCCATCCCTGGAGGCTTTTTAGGCCAGGCTGGATGGAGCTCTGAGCAACCCAATCTAGTGTGAGGTGTCCCTGGCCATGGCAGGGGGTTTGGAACGAGCTGACCCTTGAGGTCTCTTCCAATTCTAAAAAGTCTATGATTCTAAAACAAAAGTTTAAAAGAATGGATATGTCAGTCCCATTGCTGTATTGCCAAGCCAATCTGCTTCTCTGAGGTGTTTTCTGACAGTAGCACATGTCCTATATATTAGTATGTACTGAATGATCGCTTCTTTGGGCAGACTTAAAAATGTAAGCCACATTCTCTCAAAATCTTCCATTTCTTCTAGAGTTGAAAGTGAAAAATCACTCGACGTATTTCCACCTTTGTGTTTCTTGTGATGATCCTTACTAGCAATTTTTCCTCAGTTCCTGGGATCAATCACTCGCTTCTACACTAAATGCAGAAATGTCTACATCTTTCTTTTTAGATGCTCTGCTTGCATGTTTATTATGCAGGCAAGTCAGTACAAAAAAAACCATGATCTCATGCCTGGTCCTTTCAATATTTTTTTTTCAGGCAGCTTGAGGGTGATTCAGCTGGACTGGTTTACATGCTTATTTATGAATGTAATGAAATGAAGTCTGGGAATGCTTATTCTTTTTGAAGACAGTCTAGGATAACTATCTCAGACTTGGACAGCTGAAGCTAGGTGAAATGAATCCCATGCCATGCAACTTAACTTTTGGTTCGTTGCACAGTAGATGTATTATCCAAAATTCAGCTGTTAAACTATTCAGGGAGGAAGATCATGTTGATGCTTCTGCATCTTCACACTTTGTCAACTGCCAGTCAAATTTTTCCCTTCTCTTTTCCTTCCTTTTTTTTTTTTTTTTAATCTAACATTTTAATTAGTTTAAACACATTTGCACCTCTTAACGCTTTCATACATTCTTTTTCACATTTATCAGCATGTTTTATGGATCATGATAAACCCCTGGAGATAAATGTGTTATCGCTTCTTCATTTCATAGTGATCTATGATGAATTGTAGCTTAAAACTCTGCGACTGTTCCATCAGTTATTAGGCCTGAGGAAAATCGAAATGGAATTATTAGAAACCACAACAACAAAACAACAACCTGAAATTACACAAAGATAAGTGAATAAAATTATTGTTAATGTAGATACCTACTACAGTTGTGGGCATATGGGGTATCTGCAATGCAAACCTAATGGCTTAATTAGCTGCCTTCAAAAACGAAGCCAAGGGAATAGAGAAAATATTATACATGGTAAGACATACTATTGGTTAGAAGGCAGTGTTTCTGGAGGGTAATGACCCATAGGTTAGAATAGAATAGAATAGAATAGAATAGAATAGAATAGAATAGACCAGGTTGGAAGAGACCTTCAAGATCATCACGTCCAACCCGTCATCCAACACCACCTAATCAACAAAACCATGCAACCAAGCACGCTATCAAGTCTCCTCCTGAACAGCTCCAATAATGGCAACTCCACCACCTCCCAAGGCAGCACATTCCAATGGGCAATCACTCTCTTTGTGAAGAATTTCTTCCTAACATCTAGTCTGAACCTCCCCTGGTGCAGCTTGAGACTGTGTCCTCTTGTTCTGGTGCTGGTTGCCTAGGAGAAGAGACCAGCCCCTGTCTGGCTACAACCTCCCTTCAGGTAGTTGTAAAGAGCAATAAGGTCTCCCCTGAGCTTCCTCTTCTCCAGGCTAATCAACCCCCACTCCCTCACCCTCTCTTCATAGGGCTTGTGCTCCAAACCCCTCACCAACTTTGTTGCCCTTAGACCCTTCACCCGCCACTTGTGTTTTGACAGTGTTGAATGCCCCTGAGGAAAATGAGGATTCCTTGCTAGAGTGAGGGACAATAACTCTCTTGAATGTATCTGTTGTTGAGGCTTCCAGAACAGATCTAAACCTGCCATTTTCATGCTACAGGAAGCTTCTTCCAGGGAGTTTTATATCTGACAAAAGGAAAGTCAGCTCTCCAATTGGCTAGACCTTTAGCAGTCAACTAGGACTTCTTAGAAAGCAAGTGCAGCTCTCTGCTATTCCCATGAAAATTTACTAACCCAGGGTACACTTAATGTTGCATGCATCTATGTATAGGATACATGTACTGCATACATTGAAAATGCTGGGATCAGATTTAGCACATGGATGGAAGGGCTTTGGAAGTTACTTTATGCAATGTGGGACCATGGTTTCACACATTATGGATTAATAAAGAGAATCAGCACAAGAGCCCAAACCATGGGCATTGTCATTTCCCTGGCTTTTGATTTGGACACTTCAGACAGCTCTGCTGAAGAACCTGCCATAAGAGGGGGTTGCTCTATTCTAAGCTGATAGAAGCGATCTACATATGCCATACGGAATCAAGGCCCAGGTTTGGTTCCTGACACTCTCTGTTAGGTATCATAGACATAAATCTGTCATTTCAAATGCAACTGTGTCCCTCTGCATAACAATCTTCTCTGACAAGGGTAAAACAAACAGAATAAAAAAGCTAAAGTATGTCTCAGCCCTGCGTGTGAGGTAAGGCCTCCTTTCCTTGCCTTCTTGTTATTTAGATGGTTTAACCAATAAGAAAGTGAGATGTATCTCCAAAAGCAAAGAGGAAATGATGGGCAGCATGATCACTGACAGGCAGCTAGAAGACAAGCAGAATTTAGCAGAATTAAGAAGAGATAAGAGGCGAGGACACATGAACAAATTAATACTTTCTGAAGCAATAGAAAGCAACAGAAGATAATAATCACAATAACTGCCAAAACAGTATGTGTAATTGCTATAGTATCTCAGTTTTGAGAACCATCTTTTCTTCTTTCTTCATTGCAGAATTGTCTTGCAGGGAGGCTGTGGGGACAAGAAACACAGTTCTCCTAACCTGGTTTAGATGTCTCATATCTACACTATGTGAAACAGCATTTGCATTGCTGAACTCTAGCTTTAAAATTAGCTGAGGTAAATGTTATCCTGAGTATCTCTTTGCTAAAATACTATAAAAGCAAAATTAGGTAAATTAGGGAAGTCTTAGGTAGAAGTAGCAGCATGATAGAGGAAGAGATAAAACACAAAACAACTGTCAATGTGAGAATAGGGTCTCATTTAAATAAAAGGAGACTATAGTTTTGAGTAGCAGACAGATAGCTGTTGAAATGTTGACAATTCTTCCATTAAAAAATGCAGGTTTTATCTTTGTGTCTGGCACTTTGCATTATTTATTTTTTGCACATTTATTTCGACAGAAGCTGAGATACTGGGAGCATGCATGATAAAATAAGATCCCACATCAAAATGACTTTTTGGAAGGGAAGCTCATTAAACTTTCCTGTGACAAGGTGACCTGCTAAGTGAATGAGGGAAAAGCTGTGGGTGTTGTTTACCTGGATTTTAGTAAGGTATTTGACACTGTCTCCCACAGCATACTCCTGGACAAACCGGCTGCTCATGGATCACTGGGTTAAAAACTGGATGGATGGCCAGACCCAAAGAGTGGAGGTGAATGGAGTAAATACAGTTGATGGCAAGTCAAAGTGATGTCACCCAGGTTTCAGTTTTGGGTCCAGTCTTTTTTAATGTCTTTATCAATTATCTAGATGAAGAGATCGAGTGCACCCTCAGTACATCTGCAGAGGACACCAAGCTGGGTCCTTGAAGGTAGGAATGGACAATGAAGAGTTATGGACAGGACTGATTAATGGGCTGAGGCAAGTGATACGACATTCAACAAGGTTGAGTGACAGGTTCTGCATTTGGGTCACAACACCACCATGCAACACTACAGACCTGGGGAAGAATGACTGGAAAGATGCCCATCAGTAAAGGATCTGGTGGGACTGGCATTCAGCTCCCTGAATATGAACCAGCATATTGCCCAGGTGGCCAAGAAGACCAAAAGTGTCCTAACTTTTTTGGAAAATATTTAGATCAGCAAGAGTAGGAAAATTATTTTCTCCCTGTACTCAGCACTACTGAGGCTGCACCTCAATTACTGTGTTCAGTTTTTGGCCTCTCACCACAAGAAGGAAATTGAGCTGCTTGATTGTGTCTAGAGAAGGGCAGCAATGATGGTGAATGGTCTAGAGTACAAGTCTTATGAGGAGCAGCTGAGGGAATTGAGGGTTGTTTAGCATGAAGAAAAAAGAGGCTGAAAGTTGTTCTCTAAAACTACCTGAAAGGAGGTCATAGTGACGTGGGGATTGTATCACGTGACAAAATGAGAGAAAATGGCCTCAGCTCACCTCAGGCCAGGCTTAGATTGTATATTAATTAAAAAATCATATACTGAAGGAGTTATCAGGCATTGGAATAGGCTGCCCAGGGAGGTGGTGGAGTCACCATCCCTGAAGGTGTTCAAAAAACATGTAAACATGGAACTCCAGGACATGGTTTAATGGGCTTGGTGTTGTTAAGCAGAGAGTTGGACTCAATAATCTGAGAGGTGTTTTCCAACTGAAACAACTGGATAATTCTAAACAAAATGACATCTCTTTTACCTACAAAATAAGTTTCAAAGACAAAAAGTAATCTAGGAAAATATAAATGAAATAGGTTACCTTCCCAAGGAGTAAAACCATAAATGTCCAATCAAGAAGAAAATTAGAGTATTGCTAACACTACAGTTGTTTTTCAACATATGTGAATAGGTTTAAAATATATTCTTATGATGTGAAATGACAGTCAGGACTGGATAGAAAAAGTAAAATGATGAATGCAAAGCAAGCCTGATTGTGCATGAGAAGAATATTTCCCCTTCTTTCCAGCAGTGCTATTGAGTGTAAGTGTGAGCAAACAGACTTTACTCACTCTAAATTGGGCAGAAGAGAGTTTATTTGTGTACTGTCTTATAGAAACAACAGGTAATTTAGCTAAGGCCCATTTTGTTTTGTTTTGATTTTTAATGTCTTTAAGTTTGTGCTATTACAGGTCCCTCTGGGGAAGATCTTTTCCTAACAATGCCTCAAGGAAGAAGTATATTGAAGCTGTGAACCTTTGCAGGAAGTAATTATTTGCAAAGAGCAATTACTGAGGAAAGGCTACCTTCAGTGGTCCCAACTAACAACTGGTTGATAATATTGGCTGGCTGTTAAGGATGTTCTCTCTAAAGTGCTCTGTCACAATATTATTTTTTTCCCCAAGTTTTTATACAATTCCCTTGAATCTTTGCAAATCTCTGCTTTTAACAGCATGCAAACACATGAATTCCCTGAAGTTACTGGAAATTACTACCTCAGGAAAGAAGCAGCCCTGAAAAGAAGAGAATTCTTAGTGATTTCTAGGACTTTAGTCCATTTCACTAGAAAACAAGCTTGTATATTATTTATACAGAGGGGCTTTTTCAATTGCTTAACATATGTTTGGATAGAAATTCTCATCTGATTAAAAAAAAAAGTGAAATGGTATTGTTATTATGTCTATGGCAACTGAAATCTAATAAATTATATTTTGAACAGAAAGTCTACTTGAATATAAACTAACTTCAACCATAATTTTAAATAACTGCATGTTATTTGAATTCTCTTTCATATAAGCAAATACACAGCAGCAATACTTGTGTGTGCAATTATACATTGCCCAATATGAGTGTTACAAGAGTGGGTCATGCAAAGTGAGCTATATGAATAGAATAGAATAGAATAGAATAGAATAGAATAGAATAGAATAGAATAGAATAGAATAGAATAGAATAGAATTAACCAGGTTGGAAAAGACCCTCGAGATCATCGAGTCCAACCTATCACCCAACACTATCAAATCAACTAAACCATGGCACCAGCTGCTCCATCCAGTCTCTTCCTAAACACCTGCAGTGATGGTGACTCCACCACCTCCTTGGGCAGCCCAAATGAAACATCCAGGTTTACTGTGCTGGTAAATCCCTCTGGTGCACTTGGATTCATGAGTCTTCTGGCTATTTTCCAAATTCCTTTATAGTCTTCTGTTATGTCAGCAATAAACCTATTAAGAGATGTTACTGACATGAAGAAATGTAACCTCCTCAAAGGTGCATATTTTAATTTACTGTTGTGATTAATTGAAAATTATTTTAGAGTTCACTAAAAAAGTTATTAGAATACTTTCTTTAAAGTAATAGGTTAATCAGAGAGACCTTGACTGGCTGGACAGATGGGCAGAGTCCAAAATTATGACATTCAATGAGTCCAAGTGCCGGGTGCTGCACTTTGATCACAACAACCCTATGCAGTGCTACAGGCTGGGGTCAGAGTGGCTGGAGAGCAGCCATACAGAAAGGGACCTAGGGGTGCTGATTGACAGCCAGATGAACATGAGTCAGCAGCGTGCCCAGGTGGCCAAGAAGGCCAATGGCATCCTGGCCTGCATCAAGAATAGTGTGGTCAGCAGGAGCAGGGAAGTCATTCTGCCCCTCGACTCAGCACTGGTTAGGCCACACCTTGAGTCCTGTGTCCAGTTCTGGGCCCTGAATTTAAGAAGGACATTGAGACTCTTGACCATGTCCAGAGAAGGGTAATGAGGCTGGTGAGAGGCCTCCAGCATAAGCCATATGAGGAGAGGCTGAGGGAGCTGGAATTGTTTAGCCTGGAGAAGAGGAGGGTCGGGGGAGACCTTATTGCTGTCTACAACCTCCTGAAGAAAGGTTGTAGCCAGGCGGGGGTTAGTCTCTTCTCCCAGGCAACCAGCCCCAGAGCAAGAGGACACAGTCGCAAGCTCTGCCAGGGGAGGTTTAGGCTTGAGGTGAGGAGAAAGTTCTTCACAGAAAGAGTTGTTAGCCATTGGAATGTGCTACCCAGGGAGGTGGTGGAGTCACCATCCCTGGAGGTATTCAAGAGGGGATTGGATGTGGCACTTGGTGAGGTCTGTGGTGACAGGTTGGACTTGATGGTCTTTGAGGTCTCTTCCAACCTTATTGATTCTATGATTCTACGAATTCTAGGAAAAAAATGTACTGGTTTTGACCAGTTAAGTGGTTTTTCTGGTGGTTTGGGTTGGGTTTTATTTTTTTGGGAGGGTAGGGGTTGGTTGTGTGGTTTTATGTTCACTTGGTTAGGTTGGTTGGTTTTTTTTTTTGGTGAGGATGCTAAAAGAAAAAAAAATCACAACAAACAAACAAACAAAACCAACCACACAACATTGATTGAAGGCTAAAAAGTCAAAACTGAGGCCAGTTCTACTGAGCTGTCTCTTCAGTGTAATATTCAATCAGCAGCTATTTAATCTATGATAGTAACATACATTTATTTTTGTTATGGACACTACTGTAGCATGAAATTGGAGGAGGATTTCCTTACAGCTGAAATGGATTACAGTATTTTATAATGAAAAATGAAGTTCCTGCTAGCTGGAAGTTTCTTCTATTTTTATTATTATTCTGTCTGTTCAGGGACAAAATAACACTGTTGCTTTGATGTGCCTGCACATCTAGTGTTCTCTTCTGTAGGTTTTGGGGTTAAGTGCAAGGTACAAATACAATCATTGAACTCCAGTTCATATGCAAAGCAATACATTTTTAGGTCACTTTAGATCTCGACTTTCCTCTGGTAGCATTTCTTCTATGAGAAACTATTCAGCTTTGGAGCCAGGAAAAGGCAGCTAGACACTGGTTATACTGCTATGTGTATAGATGAAGGCCAAGCAGCTGATGTAATTTACCTGGACCTGAGCAAAGCCTTCAACACTGTCCTGCATCACATCTTAGTCTTCAATTCAAGACCTTCCTGGATGCATTCCAGTGTGGTCTGGTATAGGTGATCCTGCTCTGGCAGGGGGTTTGGACTAGATGATCTTTTGAGGTCCCTTCCAGCCCCTAACATTCTGTGATTCTGTGTGATTCTTTGATAGTGGCTTAACATCTCATCCACTCCCATGGACCTGTGTACCATCACTTTCCTCAGATGGCCTCAAAATCTGATTTTCTTCAGCAGATGGTTCCTCATTTTCAGTCCTTGCCTTTGTCTTCTGTGCCTTGGGCAGTGTGGCTGGAGGACTCACAGGTGAAGGCAGATACAAAAAAGTTGTAGAGTATATCAGGCTTCTCCGTATTCTGGGTAACCAGATATTGTTTCTTTCTAATGTGAGCCCATATTTTCCTTCATCTTCCTTTTACCAGAACATACTTATACACGCATTTTTGTTTCACTTGGTGTCCCTGCCCATAATTAATTCTATCAGGGCTTTAGCTGGCCTAACCTTCTCTACTTTTTAGAGCAGCCCAGAAGACATGAAACTGACTAATGATTTTGACACTCTTAGGACCAAGAATTATAAATTCCATATATTATTGAGGGAGAAAAGAAAGATTTTTTTTTTTAAAGTTGAGGAGGTCACCACCTTTCTGTGACAGAAAGTGCCTGCAAGAGTGACATTTCATTTGGTTGTTGGGCTTCTCCCCTTCATCATTCACTGTTGTACAGTACTGTGTTTCATTTCTGAGTTTCATCTCTCCCAGATGGTTTTTAATTGATGGAAGATGGCTTTCACATTTACCATTGCAGATGAAATAATGGTCTGAAATTCAAAACTTAAATATTAAAACTACACATTAGGCAGAAATGTCCAAAAGGTTAGACAATGGAATCATTTGTCAGGGGAGAAATAGTTGAATCATCATTACTACTAAAATTCAAGAACAGACTAGATAAAATAGATTATTAGAAGATTACAGTGAAGGGTGAGCATCAGCTGCCCTCTGTTGCTTCCTGTTTTCTAATTTATCATGGATAACATGGTATGCATAAAATGATGGTCTGTAATATTCCATAGTGCACAGCATGCTGTATTGTGATATTCAAAGTACAAAAGAAATAAAGTCAGAGCATTTGGCAGGACAAGCAATAAAGTTTTATGCACACACACATGCATACATATATGCAGATATGAATGTATGCATTTGTACATGTATGTGCATGTTATATATATTATACCATTTTTTAATTTACTTTATTTTCTTTTTAAATCACATGCCACAGCCTTGAGTTTTAAGTATGATGATGCACAGGGCATCACGACCTTCTCTAGTTTAGGAAACAACCCTCTCAGTTTAGGAAAGATGTTGACTTGCTGGAAACTGTCCAGAGAAGGGCAACAAAGCTGGGGATGGGTTTGGAGCACAAGCCTTATGAGAGGCTGAGGGAGCTGGGGTTTCTTAGCCTGGAGAAGAGGAAGCTCAGGGGTGACCTTATTGCTGTCTACAACTACCTGAAGGGAGGTTGTAGCCAGGTGGGGATTGGTCTCTTCTCCCAGGCAACCAGTACCAGAACAAGAGGACACAGTCCCAACCTGTGCCAGGGGAGGTTTAGGCTGAATGTTAGGAAGAAGTTCTTCACAGAGGGAGTGATTGGCCATTGGAATGTGCTGCCTAGGGAGGTGGTGGGAGTCACTGGAGCTGTTTAAGAAGAGACTGGATGAGGCACTTGGTGCCATGGTTTAGTTGATTAGATAGTGTTGATTAGATAGTGTTGGATGATAGGTTGGACTCAATGATCTCGAAGCTCTTTTCCAACCTGGTCAATTCAATTCAATTCGATTCAATTCAATTCAGTTCAGTTAAGTTCTATTCTATTCTATTCTATTCTATTCTATTCTATTCTATTCTATTCTATTCTATTCTATTCTATTCTATTCTGCAGTAATCTCCCCCTACACACATTCAAACATTTTTATATTAAATACTTTTGCTCACTTCCGCAACCTTTATGTTCTGAGCAAGTGCAGGGTGTGGGAGAAAAAGCAACTCTCAAATATGTACTGTACCTGCTGTACTTCTAATTAATTTGTAGACTGAAAATAACTACAAGAGAAATGTATGGGGGAAGGCAGACGGGAAGTACTAAAGGAGCTTTTACCACTCTGTGTCATTTATTTAAAATCTGAAACACAAAGCTCATTTCATCATCAACTATAGAGTCTTACTTCAGCATATGTCAGTGTAATTAGCAGTGCATTTTCCAGCAAAAACCTAACAGAATTTTACCATAGTTTCTATACAGCAACAAGCCTTCCTCCCCAGCTCCAACACTGTTCTAATTAAAGTAGCTGTGACATTTCAGGACTCCACATTTCTTTATGAATGCTACCTACATAATACATCTTAATTTAACATTGATTATTAGTGCTGATATTGCAGTGAATTTGCATTAGCCTTTGGTTGTGACAGATATTAGACCCCTGCATCACCTTATGTCATAACACTGCCTCCAGATTTTCCCAGTTAATAAAACCCAGTTGAAATCCCTCCCTCATTTAGCAATAAATCCTGCCCATATCATAAAGGTGAATAATGGGTGTTGGGGGAGAGAAGTTGAGCAGGGGATATCGGCGCAGGAGAAGCGGTGCCTGCAGCGCAAGCAGGCAGGCAGACAGGAGCCCTGCCCCAGCATGCCAGCAGACTGCCGATGAGATGCTAGGTGTCTGGAAACCAAGGTTTTGAAAAAGAAACCTGTGATTGGCCAAGAATCTTCTAAGATTTTATGTCACCTGCAGAGAGCACATGACAGCTTTATTAATGCTAAACATTTTGAGCCTGATTCACTGCCACGTTACTGCAGCTTCGTGCCGAGGTAGCCCCGTGCGATGGTAAATCAATAGTCAGCTGAAGTGGGTCCCACATTCAAACGGCCCAGAGCGTGAGGACTGTGCCCTGGACCTTTTAGGGATTCTTTATTACTGAACACGTCTAGCAGTGAATTTTGGGTAAACATCATCTCTGCTGAGGCTGACTTCCTCGCATTAAGCTGAAATGTGGCCCTTAGCTTTTAAACTGGAATTAATTATATAGCTTCCCTTCTGGGAGGTTAAATGATATTTCTGCTAAATATTTCTTTCCTGAGTGGGTCTGTATGACTCAGCTGTATGCTTTTTTTTTTTTCTCTGATAAAAGCTATCAAAACTTTTAGAAGTGGAAATTTTACATTAACTGGTTTCTAGAGCAGCCCACAGGTTTATTTTTTTTAGCACTCATTCTGCTTGTGCACAACTTTATACAGGCACGCACAAAAAAAGTCTGCATGCAGATTGGTTTTGCATGTGATAGCTTGTGTGGACAGAAAGAAAATATCATACACAAACAGCATCTGTGTGCTCAAATTAAGAATTCATCACTTCTTTCATTCAAGTTCTTAAGCATGAAAACATTTTGAAAAAGAAAAGAGGACTGCTCTGAATATCTTTACAAACATTGGTTTGCTGTTTCCCCCCCCCCCCCCCCCCCCAGAAAGCAGTCACAATTTAACCCTTGACACTCCAAACTTTTCTAATTTATGCCCCAGATAAAAATAATCATGTAATTGCTGGAACGAGTCCAGAGAAGGGCAACGAAGTTGGTGAGGGGTTTGGAACACAAGCCCTGTGAGGAGAGACTGAGGGAGCTGGGGCTGCTTAGCCTGGAGAGAAGGAGACTCAGGGGTGACCTTATTGCTCTCTACAACTACCTGAAGGGAAGTTGTAGACAGGTGGAGGTTGGTCTCTTCTCCCAGGCAGCCAGTACCAGACAAAAGGACACAGTCTCAGGCTGCGCCAGGGGAGGTTTAGGTTGGATGTTAGGAAGAAGTTCTATACAGAGAGAGTGATTGCCCATTGGAATGGGCTGCCTGGGGAGGTGGTGAAGTTGCCATCATTGAAGGTTTTCAGGAGGAGACTTGATGGGGTGCTTGGTGCCATGGGTTAGTTGTTTAGGTGGTGTTGGATTGGTTGATGGGTTGGACGCGATGATCTTGAAGGTCTCTTCCAACCTGGTTTATTCTATGTATTCTATGTAATTTCTGGATAAATATACAAAATAAAACCCTAAAAAGGCAGCAACACCCACCCCCCTATATCAGATAGATGGTTTTGCATTGACGTGCATGGATGTAGTAGAATCTCTTTCGGCTAAGATCCAACTGATCCATGTATTTGATGATGACTCATAGTTACCTTTCCTAGCATACAACAGCCCAAAGGCTTTGTCTCTTAGAAAGGGCAAAAATTAAGTTACAACTTATTTATCAAAACTTGCTCCCTATCTTACAAGATTCTACCTAAAAAACAGAAATTCACAGAGCTCTCAGTGACTTTTCTCTTGTAGCTTAAAATAAAGCCCAGAATCTAACATAAGAATAGTAATATAGAGGCATCATGCTAATAACCCAGGTACGTACAACTACCACCAACAGAAATTATGTTCTTTTCTGTCAGTAACATTTTCTGTTGATGCTGCCTTTTTCTTTTCTTTTTTCTTTTTTCTTTTTTTCCCCTGCAGAGGCACAGCTTAATGGAAGTTCACTGTCAAGCAGGTGCTAGAGGCATCATGTAAAATCTCAGTATTGCCTGCATACCATTTTATACAAATACGCTTGCATCAACATATCACTCCTATGGATGTCTACATATTTCTCTCTAGTTTTCCCCATAGGACTGTCTTTCTCCCTATTCTTGATGTTGTCTATAGAATATGTGCCAGTGTTGCTCTGATTTGCCAAGTGAAGTTTTCAATGAAGCTGCTAGGATTTCTCTCCATAGGTCGAAGAATTACATTAACCTACATTTATTGTTTCCTATGGTTCATACTTTATTGACAGAATTTGATTATGCACAGCTGTCATTCTCTTACTCAAAGAGGAAAAAGCAAGTGCATTTTGCAAGGTATTTCTCTATGCCCCATGCTATGTATTTTGGTGTATATATTTGTACCAGCAGATATAAATCATCTACTTCATCTAGGACACCAGTAAACTAGTAAGTAATTGCTTTCTTCTTTGTTCTTGCTACATTACACATGTTATTTGCCATGTAACTGCTACTCAAACAATGACAATGCAAAGGGTAAAATTAAACACCTTTTATTGTCCTTGCATAATTCTATTTTCCAGTCCAGATGCAACTCACTCAATTTTTGTGTTTTGCAGGATATTAATTTGACATTTATTCCAAACCAAATGTAAAATGTACCTTATGTACCTGCTGTGTGGTTATACAGTCCTCCTAGGTATTGGAAGAGAGTGCACAGCAGAGTGAATAGAAATTTTCTAAAAATAATGTATTTAAAGCCCCTAAACTTTTCCAGATTCCCTCAACAGTAATAGACCTAAGTTGAGACCTTATCTATCAACTCACAGCAACCTCATGCAACCTTATCTCTCATCTCACAGCAACCCCATGCAGTGCTACAGGCTGGGGTCAGAGTGGCTGGAGAGTGGCCAGGTAGAGATGGACCTGAGGGTACTGGTCGATGGTGGGCTGAACGTGAACCTTCAGTGTGCCCAGGTGGCCAAGAAGGCCAATGGCATCCTGGCCTGGATCAGGAACAATGTGGCCAGCAAGAGCAGGGAGGTCATTCTGCCCCTGTACTCAGCACTGGTTAGGCCACACCTTGAGTCCTGTGTCCATTTCTGGGCCCCTCAGTTTAGTAAAGATGTTGACTTACTGGAACGTGTCCAAAGAAGGGCAACAAAGTTGGTGAGGGATTTGGAACACAAGCCCTATGAGGAGAGGCTGAGGGAGCTGGGGTTTCTTAACCTGGGGAAAAGAAGGCTCGGGGGAGACCTTATTGCTGTCTACAACTACCTGAAGGGAGGTTGTAGCCAGGTGGGGGTTGGTCTCTTCTCCCAGGCAACCAGTACCAGAACAAGAGGACACAGTCTCAAGATGCACCAGGCGAGGTTCAGACTGGATGTTAGGAAGAAATTCTACACAGAGTGATTGCCCATTGGAATGGGCTGCCCGGGGAGGTGGTGGAGTCACCATCATTGGAGGTGTTTAGGAGGAGACTGGATAGGGTGCTTGGTTGCATTGTTTAGTTGATTACATGGTGTTGGATGACAGGTTGTATGCAATGATCTTGAAGGCCTCTTCCAACCTGGTCTCTTCTCGTCTCTTCTCGTCTCTTCTCTTCTCTTCTCTTCTCTTCTCTTCTCTTCTCTTCTCTTCTCTTCTCTTCTCTTCTCTTCTCTTCTCTTCTCTTCTCTTCTCTTCTCTTCTCTTCTCTTCTCTTCTCTTCTCTTCTCTTCTCTTCCCTTCTCTTCCCTTCTCTTCCCTTCTCTTCCCTTCTCTTCCCTTCTCTTCCCTTCTCTTCCCTTCTCTTCTCTTCTCTTCTCTTCTCTTCTCTTCTCTTCTCTTCTCTTCTCTTCTCTTCTCTTCTCTTCTCTTCTCTTCTCTTCTCTTCTCTTCTCTTCCTCTTACTTTTTTTTTTAAACAAGTTTTTAAACAAGGATTACATGATATTAGGGTTTGGAAGGGACCTCTGTAGATCATCTAGTCCAACTCTCAGAGGATTACAAGAGGGGCACAGTTGTCCTACGTTCAAGATGTGAGGTACTGAGAGAACTCTTGAAGCACAGTAAATTAACCAGAACTGTTTCTGAAACATCAAATATAGTTCTTCTTCCCAAAGTATTAGCATTTCATGTAGCTTAACGTTTTTCAACACAAGCCCAGAACTTATGTAATGGAATCTGCCACAGAAAGTTTACTGGAGGATTTGGGCACTCAAGTATCCCAGGCTATCCATCCTATGACAAAAGACTCAGCAAAAAGAGCAAAACCATAGAGAACTATAATCATCATATTCAAGCTGCCAGGTATTGCTTCCTTGAAATGTCATCTTGCTGGTTACTGATGTCAGTGCTTTCCCTTCAGCAATAAAAAATATTTTAACTTGCTCATCTACTGTGATTGAAACAAATTTATTTACACCTCAGTTTGTTCATGGTCCAAAATTCACTCTGTGCTTTGTAATGACATAAATAATTGGCAGTGTAAAGCACTGTCTACTGTCAAGAGTTGTACTCCAGTTATAATAAATTCTATAGTCATAGATCTACATCCTGCTACATCTACCCTTGGCCTTCTGGGCTGCCAGTGCCCATTGCCAGAGCTGGAGAGCCCCTCTGCTCTGCTCTGGGGAGACCTTACCTGCAGGGCTGTGTCCAGATGTGGGGCCCTCAGCACAGGGAAAAGATGGAGCTGATGTAGAGGGTCCAGAGGAGGCCACAAAGATGATCAGGGGCTGAAGAACCTATGCTAAGGCTCAGGGAGCTGGTGGTGTTCAGCCTGGAGAGAAGGCAGCTTCAGGCAGACCTCAGAGCTGTATTTCAACATCTGAAGGGGACCTGATCTAGTGTGAGGTGTCCCTGCTCATGGCAGCGGGGTTGGAACTAGATGACCCTTGAGGCCCCTTCCAACCCTAACAATTCTATGATTCTTTATTTGAAAACAACTTCATAACAAAAATTTAGTAACAGTTAATGTTGTGGTAATGAGACTTTTTATCTGGAAAATACATGTTAAGAATTTTGAGCATGAACAGTCTGAAATTTGGCCTTAGAGTTCTAATGAACTCTATCCTAAATCTGAATTAAATCTTTAACCCTGGATGGTAAACAATGATAAAAGCCAGTATTTTAACTCTCTAGATTTCATTGTCTTAGACCAAAAGAGTAACTCCTAAAGGAGTTTGTTTGTTTTTTTACTTCCATGTTAAATGTACATTTTGGTTTATATTGTAATAGCAGTTTGGGGTAGAGAAATTAAAATATAAGGTAAAGAGGGATGGGCAGGGGAAACAAAAATAATTATTTCTGACATTATTAGCAATTAACAAACACAAAAACATACCCTGACAAACAGAGTCTGGAGAGAGAAAAAAAAAATCTCATCCTCATGTATAATTTAGATTTGTCATGAATTCTTAACAGACCTGTAAATTGGAAAAATCAACATCTGCTCAGTGATAGCAGGTGAAGGACATGCAGGCTGGCACCAAATTTCAATCATCCTTTACATGAAAAGAATTAAAAAACCCCAAACTACTTACCTTATTGCCTGTTGTTGCAAATATACCCTGTGGAGAGAAACTATTTTAATTTCTTTTTTTGAGCACATTATGTATGTATTCTTTTAAGGAAGAGCAGGCAAAAGGTGGGCCCGCTGCTGAACGATACATGAGATATTGTAACTGATGATGCAGAGATGGCAAAGTTGCTGAATGCCCTCTTTCATAGAATCAACAAGGTTGGAAAAGACCTCAAAGATCATCAAGTCCAACCTGTCAGCCACAACCTCATGCCTACTAGACCATGGCACCAAGTGTCATGTCCAATCCCCTCTTGAACTCCTCCAGGGATGGTGACTCCACCACCTCCCTGGGCAGCCCATTCCAATGGCTAGCAACTCCCTCAGTGAAGAACTCTTTGCCTCAGTCTTTACTCCTCAGACCAGCCCTCAAGAACCTCAGTCACTAGAAGCAAGGGAGCAGAACTGGAAAGATGTGGACATTCCACTAGCCAGTCAAAACTGGGTTAGAGATCTCTTATACCTACCAAAGGCAAACTAATCCATGGGCCCTGATGGGGCTCATCCACAAGTGCTGAGAGAGCTGGCTGATACTGCTGCTGAACCTCTCTCCATCATCCTTGAAAAGTCATGGAGAACTCGAGAGGTGTCTGACCACTGCAAGAAAGCAAATGTCACTCCAGTCTTCAAAAAAGGCAAGGAGGAAGGCCCAGGTAACTGCAGACCAGACATCCTCACCTCTCTCCTTGGAAAGATGATGGAGCATCTCCTTATGGAGGTCATCTCTAGCTCCTTATGGAGGTCATCTCTAACAGCATGGAACAAAAGAGAGTTATCAGGAGTAGCCAACATGGATTTACCAAGGAGACATCCTGTCTGACTAATCTGATAGCCAAGTGGGTAGATGAGGGAGGACCAGTGGATGTCATACATCTTGACTTCAGGAAAGCTTTTGATACTGTCTCCTATAACATCCTCATAGAAAAGCACAGGAAATGTGGCATAGAAAACTGAGCCATTGAAAACTGGCTCAACAACAGGGTTCAGAGGGTTGTCATCAGTGGCAGAGTCAAGTTGGATGCCTGTAGCCAGTAGTGTTCCCCAGGGATTGGTCCACTTTCATTCAATAACTTTATCAATGACCTGGATAAGGGGATTGAGAGTACCCTCAACAAGTTCACTAATGATATAGAACTGGGCAGGGGTTGGCTGACTCCCCATTGGGCTGTGCAGCCATCCAACAAGACCTGGACAGGCTGGAGAGCTGAATGCAGGCAAACCTCATGAAGTTCAATAAGGACAAGTGCAGGGTCCTGCATCTGGGGAGGAATAACAACATGCACCAGTACACGTTAGGGGCTGCCCTGCTGGAAAGCAGCTCCATGGAGAAAGACCTTGCAGTGTTGGTGGACAGCAAGTTCTCTGTGGAGCAACAATGTGCCCTTGTGGCTAAGAGAGCAAATGGTATCCTGGGGTGCATCAAGAAAAGAGTGTCCACCAGGCCTAGGGAAGTTTTTCTACCTCTCTGCTATGCCCTGGTGAGACCACACCTGGATTACTGCATCCAGTTTTGGACTCCCCAGTTCAAGAGAGAGAGACCGGCTGGAGATAACCCAACAGAGAGCCACGAGGATGATTAGGGGACTTGAGCATCTCCTCTATGAAAAGAGACTGAGATTCCTGGGGCTGTTTAGTCTTGAGAAAACTGAAAGGGGATCTTATCAATGTGTATAAGTACCTGAGGGGTGGGTGTCAAGTGGAGGGGGACGAACTCTTTTCAATGGTGCACAGTAATAAGAGAAGGAACAATGGGTTCAAACTTGAACATAGAAGATTTCCCCTCAACATGAGGAGAAACTTCTTTACAGTGAGGGTGACGGAGCACTGGAACAGTACTGTGATACTGTGATACTGTGAATCCTCTCTAGATTTTTCCATTAGATATCATCAATATAAAAATTATGCTGTTGCATAAATGTGAGGCTAACAAGTTAGATCATTCATAATCTCCTAAACATATAATGATGAGGTATACCTTCAGGTACACATTGATCCTCCAAAAATATTTCTGTAGAAATTACCTGGTACCCTAGGACACTAGTTCTGAATAGAGTTTATATCTGTCTCTAAGATTGCCTTCTGACTCATACAGAAGGTGCTTTGAAAAGAAATAAGCATTCAGGATATTACTTAAGACAGCAAAACAATAGCAGAAGCAAGAAATCATCTTTTTCTGGCTGCATTTCAAGCTAGTAGTTTTTCATAGAATTGTTTGGATTGAAAGGTAACTGTCAAAGGTCATCTAGTCCAACCATCCTGCAGTGAGCAGGGACATCATTAACTAGATTATGTTGCTTAAGGCCCCATTCCACCTGACCTTGAATATTTCCAGTGATGGTGCACCTACCACCTTTCTGGTCAACCTGTTCTAATGTTTTCACCACTCTCACTGTGAAAAATTTCTTCTTTATATCTACTCTAAATTTAAACTCTCAGTTTTAAAATCATTACTCCTTGTCCTGTTGTAACAGGACCTGCTAAAAATATTACTCCCATCTTTCTTTTAATCCCCCTTTAAGTATTAAAAGGCTACAATAAGGTCTTCCTGGAGTCTTCTCTTCTACAGGCTTAACAACCTCAACTCTCTCAGCCTCTCTTTATAGAAGAGGTATTCCCATCCAGTGATCATTTTTGTGGCACTCCTCTGGGCTCACTTCAACAGGTTTATGAATTTTTTGTGCTGAGAACTTCAGAGCTGGACATAGTATTTCTGGTGATGTCTCACCAGAGAAGAGGGGCAGAATCACATTCTTTGTCCTGCTGGTCACATTTTTTTCTTGGTTGCTGTGAGCATACATTTCTGGTTCATGTCCAGTTTTTCATACACCAGTACCCAAGTCACTCTCTACAGGGCAGCTCTCAATGCCATTATTCCCCAGTCTGTATTGATATAGAGAACTGCCCTGATCCAGGTGCAGAGCCTTGCACCCAGGTGCACTCAGGCCCACTTCTCAAGCTTCTCCAAGCCCTTTTGGATGTCACCGTCTCCTTCAGGCGTGTCAGCCTCACTACTCAGCTTGGTGTTATCTGTAAACTTGCTGATCTTGCTGTCTTTGTCATTGATGAAGATTTTAAAAGTCAGAAGAGTTTGGAATTCAGCCACAAAACAAGCTCCATTTATATCTCCAGAGCATAGCCTTTGTGTGGGCATTAAATTGTCCGGAGCAACATATGCATAGAGAAGTATTTACTCATATGAGGTAGCTTCATATGCCCTCGTACAGAAGCATGCTTTTTATAATGTTACATGGATGATTTGCACTGATACATCACACATTTCATATTGATTCATCAATGTCTTTCCTAAGTTGTTCTCCTTCCTTTTTAAGATTTAAAATTTAAACCACTGCAAGACAGAGCATGTGGGTTATAGTCTCACAAGCAATTACAGTGTGGGTGGTGAATTACAGCAGCAATAATATTCTGGTCACTTGTTAGCTGTTCCAGCATATGAACTTCTGTGGAGCATCTGGCCTGTGTCTGTGAAAAGTTATCATATTTAATTTTTGGACAGAGCTCATCACCTTGTTATACAGTCAAGCTCAAATCATAAATCTCCCTATGCAACAGCAAAGATTTGGTTGGATGACTCTTAGATAACAGCATCTGCTTGAACAACAAATGAGATCTATGTTCCAATAAAGAGTCTTGTTCTGTGTTTCTCAGGGTATCTAGTATCATAAAACTCACAACTGGAATAAGCTATATGTATTAAAAGTAACTTACATAGGTATCAGGCTACTATGCATGTGGTGACAGAATAGAATAGAATAGAATAGAATAGAATAGAATAGAATAGAATAGAATAGAATAGACCACATCCAACCCATCATCCAGCACCTGCTAATCAACTAAACCATGCAACCAAGCACCCTATCAAGTCTACTCCTAAACACCTCCAATGATGGTGACTCCACCACCTCGACAGGCAGCACATTCCAATGGGCAATCACTCTCTCTGTGTAGAATTTCTTCCTAACATCCTGTCTGAACCTCCCCTGATAATGTACATAATCTACAAAACATATATATTTTATTTGTTTTTCTGGCTATTGTTTTTTATGTAAGTACAAAAGACAATTTTCTGAGCTCTACATTCCATTTGTAATTACTCCTTCTCTCCCTTTAAGGTCTGTGTTGTGCACCATTAAAGGCTGACACAGACCAGCCACACAAAGTAATTCCAAAGGAAAAGGTAATGTGTCCTGGTTTGAGGTAGAGCAGAACCAATTTTGTTTGGTGATTTTACTTTTTTACTACATCTCTTCTAAGTAACTGCACTTTCTGAAGTCAATGGCTTTTTTTCCTTTTTTTATCAGACTGTGCTTCTAGTATTGATAAAACTTTATGTTTTGTAATTACTACCAGGGACTGGTCTGCAGAAAGGTTCTTGCTCTTACTTGCTCTTATAGAAACCAAGATCACTCTTGAATCTTCTGTACTGCATTGGGGGTACTGTAAAGTAAAAGGCTGCACATTATTATGAATATGAATTATGATTTATTAAGGCACACAGTATGTCAATAAAGATATTAATTATGATTTATTAATATGGAAAATGGCCACAAATGTATTAATAGGTTCAGTGTATGGCTGTACTATATTTAAAATGGATAGGTACAGTATATAGGCAATATTAACAATGTAAACATTATTAAGCAAACCAGGAAAATAAAACTGGGAAAGACAGTCTGCTGCTTGTCCACTAGGAGGAGACTTGACAGGAGTAAGACAGATTGAACCTTTTACAAAGAGACTTAATAGAATAGAATAGAATTGAATTGCATTGAATTGAATTTAATTGAGCAGGTTAGAAGAGACCTTTGAGATCATCAAGTCCAACCTATCATCCAACACTATCTAATCAACTAAACCATGGCACCGAGCACCCCATCCAGTCTCTTCCTAAACACCTCCAGTGATGGTGACTCCACCACCTCCCTGGGCAGCCCATTCCAATGGCCAATTACTCTTTCCATGAAGAATTTCTTCCTAACATCCAACCTAACCCTCCCCTGGCGCAGCTTGAGACTGTGTCCCTTCAGGGAGTTGTAGGGAGCAATAAGGTCTCCCCTGAGCATACTGAAGCCCTGCTTCCCAAAGAATGACCAAACATCATCTGCTGGCGGGACATAGAAAATAGCATCTTTATTTACTCTTGCTTCTCTGCATTGTCTTTGCTTTTGCTTTTCATTCTATTAAACTGCTTCTATCTTGACTCATAGGCCTTTGATTATATTTTCTCTCTCTCCTGTCAATCTGAGAAGGGGAGTGATAAAGCGACTCTAGTGAGCATCTGCCCCCCACCTAGGGCAAAACAACCATAGGAATTGTAAGGGTTAAACCCTCATTAATGGCCAGCATCCAAGGAGGACACCATCCACTCTGCCTTCCATCCCAGTCTGTGTGTGAAAGTGGTGTGATTCCCACTGTGGAGTTGGGTTTGATATTGGGTTTGTATATTTGAATTTTTTCATTTTTTTTTAAAGTTATTCCCCTTGAAGAAGGGAGAGGAGTTAGTAGACAGCATCTGTTATTCAACTAATGGCTGGCCCAGCCCTATCCCTTGACATAATGTCACTAATAGAATCATAGAACCAATAAGGTTGGAAAAGACCTCAAAGATCATCAAGTCCAACCTGTCACCCAACACCTCATGACTACTTAACCATGGCTTCAGTGCCACATTCAATCCCTTTTTGAACACCTCCAGGGACAGTGACTCCACCACCTCCCTGGGCAGCCCATTCCAATGGCTAACAGCTCTTTCTGTGAAGATCTTTCTCCTCGCCTCAAGCCTAAACTTCCCCTGGCTAACGTGCATATGTGAGTGACTGTATCTAGAAAATATATATTAGAACATCAAGCAAGTCAAAAAGGGCTATCTTTCTGGAAAACCATGATTAAAATTACATCCCTGTTTATTGCTCCTTTTTGAAGTTTCCAACAATATTTTCAAAATAAAATGTATCTTTTCTGAAATGAGACCACCATGTGTCTTGTAGTGTGTAGATATGCTTTCTGGGAAATAATCTCATAGAGACTGTGGCTGTAAATAATAAAATAGCAAAATGATGGCTCAGGAATGGAGTTTCCATGGTCCACTTCTACATTACTTTTGAATAAAAATATTTTCAGTCAAACTCTTATAAATGTTGGGAGAAAATATCCACTTTGCACAGGGGGAGACCTATTGGGTGTTAGATGATAATCCAATGCATTTCAATGGAAAATTTTTGACCAGTTTTATTAGAAAGGTTTGCTTAAGACTTAACTTTGTTAAAGACAATGGCAAAGAAAGCAAAGGACTTATTAACAGCTCTCATAAATAAGTAATACATTGTAGGTATCCATCTCTGTATAAACAATGCAATAATTAAAGTAAGATACTATTTGCTGATTTATAGTTGAAAGAATACAGCTGACAGATTATCTCAGAGCAAAACTACACTCCTAACTGAGCATTTCCAGTGATTTGAATGAGCTAAAAATAGTTCCTATTGTCTTTAGTCATTGGTATTGATGTGGGGGGTTTTGTTTGTGTGTTTGTTTTTTAAAAAAGCCTTATCACAAGTGTTATCAAGCATTGGAACTCTAAGCCACTGATAAACCTGTCACCTGATAAACTGCAAATGAAGTAAGCTGCGAACTTGCGCAGTTGTAACTGACAAAGGTATCCAGCGTTATTTCATGGTTTGGTACGCCTGCTGAAGATAATGTTCTTTCTTTTCACATTGTTCAAGAGAGAGATAGCAAATTGAGGTGTCTCTCTTCTCCCTAGGGAATTTTTTATCAGCTTATTTTCAATATTGTAAGTTAGTTTTCTTACCTAGCATTCATTATTCAGTGATGGCTGTGATTCCCAGTTCATCCTTTTATTCTTATGTACATAAAGCAACAAGTGGAGAGGTACAGCTTTCTGTAAGTACCCTGAAGGAAAACCATCCATTCCATAAACATCTCTCAGGAGGAGATTCCACAACTTCTCTGAGCAATCTATCCCAGTGACTAACCACCTTCCCTGAGGACTTCTTTTATTTAATGGAATTGGTCATGCTGCAACTTGTGTCCACCACCTCTTGGCTTTTCACTGTGATGGCAAAATCCAAAGACCTGTCAATGGCACCAGTCCCAGAGCCATGAATTGACTTGATGGTTCTTCCTATGTACTGCCTTGCCCATTGCTGATGTCAGGGGGATGGAGAACATGACTTGAGCTCCTGATCCCTTTACCAGTTGCCCCAAGACCCTGAAATCTCTTTGTACTGATTGTGAGCCAATATATAGATTGTGAGTCAATATATAGATACTGAAAAAAACACAAGATAAAAGAAGTTTAATAAAGAATATTAATAATTTGGAATTATGCAAATAATGTTGTTAAGTTTTTGGCTCATAAGGATGGATTTGTTTGGCACTCAGAGAATTTTCAGTATGAGCCTGGAAGCTGCAATGTTATTGTTCTTTACCAGCTAATATCAACTACCTGAACCAAAATGATCTTTAGTCTGATCTGGTTTGAACAATTTTACACTCAGTGTCAAAAAAGCCATTACATGTACATGTTATCAATGCTTTTTAAACTAATGCCCATAAAATTATCATGGAGTAGATTATAATCCATGCCATATTTCTACCCCTTATCATTAGCTATTAGTATGTTCATCCATTGCCTTTTAATGTAGAGCCATTAAGCTGGATGGCAAACAACGAGCAGGGAAAATTATATGGTCAGTGCCCTAGGGATGCAACAGTAATGGATGGACGGACAGTAATGATTCACTTACTGTTATCAGCGCTGTTCCCAGTTACTTTTGTGACGCGGTATTGAATCCATATGAGATATTAGATAACAGGGAAGGAAATGGCAAATATTTGTGGCTTGAACCCTTCTGGTTATTACTGATTTATAAGGTTTTGAAATAGGTAGATAGAAAGAACTAAAATAGAAACTAGCATTTTTTAAAGGTTAGAGATTGCTGCAGACGTATTTGAAAGAAAATCGTACCTCTTTGCAATGCATTTACAACACAAGGTCTCAAGAAGTAGCACAGGAAGTAGAAGCAGACTTAGGTTATGTTCTTTCCTCCCAGAAAAAGGCTGAGTCCCATTGGATCTAGAAGGATTCCTATATACAATGCTAGTATATTGAGGAAAAGGCATATTTGGATCAGCTGAGGATGAGAATAATTCTACTGAGTACAGTAGAATTATTTATGTATCTTAAACTGGAGGTACTTCATAGAGAAAGTGATTGCCCATTGGAATGGGCTGCCTGGGGAGGTGGTGGAATCGCCATCATTGGTGTTTAGGAGGAGACTTGATGGGGTGCTTGGTGCCATGGTTTAGTTGATTAGATGGTGTTGGATCATGGGTTGGTTGCGATGATCTTGAAGGTCTCTTCCAACCTGGTCTGGTCTATTCTATTCTATTCTATTCTATTCTATTCTATTCTATTCTATTCTATTCTATACCATTCCATTCCATTCCATTCCATTCCATTCCATTCCATTCATTCCACTGGTTGATAGGAGGCTGAACATGAGCCAGCAGGGTGCACAGGGGGCCAAGAATTCCAATGGCATCCTGGCCTATATCAGGAATAGTGTGGCCAGCAGGAGCAGGGAGGTCATTCTGCCCCTTGACTCAGCACTGGTTAGGCCACACCTTGAGTCCTGTGTCCAGTTCTGGGCCCCTCAGTTTAAGAAAGATTTTGAGTTGCAGGAACATATTCAGAGAAGGGCACCAAAGCTGGGGAGGGGTTTGGAGCACAAGCCTATGAGGAGAGGCTGAGGGAGCTGGGGTTACTTAGCCTGGAGAAGAGGAGCCTCAGGGGAGACCTTCTTGCTGTCTACAACTACCTGAAGGGAGGTTGTAGACAGGTGGAGGTTGATCTCTTCTCCCAGGAAAACAACACCAGAACAAGAGGACACAGTCTCAAGCTGTGCCAGAGGAGGTTCAGACTGGATGTTAGGAAGAAATTCTACATAGAGAGAGTGATTGGCCATTGGAATGGGCTGACCAGGGAGGGGGTAGATATGTTTAAGAAGAGACTGGATGAGGCACTTGGTGCCATGGTTTAGTTGATTAGATGGTGTTGGATGATGGGTTGGACGCGATGATCTCGAAGGTCTTCTCCAACCTGGTCAATTCTACTCTATTCTACTCTAACTGGAGCTATGTGCTCTTTTAGTAACAACATACTGAACTGGTTTAAATCATGAAGAAGTCTGTAGGACCCGTAATAACCTCATTAATGTTATGCATAGGACTTTTCTTTAGATTCTCCCTTTTAACTCTTAGTGTTCTTAATTTAAGCTATTTCAACTGCTGAAGGAATATAATATTGCTATTTTTATAGAATCACAGAATGCCAGGGGTTGGAAGGGACTTCTGCTGATTATCTAGTCCAATTCCATTGCTAAAGCAGGCTCAGTTAGAAGAGTTTGCACAGGATCACACCTGGGCAGGCTTTGAGTATCCAGTGAAGGAGATTCCACTACCTCCCTGAGCAGTCTTTTATAGTGGTCTATCACCTTCATAGTAAAGAACTTTTCCCCCATGTTCAGATGAAAATTCCTGTGTTCCAGTTTTCACCTGTTGCTCCTTGACCTTCAGTGGGTACCTCTGAAGAGAGTTCCCTTGACACCCTCACAGTCTTCTCCAGGTTAAACAGCCCCAGGTCTCTCAGTCTTTCCTTGTAAGAGAGATGTTTCAGTCTCAGAACCATCTTTGTAGCCCTCTGATGAACTCTGTAGTTATTGTTATTATTGTTGTTATTGTTGTTATTATTGTTATTATTATTATTATTATTACACACTGTGAAACCTGGAGACAAGATGAAGTAGAATTAAGTAGAAAGTCTAGAGACTTCCATGAGATTATTTTATTTACAAAATAACTTTCTGTCTTGTTTTAAAAAAAATAATAATTAATCAGTGTCTTGACACAATATTTTTCAGATTTTTCTATTTTGAATGCATTTTGTTGGAGCAAAGCCTGACAAGAAAGCTATTATACAATTTCTGGGACAATTATTAAGCAAAACCTGATTGAGCAGGAGGTGTAGAGAAAGGCATGTATTTATACATTTTTGATTGATAAAAGGATGAAATGCTGAAAAAATAATAAACAATGTTTAGACTCTAGCACAAGAAGGTGTTCAGCTGTTTAATAAATCCACTTTGTTGCTATATACATTTAACAAGAAACAGAATGCTGCTTTAGCTTCGTAGAACTTCATTGTTTTGTCTGCTGAAAATGGGCAAGTATAGCAGCGATGTTTCCAGACATCAACTTTATAAACTTTGTACTCATCTAGCAAAATATTCTGTTAAGTACTTGAAACTGGAGGTAAAGATGAAATTTCTTCACATACAGAATACAGAATTAACTAGGTTGGAAAAGCCCTTCAAGATCTTCAAGTCCAACCTATCACCCAACACCACTTAATCAACTAAACCGTGCACTTAGTGCCTTATCCAGTCTCTTTTTAAACCCCTCCCTGGGCAGCCCATTCCAATGGCCAATCACTCTTTCTGTGAAGAATTTCTTCCTAACATCCAGCCTAAACTTCCCCTGGCACAGCTTGAGACTGTGTCCTCTTGTTCTGGTGCTGGTTGCTTAGGAGAAGAGACCAGCCCCCACCTGGCTACAACCTCCCTTCAGGTACTTGTAGGCTACTACATGTTTAGCCATGGAATTCTGATGAAGATAACAGGTAAAGGGTTTAAAACTGTATCTAGTATACATCTTGGAAAGACGAAGTGATACATGTAAATACAATTTTAGAGACATATTTTCTAGAATACATATATGTATACTACAGGTCTCTAGCTAGACATTAATTCTCTATGCCTATACCTAGCCTAATCTAAGACTAAAAATATTATAATATACAACCAAACAATATAGAATAAATCAAAGAATATAGATCTACTCTACCATGGTAGAACTGAATGTAAAGCTGTATCCCCACAAGGCATGTTGTAGTGAAGGCAAGACTGTTTCTTTATGAGATATGAAGAAAAACATGGGCAATCCTTGCTAAAAAAGAGCTTGCTACTACAGCTGTTTCTATCCATTTTCCTAGTAAAGCCATTCTTGCTGAACATGTATAAACATAGTGATTTTTTACTATAAAGACAGTGTAGCAGAACAGTCCAAATAACCAAATTCTCTACCACTCTGTTATTTATGTTACTCTTTTAAGCCAGTTGCACAAGCAGTTATTTGCAAGTTGAACTAGATGCTTCACTTTCTGGCAGAGGAAAGCTATACATTTAACCATTTTTCTGCTGTGGAACTGGTTTATTTGTTTCTCCTGTGAGTTTCTCTGGACACCTTGAGAATACAAGAGGTTATGAAGCTCAGTAAGGTTTGGACAGATTTATGGATGAGTGTCACTCCCAAGCACAATACAGAGAAAACACAGCACTGCCCAGAATCAGAGTCAATTTCAAATCTCTTCTTTTCCTTCCATCTCTTATCAAGTAGCCATTTCCCATAATGTCCTCCAAAGCCTTGGAATTCTGCTCCATAAACATCCCCAGACAATTACCTCCCACATATTGCATGTGTGGAATGCTATTTTTCACCTGGGGGTAGCCAGGGTAAGATAGGAAGAGATCCATACAAATCTTTAAGAAAAGTAATAGTACAGTCTAAGCAGGTTATATATTTCTTTTTGCCTGAAGGGAAATTAAAAGTTGTCTGTAGTTCATAGTAATTTACAGATTTTGGATAGCTTATAAGAACTGGTAAGCCAAACTCACCAGTGTCAGTCAAAGAGCCAAGATAACACCTGGAAACGCAAAGCGATACTGTTTGGGTTTTGTGAAATGATTAAACTAAGTTAGCTTAATTCAGAGCAGCAGGAGCAGCAGATGTTGTTGCTCAAGTTTATTTTCTTTTGTTTCCAGATGGGGTTAGAGAAATAAACACTGGAACATTTAAAAAAAAAAAAAAAAAAAAGAGAAAGAAAATCTGTGAAGATCTTTCTAGTCCTTCAGCATAGCCCAGCAGTGCCTGCTACAGTACACACCATGTGACTTTAAGTCTTGGGTATTTTGTTTTCCTCCACCTAACATTCCTGTGGAATTGTCTAAGAGCTTGTTCATAGTGAAGTCAAAATAACTGAATTGCATATTGCAGATCCCTAAAAAAATATATCCTCATTACCATCACAGAATGGCAGCAATACTTCATGGTACTCTGTGGATCACTGAAAAATTGGTTGGTTTTGATGTTTGGGGGATGTTTTTGTCTTTTTGTTGTTTTTCTTTTGTTTGGTTTGCTTTTTGTTTGTTTGTTTGTTTGTTTGGTTGGTTGGTTGGTTGGTTGGTTTTGTAGTATTTTGTTTTGGCTGGTGTTAAGGCCCAGTCCACCCCTTTCCAACTCTGGTCAGCAGGGGGTGGGGGGTAGCTGTGCTAAGGTTTAGATAGTACTCTTGGAGTAAATAAAAAGGAAGCTGCACCTAACAGTTGATGAACTGGGTTTATTAGATTGAAACATAGCAGAGGGAAAATAGGAGGGAAAAGCAGTGGGGAAAAATACCTATCAAAGAGAAGCCCATTCTCTGGCTTGAAAATGCTGGCAGTGTCTCAAGAGCAGTTCCAAGTTTCTTGATGGCTGCAGGAGAGCAGGGCTGTGCCACATGGTCCTCTCTAGACTGCAGGCAGTGTGAAGCAGGGCTGTGCCACATAGCCTGTCTCTGGGATGCAGGCATCTAGTGGGACCAGGCAGAGCAGCGACAGAGCAGAGCAGGAGTGGCCGCACCACATTTCTCCCACAGTTGGTTAGTTGTTTGGTTTGTTTTAAATAGCAATGTGGCACAATCCGAATGACCCTCTTGAGCATCCTGGTCACTATAATAGACATTACTGAGACATTTCACACAATCACAGAATCAACCAGGTTGGAAAAGATCAAGTACAACCTATTACCTAATACCCAACACCTCCTGGCAACTAAACTATGGCTCCAAGCACCACATCCAATCCTTTTTTTTTAATGCCTTCAGGGTCGGTGACTCCACCACCTCCCTGGGCAGCCCGTTCCAATGGCTAATAACTCTTTCTGTGAAGAACTTTCTCCTCACCTCAAGCCTGAACTTCCCCTGGTGCAGCTTGAGACTGTGTCCTCTTGTTCTGGTACTTGTTGCCTGGGAGAAGAGACCAACCCTGACCTGTCTACAACCTCCTTTCAGGAAGCTGTAGAGAGCCATAAGGTCTCTTCTCAGTCTCCTCTTCTCCAGGCTAAACCACCCCAGCTCCCTCAGCTTCTCCTTACAAGGCTTGTGCTCAAGACCTCTCACCAGCCTCATTGCCCTTCAATTGAAGTTATCTCTGCTTTCCAAAAGGGTTCCCAAGAAAGATAGGGAATGCCATAGTGTCAGGAAGTTAACTTTTGCAATAAGTTCCAAACCACAGGTTTGGCTATAATCATGGTGCTGAGACTCACACACTTACCTTCAAAAAGCTTTTCATTACTTAGTTACTCCATCCAACAAAAATCATCTGTCCTGTTCCTTGCAGAACTGAAAAGTGAGACACCAATACTCACCAAATACTAGAAACTGCCTCGAGTTGCTAGTTGCACATCCGCGAGTTGCCTGGTCCAACACCTGGGATAAAGCCACAAGCATGCACACCACAAGCTATGAGAGAAGCCACGAGCTTCGGAGTTGGAGCCAAGCCTACTTCCCCTTGCGATCAGGATTTTGCCGTGCCTCAATTCACCCAGGACAAAGCAAGCGCCCATCACAATAGCATTGTTTACAGCCTACAGTCTGCTGAAGCCAAAGCAGCCATTGACAACCGCGTGGCATTCCTGCCAGCAACCAGCCGTGCCTGGCGCATGAGCGCCCCAAAGCCTCTAATACACAGCAGCAGCACTCCCTACCTGAGTACAACCAGCTGTGAGCAATTAATTCACTGCCTCTTTGGCATAACTGTTCTTGTTGACTCTCCACCCCCCCAAGTAGTTGAGTGCCATTTCACTCCTGGGGTATTCTCTTTCTGTTATATTTCTCCCTGTTTGCATAAAATAGTTAAATTGTTATAGTTACCCAAATACTGTACATTCCCATTGTAAATATGTTCTAACTGTACATCAAACTGTTTGATGCATCTGGCAATTCTCATATTGATAAAAGGTTATTAATATTTTGATTAATATTGCCATACCATTTATAAATAAAGGAAATATTATATCCTTTTAACAAGAAGAAACACACACAAAGAGATAAATACCTTAAAACATTAGCATCAAATCCTGGGAAAGCATTACATGAATACTACTGCAGTTCTTCCATTGAGAGGGATTCAGTTATGACTGCATTCAGGTATTACCAAACCATCTAGCTGCCCGGAACAAGACTGTTGCTCCATATGGCTTTAATGATGCTGCTTATTCTACCTGTATTAAATACCTGAAAAATCAGAGCTACTGCTGCTGAGGGCAATATTATAGTGTCTAGATAATCCATCAGTGATGAATTCAGAACATCTACCCCCATTAAAATTAATTTTCCATCTCTTCTTCCTTAATCTAGGTGGGAACAGTAAGTCCACATTTCCCTTCCCCGCCTCACTATTCCAGAGCATCTCCTTCTCATGAGAACCCTGTTATTTTTCTACCTGTTTGTGGCAGCAAAGCCCAAAATTAAGTTTCAACTTGCCCTGTTGAGAAGTCAAGGGCTTGCATTGGGTTTATTGTTCTCTACTGTTTACACGTAATCTAGATTCTTTCAGTGTCTTATCTAAAATATGTCTAATTAAGCTGTGAGTTGTTGATTTCAGGTGACTGTTGATCACAATGACAGAAGTAAATAGGTCACTGTTAATCAGAGGCTCAGAACATAGGAAGAAATCTAAGAATGGCTGCAATTATGTAAAATCATGCAGAACCAATAGTAATGAAAAATAAATTGTCCCCCCATTCTGAATGTACAGGCATAAATGGAAACAAAATGGAGAGACAGAAACATACATATTAATGAGACAGCACCATCTAATCAAAACCCATTGTCTTCTGCCAGCTCAATCAACAAATTATTATAGAGGATAATGTTACACTTAGGAACTCTAAATGTTTATAAACAACCTCAATTACTATACTGCAGTAACTTGTCTTTGAAAGCAATCAGGTTTAATATTTTATCAGAAGAATAGAGGGAGAAATTTGTATAAGATCAAACAGCTACATTGAGAAAGACAGTTAGTTATGTCGAATAAAAATGTTGGATTTTGTATTAATGTATGCCATTTTTTCTGTGTTTCTCAATAGCATAAATAAATAAACACCAAGTTGCCAAAGATTGGTCAGAATGCAATAGCTTTAAAAGCAAGCTGACTTCCAAAGAATCTCACAGATACTTCTGCAAACTATTAAAAAACCCAAAACCTCTGAAACTGAATAGATTTATTTACATTCAGTGAATCCTCTAAATGCCTATAGGACTTTGTTCAAAGCATCACATAAATGCTAGTGTCTTATCCATCATTAATATTTGGGGTTTGTTGATTCAGCACTTTAATATGCTCATTTTGTGAAGTTGCCATACTGCGCACTTCCATTTCTTTCACTGCCTTTAATTCCCAATTGATATTAGATTATGTGATTTGCTGTCTTTCATTCTCCACCGCCATATGTTGTTTTCTCTTCAAAATTCTAAATATATCCAAATTCTACGCTATTGCAAGCTTATACATTACTTTTAGGATTTTTGATAGATTATGTAGTTGTGCTTGATTTTTTCATCATGTAATGTCTGACTCAGTTAGACGTTTTACATACATTTGCATCATTGTTGGTTAGTCAGCTCTTCTGAAGAGCATTTACGGTTCATCCCATGCACCTCTGTTCATAGTCCATTCAACAATTTATAAATTCTTCTATATGGACATATTTATGCACAAAAAGACATCTATTTTGTTCAACTTTAGAATAGAATCTAGAATAAACCAGGTTGGAAGAGACCTTCAGGATCATCATGTCCAACCTATCATCCAACACCATCTAGTCAACTAAACCATGCAACCAAGCACCCCATCAGGTCTCCTCCTAAACACCTCCAATGATGGTGACTCCACCACCTCCCTGGGCAGCCCATTCCAATGGGCAGTCACTCTCTCTGTGAAGAATTTCTTCCTAACATCCAGTCAGAACCTCCTCTGGTGCAGCTTGAGACTGTGTCCTCTTGTTCTGGTGCTGGTTGCCTGGGAGAAGAGACCAGCCCCCGCCTTTCTACAACCTCCCTTCAGGTACTTGTAGAGAGCAATAAGGTCCCCCCTGAGTCTCCTTTTCTCCAGGCTAAGCAACCCCAGCTCCCTCAGCCTCTCCTCATAGGGCTTGTGCTCCAAACCCCTCACCAGCTTTGTTGCTCTTTAAACTTTAAACACAAAAATATCACATCTCTGAAGATTCCATTTCAATATAATTCACTTCTTAGTAAAAGAAGCTTTTGTTTCTCCTACTCTGATAGTAAGGAGGCAGTGGCTGGTCCATGGTTTTCTAAAGTTATTTATTTTTCAAACTTCATATGTTACTATATTTTTATTTTTAATGAAGGCATTTCTATATTCAGGCATTTCTATATTCTATATTTTAAATGTCACAAGTATTGTAAGCAATGAAACAGGAAAAGAAGAACAAGAGAAGAGAAGAGAAGAGAAGAGAAGAGAAGAGAAGAGAAGAGAAGAGAAGAGAAGAGAAGAGAAGAGAAGAGAAGAGAAGAGAAGAGAAGAGAAGAGAAGAGAAGAGAAGAGAAGAGAAGAGAAGAGAAGAGAAGAGAAGAGAAGAGAAGAGAAGAGAAGAGAAGAGAAGAGAAGAGACCAGGTTGGAAGAGACCTTCAAGATCATCGTGTCCAACCCATCATCCAACACCACCTAATCAACTAAACCATGCAACGAAGCACCCCATCATGTCTCCTCCTAAACACCTCTTTATTTATTTCTTGCAACAAAAGTTGCAAGTTAATTGTTTATCTGTGTTCTTAACAAACAGAAAAACCTCAAAAGCACCCTAAAATTGGCATATTAAAGCATTTTTACAAACAATAAAGGTGAACTCTTCAGTTGTAGGAGAAGCTATTCAATGGACAAGCTATGTCCAGAATGATGAAACTCTCATTAAATTTACTGGGGGGGGAGGGGGAAATTATTGGGCTAACATGATGGTTTCATCAAATTTCTCTGAAGAGTGTTTAAAAGATACAAATATATATTTATTAGGTGCATTCTAACTTTCAGGTACAACATTTAAAGGAGTTTTTCTTCTTCGGTTCCTATAAATCTATAACTAAATGCAGTAAGTATTGTAACTGCGTATGGCTGAAATCATTCCCAGGATGACTGCCCCATGGCAGCAGCCTCAAAAACAGCTTATCATTGGGTCATGGGAGTATGAAATCCCCTTCACCTTCTTCTTTACTGTTCTCATCTCTTTTTTAATGTGGGCCCATGTGACAAATTACCCAGTGACAAGCAGATTTATTCAGGAATGGCTAAGGCCTATCATTTTGTTTAAACACGGAGGAAAGGCAGACTGATCTAAGCCTAGGAGTGACAGCTGTGGCTGCTGGGATTTGTTGCCAGCTCTGGGAATGTCTTGCTCCACAGACTTGCCAACTTTTCTAGTCTATCTGTAAAATGGAAGTAACATTTTTTAATGCCACAGAGCTAAGCATTTTGAAGTACTCAGAAGATGCAAAGAAATTTAATAGTGTTAAATATCACTTTTTAGCTACACAGACCGAAGAAGAGAGTTTCAAGATTTTTGATTTTTGTCCAGAGAGATATCCTACAATGCAAATTAAAACTGATTCTGGCCCAGCTATGAATCTGAAACCAGTGATAGATGGAAAAATCATGTTTTCAAGAGATATCCATGTCTAAACACAAGAATATCAGCCTATGATTTATTTGGAGCTTGCCTTAAGGAATATGAAATTTTAATATATTTGTTTAGTATCTTTTTCTGCCTGCTTTTCATTATTTTTCTTCCAGTCCCATAACTGACTTTTCACTTTTGTTTTTTTATCCCCTCAAAGTCTAAGAAATTTTAAAAGGTGAGGATCATATGAAATGGATCATATGAATTTTTTCCCAGAAAGTACTAAACAATAGTATTCTGTGGCCCAAACAGAACAGAAGCCATTAAAATAGGAAACACAACTCTGTGATGCCAGGAGAATAGAATAGAATAGAATAGAATAGAATAGAATAGAATAGAATAGAATAGAATAGAGTAGAATAGAGTAGAATAGAGTAGAATAGAATGGACCAGGTTGGAAAAGAACTTTGATATCATCGTGTCCAACCTATCATCCAACACTACCTAATCAACTAAACCATGGCATCGAGCACCCCATCCAGTCTCCTCCTAAACACCTCCAGTGGTGGTGACTCCACCACCTCCCTGGGCAGCCCATTCCAATGGCCAATCACTCTCTCTATGAGGAACTTCTTCCTAACATCCAGCCTAAACCTTCCCTGGTGCAGCTTGAGACTGTGTCCTCTTGTTCTGGTGCTGGTTGCCTGGGAGAAGAGACCAACCCCCACCTGGCTACAACCTCCCTTCAGGGAGCTGTAGATAGCAATAAGGTCTCCTCTGAGCCTCCTCTTCTTCAGGCTAAGACTGGTTTTAACAAGGGTAAGGTGCCTGCTAGGAGTGAAGATCTAACTGAAAGAATTTAATCAAACTTAAAAATCAAAAAAACCACCCCAAAACCCCAAACAAATCTGTGCATTTGGATTTGACATTTAAGATAAGATTTGAGACCAGTCTGATTGATTGATTTTGTTTTCTGGTTTATAATCGAGATGCCAGCAGACCTATAATTCTACAGCTGAAATTGGTAGTGTCATAACATATCACATTTTTCCATTGAAAACAATTAAGTTCTTTTTTTTTGCTACATTGTCAAACAGCAATTTACAGTACATCTATACATTCTCAAAGGGCAGTAAGTAAGGATTGTTTACATCATAGTTAATTAGGAAAAGGTAAATAATGAAAACCTGTACTTTGATTTTTTGCTTTTTTTTAATTCCTTGAAAATAGCTTGAAAATCCTGATTAAACTTCACAGAGCATCATATTTATGTGTGTGGAGGCTGGCTGTATTTTGACCCTAAGACTGTACTCTCTTCACAGCAGTCATAGATGTTGTGCAACACTTCGATTTTTTATGATATTAATTACATCTAAAATGCTTGTGTAACTAATAAGTAAGTGTATTGTAAGCCTGTAGCTTCTAGAAAGCCTGTAAGCCTGCACAGCTTCTAGAAAAATTGCAATGCTTCTTTGTTTGTAACTGTGACAGGTTAACATCCATTCTGAAAAGAATCAAAACAAGGTGGAGGGCTTGCAGGTGCTTTGCCCTCCCTGCAGAACGTTTTTTCCCCTGGGAAACTGAGTCTGTTCCACTCCCCCCTCCCTGCCCAGCTAGGGTATAAAAAGCAGGACATTGCTGTCATTAGGCCTCCTTTTGGCTCCTGCCTCTCCTGGATGAGAGCTACTGTGGCTGCCTTCCTGCTCTTCTGCCATGTGGTTGGGCCTGATCCTTATCCCTGCTGCCTCTGTGCCTCTTCAGAGTGACTGGTTTTGTATTCTTGGTTTTTTTTCCCCTCCCATCCATCCTTGTTCCTTGCCCTTGTGAACCTTACCTGTTATTGTTATATATATATATATATATATTGTTCAAAGAAAACTCTTTACCTCTCTACTTCCAGGCCGACTCCAAATTATTGCTTGGTGGATCTGCTCCTTCCCTTTCCTTTTTTTTTCCCCCTCTCTGTTGGGAGGGAGGAGCAGAGAGCAGGGAATTGATTCTCAGCCTTTGTCTCCATTGAGCCTTGTAGTGGCTCAAACCACTACAGTACCAAAGGCTGAGTTGTAACTGATCTAAATAAAACTTTGTGCAGACTATACAATCCCTGAACCTACTTAACGAGTGTACATTGTGTTAGAACTGATTCACAGGTTCATGTTGCTCAATGGCATAGGAACCACAGACCACATCCATAAATCCACCTCAGTATTTTAGTGTATTTCTTACAGTCAGAAATACCAACTCAAATGTATCACAACTGATTTAAAACTACATTTACTATTTACTTTATGAATATTTAAAATGAATGTTTTGTGCTCCAGTGATATTTAGAAAGAACTAAAAGAAATCAAAAATTACTCTATATATTTAAATCAAAATAGTTTGTTATTTCTCAGAAAGGCAACACATATTCTCCATTCATAACAAATTAGCTTCTATTACATACCAGGAAGACACCTAAAAAATATGGGAAAGGGAGGCAACGTTTTCCTCTTTTTTTGCACAGCTCATTACAATAATTCACCCTTTGAAGCTAACTATTTTTTGTTTCTCTTAGGCAAAGAAACAGAATCTCAATATTATAACTCTTTGGTTGTTTGGGGAATATTCAACTTTTTGCATGCCTCATTATTTGGAATGTTTTGGTGTTTGTACCAGGGCCAGTACTGACCTTACCTTGTATTTTCAAGGCACTCAGGACGTAGAGTCTTCATCTAAATCCATTTTAAGTTTGAAACCCATCTTCTGCTTGCCACAAATACATAAACATTGTGGTAGTTTTAGGCTGTACCTCGAAAATTTTCCACAGATCTTGAACAGAAAGTAGTAGAACGTTGGGGTGAAATTTTCAACCCACCATCCTCAAACTCCTAAATAGATTAGGTGAATGCCCTTCCCAGAATCTCATGAATTATTTCAGCTTTTTGGACTGAGTATTTCTTTTCCACAGATCTTTCTAAATACATAGATGTGCTATTTGACAAAAAAAAAATGGAAAAATGAAAAAGAAAACAAAAGGAATATTGCTTGAAGAAGAGACTGACAGAGCAAAGTTAATACTCTTTGCTCTTGCTCCTCTCACCTGTTTTCCATGAAGATAGCCATCTGTTAAAGGAGGCAAAGCAGTCCCCTTAGACTCCTAAGAACTTATCAAGCCTAAAATACCATGTTTGAAAAGGTTGGTGACTTAGAGCCCATCCTTTAGTAATCCTAAAATTCTTTGCCAAGCAACTCTATGGTCAGTTGTAGCAGATGACCATTGATGTCTGCCACATGACTTCATTTTTGCAAAGGTAGTCTATTTTCCTGACATTTTTCTTACTTTAACCTTCTTAATCATCGAAGATTGACTGCATTGAAAAGGGAATAACTCCCTTTTATTAAAATTATTCACTCTGTTTTGCCATCACTTTGGGACCACAGCCCAACATGAGAGACAAAATATTAAGATAAAAAGCTATGCTTCCAGAATGGAGTTATCTGCTTGCAGTGTAATCACATGCCAAACTCCCATGTCATACAGACAATTTTTTCCAAATTATCAGTTTAAAATATCAGAGTACTAACAATCATAGAATCATAGAATTGTTAGGGTTGGAAGGGACCTCAAGGATCATCTAGTTCCAATCCCCCTGCCATGGGCAGGGACACCTTGCACTAGATCAGGTTGCTCAGAGCCACATCCAGCCTGGCCTTAAAAACCTCCAGGGATGGGGCTTCCACCACCTCCCTGGGCAACCTGTTCCAGTGTCTCACCACCCTGATGGGGAAGAATTTCTTCCTAACATCCAATCTGATCCATTTCTATTTTTGTTCCATTCTCCCTCATCCTGTCATCACCTGACACCCTAGAAAGTCCCTCCCTAGCTTTCTTGTAGGCCCCCTTCTGATACTGGAAGCTCACAATAAGGTCTCCTCAGAGCCCTCTCTCCTCCAAACTGAATAACCCCAACTCTTTCAGTCTGTCCTCATAGGAGAGGTGCTCCAGCCCTCTGTTCATCCTCATGGCCCTTCTCTGGACACACTCCAGCACCTCCAGATCCTTCTGGTAATAGGGGCTCCAGAACTGGATGCAGTACTCCAGCTGGAGTCTCACCTGCCTATATTCATTAGAAATACTTGGAAATACCCTACTTCAAGTACCAGTTCCCCATGCAAGAAAAGATATTCTATGTGCCTTGTGTACAGCACAAAAGAAAGGGAACATGTTGGCCTACAGTGGTCCCTCTTCTCCTCAGATTACTGCTTTGTTGGCAGGGGTGCATCCTCTTTCAACAGAAGAGGAAAATAAATTATCATAAAGGCAGACACATACAATAAGGATAAAAACAAACAATCCATACTGGCTTTCTGAAACAACCTCTGAAGGGATGAAAAAGGAGATACCAGCCTGTCTTCCATGAAAAATAAAACAAAGGCATACACTACACCAAATATCCTGCTTATCTAGTGGGAGGTAATCGAATCAAAAATAGCCACCCTGAGGTGAAAATAGTTCCTCTGCCTATATTTGTTGCTCTAAAACAAGGCTGCTGGCTATATGACACAATTCTACAAACTACCTTTCTCCTTTTGAGCAATGTTTTACAGCTGCAACTCCAAATGCCAGAGTTTACCAGGAAGATACCAATAATGAGGGTTGTGAAGGTCATTTCCAGGGATTACAAATGAAAACTAGATTGTATTTATGGAAAATCAGAAGCATACAGGCTTACTCTTTCCAGATGTATTTTCTCAACATCTGGCACTAACTGATCCTTGCAGTTAGTGAGGTTTACACACAGTGCATTTTTATTTGTCTGGTTTTATGGAGACCCAGTCTGCTGTGCAGATTCCCCTGTCTTTTCTATAAACATTAGATAAAGTTCAAGGAAAAAAAAAAAAGCATTTATTCCAGGAAATGAAAGGGTTGAGAACTGGATGATGAAATAAAAAAATACAGTTCCCATGCCAGAAACAAACAAATAAAAAAAGGCAGCCCTTTGAATAAAACTCAATACTAAGGGTCGCTTAAGCTGTTTCAGTACTTCACCCAGCTTAGCATCAGGAGAACTTGTCTGTAACTTAGTAAGGTTGGATCATCTCTCTGTTCAATACAGACCACACTTTTTGTGCTTTGGGGGGCTTTTCCCTATTTATTCTGCTTGGGGTTTTTTCATTCTTTTCTTGGTGTTTTGTAAAGGAAATCCTCTTCATAAGTAGGACTACAACAGACAAAAGATTTTCACTTTAAATACAAACTCAGTCTTCAGTGTGGGCTCTTGGAGGTCACTAATTGTGAATAAAGCTTTCTTCTTTTTGGAGGTAAATTTCCAAACTAGCAGATTGCTACACAGATAGTATCCTTTAGGAAGTTAACAATAGCCACATATTTTATTAAAATTAATCACAATCTCATTGTTATTTCTTCAAAGAGACCACAAGGAACATAATAGATTAGCTGTCAGACTTGTTACTTCTGCATTCCATTACCTTCTGGCATTTCAGGACCTTTCGCATCATTTAAGGGAGCTCACTCCTGAAGAGAGAAGAGAAGGAGGACATTTAAAACAGTCCTATGCCAATATGAACGTGAGATCAGATTACTGCAGAGACACTCCACGCTGTTAGGAAGTAGTCTTAAACATTGGATCCATGGTCCTCTGCATTGCTTAACTGTTATCTTGCTCCCTGGCTATGTTTTACATCACTCCAACTGGCCTTCCAGAAGACAAATTATTAGGGAGAGTGAAAGCTTTCAGAGAGTCGACGCAATTCAAACTTAATTGCTTGGATTCAGAGTCAAGGATCAGTGCCTGATCATCTGTCATTTTGCCACACTGACATAGTGAAGAAAAGACTGGAAGAAAAGAAGGCCATTTTACAAGATATAAAGATGTGCAGGGAGCACAAGATGCAAATTAGAAGTGTTAAGATTGTTGTAACAGCACTTTGAAGTCACTGTGCTAGATGTTATAAAAGTACAAAACAAAAAGATAAGCTTGGCCTGCACAAAGCTTCCAAGCGGCCAAAATAGGATACTGTCAGACAGCAGAGCAGAAGAGAATAAATTCTGAGTTGATGTTTCCCTGTAGTACTGGAGATGCTAATTGTTGGAAAGCTAGTATCAGTATTGGGAAGACAGTATCAGTATTTTTTTCAGGATCTTAAAAGCAAAGCAGGTTTACAAGGATGGTTAAACAGGATTATAAAAGAGGACCTTGTACAAGTAAAGATAAACAATGAAAAGCAAAAAGTAAGTAAAAGAAAAAAAAAAAAGGAGCAGAAAATAAGATAAAAAATTGCACTCATTGTCCTCACCTACATTCACAAACCCAGTTGCAAAATCACAGAATACTTCTATCCTCCATTTGGGACTTTTCAGACATATTCTTACTGCTATTTCAAGTAACTTTTATGATCATTTCACCAATTGTAAGTTACTGAAATTAAGAGTTGATTTCACTAAATATTTTCCTATTTTTTTACAGTTATTTAGTTGAAGAAGAATTAATATCAAAGAATGCAATGAATTTGTTTGTAGCCAGGTGGGGGTTGGTCTCTTCTCCCAGGCAACCAGCACCTGAACAAGAGGACACAGTCTCAAGCTGTGCCAGGGGAGGTTTAGGCTGGATGTTAGGAAGAGGTTCTTCACAGAAAGAGTGATTGACCATTGGAATGGGCTGCCCAGGGAGGTGGTGGAGTCACCATCACTGGAGGTGTTTAAAAAGAGACTGAATGGGGCACTTAGTGCCATAATTTAGTTGATTAGATAGTGTTGGATGATAGGTTGGACTCAATGATCTTGAAGGTATTTTGCAACCTGGTTAATTCTATTCTACTCTATTCTTACATGAAGTTAAACTCTTTATGCTGGTGTTTAAAACTACTGTCCTCAAAGTTGGACAATATTATTGATCCATCTAAACAAATTATTAAGATGAGAATAAATTTCAGGAATAGATTTTAATCTTATTTTGGAGAAATACCCAGAAGTTTGTACTACCTGATGTTTTCAAACACTCAGAGTGTGCAGGAGTCCGCTACCACTGGAGGTTTTCAAGATGCAGCTGAACAGGATAGTAGATAATCTCATTTAGGCTCCCTTTCACATGAAAGTCTGGGCCAGGTGGTCTTTCAAGATCCCTTCTAAGCTGGGATGATCTATGATGCTACGATTGTACCTGTGGTGGGTTGATCTTGGTTGCTGGCAGACCTCCATCCAGTCACTCCTCTCAATGGGACAGAGGGAGAAAATAAGGTAAAACAAGCTCATGAGGGACAAGATAAAGACAGAGAGAACACCTACTAGCTAACATCATAGACAAAACAGACTTGCCTTTGGGAAAATGAGTTTAATGTCATGACAATTTAAATAGATTTGGGTAGCAAGAAACAAACATGAAATCAAAACAACACTGGACACTACTGACAAGAGTTTGGCTCCATATTATTTACTTCTCCGCATCATGCAATTATACAAATCAGAAGACCCCCTCTGAGACTTCTCTTTTCCAGGCTGAACAATTCCAGCTTGCTCAGCATCACTTTGTACATCAGAAGCTCATTTTTGCAAATTTTTGCTGGAATTGCTTCAGTATGTTTGCCTTGTCTGGGGAACCGGAATTGCTTCAGTATGTTTGCCTTGTCTGGGGAACCGGAATTGCTTCAGTATGTTTGCCTTGTCTGGGGAACCCAGAAGAGGACCCAGCATTCTAGAACGTGTCCCTTCAGAGCTGAGCAGAGGGCAAGGATCACTTTTTTTTTGGTACTTTTCAAAAACACTTTTTACTTTCTTACAGGCCTCAGGAACAACCTTCAACTTCCATAATCTTACAAAGATAGCCAAGAGTGGCCTTGTGCTGACATAAGCCAGCACCTTCAGTACTTGTGAGTGCATTGCACCAAGTCCTAGTTCTAAGTTCAGGCTAGGTTCCAAACTTTTATAAATATATACAAAATTATTCTAATTACATGATAACCTGTCATTCCAGAAAATCCACTGAACTGTTGTTAGTCCCATGTTCTTATACAGGAAAATGTGATAAATGAGGACACTGTCCCTTCTTTTCTACCTTACAGCCATCATTTGTGACAGAAGGGAAAGAACTGTCAGGAGGCATCAAACAACTATTTCATTCATTTTGAGTACACAATTTGAAGAGTCACCAAGTATTTTCTTTCCTTATCACAGGATGCAACTTCATGTCACAACTAACCTTAGTTCTACATGTATTGACAAAAACTATTGCTCATAACAAAAAAAAAGGGTTTTCTCCATTTTATCTGAATTCAATTTAAAGGGAAAAAAAAATCAAACCAACCAACCCCCCAAAAATCAACTAGCCAAAAAAAAACCACAAACAAAAGAACCTACACTAAGCTTGTTTATTTCCAGAGGTAATTCTGAAATATGTGATCCTCTGCATCAATATAATAATTAGCCTGAAGTTAGGAAGCTGTCAGCTATTTATCTCCTGTGCTCTTTTGTAAAGGGCTGAGGAAAAGACACTCTTAACATATTGTTATTCACTTCAAAAGCTAAAGTATATGCACAGTAATTGTCATTAATGATTGATTTGATTATTGTGTTATGAAGGGAAAATAAAGTACTGCCCAGCTACAACAAATCCAACTACAACTCTCAACATTACATTTAGAATAGAATAGAATAAACCAGGTTGGAAGAGAACTTCGAGATCATTGAGTCAAACCCATCATCCAACACCATCTAATCAACTAAACCATGGCACCAAGCACCACAAGAAGTCTCTTCCTAAACACCTCCAGTGATGGTGCCTCAAAACTTCCTTGGGCAGCCCATTCCAATGGCCAATCACTCTTTCTGTCAAGAATTTCTTTCTAACATCCAGCCTACACCTCCCCTGGCACAGCTTGAGACTGTGTCCTCTTGTTCTGGTGCTGGTTGCCTGGGAGAAGAGACCAGCCCCATCCTGTCTACAACCTCCCTTCAGGTAGTTGTAGACAGCAATAAGATCTCCCCTGAGCCTCCTCTTCTCCAGGCTAAGCAACCCCAGCTCCCTCAGCCTCTCCTCACAAGGCTTGTGCTCCAAACACCTCCCCAGCTTTGTTGTCCTTCTCGGGACATGTTCCAGCAAGTCAACATCTTTCCTGAACTGAGGGGCCCAGAACTGGACACAGGACTCAAGGTGTGGCCTAAGCAGAGCTGAGTCCAGGGGCAGAATGACCTCCCTGCTCCTGCTGGCCACACTGTTCCTGAAACAGACCAGGATGCCATTGGCCTTCTTGGCCACATGGGCACAGGACTGGCTCATGTTCAGCCTACTATCCACCAGCAACCCCAGGTCCCTTTCTGCCTGGCCACTCTCCAGCCACTCTGACCCCAGCCTGTAGCACTGCATGGAGTTGTTGTGGCCAATGTGTAGAACCTGGCACTTGGATGTGTTAAATCTCATGCCCTTGGACTCTGCCCATCTTTCCGCCTGTCAAGGTCACTCTTCAAAGCCTCTCTTACCCTCTAACAGATCAACACCTTCCTCCAGCTTGGTGTTGTCCGCAAATTTACTGATGATGGACTCAATCCCCTCATCCAGATCATCAATAAAGATATTGAACAGGATGGGGCCCAGCACAGTTTTCCCACCAGGCTGTGATTTTTGGAGTTGGATAGCTTTTTGTTGGAAATCATCTGATTTGGTCTCTTCCTCAGCTGGCCAGCAGTTTAGTAGCATATCCATAAAGACATCTTCATTTGCACCTACTAACTCTGCATCACATGTATCAGTTCCTTATAGTGTTGCCTTCAGTGGACAAGTACTGCCAATACCTACCAGTCCAGAAACCAAAGTCCAGATTAAATAAAAAAGAAAAAAGAGAAAAAAGAAAGGAGCTTTAGGGAAGAAAAGGACGTACTGATGTTTCATGGTTTCTTGTGCTTTAAAATAAATGATAAAGGCAGAATAAAGCCTCAAAGCCTGAGGTTATCATTGGTTTATTCCAGTTTTTCTAGCTTTAGTTACTACTTCCTATCAATAACTATAGTCAGGCTAGTATTTCTATGCACTCCAAGTATAACTCAGTGACAGAAAATTGCTGTATTTAATAGATCTCTCTCTTTCCTACCAGTACACTGAGTTCTAATTCAAAGGAATTAGTGTTACCCAGCCCCATGCACAATAGATATTGATGATCTGCTCTTTCACCTATTTCTGTTCTTTGTGACAAACTGATCTGATAAACCAGAAAATTAAACCATGTCTGAAGAAGCCAGAATAAACTCCATAAAAGAACAGAAGAAAGAAGAAATAGGGTAAACACTTACTTGGATCAGACAAGCATTTTGATGAAGTGTTAACTGTAAATCATAGTGGCAAATCGTACACAACATTGTTAAGGATTACTTATAATACACTGTCAAAACACAGAATCATAGAATAACAGTGGTTGCAAAAGACCTCTGGAGATCATCTAGTCCAACCCCCCTGCCAGATCAGGTTCACCTAGAACAGGTTGCTCCCAGGCAGGTTTTAAATGATTCTAGAGATGGAGACTCCGCCACCTTTCTGGGCAGCATCCTCCAGTGTAAAGAAGTTCTTCTTCATGCTTAGACTGTACTTGCTATGTTCAAGCTTGTCCCCATTACCTCTTGTCCTGCTGCTGAGCACCACTGAAAAAAAGACTACTCCCATCCTTCTGACACTGATCCTTTAAGTATTTATAAGCACTGATAAGACTTCTTCAGGTCAAAAAGCCCCATGTTCCTTAACCTTACTTCATCATCATTGGAGGTGTTTAGGAGGAGACTTGATGGGATCCTTTGTTGCATGGTTTAGTTGATTAGATGGTGTTGGATGATGGGTTGGACATGATGATCTTGAAGGTCTCTTCCAACCTATTCTATTCTATTCTATTCTATTCTGAAGAGAAATGTTCTAGACTCCTAATCATCTTTGTAGCCCATTGCTGTACCCATTGAAGCAGCACCTTGTCGTTCTTGAACTGCTGTAGCCCAGAACAGGACACAGCACTCCAGATAAGGCCTCACCATGGTAGAGGGTGAGGACAACCTTCCTCAAACTGCTTGCCACACTCTTCTTGATGCACCCCAGGACATCATTTGCCTTCTTGGCCACAAGGGCACAGTGCTGTCTCATGTTAATCCTGATGTCCACAGGACTCCCAGGTCTTTTTCCACAGAGATGTTTTCCAGCAGGTCAACCCCCAACTTGGACTGATACATGAGGTTATTGTTCTGTAGGTGCAGTACCCTACACTTCCCATTGCTGTCTCAAGCTGAGCCAGGGGAGGTTTGGACTAGATGTTAGGAAGAAATTCTTCATAGAGAGATTGGCCATTGGAATGGGCTGCCTGGGGAGGTGGTGGAGTCACCATCATTGGAGGTGTTGAGGAGACTTGATGGGGTGCTTGATACCATGGTTAGTTGATTAGATGGTGTTGGGTGATGGGTTGGACACAATGATCTTGAAGGTCTCTTCCAACCTCGTTTATTCTCCTAATTCTAATTCTAATTCTAATTCTAATTCTAATTCTAACATGATGGCTGAATTTCATAGGGTTACTTTCTGCCCAACTCTACAGCCTATCCAGCTCACAGTGGGTGGCAGCACAGCCTTCTGGTGTGTCAGCCACCCCTCCCAGCTTTCTGTAATCAGCAAACTTGCTGAGGATACACTCTATCTTTCATCTTTTTTCACAGATGTGAAAAGAAGTCAACACAAATTCACAAAGAAATAAAAGCAGAAGTTATAAACTTCTAAAGAGTGATGATCCTTTCAAATATGTAACTACCCTGAAATCTTCCACTGAATTAATAAGGGCATACTGCCAACAATGAAGAAGAAAAACAAAATTAACGTTAACACAGCAGAAACTAGAAATCATACTATTGACTTAGGTGACAAATTTCACACTTGGAATAACAAATAACAAAAAGAATGAACAGTGAGCAAATCCAGCCTGAATCTCCCTTGGCACAGCTTGAGACTGTGTCCTCTTGTTTGGGTGCTGGTTGCCTGGGAGAAGAGACCAACCCCCACCTGGCTACAACCTCCCTGTTGAAGACAGCAGTAAGGTCTCTTCTGAGCCTCCTCTTCTCCAGACTAAGCAACCCCAGCTCCCTCAGCCTCTCCTCATAGGGCTTGTGCTGCAAACCCCTCACCAACTTTGTTGCCCTTCTCTAGACACATTCCAGCAAGTCAACTTCTTTCCTAAACTGGGGGAACCAGAACTGGACACAGCATTCAAGGTGTGGCCTAAGCAGTGCTGAGTACAGGGGCAGAATGACCTCCCTGCTCCTGCTGGCCACACAATTCCTGCTCCAGGCCAGGATGCCATTGGCCTTCTTGGCCACCTGGGCACAGAACTGGCTCTTGTTCAGCCTACTATCAACCATTCCCCCCAGATCCCTTTCTGCCTGGCCACTCTCCAGCCACTCTTACCCCAGCCTGTATATATTGTGAATTTTCTACTTGCATATAATATTTAGATATAATAGCCAAAAAAAAAGGAAAAAAAAAAAAAGGATAAAATTTGTTTGAAGTTTCAAAACCTCAATATGGAACTGTTTATGTATTCTCAAAGCACAGAATTTTTGACACTGAACTGAGCTACTAATATTCCACACACACAAAATATGGTGTTCCTGAAAAGAGTGTAAAATACAATACCTAGGTGGTTACTGAGGAGGAACATATTTCCTGTTTCACAAAAGGTGCCATTTTATGTCTTGAAGAATTATACTGTATTGCTCTTTTGTAAATCATTTGGACTAAAGAAATTATTGGCTCCTTCTAAAATCACTTCATTCCACTTAAAGATATAAAGTAAGTGTTTAATCCCACAGTATTCTTCACTTGGAAAATTCCACTGACATGCAACATCCTGTCGCATCACTGCATGTACACAAGAATCATAACTTTTAACCACTTTTTTCCTCACAGGGCTTTCCCAAGGCTTGCCCAAGTGAAAATGTAATCCATCTCTTCTATCAGGCTATAGAATACAAAAGCTGTTTCCTCAGAGTCTGTGTTTCATCTACATTCACTTCTGCTGTGGGCAAAAACTGTAATGAGTTTGGAACATGGATTTCATAGGTACAGAAAGAAGAATAAAAGTCTGCACCTCACTGAAGCTTTCACTTATACTGCAGTAATTTCCTTTTCAAATCATGTCATAGATGTAGCATTGGAAGGCTAGTTATAGTTTGGTTATCCTTACCACTCATATATCCTTAGCTCTCAGCCAGATATTAACCTCCCAGTATCAGAGACTTTAAAAACAGAATGAATAGATGAGCCTTCAAAGGGTTCAAAGAAAGGGAAATGCCTGCTTGATTATATTGTTCCCCTTCTCCTTTATCCAAAATCCACTGAAAGCAATGGATAAACTTTATACTTCAGAAGGCCTTATTTCTTATCTGTTCCTAGTGTTATACAATCATGTTTTAAAATTGTAAGAAAGCATGAAGGAAGAGGAATAAAGCCTCTCTGTTCTTCTTTGTGAGGTATCCAGACAAACAGGTGCTTCAGAAATATGTAATGTGAAATGTAACTATAAAACAAACAGAAACCAAACCACAAAACACAGTAACACAGCTTTCATTGTTCTTGGGAGAAAACAAAATTATAGGTGTTAAAGTGACTGTCACTCAAAATATCTAATCATCCACAGTGCTATTCCAGCATACCCACTACAGATGAATTATCACAGATGAAGATGTTACAGAGAATTCTAATCAATGGTAGGGAGTCCACTTGGAGACCTGTAACTAGTGGTGTTCCCCAGGAGTCAGTACTGCCTCCAATCTTATTCAACATCTTCATCTAGAACCTGGATGAGGGGATAGAGTGTTTCTCACGTTTGCTGATGATACCAAACTGGAAAGATTGGCTGGACAGACTGGAGAGCTGGGTAAAGGAGAATCACTGAGGTTCAAGTAGAATGGCATTGAGTCCTGCACCTGGGGAAGAACAACACCATTTACTAGTACAGATTAGGGGCTGACCTCCTGAAAAGCAGCTCCACAAAGAACAACCTTGGAGTCCTGGTGGACAGTAAGTTATCCATGACATATCAATGTGTTCTTGTGGCCAGGAAGGCCAATGGTATCCTGGGGAGCATCATAAGAGTGCATCCAGCAGGTTGAGAGAGGGTTATTCTGCCTTGGTGAGACCACATCTGGAGTATTGTATCCAGTTCTGGGCTCCCCAGTTTAAGAGGGACAGGGATGTACTAGAGAGGGTCCAACAGAGAGCTGTAAGAATGATTAAGGGACTAGAACATCTGTCTTATGAGGAAAGGCTGACAAACCTGGGGCTGTTTAGCCTGGAGAAGCCTGAGAGGAGATCTGACTAATGTTTATCACTGTATGGAGGGTGGGTGTCAAGAAAAATGTGCTGGTCTCTTCGCAAGGGTGTCCTGTGATAAGACAAGGAGCAATGGATATAAAGTAGAACACAGGAAGTTCTGCTTCAACATGAGGGAAAACGTTACTGTAAGGGTGACAGAGCACTGCAACAGGCTACCCAGACAGGCTGTGAAGTCTCCTTGTCCAGATACATTCAAGACCCATCTAAATGTGTTCCTGTGTGACCTGCCCTAGGAAATCCTGATTTAGCAAAGGGGTTGGACTCAACAATCTTCAGAAGTCCATTCCAACCCCTATCATCTTATGATTCCATGATTTTTAATCCTAAACAACCTGAAAAGACTACAAAAAAATACACAGGTAAGTACTGGCATACTGGCAAAGTTCAACTTCATCTCATTCTCCCTTCATTACCTTGTCAAAAAACCCCAACAAACCCACAACACGAAAGGCGTCTTTAAATATAGATAACTCTAGATTAAAATTTCAGGGGAAACAAACAAACAAACCAACCAACCTTCTGTTTTGCCTTTTGTTCACAGCAAAAGAAAAAAATTTCTCCAGTCTCACTTGTTCACAAAAAACCCAAAACAACAAAAAACCCCCCACAAAACAAAAAGCCACAACAAAACAAAACCATCCCCCTTCCCAAAGAAACAAAAACCAACCAACCAAAAAACCCTAAAATACAAACCCAAAACCACTACAGCAAATAGGAGTGTTATAATCTGCTAGCATTGTATTTTGGCAATATAAGCTTTGTGTCAATCAGTCATTCTCTATTACTCCATATGAACAGGTCTGTTTGGAAAGGCTTTGATCCACTCTGGAACCTGAAGTTGAGAGAAGTATCAAAGTCACTCTACCACAGAGATGAAAGTGAACATTCATCTATAACACAACAAATAGAAATAGATGAGCACAGAAAACAAGAAACACAGCTAAGTGCTTTCCCATATCTAGTATACATAAACCAACTAACTGGCAGCATTACCTTCAACAGAAATAAAAGGGAGTCTTTGTATTATAATAGCTCCTTGCAGATTCAGAGCTAAGATGACAGCTGGAGGAGGCACAGTTCTATTTTTTATCTTAAGAGTGTAGAAAAGCGAGGAAGATGATGGAGCACTCTATTCATTTCTGTTCTGGAAGTGTTAGTCTTACTCTTAAGGTAAGTGGGAAATATGGCTCATGGCAGTGCATCACAATTTGCCACATAGCCATTGCAGCTGGTACTGCAAAACCCATCCTAACAGAGTGGCTGTATCACTTTCCCTGTGCATGTGATCTTTGTTTCTGACAAGGTCAGGAAGAAATAAGAGCATTCATGCTTCTCACAAACTACAAATAAGTTAGTAAAACTGTTTAAAATGTCATTTCAACTGGAGTAGATGTCCATTTTCCTACTAAATGGGAAATGTGCCTTCAGATACTGTCGACAGTATATTAATAGTTGCACCTGGTGTCTCCTGTACACAAGACTGGCTATGCATGTATGAGCCCTGAAACACGTGATGCTCCTGTGTTAAGTACATTAAGCCCACAATTCTGCTTCACATCCTTTGATGCCAGGCACACCAAATAGAGCAATTTCTGAAAACTCAAAACCTTTCATCTCCGTTCTAGAACATATCATGTTTTTCAGTGCGGAACTCTGAGAGCTGTAGGCTTTAGGGCATGATTTTCAACTGTTAATCATAGATAAGGTCCCATGTCAGAAAGAACTAAAAGGATCAGCTGAACAGGGAAAAAGCACTAATAATCACTCAGTGGTTGAGATCACTCAGTCTAAACCACCCCTGCTTAAAGCAGAGTCAGCAAGAAGGAGATTTCTCAGGACTCTTTTCAGTCTAGTTTTGAATAAGCCTAAGAGTGGAGACTCTATAGTCTCACTGAAAAACCTACAGTATTTCACCATTCTCACAGTAAAATATTTTTCCTTATGTTCCTGTATTTCAGTTTGTGCCTGTTGTCTCTTGTTGTTCCAATGGGCTCCACTATGAGTCTGGATCCACCTTCTGTATCTCTTCCCCTACCTGCAAGCAGCTGTTTATGCACATCGATAAGTCCTTCCTTCTGACAGTATGTCTCTGTCTCATACCAGGAAGCCCAGAATTGGACTCAGCACTCCAAATGTGTCTCACCAGTGAGCAGTAGACAGGAAAGATCACCCCCTCCCACCTGTTGGAAACATTCTTCCTCATGCAGTCCAGGAAGATGTTGATGTTCTTTGCTGCAAGGTCACAGAGCTGGCTCATATTCAACTTGCTGGCCACTAGGACCCCCAGGTATTTATTTCCAAAATTGCTTCCTAGACATTCAGTCCCCTGCCTTGGTGCATGAGATTACTTACTCCAAGCTCAGGAGGTCTTGGCATTTCCCTTTGTTGAACTGTAGGAAATTCTTATGCCCATTTCTCCAGCCTGTCCAGGTCCTTCTGGAAGACAGAACAAACATCTGTCTTTCCACAACAAACATTCCCAGTTTTGCAATGCAGTTTGTCTTCCCCACACACACACTTCTTATTTATTATTTTCTGGATAGAGGAAATAATCCTCTAGATCACCTGAAAAACAGTCAAGGTATATAAAGGCTTCTTTTCATTGACCTATGAAATAAGAAAGACCTTTGTCTTCATTTTCAAAATATTTTTGTTGGAATAGCTTGGGTATCTATCCAGTGTCTCTGGGAGACACTGCTTGCTGAGATGAAGAATAAAGTGACTTGTACTATAATCTTGGGATACTACCTAAAATTTCTGGGTAAAGATCCCATCACAGCCTTTTAGTGGCTGAGAAGATTAACTGCTACATATGCCATAGACTTCAAGCTACTCTTCCATGAGTTTTTATCCCCCTGCAAGCACACCGTTTCAGAGACAGGATTAGACATGGTATTCCAGCTCTTAAATTGCTGCATCATATAACCCAGACATGGGCTGAAGGAGTAATCTTTATAAAGACTGTACTCAGTGAATGCTTAGTGCCTATACCAGGAAAAGCTTCTGCCAAAATAAACCATGCTAATGGAAAAAAAAAAAAAGTACATTCCACTTTGTCAACTCAAAACACTGCATTATAACAGACAGATCTATTATTTTTAAAGGCCCTGGACTGTTTATTGTCTTCCTTGATCGAGTAACATCCAGGTTTACTATGTTTCACCAGTGAAAGTAACCTAAAAGCATGTTTGTATCTGCAGTTTGATTGCAACTTGAACTTCATCCTAAAAGCTTTGCAGCTTTCTCTTACAGTTCACAGAGTTTCTACCTTCAACAGATCTCAGGGTTTCACATTTACACTCATTTATTTTAAAGACATTGTTTCCATTTCCATTTAAAGACATTGTTCCATTGTTTACATTTTCAGGTTTTTTCCATGTTAATTTTCATTTCAGTTAGTACAGGTAGACTGATAAGCTTAGGTTATGTATGAATCAAGTGAATCTGTGACTCTTCACCAATGCAGACTGGAAATAAAGTCTTATCTCTATCCATGCATGGCGTGCATGGCTGTTGTATTAAAGAGATTTTAATATTGTCCTCTTAAAAGTCACTCTCAAAATGGTACTCCTTGCATTGGGTTTGTGTGGGAAGGTTTTGGTACCAGGAGGACTACAGGGATACCTTTTGTGAGAGGATGATAGGACCTTCCCCTATGTCTGATAGAATCAATGCCAGCTGGCTCCAAGTTGGACCAGATGCTGACGGAGGCAATGGTTGTAGCACCTCTATTTAAGAAGAGGAAAAAGTTTGTGTTCAGCCACAGCAGCTATGGCAGTTGCAACAGCAGCCAGATAGAGTGAGAATATGTGAGAGAAATAGGCCTGCAGGACTTGTGAACCCATAGGGCACCAATGCTAGAGCAGTCTGTTCCTGAATGACTATATCACATGGAAGGGGCCCATGTTGGAGCAGTTCATGAAGCCCATGGGAAAAACTCAGGTTGGAGAAATTCATGGAAGACTGCCTCCATGGGAAGGACCTCACGCTGAAGCAAGGCAAGAGCGTCAGGAGTCCTCTTGCTGAGAAAGAAGTGACAAAGACATGTGACGAACTGAACCATTCGAGCCAGCAGTGTGCCTTCATGGCCAAGAAGGCCAAAGGTATTCTGGGGTGTATTAGAACAGGTTAGTAGGTCAAGAGAGGTTCTCCTCCAGCTCTACTCTGCCCTCGTGAGGCTGCACCTGGAATATTGTGTCCAGTTTGGGGCCCCTCAGTTCAAGAAGGACAGGGAACTGCTTGAAAGAGTTCAGCACAGAGCCACAAAAAATGATTAAGGGAGTGGAACATCTTCCTTACAAGGAGAGACTGAGGCAGCTGGGGCTCTTTAGTCTGGACAAGAGGAGACTAAGGTGTGACCTCATTAATGTTTATAAATATGTAGCGGGTGAGAGCCAAGAGGATGGAGTCAGGCTCTTTTTGGTGATGCCCAGTGACAGGACAAGGGGAAAGGGGTGGAAGTTGAGGCACAGAAAGTTCCATGGAAATATGTGGAACAATTTTTTCCACTGTGAGGGTGATGGAACGCTGGAACAGGCTGCCCAGGGGGGTTGTGGAGTCTCCCTCTCTGGTGATATTCAAAATCTCCCTGGATGCATTTCAGTGTGATCTGGTCTAGGTGATCCTGCTCTGGCTGAGGGGGTTGGACTAGATGATCTTTCAAGGTCCCTTCCAGCCCCTAACATTCTGTGATTCTGTGATTATATCTAGTCTGGAAAAGAGAAGCCTGAGAAGGGATCTTATCAATGCATATAAATATCTAAAGGGTGGCGTTCATGAGGATGGGGCTGAATTCTTTTCAGTGGTGGCTGGTGATAAAAGAAGAAGTAACAGGTGAAAGCTAGAACACAGGAGGTTTCATTGAACTTAAGAAAAAATGTCTTTACTTGGAGGGTGCAGGTCACTGAAACAGACTGCTCAGAGAGGTTGTGAAACCTCCTTCCTTGGAGATTTTCAAACCATACGTGGACAAGTTTCTGTGACATCTGATCTAGATGCACCTGCTTCAACATGGGGGCTGCTCTAGAACTGTGGAGGTCCCTTCCAACACCTACCATTCTGGGACTGTGATTCCCCATTCCCCTGTATCACTGTGGGGAAAGAGTTACAGAATTCAAGAATAAAGTTAAGCACAGGAGGAAGGGAAAAGTGGGAAGGTGTTTTACAATTTAATTTTTTATGTTTTCACTATCCTACTCTGATTTGATTAGTAATAAAACAACCTAATATACTCAAGCTGAGGCTGTCTTGCCTGTGATGGTAACTGATGAATGATCTCTCCCTGCCCTTGTCTTGACCCACAAGTCTTTTGTTGTATTTTCTTCCTAACCAATTGAGGGAGGGAGTGATACAGGGGCTTTGATGGGTACCTGGCATCTAGTCAGTGTCAATCCACTATATTCCTTTAAATTAATGGTGACCTAATTTTTAGAAGTTAGTTATATATGCTAGCCTGCCAAAAACCACTGAATGTTCAGACAAAGCCTGTTTTACTTTGTGCACACTGCCTCTGGTTCTGTCACTAAAACCAAACTTGTCTTTGCATTCCCTTAGCACAGGTGTTTATGTACATTAATCAATTTCTCCGAGTCTTGTCTTCTCCTAGACTATTTAAACCCAGTTCCCTAAGCCTCTCCTCTTACATCAGATGCAGAGGTACAAGCCCTATGAGGAGAGGCTGAAGGAGTTGGGATTGTTTAGCCTGGAGAAGAGGAGGCTCCTGCCCCTGGACTCAGCACTGGTTAGGCCACACCTTGAGTCCTGTGTCCAGTTCTGGGCCCCTCAGTTTTGGAAAGATGTTGACTTGCTGGAACGGGTCCAGAGGAGGGCAACAAAGCTGGGGAGGGGTTTGGAACACAAGCCTTGTGAGAAGAGGCTGAGGGAGCTGGGGTTGTTTAGCCTGGGGAAGAGGAGGCTCAGGGGAGATCTTATTGCTGTCTACAACTACCTGAAGGGAGGTTGTAGCCAAGTTGGAGCTGGTCTCTTCTCCCAGGCAACCAGCACCAGAACAAGAGGAGACAGTCTCAAGCTGTGCCAGGGGAAGTTTAGGCTTGAGGTGAGAAGAAAGCTCACAGAGAGAGTTATTAGCCATTGGAATGTGCTGCCCAGGGAGGTGGTGGAGTCACCATCCCTGGAGGTGTTCAAGAGGGAACTGGATGTGGCATTTGGTGCCATGGTTTAGTAGTCATGAGGTCTTGGGTGACAGGTTGGAGTTGATGATCTTTAAGGTCTTTTCCAACCTTGTTGATTCTATGATTCTATGCTCCTGTTCCTTCATCATCATTGTGGACCTTATGTGGACTCCTTCCAGGTGCTCCCAGTATGTGTGACATTCAGAAATAGACACAGAACTCTGTGAGTGGCCATAACAGTGCCAAGTAGAGAGGGAGGACCATCTCACTGAACATCCTGGCATCACTCCTCTGAGTGCAGTCCAGGATCCCATTAGCCTTATTTGCAACAAGGGCATATTGCTAGATCATGTTCAAGCTGCTGTCCAGCAGGACCTATACAGGTCCTTTTCCTTTGAGCTGCTTTCCAGATGAGTCGCCTCAGCGTATATTGGTGCCTGGAGCTGTTCCTCCCAAGGTGCAAGTATTTGCACTTCCTTTTATTGAGCTTCTTGAGATTGCTGTCAGCCCATTTCAAGACATCAGGCTTTCTTCTGTGGAACCTAGTGAGAAATTACTACCACCAGAGAGAGTGCAAGTGTATTTAGGATGATAGGCATAATCTTTTGTATGTATCAGTCTCTTTCTGTCCACTGAAGTAGGGGATCTATCTATAGAAGTATCTAAAACTGGTCAGATGAATTACAGCCTAAAGCTGCCTATTAATATCCATAATAAAAGGACTATAAAGGGAAACTTTGAAACAAGTCCACATATAGGCATTATACTATATCAGCTTTTGCCAGACACTGCATTTGGCCATATTAATCCTACCACAGAGGAATTCCTATTTGAGTGTGACCTAGGAATACCTCTGGGACAGCACTTGTGGCACCATTATACAGCTAAAAAAGCAGTGTTGTAGAGTCTTACAAGCAGGGTAGCTACATGAAGGGGAATGAGATGTGAGCCCAGGGTGATATCACCACAGGCAATGGCCCCACCAATGGGTCACAGTCCCACTGGATCTGAGAATGGTGTGCAGAGCAAAAGTGGTAATAGCAGGGAGCATTGTCAGCCTTGACAGAACAAACGATGCACTAGAACCAGGTGTTCCATCAGAAGCAAAAGGACACTGGGACAGACGTAAGTCTAAGGACAAGGCTACAGTGTACATCCAAAGAATCCACTCAGGAGGCACAACTTAAGACAGACACATCTGTACAAATACCTCATGCAGTGACTGAAGTTCCAGTTCTGAACTGAAATGGAGCTCCTGAACACATGGACAGAGACTGTCAGTCATGGTCCCAGGTGAGGCTAATCAGGGCCATTGTAGTTGGATGCTAAGTCAGGGAAGAAAAATTAATATCATTTCACCAAATGTTTTAGACATTTTACAAAGGAAAATGTAGAATTAACATTAGTTCAAATTTGCAATGGTTTGGGGGCAAAAATGCTACTGTCATATTACACACAATTGGAAAAAATACCTACTCATTTTTCCAGTCCAAGCACAAATCTAGATATGTTTTCTTTTTAACTCAGAAATTAATTTCCTTGAATTACCTAGCTGGATACAGAAAAAGAATCAAAGGCAACAGATAATTTTTCATCTGACAGATTTAATTAACAAACACAAATATCGTAATTTATTAGCACTTTTAATAATGTGACCTTCAACTGTTCCTCGGGGAAAAACAAACACTATAGACAAAGACATTTGTTCTAAAATGACAGTCACTGGTGAAACATTTTATCTTCAGCATGTACAAACAGTGTATTTCTAGAAGAAGCATGCAATGTTTTTATTCAGGGAAGTTTAATGCACAACACATTATTCTTAATATTGTGGCTAACAAAAAAAAAATCTATTTGACACTTATAATTCTGTTGCATTAAGAAGAGGGTGAAATAAGGTAGTAAATGGAATTTCATAATGGACCTGTTGCATTAAGAAGAGGGTGAAATAAGGTAGTAAATGGAATTTCATAATGGAATGGAATGGAATGGAATGGAATGGAATGGAATAGAATAGAATAGAATAGAATAGAATAGAATAGAATAGAATAGAATAGAATAGAATAGAATAGAATTAACCAGGTTGGAAAAGACCTTTGAGATCATCAAGTCCAACCTATCATCCAACCATCTAATCAACTAAACCATGGCACCAAGCACCCCATCCAGTCTCTTTTTAAACACCTCCAGTGATGGTGACTCCACCACCTCCCCGGGCAGCCCATTCCAATGACCAATCACTCTTTCTGTGAAGAATTTCTTCCTAATATCCAGCCTAAACCTCCCCTGGCACAGCTTCAGACTGTGTCTTCTTGTTCTGTTGATGATAAACAGCAGTACTTTGCAGTCACATGGTATTTTTCATTCTTAACTTGTCAAACTCTTTATAAAAGCCGCCAAATTTTTATTCTTATTTTATAGATGGCAATCCAAGGATATCTGAGGCAGAAACACAGAACTACACGAGCTCACACAGCTGTTTGTAGGAAACACAACTTTACTATTATCAATTCTGTGAGATCAACAGAGAGCAGAAGATATTTCTCTAGCAACTTTCATCACGTCTTTGTTGGAACACAGCCTTATAGTATGAAAACAACATAAATTTGCTAGTTTTTTTCCTGTAAGAGGGTGTTTGAAATCCTCAGAGCTTTAGCTTTAAGCTATAATATAGCTCTGAAGTGTATTGGCTGTATCATGGCAACAGAAAGCTCGTGTTTGTTTTTTTAAAGGGCAAGGTGGATAAGACAATTTTCACATGTTCATTTTAATGGTCAGTTAATGAGAGGCATTAAGAAAATCGAGTTCATTTCATATAACATTTAATTCTCTTCAATCCCCTCAATTCTTCATTCCTGTTTAAATGTATTCATAGTAAGAAAACCACACTTGTAGCCTCTTGGAAAGAAATCAAATGATGAGCACAAATGGGATTTGTTTCTTTAGGAGTTTTCTGCACAGTGGAAGATATCTAGTGAAAAGAAAGACCATAGGAAGCTCAGAAGGAAATTTAGCAAAGAAGTACACAAACTCACAGTAATTCTGCAGTGGCAGTACAGCTTTCAGGCAACCACTAACATACATTAGTCAGTGCAAAAGAAAAGGTCTTGGAAGTATGGAGAAAGTTAAGAATCACATGCCCTGCTATAGTAAGATCTTGGACATCCTCTATTTCTTTTCTTCAGACTTAGAAATGCGTTTTCAAGAATGGCTGTAAAAGCAGTTCCAACACGATTCCAGTTCTTTCTTCCACAATGAAAGTTCATTGGTTGCTACCCTAACAACAGAGAGCATTGCTGATGAATACCTTGTCTTCTGAGAGCACTGTGATAACACAAATATGCCTTACTCAACAGATAGCACCACTGAGTACCTTACTGTATCAGATAATCCACCTATGTGTACCAGTTTTTCCAAGGACAAACAGTGTCAGCAATTGGAGCAAGTTTAAACCATCAGGTGAACCACTGTTTAGGGATAAAATGACACGTCACATGCTTTGAGATGTCAGTGTTAAGATTACACTCTTGAAAATTCATAGATTAACTATGGGTGTAAGTTATACATACATGGCTGGACATTGTCCCAAAAAGTAGTGCCACCCAAGTCAGTAAGCTAAACACACCTGAGTCAGTAAAACAAATGGTACAGTGTTGAACCCCAATAATCAAAAGAGACAGTGGAAGACTAAGGCAGCCACTGATTAATTAATTCTCTTTCCCAAATTTTATTTTACTGCTTTGATTTCATGCAAAATTCCAAATGGAAGCATTTTCTTGTGGATATTTTTATAGAATAGAATAGAATAGAATAGAATAGAATAGAATAGAATAGACCATAACATGTTGGAAGAAACCTTTGAGATCATCAAGTCCAACCTATCATCCAACACCACCTAATCAAATAAACCATGGCACCAAGCACCCCATTCAGTCTCTTCCTAAACACTTCCAGTGATGGTGACTCCACCACCTCCCCAGGCAGCCCATTCCAATGGGCAATCACTCCTCTATGAAGAATTTCTTTCTACCATCCAGTCTAAACCTCCCCTGGTGCAGCTTGAGACTGTGTGCTCTTGTTCTGGTGCTGGTTGCCTGGGAGAACAGACCAACCCCCACCTGGCTACAACCTCCCTTCAGGTAGGTGTAGACAGGTAATGTAACAAGCAGAAGCCTCATCTCATTGTGAAAGTGACAATGTTTCTCTAGTGGTCGTAATTGCTATCCCCAGATAAAGGGATTACATTATCATTTGCAAAGTTTATCATGATTTCAACTGTTATATACAGTGGATGACATTTATTGCAAAGGAGTGGATAAGTCCTTTCCCATTTGTACCAAGAAATAGTCAAGTTTTATTCTGACCTATTTGAAGTGATCAGCATTTTGGGTCTTGAGTATTGTGTGCTATTCATAAAAATCTTAAGCAACCTGCTTCTATCCTATCCTATCCTATCCTATCTTATCCTATCCTATCCTATCCTATCCTATCCTATCCTATCCTATCCTATCCTATCCTATCCTATCCTATCTTATCCTATCCTATCCTATCCTATCCTATCCTATCCTGTCCCGTCCCATCCCATCCTATCCTATCCTATCCTATCCTATCCTATCCTATCCTATCCTATCCTATCCTATCAGGATTCTATTCTATTCTAAATGCTAAAGAACACCATTTAAACTTACTATGTTCCTTTGACTTTGGAGAAGCATTCACATTCCTATCTGGGGTATATCCAGGCCTTTTTGGTCAAGAAATCACCCAGAGAATCTTAATAGAATGTGTGTGTTTATGTAATTTCCATTATATCCTACATTCAGTGCAATTAAAAAAAAACCTAAATTGTTATGCTATAAACTCAAAGGTCTGAGATTTCTGAGCAACACATCTATTTTAATTAACCCTATCATCACACCCCTGTGTTATGAAAACATTTTACTTCCATTTTGCAAAAAGGTTGAGCATTTTGCCTACATACAAACAAGTAGGTAACAGAAAAGTGAGAAGTGTACACACACAGCACTTCTCAGTTTTCATTGACAAGTGGAAATAACATCTGAAACCGTGCATTTGTCTAAAATAGGTCTTGTATTTTTCTGAGATTGATTTCTAAAGCCATTTTGATCTTCAGTTTTGTTTTGTTTTTCTAAATGAGACACCAGTTACTAATTAAAACTTTTAAAATCTTGTGGGTATTGTAAATAATTCTTGGACAATTGACTGTGAAGGGAGATGCTGAATACCATAAACCTGCCTTCCAGGTAGAATCCACATGCCTATTTCTGCCTATGTCTATAAAAAGTCACTTCTATCTCTATGGCATATGTAGTCGCAGAAAACAATTATAGTATCACAGAATTACAGAATGCATTGGGTTGGAAGAGGCCTTTTAATGTCATCTAGTCCATGCACCCTGCAATGAGCAGGGACATCTTTAACTAGGTCAGATTGCTCAGAGCCCCATTCAACATGACCTTCAATGTTTACAGGGATGGGGCTGTAACAGAGGCAATCACAAAACAGACTTAAGCAGATTTAATCCAGCCAAAAACTATTCTGGACTCCAACAAACCAAGTAAATCACAAGTTCAGATGTCACATGGGAATATAATGCTACTGAACTAATTCCAAGTGCTACAAATATTCTTTAGATCATCTTTCAGAAAGATGATCTAAAATCTGTGCATACTCTCTCAATAAAGAGAAAACCTCCCATTGAAGGGTACTGGAAAATAAGGTCACTCGCTAAGAGGAAACAACTTAATCAAAGATATATAGCTATAGATATAGATATAGGTATCACTCACCAACTGGAGAAGGGGAAGAGGAGCACTCAGTTCTAGAAGTTTCCCCAATCCAAGGGATTCAGAATCCTCAAGTGCAGTCTTGCTGTTCTAAGGAAACCAGCTCCTCTCTCCAGTAGGGCACCATTTATAACCTAGTGGAGTCTGATAATTCTAATTATTTGAGGGCAAGTGCATGACAAAGGCAAGCTAAGGACATGAAACAAAGTAATTTGTTTTAATGGTCATCAATCTCTCAATCTTTATTGTGTCTTCAGCAAACCTTGGTCATTGTATAGTCTTTGGTACACCCTGGTTGTCAGGTCTCTGTCAGGGCTGATGCATCTGCTACAAGGACATCTACCACCTGTCTGGCAAACTGTTCAGTTTTCACCACTCCCAATGTAAAAGATGTCTTCCTTAGACCTAGTCTAAATCTTTTAGTTTAAAACAATTACCCTTTGTCTTGTCACATCAGATTCTGTAGATTCTGTATATTTTTTAGAATCCCTTTTTGGTACTGCAAGGCCATGATAAAGTCTTCCTGGATCCTTCTCTTCTCCAGGCTGAATGACCTGAATTCAGCTTTTCTTCACAGGAGAGGAGTTTCACCTCTTTGATCATTTTTGGGGCCATATTCCTCACCCACTATGACTGGTCCATGTCTGTCTTTTGCTGAGGACTCCAAAGCTGGAAAACAGCATTCCAGTTGAAGTCTCACCAGAGCAGAGGGACAGAATAACTTTTCTTGATCTGCTGGCAATGCCTCTTTTGCCCACAGCTCATGTCCAGCTCTTCATCCACCAGGACCCCTAAATACTTCTCTGCAGGGCTGCTCTCAATTACTTCAGCCTCCAGCCATGATGAAGTCCTAAATTATCATTCTGACCTAGAGGTGTCAGAGATTTTGTCTTTTTCTTCAACACTGGAACTTCGGGAGGTTTAGGTTCGATGTTAGGAAAAAGTTTTATACAGAGAGAGTGATTGCCCATTGGAGTGGGCTGCTGGGGAAGGTGGTGGAATCACCATCATCAAAGATGTTCAGGAGGAGACTTGATGGGGTGCTTGGTGCCATGGTTTAGTTGTTTAGGTGGATTGGATTGGTTGATGGGTTGGATGCGATGATCTTGAAGGTCTCTTCCAACCTGGTTTATTCTATGTATGTATTCAGTCTTTTATTTTGAAACAAATATGTTTCCTTCATCTAGACCTCCCGCAACTCATGGAGCTGAAGAGGCTGCCCAGAGGACAACATCTCTTCTACAGCCAAAGTTGCAGCACCCTTCCTCTACAGACCCAACATCTCCTGCACCACCTTTCCACCACAGACTCAATCTGTCTTGGGCGGTGAGGGGTGTGGTAATACAATTCCTTTCTTCTTCTCTCTTCTCTCTCTCACTATTTTCTCTCTCTCCCCTTCTGATCCATCCATTTTATTTGTGTAATAAATAGTCTAGCTGTTGATATTTTGGCCTCATTTGTGCCTCTAATTTCATAACACAGGAATATTCAAAAGAACTGAGTCTCTTTCCCTCTCCGGACCAAGACATATGCTAGGAGGGCAGAATCCTTCATTGTAAGGCTCACAACAGGAAAAATACCAACTTACACCACTAGAGCTTCACTGTTGAAGCATTAAGGTCTGGGAAAAGCACCTTGTTATTAACCAAAATGCGTTGCAGAAGTCAGCCACACTTTCATTTTGCAGTACAGTTAAGCCAGAGCTGTATTTTTGTTGTTTTCCCCCACACCCTGCATTTATCCAAACCTTAACCAGAATTTCATCTTTCCTGAATTTCATAAAGAATAGACAAACTGTTAGATAACATAAATTACTTTAAGAAAACTTTTCCTGAATTTATGAACTAAATTTCCTGCCTTCATTTTGCAAATTAAATTCAAATCTTTCCAGAGTTTCTTGTATTTTTGCCTTGCAAATATGACAGCAATTGGCATTAAATGCCATAAATTTACATACATTCTGCATATTCCATTAGTCTTGACCATTAACATAATAAAAAGAGGAAAAAATCCTAAGACTATTTCTTAAGAATTTACATCAGAGTTAGATAAATTTGCACATATCTAGGTTAAAGGTTTTGCTGATTTTCCAGACATTTTCTACAGATTTCTCCTAGCCCTTCCAATGTATTATACACATCACAGCTCTACAGAATTTGTGACCAGATTGATATTGTTATAGATTTATCTGACTCTAATTTTAATAAAATCTAAACAAAGTATTTATTTTTGCTATTTTTATACCTTTCTTGTTAATTTCCTGTCTAGATCAATAAAAATAGTCCTCTTCGAAGGGAGGGGAAAAAATGACAACAGACTTTTGAAGCTGTTGCAGTTTGAGCTGGGTGCCCCCCTGATGTGTTCACTTCCTGTGTCCAGAAGTCCAGCCCAGAGGGATGGACACAGGAAATTGTATTTCCTACCATAATTCTTTGCACCACTATAAGATCCAGTGCGGGGTCTGGCACGTTCTCTTTTTTTCCTCCTCCTCCAGCCGGTAACTGGGGGAGATGTCTGCTGGCTTTGGGCCTGGCTAGGCCCAAGGCCATAGGGGGATGGGTGGTCTCAGGTCTGGCCAGCTGAGACTAGCCCAGCAGAGGGAGGGGGAAGAAGGAGCCCTGAGGGTCTCGGGTGTACCCTCAGGTGGGAATGGGATGCCTCTGGGTTTGCTTTGGGATCTTGCTTTGTCACTGCGCTTTGGGTTCTCTGTAACATTCACCGCTTTCTATTTAAACTTTCATCACTTTTGCAATCCGTTTGTCTGAGTGTTTTATTCCTGCCCATGGTGGGGAGAGAGGGGGCTGCCTCAACCCAGCACAGAAGCAGAGATGTAAATCCAAGGAGCTTTTACAGATGTTCCCAGAGCCATGGAATTCTTTGTGCTGGTAGTGTGGTACCCTCCCAGAACAGTGTTTTCAGCAGTTCTGACACTAAAGCAATGGCCAATCATCAGAAATCAATCCTGACATTATTGCTGGTAGAAACAGAGAATGAAGAGAACAACAGAAAGTTATGTATGGAATCACAGAATTTTTAGTATATTTTATGGTTGGTTTCATTTTCTCCTTTTGTTTCTTTTCCTTATTGATGATTTTAAACTAAAATAATAACATTCAATGCTGAAAAAAAATGTACCAAACCTGCTGACAAATAACCAACAGAAACAAAAAATTAAATATAATAATTAAAAAAACCTCAAACCTTTTCATTTATTTGACTGAAATGGTTTAGAGGAATGATGTACTGGGCCTGGTTGAAACAGTTAATTTTCTTCATAGCAGCCCAGACAATGTTGTTTTGGATTTGTGATTAAAACAGTGTTGATAACACATTAATGATTTGGCTTTTGATGAGCAACAGTTGCGCAGCAACAAGGCTTTCTCTCTTTTTGCTACTCTGCCTCTGCAGCAAACAGGGCAGATGGGAGGGGACACAAACTTGGTATCTGACCCAAACTGACCAAAGGAATATTCCATTCTGTGTAGCACCCTGCTCAACAATAAAAATTGAGGAAAGGTTTTTTAGGAGGTATTGGTTGCTGCTCAGAGACTGGATAGGCTTTGATGTACTTGTGGCAGGTTATGAGTGACCACTTTTACCCCTTTGTTACTTTTTTCCCCCCTCTTCCTTCCTCTTTTGCCCGTAAACTGACTTTATCACAATCTGTAAGTTTCTCATTTTTGCTCTTCCTATTCTCTCTCTTATCCTGCTGAGGACAAGGAGTGAGCAGGGAGGTGGTGGAGTCACCATCACTGGAGGTGTTTAGGAAGAGACTGGATGGGGTGCTTGGTGCCATGGTTTAGTAGATTAGATAGTGTTGGATGATAGGTTGGACTCAATAATCTCAAAGGTCTCTTCCAACCTGGTTAATTCTATTCTATTCTATTCTACTCTATTCTATTCTATTCTATTCTAGTGCCTAGATGTGGGTCACTTTAGTCAGTCCACTACAATTGGTATTAGAGGTGGTATTTCATTTGTCTTTACATTAAAGAAAGCATTTCCTACTCTCAGTTCCTCCACATCATGTACATTGGTCTGTGCTCAGGGGTTCTTCCTTTTCCAGCTGCCAGCTTTATCATCACTTCCATCAATTGTGGATACTGAAATCTGATGCTAAATTGAACACATCTAGCAAATGTGAGTTCTGCCTAAACTGTCAGGAAGCAGAGATTACAAGGATTACTTTAATCTTACAATTCTATTTATTTAATACAGGAATATCTTGCTAATGCTGTTCATATGTGATTTTTCTGAGTGAAGTACCACTGCTGGTCAGTAACTTAATAGTAGAAGAAGCATCAACAATCAAGGGAAAAACCCAAGCCAAACCAAACAAAAAAACCCAATAAAAAATACTACATACAACTTACAAAAAATATAGTTTAGGCTTTCACTTAAAATATGTACTAGAGAGTGCCAGTCTGTCTCAAAATATCTTCTTATAAAAGCCACTGGAATTCATCTGAGAACAGGAAAAGACAGATGCACCAAGATAGAGAATAGCTGGGTGAAGGCTGTAAAACATTTAGAAGAATGATAGGATGATAAAGATATACATTCACTTTTTCACAACATCTAATTCTTCTGTAGGTGATTAACAAAAAAATTAATCTATATCACACAATGAGAAATGTGCACTTTTCAAAATGAAAATGATAAGGTATTTAGTATTGCATATTCAAATGTATGATTCATCAAAACCCTCAGGAGTGTTGTTATCATCCAGGCTTCTACAACTGAAACCTGACTGAACCTGGATGGATCTTCGGACTATGTGTTGGTTTGTCTAAGCACCAGAGAAGGCTTAAGTTGGTAGACATGCATAATCCACATCAGCCATGATCCAAGGTTGGACTTGATGATCTCAAAGGTCTCTTCCAACCTGGTTTATTCTGGTCTAGTCTAGTCTAGTCTATGCTATTCTGTTCTATGCTATGCTATGCTATTCTATGTTATGCTGTGCTATTCTAAGATCTGGGGGGCGGGGGGACACACATACGCTCTCATGAGGTATTACAAAACCAAGACCATGCTTGTAAAATGGAGAATAAGAGAAAATGTGCAAAATGCAAAATAAAGGAAGCATAAAATTTGCCTTGTAAGAAACATTCTTTAGTGACATCAGTGTAAGGTGTCTATACAATCAAGTGTTAACGTTGCTCCTGGAAACTGGGCCTGAGGGTTGTTAGACATGACCTTCTGTTAAAGAAATGTATTGAATAATGTGTGAGAAAGAAGGTGTCATAAAACTCCACCTAAGTGCTGCAGGGCTTGTAAAGATGACTTTCTTCAGGAGCTCTAAATGTTTGTTGGGGTTTTTTTTTAACCTTTTAGGTTGAATTTAGGCTAGAACACTATTGTGTAGTTTTCTTTGTAATGGGCTGCATTCTGTAAATTATGAAGAAGTGATTTTTCATTCAAAATCTAGTTTGCCCCTGTGCAAGAGCTCTGCTACCTTGTAAAGCAAAAAGCTGGAATGTGGATTGCCTGGACAGGTTTTTGAAAAGACCTCATTGCAGAGTTGAGAAGCTAAGGCCATTGAGGTCTGTGCAAAGTTGTAGGATATGGTGCTGGCAGCCAGTCACTAGTGGTGTCCCCCATGGATCAGTGATGGGCCCCATGCTCTTTAATATCTTTATTGATGGTCTGGATGAAGGCATTGAGTCTATCATCAGCAAATTAGCAGATGACACCAAGCTGGGGGCAGGTGTTGGTATGTTAGAGGGTAGGAAGGGCTCTGAGAGGGATCTTGACAGGCTGGACAGGCGCGCAGAGTTTTAACACATGAGTTAAATGAGTTTAACGCATGAGTTTTAACACATCCAAGTGCCAGGTTCTACACATTGGCCACAACAATCCCATGCAGCGCTACAGGCTGGGGTTAGAATATCTGGAGAGGGGCCAGGCAGAAAGGGACCTGTGGGTGATGGTCAATAGTAGGCTGAACATGAGCCTGCAGTGTGCCCAGGTGGCCAAGAAGGCCAATGGCATCCTGGCCTGTGTCAGGAACAGTGTGGGCAGCAGGAGCAGGGAGGTCATTGTGCCCCTGCACTCAGCACTGGTTAGGCCACACCTTGAGTCCTGTGTCTAGTTCTGGGCCCCTCAGCCATCATTGGAGGTGTATAGAAGGAGACTTGATGGGGTGCTCAGTGCCATGGTTTAGTTGATTAGATAGTGTTGGATGATAGGTTGGACTCGATGATCTCAAAGTTCTCTTCCAACCTTGTCTATTCTATTCTATTCTATTCTATTCTATTCTATTCTATTCTATTCTATTCTTTAGGTGTGTGGCCTTTGCCTCCTATGTTGCAAAATGAATTTTTGTCATACTAGGCTTCCTCACAGAAGATGTAGTGCATTTTTGGGAATTGCATGGTGATTTTCATAACAACATAATTGTTTCTCAATAACTGAAGACTGAGGAAAAAAAATTTAATAACATAACTTTTAAATGCAATGAAAAGATATTTTAGGTTATTTTAAAAACATTTAAAAATCTTATGGTTATATCTTGTACATATTAAACTTTGGGTTTTTTTAACTGAGATATCTTTATTCTATTCCAGCCAGGAGTTCCTCCTTTTTTAAATGCTTTGCTTTTAGCCATTTAAGAAATATTAAAACTCTATTTTTCCCCACACTTCCTTTCTATTGCTTGGAATTAAGAAAAAAAATACCTAAGGAAAAAAGTATTTTCCAATAAGGGCAGTTGTACTATTGCAAAGCAGAATTTTAGTTACATACAGCAGCTTATCTAGGATGACATTATAGGTTAATTTGCTAGCAGAAAAATGCCTTGAATTTGCGACTCCCTGGTACAAATAATCACCACTAGTTTGCTCTAACATACTTTCTGAATATGTTGTATTTGTGTGAATGCTCATTGCCAGATGATCTGTTTAACAACTTTATTAGGATTTAATCTATTTAAATTTAAAACTGTGATTTTTGTATTGGCACAGTGAGCTGAGATCCATTATCTTAACACTCCTCATATATTCTTAATATTTTTCATACAGGGTGACGAAATGTCAAATGCAGTACTCATGCAGCATTGGAAAGCACAAAATAGCTCACTGTCAAGGTAAAAGAATAGAGTGTATTTACCAAAATTAATATTTCAGAATGGTGTCAGAAGCTGCATGTTGCTGACCCACTCATAACTTCTCCACAGACTCAAAGAACCATTTCTGTCTTACACAACTTCTGGAAGCTGCCACTTCAAAGTAAATTTCCAAATCATGAAATCTGATTACTTAAGGAAGGTACTCTTCCATGTATGTTTGCATGCTTGAAATGGCTAATGGAATGCTTCTATTAAAATCTACTTAATGTCCCCTACATTATTACTTATACAGCACTATAAATGTACGAGACATCTGCAGATTAATAAAACAGAGAAGGAGTTTACAGCTTAAGGGGAAAAGCTTTTTGACTTTGCATCTTGTGTTAGCAACATCATCTCTGTGTGCAGTCAAAAGAAAGACAGCTCCTTCATTGAAGCTACAGAAAAGTAGCTTATGCCATTCAAGTACAAGCAAAGGTTCATCCTCCATTGTAGGCTGAACTCTGCAGGCTGACAACTTGTGGGACAGCCTCAGCATACACAGTTCACTTAGTCTCTTCAACCAACTGCCAAAGGGAGAAGAAAAGAGTAACCTTCAATGTCATCTTCATGCCAAAGAATATTTAATCTAAACGTTTCATGTCCCTTTATTTCCCTCCACATCCATTTATCTAGGAAAAAACTATAATCTTGCTTCAATTCAGTTAATTTTTTGATCATTCAGAACTTCTTAAATTCTTTAAAGAATGGAATATTATTTTCATCTTCCCAATACAAGGCCCAAGCATAAAAATATCTTTTCAATCTCAAGCAATGAATTATTCATGATCCCCCAGACAGTGTGCTCCATATCATGAAATAAATAACTGTATTTGATAATGTCATTATCAAAGAAAGCAGTTTCCTTGATGTGAACAGAGCATTAAAGACAGACTTATCAGTGCTCTTTTCACTCTGATCCCTGTCCACAGTACCAAGAGGAGACCCTTATCTGCACCCCTATTTTGAAGAAGTGCTTCTAGTGGGAAATTTTCAAAAGGAGATAATAAGGAAGGAAGAGCAGAGGACCTGTCAAGATTCTTGTTTCGTCCACATGAGGTATTACAGCCATTTCCAACAGGAACAAGGCAGGAAAAAGGTACTGTGTGAGTGCACAAAGTTTTCATGGTTTAATGCACAGGCTTTTTTTTTTAAGGCTTTTTTTTTGATGCAACTCTGATGAAGCCAAGGTTGAAACTGCATATGGGGGTCACTATTTAGAGTGCACAGTTTGGAATGTGAACTCAAGACCTTTCAGCACTTACTTAGCACTTCAGGTATGTGCAGCACATTGCTCGGGCATGGCAATTGGTTCACACTTTACTAGCTACAGAGATGAGACATAATGAAACATCAGGTGAGAAGCTGACCCTGCATGCACTGCATCAGTCACTAATCAGTAATCAGTATTTCTGTTACAATATTAAGACGAATTTCTTGTAAAATAGATATGATTGTTATCCTTTTGGGTAAAAAATGATATTTTTGTTTGAAGAGAGAAAGTGGAGGGAGGACATTTCTGGGTTTTTACCAATCAAAATGAGCCAAAGTGGGTTAGAAAAATGTGAAGGTGTTTCTGAAGAAAGGGGTGTATTAATTACCTGATTAGTTTAATTTAGCATTTCTCTTTGGCCATAAATATGTGTACACTTCAGTTAGACAGGTGCTTGGACGCACCTATCTGGAAGAGATTACCTCTTTTTAAACACAAAAATAGTTATTGATGAAAGATAGGAAAATAGATAGACAGCTTAACAACCTAGTTAACAAATGCCAAAGGAATTCAAAGCTATTCATTTATACATAGGTGTGTATATATATAAAAGGCTTGCCTGACTTCATTTACACTTGCTTTGTCTATGCTTCTTGATACTTTCAGTGTAAGGATAGGAAACAGTTATAATACACAGTGTGATTATGTGGAATTTTTTGTTTTCTATTTCTAGAATCTCATGATCCTACAGAATTTCCTCCCTGCATCATCCTCAGAAACATGAAAGATTTCCTCCCTGTATCCTGCTCAGGCACAAAAAAACACTGGCTGGACACTAAATCTTTAAATATATATTCAAATACTTTGAGGTTTGTCCATACAGAGTGTCTGCAGGATGCATTTGAATTCCTACATTCATGTGATTTGTTTTCACTAACAATGTTAAGCTCAGCAGGTTCATCTGGACTCAAAATGTTTGAATAGAGTTAAGATGGCAACAGGTGCAGAGGTACAGATGGAATATTTGTGCAAATGTAATACTTTTCCAAAAACAGGTGATTGAGTATTAAAACAATCAAATTTCATTGCAGTCAACTTCATCCACTGTGAATGTTTGTACAGTATCTCTAATGCCTCCAGTTTGGAAATAAGCTGACCTACAGTTCTGATTTCTGGAATCTGACCTTCAAAATCCCAGAGCACTTGCAAACACATCTCAGATTAGCCATGCCTGCTAACATTGGCCACATCATATGAGAAAGAATTCAGTATTTCTTGTAAATGGATAAGGTAATATCTACAAAATTGGATCACAGATACTTGTGTAATGAAGTGAAACTTGGAATTTAAATGTTTAACTACAAGTACTACCATTCCCCAAAAAAACCCCACAAAACCAACTCTGTTCTTGTCTGACTTAGAGTCACTGCACTGACTGTGCAGTGGCTTCCCTGTTGTTCTGTAGTGTTACTGCATTTATCCAAAGACCACTGAAGGTAAAACACATAATCAGTTGTTTGAATAGTCTTGAACACAGCACTTTTTCATTCGGGTGAATGCCTGAACCATGAAGCTAGAGTGGTGCTTCTCTTACATTCACTTTTGATAGAGTTTTCTCATCTTTGTGTTGTGTATTGTCACATTTTCAATGAGAAAGGTTAAAAAGAGCCATTGCCTAGCATAACTTGTTGGTTTAGTTAAAGGGTATTATAGAAAGAGTCATACTAGAGTGGAAAGTGAAGCCAGTTCTAATCTCTCTGAGTGAACATGTTGATCGTGTAAAAGATAGGGAGCTTTTCTGCCTTGAATCCTTTTTTGGATCTAATAATTGTTATTAAACTACTCTTTCAATTTTTAATTGTGACCATCAATACATATCCAACACATTTTGTGACAGATTTTATTATCTTTACCTATTAACTCCATTGCTGAAGAGAAGGACCCCCAAAACAGACAAGTGTCTTCACAAAAATGATGTCTGGACATCAGAGAAAAAAAGACATCGTGGAAGACACTTGTTGCTGACAAGAAAACAGGTTGTAATGCATCAAGTGCTTTGGCAAACCGCAAGGACCACATGGGGTGTGTCAAAATGTACCCAGCAGAAGAATTCTGTCTGCAAGCAGCCTGCATACAGGCAATTATATTACAGACACTGGCACCAAGGGACAAAATCAACCTCAGAGGAGTGAATCAAACAGAGCTCAGGACACATGTTGTGAAATTGCCCCAAGAAATGGGCAAGCAGCCAGTAAAGCATAAGGCAGCATGGTCAGAAACGAGTTGTGTTATGGCCTAACATATGGGATGAAGAAAAATCAGAAGAGACTCCTTCTCTGTCTCAAAGTCTGACACAAAGGATAAAGGTATGTTCTATCTGTCCCTTTCTCTGAGAGTCTGAGCATTTATAATATGCTTATCACAGAAAACAAATTATTCATCTCTTGATTGAAGTCATCCTGAGAACAGATTGCTCCATAAAATCAGTTAATGCTTGTAGTAAGAATCTAAGTATTTTAAATATCTCTTCATAGAAAATGCATGGAGAAACTGATTGAACAGTAAACATTCACTGTTTGTTAGAGTAGCTATTTAAATGTGGCGGAGATCTCCGTGGTGAAGAGCTAAAGCACAGGTGATACTGGGTAATTCTTCAGTGAATGCAGCAATTTCAAATGAACACTATGATAAGAAAAGGTTAAGCAATATGTATAAATCTATAGAAAACTTTAGAGAATGCATGCATTTTTTCAGGGAGAACTCTAATGAGAGAATGCTATGAAGCCATAATTTCTAATCGGTTTGTGGGGTGTTTTTGTTTGTTTGTTTGCTTTTTTGTTTTGTTTTGTTTTGTTTTTCATATCTATTTTAAAGAGTAATACTTTAAAGATACATCAAATACAAATGTCAGTTTAGTTTTTCATTCCCCCCCCAATTTCTTTACTGATTCACAGATGAAACACGCAGGAATAATGACAGTATCACAGTATCATGGTGTCACTAAGGTTGGAAGAGACCTCGAGGATCATCGAGTCCAACCTGTCTCCACAGACTTCATGACTAGACCATGGCACCAAGTGCCATGTTCAATCTCTTCTTGAACACCTCCAGGGACAGTGACTCCACCACCTCCCTGGGCAGCCCATTCCAATGACAAATGACTCACTCAGTGAAGAATGACTATAACCAACATATCTATAACTATATAACTATAACATAACTATATCCAACTGTTTAATAAGGAGAGAAAGCTTTGAGAGAAAATAACAAACATAAAAATCTTATGCTTTCTGTGTGATTTTATTTTTTTTTAAATCAAAATTGCAATACAAAGAGAGATATTTTCTAATTTCACAAATGGTCAGACTGGATCAGTGTGCAATAGAAAGCTCTCAGAATCAACTGTAATGCTGGATGCTCCTTACCTGCCCAAGTTTAAGGCTGTTTGCACTGACTAAACTGTCATTTTGTGAAAAAGCAGAATTAAGAACAGCACACCGGAAATTTTGTTTGCTTTTAAAATAGCATTTTCTAGCAGGGAAGTGAGGAGAAGGAAAACAACACAAGGGAATCGTTCCTTCATTATGGAGAAAGTGAAAAATCCCTTTTAAATTCCAGGGTAACTGATTTCAAGAACCAGAAGAGACAGGCTGTGCAAAGGCTATCTTTGCATGCATTTCAAGTAGAAGGAGGAATATTTACACCTAGTAATACCGTGTGTGCTCCAGAATTGAAATCCTTACTAGTAACAGCAGCTGTGTTCTTCATGCAAGCCACAACACTCTTTTGTACATGGTCAGTTCCTCTTTCTAATTCTTATTATTCTAGAAACAGCCATCCAGCTCACTGATACAGTGAACGAGTAATGTCAGATGATTGGCAAGTGTCTTACCAGCAGGAAGTTAGCTGATAAGCTGCTTAAGCAGTGAGCTCTGGTAAGCAGGAAGCACTGGAGCCAGAGCAAGGAAGTTACCCTTAAAATTGCTTTGCTAAGGCCTCATCCTTGGCAGCCTAATTAGAAGTTGTTGAAAGGGAGAGTCTCTGGTGTGCATTTTGCTATAGACAAGAGTCAGGAAACATGTTGCTTGGGCAGCAGTAAAAAGACAGGGAGATAAATGTTTAAAAGCTACCATAAAAATATCAGACGGTTCATGAGTGGAAAAAACAGACTAATATAAGTGGTCACTGAAAGGTTTTGAAGCAGCCTGGGAGAGGTCCCAGTAGAAAACCAGCAGGCAGACAAACGAGCTATGCAAATGAATATTGTCAGCTTGAACATTTGCTATTTGTGGTACCCAATCAGGCCCAGAAAAGGAATCCTGTAAGATGAGGATTAGCATGTTTCTCTACATGATATACTGTATAGAAAGATCACAACAGACCTTTTCTTTATAAGTGATCTAATCATTTAGACAGGCACTCTCATTTTTTATGGAAAAGACAAAGCATATTAAATTAGGAGCATTTGATTGAGCTAATGATAGGATGGCAGTGTGAACAGAGAAGGGCTCAGAGATGTAAATGCATGATCTGCTTAATGTTATTAAAATAACATCCTCCTGAGTCTTCTCTCTCTCTGCCCTGAAGTAGTGACTAGGGCTGCATCCTCATGCAATTATGATATCTCTAGATTCATGAAATTGTTCTTAAAAGTCTCCCTATAGAAGTATTTGTGTATGTATTCATATATACATTACAGACTGATTATCAGACTGCTTTGAATACAATTCAAAAGGGATTTGTTACTTAGGGTTCTCCCTCCATGCATGCTACTACCGTGCCACACCCCTTTCCCCCATTAAGAAATCTCATTTCTGGGTGCAAGAACAACTCTTTGGGGATACAAATGTTAGCTAGCTGGGGCTGGTTTTGGAACTGCCTTCTACCTATGGCAAATAACAGCTTTATGGCTAACACTGCTGCTGCTGAAAAATCATGACATGCCTAGTTAAACACCCAAAGCACACACCATTAAGTACTTTGCTCTACTGTACCGTCAGACAGGTTCTAGCACCCACAAATGACACCAGATAGTCTGAATTATGCATTTTCGTCTCAAAGCTAATTATCAGTGTGGCCACATAAGTTTATCATAGATGCTGCTGGCAGCAGGTCTGTCTTATTATGGTCCCTGATATCCATTTCAGTGGCCCTTAGATTGCTCCTCCCTAGCAGCTGCCATCTCTTCTTTTCATAAAAGCAAAAGGACTTTGCTAGGAAGAACATGGGTATCACCAGGCCCAGCTTCATTAACTTTGTGGCATTGATATCCATGATCCTTGGCAGAGGATCTGCTGCCAAATCCTCCAGGATTGTCCCCACAACTGTGAGCTAGGGAATAGCAACTTATCATATTTAGTGAGTGCTTGATGAGAATTCAGGAAGATGACTATGGCATGCAATGGATCACTGGGCATTTGTGACATATCAGTGGAACTGGTAGCTTGCAGTTTAAGTATTACTGCTCCCATACACACCTCCCTTTCTGACTCCCCCGCTGATGGCACAGACATTGTACAACCCTTTGAGGTTACTTAACTTCAACACATAGGCACAGCAGGGGGAAGTAAAGACTGGGAGAAGGAATTATCTCTGAATTCCTATCCTACGTGGGTAGGTATTTAAAAGCTGTGGGCATATATATGTCTACATGCACAGATGTGCATGTATATGTAACAAAATATGGATCATAAATGGAATTTCATGAGACAGGCCTATACTGTAATTTGTGGCGTCTATGTCACAGACACAATAGAAAGTTAAAGATTAGAGGCATCGCAGGCTGTCATGTCAAATCATACTTAGAGAGCTTTAATATGTGGATTACAGATATATTAAACCATACTTTCCCCTCACTATGATGTCAATGGGACTTTGCATATTTGAACAACACTACAGTTTATAATCCTAGTGCTACACCATGCATGCACAGTAGGTCTGGGTATAGATGAAATGAGTAGGAAAAGTCCAGATTCTTTGTCAAAACATTAGTTAGTTTCAGTGCTTAACCAAAGGTACAGACATCACTGCTTTATAAACTTCCTTTATACAAAAGTTATCACAAATGCACATTTATGATAAAAACCTGTGTGTTTCTCAGTAAAACAAACCAACATGTTTCCCACTCCATCGTCTTTAATTTTGAGATTGCTACTTCAGTGCACTGGAGCTGAACCAAACATCTGAAAACAACTATAGTATCTTAACTACTTCTTTTCCTCTGTGCCCTCCAAATGGGTCCTAGCTGTTCCCAATTACTGGACTGTACTTTCATCTTCTCAAGGGAGATTCAATCTTTCCACATCTCTATCTACCAATGCTCCCTCTCTCAATCATTTATTGAATTTCATTACCTCCCTTCCACCACAAATTCTTGCTCCCCACGAATTCACAAAGAACATGTTCTTGTGCCTGACTTACTTCCCTTGTACTTACTGATTTGTTTCTTCCAATATGTTAAGAACAGAACATGCAGTGGAGGAGTGAATAAATCAAAAACTGAACTAGGAAATAGTTTTCAAAGGAAAACATTATTCATGCAAAACTGGTACAGGATGGTTGTATCTGCCTTAGCAGATTTTATTAGGCAATAGGAGCACATCTACACTATGAAACAGCAGCTGCTGAAACCTGATGTCCATGTTATATGCCCAGGGAGGTGGTGGAGTCACCATCATTGCAGGTCTTTAGGAGGAGACTGATAGGGTGCTTGGTTGCAAGGTTTAGTTGATTAGGTGGTGTTGGATGATAGGTTGGACGTGATGATCTCGAAGGTCTCTTCCAACCTGGTCTATTCTATTTTATTCTATTCTTTCCTATCCTATCCTATCCTATCCTATCCTATCCTATCCTATCCTATCCTATCCTATTCTTTGGAATGCCTAGAGCTTATCAGTGGAATCAAGCAAAATGAACTTCAGTCTTGAAATAATCCCTAACTTCTAGGAAATATATGGGACTTGTATGGGAGCAGCTTATACAAGATTTGGCTACCACAGAATCCTTGCACTTGTATATCAACAGTAAATATTCACTGTTGGAGCTGGTTCTGGACTAGAGAGATCATGAATATGTTCTCATAGTGAAATCCTAATCTATATGTGTTGTCTTCTCCACTCTTCACAAGTATAAGATCATTCTTAGCCTGAATCACAATCATAACTCTGCAGGAAAATCTGCCTTCCAAAAGAAAAACAACTATCTTTTCTCCCTGGTGTTTCTGTGTTTTTTCTCTGCTGTTTTGTCTTCATACTTCCCTTTAGCTTTTACTTTCTTACAGCCTTCACAATCACCTGTTTCCTTCTGTAGTCCTATATTGCCATCTGTTCAGGTTTGTATGTTTCTATAATTTACCTCCTGGAGTTTCCTTCCACTCTAATTCTGGATTTCCTTTCTGTCCTTTTCTTCTCTTGAGAGATATGGTCAGTCTATAATTACTCTGGTGTTTATACTATAACATTTTGCAAAGAAGGAAAGACTCATCTATACAGAGTGCTTGCTTACTTTTGAAGCCACGAGGAGCATCTACTTTCCTGTTGATTTAGAATTACAGAATTACAGAGTCAAAGAACGTTATTGTGTTGAAAGAGACCATGAAAGATTACCTAGTCCAACTTGCCTGCAGTAAGCAGGGACATCTTTATAACTAGATAGGTTGCTCAGAGGCCTGTCCAACTGGACCTTGAATGATTCCAAGGATGGGTCTCCTGCCACCTCTCTGGGCAAACTGTTCCAGTGATTTGCCACACTCATAAAACATTTCTTCCTTATATATAGTCTAAATCTACTCTGTTTTTAGTTTTAAAGTTATTTCTGATTCTTAACCTTAGTTCTTTATTATTTTCCTTTTTAATGGATGATTTCACACAGCTTTCATGCCTGATCCCACTTCTCTGACTCATGTAGAAATACAGTCTGAAGGAAGGTTGAAAGCTTAAGCCTTAATGCCAAGCTGCCTGCTTTATTTTCTGATATTGGAGTAGTTGTTCAGTTATGTTAGGCACTTTGATCAGTATTTTTTTCTGCATTCCTCTACTGGATGAATAAATTCAGCATGTTTGTGTGGTGCTTTACAGGGGTTTGTGGGGTTCTTTTCTGCATATATTGGAAAAAATCAAAATAAATCAGTTATTAAGACAGCTTTCCTGTAGCTTTTTCCCCTCTTTTAGAGACAAAGACTGTGATGCTTTAGCTGTAAAGTTCTCTGTTTGTATCCTGTTCCCTTGTATGTGATTGCTGGCTACTGAACAGTATGTGAACTGAAGCTGAGTGGGTGTTTTTTTTTAAGTTTGTTTTTGGTTTTGGCTATTTTCATAAACAGTGTAATTTATTCCACCAAGCCTCCATAACCCTTTAAATTACAGTACAGCAATGAAATATTCAGGCTTCAGGAGAAAATTGCTCCTGGGGAAAGAGTCAAACCTTCTGCCCTGTTATATGATACCAGAGTTTAATGAGTATGTAAAGTATCAAATTAAAAAATGTTAGCAGTTTATTATAGCTGAGCAATCACTGAATGAGAAACAGGTTTCCCTTTCATTGAGCATTAAGGACATGACCTGAGGCTGATAAGCACACTGCTGCCTCAGATTCAACATTTGATTTAGGGCTGGAGTAGTTGCCAGGGAAAAATCAACCTAGGTTTTGTTTGTTTGTTTAATCAATAATTTTAGAAGCTGCTTATAGGAAAGAAATATTGTAATGAATTAAGAAATTAACTAGGTTTAAGTTATGCACTTACATTCATCACACTCAGTTTTTCTCCAAGCCACTGCAATACAAATCATCCTTTGAAGACAGCTAGACCCTACACAACAATTCCTTATGGTTGTGTATATTTTACCATAGTTCTCTATGCTTTTAGTGCCCATTTGTCTTCTCTGACAACTGTTCCTTCATGTCTGCAATGCATGTTGTTGATGAAGAAATTACCACTGAATTACAGAGAAGAGAAGCAATAGCCTTTAATTCCTATGAGCCACACCAGACCACCTTTCAGGGCTTGTGAAGTTCTTCCCACATGTCAGGACTCCCAGCTATTCCCCTTCTGCAATTGCATGAGTTCAGTGTTTTACAAACACATAGTGCCCAGCACCAGGACTCATTCCCTCTGCCAAAGACTCGTGCCTGTAGCAGCAACTCTGCTTGCATGAACTGCCATTGGGAATCACTGTAGCTTTCACATAGTCAAGTGTGCAGGTTCTTTTTGCACCAGTGAAGATGAGTGGGATGGTTGGAATGTGCCCAAGTCCTGTTTCATAGGGGGTTGAGTTATGTTGAGAGGTTTTTAAATACAAGTCTCAGAAGCACTCATAGGTCCCCCAGCCTTGAAAGGTCTTTTGTTGTTTTGTAGAGTCTGAGACCCTTGGGAAACCTGAAAAATCTCCTCTCCCACCCAGTGACAGGAAACCTGAAAAATCTCCTTGCCACCCACTGTCAGCACATGCACAGGTGGTACTCAGAATCAGGCACAAGGAACAAGGGTCAGACACAACCCTGGGATGCTTGGGCAGGACCACGAGGACAGAATTTGAACCCACTGCTCTGCCCAGGAGGCTCTCCCCAAGATTAGCAGTGGAAAGGGTCTGCCCCTGCTGACACTGAGTCCCAGCAGCCAAACCTCACAACAGCAGGCCCACAGGACACAAAGGCAACATGTCTTCCTCTCTATCTTGCCTCCACAGGCTTTCCCCAACATTCACACACTTTAAAGAAAGATCTTGGCTCCATCTGCCAAAGTCCACCACAAGCAAATTTTTGAGTTAAAGAATAACCAAGGTATAAATAGGCCTGTAACATAATCAACCAAGCAAGCAAGCAGGCATTTCCCTTCCACACAGGTAATTTAAAGGTTTTGTGAAAATTCAATTGGGGTTTATAACAACTAGGACATAACATTCCTAGCACATTTTTCTTTCAATTAATTCATCCTTTATGTTAGGAATTTGTGTAATACAGTTGGTTTTTTTTTTTCCTCCCACTTGTGTCTAATAGAAATGTACTACAGAATGAACTAGAACTAATATGAGATGCATCATCTGGAAAGGTAAATTTCTGAGCAAGAGGTTAGCAAGCAGGAAATGCAGATTCTGAATAAAACTATCATCTCGGTCTTAATTACATTTATTGACACAATAGTAATATCATTCCCATTTCTTAGGTTTCATCCCTGACTGCTACAATCACAATGAGCCCACAGTACAATTTGTTTGACCACACTTTATTGCATTTTGCATGTAACTAATCCCTGTTCTATTGCATCGTCCTTCCTAATGCACTCTGATAGAGAAGCAGAAATGCTAATACAGAGTAGTGCAGTGGGGTGGCAGTTCCTTCACTTCCTTCTTGTGCCTTGCTATTTTCTGGAAGTTTTGTTCCATTTTGATTCTATTTAAAAAGGGCTCCTTTTCAGTTTTAATCTTATTTTTCCTCCTGCTCAGTGCAGCTGTAGATGTTATCATTTATAATGCAGCACTACCAGATGACTGAGAACATGTATCATAGTAGTTGGGGCTGTAAAAACACATGAGGAAAAGCAAAAAAAAAAACCCAACCCAAAACACCCAATCTTTTTCTCATGGTCCTGATGAAACCATAACTCTTCCCAATTAAAACATCTGGGTTGCTCTTTACTGTCCATTTTCTGAAAGGGATTTGGCTAATGTTCAAGCTTAAAATAAGGGAGTACAAAGTTATTTTAAATTTATTTGCAGTAAGTATTAGGAATTTAGTGCTGTAGGCATTTGGGGGTTTTAGTCAGAAAGAACTGCATTTTGGCAGAACGCTAGTATTCTTCCTTCCCTCTGTTCAACCCCCCAAACTCCTTCCTAAACTCCCTCTTCAGAGGCTGTTTGAAATAGAGCATTCATTATGTTGTTTAAGGGGTGCTGCACTCTGTCTTTGCTGCAGACTTGGGATAGGAGTAGTACCTTTGCCTCCTCCAAGTTTGTGCACTTCATCCTCAGAAAGTAAAAGACCCTTCTGATCCTTTTATATAGAAGCAGCACTAGTAGTGTGCTTTTGGCTCACTCTTTCTTCTTTCCCATCTGTGTCTGTCAGCCAAAGCCCAGCCCACTTCTGTTTCTCAGAAACTGCAGATAGTGTTTGGTTATGCCTGAGTCACTTTCAGTGCAGTGTTTTTCATTCTCTGGTGCTAGTCAGATTCTTTCTCATCAATGAATGTCATTCACATTGGCAGGTTATTTTCATTCATCTTTACCAAAAAATCATTAATCACTGGACTAGGTCTCCATAGAACATCCTGATTAATGGCCTCTCTGCTTTCTGGTCGAGTTGAAAATTTCTGTTGTAGTTGGTGAATTTCTCAGTCATCTAAACACAGAATCTTAGAAATCGCAGAACTGAAAGTATCACCTAGTACAGCCTGTACACAGGAAGGATAAAAGACACTTAGACAAGCACTACAAGAGTATGTCTTGCCTCTTAAAACAAAACAGAACAAAAAATCAAACCAATAAATAAACAAAATCTAAGAGCCTATAGAGGCATCTTGAGTTGCTTTAGCTTAAGAGCTTTAGCTTAAGAACAACAAAGTTGGTGAGGGGTTTGGAACACAAGCCCTACGAGGAGAGGCTGAGGGAGCTGGGGTTGCTTAGCCTGGAGAAGAGGAGACTCAGGGGTGACCTTATTACTCTCTACAACTACCTGAAGGGAGGTTGTAGACAGACGGATGTTGGTCTCTTCTCCCAGGCAGCCAGTACCAGAACAAGAGGACACAGTCTCAGGCTGCGCCAGGGGAGGTTCAGGCTAGATGTTAGGAAAAAGTTCTATACAGAAAGAGTGATTGCACATTGGAATGGGCTGCCTGGGGAGGTGGTGGAGTCGCCATCACTGGAGGTTTTCAGGAGGAGACTTGATGGGGTGCTTGGTGCCGTGGGTTAGTTGTTTGGGTGGTGTTTGATTGGTTGATGGGTTGGACGGGGTGATCTTGAAGGTCTCTTCCAACCTGGTTTATTCTATGTATTCTATTCTATGTATTCTATGTATTCTTTCAAAAATTTCTCTAGTGTCTTTGCTGAAAATTCAGTGGGTTTCTCTCTGGTTTCAACTTTATGGTCACAGAGAAGAAACATTCAGTACTCTAATTACTACTGCCACTTACCTAATAGAAGAAACTGCTGCTACCTCCTGTCCCCATGTTCTTCTATCTGATAGACTGAACAAATGCAATTACTTCAACTTTTCTCCATAGATCACTTTTTTTAAACCACTTGCCATTCTTACTACTGTCTCCCACTTACCACAGTCCTGCTGTTGGACTCTATTCCAGCCAAGGCTCCACTTAAAGCCAGTAAGGGCTAAAAAATATATACATATATAAAGCACAACAAACTACTTTCTATGTCTTACATCCAACATTCATTTTAATTCATTCCAGAATAATGTTTTCCTGTTCTGCAAGAGGACTGGACTAATGACTTATAGTCATTAGATCTGTGATAAGTCATAGATCTGTGGTAAGTTTTTATCTTTTCCATCCAAATGCACAGCCAGCTAGAACCTATTTTAAATGTGTGTATCTTATTTCTTCTTTCTGAGTGCAATGTTTTGCACTGGTCTAAAATCAATCACAGGAAATTCAAAAAAGATCTTTTCTCAAATCCTCATTTTGACCTCCAAAATGTGTTTGCACCCTTCCTACAGCTAAATCTGCTATATTTTTGTAATATATTGCATGGATTATACAGACTCTCATATAAGAATATCACACTGACTATGAAAACTCTAATTGAAGGATTTTTATATGGTTTATTTGGTCTTCAATGATCTTTTGCAAAAAACTGTTGCTGTTAGAACAATTGTGCAAGTTCTTTTGTCAGTTGCTATTTGTACATATTCCAGCTCTGCAAAGCCAATCACTGTTTCCTTTCTTCAGTAGACTCCTCAGTTCAGCAGACTATTCTGTGAGTAGATATCTCTACTTGCTGTTCTATGGTGCTCATGACGCAGAAATATTCATACAATCCCATCCATGAGGGATAAACTTCTTGTCCTTCACCTGCTTTCCAATCTCTGTACAGCATCTGGTTTCCTCCAGAATCTCCTGTATTCCACTGATGCTGTATTTTCTAATGTCTCCTGCAGCTGTCTCCCCAAGGGCTTTACACAGTTCAGTACGTGAAACCATTTTGCTCACATTTCAGTAGGTATCTTGGTTACCTCATCAACATCTTGGCTGCTACTTCCTATGAGGAATCAACCTTTGCACACATTATCACTTTGCATCTGGCATTCAGACCTTCAGTCTGTCAAAGCTTGGAATTTATTCAGCTCAATGCTAATTTCTATCATACCAAGCATTTCTAATTGAATTCAGGATGTTTTCTCCAGATTAGCTTTCCTCTCTCCCTCTTCCATCTTCATGTTTGGCATAGGCTGATCTAGCAGAAGGACTGACAGCATATAAAGACCAATTACATGCTTCCACGGCCTATTGCATCTTTTCACTCTGCCCAGGATATGAAAAGTTAAGTGCTGGAATAACCTGAATAAGTCATTAATATATGTGTGCCAAAAAATAAGGAACCAAGGTAAGTGCATCAGGGAATGGCTCCAGTGTACTACTTGACTTCCAGAAAGGGAAACAGAATGACTTCTGAAAAGAGATTGCACTGAATGAGTGAGCAAATTAAAAATTGGAAAGATGATAAGAGAAAGATTTAGAAAGTCTAACAATGCTCTGAAATCCTCTTAGTGCTGCTGTCGCTGCCATAACCAGCCTGCTGCTCTGCTACTTTGTTAAATCAGCCCTTCTAAATGCAGTGCTTGTCAGTGACACTACTTGCAATTTGGTGCTAGTTCAATACTTAAAAGAACAGACAAGAATAGCAGAAAAGGCAATTGCAGCAGGAAGTTTTCTTTTCTTGTCACATAAGGAAGTCCAAGATTGTCCATGGTAAATCAATACAATGTGTAATTGTCAAAAAGATGAAGCTAATGGTATAGTTCTTCGCAAGGAAACTAGTTATAATCTTTAATATCCTCAGACTTTATATTCATTAGTAGTCACCTGATAACAGAGCTAAAATGAAGGGTTTCCCAAGTGTCTCTATTTCAGTCCCTTGCTTTGAGCTTTGCCATCCATTTCAATATATAGCTGCAATGTGAAAAAGATTGCTTCAGTTTTACTTAAAGGACACAAACAGATATTTGCATATTCCTGGTTTAAAAAGCAACATATGAGTAAGCCACGTTTTAGTCTCCTTTTGCCTATGTTGTTTTTGTGGGGTATTTATTGAGTAGAATCTTATTCTTACTACCAAATATCCTCAAACCAGTAATCAACATTCATTACAGAATCTTTTTCCATAAATGCTTCATTGTGAGTATGTAATTAAATCCTATTAGAGTCCATGTGACCTAAGTATATGCTTCAAAATGTCGCTAAATAGCCAAAGACTTTACTATAGCTTTTTAAATTATGTTGGGAGCATTAATAAGAGAGTTTATTCATGAAAAAATAAATTTGTAGTTAAATCTTACACTTGTTGTAGGTTTAAGGCTGTGGGTGCCTTAAAGAACCACATAGTTGAGGACTTCCAAGAAGACCAGGAAGGTCCGGGGTGCACTGGAAAGTGTAATCTATGTTATTTGACTCCCGTAAGCCCTGCAACCCTTTATAAACTGGTATTTATATCTGTTCTGCCCCTTTCCTCTCTTCTTTCTCCTCCTGGGAATGTGCAAGCTCTTATCTCTGGTGTGGGGGAAGATTTCAGGCCTATCTGCAACCTTTGACAGCCTGGCTAATTTTTCCTACGCAATTCTGGCTGGATTGGGCCTAACATAGGGAGTCACTGCTGGGGAGAAAAGAGCACTGAGGCCTGGGTATTAAAGTGTGGTTGGGGTGGCAGGGGGGAAGGTTTTTCTTGGTATGTAGTATGTACGATGGATTTTGTGTATTTTATATTCTTTGTACTGTTACATGTCATTATGATTAATACTTCCATTTAAACTTGACTTGCTGGAATGTGTCCAGAGAAGGGCAACAAAGCTGCGGACAGGTTTGGAGCACAACTATGAGGAGAGGCTGAGGGAGCTGGGGTTACTTAGCCTGGAGAAGAGGAGGCTCAAAGGAGACCTTCTTGCTGTCTACAACTCCCTGAAGGGAGGTTGTAGCCAGGTGGGGGCTGGTCTCTTCTCCCAAGCAGCCAGCACCAGAACAAGAGGACACAGTCTCAAACTGTGCCAGCAGAGGTTTAGGCTAGATGTTAGGAAGAAGTTCTTCATAGAAATTGTGATTGGCCATTGGAATGGGCTGCCCAGGGAGGTGGTGGAGTCATCATCACTGGAGGTCTTTAGGAAGAGACTGGATGGGGTGCTTGGTGCCATAGTTTAGTCGATTAGATAGTGTTGGATGATAGTTGGTTGGACTTGATGATCTCAAAGATCTCTTCTAACCTGGTTAATTCTATCCTATCCTATCCTATCCTATCCTATCCTATCCTATCCTATCCTATCCTATCCTATCCCATCCTATCCCATCCTATGCTATTCTAATTCTTTCCAATCCTGTGTCAAGCATTTTTAAATTTAACTCCTTTGAGAAGGGTTAATAAGCATCTGTCTCACTCCTTAAAACAAAGACAGCACTTCAAAATATACTTATACACAATGTGATCACACACATCCTATAGAGTGTCTGCACTAGCTGCTCTATCGTCTTGCTCCGGCATAATGATTATGTACAATACTGACACCTGTGCATTGTTCAAGGGTCTCATATTATATCTGAGGAAAGTGACAAAGGTTGCTTAGGATTTTTTTCATTCTTTTTAGTACTTTTGTGTTCTTTAGAAAATGGCATTTTCTGTATGGGGCTGTGCAACTGAATGATACGGAAAAGACAGAGGGCCATCCTAGAGCAGATGCAATGTTTGAGAGGAATGCTGGTCAAATGGATGTGACAAAACTACACAAATAGTGAAGAGTTTTACCTACCTTAGGTAAAAATCCAATGATATTAACAGTAGCTTGTGTCATGCACAGATGATCCTAAAGTGCCTCATATAGTATGCATAGCAAGAACAATCCACCCACTACTGGAATACATTTATTTCTGTGGGAGAAGTGTGTCATTCCAGGATAGCAATCATATGCTCTATCAAGGTAATTTGATGCAATTGCAAGCTTGAACAATTGTATTCAGACAGTATGAGTAGATAAAAAATAATCTACAGCAACAAATACATACATATATATATAGAAGGAGAGGAGAAAAACAAAAGGGTGCTTGTCAAGGGTTAGGCTGGGCTGACCACTAAATGAGTGACACACATTTGCCCTTCTTCTATCCTTCTTCTATCCCTTCTATGAGGAAGGGAAAAGAAATAAGTGAGAGAGACTTATGAACTGGAAAAGAAAACTAAAAATACTGTAATGATAATAATAACAATAAAACTAAATATATACAAATAAAACACAAAACTGATATTGAGCCAAATCCTATTGATGGCAATTACACACTGATGCTGTTGCAGAAGTCCCAGACTGAACTCGGTGGCATACAGGAACTGTATTCAGGAGCTGGATTTTGGAACCAGATTAAGAAATTTGTGTATTAGGATCAAGGGCAAAATGGACAGAGTCCTCCTAGGATGCTGGCCACAGAACAGGAATGCTTGACCCTTCTGATCAGTCAGCTTTATAATGAATTTGACATAGGTGGAACAGTGCTGTGGATTGCAAGGCTTCAGCCTTGTCTGGTATCCTCCACTTGACTTGAAAGGTAAGTAGCCCCAAGGGAAAGAACAGCTGTGAAGATAAGAAAATGCAGGGGGCTATTATGGACTCTGGGAAAGTGCATGAGAACAAGCTGTGAAGGCAGAGAAAGAAGGTACTGAAGCCATGGCCTGTACTCATTAAAGTGCTAGCAGCCATTGATGCAGAATCTCCTGAGTGTCTCTGTGTTTTCTCTCCACACTGGTCCTGCACCCAACAGAACCGAACCTAGACAGTCAGTTTAGGACCACCTGAACTGTTTGCTCCTCCCTGCAGGTGCAGCCGTTTTCCCTGCACCACGCCAATGTAGTTGGCCTGCATGCCAGTACTTACTAGAGACATCAGGTTTTATTACAAATACAAGCAGGACTGTCTGTGAAAACCTGTTGTTGATTTCAAAAAGTAAGTTCAAAAGTAAAATTACCGAACAGAATGAGTTCTGTTCTAACTCAGATCAGGACACTACTTTAAAAAATACAAATAAACAAACAAACAAACCCCAAACTTATCATAGAATCATAGAAACAATAAGGTTGGAAAAGATCTCAAAGATCATCAAGTCCAACCTGTCACCCAAGACCTCATGACTACTAAACCATGGCTTCAAGTGCCACGTCCAATCCATTTTTTAACACCTCCAGGGACAGGGACTCCACCACCTCCCTGAGCATCCTATTCCAATGACTAACAACTCTCTCTGTGAAGAACTTTCTCCTCACTTCAAGCCTAAACTTCTCCTGGCACTGAGACTGTGTCCTCTTGTTGTGTTGCTGGTAGCCTGGGAGAAGAGACCAACCCCCACCTGGCTACAACCTCCCTTCAGGGAGTTGTAGGCAGCAATAAGGTCTCCTCCGAGCCTCCGCTTCTCCAGGCTAAAACTTCTACATTTAATTATTATTTTTTATCATGGGACTGAGATAAAAGGATTTTCAAAAGTCCCTCTAGGTTTTGAATAAACAAAGGTCAGCAAGACTTACAAAACTTTCATTCTTACTTCCTTTACTCACCTCTATGTTACTGTGCTTTTACTTCACTGTTGAAAGGACAACCATTGCTAGTAATTGACATGTTTCCTTTCTATCTTTTCCGCCTTCCCCCATACAGGTATAACAAAATGGCCAGAGGTTGGAATGGCCAGATAAATGGCTGACTCTGGTTGTTTAAAACAATGAATTGGACTTCAGTATTAAAAGAGTTGATTCAGGTTGAAGGACACAGTCTCAAGCTGCACCAGGGGAGGTTTAGGCTGGATGTTAGGAAGAAATTCATAGAGAGAGTGATTGCCCATTGGAATGGGCTGCCTGGGGAGGTGGTGGAGTTGCCATCACTGGAGGTGTTTAAGAAGAGATTGGATGGGGTGCTTGGTGCCATGGCTTATTTGATTAGGTGGTGTTGGATTATAGCATGGACATGATGATCTCAAAGGTCACTTCCAACCTGGTCTGGTCTATTCTAATCTATTCTAATCTATTCTATTCTATTCTAAGTTTGGTAGTTACAAGTTTGGTTTGGTAGTCACAAGAAATGTCTTCAGTATATCTGATTTAAAAAAAAAAAATATTTTCCTTGCTCATTGCAATAGTCTTGTTCCCCAAAAGACTCCTTGAAAGTCAAGCTGTGTAGACACATGAGGTACCAGGAGAAGATGGATAAGCATACTGAATTGTATGCTAGAGAATTTGCATGTCATTCACATCTACTCTTTCCTTTTTGACTAAATCTACAGTTTACAGAGAAAAATTGGTTGAGTGACAAGATAAGATTCTCTTCAAGATGAATACGTCAGAACATCAATTATGGGGAAAAAAAAAAAGGAATCTGAGCCATCACTTTGTGATTCAGTGCTATAATACTTTAGTTTCATTGAGTTCAACCTCAGTGTGCTGTTCTGTTGGAAAAAAATCTACTTATAGGCACAAATGTAACAATTACAATTTTAAAAGGCTCTGCCTCTGCACTCCTTCTCTGCAGTCCATCATCAATATGGACAGTTAAATACCACCTATACATATATTGTACCCACCCACAAAAATATGTTAAAAAAAAAACTTAGTAGATTGATTGTTCAGTTGCTGAAAAATGCCAGATTTGAGGTGCTACTGCAATGTTAATTTGATCCCTCATACATACACATTATGTTATCATTTTTAATCACGCATTACACAACATCTTTTCCACAGGCCCTAAGTCTCGCTACAGGCCATGAATGCATGATGCTCACTTAGTGATCAATATGATGATCAATATTTTCTTTTACCCTCATTAGTCAATGTATGACCCGAGGCTTTACTTACTTCAAGCAATTCAAACTTTATTTCTGAATAGGAACTATGATTAATTCCTCACAGACGGCTCTAAGAAGATCATGACCAGGGTGTCCCATTGCTTCGTGAGTACGGAAGTACTTATTTCCACAACTACCCTGGAGGAGAATATGATGACATTGCTTGGTTTGGGGCTGGAAACTGAGGTACAGAAATCAAATTAATGCATTAGCTGGTGACAGATATCAGACAAAGCACGAGTGTCTGACAAAGCATTAGTGTCCTTTTAGCCTTTGAAACCTAACACCAGTGAAATGCCATGAAAGTCCAGTCCTTGTGCTGATGTGGTTTAAGTACCTTGCTGTGGCAGTTGTAGGCTATGCCTTTAAAATTTTTTTCACAGATCTTGACAGAAGGTAATAAAATGTAAATAAATCACCATTGGGTATAAAAAGGAAAACAAAGATAATTCTAAGCAATCCCATTGGAGAGCCATCTACCATAAGATTGGTTGTACCAAAACAATTCTCTCTTCTCGCTTCTTCACTCTGGAGAGATACTAACTTACTTCTGCTTGAACTTGGCTGTATTGTTTTGGTTAAGTCTAACAGCAGCTTTCTCTGCTCCTTTCTCTTCTCCCTTTTGCACAGGGGTGTAGGGTGAAGGGAGAAAGGGAGAAGCTAGTAGCTTCCCCTGGTGTTTGACCACAGGGGCCCTTGTTCTGTTTATTAATTGCAAATATGTGTAAATATTGTGAATACTGTATATTTTGTATATATTCATCACATTTCATTGTAGATTGTAGTTTCGCTTGGAAATACAGCTTTCATTTGCTTCCAACTGGGCTGGGCTGGCAAACTTAATGTTGGGGGGGAAATCTCAACCTACCACACTTGAACAAAATTGTGTGGACACTGTGGTAAAGACAGGACTAGACTGTAGATGCCACAGTAATATTTAATCATTGCTTTCATATCATTAACATGGCTGGTGAGAGGCCTTGAGCCAAGCCCTATGAGGAGAGGCTGAGGGAGCTGGGATTGTTTAGCCTGCAGAAGAGGAGGCTTAGGGGAGACCTTATTGCTTTCTACAACTACCTGAAGGGAGGTTGTAGTCAGGTGGGAGTTGGTCTCTTCTCCCACGCAACCAGCACCAGAACAAGAGGACACAGTCTCAAGTTGTGCCAGGGGAGGTTTAGGCTCGAGGTGAGGCAAGAGTTCTTCACAGAGATAGTTGTTAGCTATTAGAATGGGCTGCCCAGGGAGGTGGTGGAATCACTGTCCATGGAGGTGTTCAAGAGGGGATTGGATGTGGCACTTGGTGGCATGGTCTAGTAGCCATAAGGTCTGTGGTGACAGGTTGGACTTGATAATCTTTGAGGACTTTTCCAACCTTATTGATTCTATGATTCAACGATTCTGGTTTTGCTCCTTACAAGTCATTCAGCCCATATATTTACTAGGGATTCTGAATTTTTCATTTGTGTAAGTGGAATTCTAATATTCCAAACATTTCAGAATTGGAAAATATTTTGTGCTTTGCTCTTTGATTAAGAGCCATGCATGAAAATTGTTGCCAAATGTCAAGTTCTCCAGAATAAATGCAAGTATGAAAAATGAATCTCAAAGAAAACTTCAGGTTAGATTTTGGATTTCTTCAGGGGCTTTTATCTGGTAACAATCCTGCAAAAATGATCTAAAATATCAAACACATCATGATTACAAGGCCAGATGCATACAAGGCAGAAATAAATTTTGTACACATAATTAAAACTCTGCAGATGCATACAAGGCAGAAAGATGTTTTGTACACATACTTTAAAACTCTGCAGCTCTGTCTTCCAAACTTGTAGGTTAATTTTGATAAGGTTCCAGCAGCATATTAGTAACTCAATCTCTCCCATACTAAAGGCCCTCTTTTTCATATGTCTCTAATATTAATTGACTCTCAAATCATCAGCAAATATTACTCATACTTCTGTAGATTTAAAACTGGGTTTTACACTGGTGATACCAGTGTACTTTTCCCAGTTTGCTACACTAAGACAAGGCTTTTCTATGTATAGATTAACTCAGGCTTAATAAAATCAGAAAATTTGCCAAATTAATTAAGGCTCTTGATGAATAATAATAAGAATCTCCTTTTGACAGTGTAAAGGTCTGGCCCCCAGAGCCTCTGCATGGTCACAAGGAGAAACATTTTGGAGATAAGCTCTATAGACAGATTGTTATGGAACTACCATAAGGAAGGTTGTAGACAGGCAGGGCCTGGTCTCTTCTCCCAGGCAACCAGCACCGGAACAAGAGAACACAGTCTCAAGCTGCTCCAGGGGAGGTTTAGGCTGGATGTTAGGAAGAAGTTCTTCATAGAGTGACTGGCCATTGGAATGGGCTGCCCAGGGAGGTGGTGGAGTCACCATCATTGGAGGTGTTTAGGAAGAGACTTGATGGGGTGCTTGGTGCCATGGTTTAGTTGATTAGATAGTGTTGAATGATGGGTTGGACATGATGATCTTGAAGGTCTCTTCCAACCTGGTTTATTCTGTTCTAGTCAATTCTAGTCTATTCTAGTCTATTCTACCTGTCAGCCAAAGAGCAGTCCTAAATAATATCAGGCACAGATATGTATATACATTAATATATACATAAGTATGATTACAGGGAGTATGTTATTATAAAAATTAAATAAATTTTTTATTTTTTAAAAATAAAAGACAAAACAGCCTCAAAAGTACAGTTAAAATAGGGAAATTATTCTTTGTATTTTCTGATGAGAACTAGTTGAAGGTCAGCTATTAATAGCTACCACAATATAGATAGTTTTAATTAAAACTACTAAAAGAGTCTGTTATTTATTTGACACTTAGATATATTTTCCTCAATTATCTAATCTAAAGTACTCCAATGGCAGTAGTTCCACAAGTTCTCTTGGTCTTAGGTTCAGGATGGTGAGAAAGCTGAGACTGACTAAACCAGTGAGGGTAAAACAAAGCAAAACAAAACAAACCAACCAACCCCCAAACCAACACAGTGTTATTTGGGTAGCTCGTTGTGCAGAGCACTCCCTGTAGTGTGTGCTCATTTTTGAGTATGTTGTAGCTGGTTTCATGGTTTTCCCCAACAGCTAAATCAAACAAACAAACAAACAAACAAAAACCCCCACCACAACACACAGAAAAAAAGAGCACTGCTCCATCAGAAAGAGTCATTGGTACCAGCACACTGTATAATGCAGAGGTGTGTGATTTTACTGGCAGTGGCATGCAGCTGCATCCAGCTCCATTATTAACCCTCTACACATCAATTTGCCTGAAAGAAGTATCACCACTGCTAAGCCTGTTTCCCAGAAGAGCAGCTCTTAAGGTAATAGTCTGGCATTCTTTGTGTTTATTTTGCATAATTTCTTCTTCTTTCCACCTTCTAGCTCAGTCATTTAAACATCATAGCCTCAGCATGCTACTGCCACAGAGCAGCTAGACTGACTTTCCAATAGTCGTGCTACACTGAAGAGTAATTTTAATCCATGTGTTTGAACAGTGTCCGAGAACAAAGAGACAATCAGCCAGGTATCACATTATGATGTGCAACTTGTCACTCTGCAGATGAGGGACAAATAGGTTTTGAAGATTATTGTGGGTTTATGATAGCTGTTTTCTAACATCTTTGATTTTGAATCAGGCTTTTAGTAAGGTTGTTGGAATCTTGATAGCATCAGTGCTTTGCAGATAACCATGCTTTTCCAAAAAGCACTATTTGGCTTCTCAAAATTTGCTCATCAGAAACTATCTACAGTGATGGAGCCAAAAGAAATTATCTGAGGCCCTCCACAACATTCATGATTTGAGATGAAATAGAAACTTTCCTTGGAGATGAAATATAAACTTTCCTTGGAGAAGGAAGTAAAGAAGCTTCACTAAACAATGTACAACTGCCTGTGAATGCTTCCCAGAAAGGACTGCATAATTTTGATAGTTAAACACCAACCCTGCTCCCACACTTTCCTAAAATGACTGAGTGGTGGTCCTGTGCTTCACAGTTTGAGAGAATTTAAGTTAGTAATCACAGGGAAAAAAAAAAAATCTATTCTATTTTTTTTTTAAGGACTGAATAAATGAGGCTTAAATTCCTTATCTCTGGACAGTCTTTCCAGTTTCAGTTTGCCATTCTTCCACGATTTTTCCACTTATGTTGAACAAATTGCTTAGTTCAAGAGATTCAGAGTGTACAGAGCCACCTACATTGATTTCAGTGGAAGTCAGGCTGGTGTGTGCTTTGAGAATTCAGGCCTTTATCTCCTTATATTACAAAAAAAAATTGGAGCACTGAAGTGCCTGAATCACCTGTCAGACAATGTCACATGGAAACACCCCTGGAGCACTGAATAGTGCTAGAAAGAGCTACCAGATCGTGTTGGGGAATAGTGCAGTAATTCTGGCTGTGTGATGCCCATCAGTTAACAAAAACAATCTCAGAAACACTTCTATGTTAATACACTGCTATGTTAATACATATTATATCATCCTCCAATATTGTGGCTAGTTCCAGGGTCTCTGCACTACTTTTATCTTGCAAGAGCACTCAAAAGTAGCACAACTTACATCTTGCAGTTTATTAGCAGGAACAGATTCCATGACAGGGTCCTGAAAAATTTGCCTTATTAAAAATAATGTTAACTGAACTGCTACATTTCTAGTGTAATTTCCCTCTCCTCAAAGAGAGAAAGCATAGGTAACAATACAATTACAAAAAAAAATATTAAAAATGAAGTTCAGGTGTATTCTGATGTTCATGCCAGTATCTGCCTGTAAAACTGTTATAGCTGGGAATGCTTTGACAGTGCTGTAAAAGCTCATTTTCTGGCACTGCATCAGCTTGTTCCTGGAAGAACTCTCTTCCATGGTACAGCAGTTAATATATCTCAGAATAAAGATTTTCAAAACACTGGTTCCATGGGTGCAGTTTAGTCACTCAAGCATTCAGCTCTTTCAAACTACTGATATATTTTCTGAACATATAATTCAGAAATATAAATTTCTTGGGTAAAACAACAACAACAACAACAAAAAGGCAGGAAAACGTGCAGATTAGTTCTTTGTTGGGTTTTGTTGTTGTTGGGGGTTTTTTTAAGTTGTTTGGGGGTTTTTGTTTTTTCTTCACTGATAATGATTGTCCATTGGAATGTGCTGCCTGGTGGAGTTGCCATCATTGGAGGTGTTTAGGAGGAGACTTGATAGGGTGCTTGGTTACATGGTTTAGTTGATTAGGTGGTGTTGGATGATGGGTTGGATGTGATGATCTTGAAGGTCTCTTCCAACCTGGTTTATTCTATTCTATTCTATTCTATTCTATTCTATTCTATTCTATTCTATTCTATTCTATTCTATTCTATTCCTGTATTCACAATTACAATTCTAGGATCATTCAGAAATAATATTACCACCTAGTTTCTTTCAGATGAAAAGTAAACTATACTTCCTTCCCTCTATAAATTCCTGTACCACAGTGTGCCTATTAAACATAAATACACCAGGAAAAATCACTTCACTGCACATAAGATTCTGTCCTCTGGGAGTACATGAGGGGAAAGATAGACCACATTTGAATTCACCATCACATTTATTGGAAAGGTTCAAGATGAATGTGACATAAAACCCTGAATATATTATTGCGGTAACTGTAGCTCTGTTCTGGTGGGAGAGGAATATATAATTGCAATCAGACACCAAGTATGTGACAGATGAAGAAAATTCAGAATTGAATTGGCTTTTTGAATTAACCCAAAGTTTGAGGCTTACAGGTCAGGGCATGTCTAATAAGCACACATTTTACATTTTTCAGTGTCTTTATGCCCACTTTTCACAGAATCACAGAATCACCAAGGCTGGAAGAGATGTCAGAGATCATCAAGTCCAACCTGTCACCGCAGACCTCATGACTAAACCATGGCACCAAGTGCCACACCCAATCCCTTCTTGAACACCTTCAGGAATGGTGACTCCACCACCTCCCTGGGCACCCCATTCCAATGGCTAACGACTCTCTCAGTGAAGAACTTTCTCCTGACCTCAAGCCTAAACTTCCCCTGGCACAGCTTGAGATCGTGTCCTCTGGACCTTGACTGGCTGGACAGATAGGTAGAGTCCAACATGATGACATTCAACAAGTCCAAGTGCCAGATGCTGCACTGTGGCCACAACAACCCCATGCAGCACTAGGGGCTGGGGTCGGAGTGACTGGAGAGCAGCCAGCCAGAAAGGGTCCTGGGGGTACTCGTTGACAGCTGGCTGAACATGAGCTAGCAATGTGCCCAGGTGGCCAAGAGGGCCAATGGCATCCTGGCCTGCAACAGAAATAGTGTGGCCAGCAGGAGCAGGGAAGTCATTGTGCCCCTGTACTCAGCACTGGTTGGGCCACACCTTGATTAGTGTGTCCAGTTCAGGGCCCCTCAATTTAAGAAGGACATTGAGACTCTGGAACGTGCCCTGTTTCTTAAAATAAAGAAGAATGAGTGCTAATGGCCTTGTTTCAAATAAAATTTTCACAGAAGTAGACAGTGCCCTACAAGAGAAATCCTAACATAAATATAGGACCTTCACTGCCTTTGGTGTCTTTTCTGTAAAGGGAAAGCACAGTCCCTTGACATTCCCTGTCCCTAGAAGTAAAAGTATGGCAATTTACACCAGAAAATAGTAATCAAAAGCTAGGCACACCACCTGTCAGTGGCATTAACATTGCTGAGTTGGGAGAATTGGGCTCCCTTTGAGGGGTGTATACTATACTCTCTCATCTTATGCCTAATTCCACCAGGCAGCTGTTTCACGTTCATCCATGTGAAGATCTGCTCCAGTACAACATACAATTTATATGGACTTTTCTGTCACTACTGAAATGTTCTATTATGCATTGTGGCTCCCTGATGTGTCTGATATTGTTACATTGTCAGTTTTGTGAATTCTGCTGTAGACATCACTTTATTCTTCTGTCTGTTTTGCGATGTTGTGCTTTTCTTCCTTGTATTAAGGATTTGCTAGGTTTCTATTAGATGTTTTCTCCTTTATAATTAGATGTTTGTAAGTCTTCTCACTTTAAGCTATGTAGGTTATAATCAAGATGCAACTCTTGATTTTGACCTCCTTTTTTTTTTTTTTTCCCTGTCAAATAACCAAAATTTACTTGAGTAGTTTTGGGAGAGTATATGTAACTAAACCATAGAAATACAATGTGCTAATAGCTTCCAAATAACAAAAGACATTCTCAAATCTCAAATGGTCAGGAATGTAAAATAGATTTTCACTTTTTTTCCCTTTTTTTTTTTTTCTTTTTTTTTTAATAATTATTGTTGCATTAAATCTAATGTGGATTACTTCAGTGGATATAGAAGAGTCTACTTTACAAGCATTTACTTGATAATGATATCTATGAATAGAAATTTCCAGACCTAGGATAGACATGCATTTATGCATTTTTTTTCTTTGTTCACATACTTAAAAGGCCTAGTTATGTCCAGTTATCATAGTTCTAGGCATATTGTTTCCCTACCCTTTAAAAATCCTCTGATCACACTGAGAATACTTTTCCATAAACTTTCTTAGGTATTCTTTATATACTCTGACATATTTTTTTTCCTATTGTAATATGCACAGCATAATGCAAGAGAATTCATACAAAACTTCCACTCCCTTCTAGCTTTTTTCCCCTTTAATAACATCTTTCATACCAATGTGGAGAAAATGCCACTTGAAATCAGAAACTACACAATAATCTAAAATTTAACAAGAAGGGAAGGCATTGCATATTAAAGTCAACATAGGAGGATTGCTGCATTTGAAAAAGGTCTTTTATTTTTAAGTTAGTGAATTTATAGAAAGGAGAAGCTTATATATTTAACAGATACGTAGAATGAAAACCTAGATGAAAAAAGGGAGGGAAAAAAGTCAGTGGCATTTAAAATATGAAATGCATTTTACTGCCAGCACAAAGATTAACTATGACAGGGACATCTAAATACATCATGAAGAGCTGCACATAAAGAGCTGTACATAGAGAATCATTAGAAATGAATGAGGGTATCTTCAGTTGATTCAACAAAACCTATAAAGAGTACTTTATTATAACTTCTTCTGTAATGTCTCAGGATTGTCAATTGATGATTTTTTTTTTTAACTTTCAGAATATTCTGTGGGTTTTTTAAAGCCTAAACTTCTTTTATCAGATAATTGCTTATGAAATAATATAAAATGTCTTACTTTGAAACTTCATAATCTTCATATTTGCTGCAAAAACAGTGGAGGTGCATACATTCTGAGAGTTTAAAACCAAAATAGCAAAGAAACTTCATCTTCAAATTATTTCTATTTTAAACTCATTTTAAAATCACAAATATTTGGTGCTTGAGTCATATTTTCTAAATGTTCAGACATGGCAGTGTTTCATCAACTGATATATAAATCTACTAGTTTACACAGCTACACCCACAGTCTTTTGAAGAACATTCTCATCACATGCAGTATCTATGGAAATCTGGTTCACTTCAAAGAATAAACAATCTTCCCACATGATAAAATACAATTTAGGTTGCACTGAAGTTCTCTTAAAAGTCAGGAGCTGTGCAATGTTCACAGTTGCAATCTTTAAAAGCCAATTTAGATGTACAATCAAATACAGTTAGAAAGGGAGTTACATGGCATCTTTGACATGACTGCTCTTTCAGAATGAACATTTTAATTTTAAAGGTTTCAAAACATCTTAGCAGTGGGTTAGCTCTCTTTTAAAAAATGTTCTAGAGGTCCACAATATTCCATAAGTGTTTGATTTCTTCTACCTCTCCCCTCAGATGTCTGCATCTATACATTCTATAAACTTTTTTTAAATAGGTTATTTTTTTTAAATCCCTAGTGAAGCAAGAAGTGTTTCCATGGCATTTCCAAGAAGGAGACACAACTCCTCCCCAAAGATCACAGAATGTCTGCTGTAGACACAGGCACATAGAGTCTGTGTACAGTTAGAATAGAATAGGATTAACCAGGTTGGAAGAGACCTTTGAGATCATCAAGTCCACCTTATCATCCAACACTATCTAATCAACTAAACCATGGCACCAAGCACCCCATCCAGTCTCTTCCTAAACACTGCCAGTGATGGTGACCCCACCACCTCCCTGGGCAGCCCATTCCAATGGTCAATCACTCTTTCTATGAAGAACTTCTTCCTAACATCCAGCCTGAACCTCCCCTGGTACAGCTTGAGACTTTGTCCTCTTGTTCTGATGCTGGTTGCATCAGACCAACCCCCACTTGGCTACAACCGCCCTTCAGGGAGTTGTAGACAGAAGTATGGTCTCTCCTGAGCCTCATCTTCTCCAGGCTAAGCAATCCCAGCTCCCTCAGCCTCTCCTCATAGAGCTTGTGCTCCAAACCCCTCATCAGGTTTGTTGCCGTTCTCTGGACACGTTCCAGCAAGTCAAATTTAAATGGAAATATTAATTATTTGCCTGTATTTCCACAGGTCTTTCAGGTTTGGTCCACACCATAGAGTTCAACTTCAAAACAATGTGCAGACTCACAAACCACCTATGATTTTATCTCAAGTGCTATGTCAGAGAAAAAGTCTTGCAACCAGTTTCTGTATTTTCATAAATTATCATCTTTTTCTGCCAGTGAGTCTAGCCTCTTGAAAGCAGATCTATGCCTTATGAAAGGCATAATCTATGAACTTCAACTGCAGAAATTGGAGATCTATTTCTGTTCTGCATGGCCGAAAATCAGATTTCAAGGAACTGGAAAGACCGCATATTAGAGCCGTATTTCATCATTGGGATAAGAAGAATTTGGTTAATCGGATCTCCCTACCTTTGGGGAAGATATGGACAGAGGTATTGAGATGGAGACATGGAGAATGGTAGGTGAAGCAAAATAGTGCAAGAAAAAGTATTAGGGAGAAACCTAACCTGCCAGAAACAAAGGAAAGCAAATGTATTTTACAGTTTTCCTTTGATGAAGTTTTCTTCCTCACAGGATTAAAATCATCAAGAGAAAGATAGTCCAAAATGTTCATGTTTAGATGATAAGTGAGGCCATTAAATAAATCCTTTAATCTAAGAAGATTCATCTGTCTTGAACTGAAGTTGACTAGACCCTTGCAGCCCTCAACCACAGTAGCACTACCATGTTATTTACTAAATATTCCAGAATAATCTGTCAGGATCATCTCACTGAGATTTTTTTTTTCTTAATCCATTCAGATTTTGGGGCAGATGGATGCAGTTTGACAAAGGGGAAGCAGATCCTCTTACAAAAGCATTCAAAAAGAACTATACACGTCAATGTTTTCCATGAAGTATCATTAGAGGCATCATTAAAGTGTTTACAGAGACAATCCAATTTTATGGAAAGGCTAATTCTATCTCTGACAAAGTAATTTGAATCTAAATATTTTTTATTGCCTGCCATACTCATTGTGCCAGTGAATCCTAAATACTTAGCCATATGTGATTTGAAATTATGCCCGTCGTTGATTTTACTTCTTCCCCTTTTGCACAAAAATAAAAATCAAGAAAAATTAATGACATTTTTCAATCTTCATAAAGAAATGAGAGGAAGAGGGATCTACAGATGTTACTGACAGTTACCATGGTTATAAAATGTGTTTTCTTTCATCAAGCTCATTGTATATTTTCTAGTGTAAGACAACAAGTGATAATTCTCCTACATCTATAAAGTCCACATTTGATAAAAGAAGACAGAACTTTACATTACTCAGGGCAGTAAAAAATCTGTTGTAGTCAGAGGATGTCATGATATAGTCCAAATATTTAATATTCAATATCTATCAAAAGATCTATGTCAGATTAAAGTAAAGTATCTATTAATATAGATAGTAGATGCTAAAGATTAAGCGCAGGAAGAAAGGAAAACAAATCAAGGCAGAAGTAATGCAGCAGGAAAAAAATCATAGAAATCATCTCCAGCCAATAAACTGTCAGATTCTTTATCAAACAGTCTGAGAAGCTGAGGAATTAGCTCCAGGAATAGCTTTATATCATCATAGTTTATCAGATAAATATGTCTCCTTCTCCATAAAATACACTGAAAAATAGCCAAAGGGGATTCCAGAAAAGTCAGAATTAAAAAATACAACCCATACAGTATTAAGAAACACAAAACTTTAATAAATAAATAAATAAATCTCCTGACAAGTTCCAGAAAGAATATAATCACTTTAAACAACTGATGGGGAAATTCTATACTGATCTGTTTTGCCTTTTAGCACTGCACTGTGAAGCTGGTTTCAGAAATACTTGGTGTACCAAAAATAGTTTTTCAGTTCTCAGTGTCAGGATAAATACTATGTCAAAGAAAGTCACAAGAAGTTTGTATAGTATTGCCTCTACTCAATCTAATCCCTCCACACATGCTTCAGATTTCCACTGAAATCTCAAGCGTCTACTTTTGGCACTGTTTGTCAGAATCTTTGTTCTCCAGTAAAGTATTTCCTTCCATTAAGTCACATTACAGACTCATCATTTCCACCTTTCTCTGTTGAGCATCTATCAGTATCCACACTTCAATTTTCCTCCAATGCCTGTGCTTGCCTTTCAACTTTGATTATCCTCATTACAAACACATCCATATTTTTGCTTTCATCTTTTACTTTAAGGAGCTGAAGGATGACAAAACAGTTTTCAAAGGAAGCTGGGTCAGGAGCATAAGACTGATGAGATTTTTCTACCATGCAAAACAGAGCAGAGCCGGAAACAAGAGGAAACAAACTAGAGCTGTGTGAAACTAATATTTTTTCCCTTTCATAAAAGAGTTTTCTGAGAAAACACAGCTTTCTCTGGAACCTACTGAACAGTTTGAGTAATAAAAAAGCCCTGCAGTAACTTCTTTGTTTCAGTGATAATTATATTAATTGTAAACTTCTGGGACAGCAACTGTATATTCCTATATACCTCATTTAGCCCATTGGATAGTTCTTACTTTCACAAATGTGTTTTGAGAAGATCTTACTAAAACTGAATAACTTTTGCTTCCTATGTATAAAGCTAATAATTTTGTTCCTCTGTCAAAACATGCTTGTAAAACTTGTTCATTTCTGTTTCTGGATGTGATGAAAATGAAAGAAGAAAGTAAATCCTACAAGCACTAACCACATGAGGCAAAAAAAAATGTTATTTGTCAACTGTTTCACCAATTGCAGCAGAGCTGAAAATCTACCAGCTAGCATGTGCTAGCTTCAAGAATCTCTTCATTTTGCTCACATCATCAAAGAGTGAAGCTGTTGATAATTCTTTTTCTTTTCTTTTTCCCACTCCTTTCTCAATTATCATCCTTGCTACTCATAAAGTTTTCAAAGAAAAAAGATCTCCTTTATAAACTCTTTTTAAAAATGTTGTGACAAGGAACAATTGGTTCAAGCTTGAACACAGAAGATTTCACCTCAACATGAGGAGAAACTCTTTTACAGTGAGGGTGGCAAAACACTGGAACAGGCTGCCCAGTGTGGTTGTGGAGTCATCTTTTCTGGAGGCTTTCAAAACCCACCTGGATACATTCCTGTGCAGACTACACTAGGTGATCCTGCTTTGGCAGGGGGTTTGGACTCAATGATCTCTTGAGGTCCCTTCCAACCTCTAATGCACTGTGATACTCTGGGAACAAGGGGGTGATCACCTCCCTGTTCTTGCTGGCCACGATGTTCCTAATACAAGTTAGGATGTCACTGGCATTTTGATCTACATTTCCACTGGATACACAAAATGGTCTGTAAAAAGCCTCTTTCCTAGGCATTTATACCTGACTTATTACCTATTGTTCTTTTCAATCTCAGAGTTTGTTTTGCCCTTCACATACATTATTTTGCATTTATCAGTATTGAATTTCATCTGCCTTCCTATTGGTTGCTCCACGAAATCTTAATGAAGATTCAGTCAATTTCACTTCTGATGAAGCTAAGGAGCTATATAACAGCACCAAATTTAATAATTTTGCTGTTCACCCTCTATCCTAAATTATATTTAAGCAACACATATTCAAGAATTGAGCCTTGTGGGATACTTGATTATCTTTGCCATTTTACTAAGTGACCACTGAAACACACTTTTTAATTTCCAATATTTAACCTATTATTTGTCATTAAATTCCCTCTTATTTCTTAATAACTTTGTTTCTTTTAGGAACCAATGATAAGGGCTCTAGTTAGTAGAAAATCCATGCAGGGTTCTTCAAGCAGATAACATGTACTTGCTGCCTGATATTTTGCCCCCCCAAAAAAATTAATCTATGGCATTTGTGAATCATGGGCTTCCTTCTACAAATATGATAGAACAAGAGGGAATTTCCCCAAGCTATGACTGAGTAAGTTTAGACTGGGCATTAGGGGAAAAAACCATCACAGAAAGAGTAGTCAGGCATTGGAATGTGCTGCCCAGGGAGGTGGTTGAGTCACCAACCCTGGATGTGTTTAAAGGTTGTTTGGATGTGGTGCTTGGGGACATGGTTTAGGGGTGAACCTTGTAGAGTAGGGTTGTCAGTTGGACTTGGTGATCCTGAGGGCCTTTTCCAACCTGAATGTTTCTGTGATTCTGTGAACTCTCCTGCTTAGTTATAGTCAAATCATGTAATTTATAAGAAGTCTATTAATATGTCTATGAATGATATTCATTAATGTATTTCCTTTACCATTTGCATGTACTAGCAGTCAGACATAAAAATCTTTAATTTCCTAGATGCCTTTGGTGTCCTTTAGAAAATAGTCATTACATTAATTCATTCATCTGATATAAAAGCCAATGTATGAAGTAAGCTATCCACTACAAACAAGATCAGCAAGCTTATATTTGATTTCCTATAAAACTCTTGGTCAAAAGTTGCTTCATGCTGACAATATGTAGCTATTAATTTGTTCTAAAACTTTTTAAACTGATACTTTTGGGACAGTTCCTTAGATTTGACACACATAAAGGAAAAGAATTCTATAATGGCAATCACTATTGATACCAATGGAGAGAAATCATTCAACTTTCATGCAGTGGCCTTATCTTCTAATATTGCTGGGTTTGCACATCAATCTAATGTAAGCCATACAAATTATTTGTCAGGGTTTTCTGCTTCTGGTATGTAACAAATAAATAAATAAATACATACATACATAAAATCTGTTAGCAAATTGCTCCACAAGATGTTTTTTGGCTTATCTTATCATGTACTTCAATTTACCTGACCAAAGTCTAGACTACTTTCTTTAATCATTTGGGCACAATTTCTGCTTATCACTTTTAATTATTTCCCCATATTTCTTGTTGAAACAGAGCCATTGGCAGCCAAGAATACAAGTCATAGGACCAGAAACCAAATTTAAAGGAGGGGCTTGAACCTAGCTCAGCAGAAATGGGAGAAAATGAGCTTCTGATATTTTCTACGATTGCTCAACTTTTCTCTTATGATGATCTAAGATAAAGTGCTTACACTCTGCCAGAAGCAAGATCTAGGACTCCAGTCCATCTTCATCCATGTGAGGGCTATGCTTTTTTCCATCCTGCTATTCTTCTATATGGCCTACTGGCTTAACAAGGTGGTTGCTGCCTCCTCATTTCACAAATGCCCAGGGATATTATTGATGCTTTCTGGTGAAGACAATTAAACTGTCTCCTACAGAGACATTACTTTTCTCAAGACTTAAAATTAAGATCGCACTTTTCCAGGTGTGCTACTTTTGGCTGGGATAATATACTTCCTAGTAGTTGTATGGTGCTTTGAATTTCTGACCAAAGCATTGTTGATAATACACCAATATTTAGCTGTTGCTGAGCTGTGCTTTCACTGTGTCAACATCTCCACTGTTTCTCAGCACTGCCCTGGCAGTGACTAGGCTACAGTTGCAGAAGAAGTTATAAGGTGACTCAACAAGCCCTCTGAGGAGAGGCTGAGGGAGCTGGTGTTGATAGCCTGGAAAAGAGGAGGCTCAGGGGAGACCTTATTGCTCTCTACAACTACCTTCTCCCAGGCAATCAGCACCAGAACAAGAGGACACAGTCTCAGGCTGTGCCAGGGGAGGTTTAGGGTGGAGGTTAGGAAGAAGTTCTTCACAGAAAGAGTGATTGCCCATTGGAATGGGCTGCCTGAGGAGGTGGTGGAGTCACCATCACTGGAGGTGTTTAGGAAGAGACTGGATGAGGCACTTGGTGCCATGGTTTAGTTGATAAGATGGTGTTGGATGATAGGCTGGACTCAATTATTTCAAAGGTCTTTTCCAACCTGGTTTATTCTATTCTATTCTATTCTATTCTATTCTATTCTATTCTATTCTATTCTATTCTATTCTATTCTATTCTATTCTATTCTAATTTTTACATTATGCAGTTTTCATACCTTTTGCTTTTTTAACATCTAATCTTTCATCTTTTATTTTGTGTGCTCGGTGTAACATCGCAACACAATCTTTAAATATCATGTGATTTTTTTTTGTATAAGTGTCACTTGTTACTTGTAAAGCAGCAAACAAGGCCAAGAATTCCACATCTCTGTATGGAAATTCCTATATGAATGCTGCATGGATAGAAGAAAGTTACATGAAGACACTGTATGAGTGTATCAGAAAGCGCTTCTGCTTGTGTGAATTTAAGAACAAATCTGTGATGCAAACGAAAAAGTGTAAAAACTCCAGTAAAAGTCTCAGCAAGTACTTAAATGATCAAAACCTTTGTTATCCCAGCTTCCACATCCCCGTCCCTAGAAATCTATGCTGCAAGTGCAGAGTTATCAGATCCAGAACTATGGGCATCATTTTAGTCCTGTTCTGTACTCCTGCACAGGTGACTGACAGGCTATTAAAATATATCTTCACTTCCACTGGCTGGAGAGGGTTGGCAAAACAGTCTCTGCAGGAGATAGGAAATACATACTGAAAGTTTTCTGGTAGTATGAGTATTTCCCCTCCCCCTGTTTTGTAATCTGACTTGATCTGTTTTGTACTCTTTTGGTACACTGCCACAGGTTTTATTTATCCCATAACACTGTGGCTAAAAGAGTGGTTCTATGTTTGCCAAATTGTCTCTTTTGGAATCTGTGAACAAGCTATGCAGTGCATTCATTTAAGATAATTGTCAACCTGGGAGAAAACAGGGACAATTTTTTTTCCCATGGTAATCAGTGTCAGTGGAGTGAAATGTCTTCAGTTCACCTTCCACTCATTACCCTAACTCTTAGATAATAATTTTTGTTGCATATCTGTTTTCTACACATTTTAAAAATAGAACAACAAACTGTGCAAAAGGTTCTTTCATTTAATTAATTTATGTATTAATACTATATTTATTTATTTAAAAACAGGCACTCTCACCTAGAATTAATGTACAGTCAAGTCCTGCAGTAAACTCTGGTGTGCATGCATTGGTGTTTCAGTCTGGATCAACAATATTTTTTAAAAGAAATTTCTCCGCTCTCCCCTTAAGCATGCTGGATCAAGTTTACATGTGTGCAAACCAGGCCTTTTTCATGTTGAAACTAAACTAAGGCTCCTAATGCCCTTCATGTGCAAATGCACCCTCAAATATTCATTCCTCTCCTAGTGGTCCAGACTGGCCTGAAATTGTGCCAGGGGACGTTTAGAATAGAATAGAATAGAATAGAATAGAATAGAATAGAATAGAATAGAATAGAATAGAATAGAATAGACCAGGTTGGAAAAGACCTTCAAGATCATCGAGTCCAACCTATCATCCAACACCACCTAATCAACTAAACCATGGCACCAAGCGCCTGAACACCTCCAGTGATGGTGACTACACCACCTCCCCGGGCACCCCATTCCAATGGCAAATCTGGAAAGAACTTCTTCCTAACATCCAGCCTAAACCTTCCCTGGTGCAGCTTGAGACTGTGTCCTCTTATTCTGGTGCTGGCTGTCTTAGTAGAAGACACCAACCTCCGCCTGTCTACAACCTTCCTTCAGGTAGTTGTAGAGAGCAAGAATAGAATAGAATAGAATAGAATAGAATAGAATAGAATAGAATAGAATAGAATAGAATAGAATAGAATAGAATACAATACAATACAATACAATACAATACAATACAATACACCAGGTTGGAAGAGACCTTCAAGATCATAAGGTCGCCCCTGAGCCTCCTCTCCTCCAGGCTAAGCAACCCCAGCTCTCTCAGCCTCTCCTCATAGGGCTTGTGCTCCAAAATCCTAAGCAGCTTTGTTGCCCTTCTCTGGATACATTCCAGCAGCCTAACGTCTTTCCTAAACTGAGGGGCCCAGAACTGCACATAGATTGGATATCAGGAAAAATTTCTTTACTGAAGGTGTGGTCAACAGAATGGGTTACCCAGGGAGGTGGTGGAGTCACTGTCCCTGGAGGTGTCCAGGAAACATGGTCATGGCACTTCAGGAAATGGCTTAATGGCCAAGGTGGTCTTAGGTTGATTGCTGGACTAAGAGGTCTTTTCTGATCAAAACAATTCTATGATTCTGTATTACCTTTAAGGAACTGGTATCAACATGTCCTATAGTAGATAAAACCCTCTTCTTAACAAAACAAGTTAGAAACCTGAACCAGAAGAGATTCTGAAAATACCATTTTATTATAGAATTATTCTATTAAAAATCATATTCATAATAAAGCTATTGTGATAGAACCCAGATGATAAAAGTCTATACTAGCATTTAGCATGACTAAATCAACATTTCCATCTATGGCTGCTTATGGCTTAATATTGTATAATTTTGTATCCCTCCTGGTGTCAAATAAGGAAAGAATAAGATTAAATCCCTAAATTCAAAAGAACATGCTTGTACATTGTCCTGATATATGTGCTAACATGCCAAAGGAAGTTATTTTGTTTGGTTTCATTTACATTTTACAACATATATAACAACAACTCAAAGCAGTATATAACAATATGTTTCAGGACTTGAAACATCAAGCAAAAGTATATCTCAGTATTTACAGTCCACAAAAACAACTAAGTAACTTGCTCTTCTTTTTGTTTTGATTGTCAGTGCTCTTTTTCTATCAGTAATTCTTTCCATTTCTAATAAGCATAATTTTACTGCTCTTTGCCATAAAAATAGCTCAGATTTTCTAAGCTTTGCTTTTCAGACTCATGTAAGTTATCTAGCCAGTAAAGTGTATTTATCTGTGTTAGGAACAACGGTATAAACTCTTTGGTAGTGTTATAAGGAATTACTATTTTCTAATACAAGCTGCTTCCCTAAAATTAATTCAGAAAGAAAATGGTATTAAAATTTATAGAATAGAGTAGAATAGAATTAACCAGGTTGGAAGAGAACTTTCAAATCATTGAGTCCAACCTATCATCCAACACTATCTAATCAACTAAACCATGGCACCAAGCACCCCATCCAGTCTCTTCCTAAACACCTCCAGTGATGGTGACTCCACCACCTCCCTGGGCAGCCCATTCCAATGGCCAATCACTCTTTCTATGAAGAACTTCTTCCTAACATCCAGCCTAAACCTCCCCTGGTGCAGCTTGAGATTGTGTCCTCTTGTTCTGGTGCTGGTTGCCTGGGAGAAGAGACCAGTCCCCAGCTGGCTACAACCTCCCTTCAGGGAGTTGTAGACAGCAATAAGGTCTCCCCTGAGCCTCCTCTTCTCCAGGCTAAGCAACCCCAGCTCCCTCAGCCTCTCCTCACAGAGCTTGTGCTCCAAACACCTCACCAGCTTTGGTGCCCTTCTCTGGACATGTTCCAGCAAGTCAACATCTTTCCTAAACTGAGGGGCCCAGAACTGAACACAGGACTCAAGGTGTGGCCTAACCAGTGCTGAGTCCAGGGGCAGGATGACCTCCCTGCTCCTGCTGGCCACACTATTCTTGATGCAGGCCAGGATGCCATTGGCCTTCTTGGCCACCTGGGCACACTGCTGGGCTGTGTTCAGCTTACTATCAACCAGTACCCCCAGGTCCGTCTCTGCCTGGCCGCTCTCCAGCCACTCTGACCCCAGCCTGTAGTGCTGCATGGGGTTGTTGTGGCCAATGTGTAGAACCCAGCACTTATCTTTCAAACCATGCAGTTTTCAGAGTAGCTTTTTTTGTTCTGCAATTACCAGACACTGTGTAAACTCTGTGCGGTAGCCTGGTACAACTATGCAGTTATTCAGAACTCAGAAAGCTGGGTCACAAATATACTTTTACCACATAAAACCTGCAAACATTTCACATATTCTGTCATTAACTCCAACTTACTTATCAAAAGCATCCTTCATGGAAAAATTCTAAGCAATTAGGTGCAATAAAGAGATGCAAAAATAGCATAAACTAGACACAATGTTAACTCTGCCTTACAAGTGGATGATAAGTTTGATGTTTTCATGTACACCTAGACAACGTCAGTATCAAACTGCCAGCCTCATGAGGTTCAACAACACCAAGTGCAGGGTCCTGCATCTGGGTCGAGGCAATCTCAGGCACAAATCCAGGCTGGGCAGTGACTGGCTGGAAAGCAGCCCTGAGGAGAGAGACTTGGGGGTGTTGGTGGATGAGAAGCTCAACATGAGCTCTCAATGTGCACTTGCAGCCCAGAAAGCCAATCAGATCCTGGGCTGCATCAAGAGAAGTGTGGCCAGCAGGTCAAGGGAGGTGATTCTCCCCCTCTACTCAGCTCTGGGGAGAACCCACCTGGAGTACTGCATCCAGTTCTGGAGTCCCTATTCCAAGAGGGATATGGAAGTGCTGGAAGGTGTCCAGAGAAGGGCCATGAGGATGATCAGAGGGCTGGAGCACCTCTCCTATGAGGACAGGTTGAAGGAGTTGGGGCTGTTCAGTCTGGAGAAGAGAAGGTTCCGAGGTGACCTCATTGTGGCCTTCCAGTATCTGAAGGGGGCCTACAAGAAGGCTGGGGAGGGACTTCTTAGGATATCAGGTAGTGATAGGACTAGGGAGAATGGAATGAAGCTGGAGGTTCATGAAGGGGAGATTCAGGCTGGATGTGAGGAGAAAGTTCTTCTTCATGAGAGTGGTGAAGTCCTGGAATGGGTTGTCCAGGAAGGAGGTTGAGGCCCCATCCCTGGAGGTGTTTAAGACCAGGCTGGATGAGGCTCTGGCCAGCCTGATCTAGTGTGAGGTGTCCCTGCCCATGGCAGGGGGGTTGAAACTAGATGATCCTTGTGGTCCCTTCCAACCCTGACTGATACTATGATACTATGAAACAGGTAGGGAACAGGGAAATAATTTATGAGATTATAATTTAAAATTTCTAAATTCTTGTTTAAGACTAAGGCTAAGAAAGTAGCCCAGATCTAATCCTGGTTTTACTTTTTTAACAGCAGAAATAGCAAAATCACACTTCATGCTGTATAATCAAGGCTTCTAATGGAAGTTCAATAGCACTAAGGTCATAGCCATTATTTGAGGTAGTTAAAAGAGCTACCTCTTGCAGATACCAGCATGGATTATACCTGAGATATCCACATTGAAGAACCAATCGATAGCAACTCTATTTCATCTCCCCTAAACTGAAGAAATTTTAAATAGCACAAGCAATTGCACAAATCATCAAGCAGCTTCCCAGGACTGCAAAGCCTGGAAAAAGTGTTCCAGTATGCTATCAGTGCACATATGGCACACCAGGCCATGGCAATGAATGGAATTACTCTGTGGAAACTAGGAAATAAAAAGCAAAAGTGAATCCGAAAGAAATGGTGAGACGTAGAGGGGAAGAATAGAAACTTCTGAATAAAAAAAATATAACAGACTGTAGCTGAAATATTCATTCCTTAGAGTAACAAACTGAAGGAAAAAACTAAACCAGGCCAAGTTAATAAAAAGAAAATTGTTGCCCATAGTATACTAAGCAAAAGGAAAAAGGCTTTTGTAAAACAAAACAAACCAAAAACCCAAACAAAAACCCAGCAACGAAACAAAAACAAACAAACAACTTACCTCAACTTACCACTTTCTGTGGAGATTCAGAAAAATCCTGGGTTGCCGAACTTCTTAAACACCAGAACTGAACAAGTTCAAATGATTAAAATATTGCAGGCACTCTGCTGCACAAATCTTCCTTACTTTTTGGGGGTTTTACTACCATTCTTCATTTAAATGCTTGAAGAATGAGGAAATTGATACATCTGGATATGTACTGAGGATTTAAATGCTGAAATTCTATGGCCTTCACTATGGAGGTCAGACTAGTCAATAATGATTGACCCCATTGGTTTTGAATTCTATGAAGTAATGATAGAATCACAGAATCACCAAGGTTGGAAGAGACCTCAAAGATCATCGAGTCCAACCTGTCACCACAGACCTCATGACTAAGCCATGGCACCAAGTGCCACATCCAATCCCCTCTTGAACACCTGCAGGGATGGTGACTCTGTACTAAGTAAAAATACAGCTGATTCATAGGAAGTTATCTCCTTGATCAGAACATTCTCACTACTGTAATGTATAGTTCTGTAAGCATCTGTCTCCCATCATATCTGACTGTCATATTTTGCAGTCTAGTCTTAGAAGTAGTAAGCAGAGTTGTTAGGAAGTACTTAACAGAACTTGGATCTTGTTCAGACCTCTCAAACAGTGAGGCTCTATTCCAGATATCCTAAAATTTGTTTCCTTTCACAAATGGGAAAAGAGTGGCAGCCATTAGCAGAGCTGCTCTGGACTGGTGTCTATAAAACTTACATCTAAGGCTACTGTCAACATAACTCAGTTGTATGACACCTTACCTTCACCTGAAAACTGTACATGATACTGACTGTATCACCTTGTCAAGAAATATCTATAGGCAGTGCCTCACCTTAACCACTTTATATGACAAGTTTCTTACATGCAAAAGAACCTTATATTACATTTTATGGTGACATTCTCAGAGCTTATTCTTGCAATGATACCCTGCATGTAAATTGTGAAGAGAAATGATTGAAGCTGTGTCTGTGTCCAGAGAAGAACAATGACACAGGTGAAGGGTATAGAGGGCAAGTCTAATGAGGAGCAGCTGAGTCTGTGGTTGTTTAGGCTGGAGAAAAAGGGGCTCGGGGCAGACCTTATCACTCTCCCAACTCCCTGAATGGAGATTGTAGTGAAGAGGCTGCCCATGCTGCCCAGGAAAGTAGTGGAGACACCTTCTCTGGAAGTATTTAAAAGATATGTAAGTGTGCCAATTAGGGACACGGTTTAGTGGTGGACTTGGGAGTGAGACAGTTGTTAGCCATTGGAACCGGCTGCCCAGGGAGGTGGTGGAGTCACCATCCCTGGAGGTGTTCAAGAGGGGATTGGACATGGCACTTGGTGCCATGGTTTAGTCAAGAGATCTGTGGTGACAGGTTGGACTTGATCTTTGAGATCTCTTCCAATCTTGGTAATTCTGTGATTCTGTTTGAACTCAATTATCTTAAAAGTCTTATCCAACCAAAATGATTCTATGATCCTCTGGGTTTTTGTTTTCCTTTCTCCTTACAGTCATCCATATAAGCAGAATAACCCAATATGATTCTTATGAAGGGTTTACTCTATTTCTGTTAAGTTAGCAACCATACCTTACCTGTTTCATGAAGAGTATTAAGAACATTTTAGTCTCAGAACCAGTCACAGATGTGTTTTCTAAAACTGAAATTATTCAAGAACCAGGTAAAATATGCAATCAGTAAATAGTCTATATTAATTTTTTTCCCAGGATATGAAGCACATTTTTAAGGCACATACACAAAAGCTGTAAATCCTCTGAGATTTATAATTAAAACATCAACATATTACAGCACTGGAAATTTTAGCTTCATGGACATTGCCTCTAAAATAGAACAAAATTTTGCATGTCTGATACAACAGTATCAAAGCTGAATAATTCTTGCATAGTGATGGTAGTCAAATATTAAAAAAAATAAAATTTTCTTACTGGCATTCTGATTAGAAATCTAATGTCTTTATTAGTCACATATGTCCTGTTCTACTACATTAAGAAATTCTAATGATAAAAATATGTATTTTGGAATGAATTCAGTTTTGTTATGCAACAGTAGCAGTGCCAAAGTCCATCTTATATACTAAACACAACCACTGGAGAAGAGAAGGCTCAGAGGAGACCTTATTGCTCCCTACAACTACCTGAAGGGAGGTTGTAGACAGGTGGGGGCTGATCTCTTCTCCCAGGCAACCAGCACCAGAACAAGAGGGCACAGTCTCAAGCTGTGCCAGGGGAGGTTTAGACTGGACGTTAGGAAGAAATTCTTCATAGAGAGAGGGATTAGCCATTGGAATGGGCTGCCCAGGGAGGTGGTGGAGTCACCATCATTGGAAGTGTTTAGAAGGAGACTGGATGGGGTGCTTGGTGCCATGGTTTAGTTGGTTAGGTGGTGTTGGATGATAGGTTGGAGGCGATGATCTTGAAGGTCTTTTCCAAACTGGTCTATTCTATTCCATCCCATCCCATCCCATCCCATCCCATCCCATCCCATCCCATCCCATTCCATTCCATTTTGTTTGGTTATTTAAACAAATGCTGAAGAAAAAGGTAAAAAGAAACCCACTGCTCTGGATTTGTTCTGACATTTTCCACTGATTTATTTTCAGTCAAATATTCTTGTCGAGATTCTCTGAAGAGTTTAACACAATTCACCTCCATTAACATATTTTTATCCCACTATTTGATGATTCCCAAATTAAAAATTTAAACAAGCTAACACAGATTATCCTTTCATGGTAAACAAGCATCATTGCTGCTGGCAAGCTGAGGCGCTTGAAGCATCCTCCTTGAAGCTGTGTATGCCTTGAAGGTGCCCATCTGGTTGTTCTGCCTCTTCTTAAGAAGAGAATTCATGTCTTTTCCCGGGGGGATCTCTGTTCAGTTGTTAACAGCTTTAGAATAATTTCCTCGTTAAATAAGAATGTAACCTGGTCAGGATCCTTTGAGAGACAATAACTGTTTAGTTACAACTAAGGGAGAAGATTCGTTAATATCCTAGTAAAATGGGGGTTGAATGACAGAGATGTTTGCTACCAGGACACTGAATATTTTGTTGCAAAGCCAAACAGTTCAAGGTGGTTGTGATCAAACACCCATTCCATGACAATATTACATAGTATATGCAGGGTGTCTGAAGTTGCAACATGATGTAGAATGGAATAGTCACCATTCCAGAAGTTTGTCATATAACAATAGATTTAAGCACTCATCATCCCCTACTACTATTATTAGTACTCCAAGTGGATGGCAAATGCAAATTGAGAGATTATTGTTTAAAAAAACCCCAAACAAACAAACAAACCAAAACCAAACATAATTTAAATTAAAAATCAGAATAGACATCAGACTATGTGAGAGGCTCAGGGGTGACCTCATTGCCCTCTACAACTACCTGAAAGGTGGTTGTAGCCAGGAAGGGGTTGGTCTCTTCTCCCAGGCAACCAGCACCAGAACAAGGGGACACAGTCTCAAGCTGCACCAGGGGAGGTTTAGACTAGAGATGAGGAGAAAGTTCTTCACCGAGAGAGTCATTCATCATTGGAATGTGCTGCCCAGGAAGGTAGTGGAGTCACCATCCCTGGAGGTGTTCAAGAGGAGACTGGGCATGGCACTTGGTGCCATGGTCTAGTCATGAGTTCTGTGGTGACAGGCTGGACTCAATGATCCTCGAGGTCTCTTCCAACCTTAGTGATACTGTGATGCTGTGATACTGTGATTTCTCAAAACAGTCCTAGCAGGTCATTTTATTTCATTTTGGCACAGTTACTACACAAGCCAAACATGGAAGGAATACAGATACCACCTTGCTAACAGATCCCTGCCAGCATGTAGGCATGGCTACATGAGGGAAACCTGCTGGGTATTACTCATTCTTTACCTATACTACACCTACAATTTAAAAAGAGGATCTCATCTGGTGTAGTATAGAAGTGTTAAATTCAGAACGAAACATTTAAACATAAGAGGAAGGCAATCACTAAACTGCAAGGAAAAACAGGTCCAGTATAGTCCACTTGTTTGCCCTCAAAATGAGCAAGAACAAACTTTTATTCCCCAGGCTAATGCATGACTTGTAGAAGAGAGACAAGACAGGACAAAATCTCTAATTTCTGTTAAACACAGGCACTGAACCCCACTGCATTTCTGTTTCATGTGGATTGAATCTAGAAGTGACAAACACATAATGCTAAGCTCTCTGCTTTAATATTCTCCTCTGACCTTTGTAAAAAATGTTTGAACATCTTTTTTATTTTCTTTTTGCTGTTCATAAACCTGAGAGATGGTAGTTATTTATCCTTTTTACATGTGCACAGCATTGACATACTTTCTGCAGCATTGTTTCTAAATATGCATGTAATGCTTTTCTCTGGTGCAGAATCTATGCCTGATTAATAATAATAGCAACAACAACAACAACAATAATAATAATTAATAATAATAGCAACAATAAATTAAAACATAATAACTCTTCATAGGCAAGTTAAGATGCAGTACTGTACCTGCAGTTACCAATACAAAACAAAAGTCATCTGTCTAAGTCTCTGAACTGACATGTTGTGGTGGTTTGAGGCAGATCCTCCCTTACCTCCCACTAGGGCAGGAAAAGAACGAGACTCAAACAAACCGATTGCAGAAGTGATGGAAAGTTTAAAAGCAAAAGCAGTGAAGTGGTTTACAGAACTACAAGCACAGTGACAAAAGAGATCCCAAAGCATACAGAATACCTCACAGCATACCCAAAATCCTCCCAGCACACCCCTCTTCCCTACCTGAGGGTACACCCAAAAACCCCCAGGGCTCTTTCTTCCCCCCCCTCCACTGTTAGGCTAATCTCAGCTGGCCAGATCTGAGATTGCCCTTCCCCCTTCTCCTTTTGGCATTAAGCCTAGGCAGGCCTAAGAGGCCTTGAGATAACTCCCCTTTCATGACGATATAGGGAGCATCTCCCATGGAGCAGCAAGGGAACAAAGAGGAAGTGTGAGACCTTGCAAGATGGATTTATAGGGAGCAGGACATTATGGGAATGAAATACGCAGCTTCCTGTGTCCACCCACTGGGCTGGACACCCAGGGCACCAAAGGTGTATCTTGTGTGGTAGCAGCAGAAGGCACCCAGCCTAAACTACCACACATGTTGGAACTCACTGATGTTTCTTTTTATAATTCATTAAAAAAAAAGGCAAAAAAAATATTAGTGAAATCTGAAACAAAGGAAAACCTACAGGCATACTTGGTTTAAAGCACAGCAATCTAAGGAAGGGTTGAAAATGAACACTCCAGAGAAGGGCAACAAAGCTGGTGAGAGGCCTCGAGCACAAGCCCTATGAGAAGAGGCTGAGGGAGCTGGGATTGTTTAGCCTGGAGAAGAGGAGGCCTGGGGAGACCTTATTGCTGTCTACAACAACCCAAAGGGTAGCTGTATCCAGGAGGAGGGGCTTGGTCTCTTCTTGCAGGCAACCACCAACAGAACAAGAAGGCACAGTCTCAAGCTGCTCCAGAGGAGGTTTAAGCTGAATGTTCTTCCCAGAAAGAGTGATTGGCTATTGGAATGGGCTGCTCAGGGAGGTGGTAGAGTCACCATCCCTGGAGGTGTTCAAGAGGGGATTGGACGTGGCACTTGGTGCCATGGTTTAGTCATGAGGTCTGTGGTGACAGGTTGGACTCGATGATCTTTGAGGTCTCTTCCAAACTTGGTGATTCTCTGTGTGTCTATGTATGTATAGCGAGCACACTGAAGCACATAGGCAGTATTCAGTGAAGACTTTTCCACATCCCAGAGGTAGTATTGATCTCATTTCACTTAAGGGGACTCAAAGTGTGGCACCAGCATCTGATTTGCTAAGCCAACACTGTGTTAAATTCAACCAGAAAAAAAGCACACACCCCCAAAAAACAAAGAAACCCAAACAAAAAAACCCTAAAATAAATTATAAAAATAAAAACACAACCTCAACAGAACAGTATGTGACTTATCTTAAATGTTTACTTAAAAATAAATATTTCTCTCTCCATTGACTATGAGGAGAGTGTTGGAATTGCAAAAGGTCTAACTCACATGTTTCTTCCTAAAAATCCACCCAATTTGCTCATATGTCTGCCTTGAGTGTCCTTCCTTGGATGACTGTTCTTTTTCCAGTCCTGCTCATTCACATTAATAAAAGATGTTGGCTGTATTGAACAGAGACTAAAGATAACTTAATTGAGCAGAGTTTAAGCTAGACTCCATTTTATCACATGGCATACATAATTATTGGAGGAGGATAGAGACCTTAATGTCTTTTTTTTTCGTTTTCTTTTTTTTCTTCATTTTGCACAAGTGTACAGTTCTGGGCCCCTCAATTTAAGAATGACATTGAGACACCTGAATGTGTCCGGAGAAGGGCAACAAGGCTGGTGAGAGGCATAGTTGCTGACTGGTCCTAAACCACAGTAGTTCCCTGTTATAGCTAAGTCATATGAGGACTTCTAAAACACACTAGAAACCCAGCTTTTTCGTTTTTTTTTTTTTTTACTTCCTTAAATCTGGCCTAAGTGACTTCTTCAATGTCCAAACCAAGTCTGAGACAAAACAGGAAAGGAAACCTCTTCTAACTGAAGTTCTGGGACAGCAATCACAGTATCACGGTATCACTAAGGTTGGAAGAGACCTCAAGGATCATCGAGTTACGTCACCAAACCCTCTTCTATCACACACTGAAATAATCTTTGGAAAGTCTCAAATGCTTGAAAAACTTTTTTGTTGCTGTTGCTGTTTTTTTCATTAACTCTTGTTCTGCAACGTGCCATTTTTGCAAAAGAATAACCAACATTGTTCTTTGATCAACAGTTGCAGTGCAAAACCCAATCTGCTTGCTGTAGGCCTCAGGAAATCAACTTTCTCACCTCTGAGAACTGGCTCTCCCTCTTATCTCTCCTTAGATAGTTTTATTTTGTCCTAATTTTGTACTGTATTGTAAGTACAAAAGGAAAAAAAAAACAATTTATGAGTGGCAATTATACAGACTGCAACAGCTCTATTTTCCACTACCATCTGGCTTCTCTTATCCTCGTGAGTTAGACAGTAGAAAGATAAGCAACAGAATTAAAATTAATAAATCTTTTGTTGATCTTCAGGAAAAAAAAAAAAAAAAAAAAAAGATGATTGTGTCATTATGAAAATGGTGCTTCTTTTCAAAATGTCACACATAATTGTGCATAGCCAGAGTTAAATGAACCAGTAAATGGATTGGCGTTAATAATTACATTCGATATGCATGCAATTTCAAGTATTAACTAATAAAAGTGATTGATAATTTTTAGATAATTGCATTTAAGAATGTGAAAGAAGTTTTAACAAAATGTGACTTGTAGCTTTTTAGAGAAGTTAATTAAATACTTGTTGAACATAATAATAATTTATTATATCGCTGTTGTTTTAGGAATAAAATAAAATAAGGAGAGAATCATCTACAATGTTCATAGTGCTGAAGTGTCCCAGGCCTGTAAACATAAATCTCAAGTCCTTGGGTTTGTTTTTGTCTTCTCTCTGTAGTGTCAACCTAATTCCTGAAATTCTTTATGGTTTCATATCCATTAATCTAAAGTGGCAGTTATGCATTTGCCTGTCGTCACATGGTTCTTGGTTAAAATGTAAAATAAAATATAATAAAGAAAAATACTGAAAATAAATAAGAATATGCTAGAATTAGAAGTAACAAAATAAATAAGAATATGCTAGAATTAGAATTAGAAATGGCAAAAATAAATAAGAATATGCTAGAATTAGAATTAGAAGTAGCAAAAATAAATAAGAATAGACTAGAATTAGAATTAGAAATGGCAAAAATAAATAAGAATATACTAGAATTAGAATTAGAAGTAGCAAAATTAAATAAGAATAGACTAGAATTAGAATTAGAAATGGCAAAAATAAATAAGAATATACTAGAATTAGAAGGAGCAAAAATAAATAAGAATGTACTAGAATTAGAATTAGAAGTAGCAAAAATTAATAAGAATCTACTAGAATTAGAATTAGAAGTAGTAAAAAATAAATAAGAATATACTAGAAATAGAATATACTAAAATAATATAATAAAGAAAAATAGTAAAAATAAATAAGAATATACTAGAATTAGAAAGTAGTGTCAGAACTCCTGATCCTGAAGATCTTCCTGACATCTTCCTGTGCTTTTCAGAGACTGGCGTATTCCTAACAACACTTCCAAAGGAAGGGTGAAGAGGGAATAGTCGCCCCTCAGTTTAGGAAAGATGAGTTGCCGGGATGTGTCCAGAGAAGGGCTACAAATTTGGTGAGGGTTCTGGAGCACAAGCCCTATGAGGAGAGGCTGAGGGAGCTGGGGTTGATAGCCTGGAGAAGAGGAGGCTCAAGGGTGACCTTATTGCTCTCTACAACTACTTTCTCCCAGGCAACTAGCACCACAACAAGAGGATGCAGTCTCAAGCTGGACATAGAATAGAATGGAATGGAATGGAATGGAATGGAATGGAATAGAATAGAATAGAATAGAATAGAATAGAATAGAATAGAATAGAATAGAATAGAATAGAATAGACCAGGTTGGAAGAGAGCTTCAAGATCATTGTGTGCAACCTATCATCCAACACCACCTAATCAACTAAACCATGCAACCAAGCACCCTATCAAGTCTCCTCCTGAGCACTTCCAGTGATGGTGACTCCACCACCTCCTCAGGCAGCCCATTCCAATGGGCAGTCACTCTCTCTGTATGACATGATGATCTTGAAGCTCTCTTAACCTGGTCTATTCTATTCTATTCTGTTCTATTCCATTCTATTTACGATAACAAGTTCACAATTCTGTTCATAAACACAGAAAGTTCAGCCTCCAAAATCTTTTCTGAAACCACTATAGTTGGCTGCTATACATCTATTAAAAAAAAAAGATCAAAAGAGCCTTTCCCAAGGTAAACTATATAAAACAATGTGTCTCTTACTATCTTTATTTGGTATTATGTGGATTTAAAATGCCATCAAAGTGATCAACAGCAAGCAAGGCTTGGGAATTTTCCCCACCAGAATTTGATATTGGTTAGTCACAAATGAAAGCTCTCTGGTCTTCAATTAGGCAAATATGATTTATGTAAAGCATAGGGAATTCTTGAGATCATGTACTTCACTAGTATGTTGTGCATCTAATGCTGCCCCACATATTTCAGCAATCTATTCTGTAGCCTATCCCTGTGTTTGTAATGTTACAAACATAAAAACTACAAAAGGAACACACTGGTCAAATAACAGAATGAGGTATTCTGAAGTTATGAAGTGCTGGAATCTTCATTCATCTCTCTTTTCTCTATATTTTATGATACAGTTCATAATTGTGTGAGGAGATAATATTTTTACACATGTTCATTCATCATTCCAGAGAATGGGTAAGATTCTCTAATTAAGCAACTGATCAAAAAGTTTTCCCTAAGCTGGTTTTAGTTCCTTAACTTTGGTGCCATAGACTTAAACAAGAGCAAGACTTGATGTCTACTTTTCTTAAGGAACATTTCATCACCTGAGAGTCACCTCTAATATCAGTGTCATAACCAGTGAGCTATAAATATTGGGAAAGACTGAAATAAGTTTTCAGTGTGTCTTCTTGACACTATTCACTTTTGAATATTGAAGCCATAAGAGAATGAGCAAGAATTTATGGGAACATCTTAGCCATCTGCCTGGAGAAGGGGAAACTCTCCCTGTGTATTTCAAAGAGAAGTGACTTATTTTAAATGAGGAACAGCAACTCCAAGCACTGAAGTGGAAATATCCTGATTTTAAATACCTTATGGGCAAAAGAGTAAGGTGTTCAGCAAGGAATATTTAAATAGTTGAATATGTTTATGTTTAAGTAATACAGGAATAATCCTAAATATTTTATTCCTAGCACTCTTTAAATGTTTTTGTTTGGTTGATTTTTCTTTTTTCTCAATTCAATAGGAAAATATTAATATCTTCCATTCTCGAGGCTCATAGACATAGTACTGACAGCCTTCTTGGTTAGATATTTACTTGGGCTTCAGTCTGTGTCCCAGTGAAGGTTTTGATTTTGTATAAGGAAAGAAATAAATCATCAAGCAATCAAATCTCTCCAGTAAAAAGTATCAGTTACAGAATTTAGGCGGAAGCGAGTGATGTCTGGCGACAAAGCAGTCCCTGCTGAAGACATTTGGCAGTGGAGCTACCTTGCAGAGGAAGTAAAACAATATTTATATCTGACTATCATCATGGAATGTTTTTCTTTCCCCTTTTTTGGGCACTGAAGGGCAGATGGGAAATGAGGGGAACAGAAGAAAAGTGTCTGGACAAGGCATTAAGAAGACAGTTAAATCTGTTTTCAGCCACTGCCCCATTCTTCTCCCTCTCTGTTACAGGGTCCGGATTGAGGTCGAGGACTAGAACAGAATAGAATAGAATAGAATAGAATAGAATAGACCGGATTGGAAGAGACCTCCAAGATCATCATGTCCAACCTATCATCCAACCCGATCAACTAAACCATGCAACCAAGCACCCTATCAAGTCTCCTCCTGAACACTTCCAGTGATGGTGACTCCACCACCTCCTCAGGCAGTCCATTTCAATGGACAATCACTCTCTCTGTGTAAAACTTCCTCCTAACCTCCAGCCTAAACCTCCCCTGGTGCAGCCTGAGACTGTGTCCTCTTGTTCTGGTGCTGGTTGCCTGGGAGAAGAGACCAACCTCTGCCTGTCTGCAACCTCCCTTCAGGTAGTTGTAGGTAGCAATAAGGTCACCCCTGAGTCTCCTCCAGGCTAAGCAACCCCAGCTCCCTCAGTCTCTCCTCATAGGGCTTGTTTTCCAAGCCCCTCACCAACTTTGTTGCTCTTCTCTGGACACATTCCAGCAAGTCAACATCCTTCCTAAACTGAGGGGCCCAGAATTGGACACAGTACTCGAGGTGCGGCCTAACCAGTGCAGTGTACAGGGGCAGAATGACCTCCCTGTTCCTGCTGGCCATACTGTTCTTGATGCAGGCCAGGATGCCATTGGCCCTCCTGGCTGCCTGGGCACACTGCAGGCTCATGTTCAGTCTACCATCAGCCAGCACCCCCAGGTCCCTCTCTGCCTGGCTGCTCTCCAGCCACTCTGACCCCAGCCTGTAGCACTGCATGGGGTTGCTGTGGCTGATGTGCAGAACCCAGCACTTGGATGTGTTAAATCTCATGCCGTTGGATTCTGCCCATCTGTCCAGCTTGTCGAGGTTCCTCTGCAAAGCCTCTCCAGCAGATTAACACCTGCCCCCAGGTGGTATAGGTAGGTGCTGTTAAGGCTGCCTGGAGGGGAGTGGAAGCTGAACCCGATCGCTGAGCCTCATGTTTCAGAGGGGTGACTGCATGTGTCAGATGCCATGAGAGAAAGCGTGTGCAGTTTACTCACTACATATACATTTTGAACTGATTGGCAGGATTTGAATGGCCATTGGGCCATTCCATTTTCAAAAATGGAATTTATAGGAGAAGACCTCCTATACCTTTTGCTCAAAACACTCAGAGCTTGCATGCTTGTTACTCTGTCACCTCTCTTCCCCGTTCATTAATGGGATTCAAGGTGGCGACAAGCACCTTACTTGCTCCTATCATCAGAGCAATTAGCTTCTTTGTTTTATCACAGCAGTTTCATTTGCAGCATTGCACATGATTGGGCCTCCACTGCAGCACCCTGCTCTCTGATTTCCTCTAAATCTGTGGATACTGCCCTTTGGACTATAACTACGAACTCAAAACATCTCTTCATCCAGCAAAGGGTTTGGTAGTTAGGAGCTTGGCAGTAAGGAAAATACGCTATTTTACCTGGTTATTTCTGAGGTTTATAGCTTTTTACCTCTTAGTTAGCTCCCTTGTGAACTCGACAGTGGTCCGTCTATGTCACCTGAGGCAGCATTGCTGTTTGGTTTCATGCACATAGGGAGATTCCAGTTTGTTCCTCTGTATTCCAAGTTCTGATTGTTCTAGACTATTACTATACTGTTTATTGGCCCTCTACTGTGTTGTAGCAACCTGTCATTGACCGTGCAAACGAACCTGAATATAACTGGCTCAGGAAAGCCATTTTTTTTTATATTTAATAAATAATATTTGTATTTTATCATATTTCTGGCCAATAAATTCATAAACTACAGCAAAAGGAGATACTGGCTATAGCTGACAGATTTTTTTTTTTTTTTTGCCTACCTGCTTTTCTAAGGCAAAAATAAAATTAAGAAAACAATCCCTCCTCCTACGCAAAATTCTCACCCTTTGAATGAATGAGCCATATAGCTCTAATAAAGTGTTTGACTTATAGAGCCCTTTGCACAGTCAGATTGTTTTGGAAGTACAGATCAGGTAAATCACATTAAATGCAGTAAACCCAACAACAACAACAAAAAGATCCACATGCACATATGTATTTATGTCATTTTAATTTTTCTTCAGATTGATTATGAAAAGAGCATTCATATATTTGAAGTACTTGACAATAATTATGCTCCTAAAAATAACGGTACGCACACATTGCTTTTCAGAGTACAGTAAATCATTTTCCTCAAGATACCAAATGGAAAAAAAAAATAAAAGGACTCAAAGCAGCTTTCCACTTGTCACCCTGAGAGACAAAATTGCATCCTTGTCCCATGAAATTATTAGGCAAATAGTGAAAAGAGATTTAAAGCTAAATTGCCAGGGGAGGAGATCCTCAAACCATCACACTCCTACCAGTTTGATGCCAGTGCCACCAATAGATATCCAGAGCCTGTAGAGGGATCACAGGTCAGCAGTGGAGCACCTGAAGGGCTTCTTCTACAAGGGGATTACAACACTGGTGGATAAGAGAATAGCAACTGACATTACCTTCCTAGACTTGTGCAAAGCATTTGATGCTGTCCCCCACAATATCTGTCTCTAGATTACAGAGACATGGATCTGATGAATGGATCACTTGATGGATTAAGGAATTCATTGAATGGTCTCAAGAGTTGTGGTCAACAGCTTGATGTCTAAGTGTAGACCAGTAATAAGTGATGTGCCTCAGCGGTGAGTATTGGGAGTGGCACTGTTCAACAGCTTTGTTGGCAAGATGTACAGTAGAATCAAGAGCATCCTCAGCAAGTTTACTGATGACAACAAGTGTGCTGTGTTAAGCCCAGCCCAGGAGGGGTGGGCTGGAGAAAAACTAACCTCAGGTGGGCAAAGGAAACCTGACCCAGGTTGGCAGAGAGACCTAGCCCCCTTCCAGGGTCTATTCCACTCCTACTTACTGTCCACAAACATATTTAATGAGGAGCAATTTCTTGCCTTGCTCTTTCCTGCACCTTGACCTTCTGACACCTGCTGCTGCTGTTAACTATAGTTAGATCTGTTCCACACTGTTCCAGGCACCTGGGGGAACTGCATCTAAAGAGAATCCATCTTAAATCCAGAGAATCCTTTGCCTGCTGCATCTGGTTTTGTATGTATTTTTATTTATCACTTTTCCTTATACTTTTGTAATCTTTCACTGGTAGAATAGGATAGAATAGAATAGAATAGAATAGAATAGAATAGAATAGAATAGAATAGAATAGAATAGAATAGAATAGAATAGAAATGAAATTGGAAATTTTTCTGAGCTGTAGAATATTTCAAATTTGGAAATGATGACAGAATAAGATAAATGAAATACAATGAAGACACCAACAGTTAAATTAGTAAAAGCTCAGTGCTGTCTATTTGGTTTTTTCTTTCTTCAGGAAAGACTTTGTTCTTTAGTTAATCCTGTAATTTGCACTTTGTCAAGCACATGACCAATTTTACACATCTTACTCATATTTTAGGCATGTTATGGATATTTTAAAGGAAAAACTATATCTCATCAACCAACAGCAAACATATATCATTGAGCTTAGGGTGAATATTTCCAATGTGTAAACTCAAAGGAATCAAAGTACTTGAAACAATCTTAAGCACTGGATCTTCTCTGTTATTTATTCCTATGAGTTGTGAATGCAGCAAAACATTTGTACAGCACTTAAAATAAATGAGTAAATAAAACTTTTCATAACCCTACATGTGCATAAACTAATTTGATCTGATAGCTACTTTTCTATAAATTTATGAAGGTCAGTGAGAATTGCACCTGTCTGATAATATCACTTCTTTATTTACCCTGTATCTACACAATGTACATTGCTGCATTTTGCTGTTTACAGCATAATATCAATGAGCCTTCATTTTATTATGTGCTGTAGAGGACATAAATACAAATAATCAAATCATTGTTTCATGATTCTTTATACCCCAAGCAAGGACAGTAGTCTTTAGCAGAAATAACTGTAGGGATTTGCTGAAGAGTTTGCACCATATGGAACCAGAAGAAAATATGTTACTCTTGCAGTAACCTCAGAACAGTGACATGAAATCAGATTTATCATTCTGAAGTAATATCAAGGAGAGCTCTAAGGAGAATTTTCTTTTTCGCTTAGTAGTGCATAATGAAAAGGATTTGCATTGTGTGAACACATAAAATATCTCTGCAAATCAGTTTAAGTGCAGATTTCCATACAAGTTACAAACAAAATGTAGCCTAAGAATATACTGTGAAAAAACTTTCAAGGCTTTGAGCCACAAAAGGTATCTGACTTTGTAAAAGTATAGATGTTTTGCAGATGATTGACAGATGTTCAGTTTGCCTCAACCGATGCTTTCAGGATCAGGTGTAAGAAAGCGAAGACCTTTATTACGTTATACAGCAAAGTTATGTAGTTTACCAGAAGCCACACGTGTCACATCTCAATTGATCATTTTCTCCTGGCATGCATGTAAATAAGGCATACAATAGGTCAAAATAACAAAACAATATTTTAACACATCCAACCAAATTCTACCCAGCTTGTCTCTTTCAGCTCCAAGGTGTTTACATGACTCTCAGAGTCAAAGACAAAACATAGCTCTCTCTAACTCGAGCAAAGGCAAATCTTCCCTACTGTCCTACAAAGCTATCTGAAAACAACCTCTTTCACATCTTCCTATAGTCTTCAAAAGCTATACAAAAACCTCTTCCAACATCTGACCTTATTATTTGCCAGCCTGTAGAAATGGATCGTTATGTAATCCTGTAATTACTTTACCAGAATGATGTCATTCAGCAAAGTGTTGACACATGACCATATTTAACTTTCAACACTTATCACTATGAAGTTTTTGCTTCTTCCTTTTTTTTTTTTTTTTATCACTTACCTTGATACAGCATACGAGTAAAATGCTAACAGGAGTCTTGAAAGTTCATTTTCCACCTTGTATAAAGCTTTTGGCTCAGAAATGACATATACTTGGCACTATTCTGCTTCATCAGTGTTAATCATATTTTCTTTCGGCTTATCTTCAAAGATTTCATCTGTCTTACACATTCTGGTTTCAAAGTAATTTTTATTTTCTTATCATTTTTTGAAGTTCTTCATTGTTGGTTATTTAATTTCTTTAACATCATTAAGCAGGATTTTAGAAGGTATCTCCCAAAAGAAATCTAATCCATATAATATAGAGTTCACCTTCAAAGCATATTAGATCACCCTGTACTTTTTGTTACAGCACATAAAAATGTGAAAGCAAAATGGCTAAATTATATTTTAATCACAATTCTTGTTCCAAAGTCAAGAGAGTCCATCATCATTACCAGAAGTACAGTTAGCAAAGCAATGAGAGATTCAGAAAGGTAATGTTTCGAGGATGCATTTTTTGAAGTACTGTACAACAGCCAGTAGAACGCAGAACATTTTTGATCTCACCTAGGATTCTGTGGGACACTGACTGCCTTTAATTTTATAGTGTGATGTATGATAGTCAGAAATAAAGTACACAGAAATTCTTAAATGTCAATGTATACAGCACTCTGTAAACAAGAAACACAGCCAGGAGGTCTGATTTTCCTTCTGAAAAAGTCCCCAGGCTTCCAAGACTGAAAAGGGAGAGCTGCCATCTTCTGTCTGAATTGCAACCATATGAACAAGGCATATTTATTTGCAAGACTCCATTGAATTCCAGATTTAAAGATACCTGGTTATCATGAAATTTGAGAAAATTAGGTGTATATTTCCTTCATATTAATAATGGCATCATAGAATGGCTTGAATTGGAAGGGACCTTAAAGATCACCTAGTTCCAACTCCCCCATCATACACAGGTTTCACCCACCCCTAGACCATGTTGCTCTAAGCCTTATCCAGCATGATCTTTAACACTTCCAGAGGTGAGGTGTCCATAACCTCTCTGGACAATCCATTACAGTGTCTCACCACCCTCATAGTAAAGAACATCTTCCTAATGTCCAATCTAAATCTACCCTGCTCTAGTTTAAAACCATTACCACTTGTCCTATCACCACATCGTCTTATACATAGTCCCTCTCCAGCTTTCCTGTAGATCCCCTTCAGATACTAGAAGGCAGCTGCAAGAGCTCCCTGGAGCCTTCTGTTCTCAGGGCTGAACAGACCAAGCTTGCTCAGTTTGTCCTTGTAGGAGAGGTGCTCCAGCCCTCTGATCATCTTTGTGGCCCTCTGATCATCTTTGTGGCCCCTCAGGACCATGTGAATCTCCAGGAGGGGTTTCACATGAGCAGAGCAGAGTAGCAGAATCACCTCCTTTGGCCCACCTGCCACAGTTTTTGATGCAGCTTAGGATATAATTCATTTTTGGGGCTGCCAGCACACTGCCAGCTCATGTCAAGTGCCTCATCAACTAGCACCCCCAAGTCCTTTCCTGCATGGCTGCTTTTAATCCTCTCATCACCCAGCCAGTGCTTGGGATTACCCCAACCCAGGTTCAGGTTCTTGCCATTTGCCTTGTTGAACTTCATGAGGTTGTCATGGGCCCACCTCTCCAGCATGTCTTGATCCCTCTGGATGGCATCTCTTCCATCTAGCGTGTAAGCCACAGAACTTGGTGTCATCATCAAACTTGCTGAGGGTGCACTCAGTCCCATTGTCCATGTCACCGACAAAGATGTTTAACAGCATTGGCCCCAGTACTGATCCCAGATGGACTCCACTTGTCACAATTTGGACATTGAGCCATTGCTCGCAACTCTTTGAGAGCAGCCATCTAGCCATTTCCTTCCAATGAGGTGGGTGCCCTGGTGACACAGGTTAAAAAGAAGGCCAAGCTACAGAAAGCCTTCTTTGTCTCAGTCTATAGAGCTGGAGGTCATTCTCAGGAGCTCCAGACCCCTGAGGCCCCAGAACAAGTCAGGATAATGCAGGAGTTTGCTTTGGTTGAAGAGGACTGGGTTAGGGACCAATTAAGCAATCCATGGGTCTTGATGGGATGCACCAGCAGGTGCTAAAGTGGCTGGCAGAAGTCATTGCTAGGCCACAAGATGATGATCTTTGGTAAGTCATGGGGAACAGCAGAGGTGCCTGAGTACTGGCAGAAAGCAAATGTTATTCCAGTCTTCTTTAAGGGCAAGAAGGAGAACCCAGGTATATATAGACCTTTGTGGTGGGTTGAAATTTTTTCCCCTCCAGCATTATCTTTGCCAGACCAACTCAGTCAGAAGCAAATGAAAAGCTGTATTTACAAGCAAAAGTACACTCTACAATGGAATGCAATAAATGTGTACAAAATATACAGTACTTGCAATATTATACAGGTATTTACAATTAGCAAACAACACAAAAACTCCCCTGGTCAGAGACCAGGGAAACTGGTCCACTGTCCCCCCTGCCCCTGTCCCAAGAGAGAAAGGAGCAGAGAGAAAGCAGGGGTTAGACTTAACTAAAACAACACAGCCAAGGTCAGCTGAAAAGCAGGTTAATCTCAGAGAAGAGATCAGAAAAGAGGAAGAATTATTTTGGTATAGCCAATCTTATAGCAGATATTTCTCCAATGAATTTGTTTAGAATAATCTTTAGTTTTCCTTTTTACACCCAGTAGTGATTTATTTATACTTTTCTACTTTTCTGCTCAAAATCTGTAACTAAATTTTAAAGGCATAGCCTAAAACCACCACAACCTGGGTCAGCCTCACCTCCATCCCTGAAAAGGTGTTGGAGCAACTTATCCCAGGTGAGATCTCCAGGCATATCAAGGACATGAAGGTCATTAGGAGCAGTCAACGTGGTTTTGTCAGGGTGAAGTCATGTTTAACCAACCTGATAGCCTTTTATGAGGACATAACTAAGTGGATAGAGGATGGTAGTGCAGTAGATGTGGTTCATCATGATCTCAGTAAAGCGTTTGAGACAGTCTCCCACAACATCCTTGCAGCTAAACTAAGGAAGTGTGGTCTGGATGATTGATGATGTGGATTGTGAGCTGGTTGAAGAAAAGAAGTTAGAGAGTTTTGGTCAGTGGGACAGATTCTAGTTGGAGGACTGTATCTAGTGAAGTCCTTCAGGGGTTGGTACTGGGACCAGTACTATTTGATATATTCATTAACAACCTGGAAGAGGGCACAGAGTGCAATGTCAGGCAGTATGCTGATGACATGGAACTGGGTGGAGTGGCTGACACACCAGACAGTTATGCTGCCATTCAGCAAGACTTGGACAGGCTGGAGAGTTGGGCAGGGAGATATTTAACTAAATTCAACACATGCAAGTGCAAGAGTCTTGAATCTGGGAAAGACCAGCCCCATGTACCATGTTAAGAATAAGGGGGAATAAAGTGAGAAATTACTATTTATTTATTTATTTATTTATTTATTTATTATTTAATTTTGCTCCACCTCATTTACAACATGATACAAAGGTATTAAATGTTCAGTAGTTTAGCTGAGGGTTATCTTCACAATAGGAATGGTTACAGACTGTTTGAGAATAGCATTTGAAAAGATAGATCCAAAAGTAGCAGTAATAGCACACTTATAAAGGGAAGTAACTTCCTGGGGAGTTAGGAATATATCAAATACTCACAATGCTGTTTGCTGATTGTGGGAATTCCTCTTTTCATCCCTTTTTTATCAGAGAATCCTCCTGAACTGCTACAGCTGCTTAGTCCATGTGTGTGGTGGGTGAAGACCTGAGAGAAAAAGCTCACTTGCTCCTGTACTGACCCGTTTTTCTGAAAGCCACATCTGATTTTTGTCTCATGTCACCACAGGAGAGCGTTTCAAAAGCCCAGACAATGGAAGTAGGCATCAGGAACAGATAAAGATCTGTTCTCTGCCCAGACATTCACCACCAGCATGCAGTCTGTGTCATATCGTGCCTGCCAGGCCACAGGGCTTGGGGGTAGAGCTGACCTACAGCCCTGGGTGGAGGGAGGTCTCTCCCCCAGCTCCCTGTATCCCAGCTTCTCTGTTTCCCCCTATCCTGGCTTCAGGAGTGGTGGTGGGAGTGGGCTTCTTATGTACTGCCAGAGGGGGCTGGACTAGGTGATCTTTTGAGGCCCCTTTCTAAACCCTAACATTCTGTGATTTTGTAAGCAGAAGATGCATATATAGACAATACCAAAACAATTATTTCACTCCTGGCATTCCAAACAATCTTTTGACACAAGTATATTAAAAAATGTATGTTCCTTTATATTTTCTGTTTAAAACATGTACCTTTTATGCTTTCAACTGTTGCCCCAGGATGCCCTACTTTTCAGGAAAATACTGTTGATTCAGGAGCAATGTACAGAAGCTGCACTGAGTATCAAATAGATTGAAATAAAGATTGCAGCAGAACTGAAATTCACCCAAACAAGGAGAAAGCTATGCTTGTAAAAGTGTTTTGAACTGAGCCAAAGAATCATTATTAATTTCAGTTGATGTTGTAGATTTTAAAAAAAATATATATTAATCAACAAGTACTTTTTCCAAGTGCCGGGTTCTGCACTTTGGCCACATCAGCCCCATGCAGTGCTACAGGCTGGGGTCAGAGTGGCTGGAGAGCAGCCAGGCAGAAAGGGACCCGAGGGTACTGGTCAATGGTAGGCTGAACACTAGCCAGCAGTATGCCCAAGAAGGCCAAGAAGGCCAATGGTATCCTGGCCTGCATCAGGAATAGTGTGGCCAGCAGGAGCAGGGACGTCATCCTGCCCCTGTACAGTGCACTGGTTAGGTCACTCCTTGAGTCCTGTGTCCATTCTGGGCCCCTCCGTTTAGGAAAGATGTTGACTTGCTGGAACGTGTCCAGAGAAGGGCAACAAAGTTGGTGAGGGGTTTGGAACACAGGCTCTGTGAGGAGAGGCTGAGGGAGCTCCCCTGATGCAGCTTGTGACTGTGTCCTGTTGTTCCGATGCTGATTGCCTGGGAGAAGAGACCAACCCCCACCTGGCTACAAACTCCCTTCAGGTAGTTGTAGACAGCAAGAAGGTCTCCCTTGAGCCTCCTCTTCTCCAGGCTAAGCAACCCCAGCTCCCTCAGCCTCTCCTCATGGGGCTTGTGCTGCAAACCTGTCCCCAGCTTTGTTGCCCTTCTCTGGACATGTTCCAGCAACTCAACATCTTTCCTGGAACATGTTGTGTGTTGGTTGCTTGTTGAGTGTCTAAAGTGGTAAGAACAGGGCTGACATACGTGACATGCATCCCAAAACATACATTGTCCTTTTCACAATTAACAGTTTCTCTCATGTGCTTGTTTCATCTTGATTCCTGACTTCTTGCACAAATTTCCTCAGGAAAATCATAGAAAAGACTAAACTGGTATATATTACTTCACTTACAAAGATATGTGTTTTTAAATCTGATTTAAGGCTATAACTTTCTTTCACACACACACACACACACTAAACCCAAAACTCCCCCAAAACCCCAACAACCCACAACCAAAGAAACCAAAACAACCAAGCACCTCTAGCATAAACCTGTCTTCTTTATGCTATTTGCTGCAAGCATAATAATGTGAGAAGTATAAACTCAGACAACTAGTTCAGAAAGTTCTGAAATAAGATCTAGGTCTGTTTGATTTACCTTTCAAAATATTTTGGGGTTGATTTTTTTTTCGCCCAGCATTTTCTTTTGCTAACCAGATTTAATACTGAAAAACAAAGACCACACAGTCCATTTTTCATTGCCTACATCTACCACTAAACGGAATAGAAAAGGTAGATCAGGGACAATAGTGACAGAACATGATTTAAGGAAGTACCATGTTTTGCTCACTGTGATTTGTAGGATCTTAGTCATTATTCAGACAAATGGTAGGTACCTATAAAAATGTCTGTAAATCCCCAAAGTTTCATCTATTTCATAAAGAAATGGCATGTAGCCAGCAGTTCCCAGTGTTTCATTTGTAAATCTTTGGTTAACTACTGTTGTACAGGTATCTGTCAGTGCAGGTAATACTGTTTGACTTGCATCAATGTTCTTTCATTTTATCTATTTTTTCTTCTTTTGGATTTAAAAAACTATCAAGGATTTAATTGTATCTCACAGCCTTGGGCATAAAAAAGCTGATGAAATCGTGGCCATAGATGCCAATTTTGCATGAGTTTGGAGACATGGGAACAAAATGCCAATTATCACATAATCAGGATATATGACTAAGTATGAAGGGAGGAAACAGAATCCAGGAACTCATTCAATACATGTGCATTCAAAGGACAAAATCTGCTGAAAAGTCAGAAGAAAGCTCCATTAATACCTGAAATGGCATTTGTCATGGTAGGGCCAAATGGTCCCAGCACAATCCCAGACAGATACTAAGGTGTCTAGACATGGTCCCCTTCTCCCCCCTCCTTCCTGCAGAGAGCCAGGGTGACATGGGAAGAGGAACAAAGGGGACAGGACCATGCGTGTCTGGTAAACAACCCTGTACCTATGGTAAGGGCATGTGTTCTGTCCACAGCCTGGCAGAAACCCTTCCCATTGGGTAACTCTGTGCTGGTTTCATGCCCTATGAGTCTAATCAATCTTGGGCAAGGTTTATATACAGGCCAATTTCTAGTTGCCTGTGCCTTGCTTAGCCTTGCCTTTGCCTTCCTCAAGCCTTGCTTGAACCTGCTTGGACCTTTTCTGGATTAAAACTACCTCAGCTTGCATAGCCTCAAGTTGCCCGGTTCAGTGCCTGGGATATAGCCATGAGCATACATACTGCAAGCTACGAGAGGAGCCACAAGGAGTCAGAGCCAAGCCTGCTTCCCCTTGTGACCAGGATTTTGCCGTGCCTCAATTCACCCAGGACAGTGCAAGCACCCATCACAAGAAGCATTGTTAACAGCCCACCATCTGCTGAATCCAGACCAGCCATTGACAACCACGTGGCATTCCTGCTGGCAACCTGCCATAGCTGGCACATGAGAGCACCCCAAAGCCTCTAGTACACAGCAGCAGCACTCCCTACCTGGGCAGAACCAGATGTGAGTAATTCATGAATTGCCTCTTTGGCGTAACTGTTCTTGTCGAGTCTCCCCCCTCACTGTGGTCGAGTGCCATTTCACTCTTGGGGTATTTATTCTCTTTCTGTTAGTTCCTCCTAGTTTGCATAAAATTGTTTAAATTGTTATAGTTGCCCAAATACTGTACATTCCCATTGTTAAAATATCTAACAATACATCAAACCTTTTGATACATTTTGGCAATTTTCATATTAATAAAGGTTATTACTATTTGGATTAATATTGCTGCATTGCTTATAAGACAGGAAAAATTATATATCCTTTTTTGATAGCATTCTGCAAAGCAGGTCATCTTGGAGAAAGGTATCTTCCCTTAAATTAATTGGTACACTTATTGATGAAGTATGAAATACAGTAACAATATAGAATAGAATAGAATAGAATAGAATAGAATAGAATAGAATAGAATAGAATAGAATAGAATAGAATAGACCCATCCAACCCATCACCCAACACCATCTAATCAACTAAACCATGGCAACAACTACTTCATCCAGTCTCTTTTTAAACACCTCCTGTGATCCTTCATAATGGCTTCATTATCCAGTTCAGAAGGATGAAATCAGATCTGGAATATGGTGCTTCTGGTAGCAAAGAATATTCTTCCTATTGACCTTATCTGTGGACAGGATTGATCAGTATTGTTTCCAAAATTGTCATGAGTGACATTTCCAAGAAAGTGCTAAAATCATAATATTCATTGGAAGGCTAAAGAAAAGATATTTGGTGATCATAATGCTGACCTCTACTCTCAGACTCACAGAGAATTATGATTATATTAATAATACTGGCAAAACCAAATGCTGTTTATGCAAATCTGCATTTTACTTTCACAACCTTTTTATGTTACCAATTCTCAGGGATCAGAATACAATCTAATGCTATCTGCCAACTGGGCACCACTTATACAGTAACTATAGCTCTGTTGTCTGTAACATATGGTTGCATTATGCTTCTTTACCCCCAGGTCTGCAAATATGTTCAGGATCTGCTAATTGACACCAGTCACCCCATATTTAAAAGACAATTTAAAGCATATTATACCATGTTCTATTCAGACAAGTCATTATATCAGGTGGTGACTACTGAATATCATGAAAAATCTACCTTCACACTGCCAGAGAGATAGAAATGTCATGATGAAAATGGAGTTATTAATGAAGTATCATTTACATTAATAGACCAATTTATATAGCATACCACCCTCAGTTTATTGTTTTGCTTCACTAATTACCTGTTTTGATCTCTGTTGGCAATGGATTTATATGTATTTTTTTTATTTTGACAACTTTTTCTGGCATCAACTCTGCATGCAGCAAAAAGAAAACTAAGATTTGAATGCAGGTGACAGATTTGGAGCCTTCCTTTATACAATGTCTTTTTACATTTACATATGCCATAGATTTTCTCAATCATCTTTTTATTCTTTGCAAGATATTTTGGACTAAATTAATCCTGGAAACAACTGTCCTGATTTCCACGGAGTCACAACTGGATGAATTTGGTGCTTTGTGTTCTCCTCAACACTCAGATGTCACTTTAACTCTGGGACACTTTTTGAATTAAAAGAGTTCTTTTCCTGATCTCAGAGCTCTTCTAAACTTGTATGTGACATTTTGTTATGTGAAGTGTTACCACATTTTATCTACTGATGCTTTGTGTGGTTATGTAGCACATCACAGATTCATGGATTCACAGATTGCATCAGGTTGGAAGGGACCTTGAAAGATCACCTTGTGCCATCCCCCTGCAGTGAGCAGGGACACCTGCAGCTAGGGCTGCAGCAAGTCAGATCTTGAGTGTCTCCAGGGATGGGGCTTCAACCACATCTCTGGGCAACCTGCACCAGTATTTTACCACTCCCATTGTTAAAAATTCCTCATGTCCAACTTAAATCAACCCTGATCCAGTTTAAAACCATTGGCCCTTGCCTTTTGGCTACATGCCCTTATAAACAGTCCTTTTCCAAACTTCCTGTAGGTCTCCTTCAGATATGGAAACGTAGTTACAAGGTCTCCGCAGACCCTGCTGCAGCAGGCCTGTGTCCCTTTTGTATTGGGGTTCCCATAGCTGGACACAGTACTTCAAGTGAGGTCTCACCAGAGCAGAGCAGAGGGACAGAATCACCTCTCTTGATCTGCTGGCCGCATTTCTTTTGGTCCAGCCCAGAATGCGGTTTGCCTTCTGGGCTGCAAGTGCACGTGGGTGTCTCATGTCCAGCTTCTTGTCCACCAGTACCCCCAAGTCCTTTTCTGCAGGGCTGCTCTCAATTTCCTCATTCCCCAGCCTGTACTGCTATTGAGGATTGCCCCAACCTAGGTGTGGGACCTTGCACTTTGCCTTATTGGACCTCATGATACTCTCCTCAGCCCACTTCATCTTGTCTGGGTCCCTTTGGAGAACGGCACAAAGGTGAGGCTGACAGTTAGGGTTCTCCTTTTTATCCTTCTAACAAATGGGTGTATTAATCCCATGATGGTTTTGTATGTTTTTGTAGTTCACTGTGCCACATAATGTATACTTTGTTTTTCCTTTGAGCACACAGAAAAGTTAAATGGTATGTATGTGGATATGGTATGCATGTGGATAATATTTAGATTTCAGCTTTGTGCCTCTCTAATCCATATTTGATGCCGAAAAAAATTGTCTCCAGCTTCTCTGAATTTAACCAAATAATCATTCCTCCAAAAGCCTACTTTAAAAGACCACATTGACTAGGATTATAAAACAAGATATTACTTTGAATTAAATTCTTAAACTTTATCACAGCATTTCCATTTCAGCTGCTGTGCTTAAGAGGGGCACGTGTCACTATAATTATGCCTTCTTTGCATACAAGCTGAAAAAAACAATTACAATCTTGATCTAGACCTATGAAGTAATGCTTCCTCAACTATTTTTTTATGTTTTAGGTAGTCTTTAATCCCTTGCCAGCCACACCTTTCCTGCTTCGTAAACTCTATTTGCATCTGCGTCCAACAATCCATCAATAGAAGAAGCAGCAAACAATACACCAAGAACAACTAAGGAAAAGGTAATGAAGCAAAGGACACACACAAAAGATCCCAGAGAAAGAGACAGCAAGTCAGGGAGTCACTCATCATCAAAAGAATGTCTTGAGAAATGCTCCACAAACAGATGTTCTCACAGGATGTTCAGGTCTCATTCTATGTTTCCAAATGCTGTTTTGCCTCACACAACATTTCTCACTTGTAGACACATTTTTTTTGAAGAAACAGTGCCAGCCACAAGTACAGAACTATGTAACATAAGTTATGTGTTAAGGTAAAGAAAGAAGAAAAAGGCGTAAATAGAACATAAATGGAAACTCTTTGAAGACTGACTAGCTATTTTAGAGGGCATAATCTGTGTCTCTACACAACACTAAATGTAAAAGAGAAAAAAATAGCTGAAGTAATGTCCAATTGGGTATTTATAATGGCCTCAGACCCTAGGATTTTTATTATTTTGCAAAGAATTATGGGATATTTATATCCTCATTTGCTGGAAGGCATGAATGTTTCCTATATACTACTTTTCTTTCAGGTCAAAGGCTAACATGTGGCTCTGCAATATTTTAGACCTTTGCAGGGAAAGAAGATTCCCTCTTTATCTGTGAATCAGCAGGAACTGCTCAAGAAATTATAATTATGAAGAAAACATTGCAGTAATAAGTCAGGATCCACTCCTTTCCCAAAAACACAGGAAAGAGCAAAAGTTTCGGTTCACAACAGCACAGAAAGTCCTACTCTTTACCTCATTAAGAGTTATACTTTAACTATCACAAACCGTGTCCATTTCTGGGCCCCTCAGTTTAGGAAAGATGTTGACTTGCTGGAATGTGTCCAGAAAAGGGCAACAAAGTTGGTGAGGGGTTTGGAGCACAACAACTATGAGGACAGGCAGAGGGAGCTGGGGTTGCTTAGCCTGGAGAAGAGGAGGCTCAGGGGAGACCTTATTGCTGTCTACAACTACCTGAAGGGAGGTTGTAGCCAGCTGGGGGCTGGTCTCTTCTCCCAGGCAACCACCACCAGAACAGGAGGACACAGTCTCAAGCTGCACCAGGGGAGGTTTAGGCTGGATGTTAGGAAGAAGTTCTTCATAGAAAGACTGATTGGCCATTAGAATGGGCTGCCCAGGGAGGTGGTGGAGTCACCATCACTGGCGGTGTTTAGAAAGAGACTGAATGGGTGCTTGGTGCCATGGTTTAGTTGATTAGATAGTGTTGGATGATAGGTTGGACTGGATGATCTTTGAGGTTTCTTCCAACCTCATTAATTCTATTCTATTCTATTCTATTCTATTCTATTCTGACTTTTGTTATATTTACTCTTCCTCTTTATGCTGTTGCATTTTTCAATATCATAGCTATTTGTGCTCAGTAATAAATTAATCAAATTTACTATTCAGCATTTAACAAGTGATGGAAAAGCTTTATAGTGATGAAGAATCATCAAATACTGGATTGAGTATTCAGAAGGTCAAGGGAAGTAATTATTGTCTTCTGTTCAGTACTTGTAATCCACACCTGGGTTTATCTACTGTTGAGTAAAAGAGGTATTGACCAAGTGAAGGTACTACAACAATGCAGCACTGGGATAGGTAGGGGTCTGGAACATGTGATATGTCAGTAAACACTGAGAAATCTGAATTTGCCTACACTTAAAAAGGGAATGCTTAGGGAAAATCTAATTATTTTCTTCAGAAACCAAGTGGTGAGAGACCATAGTAGTTGACCATTAACTAAATATGATTCAGCAATGTGCCCAGGTGGCCAAGAAGGACAATGTCATCCTGGCTTGTGTCAAAAACATAGTAGCCAGCAGAAACAAGGAAGTGTTCCTCTCTTTGTACTTGGCACTGGTGAGGCCACATCTTAAGTACTGTGTTCAGTTCTGGACCCCTCACTACAAAAAGGACATTGAGGTGCTGAAGCATGTCCAGAGAAGGGCAACAAGGCTTGTGAAGGGCCTGAAGCACATGGCCTGTGAGGAGCATTTGAGGGAGCTGGGGCTGTACAGTCTGGAGAAGAGGAGGCTGAGGGGAGACCTCATCACACTCTCTACAATTACCTGAAGGGAGGTTGGAGTGAGGAGAGGACCAGTCTCTTCTCCATGGTGTCAAGTGACAGGCTGGTGTTTTCAAGATGCATCAGGGGAGGTTCAGGCTGGATATCAGGAAATATGTCTTCACCAAGAGGGTTATCAAACATTGGAATGGTCTACCCAGAGCAGTGGTGGAATGGCATTTAAGCAGAGTGTGGACCTGGCACTAAACACTGGTTTAGTGTTGACCGTTGTGCTGGGTTGAGGGTTGGACTGGATGATCTTTGAGGTCTCTTCCAACTAAATGCATTCTGTGATTCTGTGATTCTGTATCATGAAGAGGTCATTTTCACAAGCTAAAGTAACCAAGTTCTCACTAAATACAAGAATAAACAAATTTCATCACAGGAGTGCTTAAGCACTGGAATGAAACAAGTTGTCCAGGAAGGTTATGAAATGTCTGTCTTGAGCTTCAGGTCCTGAGCAACCTGATCAAATGACAAAACCAGCACTGCTTTAAGAAGGAAATTTGACTAGAGGATCTAAAAGAGGTCTTTTCCAACTTAAAGTATCCTATGCCTCCACGAAGTATGAGGAACAACATCCTAAGTAACCCAGGTGGTCATTTTGCTAATGTTCTGGTAAAAATGTAGTCTCCCTTCACCTGTATCACCTAATAATGCAGTTGCACAGCTCTATTATTTTTCTCACAATGCACTTCAGTGCTCAAAAATACCTTTTTAAGATCTAGATCAAAGCTTCTTCCCATTTTCATCATGAGCTACAAAACACCTTGTGACTTGTTCATTATTATTTCTGTTAATTAAGGTCTTGGGTTTTCAGTTTAAGCACAGCCCTACAGTGGAGCCTGTGCTTCCACTATCCCTGTGCACAAGAGGAATTTGCACATTATTAATTATTAATATGTTTGCATTACATCTGAAGCTTGAGGCTTTGTGGTGTAAGGCTCTCTCTGAATGCACACCAGAATGAGATCTCATTCATCCCCAAGAAATTCAAAGTCACAACAGAGAATCACTCACGAGAAGAAAATGGAAATAAAAATCTACAAATGAGAAACAGTGTCTGATGAAATTGCTTAAAGGCACCTAAGACATTTACACAGGACATACTTTGTAGCCACATAGATATTCCTTGAGGATATTCTCAATTATTTTATCATAAGACCATTTCTTCCTCTCTTCTGCCCTTCTCCATAGCATGCCAGATGGCTTCTTAAATAAGGGAAAAATCAGCCATAAACAGCTATCCTGTACTAGCTTACAAGAATGGGGATGACTATTCTCTTTGGTTCTTTCAGAAATATATTCCTGTTTCTGGCATATCATGACAAATATTTTGGCTCTGTTTATTAATCACAAGTGAAGCAGAAATGTCTCTCCCTGTATAAGACACTTACCTACCTATCTACATCTGTCTTCTTTAGGCAGTGGTGAAAAACAGAACTGTGAGGTGCAGTTCAACACAACAAATGTACATGTCTACATTAGAATGATGTAAATCTAAGCTTTCTTTACATACACTACAACAGAATAGAATAAACCAGGTTGGAAGAGACCTTCGAGATCATCATGTCCAACCCATCATCCAACACCATCTAATCAACTAAACCATGGCACCAAGCACCCCAGCAAGTCTCCTCCTAAACACCTCCAGTGCTGGTGGCTCCACCGCCTCCCTGGGCAGCCCATTCCAATGGGCAATCACTCTCTCTATGAAACAGAGAAACCATCTAGCTCGGTTATTCAGTACAGAAATAGACTTTAAAAATGAATCTCACTTTCACTGTTAGCAGAGTGCAAAGTTAGTAACAAATCTACCAACCTACCATTCATAAAAAGTGGTTGGCTATTGCAGTCAAGTTCTTTCTCTGGGTTCATACTTCTGGGACCTAAATCTTCTTTTTAGACTTTCAGGCAGACTATGTATCCAACTATGTATCCTATCTGCTCCAAAGACTGCCTCCTCTGACAAAAATACCCCAACAACATAGAAATCTTAAGCATAGATTTCTGCAGCCTGTTAGGTTAACAAAATTAACTTAGTCTGTGTTACTATAGGAGGATGGCAGGGAAATAATCACATCTAATATTTGACAGAATAGGACATGAAGAGACATGAATGGGATATGAATGGGACATGAATGGTGTCTTATGGCTATTAAGATAAAGTTGGAGCAGGAAATTTATCAACTTTTACCCTACTCCCTAGTCCAGGTATCCCAGACAGAATAGTTCATAGAACCATAGAATCAATAAATCTGGAAAAGACCTCAACTATCATCAAGTCCAACCTGTCACCCAACACCTCATGACTACTAAACCACGGCACCAAGTGCCACATCCAGTCCCCTCTTGAACACCTCCAGGGACAGTGACTCCACCACCTCCCTGGGCAGCACATTCCAACAGCTGACAACTCTCTCTGTGAAGAACTTTCTCCTCACCTCAAGCCTAAACTTTCCCTGGCGCAATTATAACCTTTACCATCTAAAAACCTATTACCTAAAACTTCTGAAACTTTCAAATTCCAAACTAATTCAGAGAGGAAAACTTTTACAAGGTCATCTAATTCTGGAGCAGCAATGGCTATCTGCTGCTTAAAGCAGAGCTTGACAAGTACAAGCTGTTACCAGAAGAACTCTTGAGACTGTTGAATGTTAGAGCAATGGATAAGTTTAATTACTTAGGTAACGTGAAAAAGAGGGGGGAAAAGAACGTTATTGTGCAGAAGATAACTTCATAACACACTGAATACAAACTCAAGACTGAAAGGATTGACCTCTTCCAGTCAGTGTGGAATGGTTTGAGAATAGAGAAAAACAAACTTGGGCCAAAAAATCTTATGCTTTACACTAGGCAAGATTCGTGTCCAGAAAAAGAAAAGAGTTATTTAAAGGAGAAATCGAAAGTTATCAGATGAAAGACATAAGAGGGCAACAAAGTTGGTGAGAGGGTTGGAACACAAGCCCTATGAGGACAGACTGAAGGAGCTGGGCTTGCTTAACCTGGAGAAGACGAGACTCAGGGGTGACCTTATTGTTGTCTACAATTACCTTAAGGGAGGTTGTAGACAGGTGGAGGTTGGTCTCTTCTCCCAGGCAGCCAGCACCAGAACAAGAGGACACAGTCTCAAGCTGTGCCAGGGGAGGTTTAGGCTGGAGCTTAGGAGGAAGTTCTACACAGAGTGATTTGCCATTGGAATGGGCTGCCCAGGGAGGTGGTGGAGTCACCATCATTGGAGGTGTTCAGGAGGAGACTTGATAGGGTGCTTGGTTGCATGGTTTAGTTGATTAGGTAGGTTGGATGATAGGTTGGATGCGATGATCTTAAAGGTCTCTTCCAACCTGGTCTATTCTATTCTGTTCTATTCTATTCTATTCTATTCTATTCTAAGATTCTGTCTTTATTGTGAGAAAGAAGGAAGTCAGGTGAAGCAGGTATTTACCTTATGGCAATAAAAAGAACAAAGCAAACCACTAACAATTGTTTAAATGCTTGCTGAAGGGTAGAAGCAGCTCAGCCCTGCCCAAATTAGTCATTCAGGAAAGCATCCCCAGAGGAAAAAAAATCCTATGAAAGGTAAATTCAATATTTCTTTCCCATTAAAAAAAAAAAAAAAAAAAAAGGAGAGAGAGAGGAAATAATAGAGAATGCAGGGAGCTGAGAGAAGTAAAGCAGCTGTAGGCTTACTGCAGATATGATATTGTTAAGGAAATGCCATGTTTGCATTTTAATACAGTATTTTTAATGTTTGAAGACGTGACATAATCAGAACCACTAGAAAATGCCAGTTATGTTTCACAGGGGCTCACAGCAAGACTATGCATTGGGCAGGGAGGCACTGAAGCATCCTAGCACATCCACCTTCCTTCCCACCCATTTTTCATACAAAAGGAATTTAGGGTTGCAGAACAAAAGAGATAAACAGTGCAATTTCACAAGGTTTCAGGTCTGGATTGTTAGGGAACAAGGACTCTGGAGACTTTGGTGATAAGAAGGTCAATTTACATGTAGCATAGAAACAACAGATCTCTACGACCAACTTGGTCTCTGATGGAGCACTTAAAAGCTGGTTAAAACCATGACATTACTGGAAATAGAGAGTAAACCAGAAAGGTTTAAAAAGTAGTGATTCATTTTGTGTCTGTATGCCATTGTTACCCTCAATAAAGAAGATAGAGGAAATTTTCTGGTAACAGCTGGTCTTGAAGCACTTAATGTTTGTAGTATTTTGCAGTTAATTCAGGTAAATGAGGCTCAGGCAGAGAAAGCTAACTGTGGTGATATAATACAGAGATTTCAGAAGTGTTGCTCATTACATAAAAATGAAACACATCAGCAATGCATTTCTAAGCAGAGCACAAAACACTGAAAACATAGACGTGCTCATGTGTGAAGAGCTAATGTAGCAATTCAGGGACAAACTGAATCCTTGATAATATCAGATCATGATTGGAATCTGGAACAAAAACAGCCTAAAGGAGAAATTAGTATAAGACTCGGATTTAACTCTCAACCAGCAATTAGAATTTGTCTAGCAAAGGGAGTTACACAGACAAGACAAATCCATGGACTGCAGAAGACCATTAGAATACTGCAAGAAAGGGCACTTGAGGCAGAAAAGCATCCAGAGTTGTCAAAGAAAGAATCTATTGAAACCAGAACATGACACTCCACATGCTGTGGTACGCAGTTGGAGTCAGCTGAAACAACTGAGCCCCAGGATATGGCAAAACCAAAACTAATAGACTTACTGACATATGACAGCAGTCATCCTTATTTCTCACCAGAAACACTGTACCCACTCCTGCATTGTCCCAGGACTGCATGCAGGGTATCTCTATCTGCTTGCAATTAGCGTCTGGTTCATACAGATTTTAGATTTTGTGTTATGCTATATTATATGTTAACTACTGAGCTACTGTCACCAAATTTAGCTAGAAACAGAGGAAAAATGAGAATAGGTCTTTTAAAAGCCCTAGTACAAGCTATTTAAAGCTAGGTCTTAATGTAATCTCAATGCAGAAAAGGCTAAGCAGTGACAATTTACTCACTGAAGAATCCCAGATTTAACTGCCTCTCACTGCAGTAAACAATGTTCAACTCACATTCTGCTCCTGTTAAGTTAATTAATATAGATGCAGATGAGTAAACTAGTACTCACAGTCAAAGGAAACCCTTGTCTTTAAAATGATGGTCCAGACAACATCTGTTTCTGAGATCTGTACTTTATGTCTGTGGGAAAAAGTGGAATATGGGCACACACCAAGAGATACGAAGGCTGCAGGCTGAGCATATCTTTCTCCTAGATCTGTGTCTGACAGTACTCTTAGTGTACATTGATCTGCAAGAGAGCTAGCCAGCAGTGTGTCCAGGTGGCCAAGAAGGCCAATGGCATCCTGGCCTGGATCAGCAACAGTGTGGCCAGCAGGAGCAGGGAGGTCATTCCGCCCCTGGACTCAGCACTGGTCAGGCCACACCTTGAGTCCTGTGTCCAGTTCTGGGCCCCTCAGTTTAAGAAAGATGTTGACTTGCTGGAACGAGTCCAGAGAAGGGCAACAAAGTCAGTGAGGGGTTTGGAGCACAACAACTATGAGGACAGGCTGAGGGAGCTGGGATTGCTTAGGCTGGAGAAGAGGAGGCTCAGGGGAGACCTCCTTGCTCTCTACAACTATGTGAAGGGAGGTTGTAGCCAATTGGGGGTTGGTCCCTTCTCCCTGGCAACCAGCACCAGAATAAGAAGACACAGTCTCAAGCTGCACCAGGGGAGGTTTAGGCTGGATATTTGGAAGAAGTTCTTCATAGAAAGACTGATTGGTGATTGGAATGGGCTGCCCAGGGAGGTGGTGTAGTCACCTTTACTGAAGGTGTTTAAGAAGAGACTTGATGGGGTGCTTGGTGCCATGGTTTAGTTGGTTAGATAGTGTTGGATGATAGGTTGAACAAGATGATCTTGAAGGTCTCTTCCAACCTGGTCTATTCTATTTTCTATTCTATTCTAAGTGTGTTGTTTCAGTATAATATTTTGAGAAAGAGGTAGTATTTAATAATATGAGCTCTATACCTAGATGCTAATTCATTTCTACAACAGAGAGAAAAAAGTCAAGACCCTGCATGAAAAGTAAATATATCATCATGATTATACATATCAAATATACAATGTATGAGGAAACCATGTTCTCTATGCAAAAGAGACATTCTGCTCCATAATTTCAAACAGCATATTTTTATCTTTCATTTTGGATAGCTTTTATCATATTCACACTTTTCTACTTTGCTCAGGAATAATGAACAACTTTCAAAAGGTTATATTTTTAGTTGAAAGGAGTTTCAACTGAATTTTAATTTAAAAAAATGGGGGAAAAAAGGCAAGATAAAACTGGAGAAAGCGGCAAATGTATGGCAAAGTTACAGCACACCATCTCCTGCTGCCTCCAGGAAATGCTTGTTTTCTAGTACCTTACAAAGGTATACAAGATGAGTTTTGGTATATGTGAAAGCTGCATAGAAATACAGTTAATAGCACATAACAGAAAAAGTAACAGTTGAGGCTAAATTTGTCAGCTAGCACAAAGAAGCAGAATAGCACTTGCTAACTGTCTCAGCAGAGCAGATAGTGCATGTCAAATGTAAGAAGCAGTCTTACCCATAAGCAATTTAAAGACAGTTGAATTCACAGTACTAAAGCCAGTTTGTACTTGCTTTTAGTTTTGTTTTCATTGTTGAAACAGACCATTTTTACACTGCCTTAGTCTTTCTTATAAATTATTCCTACAAACACATGTGAGTAGCTTTATGTGAGTCATTCTCTTAGTAAATCCCTATACATACTTATTTGCAAGCTCAGGCCACTGAACTGTGTGTAGAACAGAAACATTCTCTGCTCACAGAAAGAAACTGAGCATACAACAGAGATCTAGAATAGCTTGTGATTTGTGGAGAATAATGCCTCAAATTCCTATACAATACAAAGAAAATCTCCTTAATATTACTAAGCACAGTATGTCTGCTTACATACTCCACACATATTTGAAGTACTGTGTATACATAGCCCATGAACGCTTTCTAGCTCATGAGTAATCCTGATCACAAGATTGATTGTTTGCAGAACACTAGTGTGGAAAGCCAGCATAGTTTACAGTGAACCATTCATGGCCAATTCAGTATTTGAAATGAGAGTGCTTAAAAATTAAGAAGTTAATAATCAACAACTGATTGAAATATGATTTTGAAGTGAACATTTGTATGTTATTTACCCATTTAAAAGCATTTGGGACTGAGAAATAAAAGAATACTTTTTCAAATAGTCAAATTTTTGCCAGTGTACTGAGTTGTCTTGTTCCTCAAATGTTTCACTGATTTATAGATTCTTTTAATAGAAGAATTTTTCTTATGGAGGCATAGAGTAATAGGAAATTGAAAGCTGACTGAAGTTCTGCAGAACCCTTGAGTGAGGTCTGACTAAAAGTAGGCTACTGCATGAAAACCAACCAACTAGAATTTTTATAGCAGATAAATGGCATGCAAGCAACCACTAAGAAGACAGAACAGACAAATCTGAATGAGGAAGAGGAAGTCAGTGAAGACAATTATACTCTTTGACCAAAAAGTCAAGACATAATTACAAAGTTGATGACACTGTAAGTCATAAAAAGTAGACCCAAATTGCATATAACTGCAGATTTTTGTATTACATCATCTGTTGTATTACAGAAACAAAATTCTTGGGGTCAGAGGAATGTGATCAGGATAGGATGTGCTCCACTGAGTGCAAGTGGAAAAATACAGCAGACCTCTTGCTGTAAATTGTAACTAGCAATAAAAGAAGCAGACCTGTCCAGACTAGTGAAGAAATTACCTATAAAAATCTACTAAAATGTCTGGAAAACATAGAACCCCATTTTTCAAAGTACAGCAAATCCAATCAAACATGGTATGTTCTGCAAGTATCTTCAGGGATGTGTTTTGAATGCCAAACCACTGCAATTTTGGCAATTAGTTATTTAATAAACAACAACTAATAATAAATTAACATGGAGTATGTGACACTGAAGTTGTTTGTAGTTCTCTGGTGGCATCATAGTACCAAAATATTTCCCATCTCTATCATTTAGTGATGTTTTTAGACAGCATCTCTCTGGATAAAGAGGCAATGGTAACAGCAAGTTCTGTGGCATTAGTTTAAGGTGGACAGGGGGTTCTCAGGGCCACAGTAACCAAAAAAAAAACCACAACAGAGAGAAACAACAGAAGCCAGCAGCTCTTGATTGAGAGCTGAAAGGCAGATGTGGCTGGGGGCACTTTTGGGGGTGACAAGAGGATATTTAATCATGGCACCTCCTCAAGAGCCATGAGTGCAGGCAGCACTCAGCAGCGCAGCAAGCAGGGCAGAGAGCATGCAGGGAAGAGGAGCAGCAGCTCTAACCACTGGACAGAGGAGCCCCCCGGTGTGTGTCACCTGTTGCAATTTGCACAATAATTTGAGCAGGCAGGGAATGTGAGGAGGGCACAGAAGCCTTGATGGCAGATAGCTTGGCTCCACTAAAAATGGTGAATACCTGCTTTGGGTCTAAAACCACTGCTTCTTCAACAAAGACCCCAGTGATGGATGGGGCTGGTATGCTGCCCTCCCAGAGCTAAGATCCATGATGTTGCAGAAAGGGTGCCACAATTCATCAAAAGCATGGACTACTATTCATTATTGCTCTTTCATGTTGACATGAATGACCCCTTAAGACCCAACTGTTAAGAGAAAATTCTTCACAGAAAGAGTGAATGGCCATTGGAATGCCCAGGAAAGTGTTTTTAAAAAGACTAGATGAGGCACTTAATGCCGTGGCTTAGTTATTAGGGGGTGTTGGGTGATACCTTGGACTTGATGATCTCAAAGGTCTTTTGCAACCTGGTTGATTCTATGATTCTGTGACTTTGTGGTAGGAATCCAAAATGGCAATGCTCAAGCCACTGACACCACTGCAATCAATCTTGGTTAACAAGGACAACCAGAGTAGCGTAAAATGTGCCTCATCTGTCTCCAACCACTTAAACACCAGTCACCTGAAGCCTGTGTATGCTGACACCCAAAGTCTGGGAAATAAATAAGAGGAATTGGAGCTTCATGTCCAGTCAGGAAGTTATGATATCACAGGAATAACTGAAACTTGGTGGGACAAGTCACACAACTGGAGGATCATGGTAGATGACTATAGGCTGTTTTGTAAAGACAGACAGAGTAGAAAAGATGATGGAGTTGTACGCTACATTGAAGAGAACCTTGGATGTATTGAAGTCAGCTATGATAACTGTGGAAGCCCTATCTAATGCCTCTGGGTCAATCCAAAGGTATCTGATACCAACCCTCAAACCAAGATGACACCACCAATCAGGCAGTTCTTGAGTCACTTAAGCAAGCGTCAGGTCAGCAATGCCTGGTTCTTATGGGAGACATTTAACCACTCAGACATTTGATGGAAGAACAACACATCAGTTCAGATGGCACCTGTCAAGTTTCTGGTGTCAGGAATGAGGTGCTAAGGGACTGGCACTAAGAAAACCTGCTTTGTAATATCTCAGTGACAGCCTCAGCTGCAGCAATCACAATATGGTAGAATTTGGGATACTGCTAAGCATGCTAATAGTTACAAAACAAAGGGTTTCTATTTTAGAAGATAAATTCCAGAACGCTCAGGGCTCAGTCTCAAGGGATCCCATGGGAAGCTTCCATGGAGGATAAAGGAGCCAGTGAGTGCTGGGAGTTTTTCAAGAACACTCTCCTAGACACACAAAACCAGTTTGTCCACTCTAAAAGCAAGGGGAGTAGGCAGAAGGAGAGACCCCCTTGGCTTAACTCTGAGCTTCTGGGTCTGCTCAGATCCAAAATGGAAATATACCAGAGATGGAAAAGTGGAACACTACCTACTGAAGATTACAAGGGCATTGCCAGGGTATATAGAGACAAAGTTAGAAAAGCAAGAGCTCAGATTGAAATGGACTTGGCCAAAATATCAAAAACTTCAAGAAAGGATTCTTCAGCTACTTTAACAGCAAGCAGAAATGGAGACTATAGGCCCACTATTAAACATGAGGAGTGAACTAGTCACCACAAAACCATCTTCACCTCTGTGTTTACCAATGCTGTTAGAGCCCAGGCCATGGGAACAATAATGCAGGTTAATACAGACACAGACATGCCTTCAGTGAAGGAAGAGTTGGTATGCCATCCATACAAGTGGATGCTTGATCCATGCAAGTGGATGGATCCAGATGCCATCCATCCAAGGGTGCTAAGAGACCCGTCTGATATTGTGAGGCCACTTTCCACAATCTATGAGAAATCATAGAGCTCAGGAGACATCTCTGAAGACTAGAAGAAGGCTAATGTCACCCTCACGTATCAGAAGGGTTCCAAGAAGGACCCAGGTAATTATAGTCTCATTAGCCTCACTTCAGTCCCTGGGAAGGTTGTGGAACAAATCTTCCTTGGGACTGTCACAAGTCCACTAAAGCATATGCTTAAAAGTCAACATGGATTCACCGGGGTTAATCTGACAAACCTGATTGCCTTCTATGACAAAATAACTCACTCTTTTGATTCAGGGGGAGCAGTTGACATCATCAGTTGACTTCTCCAGGGATTTTGACACGGTTCATCACAACGTCCTCCTAGAGAAGATGTGGCCTAGATAGGTGCTCTGTGCAGTGGCTGGGGAAGTGGTTGACAGGCCATATCCACAGAGAGGTAGGAAACATTTCTTTCTCAAACTTGCAACCAGTTACAAATGGGGTCCCCCAGGGATCTATATTAGGCACAGAGTGGTTTAATATCTTCATAAGTGATACTGGAGTCAAGAGCACCCCCATGAAGTTTGCAGGCAACACCAAAATGAGTGGAAAGGTTGACAGTCCAGAAGGGAGAGCCACTCGCCAGGAAGACCTGGGCAGGCTGAATGAGTGGGCTAGCAAGAACCTTATGAAGTTCGATGGGGACAAATGTAGGGTCTTTCAACTGGGAATATATAACTGTGAGACCCCAAGTATTTTCATTGGCTCAAACAGCACCACTGATGGGCAGGGTACTTTGCACACAGTACTTTGCCTAGATATGGGGGCAGTGCCCTCAGCCCACCTTTGCCAAGCAAGGGACTGAGGGAAAAACTGGGAGACTTCCAGAGAAGCAGAAGGAGGCAGGGAGCTAGAGGAATCTGTGTGGTCCTTGCTACTCCACTCTGCCCCACATCTCAGCAAGAGGCAGTGGCCACGTAGCACAGCCCTGCCTTCCTGCTGCTGCCTGCATGCCTAGGGGCCTCTGGCGCAGGCAGCCTGAACCAGTACTTGGCCACTCTGCTTTGCTCTCCCCTCTGTTGCTTGCAGCCTGGAGGCAAGCCACGTGGCACAGTCCTGCTTCACACTGCCTGAAGCCTAGAGAAGACCATGTGGCATGGACCTGCTCTCCCACTGCTGCCAAGAAACTTGGAACTGCTCCTGCAACAATACCACAATTTTCAAGCCAGGGAAATGGTGATATCTGTCTTTGATATGTCTTTTTCCCACTGATTTTGCCCCCCATTTTCCCCCTGCTTCAGTTTCAACCTAATAAGCCCAATTCATTAGCCATTTGGTGTCGTTTCACCTTCATTTACTCCAAAGGAATTATTTGCACCTTTACATGGCCACCCTCCATCCCCTGCTAACCAGACTTGGTAAGGGGAGGGCTGGGTTGTGACAATAACCCAGGAGTGCAGCTCAGACTGGGATCTACCTGGCTGCAGAGCTGCCCTGTAGAGAGAGACCTGGGGTTCTTGAGGGGGAGCAAGGTCAGCATGAGCGAACAGTGTGCTGCGGTGGCAAAGGCGGCCAACAGAATGCTCTGTTGCATCAACAAGGGCATTGCCAGCAGAGAAGTCATTGTCCTGCTCTACTCAGCATTTGTCAGACCACACCTGCAGTACTGCATGCAGTTTGGTCCTTGCTGTACAAAAAAAAAAGATGTGGACAGGCTGGAAAGTGTCCAGAGAATGGCCACAAGAATGATAAGAGGACTGGAAGACTTGCCATATGAGGAAGGGCCAAGAGAGCTGGGTTGGTTCAGCCTTGAGAAAAGAAAACTTAGGGGAGACCTTATTACTACATACCAGTAAATAAACAGTGGCTACCAGGACCATGAAGATTACATTTTTACAAGAAGTCACGTGGAAAAGACAAGGGACAATTTGTGTGAAGTTACTCCTGGGTATATTATGATTGGAATCCAGAAGAAATTTTTTCACAGTGACAAATGTTAGACACTGGAATAATCTCCCAAGAGTAATGGTGGATTCTTTTACAATGGTCAGTTTTATGACTCAGCTTGACAGGATGTTGGGCTGTCTCATTTAAACTATCCTATTACCTGGAAAGGTTTGATAAGATGGTTCTTGGGATCCCTTCCAACCCAGCATTCTGTGATTCTGTGATTCTGAGTTAAAATTTTCCTTTTGCACTGGTGGCATGCACAAACCTACAAACACCCTGTGCTCTGAGCACTTCATTAGCGCATTGACTTCACACAGATCCACTCTGGCCTGAACTTCATTCCCAAAATACTGGTTTAAAACAAGAGATACTTTGCAGTTGCTTTAAAATAAAGCAAAAGTATCAATCCACCAACCTCAGATGTAAGCTAATATCATCTGCCACATAATTCTATGTAACTTTCTAATCACTACTATGATTAGTGATATTTTCTGTTGTCTGCTGTGCAGCTTAGTTAGTACACAGTGCAAGGTAAAACTGGACTTTCAATTCCAAGGCATGCCATTTTTAATAATTAAATTTTTGTGCAATGTGTAAAAGAAAATGTATTCTTTATTTTCTAGTTTCTATGTTAAGGGTAGTTTCTCAGTGGAGAAAGTTGTTTGCTTTGTTTAAATAAACTCTTGATCAAAGGTGTTTATCTTGTGTTTTCAGAAGAAAAGCATCAGAGACTAAAGCAATGAATACATAAAGAGAGAGGCAAATTCAAGAAATAAACTTTGTGACAGCAGCATACTGATAGGCAGGCAATTTGAGATACTGAGAAATGTTTTGACTGTGCATCTAAAGATAAGTATTTATATTTATGCTAAATATATGCCTGATTCACCCAGGGATATATTACCCACAGTAAAAAGGGGCTAGACCCTTTTAAGCATTGCACTTTCAGTTCCCAGATTTTATGATGTGATTCATCTTGATGTACAATAAGTAAATCCATTCTCCTGTCCTGCGATAAGAAAAATTCTCTGCTATAGAATGTGAAGCAGAATTACTGGAACTGTTTGCAATAGTGTAGAGGTCTCTTACTGTTTGTTTGGCTCATGAACTTCCAGCCATGGCTGGAGAACAAATGCTGGAAGAGGCAGGGGGTTTAAGTCAACAAATGTAGCTATTCCAAAATATTGAGCCACTTGAATGTGTCCAGAGAAGGGCAACGAGGCTGGGGAGAGGCCTCGAGCATAAACCCTATGAGGAGAGGCTGAGGGAGCTGGGATTGTTTAGCCTGGAGAAGAGGAGGCTCAGGGGAGACCTTATTGCTGTCTACAACTATCTGAAGGGAGGTTGCAGCCAGAAGGGGGTTGGTCTCTTCTCCCAGGCAACCAGAACCAGAACAAGAGGACACAGTCTCAAGCTGTGCCAGGGGAAGTTTAGGCTTGAGGTGAGGCGAAAGTTCTTTACTGGGAAAGTTGTTAGCTGTTGGAATGTGCTGCTCAGGGAGGTGGTGGAGTCACTGTCCTTGGAGGTGTTGAAGTGGGGATTGGACGTGGCACTTGGTGCCATGGTTTATTAATCTTGAGGTCTTGGGTGGCAGGTTGGACTTGATGATCTTTGAGGTCTCTTCCAACCTTGGTGATTCGGTGATTCTGTGATTACTCGTTTCACAATATTAACTGAGATATATTAGAAGCATAAAAAAAGAAAATTGGGGTCTTTTATTTCCTATTGAGGATTCAGAAGAGGTGACATTCATTGAAGTTTATAATTCTCAACAGTTTTCAGATTCACAATTCTGAGCTTGCATAGTTCAAAGTCCAGTACAGAGCTGCAAGGACATTTAAGTGTGGGGAACGTCTCCTTTATAAGGAAAGGCTGAAGGAGCTGGGTCTCTTTAGCTTGGAGAGGAGGAGACTAAGAGGTGACAACACTAATGTTTATAAATAAATGAATGTCAGGAGTGTCAGAAGGATGGAGCCAGGCCATTCTCAGTGATGCTGAATGATAGGACAAGGGGCAGTGGGTGCAAGCTGGAGCACAGAAGGTTCCATATGAACACAAGGAAAAGCTTTATCACTGTGAGGGTGACAAAACACTGGAACAGGCTTCCTGGAGAGATTGTGGAGTCTCCTTCTTTGGAGGCATTCAAAACCCACATGAACATGTTCCTGTGTGGCCTGTTGTGGCAAGGGGGGTGGACTATATGGTGTTTTGAGGTCCTTTCCGACCTTAGTTATTCTATGATACTTTGATAGTACAGAAGAATTTACGCTACATACACACGTAATAAATTGTGTTTGAGCTTTGTATATGAATATACATATGTTTGCTTTCTATTTCATAACTAAGTAATGCTATTGAAGCATTACAGATCTGAATTATTTTTTCTAGTACAGTCATGATGGTTTCTGCAAATGTGAATTTTTATAGTGGTGTTTTATCTAAACCTATGTGCATTTAGATAGCCGCTTTATTTGAGTTACTCCTGGGGTAGGTATAAAACATGAAAAAGAGCATTCAGAATGGAAAAGGGTTATCTACTCTTCTTAGGAAAAGCTAGTCTGCTGCAGGTAATTTTTGTAATATTGATATAAGCTGCAGGCATTCTGCTGGTTTGAGAAGTAGAAAGCGTATCTCATTATTTAACCAATGACACAGTCAACCCTGTTAGATATCACGTAAAACTTTCAGAAACTTCTGTTATAATTCCTGGTTATCATGTGTCCTGAAGCCAAAGCCACCTGTGATTAAGGAAGACTTGTGGGTTTTACTGAATTTAAAAAAGAAAAAGAAAAAAAAAAGAAAAAGAAAAAGAACAAGTTAAAATCTAGAAATCAGTGACAGAAACAGTCACTATTCCAGCTGTTGAAAGGTAATTGGATTAGAATAACAAGAGTATATTTCTGTTTGGCAATTACTGTATTTCCCTGAAAACACTTGTGGTGGCACTTGGTGCCATGGTTTAGTCATGAGGTCTGTGGTGACAGGTTAGATTTGATGATCTTTGAGGTCTCTTCCAACCTTGGTGATTCTGTGATTCTACGATTTGAGCCCTATCTGGGACTGAGAGTCCCTCCCCTGCTCCCCCTTCCTCTTTCCCGATCGAGAGAAAAAAGGGAAGGGGAAAGAACAGGGAGAGATAAGGGAAGGGAAAAAAAAAACCAGGAAAGAAAGGGGAATAAAGAAAAAAGGGAGGAGGTATATCTACCGAGAAATAATTTGGAGTCGATTTGGAAGTAGAGAGGTAATATTTTCTTTAAGCTGTACATATATATATGTATATGTATACATATAACAATAACAGGAAGGGTTCACAAGGGTAAGGAACAAGGATGGATAGGGAGATATACAAAACCATAAGTCCTTTGAAGATGCAGCAGGGAGAAAGACCAGGCCTGACCATGTGGCAGAGAACCAGGAAGCCAGCAATGACTCTCTTAGTCCTTTCGTCCCAGTGAGGCAGAAGCAAAAGAGGGCCAAGTGGTCGCTGTACCCTCCCCTTTATAGTTTTGCTGGACAGGAAGGGAGAGTGGAACAGATTAACTTGGTTTCCCAGGGGCAAAACCCCCCTTCTGGGGAGAGCAGGACTCTCACAACCCCTCCCCCCCTGCTTTCAGGATGGGCATAACCCATCATAACACTATTGTGCAAAACTAATTGTACTGGATGGTTTCAAAGATGGGCTTTTATTTTCACAGCTGCCATGTGTTACAAAATGTAGTGTTGATGATATCAGTTCAAATTATTAGAAGGAGCTGAAGATACATTTTATAAAATGCTATGTACATTCTACACTCTGCTCTATGAAATCATACAGAGGAATCTTTTAATGGATAGTTGAAAAGGATAGCTGTAGAAATGGTGATTGGGACTATATCATGTGGGCAACACTGGCCTAAGCAAGCCATTATCATTGCCTCAGCAGCCCTACTGAACCTTGTTTGTGGGTCTGGTGTATATGCAGCAGCAACATCAGTCAAATGGCACTAGACCCTCAGAGATATGTAGAGGTTATTGTACTACTACCTTCTGCCATAATGTTATATAATTAAAGAAATGGTCTAAGACAATCTACATGACTGACTTCAAACCTTGCATGGAAAGATCTGTAGTCTGCATTTAGGATGCTTGGGTTTTGATCGGTGCTTAAATGGGATACAAATCATGCTAATTCTCAGGCTCAGGCTGGGGCTGGTCATGCAGAGACATTTGCAGTCTATATGTATACTAGGGAACTGAGAGCTCTTCTGAATTTCCAGGTCTGTATGGTGCCCTGAGATTGTTCAAATGCCCTAAAGGCCTGAGACCTATGCAGCAGACCCAAACCTCCAATCCACTACCCATCACTGTTATAATAAGAATTTCAAGTCCTAATTTCTATTGGACAGAAGAAAATAAATTAGTGGAGAAATGGAAACTGTGACAGCATCTAAACAGGTGCATCATGAGAAGTCTAAGTATCCCACTGCCAGATATCCCAATGCACTCCAATAACTAGGTTTAGATTACTGTAGTGTCCTTGTAAAATCTGTTGATTAACCCTCCACTGAGGTTATGAGCAAGCTGTCACTTCTACCACAGCCATCAGTCTCTTTTGTATTACCCAAAACTAAATGTTTAGAAGTCCCAGGAGCAGAGAACAATTAAGCAATGCTGAAGTTCACTTTAGAATATCCTCCTGAGCTGTGTCAAATTCCTCTCTGATGTATTGAGGAGAATATTTGAACTATAAAAAAAAAAAAAGAGGAGATACTGTTCTCCTAGGTATATAGCTTTAACTGTCCTTGTGAAACTGTTTTTCTGGTAGATAAGATTTTTTTATTCTCAGTTGCTATAGGACACAGGCATAGAAAGGAAAAAAAAAAAAAGAAAAGACTGCTTTTTTTAACTCCTTGCCAATCTGCTACTAATATTGCAGATATTTAGGAATTTCAATGTTTATATCAGATTCATAGCATAAAAGTCATAACTTGTAATATCAAAAAATAATATTGGAATAAGGAGAGAGAGAAGTATAACAAGTTTATTTTGCATTTCCTTTCAATGAACCTTATTGTTTGCTTCAGCACATAGAATCGTAGAATCAATAAGGTTGGAAGAGACCTCAAAGATCATCAAGTCCAACCTGGCACCCAACATCTCACAACTACAAAACCATGGCACCAAGTGCCACATCCAATCCCCTCTTCAACACCTCCAGGGATGGTGACTCCACCACCTCCCTGGGCAGCACATTCCAACAGCTAACAACGTTCTCTGTGAAGAACTTTCTCCTCACCTGCAGCCTAAACTTCCCCTGGTGCAGCTTGAGACTATGTCCTCTTGTTCTGGTGCTGGTTGCCTGGGAGAAGAGACCAACCCCCACCTGGCTGCAACCACCCTTCAGGTGGTTGTAGACGGCAATAAGATCTCCCCTGAGCCTCCTCTTCTCCAGGCTAAACAATCCCAGCTCCCTCAACCACTCCTCGTAGGGCTTATGCTCAAGGCCTCTCACCAGCCTCCTATGATTAACAACAAATATTTTCACAAATTCCAATGATTGCATGAATTTTAACACATATGATATTCTACTGAATATTTTTAATAATTTTGGGGGTTTGGTTGGTTGCTTGGTTTTGTATTTAAAAAAGCATGTTTCAACCTATCAATGAACAAACGTGAATATCAAGTGAACAATCACATAAAATGCATAGCATATGTTATTGTAGTTAGTGATCCAGAGAAATACAGATATCCTCATTGTACAGTGGCATTATAAATTAGTTGTTTGAATAAATCATAGAATTACAGAATCATAGAATCATAGAACCAATAAGGTTGGAAAAGATGACGACCCAGATTCTTTTGTTACTTTATGCATGCTACGGTGCTTCCTTTCATCGCCAATAAGAGCAATGGTGGCTTAGGGTGCAATACCACAGGCCTGTTTTAGACATCTACTTCAGGACAGGGCTTCAACTGCTTCTTAGAAGTGTTCAGTTCTGCTGGGTGATTCACTGTGTCTTGCACATCTCTGCATGTAATCAGCTGGATTTCACACCCCTATATTCCCCATGCAGTGTCTCCAAAGCAAAGCAGCCATAAACTGCAAAGCAGAGATCTCCAGAGTAACCACCCTTTTCCCAAGTACAGGAACATACAATTTCTCCATCATTTTCTCATAGTCAGGGCAATGACCAGGTGAAACAGATACAACTAGTCTATGAACAGACTAACAGTATTTTGTTCACCCAGGAGCTCAGAACTTTGTAACAACTTTTTTTTTTTTTTTAAATTTATTATTTTTTTAAATTACCTCAAACTTTGTCTCTCTTTCCATATTTACACAATGTAACTGGTAAAATTTTTAACCTTCCACTCAAGAGCCCCAAGCATGACAGCATGCAAGATGGGACTACTCTTCATACATTCTTATTTCTGCCTCCCTAGACCTTGAAATCTCTTTGACGTGACATGGAGGGGATGTTGTTAAACTCACTGTGTATAAAAACCTGAAGGGAAGAAGAAAAGATGTGAGTCTGTTTCTTTTAGGCTCAAAAAGCCCCTTCTGAACTTAAAGAATCCTAATTCTGAGTTTATTAGCTGTCTCCAGGTCCTGTGTGGGAAGATATAAATCTAATTCTGAGCTATGAATCCCACTATGTGCCCAGGTAGAGAAGTTAAAGTGCAAATGTATCAAACTCATCAATTTTTGTCTAGCTTGGTTTTTCACTTTCTGTGACTCAATACACTCTAAATTATTCCTTATAACAGCATCAATAGAAGATAATCATTGCCAGTGCTGACTGAGTCATGTAAACATTTACTCCCATCATGTAAGAATATTAGATGCTAAGGTAATCCAGAAGATGCTTCTATTTCTATTCAGGCTTCCCTAAAATTGAGTAATGAAGTGGATATCCTTGACAGTAGATCCCAAGTGTTTGATTTATGTAGAATGATGTAAATTAAAAAATCTATCTTATGTGTTAGCTTGTGGGTTGTTTGCTGTATTGTTGGGTTTCATTCAGTTTTGTTTTGTTTTCTCAGAAAGTACTTGTGGTGGGTTGAAAATTCCCCCCAACATAAACTTGCCACAACAGCTCAGTGGAAGAGAATGAAGCTGTATTTACAAGCAAAACTACAATCTAGAAATGAAATGCAATGAATATGCACAAAATTTACAATATTTACATATATTTACAAATTATAAACAACATAAAAACCCCTCCTGGAGAAACCAGGGGGGGTACTAATGGCTTCCCCACTCCCTGCTCCCTTCTCTCCCCTCAGTTCACAGAGAGAGTTGTTAGCCATTGGAATGGGCAGCCCAGGGAGGTGGTGGAATCACTGTCCCTGCAGGTGCTAAGAGGTGATTGGACATGGCACTTGTTGCCATGGTTTAGTAGTCATGAGGTGTTGGGTGCCAGGTTGGACCTGATGATCTTTGAGGTCTTTTCCAACCTTGTTGATTCTATGATTCTATGATACACATGGGACAAGAGGAAGAGAAGAGAGTTGCTGTTAGTTTAACCACAACAAGAACACATTCAAGGTCAGCAAAGCCAGGAGAAGCACAAGTTAGTATCTGCCAGAGCAAGGAAGAGAAAAGAGAGAAAGTTAGTGTACAAGACTAAGTTTTATGTTAGATACCTGTCCCATTTATTGTTATTTTCCATTTTACATCCAATGGTAATTTGTTTGCATGTTACCAGTTTCTGTTCAAGGTCTGTGGAAAATTTTCAAGGTGCAGCCTAAAGCTACCACAGGACTGTTTTAAGATCCTGAATGCAAAGGAATTCCATACTTTACTTTCTTACATGTAGAGAGAAAGAAAAAGAGAAAGAGAAAGAGAAAGAGAAAGAGAAAGAGAAAGAGAAAGAGAAAGAGAAAGAGAAAGAGAAAGAGAAAGAGAAAGAGAAAGAGAAAGAGAAAGAGAAAGAGAAAAAAAAAAGAAAATGAAAAAGGGAAAGGAAAAGAAAAAAAAGAAGAAAAAAAGAAAAATAAGGGAAAAAATAAGAAAAAAGTAAGAAAAAAAAGAAGAAAAAGAGAAGGAGAAGGAGAAGGAGAAGGAGGAGAAGGAGAAGGAGAAGGAGAAGGAGAAGGAGAAGGAGAAGGAGAAGGAGAAGGAAAAGGGGAAAAGGAGAAAAGGAAAAGGAGAAAAGGAAAAGAGAAAGGAAAGAGAGAGTAAAAAGAGAAAGAGAACGAGAAAGAAAGAAAAAGAGAAAGAGAAAGAGAAAAATATAAAGAAAAATATAAAGAAAAATAAAAATATAAAGAAGAAAAAGGAAAAGAAAAAGAAAAGGAAAAAGGAAAAGAAAAAGGAAAAGAAAAAGCGAAAGAAAAAAGAAAATAAACAGAAAAAAATAAAGAAAAAGATGTAAAGAAAAAGGAAAAGAAAGAAAAAGAAAGAAACCTACCTAGAGATTTTTCTCCACAGAATGTGTGTCCTCATTTGGACTTAAATGACAGAACATATGATTTACTAGCATCAGTGGCTACGCTAAATAAAGAATAAAAAATCAACATGTCACTTAATCCAGTAACTTCTGACAAATGTTTAATATATTTGCTAGAATTCTGTGTAGCTAGAACTGATGAAAATGAGCAAACAAACAAAACAAAACGGTTTAACACTGACTTTCTGGTAGAACAAGAGGTTTAGGATGTGAAATGTTGAAAAATAAAGGGAAATGAAACACAAAGCGCCTGGTGCTTTGTATATTTCAGGCAGATGGAGCCCAGAATTGTAGGCCAGGTGGATTGATATTTAAGAGTGGAAAATCTGTTGGGCAAGTTCCTTTGTTTTGGGAGTTCTTTTATTTGGAAGAGGAGTGGGGCATGAGGTAAACATAGAGAGTCTCAAGACAGTGAGGAAGGAGCAGGGGAGGCATGTCAGAGAAGCAATTCTCCTACAGCCTCTGGTAAGATGGCAGGTCGAGCTTCTGAAGCCCATGGAGCTCAAAAGTGGAGCAGAATCTCGCTTGCAGCTCATGAAAGACCCCACACCAGTTCAGGAGACTTTTCCTGAAGAAGACCACGACTCTGATGGAAGTCAGTGCTGAACTGGTCCATCACTAGGATGATTGAGGTCATGGAAAAACCCATACTAATTGGAGAATTTCATGGAAATCTATTTCCTGTGAGAGGGACACCACATTGCCAGAGAGGAGGATCATGAGTTTTCCCCCTGAGGAGGGAATAGCAAGAAAACATGGAATTAATTGGAACTGACAGTAACTCCTATTCCCTCCACCTCTCTGCCACTGTGGGGAGAAGGTAGACAAACAGGGAGCAGACCTGGGCCCAGAAAGAGGGAAGGGGAAAGGTGCAGTTAGGATCCAGTCATATTTATTACTGTCCTGCTCTGATTCAATTGGTAAATTGATGGTGCATTTGTTCTTTAAACTAAATTGATATAATTTCTCTAAGTCTGTCTTTTGCCTATAAGCATAATTGTTGAGTGAGCTCTCCCCATTCTTTGTCTCCACTCCATTTATCTTGTCCTCTTCTTTTCACCACAGGTGAGTAGGAGTAAGTGAGCAGCTGTATGGTGCTCTGTTGCCAGCTGTGTGGGCTTAAAGCACAATACTATGACATTATACACGACTGAAATAATATGAATACAACTTAAGATTATATCTTTCATTTTTATTTCCACAAGAGGAGAAAAAATAAATTCATTTCTTTTTTAAAAGTAAAAATCCTTGGTCTATGCATGACTTATATGCAGCATGATATTTATGACATTTCTTTGGAAGTTTTCTGTGGTAATAAACCAAAACATAACATAACATCAGGTTAGACATATGCACTCCACTTAGTCCAGTTTCCAAACTCACAACACAAAAGGTCAACTAGAATCATAAAATCTGGAAAAGACCTCAAAGATCATCAGGTCCAACCTGTCACCCAACACCTCATGACTACTAAACCATGGCACCAAGTGCAACGTCCAATCCCCTCTTGAGCACCTCCAGGGATGGTGACTTTACCACCTCCCTGGGCAGCCCATTCCAATGGCTAACAACTCTCTCTGTGGAGAACGTTCTCCTCACCTTGAGCCTAAACTTGCCCTGGTGCAGCTTGAGACAGAATAGAATAGAATAGAATAGAATAGAATAGAATAGAATAGAATAGAATAGAATAGAATAGAATAGAATAGAATAGAATAAACCAGGTTGGAAGAGACCTTCAAGATCACCGCGTCCAACCCATCAACCAATCAAACACCACCCAAACAACTAGCCCACGGCACCAAGCACCCCATCAAGTCTCCTCCTGAAAACCTCCAGTGATGGCGACTCCACCACCTCCCCAGGCAGCCCATTCCAATGGGCACCACTGTGTCCTCTTGTTCTGGTACTGGTTGCCTGGGAGAAGAGACCAACACCCTCCTGGCTACAACCTCCCTTCAGGGAGTTGTAGGGAGCAATGAGGTCTCCTATGAGCCTCCTCTTCTCCAGGTAAACAATCCCAGTTCCCTCAGCCTCTCCTCATAGGGCTTGTGTTCAAGGCCTCTCACCAGCCTCATTGCCCTTCTCTGAATGCATTCAAGAACCTCAACTAATGTAAGAAAGTTTTCATACTCCATCTAGACAGCCTTTTTGGCCCAAACATGATTTTTTCTCCTAATTTGACAATTTATCTGCTATTTTGCTTTGACAGATTTGGGTTATTTCCAATTTCATCAAAGGAAAAAAATAGCAGGCATTAGTGACTCTAATGTTTAGCAAAGGTACAATAGGGTACAAAATGGCACGTTGTATGCTGCTTTCAATATTTCCTATTCATGCAAACTGGCCATGCAGTATGCTGACTTATCCCTAACTCTGAAATAATTATTCTAAGTAGACTTGCAGAAGAATGGAAAAGGGCCAATGTAAACAATTCTTATTCCTAGTAGCAACATTTCTCTTAGTCTTTGTAATGTCCCATTCAGACTGAGGTCAGACATCCTAGGGAATTGCTGAAGCATAACAGGATATGTCAGTTAATTTCTATCTTAATTCATAGCTCATCATGTTGTGAGTTTTATTAGAGTAACCCTAAGGAGCTCTGGTGGAATGGAAGCTGGTGAAACAGAAGAATGTTAAACTTTTTTTCCTCCCACATAATATATTGCAAAGGTAACCAGTGGGATTTATTCATCTGGTGTGTAAGGCAATCTGTAGAGAGAGTCCTCTGTCATCTTTGATAGGTTATGTGCTCCAGATTGAATATCAAGCAGCTTGTTGGCATCGTCAATCAGTACAAATAGTATCTTTTTTCTTCTATTTGGAGACTTAATTTCTTCTGGATAATAAAAGAGTAAAGCACCTAACATTCTTTCCTACAAATTCTGCCTTTACATTCATAAATCTACATAGACTAAGTAGAGTGGATTTTGCTACATCAGGAAAAAGGTGAATTTTTTGGCCTTCAAACATTACTGGGTTTTTTTCTTACCTTTTCTCTTTTTTTAAAAGTGTTTTCTTTCTTTCTTTCTTGTTTGCCTGCAGAGAGAATAGTGTCACTTTGTGAAGACACTACAAAAGACGTATTTTCAGAAGGCATCTTGTCATTTACAAGCAGAAAGATTCATAACTATTTTAGCTGCAGGTCAGTGTGTCTCTTTTTTGAACCCCCCTAATATATTAAATACAAAAGTACATCTCCATAAATTACCTACCAGGGAACTACATGCATCTTTTCAACATCAGCAGCAGGTCATCTGAAAATTTTCCTGCTTTTAAAATAATTTCCCAGTTATTCAGTTTAAAAGGAAGGTAACATATATGGCAGCAATGACTTTTGCATTAGTGTCATTTTCCTTGAAGGCAATGGAAGTTATGCCCTTCTAGACCAAAGCCGAATTTGACCCATGGTCTTTAATAACTTTGTTTCTTAAGATATTCATAGAATCATAGAATCAATAAGACTGGAAAAGACCTCAAAGATCATCAAGTCCAACCTGCCACCTGACACCTCACGACTACAAAACCATGGCACCAAGTGCCATGTCCAATCCCCTCTTGAGCACCTCCAGGGACTGTGACTCTGCCACCTCCCTGGGCAGCCCATTCCAATGGCTAACAGCTCTCTCTGTGAAGAATTTTCTCTTCACCTCCAGCCTAAACTTCCCCTGGCACAGCTTGAGACTATGTCCTCTTGTTCTGGTGCTGGTTGCCTAGGAGAAGAGACCACCCCCCTCCTGGCTACAACCACCCTTCAGGTAGTTGTAGACAGCAATAAGGTCTCCTCTGAGCCTCCTCCAGGCTAAACAATCCCAGCTCCTTCAGCCTTTCCTCATAGGGCTTGTGCTCAAGGCCTCTCACCAGCCTCATTGCCTTTCTTTGGACACATTCAAGAGTCTCAATGTCCTTCTTAAACTGAGGGGTCCTTGTCAGCAACCAAAGATCCTCAAATTATTCTTAGAGTATTAAATTTTCTTTTTTAAAGCAAAAGATGCAGTATAACTAAATTTTAATGATTTAAGTAAATATTTACTTCTTTCTGGGTTTTGACATGTTTCATATGTGCTTTTGACCATACCACCAAATTTAAGCAATTTTTTTCCTCCTGTAGAAGAGGTCTTAAACTGGGCAGAAAGGGGAATACTTTATTTCAGGATGATATAATCTCCTACCAGTCGTTAACTATAGTCTGTATGCAAGGCTTGTGCAGAGCTGTGGAGCAATCAGATTTCCTGGGTGTAGGCTAACTGCCTAGCTTACCATGGGGCAGAAATGCAAGTTGACTTAGTGTGCTTCAGGACCAAGGTCATTTCCAATCAGCAGGTGTTTGTGTTAAATGGAGATCTGCAAAGCTGGCCTGACAAACTGTTGAAAATAAGACAGCCTTGTTTTGGCTGAAGCTGATGAAGCAAAGCTAAAGTAACACTGTGGTGGGTTAACACCCTTTCTGAAAAGAAAGAACGGAGGGCTTGCAAGTGCTTTGCCTTTACTGCAGGGTGTTTTCCCCTTGGGAAACTGAGTCTGTTCCACTCCCCACTCCCTGCCCAGCTAGGGTATAAAAGGGAAGGCATTGGGGTCATTAGCTCTCCTTTTGGCTCCTGCCTCTCCTGGATGAGAGCTACTGCAGCTCCCCTCCTGCTCCTCTGCCACGTGGTCAGGCCTGATCCTTCTCCTTTCTGCCTCTGCACCTCTTCAGAGAAAAAACTGGTTTTGTATTCTTCCTATTTGTCCCTCTCCCATCCATCCTTGTTCCTTGCCCTTGTGAACCTTACCTGTTATTGATATATATTTGTTTTGTTTTGTTTTTGTTTAAAGAAAAACTTTTACCTCTCTACTTCCAAGCTGACTCCAAATTATTGTTTGGTGGATTTGCTCCTTTCCCTTTTTTTGCCCTGTCTGTTGGGAGGGAGGAGGGGAGAGTGGGGGAGAGATTTTCAGCCTTGCCCCCATCTGAGCTCTTAACTCCCAGTTAAGGCTTAAACCAATCACAAACACAAACACTCAGCTTCAAAACAGATTTTGAAGGCTATAGTGTATGAGCAAAGACCTTTACTAATTAACTAATTAATGGTATGCTACTGGGCCAAATTAAGTACATGCTATACATATGTGACTATGTTACTCACCTCCCCCCCTAAAACAATGCTAAACATCACCTCAAAGGCAGGGACATCCTGGGACAGGGTATAAAAACCACGACAGAAACATTTCTCAGTGTGTAGGGACACTGGCTCCAGCACCAGTGAGGTTGCAGTGTGAGCCAAGAGCGGAGGTTTGCCATGACCACCAGCAGCAGCTGGAAATGAAAGACAAAAAGGTGGGAAAGACAAAAAGGTGGGTGATGCACTGTGCTCCTTTCTCTCCACCCAAGGCTGGGATACCTTTCTTGGTAAAAATTTCACCATGATACATGACTTAACTTTTGCCGCATTCCTATTTTATATCAAAGCTATGGCAAAGGTGTTTGACTCCAACATTGTCAGATGTTATTCAGGATTTATTAACCTAAGATCATCTTGTAGTTAGTGCATTTATCATTGGAAATCCCAGCTCTGTTGTATGTGTCACTTTAATGAATTAAACAATTTGATTGTTTTAACTTTTTGAACCTGTGTCAGTGCAAGTCAGGATGCATGTTTGGTGAAGAGCCCTGGTAGAGACGCCAACCCTGATGCCATCTTGCAGTGAAAAGGCAGGAGGGCAGCAATGAGTAGAAGGACCTTCTGCCCTCAAACAGAGCTGCCTAGTGGTCTAGTCACTGTTGCCTAGGTACACAGAATCCCTGAATCACAGCATGGTGGGGTTGAAAGGGACCTCTGGAGACCATTCAGTCCAGTAAGACTCCTGGAATCTGAGAGAGACAGACATCAGGATCTTACTCACAATGCAACACTGGATGAGCCAGTCTTTTCGAGGAGCTATAGGACTGATCCATTTCTCCCAAGTATGGATGAACACTTTCTCTGCTTTGACAATATTTTTGTTGCCTCTTCCTGTTGTTATTCATCTGAGGCTCAAGAGGCGTAAACCCAGAAGTTTTACTACCTTCTACTTCATAACACTTCATGGGATCTGTACTGTATTTTCACTGCAATGACTGGAATCTAAAGCCACTCTGCTTTAGAAAAGTAAAACATAAAGAATTGCTTTGGAAGGTTTTTGCTACCCAATTTTAAAATTGAAAAAGACAGCAATCCTTAGCTTTCCTCTAGGGAGAAAATGAACCAGCCCCCAGTTTCAGCAGCACTAATCATGAAAGACAAGTTGACAGTGTCATACTGGTTTTTATCATGCTCAAGCACAGTAAAAATGACCAGAAAAACATTTTTGACAATTACACCACATTTAAAGCAGCAGTGTTGTTTACTGGGGCAAGAATTTGCAGGTATGTTTCAAGTGCCTTTTGCTGTTTGCATTGCCTATCAGTGTTGGTAAAACAACAGAAAAAAAGAAAGACAGGAAAGAAAACAAAGTAAGGACTTGCAGTATATGGATAGTAAGGGTGAGCGAAATCTAAAGCTTTTTACTTTTACAGCAGGATGGAAATGTACTTTTGTCAGTTCTCAGAATGATCAAAACATGAATAAGGGAACAGTGGGTTTGTATCATTCCCAAATTTTGGTGTTAGAGCAAACTTCTCATAAAATGATTTGCAGACTGTTTCAGTTTCTGCTGTTTGATCCTTGTGCTGTAAGCCAGCATTCTCCTCAGCTGAGCCTGGAGATAGGAATGAACCTTAGTGAAAAAATAACCCTTCAAAAAAAACCAGCAAGCAAAGAAGACTGAAGGAGGGGCTAGGAGCAAGTTCCACAAATATTATTGATGAAGAACATGAACAAAAGAACAGGTTCTAATCAAGCTGACAAAGAAAATTACAGGTGTATATTTGTATATCTACCAGCCAAACATGAGGAACATTAGGCTGAAACAACTCTATTGATCTTCAGCAGCTATCTACTGTCATTGGGAACATGGCCAGATAGAGAATCTTTACTCATAGCAAAAAAATAATAAAAAATCCTAGTTGTTAAAGAGAGATGGCAAAATCTCTCCCTAGAAAGTATAGATGGGATATGAAATTATAAAAAGTAATTATGAAGTTTTTCCAGATTTTCTGATATTTCCTATGATGCAGATTCTATTTTTCATATATTTACTACCTGAAGGGAGGTTGTAAACAGGTGGGGGCTGGTCTCTTCTTCCAGGCAGCCATCACCGGAACAAGAGGACGCAGTCTCAAGATGTGTCAGGGGAGGTTTAGGCTGGATGTTAGGAAGAAGTTCTTCATAGAAAGAGTGATTGGCCATTGGAATGGGCTGCCCAGGGAGGTGGTGGAGTCACCATCACTGGAGGTGTTTAGGAAGAGACTGGATGGGGTGCTTGGTGCCATGGTTTAGTTGATTAGATAGTGTGGAATGATAGGTTGGACTCCATGATCTCAAAGGTCTCTTCCAACCTGGTCTATTCCATTCCATTCCATTCCATTGAATTCCATTCCAATTTCTCTTAGCCAGAACTGACAGCATTTGGGCATTTCACATGTCAGACCTTTGTCTGAAGAAGACCAACTCAAGAGACCTTTCATCACTTTAACTGCTTTCTTATGCAGGCATATATCCCCTGACATTAGGGATTTTCTCTTAAGCAGAAAGTAAGCCTGCAGTAACATGACTTCAGCCTAAGTGAAGGGACTTTTCTCTGTTTCACTTGTGGTTATTTTATTTTCTTCCTTTCCCTTCCAGTTGATACTGCTGAAGCCTAGTGTAGGCATTGTTTTGTAGGGTACTCAGGAGACTCCTATACTCCTTAGGTAGACAAAAATGTAATGGAATTTCTCCAAAACTGTTGATTTTTTTTTGTTCTGTGTTGTGCACCTCACTGACACATTACTGAGGATTACATTTTTTTCTGCTTTGGTACACAAATAATTGTATTATCATTTCATTAACACGCAAAGGAGCAGCTAAGAGTTTAAAGTTTGGGGTCAACTGAAATCTATCTATGGCTTTATGGGCAATTAGGTTAGGTTAGAAGAGTCAAGTGAATATTCATTAGTTGTAAGATGAATACTCAGCATGTAGTAGAAATTTGCATTTCTACATGCTTCCAGATGTAATTCATGACTAGTATTGACATAGCAATCACATTACAGGCACCATTTTCTTCCAGACAGAAGAATAATTGATTTGTAATAATTCTTAAAGTATACCATCTAAACTTTTCTAAACTCCTTTAGAAAACTAATAGAAGTAACCTTACTTTCTGCCTCTATTATTGCTGACCTTTCTCTCCCGTTCTTCAAAAGGACTTACATGAAATAATGGAAGTTATAATAATTGACATTTTTCTATTTATATCATACCATTTTGTACAGCTCCAGATTGACATATTCATGTCTGCAACATTTATATCTCAACAGTGAAACTCAAGACCTTTAAAAGTCTGAAAAGGATTGCCCAGAACATTACATAATATATAACTGGAGCTTAGACATGTAAGTTCTATGAAGAATTTCAGTGTATTTGCTTAGCATAAGATATTCCTCATTTCTTTTAACCGTGGTCTTTTTTACCAAATACTAGCTTGGATTTCATTAGTAAAGCCCTTGTATTAAATAGCAAAATTTCACTCCTATAAAAGCTTTCTTATGTAAGAAATTGGGCAAGGAACCATCAAACACTGTAGAGATGGCTGCATAAAATTAATTTGAGATGATTGAATAGATAAGTCCTCCATTTTCAGGAGCTAAAGATCAATTAATCTTAATATGTAATAGTTGTTGACTTCAGCAGCCTCTCATTTTCAAGTTTGAGTCATTTCCATGTGCTCTCTAATGCTTCACATGTCCCAAGCCAAGGTACTAAGAAAAGTCTTGTTAATGCTGATTAAACAGTCTTCTTTAATTCTTCTTAGCAACCCATAAAATGGAATGAAAAAGCCAATAAGGGTAGACTTTTCTCCATTGCTTTGGAGAGGAACAAAATAGAATAGAATAAACCAGGTTGGAAGAAACCTTCAAGATCATCGTGTCCAACTCATCAACCAATCCAACCCACCTAAACAACTAACCCATGGCACCAAGCAACCCATCAAGTCTCCTCCTGAAAACCTCCAATGACGGCCACTCCACCACCTCCCCAGGCAGCCCATTCCAATGGGCAATCACTCTCTCTGTGTACTTTTGCTTTCCATTCATTACTATCATAATATTTGATCTCTAAGTACACACAAACCTATTTCTGAATTCAAATGAGTCTGTAAACAACACAGATACTCAGTTTTGAATTTTAACCCATTGGGGGGAAAAAAATTAAGGGTTAAACACTGAGTTAAAAGAGACTAGAATTTTGCCAGTTTCATTTTCCTTCACTTTAACAGTAAAGGATTTATATAGGCCAAGTTTCTTCAAAGGTTTGATCAAAGTCTGATTGTTAAAAATCCTTCACATCTTATTTTAAGGCATGGGTATTCTTGCATATTTTTTTTTTCCCTCTATATATCTTATTCCAGGCCTTTTTTGTTTTTCTTTTCAAATTTGTATTACTGACAGCACTAATGCCAGCACAAATACTTTTGGGGAAAGTATTTGTATCTGGATGAAGATAATGGCCAGAAATGTTCACCCAGCCACTTTGTGTCTGCATCTCCACAGATGATCCAGATGTCAAAAATTGAGTTTACAAAGACAAAGAAGGCTTGAGAAAGTAAGTTATTTTGAAATTGTGCATGCAAATTCTATTAAGTGAGCAGGCTGCATTTTAGAATAGAATAAAATAGAATAGAATTAACCAGGTTGGAAGAGACCTTTGAGATCATCGAGTCCAACCTATCACCCACCACTATCTAATCAACTAAACCATGGCACCAAGCACCCCATCCAGTCTCTTCCTAAACGCCTCCTGTGATGGTGAGTCCACCACCTCCCTGGGCAGCACATTCCAATGGCCAATCACTCTTTCTATGAAGAATTTCTTCCTAACATCCAGCCTGAGCAACAGTATGCAAAAGAGAGCGAAGGATGTTTTGGAATACAAAAAAGAAGTCATTCCGCTAAGGAAACACTTGATTCATACACTGTGGGGGAATGTATTAACTACACATCCTATTGGAAATGTTCATATTTGTGAATATCTGCAATTCTGACAGTGTGTCTTGTTATGCATATGACCCTTTGTCCATGTAACCTGTAACTAGAAAGTTAGAAATGGAGTGCCTTGGCAACAGACACAGCAAATTTCAGCAACTTGGCATCAACAAAATTCCTGCAAAATACACTGGGAAGCCATTACTTCTATTATGTATTTTTTTCTTTCCTACCATTGGGAAAGAATCCAGATCTTATCAAAACTAACTCAATGTCATTATTCTAATGCAAAAGTACCAAAGAAATTAGGCTACCTTATAAGTTCCTTCATTGACTTATTTATCATTCTGAAGCTTTATCATTGTCTCCTAAGACCATTTATCACTCCAAAACTTTGCTTTGCCTATGAAAATCAGATTATCCACTGTACAACTTGCTGACCAGATGCACTGTTCAATGAGCAAATTTTAAGTATTGAATGTGTGTACTACTTCATGTAAATACCCATCATTTTTGTATCCAAGTATGCCAAAAGCAGACATTTATTCTCAAAAGTTACCAACCCAGCCTGTAGTAGGAATCACAGAATCACAGAATGTTAGGGGCTGGAAGAGACCTCAAAAGATCATCTAGTCCAACACCCCTGCCAGAACAGGATCACCTATACCAGATCACACTGGAACACATGCAGGAGGATTTTTTAACATCTCCAGCAAGGGAGACTCCACAACCCCCCTGGGCAGCCTGTTGCAGTGTTCCATCACCCTCACAGTGAAATAATTCTTCTGCCTGTTTCTGTGGGACTTCCTATGCCTCAACTTCCACCCATCACCCCTTGTCCTGTCACTGGGCACCACTAAGAGCCTGACTCCATCCTCTTGGCACTCACCCTTTACATATTTCTAAACATTAATGATGTCACCCTTTGTCTCCTCTTCTCCAAACTGAGAGCTCCAGCTCCTTCTGTCTCTCCTCGTAAGGAAGATGTTCCAGTCCCTTAATCATTTTTGTGTCTCTGCACTGGACTTTCACAAGCAGCTCCCTGTCCTTCTTGAACTGAGGGGCCCAGAACTGGACACAATATTTCATATGTGGCCTTACCAGGGCAGAGTAGAGGGGGAAAACCTCTCTCAACCTACTAACCACACCCCTTCTAATACAACCCAGAATGGCATTGCCCTTCTTGGCCACAAGAGCACATTGTTGTCTCATGGTCAGCCTTCCATCCACTAGGACCCCCAAGTCCTTTTCCCCTCCACCGCTCTCCAACAGTTCAGTCCCCAACCTATACAGATATCTGGGGCTGTTCTTTCCCAGGTGCAAGACTCTACACTTGCCCTTGTTGAATTTAATTTGATTTCACCCTGCCCAACTCTCCAGCCTGTCACACTGAATGGCAGCACAACCCTCTGGTGTATCAGCTACTCCACCCAGTTTGGCACCATCAGCAAACTTGCTGATAGTGCACTCTGTGCCCTCATCCAGTTTGTTGATGAATATATTGAATAGTACTGGTCCTAGTACTGACCCCTGAAGGACTCCACTACAAGCTTCCAACTAGCCTCCTCCCCACTGACCACAACTCCCTGACTTCTCTCCTTCAACCAGACCACTATCCACCTCACAATCCACTTGAAGGAAGTATCGCCGCCATACCGTTACACTATTGCAGAAAGAAAGTTGATATAAAACTCATCACAGGTCACAGGTCACTGCTGTGCAGCAGTTTCTCTCTGTGACAACTTTCCTCTCATTAGGCAATTTTTTTATTTATTTTTATTTTTAGAATCAATCTCTGTAAACATAAGTGTGGACCAAGAATAAAACAATTTATTTTTCTTCTGTTTTATTTTATTTCCTCTTTGTTCCTCAAACAATGCTCAAAGCAGGGTGACAAGTATTGCCAGCTTTTGTTATCCCAGTTAAGCTTCCAGAGTCCATATTAACAGGATGACTTCTAAACTGTCCACTTCCCGTGCAGGAGCCCAACAAAGCCAATGTAGAAACCCTGCTGGAGGGGAAGAAACTCAGCAGCTCCTGAGGCTTCCTACTGGAGTTAATAACTCAAGACAGCACACGCAGCTGTTGTGAGAGAACTACACAGCTTGGATACATAGTGAGGCATAAGAAATCTGGTATTCTTAAAGCAGCCGAGAGACCCAGAGTATGTTATTTCCCCGTGTGGCAAATGTGAACATTTTTAGGAGAGAAAACAGAGATTTCTAAACTAATTTGAAAGTAATTATTAAAACTCTTCTTTTACTCCCTGACTTTGAAAAGCTTTTAGTCGAATTTTACTTTCAATTCGCACTGACGAAACGCAGTGACGCTTCTTGTGTTTTACTTTGGCGTAACTGATATTACCATCAGGCCCATTGTCTTCCTTGTAAGCTAGTCATAAATGGCCATTCTTCATAGTCATAAAATGATACATTGATATTGGTAGAAAAAGTGGTCTCTTGGCACAATCATTACTTTTTCCATTTTCTGCAGACAAACAAACCCATAAAACAGAACTGACAGATGTTATAACCCAAGAAAATGAAAGAGAAACCCCTACAGTACAGAAGAACCGAAGAAATTCCAGATAGAATCACACAGTAACAATGTCCTGAAATACACTTGTTTGTATTCCAAGATCTGGAAAAGCCATAGAAAAAGACTTAGTTCAATTACTGTCCTTGCTCGATCGGGGTGATACCAGTTGTAGCCAAACAAAACAAAGATCCTGGAACACTTGTTTATGTTGCACAATAAAGTTTCCTTCTATTTCAAATACATCATGCTTGTACAAATCAATCCATATTAATATCTTCCATTTTGGAGGTTTTTTTTATTATAAACACTGTTTTCCTGTGGATTTTTTTTTTTTTTTGCAGTAGCTTTCAATGTGTTTTAATTAACTTGTCACTCTCCACATCCAAAATAGAAATTTACATTCTCCTAACACTGCAGCAGAGCATGTTGTGATGTAAAATTAATTTGAAAGTAACTGAAAAATCTCAGGAACAGAAAGTTTCGTTCTTCGTTGAAACTACGACCTCAGATTCAGTCTCAGCCACATCTGACTGTAGTTGAAAACCTCTGAAGTATCAGCACTCAGGCTGAAGCCACTCTCAATCCAGCCCAAAAAAAAAGAGAAAAAAAAAAGCAGGTCTTTGAAAATAAGCCTTTTCACAGATACATGCACAGGCTAGAGAGATTTGCCAGATTCTCTGATTTGAGAGTGGTTTCAAATATAGAGATCTCAAAGGCCTCACTTAATAGATACTGTGGCTCAGGCTGAAGTTGAAAGTGCTGTTTTCAACATTGCTGGAGGTTTTCAGAATTAATAATGGATTGCACTGAACGAAACACAAACAGCACACAAAATTCCTCACATTGGCGAGGAGTTTTTCCTACTTTTTTTCCCCTGTCCTGGAGCATGTGTAGCTAAGGGAAACAAATGTAACTCGTATTCCCATCAGTGAATTAGTACCTTATAACTTAACAGCACCAAATCTCATTAGTAAAGCTGAAAGCTGATTTTTCAGCAGTTTAAACTGGATTCTGCACCAAGCACTGCAGTTCTGTAATTCTCTGACTCTGAACATTTTCACATTCCACTGCTGAATCTGATATTTTAAAAGGGGAATACATGTATGTGCATACAATATATGTACATACATTTCTAGTTGCCTGTGTTTGTACACATCCCTCTTCACCACTCCTTCTGTCTACTTAACTGTTTATTTGAGTAGTAACAGTAATTGGAAAATCATAATATAGAAATATAATTGCAAATACAGAACTAACCCAGCAAGCTTGCTCATCCTTGTGCAACTGTTCATTGAAGCATAAAACAGACATAAAACCCTCCCAAGCAAAATGCATGCAGAGCTATTGTAAGGTTCAATTAATGTTTTTAAGTGGCTTAGAATGCCGAATAAATTGACGATAAGCACAGGAGAAATGGTGCATACATGTTTATATATGCTTAAAATCTCTCTCTGTGGTTTTAGACTTGATATGTTCTGGATGCATTGCAATACTCCAGGACCACAAAGGAGCCATAAACCTGACTTAAGCAACCAGTTAAGCTGCCTTAAAGGGTTCTTTGTATCCTTGTAGTGGGTGCCTTGGGTCATTGGATTAATTCAAAGCAGTTGGAGTAAAGGAGGGAAGGCACTGTATGAAGCAGGTGAGATTCCTTAGAGTTTGAGCCACAGCAAATTGACACCAGTAATAAGATTCCCATTTGTCTTAAACTGCTGATCGTAATTAGTCTAATTTAATGGACTGCACCAGCCTTTTCCCTGAGCACTTTAGTATATATATGTTTGCCAGCCCTTTTTTCCATTAGCAGAAACTTCTGTGTGAGTATTCTATGGCATGAGTTCTCTTGAATGTGTTTACTTTTTCCTGAAATTACTAAACCAGGCAGGCTACAGTGACTTTTAGAGATAAATACAAAAGTATACTCATGCTGTTGATGGCATTTCTGCAATAAAATTCCGAGCCATATCATTAGTCGCTTTCAATGACTGGTGCTGCCTGAGTAATTCTCTGTTGCTGATGATACATCTTGATTGATTTGGGGTTTGTGGCAGTTTCAATGATGAATTCCTAATCTCTCGACTCAAGTTTATGTTTTGTTTTTGTTTATTCTCTCCCTGTCTCCTGGCTGTGACAACACCCTTTGCACAAGTTTGCCAAAAGCTTAGTGAAGCTGACGCTCTGTCCCCCCCTCTTCCTCTTATTAATTACTGGAATCCAGAAAGCTGATTTGGAACAGCTTGTAAAAGATAAGCAAGTAGAAATGATGAGACTTTTATTCTGGTCAAGTTTCCATAACTATGGTGCATTTTTGTTGTTTTATGTTTGTTGGTTTGTTTTGCTCTGTTTTTTTTTTTTTCCTCTGGAGTTTTTTAATGATAATACCTAGGCTCTGAAACCTCATATTTAACATACTTTTCTTACACACATCACCTTAATTCCCCTCAGTCTTTTCACTTTCTTGCTGCTGTTTTGATAGCCCACGTGTCTGCACCAAAATTGAAGCTGCCAAGCATGATTTTCTATAGCATTTGTTAGCGTAGCTACACCAGCTCTTATCTTTAAAATTTCATTAAGAAGCTAAATCCAATCTTGATAATGTTACCAATTTAAAGATTTATATATACATACATATATAAAATTAATGATACAAGACACTGTATGTGTGGGCATATGCTACAGAAAGGCCAGATTACTGGCTGGCAGCGTTAGCTTTTAAAAACAGCGGTGTTTTGGTTTAGTTCTGGGCAGTTGCTCAGCTGTCAGTCAAAAATCTTGTTATACACAAACCTTATGTCAGATCAATATTTGACAAGATTTTTGACTGGCAGGACAAATTGTTAGACATGGATGTAGTGCCACATCCATGTATAACAAGGCCCACGTAGAACAGCTGACAGTGACAGAATCCTGTCATTCATACATTACCATAAGAGTTAGAGCAGCTCATACGTAACAGTATCAGAGTGGGGATTTCATCTGTAACCCTCACTGAAATTGCAGGGTTTAAATGAAGAAGTCAAGAATTGCAGAGTGTTTGTGCTTTTTGGTTCACCATCACTGAAAATGTCGGGTTTTTTCCACCACTACAATCTTTGCGATATAGCAATATCCATGTTCTACTTTCCTCCTATTTAACACATGGAAAAGTATGGGATTTATGTTAGTGTGCTTAAGTAGTGAAGCAGTCTACAAATTGCACCAACAGCTGGCAAAATAGGAGGGGCAGTAGTGGTAGCAGCAAGAATTGAAAAGAATGGGAAAGGAATAGTGTGGCCATCAGGACTAGGGAAGTTATTCTGCCCCCGTACTCAACGCTGCTTAGGCCACACCTTGAGTACTCTGTCCAGCTCTGGGCACCTCAGTTTAAGAAAGATGTTGAGTTGCTTGAAGATGTCCAGAGAAGGGCAACAAAGCTGGTGAGGGGCCTGGAGCACAAGCCCTCTGAGGAGAGGCTGAGGGACCTGGGGTTGTTTAGCCTGGAGAAGAGGAGGCTCAGAGGAGACCATACTGCTGTCTACAGCTACCTGAAGGGAGGTTGTAGCCAGGTGGGGGTTGGTCTCCCAGACAACCTGTGACAGAACAAGAGGACACAGTAACAAGCTGCACCAGGGGAGGTTTAAGCTGGATGTTAGGAGGAAGTTCTTCACAGAAAGAGTGATTGGCCATCGGAATGTGCTGCCCAGGGAGGTGGTGGAGTCACCATCACTGAAAGTGTTTAAAAAGAGCCTGAATGAGGTACTTAGTGCCATGGTTTAGTTGATTAGATAGTGTTGCGTGATAGGTTGGACTTGATGATCTCAAAAGTCTTTTCCAACCTGGCTAATTCTGTATTCTGAATGTGTGTATATTACACATTTTTCAATTCCACGTCATCATGAAAGCATGTGAAAAACATGTTTAAAATTCATCAGCTGCCCAAAAGCATTAAATTATGGCATATTTACTTGGAGTTGTAGCACATTCTCTAGATTCACCTCTAAAGGCACCAATTTGGTGAACCAATTTCTGAAAAGATGCCAGCAGTATAGCTTTGAATCATTGTCTGGTAGTAATGTCCATAGTTATCTATCTGATTATGCTGTGTGGAAAGCAGTTCAGAATCTTGATTTGGGTGGAAAGCAGTTCAGAATCTTGATCTGAATGGTTTTGCAGGTCTTCAAACTAAAAAGCAATGAGAGATGCTGGAGAAAGCACTTTTCAGAAAGCCATTTACTGTGAAGAGACAATCTGAGCTTTAAAGACAGAAACAGTCTTACCTAGATCTGTAAAAAAAGAAGAAATGAAGGAGCCTGATGGAGTGATTAGCTTGCCTAAATATAGGTTGTTTGCTGTTATATGCAAATGGTATGCTGTTGTATACTCTAATGCACCTGAGTTATGCAGGTAGAGCTAAGAGCCAGAACACATGGTAATCCCTTGTGTTCTTTCTGACACAATGTCTAGAGTTTAAGAGTACCCTATGTGTCTGTGATGGCTCTGGATTATTCTAGTGAGTCAGGTGAATTACACACTGACTCTGCTTTCATTTGTCTGTGTGAAGCATTTTCCACATTACCTGTTACCATGACAACTTATCAAGGACTCTCTTCTTTCTCTGAATACAGACTTAGTCCAGGCTGCTGACATTTCCATCATAGTGTTAATAGCTAAAACCTACAGTGACACTGTATTAAGAAAAATGCCTTCCCAGTATGTGTGCACCCCACACATACAAAATCTTTTTTTCCTGTCATTAATATTCTGTTTGGTGTTGTAGCTTTCAATCTGGTAGCCTTAAAGTAGTCTGGACACTAGGAAAAATATTTTCACAGAAAGAGTGGTCAAGCATTGGAATGTGCTGCCCAGGGGGGTGGTTGAGTCACCAACCCTGGATGTCCTTAAAGGTTGCTTAGATGCGGTGCTTGGGGATATGGTTTAGGGGTGAACCTTGTGGAATAGGGCTATTGGTTGGACTTGGTGATCCTGAGGGTCTTTTCCAGTCTGAATGTTTCTGTGATTGTGTGATCTTTAAAATCTCTCACTGAGGCTGGACTAGTTATTTCATGTCCCAGGTATTTTGAAAAATGCTACAAAGAACTTTTTTTCCCTTTTTTTTTTATGGTAGTGAAGTGCATTGACTTTCAGACCCAAAAAAAAGGGAAAAACTTTACCTGATCGCAACAATACTACAAACTCAGATTTGGATGAGAAATGAAGTATACTTTATCCAAGCAGCATTGTTAAGCATCTGCAAGTGGATAAATATTACTTTTGGTGCTAGAAATAAGATGATTCATACAAGGTAATAATTCTTCTTTTATGAAGTGTGTCATTGCGAGGCTCATAACCTGAGTTTCATCTGTGTTCTGTGTCTTCATGCTAGGTTCCACACCAGATTTCATCTATGTTGTTGTTGCATTTAAATGACAACTGACTACACAGAGTTTCCTGGCATGATGAGTTTTGATCAAAATTGATTTGGAATATATTCTTCTTTTTGATCAACAGCATCAGGATATTCTCTGGAGGACCATTGAATAACCATTGATGCAGTCAAACTTACTAAGTCCTTGATTGTACAAACAAGCATAGATAGCGAAGATCTACACCAAAGCAAACTAGTTCTGAATGGATGATCCATAGACATTTGATGACTCAATATTATGAGGTATTATGAGGTTTTATTTATCATTATTATTATTTGATTTTTATTTTTTTATGATAACTCCCACCTAGGGAGGTGGTGGAGTCACTGTCCCTGGAGGTGTTCAAGAGGGCATTGGATGTGGCACTTGGAGCCATGGTCTAGTAGTCATGAAGTCTTGGGTGACAGGTTGGACTTGATGATCTTTGAGGTCTTTTCCAACCTTGTTGTTTCTATGATTCTATGATTCTATATGACTGAAGGAGCATTAGGCAATAAAAATGCTGTAATTCCACAAAGATGTGTGGGACCTTTGCTTTGTGACTTTGAATGTCAAGCCCAAATTCCTTTGTTTTCATACCTCTCTATCTTTGGAGGGGAAAAAAAAATAGGCAATGAGTTAACTTGCTAAACATAATTTTGCTGAAGAGCAAATTTCTTTTTACATTTCTTTCCAGAATTACTTTACAGTAGTAGCATACTCCCACAGCCATATTTCTGAATACTATATAGTTTAACACATTCATTTTATTATCCTATTAAATTGTGGAAGATACATTGACAAACCTGTTTTCAGTACTGTACCTTGTACTTCTTCTGTTTGCTGACAGTATATTCTATTTTACAGAAGTTGGTTATGAATTGCCTTAAGTCATCTAAGCTGCATGATCCAAAGATGTTCATATTTCTTTCCTTCCCTTATGGCAAAGAACTACTTTTCTTTCACAGACTTTTTTGTTCTTTTTTTTCCCTTCCTTTTTTTAAAAAATATAATTAATCTAGAGCCTTGCCTCTTCACTCATTCATCATTCTCTACTCTTAATCTTATCACTCTGTAGGGCTTGAGAGAATTGGCTGGTAACATTACAAGGAACTCAAGTTTGAAATAAGGCTATCAAAACAGATAGGCCTACATGTCAACTCATTGGACAAAGTGTAATTGTAAAGAATGGGGCAAAGTGATAATGAGAGGAAAAGCTTCCACCTCTGGGAATCCTGGTGTGCTTCTCTTACTTTTCTATGCTTCCACAGGCAATTTTCTGTTGCTCAACAAGAAGAAGAGAAAACCAATTATAAGAAATTTCAGTGAATCATTTAATTAATGTTACTGTTGTCCAATGTTGGTTGTTATACTAAATATCCATTTACAATATTTTGAAGTAACCACCGTGTTTACAGTTTTAAGCTGTGATATGTAAAACATATTCTGAGATGACTTCAGACAGTCTGCCCTGTAAATAAATTGTCACTGTCCAAGCTGGTGAGGGGGTTTGGAGCACAAGCCGTATGAGGAGAGTCTGAGGGAGGTGGGAGTTGCTTAGCCTGGAGAAGAGGAGACCTTATTGCTGCCTACAACTACCTGAAGGGAAGCTGTAGCCAGGTAGGGGTTGGTCTCTTCTACCGGGTGGCCAGTACCAGAACAAGAGGGCACAAGAGGCTGGATGTTAGGATGAAGTTCTTCGTAGAGAGAGTGATTGCCCATTGAAATGGGCTGCCCAGGGAGGTGGTAGAATCACCATCACTGGAGTGTTTAGGCAGAGACTGGATGGGGTGCTTGGTGCCATGGTTTAGTTGAATAGATAGTGTTGGATGATAGGTTGGAATTGATGATCTTTGAGGTCTCTTCCAACCTGGTTAATTCTATTCTATTCTATTCTATTCTATTCTATTCTAGTGTTTTTCATATTAGCTATTATATTGTCATGATCTGCAACTTTTACTATCAACAAAGAACAAGGCAATAAGAATATATATAATGGGACTGTGAAGTTTCTCTCTCTGGTTTTGTTGTAAATACTTACCTGTGACCTGTGTTCAAAAATGTAGATCTCTGTAAAATTTTATGATTAGGACTTAAAGCTTGCCTTGAAAAGAAAAAAAAAGGGGGAAGAAAATTGCACCCAGAACTGCAATTTGTAAAGTGTGTTTTGTAGTGGTATGGGTTTTGGTTTTCAGACAGAACATCTCCAAGATTTTTCCCAGCTCAGATATTTATTTATCTATCTATCTATCTATCTATCTATCTATCTATCTATCTATCTATCTATTTATTTATTTATGTTGGGTTTTTTTGGGTTTTTTTAAGCTGTTAAAGTTTTGCTGTCTTCTAAGAATATTGCTCTGGACAACCTGATCTAGTGGAAAGGGTCCCTGTCCATGGCAGTGTGATTGGAACTAGATTATCCTTGAGGTCCATTCCACCCCTTAGGATTCTATGATTCTAACTTGTAAGAAAATATAAGCAGGAAGTTGCTATTAACTATATTATTATTATGTGCTGCATTTTAGCATATTTTAGAGTGCTCTAAAAGTGCTTTTAAATAACTGAATCTCTATTAGTGAACATGATCAAAATAAGAACATCACAGGTATTTGCAAATAATTAAGATATTACTAATGCAAGGTATTACACAGTCTTAGGAATTCAACTTTCAGATCACAAAACAACCTCAGATCTTCTGAATTTCAAACAACTTAATCTAACAGGAAATTCCACTTCTAAATTGTTTGATTTTTGAGTAATTAAAGAATCTAAACCCTTTTTGAAGCCTGAATGAATACCCATAGTTGCAGAAAACTAATATGTCAGCTTATCCAACACATTCATAGCTTATATCTTCCAAGCAACCACAGAAGGCTTGAGAAATGAGCTCTCTTCTTTTTTTTTATTTTCTTCTGATTTCAAGAACATATTTTTAGACATCTTTAGTCATATTTGAAGAAAGGGATTCATATAACTTAAAATATGTAGAATAGAATAGAATAGAATAGAATAGAATAGAATAGAATAGAATAGAATAGAATAGAATAGAATAGAATAGCATTAGCCAGGGTGGAAAAGACCTTTGAGATCAAGGCCAACCTAACATCCAACACCACCTGATCAACGAAACCATGGCACCAAGCACCCCATCCAATCTCCTCCTAAACACCTCCAATGATGGTGACTAAACCACCTCCCCAGGCAGCCCATTCCAATGGCCAATCACTCTCTCTATGAAGAATTTATTCTTAACATCCAGTCTAAACCTCCCCTGGCACATCTTGAGACTGTGTCCTCTTGTTCTGCTGCTGGATGCCTGGGAGAAGAGACAAGCCGCCACCTGTCTACAACCTCTCTTCATGATTTCACTTAGAAATAGTACAGAGTTATCATTTCTGAAGTGTGAGTCTTCTGAACAAATGTAGACAAGCTGAAATAAATGCACTTTAATAGTAACTACTCTTACCTGTTGACTCTACAGAGATCCCAAGCACTTCAAGACGTTAAATGTCTATGGTGGTGCTATGATGGTTGAACTTGATGATCTTAGAGGTCTTTCCCAAACAAAACAAGTCTTTGATTCTATGATTCTATAATCTTCTCTTACAAGAAGATGAATAGCAGTAAACATTAGAAAGAAACTAAACTTCTAGTTGTACCTAACAATGCCCCCTTATGTATGCATGGAAACCACAGGTTAGTTCACATGTGTCATATCTCTATTATATAACTAATTGAGCCTATAATTGTTCTCTGATATTGAGTTCAATATTAATAGGAATATTAGCTAAAGTCCTCAATTGCCCAAAAGAAGATGCTCGACTCAGACTGCCTACGGGGAATAATGCTCAGCTTCTCCTAGCTCCTAAAAAGATCTGGGGATTGTATGGGAGAATGAAACATAATACCATTGAGCTACTAGGTATTAATTAATAATAAGTGATTTAAACAAATATATTGTGCCCAGATGCTAATACCAGCATACCAAAGAGAAGTTTTATTGTAAAATGAAGAAACCATTGAATGTGGACACTTGCACAGTTAGGTGGTTCTTAAATGCAATTTTATAAGCTGTTATTTTGCATTTAAAAAGAAACTGAGTGAATCAACTTTTTTTGCTAGACAACAAACTCCATAATTTGAAAAAAATCTTCAGATGTCACCAGTAAACCTAGATTTTTTAAATTCAATTGTTCCATCCCCAAAGGAGATATTAGGGCACAGTTATCAGGCAGCATGAAACTGACAAATAGCCAAGAAGGACTTGTTAAAAGTCATTTATGAGCTTAAGCCTTATTGAAAGTCAATTGTTCCTTGACTGCTAAGTCATTCCATTTGGCAATAGCACAGATAAAAGCAGGTTTTATTCCTACTCCTCTTTGAGGACGAGAATGTAGAAAAAGAAAGGAGAGATCAGTGGGTGCAGAGGAAGACAAATGAAATGCTGAGATTAGGAGACTCGGTATTATGCTACAGTCTATCTGTCAAATATGGAAAGCCTTAATTAGTAACAGTCATCCCTAACATTCCATAAAGCATAGTTTTATAGGGTTATGAGATGATTGTATTAGTATCTGTTATTCCTTATTCTGTGTCCTATTTACTTAGATGACAAGCTCTTAGGAAAGGACATTGTCTTTAGGCACTACCGTGATGAAGATGAATAACAGTGTTTTCATACATGAACATTCCAGGACAATAATGTGTTCATTGGTGTGGTTTGATATTAAAGACAGAAAGCTATTTAAAGTAATCTGAATGCATGTATTCATTTTAGATCTCTCATCCATCACTATCAGGGAAGCTTTCAGACACATGAAAAGTCTTTTATTTTTAGTTCCCCGTTACACCTACAGGCAAATTTACTGCCATTTACAACCAAAAAAGATAATCATAGGTGGTGGTACTCCAAACTCTTTTTATGCCAGGACAGAAATCTAGGTTACTTTATACCATTTAGAATGCTCAATATCCAACTGGGAAGGATTTCCAAGTAACAGAATCCCCCTACAAACATCACACTGAATTTCATCTGAGAATTCTGGGAAGATTAATACAGGAGAAATACTATTTTATGAATATGAAAGATAGATTATAAAGTAAACACTTATTGGAGTTGTGTAAAACCTTGGAGAAAGTATGACAATACCCATTGCTTCTTCCTTTATCTTCAGTATTGTAAACATTTTTCAGAAATAATATTCCACATCTGACAAGGGGCACAGCAACATATCCAAGTGGAACTCATCCAAATCTACTCTACTAGGCTCTCATAGGAGCTCTAATGACCTCCACTTACACAAATGGACTGCTTAATGCAGAAGAAATTATTGCTAGTATGAACCAAACGGAGCCTTTGACAGACACAGCCATTCACAGATTCACCAGATGATTAATAAAAATCACCTTTGTATCTACTTTCTTCTGCAAATTACTGATGTTTTTGGAGACAGAAAAAAATAGCAGGTCATAAGGAGAGAAATTCAAGCTCTAATAAATAAATTAGTTTAGCCCTAATATCCTGTTGGGCTCCAATCTTTTTCTTGTCTGTTTTTTCTTGTGTAGTGAAGAGCTGTTGGCATCAAGAGCCAAGGGTCAGGTAACTCCACTGAAGCTAAGAAGAAAATAAAGTAGATGGGAAAAGAAAGGGGAACAAGCCTTCCTCAAATATCCACTTTTTAAATACTTCATTTCAGTCTTGGACATACAAAGGCCTATTAACTGGAAAGAGGGGTGAGCAGCAAATGAAGGAGGAGGGAGATAATGGAAAAGAGAGCAATAAGGAGAAACAAGAAAAAGAGAGAGAGATACCAGGTCAAAAAGAGAGGGGAGGATTGAAGAAATGAAAGAGGAAGGGAAAGGAAAAAGGAAGAGGAAGCCCGCAAGAAAGAGGAAAACAGAAAGAATGAGAAAGGGAGAGAAAAGGCAGATTTAGCATAAAATGAAAGTGCGATCATAATGGCCCCAAGCACATATGATTTTTTATCAAGTCTTAAAAATTGCAGTTAAATATGGAAAATTCAAATTAAATATTTAATGAAAAGAATATTACTTTGCTGACTGAAACAAACTAGACAGCATAGCTGAAAATCAAAGCTCTATTGCCTACTTACACTTTGTCATTGCCCTAAGACTACCCACAGAGAGCACTGCTGAACTCAGTTTTCACAGGTTTTATCTTTGACTGTGAGTTTCCATCCTTTGGTGGTTGAAGGCCAGCCAGTAGAGTTCTTTTGATGTTGCTTTCGAAGTGAATCTTTGTAAGGTCAAAGTTGCTTTTTAATGTAAAATGCAATCCTATTTCTGTGAGAGAAAGCAAAATGTTGTAGATAGCAGAGCACCCTCTTAAGTATGACCAGAACACATGGAAAGTAGCCAACCGAATGCTACACACACACCTGTTAAAACTGCTGAAGTAGAATAGAAGATAAGCAGGGGAGCACAGCAGTGTCTGGAAAATCAGCGGGCTACCAACAAGGCTGAAAAATACAGTTGGTTTTTTGTTGTTGTTGTTTTTTCCTCTCTCTGTTCTATTTTATTTCATTTTTTTTTTATCCTCTTCTCTCTCAAGTACTAACAGTAACTTCAGGGAGAAAAATAATAAACTGAATCTAAAGATTTATTAGAATCCACTCAGCTGGATATTTTGCCGGAGGCAACGAGTTGGTCGTGTGTTTTGAACAAAGCTATGATTTGACATAAGAGTTAGGATTGTCCCATAACATCCCCTTTCTGATATACGTTTTTTTTTAGAACAACTGTCTTGACATGTGAAGCTAACAGCTCTTATTCCTGGCAGCATTAATTCCTGCCATTTCCTATACAAGTGGGACTAAAGATACTGCTCTGTGTTCAGAAAGCATCTAGCACAACTAAGCCCTGAGTCTCGTCAGAGACTGGAAATTTTGCTGTTCACATCATAAACACAGCAGCAACAAGTTGATGTGCTGAAAGAGCAGATTAACTCCTTACCTACTTGTATATACACAACTCTTCTGGAAATAACCACAAGCAAATTGCATTTTAGTCTCTTTAGCAAACTATATCCAGAAACTGTTTGTAATAGCTGTCATCCTTCTTTGTGAGGAATTAGGTTTCTGAAATCTTCCTTTCCATGCTTTATTTCAACTCTTTTTGTTGTTGTTGTTTAAATATTCTAAAGGTTTTTAAACCATACTCCTGCATCTGTTGTCTGAATGCTGCTTTTGGCCTTTAAAGTGTTTATGGGCAATAATTTGACAACTAATGTGTTTCTGAAAGGTTCTATACTTTTTTTCTCAAAAAAAAAAAAATTAATAGGTATGAGCAGTCTACTTAACATCTAAACATAACTTACTGTTTTGAATGAGGGAAATCAAGTGGAACAGCATTTAAATGGAAAGTGAAATTAGAATCATAGAATCAGTCAGGGTTGAAGCGACCACAAGGATCATCTAGTTCCAACCCCCCTGCCATGGGCAGGGACACCTCACACTACATCAGGCTGCCCAGAACCTCATCCAGCCTGGTCTTAAACACCTCCAGGGATGGGGCCTCAACCACCTCCCTGGACAACCCATTCCAGGGCTTCACCACTCTCATGGTGAAGAACTTCCTCCTCACATCCAGCCTGAATCTCCTCACCTCCACCTTCATTCCATTCTCCCTAGTTCTATCACTACCTGAGATCCTGAGAAGTCCCTCCCCAGCCTTCTTGTAGGCCCTCTTCAGATACTGGAAGGCCACAATTAGGTCACCTCGGAGCCTTCTTTTCTCCAGACTGAAGAGCCCCAACTCTTTCAGTCTGTCCTCGTAGGAGAGGTGCTCCAGCCACCCAATCATCCTCGTGGCCCTAAGTTATTTTCATTTTTAATTGTTATCCAAATAAAAACATTCAAGGACTGTAATTTAAAACAATCTGAAGAGGAGGTAAGAATACACATCTAATTGTTTTGAATGTATAATTTTGAGTGAAAATATATATTTCTTAAATATTCCTTAAAGGCAAAATGGATTTCCCTTATTTGAAATGCCAAATAAGCAGCTGTTAAAACCAGGAGAATTTTTGTTGTATCCATCCTAATAAGAAAAATTGGGTCAATGCATCAGTTGAAATAGTGGCCTTCAGTCATTCTTCTTTTTCACAAGCATCGTTCTGGCTATGCTGACTCTCCCAGTCAATGTTCAGGCACAGCAAAGGGAACAGTGTATGCCACTAAAGGTTTTCATAGGATCACTGTTTTGCCTTGTGGATCTAAGTAACATAAGCAGTGCCATGCCATTCAGTCCCTGCTTTACTTGCAAATGTTCCTACACCACCAAAACTAGATACTGGTCCCCTACTTTTCTGTCATACTCAATACACAAATGGTAGTTATTCCTGTCACTGTACCAAATCAAACAGTTCACTTTGGAACAGCATTTGAGGTGGATTCTAATACATGTTTGCTGCAGGAATAGCTTCCAGAAAATACAGAATAAGCATTGAACTGCTCTCTTGAGGTGAGGAAAACCTTCTTCACAGGAAGAATTGCTGGCCTCTGGAATGGGCTGCCCAGGGAGGTGGTGGAGTCACCGTCCCTGGAGGTGCTCAAAAAGGGATTGGACATGGCACTTGAAGCCATGGTTTAGTAGTCATGAGGTGTTGGGTGACAGTTGAGTAACAGTTTGGACTTGAAGATCTCTGAGGTCTTTTCCAACCTTATTGATTCTATGATTGTATTATTCTATGAAAAAGTCCTCTGTCGCGATGCTGGAGCATTTGTACCTTCAAATAATCTCATGTTTCATGTTCTGTATCATGAGGTATGCATAATTTGCATCCGTTTCATGGCATAAAAAAAACCCACACTCTGCAAGATGTAACATAGCCACTATGCCTGCTACTCATTTGTGCATATACATATGAACAAACATATATATGTGGAAGTTTTCTCTTATGTTCAAAGAAGGCAAGGATCAAGAGCTTCATTGAAAGGGTACACCAGCCTGCTCAACATAAGGTGAGATGTGGACAGAGTGGATACATCACTGAGCATTATTTGCCAGAGAATCATTCCTTGAGACTAATAGCTATAATATTGTAGTTGTAGCTCATGTCCCCTCTTGGACTTGCGGTTGTCACAGTGGGTAAGGATCCCATGGTAGTGAATGAATTTATCCTCCCTTTTTCTGAAGAGAAAGCTTAGTCTATCAAAGAAAGCAAAAAATTGTCAGATGAAAATTAGTTTAATTCACCACTAGTCCAAATTCATAATATGGTCCTAGCATGAATTGATAAGTGATAAGCAACGAGAATGATCACGTTAATGGCAGTGTTATTAATTTTTTTCAGTAAGTAGAGACTTAGATCAGTGTTGGATATTTTAAAAATACTGTCAGGAAGATTATGACCTATTATCTGTCTTCTGAGAATTAAGCTTCTCAGAGCTTTCCCAATATAAAGCAGAATGTGATAATGTGATCTAACCCATCACCACCTGCTTCATTGAGACAGCAAGTAGCTTCCTAAACAGAACAACTAATGAAGCCTGACCATTAATGAATTTGTGCTTCAACTTTCTTCAAAGTTTTAAATTCTGCAGCTCTGAGGCCTAAACCTGATCTTTGTCAGATGTTGTTAGACTTTACTAAACTTCCACAGGAAAGAACTGATCAAATAGCAGAATTTCTGGTGCTTATTAGTTCATAATCTTTAACTATTATCCCATATATTAGAATAGTTACAGTGCTGTCTCTTGTCTGCCACCTTGAGAGATATCAATCTATTCAATCTGTTCTACCCTGGCAAGTTAGTGTGGTGGTTCGAGTCTTAGCTGGGAGTTAAGAGCTCAGATGGGGGCAAGGCTGAGAATCTCTCCCCCACTCCCCCCTCCTCCCTCCCAACAGAGAGGGAAAAAAAGGAAGGAGCAAATCCACCAAACAATAATTTGGAGTCGGCTTGGAAGTAGAGAGGTAAAGAGTTTTCTTTCAACAGTATATATATATATATATAACAATAACAGGTAAGGTTTACAAGGGCAAGGAACAAGGATGGCTAGGAGGGGGGCAAAAAAAGAATAATACAAAACCAGTCTCTCTCTGAAGAGGAATGGAGGCAGCAGGGAGAAGGATCAGGCCCGACCATGTGGCAAAGGAGCATGGAAAGCAGCTGCAGTAGCTCTCATCCAGGGGAGGCAGGAGCCAAAAGGAGAGGTAATAGTTGCAATGCCCTGCTTTTTATACCCTAGCTGGGCAGGGAGGGGGGAGTGGAACAGACTCAGCTTCCCAGGTGGAAAACGCCCTGCTGGGAGTGCAAAGTACCCACATGCTCTCCACCCTGCTTTGATTTTTGTTTTCAGAAAGGGCATTAACCCACTACAGTGAGGTAGAACAAAGGTAAATGGTTTGCTCAAACTGACAGGGTACTGACTATATGGAACCTTTCTCAGTTTTTGTGTGTTTCATTTGGGGGGGGGAGGTTGTGGCGTGTTTTTTTTAGTTGTTTTTCTGGGTTTTGTATTTTTTGTTAATGATGAATAATTCAGAGGGTTCTGTCCTCAGCAAGAAGAATCAATCCCATCAATCTGAGAAGAAGGAATTTCTTTGCTCTCAGACTTTAAAAATGCATTTCAAGTGTGTTAAATAAATGAATCTAACTGGGTTCATACTCCATTGTGCTCTCCTTTCAGACTCCATAAACAGAAGTGGACACTCTTACCCAGAAGAGTGTAAGTTTGCCCAGTTTTGCAAAAGTGGTGAGATCAAAAAGAGCTGAGACTCATATAAAAAGCAAGAGCACTCATTCAGTGCTAAACCTTTTGCAAACTTAAACAATGAGATCAGATTTAGAGATACTGATACAATAATCAAGAGTACATGTGGAAAAAATAATTTTAAAATGTTATAAAAGGGGAAAAAAATACAGGTGTTTTATCTAGGCTCTTTGAAAACCAGAATTTACATTAAGAAACATGGCACTTGTATTTTCATCCTTCCTGTTTATATGACTTTTACTTTATCATCTTAGGTCCATGATACTAAGTTCTGAAGGCATTATCCCCAGGGATCAGTGCTGGGCCCCATGCTCTTTAATAGCTTTAAGGATGATGTGGATGAGGGTATTGAGTCCATCATCAGTAAGTTAGCAGATGACACCAAGATGGGGGCACATGTTGATCTGTTAGAGGATAGGAAGGCTCTGCAGAGGGACCTTGACAGGCTGGACAGATGGGCGGAGTCCAACGGCATGAGATTAAACATATCCAAGTGCCAGGTTCTGCACATTGGCCACAACAACCCCATGCAGAGCTACAGGCTGGGGTCAGAGTGGCTAGAGAGCAGCCAGGCAGAAAGGGACCTGGGGGTACTGGTCGATACTAGGCTAAGCATGAACCAGCAGTGCGCCCAGGTGGCCAAGAAAGCCAATGGCATCCTGGCCTGTATCAGGAATAGTGCGGCTAGCAGGAGCAGGGAGGTCATTCTGCCCTGCACTGGTTCAGCCACACCTTGAGTCCTGTGTCCATTTCTGGGCCCCTCAGTTTAGGAAGGATGTTGACTTGCTGGAACATGTCCAAGAAGGGCAACAAAGCTGGTGAGGGGCCTGGAGCACAAGCCCTATGAGGAGAGGTTGAGAGAGATGGGGTTGCTTAGCCTGGAGAAGAGGAGACTCAGGGGTGGCCTTATTGCTCTCTACGACTACCTGAAGGCAGATTGTAGCCAGGTGGGGGTTGGTCTCTTCTCCCAGGCAGCCAGCACCAGAACGAGAGGACACAATCTCAAGCTGCACCAGGGAAGGTTTAGGCTGGATGTTAGGAAGAAGTTCTTCACAGAAAGAGTGATTGGCCATTGGAATGGGCTGCCCAGGCAGGTGGTGGAGTCACCATCACTGGTGGTATTTAGGAAGAGACTTGATGGGGTGCTTGGTGATTAGCTGATTAGGTAGTGTTGGATGATAGGTTGAACATGATGATCTCAAAGGTATTTTCCAACCTGGTTAATTCTATTCTATTCTATTCTATTCTATTCTATTCTATTCTATTCTATTCTATTCTATTCTATTCTATTCTATTCTATTCTATTCCAAACTCAGAGAAGCACAGAGAGAAGAAACAGACTTCCTGGCACTTCAGGTTGGTGGTAGATACTCCTTTCCTCCCTCTCACTCTTGAGTGATCCTAATCAACATTGCCATGCTAGTTTCTTTTTTTGAAGTTTAGGGACCAAGCTCAGGGCAGTTAAGATGACATAAGCCTGGAAAAAATAATGATGGAGTTAGGCAGTCACATTATAGAGATGTCTGTTAAGACTGAGAACGAAACATACTGTGATCAGTATTCATATGTTGAATAGACTTTGCTTACAGTTTAAGCACAAATGTGGCTGTGTAATATATATATTTAGTCTGGATTTGCACTTAGTACATTCGGTGTTAATGTCTAGCTGTGACCATGCAGTTCAGCTACTTGTCCAATGTACCATCTGTGTTCTACATCTCTTTGCTGAGCTCCGTATTGTTACACTTATCCCACTGGCAGCATGGATGAGAACTAGGCTGTGAAAAGGCTGATCTTGTCTGTATGAGCTGCTGTCACACTAGTGATCACATCCTGTAATCTTATTATCTTTGCCATCTCAGCAGTGACTCCAAACTGAGACAAAGCTCAGAGCTGTTACACTGGTTCCCTTCTAAGTAAAAGCTCTTCGCTTTCCTACAGAAAAAGCAGGAAGGAGAGAATCTAGCTCACAATATTCAATTTTTGTTAACAAACAAAATCAAACAAAACCAAAACAAAGAAACAAAAAAATGGATCAAAATAATTGTCCTGATTTATGTAACAATCCTCTACCTCCTTACCATTTTAGTCAATAAAATATTAATGTGAAATTAAATCAAGGTAAGAAAAATCAGGCCCAAATTCTTCTAGCTTTAAAGTGACAAACGGGGAATCATACTCAAATATCAGTACTTCTAGGATTATATTTATCAGATTGGTATCAGAATGATTCATAGTGATACAAAGCAAAATTAGCAGGCACCAAGGTAATAAGCATTGTCACACCTTACACTCATAAAATGCAAGAGAAGAATTTGGCACCTCATACTAGGATACCTAAATCCTATGACATGTAACACAGGATTACAAACTGGTTTTAAACATGGGAAGTAAATATTCAAATAAAACCCATTCTTCTAAGTCCTATTTACCAATACAAGGTCTGGAGAAGATCCCTGTCTCTTCTAGTTTGCATTTTGGAATACTTGCTTTGGTCATTCTGTTTAAAACCAAGTAGACAGATGGAGGCAAAAGGCAAACAAAAAGCAGATGGAAGAGGCAGTGATGGCAACTCCTCCCTTTACACAAAAGAAGTTACAAAAAAGACAAGTGAGACTGGTTGTGTACTCTTTTTGGATTGCTAGAGTACAGACCGGTGTCTTTTGCTTTCCACAAGTTAACAGACTGCTTGTAGTGAGGAAATGAATTTTATGCTCTGATTATCGAAGCTGTTCATCTTTGAAAAATAAAAAAATCATGATTCATTGAACTATAGAGACAGAATAACACAATTCAGACTATTATTAGTGCACTAAGCTGGGAGGAGAATCACAGGTTCTAATCCTTTCTCCCTGGACCGGGTCTGTATCTTAACCTATGTGCATTTAATGTAGAAGGCACAATTGTAGCCTGTGCTGGGATTTGTAGCATTCATTCCAGGAGTTGCAAAAAACAATAAATATAAAATCCCTAATGATATAAACCTTCTGAAGTACAGAGGAATTCACAACAGGGATTACGTTCTGTTCTCCTCATTGTGCAATTAAGATGGGTGAAGACAAACAAGGAAGAGTGAAAAAAACCCTACAAGAATCTAATTCATGGGACTAAATTCTTAAGGAGAATTAAAAAACAATGTATTTCAGACAGATAACTGGTTCATCATTTTCAATACTGAATGTTAAATGCTCCATCCACCTCCTTTGGGGTTTTGTCTTGGCAGATATGTCATTGCCTATAATTAGATATTAGAAAGAGCTGTCTACCACTCTGAGGTCAGATTCTCAATCCTTACCTCACTTGTCAGACCACTACATTTAGTTTTAAGAAATGGACTGGAAAATTTCTGCTCTCAGTTCTGTGGGTTTCGTTCTTCCTCTCTCAGAATTTGAATTTGTCTGAAAAAGGTTGACACAATCATGAATAATTCCCACTGGGAGAACTACTGACACTCATTATGGTTTTCTATTCTGAGACTACTTCCTTTTTCTTTTGTTGTTAAAAAAAAAATGTACTTTTTTTTTTGTCTGAGAAATGCTAATTTGATTGGTGTATTCATGAAAGGGTCACCGATAATTGCTCATGGAACTTCCATCTCTTACAAATGAGTGCTACCCGAGAAATTTTTATGGTATTTAAATATGCAGCATGACACTGAATCTTCTTTGTGATTGGCTATTGCCAACTGTTATGAAACTTCTTTCTAATTTTTTGTTGAAATAATCTCCCAAAGGTCACGGTTTTGCAGGTACACCAGTAATGAATTTTGACAGGTTTTGCAGTTGCAAAGGATTGTATATCCCTTATTGATCAAGGGAAACTCTAAGGGTTAAGCATGAAAGGCTCCCAAATCAACCTGTGCAAAAGAATGATGGGGAGCAGCAGAAACAACAGCTCATGATGTAACATAGGAGAAACTCAGTGTGGCCAGAGAAACAATTACTTCTTTCTCTTCATACAGCCTTTACTATCAGTGGGCACTATTTTCATTATAAATCAGTGTTCATTTTGAGATGCACTTGTTCTTCTCAGTGTGCACAGGAAAAACTAGCCACTGGCAGTTTGGGTAACCGCCAAAGGATGCACAAATGAGAAGAATAATCAAATATGCTATCATTCTAATGACAGTGAATACAGAATTCTTTTGCAGTATATTGAGTTGAAATTGTCTTTCCAGAAAGCTTCAGTCAATTTAAACTTATCAGGAACTAATACAATCATCCGCTCTGGCTATGTCTGTACTAGTAAATTAAACACAATCAAGAATATTCTTTGACATCGAGGGCAACTTGGCATGGCATGTTCCACAACCACATCATTAAACTTGCCCATTCCCCAAAATAGGGTATCTACATGCAAACTGCATATTAGAGTTTGCTCTTCTGGGTCAAGAGTCCCCCTGTAAAAAACTGTCAGCACAGAGCTAAATTGTATCAAGACCCTTTTTTATAATTCAGCAGTGCAGACAGTCAAGTTTCTGTACTCAGGAATATTTTCCTGGAAGAGATGTACCCCAGCTGGGCAAAAGCCCTGAAGTGGTCTTGGTGGCAGAAACAATGGACTGATTATTTATTTCAGGCTGGATTATGAGGAGGAAGTTCTTCACCGTGAGAGTGGTGAAGCCCTGGAATGGGTTGTCCAGGGAGGTGGTTGAGGCCCCTTCCCTGGAGGTGTTTAAGACCAGGCTGGATGAGGCTCTGGCCAGCCTGATCTAGTGTGAGGTGTCCCTGCCCATGGCAGGGGGGTTGGAACTAGATGATCCTTGTGGTCCCTTCCAACCCTGACTGATACTATGATGCTATGATACTATTATTTATTTTTCTCCTTTCTGCCACAACCTACATAATTTCTGGACTAGACTCAAAGTTTAATGCAGTTTTCACTTCTCCTTCCTATTGGTACCATGTAGATAGTCAGTTACTAGGTTGACAGTCCTGGTGACAGCTACCTGTGAACCTCTCATGCAGTCCAAAATAGCCTAAGTAATGAGTCACTGGGGCAGCTTCATCAGCATAAAAGTAAATGTTTACTAAGAAAAAGTCCTCATTGGAGCTCCTAATTCCACATTGTCTTACAGAGAGAAGTAAATGCTTTGAGCGTTAAACTCCTCCCATTGAAAGGAAGACATCTAAAGTACATCAAACAATAATGCATCCTAGAAGTAACATCATCTAAATAGTAGAGGTCCACGACACAGATATCTAAAATTCAGTGAGATTGGTCCTATCTAGATTATTTGTATAGTAGAAACCTTGTTGAGGAAAATGAATAACAGTTTGTGATATCCATCTACCTGCTCCACATCTGGTACACAGAAGCTTTAGTAAAACCCAGAATTAGGGCATGAAAAAGCAGAAAACATAACCAGGAACAGAGTACTCAGTGATGTCACTTTGCAATCCACTAGGTGCAAAGAATGACATCAGTTTATACCCATCAATGCTGACATATGCATAGGTACCTTACAGTGATGTCTCTGTTTTAGAAATCACACACACACATACACAGTATCACCAAGGTTGGAAGAGACCTCAAAGATCATCAAGTCCAACCTGTCACCCAACACCTCATGACTAAACCATGGCACCAAGTGCAACGTCCAATCCTCTCTTGAACACCTCCAGGGATGGTGACTCAACCACCGCCCTGGGTAGCCAATTCCAATGCCTAACAACTCTCTCAGTGAAGAACTTTCTCCTCACCTCCAGCCTAAACTTCCCCTGGCACAGCTTGAGACTGTGTCCTCTTGTTCTGGTGCTGGTTGCCTGTGAGAAGAGACCAACCCCCTCCTGGCTACAAGCACCTTTCAGGTAGTTGTAGAGGGAAATGAGGTCACCCCTGAGCCTCCTCTTCTCCAGGCTAAACAATCCCAGCTCCCTCAGCCTCTCCTCATAGGGCTCTACTACTTGTAGAATCACACTGGTACATGGCAAAACCAGGAAATCAAAAGCAATGGATGTAAAGGTTTCTCTGACCTTTGTGGATTTTTTTCCTAGAACACCTCTGATTTTTCTTGGTTTATTTTCAATGTGCTTTCTTCAGGTACAACCATAGATCAACAATATTCCATTGTCAGTGAGAATCTATTGATTTAATAACTGGGTGTGGAAAGGGTAATACCATTTAAGGGATTTGCTTCTTTGTCAAAATGACTAAGTTCTCTATAAATAACAAGATAACAAAAAAGACATCAGGAGGTTGTATTGGCATCATGATAGTAGCTATTATATGCTATCCTACTTTCAGTATGTAATTACTCAGGGAAAAGAGAGCAGAACAATGTTCCACTGACGTATAGTAGAAGAAGAGCAAACAAGAGATATGTGATGATACCATAAATGACAAGGTTAAACTAGTTCATTGATTCTTTTCTAACTGCAAGTAGGACAGCCCAAAGCAGGAACACCATGTCATTCAAAACAATTATGTACATTGTCACTCTAAAAAAATCACCTCCTTTATCTTCTTGTAGGAAATAACCATTTTTCATTTACAAGGAGCAAATGTGCTTCACCGTATCATGTAAACATAAAATCATAGAATGGTTGGGGTTGAAAAGGGACTTAAATATTATCTAGTTCCAACCCCCCTGCCATAGTACAGAGACACCTTCTGCTAGATCTCATTGCTCAAAGCCTTCACACTGCCCTAAGTATATTGGACTTCACCATTTCATGGTCAGTGCAGCCAAAGCTGCCCTGAGATTCACACCAGTCCCTTGGTGGTGGTGAAAACAAGGTCCAGCAGAACCTCTCTTCAGTGGGTCCTCTGTCATTTGGAGAAGGACATTCTTATCAACACATTCCAGCAACATCCTGAATTGCTCATGCTTTGCTATGTTGTCCCTCCAACAAGTATTGGGGTGGTTGAAATCTCTCATGAGAACCAGGGCTTGCGAATGTGACACTGCTCCTATCAGTCTATAGGCAGCCTTATCTTCATTTTCAGGTGACCTGTAGCAGAGCCCCACTATAATGTAACCTGTCTTTGTTCTCCCTTTAATCCTTACCCCTCATCCATTTCTGGGTAGAGCTCCATGCCCTGCAGGTAGTCATTGACATAAAGAGGCATCTGCTCCTTGTCTCTCTTTCCTATTCTTCCTAAAGTGCCTGTATCCTTTAGCACTTCAGTTAGAGAAGCTTTCTCACCATGTCTCCATGATGCCAAGGAGATCATGGGTGTGCATGTCTCCAGCTCCTCTTGTTTATTCCCCATGTGATGTGTGTTTGAATAGAGGCATTCCAGCTGGACCCCAAATTAAGCTGACTTACTGCATGGAGTGGCTGAAATTTCTTTGTGCTGTTCGTCAGATGCTTTCCTGCGATGACTCACCAGGCTCTGGGCATCTGTTGCTGGCACTGGCATCAAACTGTTAGGAATAACAGACATGAAGGTTCCCCTCCCTCTGCCCTCTTCAGTATCTTGGCAAGCCTAAGACTGAAGACACTCTTCCCCTTCTCTGACAGATGGATCCCATTAGCCCTAGGCAGACCAGGTTTCTCAAAGTGAGTCCCATGATCAGAGTAGCTGAACCTCTGGCTGTGGCACCAGTCCCATAACCATTTGTTGATTTGCCAGATTGTGTGCCATTGATAGTTTGAAACACCCTTATAAGCACAACAGAAATAATAAGAATAGAGCAATTACAATTTTAGTAGTGCAAAACAATTATTTCAGGCAAGTGAGCATACCTGGAATTGATTAACTAGCAAACTTATTCTTTAAAATAATTAATGATGGATTCTTAATTAAATCCATCAGCCATGAATCTTAAATCTTTCACCAGTGAGTGCATCATACATCAACTGTCAGCAGGAATGAGCAATCTTATAATACAGAAGAACTTCAAATGTTCCTGTTTTTCAGTGGTATGAGGCAGTCCTGGCGTCTTCTATCTCCATGCTTCTTCCTTGCTTAGGGGTCTTGCAGGGAAATATGTTAGGAGGATGGTGTTGCTAGAATAATCTCAATCAACTGATACTCCACTCTTGGTTACCATGGCTACAGGGATGTTACAAAGGCACTAACTAGACCTTTCTTCTAAAGAAAGTGGCAGCCTTAGCTGCATTTATGCAATGGTCACACATTTCAGTCTTTATGCGTGCTCTGAGAAGGCACTTTGTGTTTAATCTCTCAGAGAGTTAGAATGGAGGTCTTCATCTCCGCTGACTTCTGATGTTGTCATCTCAGGTATTTGTTTAGTGTCCCTTTACTTTTAGTGGGTAGGAAAAAAAACAACCTTTTTCAGCATCTCACCTATTTTGGTTCAATTGAGGTTAGAATGAGATTAGTCCTACTCTAGAATTGCCTACATTATTCTACTGATCCCATAAAAGTATGCATCTCAATAGGTTCAGAACTTGACTGTGCACTGTTGGTGACTAAAGCTAAAACTGAAAACAAATTTGCTTACATTCTCTAAACCCCATTCAGGTGGTACTGCACTGATCAGCCAGGTCAAGGTGCTCTTAGGCACATACAAAAACATGGACACAGTGTCTGTTCCCTGTCAAAGGTAATAAACTTGTTTAATACATAAAATTTAGATGTCACAAGATGACCATGACTTTCAGGTCCTGCTTTCTGGTTTCTATTTTCTGTCGGAGTCCTATTTAATGAGTCAGTCACTGAGTCTTCTTCCAGTTCTAGAAGGCCATGACTACCCTGTCATACTGTAAATCCTAAGAGAAAGTCTTCAAAAGACAGATGGAAATGTTCTAATCTTCTGTGGATTACCAATGTTAAAGTAACTTCAAACCAGTCAAGACACAACTTAAGGTAATACAGTGCTGAATAAATAAGGGAAACAGTACAGCACCTGATCTCTGAGTCCTCAGCTGACAAAGATAAGAGGAGAATATGGTTTATGCTGTAATAGAGAGAAGGATCTGATGTACACTTCTGAGTTTTTTACAGCAAACCAAAGGAGAATTGGAAGCAAGAGCTGTAATGCATGTGCCAAATGTAATCTTATATTACACTGTTACTCAAATCCCCATTCTATATGTATTGTCTTCTGGAAAACCAGATTGTGTAGCAGAGCAAAAAGGTAGTGACAGGCCAAAGGCAGTATTACTTAGTATAATCTCACTCTTTCTCCTACCTTACTCAATGTTTGCAAAGAAGGAATTTTAAACTCAACTTGTCTGCTTATAGAATCATAGAATCAGTCATGGTTGGAAGGGGCCACAAGGATCATCTACTTCCAACCCCCCTGCCTTGGGCAGGGACACCCCCACACTAGATCAGGCTGGCCAGAGCCTCATCCAGCCTGGTCTTAAACACCTCCAGGGATGGGGCCTCAACCACCTCCCTGGACAACCCATTCCAGGCCTTCACCACTCTCACGGTGAAGATCTTCTTCCTCATGTCCAGTCTAAATCACCCCACCTCCAGCTTCATTCCATTCCCCCTAGCTTCTGTTAATTTAATTTTAACAACAAAACCATAGTAACTTTTGTCATAAGTTTTTAAAACATATCCTCAGACTGGCATTCATCAAGAAGATGGAATGTGAAGCACATATCCCTGAATCTTTTTTCTTCACCTGAGAAAGGGAATGCTGACATAGATGTAGGTCCCACAGGACAGCAGACAATGTTCTGATCTAGTATGTCAAGGAGTATTTTCTTCCTATCATGCAGGACATGCTTGCTTGATCATGCATTTTTCATCATGTATTTTTCCCTGTTACTGTGTATTTTTCACAGTTACCATGTGTTTTTTACAGTGATTCCAAGGAATTCACACTTTTGTTTTGGTTTGCTTTTTTTGTTTCAAATAATGATGCCACTGGGCAGATAATGATAAAATATACATCTAGCTGATGGCTGCTAATTTAGAGTAGAATAAGAGATGAAGCTATATCAAAAAGCTCTTGTAGAGGGGAGACCTCCTTTAAGTATTTTCTATTCCAGCAGCTTGTACTTCTCTTTCCTGAATTAGCAGAGTAAAGAACAGGGTTTTGTTTCATTTTGTTTTATATTTGTGGTGTTCTGAGCCTTAACTGGGACTTAAGAGCTCAGATGGGGGCAAGGCTGAGAATCCCTCCCCTGCTCCCCACCCCCCGCCCCCTTCCCAACAGAGAGGAAAAAAGAAAGGGAAGGAGCAAATCCACCAAGAAATAATTTGGAGTTGGCTTGGAAGTAGAGAGGTAAAGAAATTTTCTTTAAACAATATATATATATATATATGTAACAATAACAGGTATGTTTCACAAGGGCAAGGAACAAGGATGGATGGGAAGAAAAAAAACCAACACACAAGAGTACAAAACCAGCATCTCTGAAGAGGCACAGAGGCAGAAGGGAGAAGGATGAGGCCTGATCACATGGCAGAGAAGCAGGGAGCCACCAATAGTCCTCCTCCAGGCAAAGGCAGGGCCCAAGAGAGCTAATGACTGCAGTATCCTCCTTCTTACAGCCTTGCTGGGCTGGGAGGGGGAGTGGAACAGACTAATTTAGTTTCCCAGGGGGAAAACACCCTCCAGGGAGGGCAAAAGCTCTCACAAGCCCTCCCCCACCTGCTTCCAGGCTGGGTGTAGCCCATCACAATATTTTATTTTCTAATGGCAAAGTCCAATCCACAAATGGATAAGCTAGCTTGAGTTAAGCTAGCTTGAGTTCTAGAGATGAGTTATAATACTTGTATTTGATGAGAAATAGTTTCCAAGGGAATATGACATCTGTAGCTGGAACGGACAGGTTTTGAACTTATCCTATAGGCTTTTTAATTTATGGCTTACATTCTTTTTTCAAATCTGGAGGAAAAAAATTATCTGACCTCTAAAAAGCACATTTTCAGTACATCCCATAAAACAGCATGAAAGAATGCAGATTGAGAATGCAGCTCCAGCACCTTGCTCTTTAGAAAGCTTTTAAAGCCTGTCTTATTCATTCATCTTTTAACAAAGATGAATGCACATGACAGATTTTATCCTAGTCTGCCTGGTGTGGCAAGAGTAATGTTAAATCAATGCAAAAGTGATCAGGGATGGGATCAAGATCAAAGTTCTGATCAGCCCATGATGGGTTGGTCTGTCCTAAATATTAAAATGAAATTATTTTAGGAAATTATGGGAAAACTAGAAATATGTCCCTGAATCAACTAATGCATCTCACTGCTAGCATCAACCAAATTTTGCTCAATGATGAAATGACACCTGGAGAGAAAAAAGCAAAACATAAACTTAGCGGAGGATATAACCACTATGGAATTTAAAAAGAACTAAATACAAAACAGTACCTAAAGAGTTCAACTACCCATGAGAAAGACAACAGGAGGTAAAACAAACATTCTAAGATAATGAATATTCATTGCTGCAACATGTCAACTCTAAAATTGCTATGAATGTTTTGCATTTGCTGCAAAAGATTAATGGAAATGTATAGTAGTGCACAGACCTTGAGCAAGTTATTTGGACTTTAGATTTTCCATTGATTTCTGTGGTGTTTCAACATCTTAAAGTATCTGGACAACCATCCCCAGTGGATCTTTGCTGTTTGAAAACAGCAAAGTAATATTTTCAGGGGAAAATTGCATCTTCCATTAACACTGACAATAATGGTTCATGCATGTAGGGCAAGTACTTCTTCCTGCCTTCTTTGAGGAAGCCAGTACAGTAACTCAACTGGCTTTCCATTCAATACCTAAACTTGCTTGTAGGCATAGGTCTTCTGTGAGCATGAAAATGTCTTCACATAACATCATGAGATTTAACACATCTAAGTGCTGGGTTCTATACATTGGCCACAGCAACCCCATTCAGTGCTACACACTGGGGTCAGAGTGGCTGGAGAGCGGCCAGGCAGAGAAGGACCTGGGAGTACTGGTTGGTAACCAGAACAGGCCAATGGCATCCTGACATGCATCAAGAATAGTGTGGCCAGCAGGAGCAGGGAAGTCATTCTGCCCCTGGACTCAGCACTGGTCAGGCCACACCTTGAGTACTGTGTCCAGTTCTGGGCCCCTCAATTTAAGAAGGACATTGAGACTCTTGAACGTGTCCAGAGAAGGGCAATGAGGAGGGGCTGAGGGAGCTGGGATTGTTTAGCCTGGAGAAGAGGAGGTTCAGGGGAGACCTTATTGCTGTCTACAGCTACCTGAAGGGAGGTTGTAGCCAGGTGGGGGTTGGTCTCTTCTCCCAGGCAACCAGCACCAGAACAAGAGGACACAATCTCAAGATGCACCAGGGGAAGTTTAGGCTCGAGTTGAGGAGAAATTTCTTCACAGAGAGAGTTGTTAGCCTTTGGAATGTGCTGCTCAGGGAGGTGGTGGAGTGACCATCCCTGGAGGTTTTCAAGAGGGGATTGGACATGGCACTTGGTGCCATGGTTTAGTAGTCATGAGGTGTTGGGTGACAGGTTGGACTTGATGATCTTTGAGGTCTTTTCCAACCTTATTGATTCGATGATTCTATGATCTGCAGGCCTTACCTTTACATGCTGTATCATCACGAGAACAATGAAATACTATATTCCTTGCACCATTTACCTGAATAAGACTTGCATAAATCCCTGTAATATCACTGAAGGTCATTGTCAAGTATCAGAGATTCTCACATTTTTTAGATTTGTCAGTAGAGATACCTAAGGAATATTAATCATCCAATCCCTTCAACAACAATTATCCTTATTAAATAAAAGCCTTATCGGATGTATCTTTAGTACAAAAGAAATTACAAGCACTGAGACACATCCACTGCATATATCCACAGCAGTGCATGATTTCTACAGGAGAATATTAATAAAAAAAAGTTTTAACTTTATCAACTGCACTTATGAAAAGGCACTTTCCATTACTTACTACACAAAGCTCAGTGGGGTGAAGAAGAGCAAATTTTAAGCCTCTAGATTTTAGCTGATGCATTATTTCTCCGACTTCACAATACTTCTGAAGTACCTTAGATTTCAAATCAAGGAACATGCATTCTGAAGAGGATTTACACAATAAAATTAATATCTGCCTGACTTTTCCATGTGGGCATTTTTTCTCCTGAAATATAAATTGGTGCATTTCTATAACAAGCTCATTTTTAGGTGATTATCACAGTGCTGTTGGTATTTTTTTAAATCAAGGAATTTTTACAACTAAAATGTGAGGACATTTGTAAGAGAAGTGACCAACATTTAATTGGAAACATGTGAAGTGCAGTTTAATGGTTTAATTATAAAAGCAGAAATCAAAAGGCAAAAATGTGTGCATGTATGGAAATGGGAGTTGGAACTTACAAAAAAAAGGAGAGAAAAAAATTCAGCTGATTTCCATTTTACATGATTTCTGCAAGCCTATGGACATTCAGAAATGTGACATTTATTTTGTGAACTTGGCTCTTAAACACATTATAGTAATGAATGTTTTAAAACCAATAATTTTTCCCAAATACAAAATAAGACTTCCAGCTCAGATGGCAGTCCAGAAAGCTTTATGCCACTGTTGTCTGACCTATTATTAGGTTGTATTTTGCATGGATGTAATATGACTAAAAGTGATCTATACAATGGCTTATTTTCATATCACAGAATATTCAACAAAATGCCTCCACACCACTAGATAATGATGCAGCAAGATCCATATTCCATGCTACATCTGGAGAAGCACAAGAATGTACAATAGAGTATCAGTAGTACATATAGCACACTACTTCCCGGACTTTGTATTTCTGTCCCATGCTTTGAACACACATTTTCTTCTTTAACGTTGCTTTTACATTTGATATTTCAAAATACAAGCAGATCAAAGAATATAACTCAGAAGTGTAAGTTTTTATCAAGTATCAATGTTTATTCAGTGGTAAGGATAAAATTATCCCACTGCATTTCCAAAGATCTTCTGACACTTCCCTGAAGTCACAGTCTCAGGCTGCGCCAGTGGAGGTTTAGGTTGGATGTTAAGAGTGATTGGCCATTGGAATGGGCTGCCAGGGGAGGTGGTGGAGTCGCTGTCATTGGAGGTTTTCAGGAGAAGACTTGATGGGGTGCTTGGTGCCATGGGTTAGTTGTTTAGGTGGTGTTGGATGGGTTGAGGGGTTGGACATGATGATCTTGAAGGTCTCTTCCAACCTGGTTTATTCTATGTATTCATGTATTCTATGAAGACTGGAAGAAGGCTAATGTCACCCCCCATCTATATGAAGGGTTCCAAGAAGGAGACAGGCAATTATAGACCCATTAGTCCTACTTCAATCCCTGGCAAAGTTATGGAACAAATCCTTCTGGGGACAGTTACAAGTCAGATGAAGCATGTGACTGGGAAAAGCCAACATGGATTCACCGGTGGCAAACTGTGTTTGACAAACCTCATTGACTTCTATGACAAAGTAACTTGCTCTATCAAGGTAGAGGAAGCAGTTGACATTGTCTACCTGGAATTCTCAGAGGCTTTTGACATGGTCCCCCACAACTTTCTCCTAGAGAAATGGATGAGAGATGGCCTAGATAGGTGGCCTGTGCAGTGGATGAGGAACTGGAGGACAGGCTGTACCCAGAGGGTGGTAGAAAAGAGTCCATTCTCAACCTGGCAGCTACTCATAAATGGGGGCCCCCAGGGTTCAATATTGAGCCCAACACTGATAATATCTTCCTAAGTGATTCAGATATTGGGATTAAGAGCACCCTGAGAGAGCAGTCCTGTGGAGAGGGATTTGGGGATCTTGGTAGGTAACATGTTCAGCATGAGTGAACTCTGTGATGCAGCAGCAAACAGGGCCAACAGAATGCTAGGTTGCATCACCAAGGGCATTACTAGCAGAAAAGTCATTGTCCCACTCTACTCAATGCTTGTCAGACCACACCTGGAGTACTACATGTAGTTCTGGTCCTTGCTACACAAAAAATATATGTGCAAGCTGGAAAGTATCCAGAGAAAGGCCACAAGAATGATCAGAGGACTGGAAAAATTGCCCTATGAGGAAAGGCTGAGAGACCTGGGATTGTTCAGCCTTGAGAAGAGAAGGTTTAGGGGAGACTTTATTACTACACACCAGTACATAAAGGGTGGCCACCACAGCTCCCTTTTTATGAGGAGTCAAGAGGAAAATACAAGGGGCAATGGGTACAAGTTCCTCCTGGGGAGATTTCGGTAGGAATCCAGAAGAAGATTTTTCAGAACAAGAACAGTTAAACATTAGAATAATCTCCCAAGGGAAGGATTGAATTCCTCTACATCGGTCATTTTTAAGGTTCAGCTTGATAGGGTGCTCTGCCATCTTGTTTAATCTACACTATAACCTAGAAAGGTTGGACAGGTGATCCTTGGGGTCCCTTCCAACCTGTGATTCTGTAAGATAAATATAGATATTCCCCAGCAAGGCAGAAAAAACCTTTTTTGTGACACATTTCTACTCACAAATATTTTCTATAGCTTTAACACTGACACGCTGTGTGAAGCAGTCAGAACACAGGATCAGCAGTGAAACCCTGGCTAATCTTCTGTGATGCCACCAGTTTCACAGATAATTTGGAAGAGAGTAAATATCCTTCAAAAATTCAGCCAAAATTGGTGTTGGTATTTATCTCACTACCATTGGAGAGATGAAGATAAAATTTGGCCACAGTTCTTTGTTTAATAAGTAGCATCTTGGCTATGAAGAGAAGTTGATAGCTGCAAAATCAGTGCACTAGAAACAAACTGGAAATATGAAGTGGTAGTGAACTGCAGTTCTAAAACAAGATGCCAAAGCTGCTGATCTCAAGTATATTCCAAGCTTTGGAAATGGACAGTTTATGTGCCTCGGGCATCAGATCCAAACCAACTGGCAACAGCGCATTAGTGTTTGTGAGTCAGCTCAGGATTTCTAGTGCAATGAGAAGAAGGAAAGGAAAATAAAGCCAGAAAGAGATTCCACTCATTCAGGAAAGGATCTTGCTAAGTGATACAAGTAAAGAAGACTCCAATGAATCTAGGCTTTCCGAGTTTCTCATTATGGCAAACAGCAGCACAGAAAGTCCTTACATTGTCAAGAAGTGGACAAAGAAAGTCCTGATAATAGTGTGTCCATGGTAACTTTTCACAAGAACAAAAGTAACTACTCAATTAAAAAAAAAAAAAAAGTGAAACCATGAGATCTGTGACTTCTTCTAACACTGTGCTAACCTTGATTTCTCAAGTCACTGCAAAAGTAATCACTATACCTCCAGTCTTAATGGATATTCTGGATTGTTTTACAAAGGTTAATAATGGTTTCTACATGGCACTGGCTTTCTGCTAGCATAGATTTAACATAGATTACAATAGGAAAGGAAAAGGAAAAGGGAAAGGGAAAGGGAAAGGGAAAGGGAAAGGGAAAGGGAAAGGGAAAGGGAAAGGGAAAGGGAAAGGGAAAGGGAAAGGGAAAAGGGAAAGGGAAAGGGAAAGGGAAAAGGAAAAGGGAAAGGGAAAGGGAAAGGGAAAGGGAAAGGGAAAGGAAAGGAAAGGAAAGGAAAGGAAAGGAAAGGAAAGGAAAGGAAAGGAAAGGAAAGGAAAGGAAAGGAAAGGAAAGGAAAGGAAAGGAAAGGAAAGGAAAGGAAAGGAAAGGAAAGGAAAGGAAAGGAAAGGAAAGGAAAGGAAAGGAAAGGAAAGGAAAGGAAAGGAAAGGAAAGGAAAGGAAAGGAAAGGAAAGGAAAGGAAAGGAAAGGAAAGGAAAGGAAAGGAAAGGAAAGGAAAGGAAAGGAAAGGAAAGGAAAGGAAAGGAAAGGAGAAAAGGAAAGAAAAGAAAGGAAAGGAGAAGAAAAGAGAAAAGAAAATAAAGGAAAGGAAAGGAGAAGAAAAGAGAAAAGAAAAGAAAGGAAAGGAAAGGAGAAGAAAAGAGAAAAGAAAAGAAAAGAAAGGAAAGGAGAAGAAAAGAGAAAAGAAAAGAAATGTTACTTTAGGATTTCACGTAGAGCTGCTCCCTCTTTTTAAAGCCTGAAAGTTCCAGACTCCAAATGCTCCCCTGCATGTTTGACACTAACCTGCTTCCTTCCTCTCCTGGGAAAACAGTAAAAGAATGAGACTAAGTATAATGTCCTGTGCTATAGTGATTAGCTGGAAAAAAACACAAACTGTAGTTCGCCATTTATCTTGTTCCTAAATGTTGTTATCAAATTTTCCTTAAAGAATGAATAAGTATTCAGGAAAAGTCATTTTAAGTAACAATTACTTCTGCTTCTCTTCTGTTCATTCTGTTTTTACTTTCTGTTTTTTCTTCACCTGTTCCTCCCATTTCTTTCAGCTGTTGTCCACCAAGACTCAGTTTTAACAGTGATATTTGTCCACTTCATTGTTTAGCTTGTTTTTTGCCCCATGGGATATTGAGTCTTCATTATGATTTCCAGTGAGGAAGAATAAAAACTATGGGTTTCTCTCTGATACATAGGATTCCTTACCCAAAAATTTATCTTCCTTAAGCAGGAAGTAGCTGTACTCAGGGTACAAATTTACCACAAAATGGTTACGGCTTCCTTTGAGGAGAAGCTGAGGGAGCTGGCGTTGTTTAACCTGGAAAAGAGGAGGCTCAGGGAGACCTTATTGCCATCTACAACTACCTGAAGGGAGGTTGTAGCCAGGTGGGGGTTGGCAACCAGCACCAGAACAAGAGGACACAGTCTCAAGTTGTGCCATGGGAGGTTTAGGCTGGATGTTTGGAAGAAGTTCTTCCCAGAAAGAGTGATTGGCCATTGGAATGTGCTGCCCAGGGAGGTGGTGGAGTCACCATCACTGGAGGTGTTTAGGAAGAGCCTGGATGAGGCACTTAGAGCAATGGTTTAGTTGATTAGATGGTGTTGGGTGATAGGTTGGACTGGATGATCTTGAAGGTCTTTTCCAACCTGGTTAATTCTGCATTTTTTAAGTCAGATTTTTGTTGCCCCTGCCACAAATACCTATACTCACTCAAAAGTCTATCAAGCATTATCAAGTTTCATGGTTGAGGGGTCACAACATAATACAGTTAATCAAATGGTGTGTAATAAAGAGAATTTTATTAAAAATAAACACACACAAACAAACAAACAACAGAAGAAGTACATGGAAAGTAATGAGCTGTCACAGCAGTGGAAAGAAGGGTGAAAGAACCACTTCTGAAACTGTACCTTCAAATACATACTCAGGCTCTACAGGATTAAAGTTGAGAGACAAATAGCTTCCGATGACCATCATCCCAGATATCTTTAGAGGCATCTACTGTCTATGTAAATCTACTTGAATAAAATTTTCTAAATTATCTTATAAAGGCTTTTATTCAAACAATTTCCATCATTCTCATGTCAGTGCAAGAACTGAAAGCCAGGAAAAGACTGGAGTTTCACAGAATGAATGTTTTCTTATGTGTCTTGACTTAAATCACTATAGAAAACTAAAAATTTGCTGAGAAAAATACCAATTCTGCATCAATGTAATCAGTGCTACTACATCATCTCTCTTTTCCCCCATCAAGGTTTGTCTGAAATAATGATTTTTATAGAAATAAATTTTATAATGAAATATTATCAGTTCTTCATTTAATTGATTTTTGATTGACTTGTGCCCAACACAAGACCACTAAAGTAGCTCCTTTTCCCCACCAACTCTGCTGGAATTTCCAACAACATTGCACTGATATAGTACCAGCCTACAGTACCAGCTCACTTTTCCTTTTACTGTTATCAGTACTTCTTCCAACACTGCAGTGCAAAAACACTGGCACCAGAGGATGCCAACACAGGAGCTGTGTTTAGATTTTTTTGCATCTTTTCCCCAACCATCATACATAATGTGCTCAAAGTTGGACTTCTTGTATGATTGTGATGGGTTATGCCCATCCTGAAAGTGCAGCGGGGGTTGGGGGTTCGGGTTTGTGAGAGTCTTGCTCTCCCTGGAGGGCGTTTTCCCCCTGGGGAACTGAGTTGGTCTGTTCCACTCCCCCTCCCTGTCCAGAAAGCCTATAAAAAGGAAGACACTGCAGCCATTTGCTCTCTTTGACTTCTCCTTGCCTGGAGGACTGCTGCTGTCTTCCTGCTTCTCTGCCACGTGGTCAGGCCTGGTCCTCCTCCCTGCTACATCCATGCCTCTACAAAGAACTCCTAAGGACTGGTTTTGTATACATTTTTTTCCACATCCATCCTTGTTCTTTACCCTTGTGAACTCTTCCTGTTACTGTTTTATATATATTTGCTTGTTTGTTTTGTTTTTTTTAAGAAAATTTTTACCTCTCTACTTCCAAACTGACTCCAAATTATTTCTTGGTAGGTTTGCTCCTTCCCTTTCTTTTTTTTCCTCTCAATCAGGAGAGAAGAGGGGAGAAGCAGGGGAGAGATTCTCAGCCTTGGCCCCCCTCTGAGCTCTTAAATCCCAGTTAAGGCTCAAACCACCACAATGATGTAGCCAGGAGAAAACCCAGCTGAAGTATTTTTAAAACATTTTTTTAATCTATCATAAATACAATTCCTAATTTATTAAACTGAAGGATTTTGACATTTTAAGGAAATTCTTTTGAAAATAAGAATGTGTTGCCATGAATTGTTGATTTTTCCCAATCAAGCAGCTCTAGAAATAGACACTGAATCAACACTTCTAACCCCTGCATTCCTCCTCGAACAAAGACAACTGCAGGCAACTACAGGTAACAAAAATTCAAAACATTTGTGCTGGAGGAAATTTAAAAATTCATAAGAGGATTTCCTGATTTGAAAGGCTAATTACAAACATCAGCATCTTGCACAGACATAGCACTGTTATACATAGGCAAGGAAAAAATAACGTATTTCTCTCCAAACCTTTGGAACAATCGGCTACTCTATTTCCCTAAGGTATCACTAAAACTGTTCCTGTGGTTTGGAGACTAGACCTAAGCAGCCATAAAAGTTAAGAAAGTCTTTTATCAAAGGAGCCTGAAAATAAAAGAACAAAGAGATGTGTCAAGCTGTACCTCTCCCAGGCTCTCCAGCTTCCATGTGGTAAGGTACACTGCTTAGTAACACTGCCCTGCAGCCAGAGATCATTGATGGTCTGAGATGTCCAGCAGCCCTGAAGTTACAACCTCCACTGAACAGGTGACTCATTTGGATGGTGCAAGCTTATATAAAAATAAAAGAGTTTTAGTGAACATTCCAGTTTTAGTGGGCTGCCCAGTTCTAACAAATAAAACTAAAATAAGAAAAAGGAAAGACGATTATTAGCGCACCAAACATTGCCAATTAACAACCAGAAGGTGAGCATCTGGCATGACTTGGCTCACTTGGAGCTAGACAGAAATGAGGAAGCAGCACAACTGAAGGCTTTTGTTAAACCTGGTGTACCAGCCCACAGATTAATGATATTTCTCCTGTTTCTCTGTCTCCAAGGAACTAATGACCTTTTGACACTATTCCTTTATGAGAACTGCAAGAATCCCAATCCTAAGAGAAGCAGGAGTCAAGAGCTCCTTATATTCTATCTCACTTGAATAGTTTCTTTCCTATAATGTATTTTTCATCAGGAAGAGATAAAGTTACTGTCATCTGATGCTAGTAAGTCATTTACATGATTAAAAAGTAATTATGAACAAGTATTGTTGAATTTGTAAGAATACCCCATATCACTTGTCATGTGTAATACACCATACCCTTGATATATATATGGAATTTTGAAAGGTGAACTAAAAATTCAATCATTTATGTAATTAAATATAGATGGTGACACAAAACCAGTGTGGAGGTGGCTATGGTTTGTGATAGGAGGTTTGCATGTCAGCAGACAGAATACATTTAACTCACGTTTAATTAGCAATTTTTGGAAGTTCTCAACAGCTTTTTGTAGAAATTATGACAATATCATATTCTACTAAATGTTATTTATTAATGACATTGAAAACCATACTCTATTAAATATAATTTAAACATTCCTTGTAAAACACAGTTATTCAATTACTATGTATTGGGCACTAGGAAAAAAAAATAAAAGTTTTTTTACATTACTCACGTTGTTTTAATTTAAGAGTATTTACAACTAAGGCAATTTTTCTTCAACTGCCATGTACAAAATCCTTTGTGTTTTGAAAATGCTGTAATGACCAGACTCCTTGCCTGCTCTGAAAAGGCTAAAAATCCAAGATTGACAGCTCAAGCTGGGTCTCCCAAGGAGAACATCTAGGGCCACTAACTAGGAAGAAAGCATGAAGCATTTGTAACTATGCATCAAGCCAGTATTTTAGAGGAGAAGAACACAGAGGGAGAGTGAGATTGAGAAGGCAAATTGGAAAATCACCTACTTGGGAGTGAAAGTAAATGTATCAAAAGCTCCATGAAAGTGAATTATTAAGAAAGCAAGTAGTCAAAATTCTGCCTTGGAGCTCATGATGTACCACAATGCTGTTCTGGCTCCTGAAGCTCCCCAGCTTTGTATCAGGCAGCTCACAGCAGGGAGGCTGCTAATCTGGGAAGCATGGCCTTTGCAGTTCTGGAATCTCAGCTACAGCCTCCCAGGTTGGCCCAAGGGCAGATCTCTGGGGTCTGCCAAATTTGTATCTGGGATGTGGATGGATTGCAAGGACCTGTCAAACAGCATAACGTTTTCCTGATGCGATCTGCAGCATACTCGCACTCTGCAATGTGACCGCTGTTCTAGCAGAACTCATTTTAAACAATGTATCCCACAGAAAATTCTGCAGGATATGGAACTATGAAAAGGACAGTGCTGTGCCTAAAATAAGAAATGCAATGAAGCAGACTGATGAGATACATCAGTTTCATCAACTCTGCCTTTTTCACTGACTCCTGCAGCTCTTAATGGTAGCAGACTCTTCTCTCTTACCACCCTGGTCTCATTAGGGAACCTAGTTGACAAACCTAGTTTCATCATATGATCAATGTCTTCTGCACAAAGAGTCACGGGCTCTCCAGGCTCGTAACAACCCTTAGCAAATGATCTGCCTTTAATACTTAAATTAAATAATGATTTATTCATTTATGTGAAATTTATTACATTATATTTGAGACATAAGCATTAAATTTACTTAAGCAATGTTTTATTAATTTTTCTAAAATTACTTGAAAGAGTAACAAATTCTACTTGCAATTTAAATAATTTAGTTCCTTAACTGAGTAATTGTTTTACTTTACATTTGAAAAAAAAAGGGTAAGAAACTCACTATTATGTCATGCTGTGAAACAGCATTTAACTTTTTTGAAAAATACCTTTGATTCAGAGACATTTAAATGCTAAGTCGCTCTTCTGCCATGATCTCCTCAAAATAGGGAATAATAATGTGTATGTAATACATATTACTCACAGAAACACAGAATTGTCAAGGTTGGAAGAGACCCCCCCAAGGGTCATCTAGTTCCAGCCCATCTGCTGTGGGCAGGGACACCTCACACTAGATCAAGGTGCCCAGAGCCCCATCCAGCCTGCCTTTAAAAACCTCCAGGGATGGGGCTTCCACCACCTCCCTGGGCAACCTGTTCCAGTGTCTCATCACCCTGATGAAGAACTTCTTCCTACTGTCTGATCTAAATTCCCCCTCCTGTAGCTTGGATCTATTCCCCCTAGTCCCCTGATGTCCTAAAAAGTCCCAGCCCAGCTTTATTGTAGGCCCCTTTCAGATACTGGGAGGCCACAATAAGGTCTTCTTGGAGCCTTCTCTTCTCCAGACTGAACAACCCCAACTCTCTCAGCCTGTCACATGCACTCCATACACTACAACTTTTAATTATTATTAAAATATAAAGTTTTCATTTATATTCTATTCTAATAATTAATTTATAGTTATTTTACTGCAGATATTGAAAGCTACAACATGGAGAAGTCAAGTGACATCCTTACCTTGGTCAAGCAGAGGGTAGAACTCTGAACTTTGTATTCAGTCCATAAATAAAGGTAGCCTACAGGCCCTCAGTTTAGGAAGGATGTTGACTTGCTGGAACGAGTCCAGAGAAGGGCAACAAAGCTGGTGAGGGGTTTGGAGCACAAGCCCTATGAGGAGAGACTGAGGGAGCTGGGGTTGCTTAGCCTGGAGAAGAGGAGACTCAGGGGTGACCTTATTGCTCTCTACAACTACCTGAAGGGAGGTTGTAGACAGGTGGATGTTGGTCTCTTCTCCCAGGCAGCCAGTACCAGAACAAGAGGACACAGTTTCAGGCTGTGCCAGGGGAGGTTTAGGTTGGATGTTAGGAAGAAGTTCTATACAGAGAGAGTGATTGGCCATTGGAATGGGCTGCCTGGGAAGGTGGTGGAGTCACCATCATTGTAGGTGTTCAGGAGGAGACTTGATGGGGTGCTTGGTGCCATGGGTTAGTTGTTTAGGTGGGTTGGATTGGTTGATGGGTTGGACACGATGATCTTGAAGGTCTCTTCCAACCTGGTTTATTCTATTCTATTCTATTCTATTCTATTCTATTCTATTCTATTCTATTCTATTCTATTCTATTCTATTCTATTCTATTCTATTCTAAAAACAAGCTAAAAGGTAGAAAATGTATTTTCTTTCCATGGGAAAGATTGGTGTCTTAAATGTCAATTGAAGAACCTGTCTGCCCCATTCCCCACTGAGACACACTCAGCCATATTCCATCTCAAACTCTGGGTCTGAGGAAACACACAGAGAAAGGCAAGAAGAATGGTCTCCTTATGAAGAACTGTTTCCTTAAGAAGAAAGAATTGTTCTTCTCAGGACTAAATTAACTAAATAGGTACTTTCAGACTAGAACAGAGATTAATTGAGTGGGATTTAAGTGTTAATGGTGGATAAAATAATGAATGTCATAAGGTGAATACTGCAGGTGGGGGGTGGGGTGCTGCAGAGATGGCTACTGTGATGAGCCATGGCTGCCCCAAGCTGTCTGGTTCCAGCTGGCTACAGTAGACCCACCACAGGGGTACAGCTGATCCCAGCAGCCAACATAGTACTACCTCAGGGAAAATTTATTTTTAAAAGGGTGAAAAATGCTGCACAGTAACTGTGGAAAAGAGAAGTGAGAAAATGAGAGAAACAGCCCTGTAGATAACAAAATCAGTAAAAAAGGAAGAAAAAGAAGTGACCCAACTGCTGGAGTAGATATTTCCCTTCAGGCTCTGGAGAAGACTCTGGAGAAGCAGGTAGTCCACCCTGAAGCCCATGGAAGACCCTATGCTAGACCTACAGGGTTTTTTCATTGTATTGTATTTTCTCCCCTGTCCTGTTGAGTATGTGGAGTGACAGAGCAGCTGGATAGGTGTCTGGATGCTGGTCAAGCCACCAAACTAAGTCAGGAAGTCCCTGAATCACTGAACACTGGCACAGAACTGCAGAGTTATTTTAATCTGCTAAAGGCATCTCCTGTGGCTCACTGGCCCTCTAAAATGTGAGAACAGCCCCACATGCTATCAGTGGTGCTTTCAATGCTCATATAACATGTAGACCTAGTATTAGCTGTTAGCAGATGGAAGAAAAGGTAGATAGATTAGCCTCAGAAGAGGCAAAGATCGCACAAGTGGTTTACCTTTCCAGTGCCTTGCATTAGCACATACACAGAGCCAATTTTAAGAGAAAGGCAGTATAAAACCAACAAAAAAACCCTGAACCCAAACCAAATCAAGCAAAAAAAAAAACCAAAACCCAAAACCCCAACAACAAACTGTTCACACAACAATTTTGCTTGGCAAAATCATCTATATCTTTTTCCTTGTGCATAGATGAAAACCTGTTTCTGAGGTGCTTTCAGTCCAAGCCAGAAAGTATGGCTGGAGATGCAAACAAGAGCCCACATGAAACTGTTACTCAGAAGAGTAATTCAATATTTGAAGTGAGATTATAGACTAAATTACTCAAACCCTGCTGTTTTACCAGTACCATTCAGTTATTTCTCCTGTGTTTTCAGAAAGTCTACAGACCTTCTCAATATATTGTACAAAGAAATCAACAAGAAAGAGGAATCATAGGGTATAATGTTTAAAAGCATACTGGTAGAGATGAAATTAAGAGAGAAGAAGTGCAAATGATAGAACAGGGATGCCAAAGTAGCTTGCATATCTTTGATAATCAAATAACACTAATGTGGAAATGGCTAGAGGGAAGTCAAATATTGGGACTCAATATGATGAAAGAATTAAATCTACATCACTTCACAAATAGCACAGCAAAAGCTTTTGCCTGTTGACTAGATACATTTTCCTGCAAAATCTAGAAAGCAAAAAGCTAAAGGCTACCAGGTCTGATCCTAATGTTTTCAACTATTTAAGACAGGTAGAGCTCATTTGCTTTACAATTAGAATGCACAGTGGTATAAGAAAAATGTCAGTGAAGGCCATATTAAATAAAGCCAAATGATGTAAGATTTATGCTGTAAAGGTAGTTAAAGACAGCAATGTCATTCATACTATGCAACCCATGATCTGAACTTGTAAGTGCATCTCACTCTGAATGCAAATACTACCTGGAAATAGGGACTTCAGTAAGATCTAACTTACCAAGAAAAGAAAGCACTCATCATTTTAGGAGCTATGCTAAGGCACAGTCTGTGTTATACAATTTTCAGAAGAAATTCATCCGAATACAATAAAAAATAACAAAGGTAGATGGAATTCTGTCTTCCACATGTTACAGCAGCTAGGCAATACAAAACTTTTCCATTCTGCAATGTGATAGGAAGCCGAAGGATTAATGCTAATACCATGCCAACAGATACTCATGAAAAATATGTACATTATCACTCTGCCCATTCTCCTCAATAAACTCCTAAAACAGCCATCAGGAAAGCAGCAGCTCAAAAAGAAAGAATAGCATATGTGCTGTGTTTCTGGCTGATAGCACAGGGTCCAGGTAGTGAGACAATGACAAACTCCATCGCATGCTTATGAGAAAGAATTATACACTTTAAAGTCAATTAGAATACAGCTCCAGCATTTTCTAGCCACATGCATATCTTGTGTTTATCAGTTTTAATTGTGGATGCCTTTTGTCAGGAGTTCAAAACCAAGTGATATGAACAAATTATGCAGTATCATTTAACCCTAATCCCCTCATTAAGTATGGCTCACCATGATTCCCAAATCAAACAAACAATTAACATGTTGAATTTTAAGTCAATTATACCCAACTAATCTTCAATTACATACTCTTTCTAGTTTAGTTTGGTGAAGTATATAAAATTTAAAGAGCACTAGAAAAAAATAATAAATAAGAAGCACTAAAGAGAAGTGTGTTTTTATGTTAAAGTCATTCTTGTGAACACCTGTGAACCGTTGAGTTTAATTGAGCTACATCTGCTCCTGATTTTGTGAGTTCTAACTGATTATCTGTCTTTATGCTGTATTGAGTTGTCTCTTCCTTCTTCCTTTCCAAATGTCTTTTCGGGATGCGGTTTATACAGAATGATTCACCTGAGAAACAAGCAACCTAAAAATCTGCAAGCTGTGTAGGAAGTGATAGATCCTCAAAAGAGATATTGAAAAGACAAACAAATTCATAGACTTAGGGTTTACCGTTTAAAGATAATAACTCTGAGAAGGATGCCTCATACTGACCTCCCAGAGACCAATAGTCATGGAGAGCCAACAACAGAAACATTGGGAGAATGACAGTTTCTGGGTGAGATGTTTCTGCCCCACAATGTGAAAACAAGGCTGTAGTTGCTTTCTTCAAGGGATTTTCATACACCATCACAGGAGACAGCACAAGGCCACATAGTGTCCTGAAATGCACTTTATGTCTGCTCATTTTATGCAATGTGAGTTACACAGATTCATTGTGGCAAAAATCCTACTGACTACCTGGATCAGACTCTTGGTGCAGCTCTATGAGCCAGAGCCTCAGTAAATCACTATTATCTCAATGGATTTGGAAGCAAAGAATAAGAGAAGAGAGAATATCACAGGCTGAGCATAAGCAAGACTGAGGTAAAGATCAAGATTTCAGTCCAAAAGCACTTTTCTATTACTACTACTAGTCGTATTAAATGTTCTGTTTGAAAAAATAGCTACCTGAGATTCCAGTTTTGCTTCTACTTGTCTCAGAACTGCCTGTTTAAATGCCCTTTCAATGCAAAAAAAACCCAAACCAACCCAAACCAACCCAAAATTTATTAACCATGTGTTTGGAGAATATAGATGAGTTAAGTTTATCTGGAATGCAGAAAAGGGAATGTAGGCTACTCTTTTTTCTGGAAACCTCAGCTAAAATATTGTTGTCCTCCAGAAGTTTTCTGACATGTCAGCACGATCTATCCATTTGCTTAAATAAACTGTTTATCTTTCCTGAGTGCTTATTCTTTATTTTTGAGAAATCTTTAATCTATATTTGATCTTTAAAAACTCTATTTCCTTACTATGTGAAGCCATAGCTGTTAAGATGAGCAACCCGGTTTTGAGAACAAATTTCCAGAGCAGGTAGCACATGGAAAGAAATAAAGAGGAGGAGAGAAACCTGCAGTGAACCCAAAGAAGAAAAGGATTATGTGTTTTTCACTTCAAAATAGCATATTTTTTTAAATTAGAAATATTATTAAGGGCACTCAATAGTTTGTTTCTAATTAATTAATTATTAACATACAAATCTGGGGGAGGGGATGGGGGGTGAATCTTATTTTGGTCAAAAAGTGGACTACAATGATTTTAAAATTAAAATTTCAGGTGTGTAAAAATATACTTTTTCAGGTTCATTGCCTCCTCAAAGATCCCTTTCTGGTTTTATATTGTCTTTAACAAATAAAGTCAAGGTTGTCTTCTTTGCTTCCCTTTCACTTTTTTCTAATTACCCCAAACCTCAAACATTAGCTACCCTACTGTAATTCAGAATATTTACCTGAAAAACAATGTATCTAAAATTACATGCACCATATAATGACTGGGTATAGGTAACTGAACATCTTCCTCTCTTTCCATCTGCAGACAATGTCATATACAATGTTTGTACCTCTCTGTTTGTTAAAGTCTTTACATCAACATAATTTGTCATAAAAACATGTTTTCTATAATATAGAGAAAAGATATCAGCAGTTTCCACAGCTGGAAATTTCTCAAGTTAAATGTGACCTCTTCTCAAATGTCATAGAATCACAGAATCAACAAGGTTGGAAAAGACCTCAAAGACCATCAAGTCCGACCTGTCACCCAAGACCTCATGACTACTAGACCATGGCGCCAAGTGCCGTGTCCAATCCCCTCTTGAACACCTCCAGGGATGGTGACTCCAAATTTGAATATAAAATGTTATATTTTTTCCTGAAAAATACTAAGAGCTTTTATGTCATAAAATATTCATCTTTGGGGAGGATAAAAAGCCAAGAAAATTACCTTTTACTTGACATGTGCACTGGGAAGGTGCTGAAAACACTAATTAGTCATTAACACAGCTCAATTTGTATTCTTAATGCCTCAGAGACAAAGAGTGATAACCGTTGTTATTATTTGTATGATAGCAGAGCTAGAAGCCCCCATTTCAGGCTCCCCTTATGCTAGGAATTGGAGGACTACATAATATTTGTTTACAAAATAAAAAGCCTATCCAAATAATCCTATAACATAAAATTAGACTGTAATGAATTACATCAGTGAAGCATTGAAAAGGGCAGTAGTCACAGCAAAGTTGTGGTTTACAGCATTTGTCCTCAAACCAGTTGCTCACTGTGCCTTTAAGAAAAGGATAGCTGCAGAATTCTCCAGCTGAATGTTTTGGTGTAAAACGGAAAACAAAAGGAGATAATTCTAAATGAATTTCATTGGTAGATCAGTAGAATGTAGGTTTAAGAACTTACAGCCTGTCTTCAGTTTTTCTTTTGTTCTTGGCCAGCCTGTATGCAACTGACCTTAGACTGAAACTGGTGAGATAAGAAAACTCACTTTTTTAACAACTACTTTGAGCTAACAAAATTTCCCTTAATATCCTTTTCTTTCTTTTCTCCTTTTTTTCATCTAATTAGCTTGGTCAGGAAAGCGGGGGAGAGAGAGGAGTTTTGGGAGGAACCCAAGGTGTAACCCCCTCGGGAGAGTTTTTCTGTGTTACGTTCTTTCCTGTATATTTTTGTATATACTGTAAATACTGTATATTTTTTATATATTCATTGCATTTCATTCTGCTTGTAAAATACAACTTCCCATTTGCTTCTCTGACTGAGTTATCTATGCTTTATGTGGTGGGAGGATTAAATCTTCACACTACCACTACACTCACATAAACACTGAGTCCATTAAGATCGCCAGAATGACCAGTGGGTTAGGTCACTCAACGGTCCTATGGCTTCCTTTCATTCAGGTATTTTCTGTATTCCAACAAGAAGAAGAATCTTGATCAAATCTAAGCAGCATGATGACTACTGTCTGTCACAATAAATAACTGGATCCACTCAAATTCAACAGTTCATGTAAAGGAAGAGCTCCCAGATGATTTGTATACATGAAATAAATTTTAGTTTATTTAGTTTTCTGTTATTCAGTTGCATCCATTCCTGCAGCCTGGGTTATAATCACACAAGTCATATCTACTGAGGATGTATTTTTGGAACTGCTACTAGAAAAATAAGCCTTATGCTTGAAAAGTTTCAAACAAATAAGGAATTCTGACAAATCTGACAATCTGCATGAGACAAAGCTGCATGGTGGAAAACGATACTAAACTGAAAGGAAAATAAAAATAGAATAGGTAATGTGAAGAAAGAGATTGTACAAGATTCCACAGCTTTACACAGTAAAACTTTTCAGGAGCAAGAGCTTCTTTCTTTACAAGAAGAATGCCAATTCAGTGGCATTATAAATCCAAACAAATGGCTTTTAACTAGTGAATAGACTGCAAAATAAAAAGAATTAAGAGAAAGTGTAGCTCTTGAGATCAGAATTTGCCTTTGTGTTTGACTGATTCAATATTACAGGTGGTAGCGTCTAAAATTATTTCTATTGCATTGAAAAGATACAATTTGCTAGAGCTTTTTTGGGATTTTCTCTCAAAGTACCCTAAGGTTCAGAACAGTGAACTGAAAACTGATGCCTGCCAACTAGGCCAATATTAATGTCTTGGTCCAGAGAGGGAAAGAGACTCAGTTTTTTTGAATGTTCCCGTGTCATGAAATTAGAGGCACAAACGAGGCCAAAATATCAACAGCTAGACTATTTATTACAGAAATAAAGTGGATGCATCAGAAGGGGAGAGAGAGAGAATAGAGTGGGAGAGAGAGAAGAGAGAGAGAGAAGAGGAAAGGAATTGTATTACCACACCCCTCACCCGCCAAGACAGTCTGGATCTGTGGAGGAAGGCTGCTGCAGCTTTGGAAGGGTGATGCAGCTTTGGCATGGAGGAGATGTTGGGTCTGTAGAGGAAGGGTGCTGCAGCTTTGGTGTGGAGGAGATGTTGTCCTTGTTGGCTGTGCTGTCCTCTGAGCAGCCTCTTCAGCTCCATGAGTTGTAGCAGGCAGAATTTAGGACATGGAGAGAGGGTTCCTCTCAGTCTGCTTCTTCCAGGCTACATGGTGATGTCTGTCATTTTTCTCTCCTGGTATTCTCTCCATTTTTCTTCAGAGAAGCATTGCCCTGGTCTTTTCCTTCTCCTGATCCAGTAGTTGCTCAGATCTTTTATACAGTTTTTAGGTAGGAGTCCAGGTGGTGAATATGCATATTCCAGAGAGTATCAATAGCAGTAGCCTCTGCCCATTATTTCCAGGGCAGCTGCAGTCTGGTGAGCAACCTTTATCTATGCACCTTCTAGAGAGTCGTTCCAGTGGTGTCTGCCCAATACACATCAGCTATTGTCTGGGCAAGCAGCAAAGGTGACTTTATCTTTGTTGAGTCACATCAAGAGAGACGAGATTTAGTCTCTCACACCCACTTGATAGATTTTTTGATAAATTTTTCTTAAGGTTTTATAGTACATCTTTCTAGCTTCAGACCAAGGGGAATTCACAATGTTGTCTATTTTTTCGAATCCCTATGTTAAGGAGAGTTAAACCTTCACTGAACAAGCTCTGATTCACTTCATCATACCATGGAGAGAAACCACAAGGTTGTACCTTCACTAGCTTCCAAATCATCATCTCTTGCTCATCTGAATAGTGAAGTGTGTACATCAGACTTTTCACTGTTTCTTTTCTTTTTTTTTTTCCCAAACCATAGGTTTGGAAGTTGCTCACTCATCTCTTCCAAACTAGTACTTCATTATCTCCATCTTTGACTTTGTTCTCTCTTTTTCCTTTTTAAGAACAGCATGAAACTAGTTCTCTCTCCCTGCTATTTTCCAAAGTTACCCCTCCCAAAAGCTGAAAGAGAAAAGAAAATCTTAACTGCTCTTATAGCAAGGTTTGGAAGCAACCAAGAAACACTTTCCTTGCCTTAAAATACTGAATTTTGGCAATAAGCTGTCAACAAATTAGTGATTTGTATGTGTTCTGGATGTGTGCAGGTACTCCTCTCAGCCCAACACAACCTGTAATGCTTTTTTTAAATGCGTCTTCCTCTTTTGTCAAGAGTACTTTCAGCACATCCGTATAGCTCTTTTTAACCTCAGAACATCCTTCATAATATCACCATACAATCTCTTTGTGCCATGAGTTTAAGTAGTCACAGGTACAATATTACTTCTTTCTCTGGAGATCTTTGAGTAGGACTTCTGATGTTTTCCAAGGTAATAGTTTTTTCTCCACATGAGGCTTGCTAGTTTCCAGTGCTACCTTAGTTTTTTGTCACCCCAACAACTTTCCTGTACCCTTTGGTCCCTCCATCCCTTGATCTTCAGCACTGATTGGTGCACTCTTACCTCTGACTCCTCCTCTTCTTATGATTTCAGCCCTGAAAAATGTTAACTTTTTTCCTGTCTCTAAGCTTTTTTCATTCATAGGGAAACTGTGCTGACCCTCAAGCTTTGTCCATCTTCATCTTCTGAATTGCCTGTAGGCAAACATCTCTGTTCCTTTTTTGTTCAGTTCTGCCCAGAAATCTTGCTGTATCCTTTGCCTTACTAGCGATTTCTCACTAGGCCTCATTAGGATCCTTGGGTAATGAGTTATTCGGTGCAGTGAAGGTTTTTCACTGCAGAAATGGCAAACTGACTGACCTGCTGGTGAGAAAAAAAATTATAACCTCAGCAAAATGACCTGGGCTTCAGTGTGAATCTGTGATTGGGCTTTAGAAAAGAAAGGAATTTGATTATCATATCTTAATAGAAAAGCTAATTAGCCTAACAATGAATAGTAGTTATGGCAAGGTAAAAAGAATAAATCAGAGCAGAAGATAATGGTCACAATAAAAGGAAACAGTTGGAGAAGATTTTTATTGTTAAGCTTTTAAAAAATGGGCTGGTAAAACACATTTTACATTCATGTAATTCTGCCTGGTAACATTTTCCACTGACTAATAAACGATGAGAATGTTTGGGAAAAAATGTCAGTTTGACACAAGACCTGAAAATATCACAGCACATCATCAACAAGGTCACCACTCTGTCCCTTTTATCACATAGTCTATGCCATTGTAGTATTTTATTGCAGCACACAGAATCACAGAATGTTAGGGGTTGGAAGGGACCTCCAGAGATCATTGAGTCAAACCCCTCTGCCAAAGCAGGATCACCTAGGGTCATATCCTCAGAAATTAGTTTAGAATAGAGTTTATAGATTCAATAGTCCAAATAAGAGTGTAAGAAGTCAAAGCTTGGGTGAGTCCACCAAGCACAGAATTTAAGGCAAAATTATTTGCAGTTTTTCTCATATTTTCCAATAATTTACACAAAACTAAAATGATAAAATGAAGATCTGACATATCTTGCAAGTTCTTTTTGTCATTTTTCTATAGGAGGCTTCTTCTAAATTGCTTTGGAATTATGGTTTAGTTGATTAGATAGTGTTGGATGATAGGTTGGACTCAATGATCTCAAAGGTCTCTTCCAACTTGGTTAATTCTATTCTATTCTATTCTATTCTATTGCATTCTATTGCATTCTATTGCATTCTATTGCATTCTATTCTATTGCATTCTAGTCTAGTCTAGTCTATTGCATTCTATTGCATTCTATTGCATTCTATTCTATTCTATTCTATATTTGATAAGAATCCTCTTTGCCGTGCCACCACATGAAAAGTGCATTGGGTAAGGAGAACAGAAATTCTCACTGGTCCTTCTACTTTCTGAATCTGGCTAGAACCACTAGCTTAAAAATACAATAGTAGTTTCAAACTTTTATTTATCTATAAAAATATAATTAGAACAAAATAAATACCCATGTACCAAATGTGTATATTGAACAGTGGATATTTCAGACACAGAGAAATAGAAGGGCACTGGAGCTCTGCTGTGGTAGCCGTCTTTACTGCTCATGAAAAGACAATTTTGAATGGGGCTGCTTTAAGAGATATCTCAAATGCAATTAAAGAAAAGAACTAATTGAAAATAATCTGCCAAATATCTCCATATAATATTGAAATACATGCATGCATAATAGCAGAACAGTATATTCATACACATAGCTATAATTTTAATATATTATATACTAATGTATAATTCACATAATATTTAAACATCTGAATATAATGTAATTATTAGGGGCAGATATTATATAGAAATACTTCACTTTCATCTGATCTGGCATTCTAGCTAATAGCGGCTAGAAATAATTATAGGCTCAGATGCTTGCGGATAGACAGTGACCTCATTAATCACTGTGATGGAGATACTGGTTGCTCCCTGCAGTGAGTCATTATAGAAGTGCATCAAATAACAAACAATGACAGCTAGCTAGTAGTGAGTGAAGTCTGACAGATGGTCAATAAATTCAGACCCGACACATTTTTGTAACTAAAAAGGTAGGTTTGAAGTCTTTGGGGCTTCTAACAGTGCTTCTCTGGAACACAAATCTGGGTCATAAAAGTTAACATCCAGTTCAAGCCTTTGCAATACAAAGGAAAGAATAAACCCCAGATCCTCCAGAGAATAATCAAGCTGCAGTATGCACAAGTTTCTAAATACCAGTGACACTTACTAGTTCACTATCGTTAGGAATGCTGCATCATTTCTAGTCTGCCACCACATCACGCTGTGCACCACCACAATGCATTTTATGTTAATGTGATGAGACATCATGCAGTTTGATATGATGTGGAACAACACAGTGGTGAAAACTTATGGACCAACATAATTACTTTCAGATAAGAATTATTAACTCAGCTGGCAGAACTCTGATCTAAATGTGCATGATCTGAGGATAAATAAATAGATTAGATAGATTTACTGAGAACAATTTGCAAGAATGGATATTCCATTGTGTCTGACTTTACACACAGCTCTTTTTAAAGTGCTTCTCCCTACATAATAGTACATACATGTATTAATCTCCTTCCTGCCCTTTTCAAGACTGCCTTTTATTAATATTTGCTTGTTTTCCTGGGTTTGCCCTTTATAATTAATTAAACCAAACATTTTAAGTTGTTTGCTTTGTTGGTTGTTTTGTTTTGGTTTTTTTATACCTGAATTGGCTAATATTGTGTTAATGAAATAACTTGCTTTGGAAAGAGCATTACTGGAGAAGTAATCACAAAATTGGTAACTAAAATTATGTATCTATATATTCATCAAGAGTAAAGTACTTCTAAACTCTGCTTCCTTTTCTTCAGTATAGTCCCTGGAGTCATCATGACCTGTTTATTGAGGGAATTACACTGGACTGGGGAAGTTCAGCAAAAGAAAAGTTTCAAAACACACTTACAAATTACAGCACTTTCCAGGTAATTTGGTTTATAGTTGCTGGACTTGTTCTTGCAAACACCAAACAGAGTAAAATTCTAATCAGAATTTAATAACTGAAAATGTAGAGAAGATTTGTGCAGGCACAAATGTACAATAGAGGATTTGAATACAGGTACTGTGCTTTTGAAAACTGACTAAAGTAAAAGGAAGGAGAAAAGCTCCTATCAAAGCAAAGGAGGCCAGAGTAAACAATGAACAGCAGTAGTGGAAGACAGCAGTCACAGAATGAAGTAATACCACCACCAGAATTCAAGAGGACCCCATATCCTGGAAGACACTGAGAACCAAAGATGCATCTGGTAAGTCTGCTTATTGCCTGAACACAACTAAGTACTGACAGAATAGATGACCTTTCAGTTCTATTTAGTTTGGAAAACTTAACAGATCAGTGAAATGTTGTGCTTTAAAAGTCTGAAGAAGAGACTTGGCACTAACACATTCAATACAAGACAAAGACCACTGTGCACATTTATGCTGCAATGAATAGAGAATAGATGGTGACAGCATGACACTCAGTAAATAGCAGAGTATTCAATCCATGCCCTTCTTCACCAGATATATAAAAGTGATCTACTGTTTATAAGAGGGGAAAATGACACAGCGGCTTCCTAAACACTCTGGTGTTTCATTCCAGCTGCAGAATGAAACAGGTGAAAATATCCACACATCTAGCTTCAGTTTTCTTATTACAAATAGGTTTGATGTGAATTGCCGGGTTTGAATATGATAAAAGAAAATTGACTGAATAAATATAGAGCAGGTGATAAATCTACTTAGGAGTTTTGTCAATATTTTCTAAATCCAGGATCCATAGAAAAGGATGTCCTGTCTTGGGCTAAGGAAAGCCACCAGAAGTATCTTCTGTCTGTGTATTATCTCTGCCTGTCATTACCCATGCTCAGAGAACAATCTGCTCCAAACAGTCTTTACAACAAGAGTCAAAACTGCAGGATTTTTTCCTCAGGCACAGTAGTTCAGAAAGCTTCTTTCATCCCATTAAAGACTAAAACCATTGCTGTGTGACACAGGTAACCATTCATGTAACTCAGAGAGAAAATTACAAATAACTTGTAGTGTACTGTTCAGGAACAACTGATAAGCAGCAATTTGTCCAAGCAAATGATTCATTCACCAATTATGAATAATACCTAATCAGTGAGAATTATGACTTGAACTAGGATAATCCAAAATCAGACAAAAGAATAAATTCACCAAAACCATAATTGTAAGTAGTGGACCAAAACCAGAAGCAAGTCTCCTGACAGCCATTTATCACCCATTGTCACCATCCATTGCTGAATTCTACAAAAAGTTAAAAAGGAAAGGAACCTTTCAAATGTGTGTGCTTTTGAAAACCACTTACTTATTTTGCAATGCCTCTCTTTTATTTTCTTTCTCCATTTGTTTCATTTGTGAAAGGTTTCAATAAGAACTATTTGCTTTTAAAGGAAGCACTATTTCAAAGCTTGAACTGATTAATGACTGGAGAAAATATTAAATTGCTTAGCTTTTTTTCTTCCTCATTAATGATAGACTTTCCTTCTTAAACTGCTATTAGAGAAAAAAAAAGTTTCCATTTCCCCCTCTTCTTATTTTCTACTCTAAGCTTGGTAATATTTTCATAAGCTGCATTGCAAAACAACTGTAAATGATAGAGTGGTTAAGAATTTCTTCAAGCAGACTGTTATGAAAATGAGTTGACCTCATCCCCTTTTGTCAATAAAATAGGATATTACCTAAAGGCAGCTTTTGCAATCACATCTGAATTGGTTTTTAGGCTTCACAGAAAGGTTGATTCAAACAGTGACAAACATCACCTTGGTAGGCACCACTGCCTACCTCCAATTTGTGAAAGCTTTTATTAGCTCACATTCACACTGAGGGTCAGCTTTTCAGTGTTCTTTTCTGAGAGATTAAGGCATGAAAGATCTTGAAATCTCCATTTACTTAATGAAAATAATATTACTGAATGAATGGTAATCAAGTGATGCTTTCATTATGCCAAGTAATTTTCTGCCAGCATTTTGATTCTCTTCAGCAACATGCATCTGTGAGGGTTGCAATCTATAGGCCCTTTACAGTAACTGCCTCTCACTCCTACAAATGATGTCTTAATCATTGTGGGAGGATTAGCCATTTGAATGTACCAAAGTAACTATCTAGAGAGACCTCTTTGCTGCTCTGCTCCTAAACAGAAGTTTGTTTGTAATATTTTTTTTGCTGCTATTTGCTTTATTTCTGGAAACTACTCTGTCTTTCAATGCAGCCATGTTAAGGGAGTAGAGTAGCAATACGGAAGTAAGATGTCATTTGGTGAGCTCCGCTGTCAGAGAGAGACAGGATTGGTCTGATCTACCAGGGAAGGAGGGCTGGGAGCCATGAGGTGCAGCAAGGCAGGCAGTGCACCTGGTTGGCAATGAACCCCAAGTAGGATGTCCAGAGCAAGACCCATGACAGTAATCCAGTCCAGCCAACAGTCTACTACCCAGGCAAGTTCAGGGTGATAAGATGAATCCAGGGTCAGGGTGGAAAAACAAGTGAGCACATCAGGACCTAAATCAGCAAAGTGCATGGACAGGCACAATAGCTTTGGCAAAGATGAAGGCTGAATGCCTCTGTTTAAACAAACCTTCTGAGCAAAGAAAGGTCAAGCATCTCTCTTTTCCCAGCAGTTTGGCTCAAGGTCACAGCTGCACCATATCAGAGCTGCCTGGGAGACTTCCTTTTAGATATCTTTTAGAGAGATACCCATTATCTCTAACACTCACATGTAATTACTCACATTATCTTACACTCACATGTAATTCATTAGGATCAAATGAAGTTTACATATGATCCTATGTATGGAAACAGGTATTTTCTCAATGAAAGAGTCAAGAGGATGCAAAGGAATGAAGGATACCTAAACAAAGCAGAGGATTTGGAGAGCAATGCGCATGACAAAACATTGCTTTAAAAACCACTGCAGACAAAACAAGGTTTTTGATGGGCTTTCATTAATATTGCTGAAAAGAATGTACATATCTCACCTAATGAAAAACTTCCTGAAGGCAAGGGTTACAATTCATGCATAGGAGTTAATAAACAAGAAAATAGCATGTATTTATAGGAAATATTCTATGTGGAAAAATAATCGTGGAAGAACTTTAAAATCTTTTGTGAATTTAGTGTTTATAAGATAGATTTTGCCTTGAAAATGTCAGCAAGTTTTACAGAGGAAAAAAATATTTAATTTGATTGTATTTGGGTTTATTTTCTGTTCTTAATTGTTCATCTTTAAGTGTTACTAAATATTTTTTAAATTGTCAGCCTTAACTCTGTGCCTGGGAAGATTGTGGAATATCACAGTATCACAGTATCACCAAGGTTGGAAGAGACCTCAAAGATCATCGAGTCCAACCTGTCACCACAGACCTCATGACTAAACCATGGCACCAAGTGCCACGTCCAATCTCCTCTTGAACACCTCCAGGGATGGTGACTCCACCACCTCCTTGGGTAGCCCATCCCAATGCCTAATAACTCAGTGAAGAACTTTCTCCTCACCTCGAGCCTAAAATTCCCTTGGTGCAGTTTGAGACTGTGTCCTCTTGTTCTGGTGCTGGTTGCTAGAGAGAAGAGGCCGACCCCTTCCTGGCTACAACCACCTGTCAGATAGTTGTAGAGAGCAATGAGGTCTCCCCTGAGCCTCCTCTTTTCCAGGCTAAACAATCCCAGCTCCCTCAGCCTCTCCTTATAGGGCTTGTGCTCAAGGCCTCTCACCAGCCTTGTTGCCCTTCTCTGGACACGCTCGAGTGTCTTGATGTCCTTCCTAAAAGCTGTACTGGAACACATGGAGGACAGGGAGATGATTCAAGATAGCCAGCATGGCTTCACCAAGAGCAAGTACTGCCTGATCAACCTGGTGGCTTTCTACAACAGTGTAACTACATCAGTGGACAAGGGACGACCAACATGACATCTATCAGGACTTTCGTGAAGCCTTTGTAACACAGTGCCCCACAACATCATTCTTTCTAAGCTGGAGAGATATTGATTTTATGGGTGGATTATCTAGTGAATATGGAATTGGTTGGACTATCACATATGAAATGTAGTGGTCAATGGCTTGACGTCCAGATGGAGACAGGTAACAAGCAGTGTCCCTCAAGGGTCTGTAATGGGACCGGTGCTGTTCAATGTCTTTAGCAATGATGTAGAGAATGAGACTGAGTACAGCCTCAGCAAGTCTGTAGATGATACCAAGCTAAGTGGTGCAGTTGTTAAGGCTGAAGGACAGGAACCAGAACAGGCTGGAGAGGTGGAATGAGGAAAATCTCATGGGGTTCAATAAGACAAAGTGCAAGATCCTGCACCTAGGTGGAGGCAACCCTCATCATCAGTCCAGGATGGGGGATGACAGAATTCAGAACAGCCATGCAGAAAGTGACTTGGAGGTACTGGTGGACAAGAAGCTGGACATGAGCCAACAATCTGCACTTCCAGCCCAGAAGATCAATCACATCCTGGGCTGTATCAAAAGAATCATGGCCAGCAGGTTGACAGAGGTGATTCTGCAATTCTGCTCTGGTAAGATTCTGTATCTGGAGTACTGTGTCCTGCTCTGGGGTCCCCAGCACAAGACATGGACCTACTGGAACAGGTTCAGAGGAGGGCCACCAAGGTGATCATAGGGCTGAAACACCTCTCCTACAAAGACAGACTGAAACAACTGGAGCTGTTCATCCTGGAGAAGAGAAGGCTGTGTGAGAAATTACAGCTACATTTCAATATCTGAAGGGGACTGGGGATGGAATGTTTAGAAGGGCTTGTAGCAATAGGATGAGGGGCAATGATTTTAAACTGAAGCAGGGGAGATTTAGGTTGGACATAAAGAGGAAGTTCATTACAATGTTAGTGATAAAATACTGGAACATGGTTGAGGCCCTGTCTCTAGAGACATTCAAGATCAGACTCCACATGGCCCTGGGCAGCCTGATTAAGTTGGAGGTGTCCCTTCAGGGGGATTGGACAAGATGACCTTTGAGGGTCCCTTCCATCCCAATGCAATCTGTGAATCAGTGAAAGAAAAAGTAAACTTCCAACAGAAAATCTTTTGTCCAGTGACATAATTTCTTCAGATTTTTAATGATGCAAGGAGCAGAAATACTGTTTTGTGCTTTTCTTTGAAATGAAAAATTCAGATTGAAAATTGGTTACTTACACAACTACAACTACCTGAAAGGGTGGTTGTAGTCAGGAAGGGGTTGATCTCTTCTCCCAGGCAAGCAGCACCAGAACAAGAGGACACAGTCTCAAGCTGTGCCAGGTGAAGTTTAGGCTCAAGGTGAGGAGAAAGTTTTTCACCGAGAGAGTCATTAGTCATTGGAATGGGCTGCCCAGGGAGGTGGTGGAGTCACCATCCCTTGAGGTCTTCAAGAGGAGATTGGATGTGGCACTTGGTGCCATGGTCTAGTCATGGGGTTTATGGTGTCAGGTTGGACTCCATGATCCTCAAGGTCTCTTCCAACCTTGGCGATACTGTGATACTGTGATATACTCTCTATATATTTTTAACTCTCCTCTTTCTTCCTGTTTCCCTCTCCTTTGATCCACTTGTGTCATTAGGGCACAAGTGACCAAGAACTTTCATTGGCTCAAATAAACATATTTTTATCAGCCATTTGGTATTTGTTCACCTTAATTTACTACAGGGAAATTCTCTAATTTACCATGATCTCACCAGCTGACTGGGTTGTGACAGACATAAAATATTTCATGAACACTATTAAATAAATCTCAACATCTATGAAATCTTAACACCTTTCTGTTTCACAAAATATTCTGCAGTTCCAGTCTTAAGAAACAAAAGCTTTTAAGTGCTAGGTATAATAGCAGACAGATTCCCTCATGCATTCAAGAACTAGTATAAGCCTTCTGACTTTTCCATTGTATTTCAGTTATGGAAACATTTTGGAAATTGTATTAGTGCTAATCCACTGTGGGATAACAGAACATAATAGAATATGAAGAGATGCAATTATAGTTTTCTGTGTACAATGCAATAATTCCAAAAGGCAAGTGCTTATTTTTACAGATATAGATATGCCTTCCTCACATAGTTTTAGAGTTTATTCTGGACAGAAAAATACACCATAACATTGGGCATAACATTGGTCACTGATAACAATGTAGTGTAACTGCCTACATATCAAATAATTAATGTAAACACATTCATTTTCCCAAGAATCACATAATCAACCATATTGGGAAAGGCCTCAGAGATAATCAAGTCCAACCTATTATCCAATACCTAACACCCCATGACTAAACCATGGCTCCAAGCACCACATCTAACCCTTTTTTGAACACCTCCAGGGATAGTGACTCCACCATTTTCCTGGGCAGCACATTCCAATGGCAGATTACTCTTTCTGTGAAGATCTTTCTCCTCACCACCTCCCCTGGCAGAGCTTGAGACTTGTTCTGCCACTGGTTGCCTGGGAGTAGAGACCGACCCCCACCTGTCCACAATCTCCATTCAGGCAGTTGTAGGCAGTAATAAGGTCTCCTCTGAGCTTCCTCTTCTCCAGGCTAAACAACCTCAGCTCCCTCAACCTCTCCTCATAGGGCTTGTGCTAGAATAGAATAGAATAGAATAGAATAGAATAGAATAGAATAGAATAGAATAGAATAGAATAGACCAGGTCGGAAGAGACCTTCGAGACCTCTCACCAGCCTCGTTGCCCTTCTCTGGACATGTTCAAGAGTCTCAATGTCCTTCTTAAACTGAAGGGCCCAGAACTGGACACAGTACTCATAGTGTGGTCTAACCAGTGCTAAGTCCAGGGGCAGAATGACTTCCCTGCTCCTGTTTGCCACACTATTTCTGATGCATGCCAGGATGCCATTGGCCTTGGCCACCTGGGCATACGGCTGCTTTATGTTCAGCCTACTGTCCACCAGTACCCCCAGCTCCCTTTTTGCCTGGCTGCTTTCCAGGCCCTCCAACCCCAGCCTGTAGCACTGCATGGAGTTGTTGTGGCCAAAGTGTAGAACCCAGCACTTGGACTTGTTAAATGCCATCATGTTGGACTCCACCCATCTGTGCAGCCTGGTTAGTCAGTCAGATTAGCCTTAGAAGCAACCTTCAACTTGAGAAGCCTTCTTCTAGCATGTGAGATAATTTGTTTAGAGTTTTCTTAGATGCCTTTACATCACACAAAAATCTTCAATGTGAACATATCAACATACCAGGACTGTTTGGCTGGGCTGATAAAAATTATTAGCTCAGGTTAGGGTTGGATTAGATTTATTTATCTAAAGATGCAGCAATTTACTACCAAGCATGTTGCAAGTTGGTCTCTTCTCCCAGGCAACCAGCACCAGAACAAGAGGACACAGTCTCAAGATGTACCAGGGGAGGTTTAGGCTCGAGGGCTCGAGGTGAGGAGAAAGTTCTTCACAAAGAGAGTTGTTAGCCATTGGAATGGGCTGCCCAGGGAGGTGATGGAGTCACCATCCCTGGAGGTGTTCAAGAGGAGATTGGACGTGGCACTTGGTGCCATGGTCTAGTAGTCATAAGGTCTTAGGTGACAGGTTGGACTTGATTATCTTTGAGGTCTTTTCCAATCTTGTTGATTCTATGATTCTATGAAAAGACTCAATAAAGTCTAGGAAACTGTGGTAGGGTTTATTGTTTATTTTAAGTCACTATGGTAAGAAGTATAATAAACACAGAGATGATTTGGACTACCGGTCCAAGTTTTGCAGGTTTTTCTAGCTGATCCCCTTCAGTCTTGTGAGGCTCATGTTCCAAAAATGATATATGCTACTTTCCTAGAAACAATAGCAACAGACCCAGAAGTCAGGGGGTTAGAATAACTAATATGACTGACATCCTTAATAAGACACATCAAATGAACTTTGTCTAGGACTTGGGTTAATTAGTTAATGGGTTAATTAGTCAATATTATACTCCAGGGAAGGTGTTATTAGCAGAAGCTAAAAATGGGCAATGTGTCTTAAGGATATGTAATAATTAATAATAAATGTAAACAAAAAATGTCCTTTTGTTACTGTAGAAAATAATAGCTGGCAGTAAAGGTAACTTGATGAAAATGCTGTATTACTGGTTGTATTACCACCATTAGTGTGCAACAGCCTTGTCAGCAACTGCTTGATGCTGGGAGCCAGCCAGACCATTTTGGCCAGTCTCTACTCGTATGAATGCAATGTAATTTGGGAACTACCATATGGCAATAAATGTGGCTACACAGATACTGTACAGCCCCTTTATCAAAATGTTATTAGGCGCTAAGAACATTATGTGACAAAAAGAGAGCAGACTGTCTAGGGTTGCCTTTCTCCTGCCTACATATATGAAATATGTTAGCATAATGTTTTGCTTTGCAACCTCAGAGAGATTAGTATCCTTTCTGAAAATGAATAAACAAATATTTCATTGCTGCAGTCAGTTTTAATACACAGATCCTTTCATACGTGTGGTTAAAGAACTCACATGAGTCTGAAGGATAAAGCTGAAATGCTTAAAGCCTACACAAAACTCATAGAATTTCTTAAATAGATTGGTCACATTCCCTTCCATAAAAGAGATTGCTTACATCATTCTTGTGCATTTGGGAACACAGAAGAACTTAGGTTGACATATTTAAAGCAGAAATATTTAAAGCTTGATAGAATCTGATGTGCGCGCTATCTTTTTTTCCTTTTTATTTATTTTTCCTTTATTCTTTTCTGCCATGCACATCTGTCAGGAAGCTGCAGTGTGCCTCTAATAACATAAACTGGCCTCTGTTTTCTCTTGTCTTTCAGTATTACACTTAGAGTGCAGCTACCTGCTGAGACAATAAACATGACTTCCCATGACTTTTCAGTAAATGAAGCTCACTTCTGAGGCCCCAGGGTACAGTCAATCTAAAATATAGATATGAGGGCTGGAATTAGAAATTTCATGATCAGCCAAGTGTACTTATAGCAGCTACATTTTGAAGGGGCATTCTTTCATCTATTAATTATATTCCACTTCCCCCTCTCACCAATACTAGCGGCTCATCATTTTACATATTTAATGGAACATGACTAAAAATACATCAGAAAATTAATCGGTATTCATACTGTACCAAAGAATTTTCAAAGTTATCATTTATTTCTTTCAGACAGGCTGCTAAGTCTTGGAAAATCTAGAAACAAAAGGAAAGGACTTAAAAAAAAATTATTATGACAAGATAGCTGTAGGATATAAGAGAAAATCAGTGCTCACTGCATAGCACAGTTCAACATAGAAGGTAATTTCCCAATCTTTTTCTGCATCCTTGGCTGCCTACTTCCTTGCATGTCACATATCACAATAGAGATTTTGCAGTAGGTTGCACAGTGACATTGCCAACCTCCCTAGGCCTCATCTTTAAAGTTAAAGGAATACAGACATGAAGAGGGAGAAGTATGCAGATTTGTTTTATTGATACTTTAATTCTGTTGATTCTTCAAAATCACATATAAAAAACCAAAAGTGGATTCATGTGAACACAGTATACTATAAGAAAACTTGCTCTTCTACTGCAGTTTTCATGCTGAATATACCATAACTTAAGCATCTAAAAAGACATGTCTTTGCCCTGTATCTGGGAAAGTACATAATAAAAAGTGATTGACTGCTAATTAGGACAAAATAAACAACCCCCACCTGGCTACAACCTCCCTTCAGGTAGTTGTAGGCAACAAGAAGGTCTCCCCTGAGCCTCCTCTTCTCCAGGCTAAACAATCCCAGCTCCCTCAGCCTCTCCTCACAGGGCTTGTGCTCCAAACCCCTCCCCAGCTTTGTTGCCCTTCTCTGGACACGTTCCAGCAACTCAACATCTTTCCTAAACTGAAGGGCCCAGAACTGGACACAGTCCTCAAGGTGTGGCCTAACCAGTGCTGAGTCCAGGGGCACAATGACTTCCCTGCTCCTGGTGGCCACACAATTCATGATACAGGCCAGGATGCCATTGGCTTTCTTGACCACCTGGGCACACTGCTGGCTCATGTTCAGCCAGCTGTCAATCAGTACCCCTCGGTCCCTTTCTGTCTGGCTGCTCTCCAGCTACTCCAACCCCAGCCTGCAGCACTGCATGGGGTTGTTGTGAACAAAGTACAGCACCTGGCACTTGGGCTTGTTAAATGACATCATGTTGGACTCTGGACATCTACCCCAAATCCCATTTCTGTCCTAGCACGTAGGTGTCACAGTTCAACTTTCCATCCTTTTTTGTTTTCCAGTTGCATTTCAGTGCATTCCTCCTTCTCTCTTTATCACTCAACAATTTTATATTTCCTTCATAATCCCTCATATCTCTACAGCCACCTGAAACAGTTCTACAAAGACAACTGGAAACTAACAAGCTGATAAAGTGTTTCCAGCCTGCAAAATATTCATATTTTAAATACTTTTGCATTAGTGCATGAGACTAATTCACTAGTAAATTTTATTAACAGTAAAAGATAATGTTTGAGAATGTCTCAGAGATTTATGTTCACTAGATTTATTTCTTACAAATTGTTTTGACTTTTGCACAAAAAATTCTGCAAGGATTTGTGGCTAGATTTTTTTGCTTGTTTTTGCAGATTAGCCCAAAATATTAATGCAAACTTCTACCTAACCTCACAACCTTTAGGTGACATTCACCCTGAAATATGGATTCATATATGACACTTTCAGGTTGATAAATAGGGACTATATTGATTTTAAAAAGAATTATATTTATTGTTGTTACTATCATTATTTATGATAATTTTTTGTTTGTTTGTTTGAAAGTTTTCATTGGTGTGTAGTTCAAAGTCTTCTTAAGTGACCTCTGTATATCTTAAGAGGAGGAGCAAACACATAATTGCTTGTCACTTCTGCACTCCTTACAAACACTCTGTAACTTAAAGCCTGAATCAGTTAAGTGGATGAGACAGAGGTTAAAACTGAGGTGTCTTAGTGAGTTATGTGGGAAGTTTCTACAGTGCTAACACTTGGCACTAGCCAGGATTTAACTGTGACCTACTTGTATGAATACTGACATTTACCAAATAGTTTCACATGAATGTATGTTAATGCCATGAACTGCCACAGTGAAAACATTTTCAAAATTAAAAGAAGAGAGAGGGAAAAAAAAGAAGAAGAAGAAGAAGAAGAAGAAGAAGAAGAAGAAGAAGAAGAAATATAAGAAAAAGAAAAATAAGGGAAAAAAAAAAAGAAAAAAAAAGAAAGAAAGATAAGAAAAAAAGAAGGAAACAAAGAAAAAAAAAGAAGGAAACAAAGAAAAAAAAATTGAAAAAAAAAATAAGAAAACAATAGACAGGCCAAATTTCAACAAGTCTTGAAGTCCCTGTTACTGACTGGAAAAAGCTAAACATTAAAACATTGCACCCACTTTTAAAAAGGTTAGAAAGAAGGACCCTGGAAACTACCAACCTGTAAGCCCCTTTACTGGGAAGATCATGGAACAGATCCTTCTAGAAGCTCTGATAAGGCATATGGAGGACAGGGAGGTGATTTGAGACATGCAGCATGTCTTTACTAAGGCTCTGCCTGACCAGCCTAGTGGCTTACTACAATGTAGACTAGACTAGACTAGACTAGACTAGACTAGAATAGAATAGAATAGAATTAACCAGGTTGGAACCAGGTCCAACCTATCATCCAACACCATCTAATCAACTAAACCATGGCACCAAGCACCCCATCCAGTCTCTTCCTAAACACCTCCACCATCTCCCCAGGCAGCCGATTTCAATGGGCAATCACTCTCTCTATGAAGAACTTCTTCCTAACATCCAGCCTAAACCTCCTCTGGTGCAGCTTGAGACTGTGTCCTCTTGTTCTAGTGCTGGTTGCCTGGGAGACCTGTCTACAACCTCCCTTCAGGTAATTGTAGAAATGTAATGACTACACCAGTGGACAAGGAAAAGGCAATGTCTGTCATCTCTCTGAACTTCTGCAAAGCCTTTGACATGGTCACCCACAACATCTTTCTCTCTAAGTTAGAGAGATATGGATTTGATGGGTGGTCAAAGAATTGGTTGATGACATACAAAGGGTAGTGGTCAATGGCTCAATGTCCAGATGGAGATGAGTGATAAGTGGTGTCTCTGGGGGATCTGTACTGGGGCAAGTGTTGTTTAATATCCTCATCAGTGATATAGGCAATGGGACTGAGTGCACCCTCAGCAAGTTTGCAGATGACACCAAAATGAATGGTGCAATCCATATGCCAGAGAAATAGGAGAGACCTGGACAAGCTGGAGAAGAGGGCGCCAGAGAACCTCATGATGTTCAACAAGACCAGGTTCAAGGTTCTGCATCTGGGTCTCGACAATCCTCATTATCAATACAGGCTGGGGGATGATGTGATAGAGAGCACATCATCCAAGCCCATTTTCCTCTGCAGAAAAAGACTTAAGGGTACTGGTGAGCAAAAAGATAAGCATGATACAACAATGCACACTTGTAGCCCAGAAGGCAAATCACATCCTGAGCAGCATCAAAAAAAAGGTATGGCCAGCAGACTGAGAGGTGATATTGCCATTTTATTCTGCTCTGGTGAGACCTTACTTGGAGTACTTGTGTCCAGCTCTGGAGCCCTCAACACAACAAGGACATGGAACTCCTGGAGTGAGTTCATATTAGGGCCACAAATGTGATCAGAGGACTGAAAAAGTGAGAAGCTAAGCTGGTCAAGGTAACAAGACACAGGCTCAGAAAACTGTGGTTGTTCCACCTGGAGAAGAAAAGGCTCCAGTGAGACCTTATAGCAGCCTTCCAGTACCTGGAGGGGGACTACAAGAAAGCTGGGGAAAGACAGTTTGCAAAGTAATGTAGCAATAGAACAAAGGGCAATAGTATTAAAGTAGAACAGTGTGGATTTATATCCAATGTTAGGAACAGGATTTGATATTAGGTCTTTAGTATGAGGGTGGTGGAACACTGGAACAGGTTGCCCATGGAGGTGGTGGAGGCTGCATCCCTGGAAACATTCAAGGCAAGGCTTAAATGGAGCTCTGAGCTACTTGATCTACTTGTGGATGTCTCTGCTTACTGCAGGGGTTGCTGACTAGCTGACCACAAATGGTCCCTTCCAACCTAACGCATTCTATGATTCTATGATTCTAAAATAATGTCTTTGGCTGGTTTTCCAACAAAGACATGAAATAAGGAAGTTTGGATGGTGAACTATAAAACACAATCTTGATGTTTTAAGAAAACAGAGTCAAAATTTAATCTCAGAGATTAATGTCCAGTTCTGTGGTGAGGTTTGCTTGGCATCAGGAGACTCTGCCTGGAGATGAAATCTGAAATACTATTATTGAAACTGTGCATTTGAAATACCAAATAGTATGACAATAGCTTGATACCTAAATTAGAATTTAGAATGGGAATAGGAAAGAAAGAAAGAAAGAAAAAGAAAGAAAGAAAGAAAGAAAGAAAGAAAGAAAGAAAGAAAGAAAGAAAGAAAGAAAGAAAGAAAGAAAGAAAGAAAGAAAGAAAGAAAGAAAGAAAGAAAGAAAGAAAGAAAGAAAGAAAGAAAGAAAGAAAGAAAAAGGAAGGAAGAAAGGAAGGAAGGAAGGAAGGAAGGAAAAGAAAGAAGGAAAAGAAAGAAAGAAGGAAAGAAAGGAAGAATGGAATGGAATAGAATAGACCATTTAATTAATTATTTAGTTGCAAATTATCACCAAGTGTGTAAAGTGAAAAAAGGGAAAATATTATGTACTTTGCTCTTGGCTAATATGCTCAAAATCCTCTGCCGTGGCTAGGAGTCATGACCAGTGCCACGAATGCACAGTTGCTACACAGTTAACTGCTTATGAATCATAGCTGCTGTTCACATATTGCCATCCAAATAAGGTGCACTTCTGTGTGCAAAGGCAGATTTCATGACTATAGTTTTCCTATAAAATTTCATTCTGCAAACAGCTTTTTAAACCATTTAAATGCCCATTAACTCTCAGTACAGTATATAAATTAGAAAACTGCAGAAAACAGTCCCATGAAGGGCTCTCTAATGGTGTTGGAAAGTGTGTGCTTCTAGCTAATCATCCAATGCTATGGCAATGCCCACTTTCTGTGGCTGGTGGGTCATTAATAAAGGAAAGAATTGAAACCATAAAGGAACCTCTTTGACACACCCTTGTTAATTATCCTTCTATGTGAATATTTATTTGCCCAGATACTTTGAAATTTTTCATATGACTTGCCAGTACTTTGTTGCTGTGTTTAATCACATCTTTGAACCTTTTCATTAAAGATATTATAATTCCTAATCAGTTTCCCAGTCTCAGAATGGAAATTCCCTGCAACTCAACCTTGCTTATACTGAAATAAATCTAAAATTGCACTTTTATGATCTTGTGTTGAAAAAGTAGCAGCATTTGCAAATAATCTTGAGCAAAAATGAGAATCAAATTGGCTTTAATTATCAGACACTGTTTGAGATCATTTATTTGAAGACTGGTTGCACTCAAATAACATGGAAAATGAAGGAGCTTTACATGAGGAAATTAAAAATTAAATAGATGCTGCCAGCAGAATGGCATAAATATCACAGATTAATAAAAAACCCCAAAATTACCACGTTTCATTGACTGGAATGCAGGTCACAACACTGTCAATTCCATTAGCAAAACTAACAGGAATCATAGCCATATTCTGCCTCATAATCTTAAGTTTTTAGAAGTCTGTCTGAGTTTTCAGTTTTAAATCCTTTGTAAGCCACTGGAGACAACTGTTCCATAAGGAATATATTCTTTGCTGTTCAGAAGGAGACCCACAGTAATTTTCCAGGCAACTGACCTCCATATAACAAAGGACAGCCACATGTGCTGCTGTTGTATACAGCTGCAGATACTTACCCACATTTGTGTTTTCCAATGCTAAACTACTGCATACTGAGAGATGCAGAAGAGTGAAAGAAAAAAGCAGGTATTTCAGTGTTCAGAATCAAAATATGCTTTCCTAGGAGCAGAAGAAATGTGAGATCTTGCCTTCCTAAAGCCCTCATATTTTTGCCAAGATTATAGGCAGAATTAGTGGATTAGAGGGAACACTAGATAATAAAACACATCCTCCTTACAGTTTTCTTTTGCCTGAAGGATGAATTGCTCTAGTGGACGGCCTCCCTGCCTTTCATGATGAGGTCAAGAAACTCGCTGTCACTACCACTGTTATGATTAATGATCCAACTGGTAGTGACAGTAATCAAACCGTAGTTTCTGGAGTACAGTTTGATTGTGCTAGTCTCCCAGTGGCTTGAATCGTGACACCGGCAGGGGATCTATCTGCTTCTGCTAAAGGCATCTTCTTCTGCCCTTCTTGTAGCAACTCCTCATGAAAGTACAGGGGAAAGCAAAATGACGACTGTTAAGTAGAATAAAACATCATGTTTTTACAAACCAAATGACAGAAACCTTTGTAACCATTAGAAAGATACTGCATAATAAACAATTAAACAATTCATATTATAATCCTTTTAAAAGCACAGGACAACTAGTTGAGAAGATTAAGTGCTTAGCAGATTTCAGTACAATGAAAGTAGTATGAAGGAAGAAGCTGAGTTTCTTTCTGCCTTTCTCACTCTTCTTTTTTTCATGGTAACTGATGTTTAGGACATTTGAGCATGAAAAATGTCTGCATATAAGGTTTAGTAGGGAAAAACTATCACATTGGCTGAACAATGGTAAGGGGTTTTAGGGGCTTGAAAATGGGATTATGGCAACATCCACTGAAAACCAGAAGATGAAGACCACACAGAAGAGATGACAGCTGAAGAGACTGATAATAAGGTTATGTAAACAAACAAACAAACAAACAAAACAAAACCCACAAAAAACCCAACAACCTATGAAAAAAAATCTATTAAACCTGCTATATTCTCAAGGAAAAAGAAAAATCAACTTTCATCTGGCTAAATGCTATTTAAATTGATTCTTTGAATCTCACAGAAGATACAGTACTAGAAATAGTGCTCACAATATTCTTGGACCTAGTTGATGAGTCAACTCCTATTTTCTGTTTCTCGGTATTTGAAGTTGTCTCTCCAGGCCAACTCCATGGCAGGAGTTTTAACACATTATCCTATCATGAGGGAGACTGGACCGGAAGGAAACGATGAGCACTGGCATTAGTAAGATAAAAGGGAGCACATGCAAAAACTTACATTGTATTTGTGCAGAGAGCAAGTGAGAGACCACTGGAGGCAGCTTAACAGACTACAGGCTTCCCCATCTGTCCAGAAGTGACTTCCAGTTTTATTTCACATGGCATAGCTTCTTTCTTTAATACACAGTCAGACAGAGATGCAAGAATTGGAGGATGAATTTCACAGCTGTAATCAGGAGAGAGCTCAAGTGATTTGTAAAGAGGAATTAGAGGAATTTAGCGAGCTGGATTAGGCAGGACAATGGGTTTTAATTGTAGGGAGACAACTACCTTACCTTGTTCTAACACACTGGGCTTTAGGTCAAATGATGCTGTGTAGCTGTGGTCTCTGTGCAAAAGAGTGCTCAGCATGGAGAAGTTCTTAAGCTATGCAACATCTCTTTCTAGGAGGTGTAACTCTGATCCCTTCACTTGACAGAACTAATTAGCTGCTGACTGTTGTATTTTGCATGCTTTATTTATGATAATAGAATCACAGAATCAACAAGGTTGGAAAAGACCTCGAAGATCATCAAGTCCAACCTTTCACCCAAGACCTCATGACCACTAGACCATGGCACCAAGTGCCACGTCCAATCCCCTCTTGAACACCTCCAGGGACGGCGACTCCGCCACCTCTCTGGGCAGCCCATTCCAATGGCTAACAACTCTCTCTGTGAAGAACTTTCTCCTCAATTTCTCCTCTCCTTTATTTGATGACAAATAAATTTTAAAAGCAACTATCAGGGCTGGTTAAAAAAACAAACAAAAAAACCAAACCAAAACAAACAAAAAAACCACCACAATATGGTGTATAATGGGCTGCCTGGGGAGGTGGTGGAGTCGCCATCACTGGAGGTTTTTAGGAGAAGACTTGACAGGGTGCTTGGTGCTGTGGGTTAGTTGCTTGGGCGGTGTTGGATCGGTTGATGGGTTGGACGCGATGATCTTGAAGGTCTCTTCCAACCTGGTTTATTCTATGTATTCTATGTATTCTATAATCATAAAACAAGACCAGAAGGTATTATTCCCAAGTCTTTAGGTGTAACATTGTTCTCCAAAGGCCGGCAAGGTCCAATAACCAATCTAGCACCAAAAAAAAAACTGATCTGCAAACAACAAAGGCTTTGACAGCTTTTACTACCATGAAGCAAAAAGTGTGAGATAGATTTCACTCTAATTTTAAGCTCTTTTATTGTGATTCAGAAAATAATTTTGTTCCCTTTTATTGTGTTTTACTTGAGCAATCATCTACAAGATAGACATTTACTACCTTGTCATAGTAGGGAATAGCGTATGTTTCACCTTAAATTAATCATATCAGTAAACCATTCATGGGAAAGAGCTGAAACACATTTATTTGCTGCTGAGCACTAGCTCAGAAAACTACATTTTAATCTCATTATAATTTGACCTTCCAAAGTTTATTACTCTGTTTCTTAGCCTTTTCCGGGGGGATGGAGTAGAGAATGGTGGCTTTGTTTGGATATTAAATCTAACTCTATTTCAGGTATGCAGAAGAATATGCACCAAGTATTTAGTTTGCCAAGATAAAAGGTGAATGGGAATGGGGAGGGGGAGTGACAGCAAGAACAATAATAAGCTTTAATATGGATATGAACATAACCTTCATAAACCAAGGCTAAACAAAGTTGTGTTCTAATTTACCCCCACACAGAATGCAAAATAGAACTCTGTGTGTAATAAAACTTTAGTATCTTTATTGCCAGCATAATCTTAAATAATCTTTTCTTAAATTATTTCTATAGTTGCAGTAATTTGTCTGCATGAAATTTGACTGAATAGGGGTAGCCTTGCCGTTGAAACAAAACCAATTTTCCCCTCCCTTCTATTCACAAAATCCTTCATTAGTATTTGCATATGTTCCAAAGTCAGTCCCGGGCAGGATCAGCCTGTAGCCTCCTCAGAATGTCAGTAGCCCAAAATAGTTTCTTCTGAACATCCCCTTCTTTTGTAAATACATGAATGCAATCTTCTGGGGCCCTGTAATTATCCAAAATGAGCTTTACTGTTGCAAATTACTTCAGCACCCCTGTGATTTATCTGTCATAAACATGCTTTATAATATTTATATTCCTATTATAACCTCCACTAATAATGAACTGACAGTACATAAATATTTACATGATAGTACATGGACAAATGTTTGATACCCTTATATTAGTTATATTCCTTGTTCTCCCTATCACATTTGGAAAAAAACCTTGGCAATTTGCCGTGTTCACAAAAATACCTTTGAAATGGCTCAGAACATTAACAGAGCTTCACATTTGCCACACTTTTCTTTAAAAGAATGACATTCCTTCATACTTATGCAGTCTGGGTTATTGCTTCTTCACATTATGCATCATTACTCTGAGTAGGTGTCTTATCAGCAGCTCCAGTTGTTGTGGAGACGATTAGAATTAAGCACTGGAAGCTTTTTATTTATCTTACATGCTTTATTCCTACAAGATTTTCAGCATATAAGCTTCTTTGTTCAGCTCAGAATTGGATACATTGCCAGGCATTGTAAAATTTACACCTTTCTTTTTCTGTGTTTGTTCCTAAATTGGATTGAAAACAAAGTATAGCTTTAATTAAAGCTTTGCTTAACAATAGGCAATTTCTCCATGCAGTGGAAATTCTGATCAGTTTGTGAGGATTTTGCAAGGGGCTAATCGCTGACATTCACCACTAAGCTGCAAGTAGAACTGCAATATACTTACCTGTGCTAAGTGTCTGACTGACAATATTCACACAAAGAAAACTGTAATAATGCTGTTGAAATAGTGACTTAGCCAACAAAAGCCATGGAATTTAAAGTGAAGGTTACTTTAAACTGTGTATGATATGTAATAACTTACAAGTTCAAAGGATAAACGTTGAGGTTTAGTGAAGCGAAAAGAAAGATAAATGAGTAATGGAAGAAAGCAAGGAATAAATGGAGGGAGGGAAGGAAGGTAGGGAGGAGGGAATGAGGGCAGGGGGAGAGAGAGGGAGAGAGGGAGGCAGGAAGAGAGGGAGGAAGGGCAGGAGGGAAGGAGGGAAGGAGGGAGGGAAGGAAGAAGGGATACCTAAGATGTACCACTCTTCATCAAATATATTTTGCATAACAGGGACATTCACAAAGTTTTCAGGCACAGAATTGAGAATAAATGTCACGTTTTCTATCACGGTTAGTTCTACACTTATATAGAAGGATGAAAACTGAAAATACAGCCAAACTTACTGATCAATTACATGCATTGTTTGAAACAAAAAAATCTGTTAGAAGCTGTTCAATATATGTTTCCTTTCTAAAGTCTGTCTGTGAGGGATTTTCCTTCCATTCCTCAAAAACTGTCAGAAGATGTCTGTGATTCAAACACAGATTTGCCATTGCCTGATGAACCTGAATATGCTTGTTGTTTGAAGTAATTCCTAACAATATTGTATTTATTCTAGAGGTGATAATGTGTGAGGAAAGCACAGACATTTCACAGTCCCCATTGAACAAAGGACCAATGATTATAGCTTTCATGAAGGCTGTCAGGAACATCTAAAGTGCCTGTACAACCCACTTCATTTGTAACATGTTTACATGCCAGTAACCTAGTGGATCTGGATGGAAGAGATGAGCAATAGGTTCTTCTTATCTGAGAAGACTGCAAGTGAAATAAGGTCATTCAGGGTTCCCTGGGTTAGGGAGAGAGAATATCAAAGAAGTTACCCAAATGAATATTACTCCAAATTGGCTAATTTCTAAATACACTAAATTACACTGCTGTACGTGTCACAGAAAATGTGCCCTGCAGATGACTCAGCTTCCTACAAAGGTGGATCCTATTGCTAAAATGAAAAATAATGGGAGAAAAAAAAAAAAAGAAAAAAGAGAAAGATACTGAAATAAAGCCTTCCACAAAAAGGAATGAGTTGATATGGAGGACTGCGGTAATAAAATGCACTCTATTGCATGGAAAGATAGAAAGATAATTTTCCCACGTTTGCAACTGCTGTTTGATACTGTCCTTTTAGTCAGGTTATACCAAAAGGTGTTCAAAAAGGGATTGCACATGGCACTGAAAGCCATGGTTTAGTAGTCATGAGGCCTTGGGTGACAGGTGGGACTTCATGATCTTTGAGGTCTTTTCCAACCTTATTGATTCCATGATTCTATGAAAAGCTGGTGTAGATGCTGCAGTGAAAAGGAACACTATCATGTTGCTATATCAAGTGGACAGACTGCTCAACAGAGACACAGCTCCACTTAAGAGCAGGTCAGTATCCAGAATATTGGGCTGCAAACATCTCTGCAAGACTGAAAGACAGGGCATCTTTTGTCTTTCACTGTTTCATGCAGTTTACTCTTTCTTCTCTGCTAAAAATAAAGGAAAAAAAATGTCAACTTAGTGCAGGTAAACTGAATTGAGATGCATGAAATAAGGAATAAAGGTAGTATTATTAAAGCTTTCCAGTCCAGAAAAGTCCCTGAAGTATCATATAGCAAAGCAATAATATAACTTGGGAAGTTAATTTTCAATTAGCTGCAATACAAACAAAGCAATATATACCTCCAAAAATCAGAAATAGCTTCTAAATAAGTGCAAAGCATCTGTTATTTGCAGTGATTTAGATCATTAAAATATGTTTATGCTGCTTCTGTGAGTGTATCACTTTTGCAACACTACTTTAATTTCTCTAAAAGACACACAGTGTTTGTCTCTTCTCCTACTCTCATGATCTGTTCTATATTTATACATATATATATACACATAAATAACATTTTATACTGTATTTAGAATAGTTCCAAGTATAGAAAAAGGAATTTACAAGAGACTAAATGGCAGCACACTCTTTAAATGGCATGTTCTGTTCAGAGAAGACACCTTGTCTTTCTAGCAAGTACTTTTTCAAGTAGGTATTGCAGAAGCACCTAAGCAATCAGGGTCTTGGAAACAGATGAAAACAAGAACTGCAATATTAGATTAGATTCACAGTTCATCTAGTCTTATATCTTTTCTCCTACAATGGCTTACACCAAGGTAAAAAACCCACACAGTAGATGGATCTACTCCACTTATATCCACTTGAATTTCAAATAGCAACAGACTGTTTTAAACCCTGAAAAGCATGAGTACAGTGGCCATCAATCTCATATGGATACACAAAACCAAACAACCCTCCTCCCCTCACTCCCCACCAGTCTTTATGCTTTGAAGGGTCTTTTCATTGGTCAAATGCAGTAAGAAAATATATCAGATGACGTTATAGATAAATCAGATGCCAAACATAATTTCAGGAATGGAGAATATTTTTAGATTTTATGAGAGGGAAAAAAATATAATAATAATATGGCTCTAAAATGGGTAATCTTCTATTTCACTAAATGTGCTCTCTGACTGCGACCTCGTATGCCAAGCTTCAGCCCTGAAGCAAATTGTTATAGCCAAGCTATTAACTTCTAAAAATAGGGGGACGTAATGGAAACATTAAGATACCCACTCTTGGGCACAACCACAATCCAGAGGAGGATGAAACAACACACCCTTCTTTTTCTTTCTTTACCTCATCACATTAGTGTAGTTTGTGTCACTGAACTGTGTCTGTGTCAAATGTGGCTTTGTTTAGCTAGCTCCCTTCTAAACAGTAGCTTATGATGCTGATATTTAATCTCCCTCTGTCTTTCTCTCATGTTTTTAAAGAAACTTAATGGTTGGCAGATACTTCAGGTCAGGCAATTGCCATTTATGACTAAGTATTTTTAAAAGGTGCTGCCTCCCAGGTGAGAGAATAGACAGACTGGAGGATTGCAAGAGTGGTCTGAAAATAAAATGCTTTGCAAAAGGAGGTTTCTGCATTTTCACTTGAACCATTTTGAGAAACAGAATAGTGGAGTGAACATTTTGTAAGAAAATGTACAGCAGTGATTTACTTTTCTGTCATGAACTGTGCATTCTGTGTTTTATTACAGTGTACAGCATTTCTCATCATCTGCTATTTATTTTACATTCAGCACTGTAAAACCAAAGAAGCAGTGACTCACGAGTCAGCAGGTGGGTGCCCCTCTTCAGAGGCATTCCATGCTTTTTTGCCAAACCATTTAGCACATCTGTAGCCTTCACTAAATCATTTTTAAAAGTAATATCAGTAATAAGAGTCAGAGAGCCTTGAAAGGTATGTGTGGTATGTGTTCTGCAAACAGGCTCTCAACAAAAATCCCCAGAGCTGGGAACAACAGTAAAAATCATCTCAAAGGAGAAGTAGAGAGTGGAGAAAATGGATCTTGCTATAGAGGACATGCTATTTATGGAGGTCAATCTACATCAGTGACATAACATTTCAGGGCTATTCAGCTATAAACACATTCTCATGAGTCGTGCAGAGTTTTAAGGAAGAAATCAAAAGATGAGCACACAAAATGAGTGTGTATGAGTGCTTCTATCACAAACCCTAGCAGATTGCTTTTATACTCTGCCCACAGTGGGGTGTGTTGCAATCAGGGCAAAAGCAAACTGGAAAACAGGCTTTAGCACTTCAGAAGAGCTACCTAAATCAGTACACCGAGTCCCAGAAAATGCATTTGCAATGCAGGAATTTTCAGAAGTGTCAAGGAGACTTAGAAGCTCACTAGTGTCCACACTCCTGAGTCACCTGGACATTCCAAAAGTTACTCCTAGTAGTACTCCTGCTGGGGAGACTCCTAATTCTACAGCCATTTCACTGCAGGTAGATAACTATCTGGATACAGAAAACTTGTTAAAATCAAGTTAAAATCTCTTGAATTGTGTATGGCACAGGAGGTCTGCCCTTCTGCACGAGCGAACTGATGGCTTAGAACAGCAGGTGGCTTTGTATTTCTCTTCCTTGTGGGGACAAGAGATCATATTTTCAGAGCTTAAATGCCTAACTCTATTTCAATCCCACTTTTAAATCTGTCTCAATCCCTTTGGTTTCACTGTGGTTATTTGACAAGCAGGGTAATCCCCTGTCATGATAGACCCTCCCATGTGTTTTTCATAAACCTTACTGGCTTCTGAAACTGCATTTTCTAGACAATTTCTAGCCTCCAAGAGTGCTGTTCTTCACTTGCTACCATACTAGGCTTTCAATCACCTGAACATCTGAGCAAGACTGCCTCATTTGCTTGCCCAGCAGCTGAATGCTGCTAGGATGGTGCGAAACTTCTCCTGATTTCTGCTAATATAGTTTAGATAATGCATGGAACCATCCCCAAAAAAGTTTCAATGTCTATTCATTCTCAAAAATATGAATATCTATCTGCCTCCAGACCCTTTGCTTTTTTAGCCCCTGTTGGCACCACAAAGTTCCAAAGAACATGATAATGGGAAATCACTTCTTGTATGTAACACAGAATTTCCAAAGTTTATCAAAATGTGTCGTAGAATAGAATTAATAAGCTTGGAAAAGTCCTTTGAGATCATTGAGTCCAACCTATCATCCAACACTATCTAATCAACTAAACCATGGCACCAATCACCCCACCCAGTCTCCTCCTAAACACCTCCAGTGATGGTGACTCCACCACCTCCCCAGGCAGCCCATTCCAATGGCAAATCGCTCTTTCTATGAAGAACTTCTTCCTAACAAACAGCCTAAACTCCCTGTGGCACAGCTTGAGATTGTGTCCTCTTGTTCTGGTGCTGGTTGCCTGGGAGAAGAGACCAACCTCCACCTGGCTATGATAGGTGTTTCCTTAGGAAGGATGAGTAGGTAAAAGTTTTAAAAGGCAAAACAATAAACCACTTTGTACACACATTTTAGACAGACCAGAGCAACTTGCTGCATGAGCACAAGAGAGCGCAAGTATTCATCCAAGGTGCCAGGTTAGCTTAGAGGACAGTGCTCCTAACTAGTACATAAACAGCTCCTCTCATCTCCTTTCCCTTCTTGCAGTGGCCAAGAAGATATAGGAAAAATCCATTTGTGTGCTGTTGTTCACAATCATGACAATAAAAGGGCTTGCTTCCTGGCAACTGATTCTGCTCTGCAAGCCTAACAATAAAAATTTGTTTAAGGGAACAAAGAAATGCTCTGAAGAGGATCCTGGAGTGATGCATTCATGAAAGAGATAGAAGACCTCTGAGACAAGAATTTCCTTCAGGTGCTTTGAAGAGGAAACCATATTGTTGGAAACATCTCACTTGGGATGGAGAAAAGATGACAAACTCAAAACATTTCAGCTGTAATTCAAGCCAAACAGTCGGTTTTTAGCAGTCATTTTATTGTACAGGACTATAATGAGTGTTAGCCATTATTGGACATATTTGGTCTTTTTGGGTCCTCTGACTGTCCCACTAATCAGCTACCACTCCTCAATACATCGCACGTCTTTAATACTGGCTTTAGTATTATGGCATAGTTTGTGGAGTAAATGATGGTACAAACCTCAAGGATTTGAAGAGTCACAGACTAGGTGCCACACATACAAAAAATACTCTCAGACTGTCCTGACAAATCATACTTCTCTTTTTTTCACTGTCATTATCTGTATGGAAAAGATATCAGACAAGTAATGATCATCCTAACGTCAATGAGCATATTAGCTCCCTTCAGTGAATCCTGAAGGGAGATGAATCCCCTAAGTTTATTTGAACGCTGTTTCTGGCACACAAAGCAGTAGCCCAAGTATGAAATAAGTGCACTTCCCACTTGCACAAGCTCTTGAGCAGTAATTGGGGTTGCCTTTTCCCTTCCAGACAGATTTGATTAGATAAGGTTTTCAAAAAGTGACTTCAGAGCACATGTGCCATTTGAAGCCTGTTAAGTCTGTTTCTATTTGAGTTAGACATTCTTTAAATTCCCAACCCTCAGAGATACATTCATACAGAAATTTAAGTGTCTGATTTTGACTTAATGTGTCTAAACAAAGTGCCTAGAAGTTGCTGAGTCTCTGTTTCATCCTCAGATCTGTCTTGGGTTGGAAGTGCCTCTAATTCCATATTACCTACATCTTTAACATACAGTCACACAGACACCTATGTAGGTAACTCTCAGTTGTCATATGTATGTAGAATAAAACAGAACAGAACAGAACAGAACAGAACAGAATAGAATAGAATAGAATAGGATTAACCAGGTTGGAAGAGACCTTTGAGATCATCGAGTCCAACCTATCATCTAATACTATCTAATCAACTAAACCATGGAGCCAAGCACCCCATCCAGTCTCTTCCTAAACACCTCCAGGGATGGTGACTCCACCACCTCCCTGGGCAGCACATTCCAATGGTTAATCACCCTTTCTATGAAGAACTTCCTCCTAATATCCAGCCTAAACCTCCCCTAGTGCAGCTTGAGACTGTGTCATCTTGTTCTGGTGCTGGTTGGCTATTTGATCAAATACTGATCTTGCTGAGTGCCTTAGAGCCCTGGGTCTCCCCTACACTCAGGGTGGCTTCTCATCAGCTCCCTTTTGGAGCAATTTGATAGTCTATCAAATCCAACGTATCACTTGGGTGAAAAAAAAAGAGTATTACTGATTTTTAGCTTGGTGGTTCAGACTCTTACCTGGGATCTAGACTGTTTTGTGGGTTGTGGGGCTTAGGGTTGGTGGTTTTCTGTGGCTTTGAGTGGCTTTTTTGTATACACAACCATTTCTTTTAAAAAGTATAATAGCTTGAGAAGGAAGTAATGAAATTATTACTGACTGTTGTTTCGTGGTTTTTCTTTTTTTCCCTGGTCTGTAGAACGCCTGGATTTATGTTTCTGCTCTAGCCTACACCACTGAGAGTTGAAGACAAGGCTCAGCCCTGTCCCAGTGACTGCTGTATTGGATATCCGTAGATGTCAAGGAAATCTTCACTTGCCTCCCAGGAGAAAGAGCTGGCCATAAGTACTTAATTCCAGAAAGTCCATAACTGACAACCTGATATCAGAAGCATTTCCAGTGGGAAATCACTGCCTTCCTGTGTTCTGGAATATGATGTCTGGCCACATTCAACTCTCAAGGGCTAGGTCCCATCTCTATTTTCAGCTTCACAAAGCAAGTAGACTGTTCAAGCAGCTGACTACTGCTTATCCATATTTTTTGAGATTCTCTCTTGTTTTGTCATTGTAGGAAAAAAAAATGTGTGTGGATTTGTAGGACTTGGAAGGGTGCAGTTTATTTTTTGAAAGAATCTACAGAGGTTTTGGCCTATGGCTCCACGTTTAGCTATTGTAAACATCTTTCTTCTTTTCAGAAAGAAATAAAGAGAATTTCTAAAGAGTCCCTTTTTTTTTTTTTTAACTTCTGATTGACAGTTCTGCCCCCAAAGCACAAGGCCATATTTTACTGTATCACTGAATTTCATATTAACACTTGGCAGAGCTCAACAATCTGCTGCAGAAGAGAGTCCTAACATCTCCCGAGAGCATGGCAAGGCAAACATGTCCAACTGCCTCACTTCAAGTCTAAAGAATGAGCAGGTGGAACCATCTTAACATTTCTACTACAAGGATAAGCTTAAAAGAAAATCCATTTAGGTGTACAATGCAGGTGTTTAATGTCAGTGTATAGAGGCACAGATGGTATTTCATGATTGACATTGCTTAGCCAGAAGGTTGATTTCTCTGGGTAGCAAACACTTACCACGTATCTCCCCCTCAACCAACCTCAACAAAATATGGAATTACGATCACCACACAGTACTTGTTTTGCTAATACACTCAGATTCATATTCAGATCTCAATCTTTTCTTGTCTTTGATTGAAAGAAAAAAAAAATTAAAAAATTATAGTTGCTACTGTTATTTCCTTTAGAGTTAATAATATTTTTTGGTACATTATTACTCTAATCTGTAGAGGTTAAAGAAAAAAAATTTCATCATGCTAACAAGCATCTAATTCACTGAGGAAATTTATCTCATTAGAACAGCATTTAAAGAATTAGTGAAGCTATTAGTGATTATTTTTCTGGCACCCATAAAATGATCTTCTTTATGTGAAAAACAATCAACAAAAGTTATGCAGTTTTAATTATCATCTTCAGCATAAGAGCACCAAAGGATAGAAATGTAACACTAAATGTAATGAAAAAAAAAAAGCAACAGTGTTCAGATAATATTGCAGAAGAAATCGAATATTGTGAAGCATGGAATTACACACCAGAAATCTCATATATATTTAAATGAAAAGTTCTAATGGGAGGCCTTTTAATCTAATGAAAACATATGAATTTGCACAGGACAATGTCTCTCATTTAAGCTATCAGATTTGATAAAACGCTCTCAGAAAGGTTTAGGTCTAATTGTGTTTTCAAAAACATAACAACCGACAGAGAAATGCAATAATCTTCTTGAAGGGAACCAACAGAAATAATTAATTAAACCACTGTCATACAGCAAAGAAAATGAGGCAGATATGTGCCTTGTTTCCCAGAGTAGAAGCACATTCAGTAGATACTGAAACATCAGACTTGTTTAATCAGTATTGTTTCATCACTATAACAAACCTTCATGTGACCACTTTAAATATATCTTTTTCATGACTCGTCAAGTCTTGGTATTCACAATTAATCCAATCACAGAATCACCAAGGTTGGAAGAGACCTCAAAGATCATCAAGTCCAACCCATCACCACAGACCTCGTGACTAAACCATGGCACCCAGTGCCACGTCCAATCGCCTCTTGAACACCTCCGGGGACAGTGATTCCACCACCTCCCTGGGCAGCACATTCCAATGGCTAACGACTCTCTCAATACATACCTACAGTTTAACAGTTTACCACTAAACAATGACTTCCCTCAGAAACACTTCTTCCAATGGTAAATATTCATATTAGTTAATTAATTAGACAATGGTAAATGATTTGACATTATTTCTCCTCTTAATAGCAATGAGAAATTAAACACTTAATGCTTCCATAGCTCTATATATTAGGATAGGATAGGATAGGATAGGATAGGATAGGATAGGATAGGATAGAATAGAATAGAATAGAATAGAATAGAATAGAATAGAATTAACCAGGTTGGAAAAGATCTTTGAGATTATCGAGTCCAACCTATCATCTAACACTGTCTAATCAACTAAACCATGGCACCAAGCACCCCATCCAGTCTCTTCCTAAACACCTCCAGAATTATACCTATTTATTTCTCTCTCTAACTTCTTATCTCACTCTCTATATTTTTTCCTCTGCTTTTTTTTCAAGTTTCCCTCCTCTCTGATCCACTTGTGTCTTTAAGGCACAAGTGACCAAGAACTTTCATTGGCTCGAATAAACTAGGGCACCAAGAGCCCCATCCAGTCTCCTCCTAAACACCTCCAGTGATGGTGACTCCACCACCTCCCTGGGCAGCACATTCTAATGGCCAATCACTCTAGGAAGAACTTCTCCCTAACATCCAGCCTAAACCTCCCCTGGCACAGCTTGAGACTGTGTCCTCTTGTTCTGGTGCTGCTTGCCTGGGAGAAGAGATCAACCCCCACCTGGCTACCACCTCCCTTCAGGTAGCTTCAGGATCCTAGCATTATTTCTGTAGGCTTTCTGGCAAGGTTAAAAGCATGTTTCTAATATATTACTCTTTTCTACGCATGATCTAATAAAATGAATGCAGTAAGTGATAATGCCTGATGATACAATCATGTTTCTTAAATAAGTTTGTATTATTTAGTTTGTTTATAATGATTAAAAACTGGAGAAGTGAACAGTTCTGCATACATATTGCACTGATTATGTGAATGCCACCCTTAGTCCCAGGAACTGTGTAATTATAATTTCCCTTCGATAAAATGAAAGCAGTGCTCCCTTCTAGCTGTATGAGGTACTAGTTGAGTTGAGATCTCAGCACACATTTTTATGCTAACTACTCTATTTCCTACTATGATTAAATGGATGTTGTTTGCTCCCAGTTCTGTATCATTTTTAAGACGTGCAGGGGATGTTTGGCTTTATAACTGCATTTGAATAAACACAGACGCTATACACTTTTGTTCTCCAAACCATCTTTGAGCTAATTTTGACTTCAAGCAGACTTCTGCTACAATTAACTATATAAGTTTTAAATATCAAAGAATATTCCAGACTTGTTCTGTTTGAATTATATGCCATGACACATACATTATGACTCGAAGAAAGTTTTAAAGGACTTTGCTCATTGGAAGTCATTATGCTTTTCATGGGCAGTCAGAACAAATGTTATTAAAATGAATATCTCAGTGAGAGTCAATTATTTATCACAGGTTTTTCTTATAATGATACTACTTTCCTATTTTACATCCTGACAAAAATTCATACGAAATAATAGTTATTCACAAGCCAGTATTATTTGACTTCAGCAAAGAAAAAGATTTTCTTCGCCTCACAGAGTTTCTTTTTTTTTGCCTTTTGCCGTGCTTTCTAAAGAGAAATCCAGTCGTATTGAAAAGGGGTTTTCAGAATCAGGTTTCAAGAAGGGGATAGTAGATGCAAGTAATTTGAAAATAACTCTTTCTTCCTTCCTAATGCCTGTATCTGGACACATTGAGCTGAGCTGAGCAAAATTAACTTTAACTTCAGGACAACAAGCACTGGCCATAAGCTCTGAGTGCACTATTAGGAAACATGGTATGTATGCAGGTTATCAGTAACATGTTGTCCACATCTGAAGTAACCTAAAATGCTTCCTCATTTTCACTTTATAAATTGCTTAATAACAGTTAAACAAAATTACTGCATTGTATTGTTTATAAGTAACATTCTTATAGGATTTTAGCTATCTTTAAAGCAAAATATCACTGAATCACAGAATAACTAAGGTTGGAAGAGACCTCAAAGATCATCAAGTCCAACCTGTCACCACAGACCTCATGACTAAGCCATGGCACCAAGTGCCAAGTCCAATCCCCTCTTGAACACCTCCAGGGATGGTGACTCCACCACCTCCCTGGACAGCCCATTTATAATGTCTCTTTTCAGATATTTTCAAACATGAAAAATAACTTTTAAGTATGTGCTATAAGCTTCCTTTGCATTCAATTGCTCTTCATGATATTTTACTCAATGTCAAGATTTCCTAGACAATCCTGTTTATTGGATCATGAAAACTGCCCTTTTTTCTTAGCAGACCACAGCAAATTCAACTCAATAGTTCCAATCTGCAGAGCTTGATGGACTTTTTAGCAATCCAGCAAAACATTCAAACATGTATGTAATTGTGTAAACAAAAATGTATGAAATCATTATAAATAGAGACTGCACTCACAGAAGCAAAATGAGAAGCTGCACGTTTTTATGCACAGTGTATTCTTTAACATCACTCCTTTTGGATGCAAATTTCCACTCCTTATGTTATCCTTTCACAGAAGCACAGAATCAACTACGTTGGAAAAGACCTCAGAGATCATCAAGTCCAACTTAATAGCTAATACCTAACACCTCATGACAACTAAACCATGGCATCAAGTGCGATTTCCAATTCTTTTTTTGAACACCTCCAGTGATGGTGCCTCCACCACCTCCCTGGGCAGCCCATTCCAATGGCAAATTAAATTACTCTCTCAGTGAAGAACTTTCTCCTCACCTCCAGCATAAACTTCCCCTGGCACAGCTTCAGTCTGTGTCCTCTTGTTCTGGGGCTGTTTGCCTGGGAGAAGAGACCAAACCCCTCCTGTCTACAACCTCTCTTCAGGTAGTTGTAGACAGCAAAAAGGTCTCCCCTGAGCCTCCTCTTCTGCAGGCTGAACAATCCCAGCTCCCTTAGCCTCTCCTTGTAGGGCTTGTGTTCAAGGCCTCTCACCAGCCTCACTGCCCTTCTCTGGACACGTTCAAGTGTCTCAATGTCCTTCTTAAATCGAGGTGCTCAGAACTGGACACAGTACTCAAGGTGCAGCCTAACCAATGCAGTATACAGGGGCACAATGACTTCCCTGCTCCTGCAGGCCACACTATTCTTGATGCAGGCCAGGATGCCACTGGCCTTCTTGGCCACCTGGGCACACTGCTGGCTCATGTTCAGCCTACTATGAATCAGTACCCCCAGGTCCCTTTCTGGCTGGGCACTCTCCAACCACTCTGACCTAAGCCTGTAGAATTGCATGGGGTTGTTGTGACCAAAGTGCAGCACCCAGCACTTGGACTTGTTGAATGTCATCATGTTGGACTCTGCCCATCTGTCCAGCCTGTCAACATCCCAGCTGGATGTGGCACCGTTCACTACCACTCTCTGGGCTCAGCCCTCCAGCCAGTTCCTAACCCAGCACAGAGTGTTGCTGTCCAAGCCATGAGCTGACAGCTTAGCCAGGTGTTTGCTGTGGGGGTCAGTGTCAAAGGCCTTGCTGAAGTGCAGATAGACTACATCCACAGCATTCCCCACATACCGCAGGCGGGTCACCTGGTCATAGAAGGAGATCAGGTTGGTCAGGCAGGACCTGCCCTTCCTGAATCCATGTTGGCTGGGCCTGACCCCTTGGCCATCCTTCAGGTGTGCAGTGATTGCCCCCAAGATGATCTGCTCCATAATTTTCCCTGGCACTGAGGTCAGGCTGACAGGTCTGTAGTTTCCAGGTTCCTCCATCCGACCCTTGTGGATGTGCATCACATTGGCCAGTTTCCAGTCATCTGGGACCTCTTCAGTGAGCCAGGACTGGTGGAGAATGATGGAGAGCAGCCTGGGCAGCTCATCTGCCAGCTCTCTCAGCACCCTGGAATGGATCCCATCTGATCCCATGGACTTGTGAGTATCCAAGTGGCTCAGCAAGTCTGTAACTACTTCCTCATGGATTTAAGGGAGACTACACTGCTCCCTGACCCCATCTACCAGTTCAAGAGGCCAGTTATCCTGAAGTCCTCCTGCCTTACCGCTGGAAATGGAGGCAAAGAAGGTATTTAGTACCTCAGCCTTTTCCTCATCTTTAGTTACAATGTTCCTCTCCAGATCCAATAAAGAGTGGAGGTTCTTCTTGCCCCTTGCTCAGCATTCACTGTATTTCCTGCTGAGGTGAAAGCTGGCAGCTTACATTTTCAAATTCCCAGTTTCAACATTTCATCCTCAGAAATTAAAACAAATATTTGGTATTGCTTTCGAACTAGACATTTATAAATGAGTTTGGAAATTTTCATTTAGGGAAAAATGCATTTTATCCAAACCCAAAACTTTCCTTTACTTCTGTTCACTTTTAATGACTTCATCATGTGAGTATTATTCTGCCCTGCATCAAGTGGTGCATCCTGTATTACCGTGCACTACAGCACATTACATCTTCTGTATTCTTTTGTTGGTTTGGTTTGGTTTTAAAATATCAGGATAAATGTGACTTAGAATGAATGGAAACAGCTCCATTTCTAGATGAGCATCAATTTTGTGATGAGAAATGTCTGTATCCAGAGGTCATAGAAATGAACAGAAGTGTTGCAGCTCATTTTGAGATACCTTGAACAAATCAGAGAAGAGCAGCGCTTCACAAAACCAATCTTGTCTCAGGGATGTTAATCTTCCAAGTCTCCCGCTACAGTTGATGGAGAGACAGAAGCATCTCTACAGGTAATTCAGTAGGATTCTATAATCCTCAGAAGAGGAATCCTGAAACTAATTTTACATTCTGCTTTGCTCTCAGGAGGAATCTCTCTCTTCCTATTGATTATGTTGAACCTGGGGAGATTAGCCCCTGGGTGGTCCTTATGTTTACACCCCAAAGGTCAAACTGTTCCACCAGAACTCAGATGCAAGCTAATCTAAAGTGTAATCTCAAATGTTGCTCTCTGTAGCTGCTGTCTTAACTTACTTATATGTATAAAACTTTATAACTGGAAATATTAAATACTGTTACTGTTTGGACTACAGTCGGTAGTGAGAAACAATGAATAAAGTAATATTAATGTATCAAGATATATTTTAATATCAATATTGGACATATACTTTAATTTTTAGGGGGGGAAATACCTTTAAATAAGTTTTTCTTGTATTGCAAATAATTATTTTGTGACTTTTCTTTTCCCTTAATGAAAGGAAAATTACCTGGTCTTTTCTCACAGATAATTAGTGATAAAACAGGAGGGAACAGCCTCAAGCTGCAACTGGGTAGGTTTAGACTGGACATTAGGAAAAAAAATCCATAGAAAGAGTGGACAGGTATTGGAATGTGCTGCCCAGGGAGGTGGTTGAGTCACCAACCCTGGATGCATTTAAGTCATTTGGATGTGGTGCATGGGGATATGGCTTGGGGATGAACCTTGTAGAATAGGGGTATTAGTTGGACTTGGTGATCCTGAGGGTCTTTTCCAACCTCAATGTTTCTGTGATTCTGTGAACATGATTTAAAGAGACATTTTGTCTTCATCAAGGAAGGATTTACTGTGTAGGTTCAATAAATAGGGGGAAAAAACAACCAAACAAACAACAAAAAAACCTACCATCAAACCCTGCTTTTAAATATTTTCACTTCTGTTTATTTCATTTTCTACATTATATTGGGATATATAATGAACACTGTCACCACTGCAGCAGTAACAGCTACACCTCAGCAACCTCCACAAGACAAAGCCTAGTGTTGGAAATTAATGTCTTACAAGGTGACAACTCCATTTTCTTTTACTGCTTGGTTTAGGGTTCATGTAACAAGTGCCATGAACATTCCATCACAATTGTATTCCCAGTATTCTGTGTCATTGTTAAAGCAAAGTGTAGTCAATATGGTAATCCTTATGGCTCATCAAGGTTAGACGTGAGAAAGATCAAGCAATTGCCATAAAATCATGGGCAGCACATTCCAATGGCTAATAACTCTCTCTGTGAAGAACTTTCTCGTCACTTCTAGCCTAAACTTCCCCTGTTGCAGCTTAAGACTGTGTCCTCTTGTTCTGGTGCTGGTTGCCTGGGAGAAGAGACCAACCCCCACCTGGATGCAACCTCCTTTCAGGTAGTTGTAGAGAGCAATAAGGTCTCCCTTGAGCCTCCTCTTCTCCAGGCTAAGCAACCCCAGCTCCCTCAGCCTCTCCTCCTAGGGCTTGTGCTCGAGGCCTCTCACCAGCCTCATTGCCCTTCTCTGGACATGTTCAAGTGTCTCAATGTCCTTCTTAAATTGAGGGGGCCAGAACTGGACACAGTACTCAAGGTGTGGCCTAACCAGTGCTGAAAGACTGTCTAAACACTCCTCCTATTAGTTGATCCAACTTTGTTCCCTAGAGTGTATTTTTTTGAATTATTGTCTCAAGCAATGGGGCTATCACAACTATCCACAGTTAGCTACAAACCATTCAGTCATATTTAACTCACATTTTGTGTTAACTATGGTGAAGCATTAGGCTTGGCCATCCACCAGATGCCTGCCCAGACTCTCTTATTATCCTTCCTCAACAAAACAGAGAAGAAAGTAAGATGCAAAAGTTCATGCATCTAGACAAAGACAGATCTCTCACCTATTACTGTCACAGGCAAAGCAGATGTGACTAGTGGAACATTAATTTATTGTTCATTAAAATACATTTCGATGATGTAAAATAAAGATAAATGCTAAAAGTTTTCCTGCCCACTCCCTTTCCCCCAGGGCTCCTATACCCACCTTTGCTCTCTAGTCTAGTATCTCTTCTCTGTATGAACAGCATAGGGGAATGGGGAATAGGAAGTCATGGTCAGCGTATAACAGGTCCTATCTGGAGGTTTAGACTGGATGTTAGGAAGAAACTCTTCACAGAAAGAGTGATTGGCCATTGGAATGGGCTGCCCAGGGAGGTGGTGGAGTCACCATCACTGGATGTGTGTATGAAGAGACTGGATGGGGTGCAGGGTGCCCTAGTTTAGTTGATTAGATAATGTTGGACGATAGGTTGGGCCCAATGATCTCAGAGGTCTTTTCCAACCTGGTTAATTCTATCCTATCCTATCCTATCCTATCCTATCCTATCCTATCCTATCCTATCCTAACCTATCCTATCCAATTCTTCCTCCTCACACTTTTCCCTCCTCCCACATGGGCTCTACATGGGCTGCAGTGCCTTCAGGACACGTCCACCAGCTTGATTATGGACTTCTGCGCAGTCTGCCACGTGGATATCTCCTCCACCATAATCCTCCATGGGCTGCAGGAAGACAATCAGCTTCACTACAGTCTTCTACAGAGGATTTCAGGGAAATATCTGTTCTGGCCCTTGGAGCAACTCCTTCCTCTCCACCATCTCTCACCTGGGGAACAGTCTATAAGGCTGTTACTCACTCCTCACTGACTCTGCAGCATTTTATGATTTCTTAAATATGCTTTATCTGAGATATCAACATCTTGGGTTCTGGGCTCAGTTGAGCCCTGTGGTGAGTCTGGTTGAAGCTGACTGGAACCCATAATGTTCAGCATGGGGCAGCACCAGCCTCTCCTTACAAAGGCTGCCCCTGCCAGTCCCAGCTACCAGCACCTGGCCACCTGTGCTCAGGCACTCTGTAAAACTGTGTGTCTTACAAGACTGTAAAAAAGTCCCCAATCTCCTTGGGGTCAGCTCTTGACTCTGCTAACACCTATGACAAAACTGTGCTACTGTTTTTACCTGTAGTATTTGGATTTGCTTAGTTATGACAAACTTATTTAGCCATTTTAAAGTTCCCTTTCAAAGGAGGAACTTACGAATGTATTTTCTTATAAACTTCCCTTCTCTGTTTTTCCAACACCCCTGCACTGAAAGAATGGTATCTGAATTTGCATTTAGATACATTACCATTTATCCTTACTATCTTTTATGTATAATCCCTCAGCCTACAACAATTTGTTAAGTAATATTCAATGATTTTTTAAATGCTTAATTAAAATGCTGTTATATCACAGCTAACCTTGCACCTTCATCTTTTGAGTGGTTCTGTCCAAAATATTTTGTCTTCTAGAAAAGTACATCCTTTGTAGTTGAAGTTAAACTTGAACTTGAACTTCATTCAACAACAACATTCAACAGTTCTAACAGAAGTTTAATTTTAAGAGACAGTAATTCCAAAGTAATGGGGTAGTTTTGTTGCAGAAATATTGGAAACCTCAGAGACCAAAACCAACAACATGTCAGGTAAGACCTGGTGAGAACAGCCAAGAAAGAAAGCATAGATGGAAAGAAAAGTCAAGATCAAGAGTAAGAAGAACAAAATTGTTGAACACTTTCTTGATTCAGATAAAGAATAGGCCATCAGTGACTTCAGTCAATTAAATGGATGAAGATTAAATTGATTTGGAAAAGATGAAGGAAAAAGTTGTAGGAGAATGATAGATTATTCACATTTTGCACATAACTAATTTCCCTGGATAATATAGTTCCATCTCTAGACACATAAAGTATCATAATATAAAATAAATAAAGAATACATTTTTACAGCATGATTATGCCTAAGGACTTTTAAAACAAAACAGATGACAGGAATACATAAGGCTGCTTTTCATAATGCTTAATAATGTATATCAGTACTGGTGGGTTTATTGTCTTAATTAACTCTGAATTATATTACATGACTTAAGAGAAATGAACAACAGTGATCATTGAAAGAAAAACTGATTGAGACCAATACAGCTACTGTTCATTCTTTGGACCTCTCAGAGGACCTAATCTGGGAAAGTGTATCATGGGTGCTCTAGTACAGATTTCAGGCACAGATTTAAGGACTACAACACACTGGAGGCACTCTACCTTCAATGAACATGCACATCATTAACAACCTGTCATTTAACAGATGTAGAGCACACAACAAATACTTAGAGACATTATTCCAAGGAGAACAAGTTACTAGTTTGTCCTTTTGATATGCAGCTGTAATTGGGAACCTTACATTCATTTTAAGTCGCATCTGTCCTAGGAGCAGTGATCAAACTTCTGTAGGTATTAATATGTGTCTTCTAATGGTTTACATTTAGAAACTAGGAAAACAGTCAATTTTCTTATAAATGAAACAAAAATGTGAGTTAAAGTCCACCTGCGGTTTATTTTTAAACAACTAAATGTGACTTTAATCCCAAATAGCATGAGTAATGGGAAAAATCCGAGAAGAGAAGAGAAGAGAAGAGAAGAGAAGAGAAGAGAAGAGAAGAGAAGAGAAGAGAAGAGAAGAGAAGAGAAGAGAAGAGAAGAGAAGAGAAGAGAAGAGAAGAGAAGAGAAGAGAAGAGAAGAGAAGAGAAGAGAAGGGAAGAGAAGAGAAGGGAAGAGAAGAGAAGGGAAGAGAAGAGAAGGGAAGAGAAGAGAAGGGAAGAGAAGAGAAGGGAAGAGAAGAGAAGGGAAGAGAAGAGAAGGGAAGAGAAGAGAAGGGAAGAGAAGAGAAGGGAAGAGAAGAGAAGGGAAGAGAAGAGAAGGGAAGAGAAGAGAAGAGAAGAGAAGAGAAGAGAAGAGAAGAGAAGAGAAGAGAAGAGAAGAGAAGAGAAGAGAAGAGAAGAGAAGAGAAGAGAAGAGAAGAGAAGAGAAGAGAAGAGAAGAGAAGAGAAGAGAAGAGAAGAGAAGAGAAGAGAAGAGAAGAGAAGAGGAGAATTAGCCAGGTTAGAAGAAATGGCCAATATAGATCTGAATAAAGAGTATGATATTGTAAATCATACTAATAAAAATTATAGTCTAGAACATAAGGTCATGTAATTTGGAATTGACAATGGTACTTTTTGCTATCAGCTAGAATTTCATCAATTTGAAGAGATAAAGGGAAAGATCTGCAACCTATCATCCAACACCAATTAATCAACTAAGCCATGCAACCAAGCATCCTATCAAGTCTCCTCCTAAACACCTCCAATGATGGTGACTTCACCACCTCCCCAGGCAGCACATTACAATGGGCAATCTCTCTCTCTCTGTAGAATTTCTTCCTAACATCCAGTGTGAACATAAATTATTTTACTTTCTTTGCATCCATGCAGCACAGGTCCCTTGAAATCCAGAATAATGTACTCGTTGCCTGCTGCACCAGATTTCCTGAACTCTGCAGTATGACATCCCACCTACGAAAGAACCTCAATTAACCACAATGAAGGAATTTGGGTAAGGTAATGAATTTTTTATTTATCAAATTTAAGAGAGTCACATCAGTATTTTAGAGTACACAATGAATGTTTTGCTGACCAAAAAAATAAAAATTGAAAGACTGTATCCTCAAGATTTTATATATTTATGTAACATAACAACTGTAAGAATACTGCAGAATGCAGCTTAATTAAGTTTAGAAAGTTTCCTGCCTTTCTCATGTACTCAGTTGCTGAGTCACATTTCCTTATGGCTGTGACTATGTTATCAGATCATCCAGACAGAACCTTCATGTCTAGTTGCTAATTATTCTTTATTACAGTTCATATTATTTCTAATATAAATGGGCAGTTTTCAGGAGTTATAATTAATTTTATTACACTACCATTACTATTTCATATACCCACTGGCCTTTTATAACTGCAAAAGAAGAAGAAGAGAAAAAATTAAATCATGAGAAATACCACAGCCTTTTATAGAAAAGATTCCAGAATTTTTTATGACAACTCTAGTATAACTTACAAGAAATATTTTTGTGTTAATGTGGGTACAGCCCAAACATGCACCCTCACCCCAACAGAGCCTCTGGCATTTAAATTCTATAGTTTAAGGACACAGTCAATTGAAGTTCATGAAAAGCTTTGAGCAGTAGCAATGTACAGGCTTTTTACACAAGGTACAAGAATTTGATTTTCATATAGTTTGCCACTTTATCTCATTATCTTTCCATCACTATGAAATTTACAGCACTTGACAAAGTTGCCTGGTATACAAAAAGCACGAAATCTATGCAACATACATAATGCCATTCAGAAAAAGCATTGTAAGAAATTAAAATCCAAGTCAGATGAGAACTTTACTATCTTCTTTACTGAAATACTGGTACACCCATTGCCTTTGTACCATAGTTTCAATTATCCAGATATTATATTCATCATACAGTCAGTATTCAAGAGTACTTCATGTGACTAACTTTAGCAAGATCAACACTTCTGACAAAGATCAACAAAGCCTGCAAATGCAAGACAAAGCAATGATCAGTCTTGTCATGTCACAGTGACAAAATAACATAAAACTGCATGAAAACATAACCCAGTAGTTTCCAAGGTGCTCTGCTTTCTCCTAGCCTGGAGAAGAGGAGGCTCAGGGGAGACCTTATTGCTGTCTATAACTACTTGAAGGGTGGTTGTAGCCAGGAGGGGGTTGGTCTCTTCTCCCAGGCAACCAGCACCAGAACAAGAGGACACAGTCTCAAGTGGCACCAGGGGAGGTTTAGGCTTGAGGTGAGGAGAAAGTTCTTCACTGAGAGAGTCATTAGCCATTGGAATGGTCTGCCCAGGGAGTTGGTGGAGTCAGCATCCCTGGAAGTGTTCAAGAGGGGATTGGACATGGCGCATGGTGCCATGGTTTAGTCATGAGGTCTGTGGTGACAGGTTGGACTTGATGATCTTTGAGGTCTCTTCCAACCTTGGTGATTCTGTGATTCCTTCCGTTGGCGAAATCTACTTTGACAATTAGCTGGTAGCAGAGGGGCCTGTCTAGGTAGCTAAGGAGCCATTCATCCAGGTTACAGTGTGATTTTGTGCTCTGGTATTTGTAAATATGCTCTATCTACATATCAGGCGATCAGCTTGTATTTGCAGATGTTATTCTTTCCCAGGTTTATTCACATAAAGACTGATTATCATCCTTTTTTCTTTTTCTAAATTTTCCCTAACTCCAGAAAAGATAGAGCTGGGATTTTTTAAAGAAAAAGCACCACTCCCCTTACTATTTTGCCTAAAACCATCCTTCCTAAAAGAAGTATGAATGCTGATTTTAACATTCCAGTCATGTGAATCATACCCTCAGGTTTCTGTTGTACCAACCAGGTTGTGTTTATGCTCATAAATAAGCAATTCCAATTCTGCTTGTTTATTACCCAAGCTCCTATCATTGTGTATAGGCAATTAAAGATTAAAGAATTTCTTGTCTCTTCGTCCTTTGGTCTCTTGATTAATTTTGTTCTCAGCATCACAATTCTGTGCTGGAAGTTCAGACATTTCTTCTTTTCACCCTTCTATTTGATGCCATCCTAAGTAGTGCAGTATATTTCTTTGGTAATTCTCTCTCTTTTTTAAAGGAGCATTAGAAAAACTTATGGGATTCCTAATACCCATATTGAAATTAATTCTCAGAATTGATTTACATTGTATTAGTACAGTAACACCTTAGTAGAAATCAATAGTTGGCTGGCAACCTAGTGTGTCATGCTTCGGTGCTTACTTTTAAAGAAAGCTTCAGGGTTGCTGATACTGTGTCACATTTCCTATCTTTGTTCCAGGAGGAGGTAGTAATGTTTTTCCCCTTGCATTTTTGACGGTTTGGTTGCAGCTTTGGTGTCTTAGATTGATCCAGAGTACGAAACCCTCTTCCTCTACAATTGGGCTGGCTTACAGCTACACCTTGATTCACTTAGAGACTATCAGAGCATATTTTTCAGGTGTGGAGTATTCCTGCATAAACTGAGTGCAAGGCTATGCTCAAGTAATGTTGTGGAAAAGAAGTCATCTTTTAATGCTTTATGTCTAACAAGAGTAAGAGGATCACTTGCTTCAAAGAGTCACTTCCTATGTTGCTAGTCCATTCAGATAGACAAAAATTGTTAATATGGAGATGGCACTGCAATGGACTGCCCAGGGATGTGGTGGAGTCAACATCCCTGGAGATCTTTAAGGAAAGATTGGATGTGGCACTTAGTGACATGGTTTAGTCAATGTGGTGTTAAGTCCCAGGCTGGACTTAATGATCTCAGAGGTCTGTTCTAGCCTTAATAATAATAATAATAATAATAATTCTGTGATTCTGTGAATTGGAGCTCTCCTCAGCCTCTTGGATTGCCACAAGTCCATGGGAACAGATGGAATCTATCCTAGGGTGCTGAAAGAGCTGGCAAATGAGCTGGCCAAGCCACTCTCCATCATTTGTTAGCAGTTCTGGCTCACTGGAGAGATCCCAGAAGACTGGAAGCTGGCCAACGTGGTGCCCATCCACAAGAAGGGCCGGTTGGATGAGCCAGGGAATTATAGGCCTGTCAGCCTGACCTCAGTGCCAGGCAAGATTATGGAACAGGTCATCTTGAGTGCAATCACACAGCACTTACAGGATGGCCAAGGGATCAGGCCCAGCCAGCATGGGTTTAGGAAGGGCAGGTCCTGCCTGACCAACCTGATCTCCTTCTATGATCAGGTGACCCACCTGGTGGATGTGGGGCAGGCTGTGGATGTAGTCTACCTGGACCTCAGCAAGGCCTTTCACACCATCCCCCACAGCAAGCTCCTGGCCAAGCTATCAGCCCATGGCTTGGATGGGAGCACACTGCATTGGGTCAGGAACTGGCTGGAGGGCCGAGCCCAGAGAGTGGTGGTGAATGGTGCCACGTCCAGCTGGCAGCCAGTCACTAGTGGTGTGCCCCAAGGATCAGTGCTGGGCCCCATGCTCTTTAACATCTTTATTGATGATCTGGATGAGGGCATTGAGCCCATCATCAGTAAATTTGCTGACGACACCAAGCTGGGGGCAGGAGTTGATCTGCTGGAGAGTAGAGAGGCTCTGCAGAGGGACCTCGACAGGCTGGGCAGATGGGCAGAGTCCAACGGCATGAGATTTAACACATCCAAGTGCTGGGTTCTGCACATCGGCCACAGCAATCCTGCAATCCTATAGGCTGGGGTCAGAGTGGCTGGAGAGTGGCCAGGCAGAGAGGAACCTGGGGGTACTGGTCGATGGTAGGCTGAACATGAGCCTACGGTGTGCCCAGGCAGCCAGGAGGGCCAATGGCATCCTGGCCTGCATCAGGAATAGTGTAGCCGTCAGGTGCAGGGAGGTTATTCTCCCCCTGTATGATGCACTGGTTAGGCCACACCTTGAGTCCTATGTCCAATTCTGGGCCCCTCAGTTTAGCAAGGATGTTGAGTTGCTGGAGCGTGTCCAGAGAAGGGCAACAAAGTTGGTGAGGGGTTTGGAACACAAGCCCTATGAGGAGAGGCTGAGGGAGCTGGGGTTGCTTAGCCTGGAGAAGAGGAGACTCAGGGGTGACCTTCTTGCTCTCTACAACTACCTGAAGGGAGGTTGTAGACAGGCAGATGTTGATCTCTTCTTCCAGGCAACCAGCACCAGAACAAGAGGACACAGTCTCAATCTGTGCCAGGGGAGGTTTAGGCTGAATGTTGGGAAGAAGTTCTATACAGAGAGTGATTGCCCATTGGAATGGGCTGCCCAGGGAGGTGGTGGAGTCACCATCACTGGAGGTGTTCAGGAGACTTGATGGGGTGCTTGGTGCCATGGTTTAGTTGTTTAGGTGGGTTGGATTGGTTGATAGGTTGGACGCGATGATCTTGAAGGTCTCTTCCAACCTGGTCTATTCTATTCTATTCCCTCTTTTTCATTCAAGATACTTTATAGTAGCTTGAATTCACTTGAAATTGTTGTATATGAATGGGAAAAAAATATGCATGCATAAAATTGTAATTAAGATGCTATTGGACCGTGCTAGGACAGACTGAATCAAATGTCACTTTGTAGCAGTAAAGATCACACTCAAATTCCCATTACAGCACAACAAAATAAATTGTGACATGGTGGTATGATTTCCTTTCACCAATCTGTCAGCCTATAAAAGCTGCATAATTAAAAGAAGAAGGAAAAAAAAATATGTTCATCAGCAATCCTTCTTAAGTGTGTCATTTCTTAAGAAAATTGTATAAATAATTCAAGTTGTGACTTTAATTAGTGTTTAAATGATCAAGAAGATAGTTCTTTATTGTTGCCAGTGACTGTTTTGTCACCATAAAAATCACAGAAACGAAAAACTTCCTAAGACATCTAAACAGATGTTGGCAAACACAGACTGGTCACTGTATTTTTCTGTGTGTAAACTCAATTGCTTCAGTCATGCAAGCAGGGTTTACAGTTCATCTCTTGGGAGTATGCAAGTATCTTAATAAACCTCGGTTATGTGTTCCACAGTTAGCAGATATTCTTGAGACTGACCTGTATGTCCTGATTCAACTTCAATAAAAGTCAAAGAAACATCTTCACAGAATCAAATAATCACAGAATGTTAGAGGCTGGAAGGGACCTCGAAAGATCCAAAGTCCAATCCCCCTGCCAGAGCAGGATCACCTATACCAGGTCACACAGGAACACATCTGTACGGGCTTTGAATATCTCTAGAGAGGGAGACTCCACAACTCCCCTGGGCAGCTTGGTTCAGTGTTCTGTCACCCTCACAGTGAAATTTTTTTTCCCAGGTTGGAAGTTTTTATGCCTCAATTTCATCCCATTGCTTCTCGTCCTGTCATTGGGTATCACTGAGAAAAGTCTGACTCCATCCTCTTGGCACTCACCCCTTACATATTTATAAACATGAATGAGGTCACCCCTTAGTCTCCTCTTGTCCAAACTAAAGAGTCCCAGCTCCCTCAGTCTCTCCTCATAAGGAAGAAGTTCCACTCCCTTAATCATTTTTGTGGCTCTGTGATGGACTCTTACAAGCAGTTCCCTGTCCTACTTGAAATGAGGGTCTGTGAATTGGACACAGTATTTCATATGTAGCCTCACCAGGGCAGAGTAGAGGGGGAAGAGAACCTCTATCACCCTACTAACCACACCCCTTCTAATACACCCCAGAATGGCATTGGCCTTCTTGGCCACAAGAGCACATTGCTGGTTCATGGTCAACCCTCCATCCACTAGGACCCTTATTGTTAATGTTTGGAGAAGGAAAACACCCTGGTTATTCAGACTTTTGGGGATCTCTGACAGGATGTTGTGATTAAAGTTCTGCAGCTATCATAACTATGGGGTAGAATTCTCGTTCCATGGAAATTAGTCAAAGTTTTTGCTCCTGGCTTCACATATGATCTCTGTCTTAAAAGTTGTAATTCATTTTTCCAGCTAGAGATAAACAATATCACATTTGGCATGTTTTTGAATTACACCCAATCATCTCTCACTTCAAAACAAGGCCACTGAACCCCAGTGGGTCCTGTGCCATATGTCAGAGCCATGTGAATGTGTAAGACACAGAATATCTGAAAAAGCACTAAATGCCTATGTTTAGATCACTAAATTTTACCCAATGGCTTTTTAAGTTGAGAATAAAACGTCACCAGTAGGGAAAATGAAAAATTATTCCCTTTTTATACAAATTTGCATTTTTAATGCAATTTAAGCATGAGCTTGTCATTCAGCTAAGCCATCTTTTGTGACACAATGTGTTTGGAAAAAAATAGAGGGAACTGAATATGTGAAGAAGAAGATACTAGAAGATCTGAATTTTCCCACTTTCTCTGAAACTTCGTATGCTTTCTTTTCTCATTATGAGAAACTGACCTGGGGGTGCTGGTCGACGGTAGACTGAACATGAGCCTGCAGTGTGCCCAGGCAGCTAAGAGGGCCAATGGCATCCTGGCCTGCATCAGGAACAGTGTGGCCAGCAGGAGCAGGGAGGTCATTCTGCCCCTGTACACTGCACTGGTTAGGCCACACCTCAAGTACTGTGTCCAGTTCTGGGCCCCTCAGTTTAGGAAGGATGTTGACTTGCTGGAACGAGTCCAGAGAAGAGCAACAAAGTTGGTGAGGGGTTTGGAACATAAGCCCTACGAGGAGAGGCTGAGGGAGCTGGGGTTGCTTAGCCTGGAGAAGAGGAGACTGAGGGGTGACCTTATTACTCTCTACAACTACCTGAAGGGAGGTTGTAGACAGATGGATGTTGGTCTCTTCTCCCAGGCAAGCAGTACCAGAACAAGAGGACACAGTCTCAGGCTGCGCCAGGGGAGATAAAGGCTGGATGTTAGAAAAAAGTTCTATACAGAAAGAGTGATTGCACATTGGAATGGGCTGCCTGGGGAGGTGGTGGAGTCACCATCACTGGAGGTTTTTAGGAGAAGACTTGACGGGGTACTTGGTGCTGTGGGTTAGTTGCTTGGGCGGAGTTGGATTGGTTGATGGGTTGGACGCGATGATCTTGAAGGTCTCTTCCAACCTGGTTTATTCTATGTATGTATTCTATGTATGTATTCTATTCTATGACCTTAAAGTTGGTGCTCTGTTAATCTGTTTTGGAGCTTTTTGTTTGTTGGTTTTGGTTTTAATATATTATAAACCAAATCATCTTAATTTTGGTCTCAGTAATTTCAATCACGTGTACAGAAGCCTTTGGCTATAGATGAAAATTCAACCATTACAAAAGTGAATCAATTTTATGCCTTCATAACATACGACTCGGTATCTCTGCTCAAAACAGCCCCAGGTGAGCTCAGTGTATGTACAAAAACCAAGTATCATGCAGACATGTCTCCTGTTTCTAACAAAACAAACAAACAGGCAAACAAAACAAACAAAAAAGAGAGAGAAGAAAACATCAGTTCTGATTTATCAGATAGCATGCTCCACTGATAGATTTCTTCAAATGAAGTAATATGAAAATCAGCTCTAGGAAACAGAATTTCAGTACGTAAACATTCATATGTGTGAACTTGTACTTCCTAAATAGGAAACCTACTCCACACAGAGAGTGGAGCACAGAGAACTAGTCAACTGACCAAATGAAGATGACTACTTTAGCTTGCAAAGACTTGCTCTTGACTGACTACTCATCAGTTTCTGTAATGGGAGATGAACACCCAGCTAACACACAGAGCATTCTGAAATAAATCCTGGAACCCAGGCCTTGTTTCAGCTGCTGACACACAGGTAGCTAGTACCACTGAGGCAAGCAGAGTACCTGAGGCATACCTGAGAAGGCAGCTGACATAACACTCAAAATCTGTACCTGCTGAAGGTTAGATAAGGTAAGGTATCTCAGGTGGCACTAGACAGCTGTGTTTAGGCAACTGAATTGAACCTGTGGTGTCTCGCTAAAAAGCTTTGGCTGTTTCCAGACTTTTATAGACAGAGCAGAATGCAGACTAGTATAGATTTTAGTGCCATGATTATTGCTTTTACCACTAGCCCTATGAGGAGAGGCTGAGGGAGCTGGGATTGCTTAGCCTGGAGAAGAGGAGGCTCAGGGCAGACCTTATCGCTGACTACAGCTACCTGAAGGGAGTTTGTAGGCTGGTGGGGGTTGGTCATTTCTCCCAGGCAACCAGCACCAGAACAAGAGGACACAGTCTCAAGCTGTGCTAGGGGAGGTTTAGGCTGGATATTAGGAAGAAATTCTTCATGAGAGAGAGTGATTGGCTCTTGGAATGGGCTGCACAGGGAGGTGGTGGAGTCACCATCACTGGAGGTGTTTAGGAGGAGACTTGATGGGGTGCTTGGTGCCATGGTTTAGTTGATTAGATGATGTTGGATGATAGGTTGGACTTGATGATCTCAAAGGTCTCATCCAACCTGGTTTATTCTATTCTATTCTATTCTATTCTATTCTATTCTGTTCTGTTCTGTTCTGTTTTGTTCTACTAAAGAAAGCTATCCATATTATGTCAATCCAATTGGCCCTCAATATATTATAAAAGCATGCTATTGACAATATTCACAGGAGTTTACAATAAAATTGAAAAAGCAGTGAAAATCTTGCTTATGCATTTAGTGATGATTTTAAAAGCAGATTTTGAAAACACAATAGTTTATTCTTTCACCAATGAAACTATATTCTTGTATATTGCAAATGCACTCACAATCATCTTGGAATGCATTATTCCCATGATCCACAAATTTTCAAACTAAAAGGAGTTAGAGGGAAGCAGGGTGAGGAATCAAAACCAAATAAGCATCAGCTTATATTTCAGATAAATACAACTTTTTTCATTACTGTGTCTTGCAATATTGCATCAATGGTGGTAGGCTGATCTTGTGTGCAATGTAGGGTTTTAAGGAGTCAGCATTCTTAGTACAACAGATAGTGTTGGGAAAGGGTTTTCTATACTGCACAGAGAAGCAACAGTAATTTTTCAAGGGGGTCCTAAGTTTCTAGGAAAAATCCTAATATTTTTCAAGATACTTTTGAAGGACAAGAGATGTACAGGAAAAAAAATTGAATTACCTGTTCTTTGTCTCACTTTGTGTTTCATGAGTAAGTCTTATAGAGGAAGTAAAAAGTCACTTTGCAGTCCTCCTGGGGTAGTGCAATCGTGTATGAATCCATAATGTCCTCTCATCCATGCATCACTGGAGAAGGAGAAATCAAAGTAAGCTCTTTTTTCCCCCAGCCCTGCAGTGTGCTTACTTTCTCATTTTACTGATTACATGCTTTCATTACTTTTGAAATAATAGTAACACATAATAAAAACTTTAACTATTTGATTTAAACCATGTTGTTTGTCTTAAACAACATATGCAGAAATGGCTATTCACACCCTGAAACAAACACCCAGTAAATAAACAAAATAGCTACTATGAATTAGAGGAGCATTTTTACACTTCCTTCAGAATAAAACAGGGAAAAATAAATCCCATCAGTAAGTAAATGAAGTGGATCTCAGTGTAACCAATCTATGAGCTGAAAATTAGTTTCATTCCCATGGTAGGAAGGTTAAAAGATTCATAGATTAGAGGGCCAAAAGGGACTGTTGTGCTCAAATTTATAAACTTATACAGAGATTTCCAAAGGCACAGAAAACATTTGGTTACCCAATTCCCACTGACTTACAAAAAAAAGTTGGGTTTTAATTGTAGCTTCACCAAAAAAAAAATCTCTATTAAAAGTGTAGTGATTTGACCAATACCCTGAATCCTAAATCAGGATGCATACTAGTCAGTGTCACCCAGGATTCAATTGCCAGTGTCTCAACACAGTTAGAATGCAAACAAAATCTAGCCTTCTCCGTGCTCAGTGTTTTCCTTCTAACATTACCTGCAGAGGAGCCAAAAGAAATTTGTTTGCTACACATTCACAGACCTAGTCACCCATGGTGGTGGTGAAAGGACCTTTAGGTTAAATCAGAAAACACAATTTTTGGACTGTTTCTATCTGAGCTATGCAGAAATACATCCAAAATCTTACATCTTGGGAAAAAAAACCAACATGTGTTTGTTATATTATTTATGTGCTAAAACTCTCCCTTCTCTATGTGAGATGACCCAGTGACATCATCAAGTAATACTAAATTACAGGTTTTCAAGCTTCCTAAAGCACAAGTAAGATCTACTGCATTCAGCTTGGAAAGAGTTAAATGTATTCCAGTTACTGAAAAAGAGTATCCTTGTGCAGGAAATGGTAGCTTCATGAAAAAATTGAGGAAATTTGTTCTTGCTTTAGGATAAACTGTGTCTTGATGGTGTGTTTCCTATATTTAAATACAGTTTATCTTAGTTGTAAAAATAGCATTTAAAAATGCTCATGTAACAACAGGGAACAGAGGAACTGAGGAAGTGTTATGCTGGATGAGACAGTGATCCATCTATTCCTTGTATCCGGTCTCCAGCAGTGGCTGTTAACAGGAACTCTTCTTTTGTTAGATCTATCTGGTGACTCCTAACGAAAGTTTTTAAAGCCTGGTTGTATTTCTCCTCTCTTAAGTTTTGTTACATTTGTTTGTTTCTTTATTTCACCATTACTGCCTATGCTTTCTGAAGTGTCACCAGAAACACAACTACATCCTTTTTTTGTTTTGATTCTAAGATTGCTGGCTCTGAATTGAATGCTTTTCTCCCCCACTCATAGTCTGAAAATTCCTGTCGTGAAAAGTTGTCTCTAGTTTCAATGATGGATAGAAGATGTAAGACTTGGACTACTTGCAGAAATGAAATGTTCTTAACATGGAAGAATTTTTTTTTTTCCCCTGCATGGAGCTGTTGCTTCTGCTTTCTTCTGAAGGTGACAGACATACAAGCTCTGACTGCCAATATGGTGCGAAGGAAATAAATCTCAGCAATGTGTTTGCTATCTAAACAGCTGCAATAATGCTGCGATCTCAAAAGCTGGACAGATCACAGGAATTGTTAATACATTAATCAATTCTATCTACTTGTCACAGTATCGCTAAGGTAGGAAGAGACCTCAAAGACCATTGAGTCCAACCTGTCACCACAGACCTCATGACTAGACCATGGCACCAAGTGCCACATCCAATCCCCTCTTGAACACCTCCAGGGATGGTGACTGCACCACTTCTGTGGGCAGCCCATTCCAATGACAAATGACTCTCTCCATGAAGAACTTTCTCCTCACCTCGAGCCTAAACTTCCCCTGGTGCAGCTTGAGACTGTGTCCCCTTGTTCTGGTGCTGGTTGTCTGGGAGAAGAGACCAACCCCTTCCTGGCTACAACCACCTTTCAGGTAGTTGTAGAGAGCATAAACTATAACACTAAACTATAACATAAACTATAACACTACTATCTGTGTTCTTTACTTGTACATGCACTACTGGACTTAAGCTCTGAAAGTATACTTCTTAATAATTCTGGACAAAAACTACTATATCTAACAAATGCAAATAAAGAGAAATTGACCAGACTGGTGGGTTTCAGTGGATGAAAAAGTAGTGTGATCTTTTCTGAAAGGCAAGTTTTCCAGCCAAGCATCCTATCCAAAAAATAAAAGTAGTCTTTGCTGGTTTCAACAATTCATACCAATGCTTATTGTGAGAGTTCAGGAATATGCAAAACAACAGTTTTGAAAAGGTAATGAAATTATTGGAAACAAGTAGTACACTTTTGTTTTCTGTCTTTCTCAAGGGAAGAAGGTAAATTGCAAGAAAGGTAAACGTTGTGAAAGGAAAATTGTGCCTGATTTCTTTGTGGAAGTGTGCCCCACCCCCAAAAAAGAAGTTATAGCTTCTTTTAGTTAAGTGAGTTTAGGAATCTCTCTAACTTTGAGATACAGCAGTTTCAGTTTTATTTAGGATCCCACAGGTAAGCAGACTGAGAATGACCTCTCCCTTTTATGAAAGTATAAAGACACTTTTCTTTTACAGAGAAGGTTTTCTTTTTCCCTCCCAGATGATTTATTAGGAGTTTGCACAAAGATTTCAGTCTCCTGTGAAACCTCCTAATTTGTTCGTGTTTGAGCACACACAAGGATGTGATAACCTAATATTTTTAATGCAAAAATATGCAGAAAATGCACTTTAAAATACCACAGGGACATTTAATACAGCAGAAAGGAATTGGAAAAACACATCTGCATTTTGTTTTTCACTCACTTAAGCCACTATTGGAAATGGTGGCTTGGATATTACCTGTGTGACATTCTGAATACCTCATACCTTGTTAGTGAAATCTGTCCCAGAGATTTTCCTCTACATGTAGTTTGCCAGTACACAGCCCATCTTGAAAGCATCCTTTAAATAGTACCTTTCATACATTGCTCTATTTTTTATTATTAATGTCTTTCAGAGGCTGGGTTGTGAACACAGCTCTCTCTACTTTTCATGGACAGAACTATGATTCCTGGAGTTGTCAGTTCCAGCTGTGTCACAGAAGTCTAAAAATAAATGGATATATTGCAACCTGGTGAGACTGTTATACTCCTGTGGTTCTCATTCTTGCTCCTCAGTGAGTTACACTAGTTCATTGGATCTAGTCCAAAGGAAGTTCCATCCTGCTCTGGTGCAGTTGTAAAGAAAGGTTTTGAAGTAGTAGCAGCTTTCTTGGGAATGGGGAGGAAACTTGTCTGTACTTGTTAAGCATATAATAAAACAGATGGAAGATCCTTTCAAGTGTGCAGCAGTTCTGGCATCACGTGGTGCCAGCACAGGCTATTCCTGCAAAGACCTAGATTGTGAAGTAATATATAATCAATCCATTCCTACAAATAAGCAGACAAAAATAATTCTGTAAAAAAAAAAGAGCTATTTTGCCCCCAAAACATGCCCTCCTTTTTTCTCTTCATGCTCTTTAGTCTGCAACTCATACCCAGGAGAATTATCCAGCCTCTGAACTGTGCCACCAATGCATCATTTACCTAGGTTTCCTCCTTCTGAGTAGCCTTCTGGTAGGCATTTCTGCTATTTTCTCCAAACAATGTAGGACCTTTTTGTGGATTTTCCCTATCAGAGGAAAGTAACAACACCTTGAAATAAAATCAAAGCCACAGCCTCAGAATACAAAAAAAAAAAAGTTAGTTTCAGAAATGTAAAAAGAGTATATCAGATGTGTCCTCCCAGTAGTTTAAAGAAAGAAAAGGGGAGAGGATCTTAAACAATTTCAGCAAAGGACTGAACAGTTAAAAGTAAGTGATAACTCTGTTCTCTGGACAAGAGAGGCAGAGAAAGCAGATGTTACTAGTTGCCTTTATAAAAAGAAATGTAAGTCACTTGTAATAACCATTAGTAGCTACAGTAATATATATATATATATATATATATATATATATAAAAGCCTCAGGGTTTTAAAATTTGGTAATAGAAAGAAAGACATTATAATTACTGTCAGCTCTGTGAGTTGACTTCAGCTCTGTCTACTGTAAAGCAAGAGGTCAGGGTTAAAGAAGAGCCAGAAGACTCCTGCCTTTAGGACCAGATGGGATCAGAAGGATCTGCTTTTCTGGACTCAGGGGAGGGAGGAGGTACAGTTCACTTCTCTCTGGAGCACTCTGCAAGTAGATGTCTAGCTACAGCAGTGACAATAGCAATTACAATCTTGAAGATGGGAGAATAGCTGAAACAGCATGGGGCAGTATTTTACAAAAGGAAGAATTTCCAGGATCTGTTGGATACCCTCTGGAAGGCTGAACATATGTGGAAAGCCTGCTTGATTTCGAAGTTTCCCTTAACAGTGAATAGAGGGATTTAACACAGCAGGTATAAAAACATGTGTTGTCAGAATCTAAGACAGCAAAAGAAAAAATGAGAACCATCATTAGTCATTATAAGGAAATAAAGGGACACATTCAGAATACAGATGAAGCCCTTGACAGAGGCAATGGCAGATACTGAAAAGACAACAGAACTCTCAAACCTCCCTTATAATGATGGCACTACAATTGGATTTTACATGAAGCATAGTCTTCTTGCACCTTAGTTGTCATTTCTGAATCAGGTAGTGTCTGACACATTGCTGCTCCAACAAATAACATATTATTGAGTTTACAAAAGGTTAAAGTTCTGCTTATTTATAGATCACAGGAGCAGAACAGCAGTGAGAGACAGTACTCACTATTCATATTCTGTTCTCAACACTGGGCTCCTAAAAGTTGAACTGTGACACAGGCTTTTAGCAAGGATACTGTGTTAACTGTGCAACGGTGCGCTGAACATGTTCTCAGTTGTGTTGCTCTGCAGAAAGCATAGAGGGGATATCATTCCCCCCAGCCCAGAAACAACCCAATATCTCTGCAAGAAATATAATGATAAGCAGAAATCAAATTGCATACAGTAAACAAAACTGAAGCAAAACAAAACAAAAATAACCCTCACACAAACAAACAAATAAAACTGGGGGGAAACCCTAAAAGCCCACACTCCACAGAGCCAGAGAAAAGCATTTATTTATTCAGAATAAGAGAAGGACAAACATATTGTGAAGTGATTTTTTTTAATAGATTTGGGGCAGGTTATCAGAAAACTTTGTCATATTGTTCTTTGCTAGCGTGTGCAATGACCCTTATCCCAGACTTCTCATATATATTAGACTGTAGGAAATTAGGTCCAAACTCTATTTCCTAGTGTAGTGATCACAAATCTTTTTGGGTTGGTCTCGCTGCTCCCCACTCCCATTCTATCATGTCATGTCCAGATTCCTGTCTCTGCCTGCCTGGGAGTAGTGTAAGAGAGGTCTCCTCCCCTGTCATTTACTCAGCAAATAGAGAGGGAAAACCAGTGGAAAAGGTGACCCTCATGGTTCCCACGCTGGCAGGTGGACAGGAGGTGTGCTCCCCATGACTGCTGGCACATAGCTGGAGCTGTGAGCTGTTACAGCCACCAGAATGAGGGAGTTCTGAAGGCAATGTCCTGACTTGTGTCCCCCAGACTCCTCCTGTCCCTGTGTTAAGGAAAACAGGGCTTCCTATCAAACCTCAGGTGTCACTTGTCCTCCAAGGAGTTTTGTTTTCACAGATACTCCTTGGGAAGCAACATGTCATGTGTGGCAAAGCAAGCTGTATTGTTCAATTAAAACACAAACCAAACCTAAACCCCAGCAAGCCAAGGCAATTATCAGTTATTAAGGATTGTAAATTGTGTTGATCAAAGGGGATTCATACCTCCTGGCAAATTAATCCACTTTTACTTTTGATGATGTGGTGTAATATATTTGCATGGTAAGAGCATGAACTGTCTCCTTGTGGTGGGTTGCAAAACAGCTGGTCAGTTCTGGATCTGGTGGAGTCACCATCCCTGGAAGTGTTGGGTCATAGGTTGGACTTGATGATCTCGAAGGTCTTTGCCAACCTGGGTGATTCTGTGTGTCATCTTTCCCCCTCACTTATGTCTTGTTTTCCCCAACTCCTTTCTTGCTACAGGAGTGAAGGATGATTTCCTCACTTTGGCAGCTCAGCTTCTACCCTGTAGAACTCTGCAGTTTCACCCAGGAGTCACAGCATCTTTTTCCAAAAGCAAACAAAAACAACAAACAGTCATGACGTTTCTAACACCCCCAAGACGGTGACAGATACTTATGTCTCTTGTCAAGGGACTTTAATATGGTTGCAGAGCAATTTTGTAAGTAATAATCTCTTTTAATTGGATCACAGCATAAGGCCAGAGGACCCATTAGATATCTTGAATATTGCAAACCATTATAACTTAGACTGTTATACTTCAACTCATTTATGCTTTTACAGAGTTCAATAATTTGTGTCTGACTAAAACAAATCTTCTCAAAAGGTGTCTGGAAGAAATGTAGAATTTTTCACTTCTTTTGATAGTTTGTTCCACCAGTTAATCATCCATGAAAATCACTGTTAAATACAAAGCTTTATTTCTAGCTTGATTTGTCCTTTCTGCAGGATCTTCCTATTGGTTCTTTTTTATCCTTTTTTTCCCCCATAAGATTAAAAAGCCCTTAAGTATACAGGGTGTTCTCACAAAATGATATTTGAACACTGTAATCAAACTGCCTATAAACCTTCTTTTTGACAGGTATAACTGTCAGACTAACTCACTGGAGTACATCTCTACACACTGCTTAAATAATTCTTGTGGCTCTTTTCTGCCTCACTTCCATATTTTTAACATCTTATTCAAAATACATAAAACCAAACAATCCTGCTCCAGTATCAGACTCCCCGTGACAATATTAAGGAACAGTGTAAAGAGCATATGGAAAAAAGACAGACATAAAGGAATGATAGGTAATGATCTCACAGAATGTCATATAGAATAGAATAGAATAGAATAGAATAGAATAGAATAGAATAGAATAGAATAGAATAGAATAGAATAGAATAGAATAGAATAGAATAGAATAGAATAGAATAGACCAGGTTGGAAAACACCTTCAAGATCATCGAGTCCAACCTATCATCCAACATCATCTAATCAATTAAACCATGGCACCAAGCACCCCATCCAGTCTCTTCCTAAACACCTCCAGCGATGATGACTCCATCACCTCCCTGGGCAGCCCATTCCAATGGCCAGTCACTCTTTCTGTGAAGAACTTCTTCCTAACATCCAGCCTAAACTTCCCCTGGTGCAGCTTGAGACTGTCCTCACCTCTTGTTCTGGTGTGGTTGCCTGGGAGAAGGGACCAACCCCCATGTGGCTACCACCTCTCTTCAGATAGTTGTAGACAGCAATAAGGTCTCCCCTGAGCATATGCCATATAGTGTATGTCAATGCTATGTTACCATTAAAGTGCAAGACAGGAATTCAAATGTCTCAGGTTTAATTCTCATTATATTGAAGACTGTTATGTAAATTTGGGTAATTTTTTTTCCCAAAAAAAAATCTGATTTTGTTACACCAGATGTGCCAAACTACAAGTAGGAGCTCCTCAAGGGTGTTGCAACGTTTAATTCTTTATAGTCTCTAAGTGCTTTGGGATCCCCATCTGGAAATCATTATTACAATTGGTATTCTCATACCTCACCGCATTTTTGTTAATGTGACATCAATGAAGGCATTCTAGAAATCACTAAAATCTCTGTAAAGTACTTCTGTATAATCTAAAAGAATATTCAATAAGGTTGAAGAGAGATAGGAGTGCTTTTCTGATTCTGATGTCTGAAAAGTAAAGGTTTGAAAGGCAGAAATAATTCTTAATCAAGGAATCATAGAATCAGTCAGGGTTGGAAGGGACCACAAGGATCATCTAGTTCCAAACTCGCTGCCATGAGCCTCACACTAGATCAGGCTGGCCAGAGCCTCATCCAGCCTGGTCTTAAACACCTCCAGGGATGGGGCCTCAACCACCTCCCTGGACAACCCATTCCAGGGCTTCACCACTCTCATGGTGAAGAACTTCCTCCTCACATCCAGCCTGAATCTCCCCACCTCCAGCTTCATTCCTTTCCCCCTAGTCCTATCACTACCTGATAGCCTGAGAAGTCCCTCCCTAGCTTTCTTGTAGGCCCCCTTCAGATACTGGAAGGCCACAATAAGGTCACCTCGGAGCCTTCTTTTCTCCAGACTGAACAGCCCCAACTCCTTCAGTCTGTCCTCATAGGAGAGGTGCTCCAGCCCTCTGATCATCCTCGTGGCCCTTCTCTGAACACCTTCCAGCACCTCCATATCCCTCTTGTAATAGGGGCTCCAGAACTGGAGGCAGTACTCCAGGTAGGGTCGTACCAGAGCTGAGTAGAGGGGGAGAATCACCTCCCTTGACCTCCTGGCCACACTTCTGAGAATCCATCCATAAAGAGAGACTCCATCTTCCCCTTTAACAACCAAGCCCAATGTATTTATGCATATCTACTCATTCAGTATAATTCTTCTATGTACACAATGAGAAATTAGAGAGTGATTGCCCACTGGAATGGGCTGCCCGGGGAGGTGGTGGAGTCACCATCATTGGAGGTGTTCAGGAGGAGACATGGTGCTTGGTGCCATGGTTTAGTTGATTAGGTGGGTTGGATTGGTTGATAGGTTGGACGAGATGATCTTAAAGGTCTTTTCCAACCTGGTTTATTCTATTCTATTCTATTCTAAATACATATTTAGGTACAAAGTTCAATTCTAAGGCTGAGAGCAATAATGGAGCCAAATTTTATTATACTAGGTATTTTTCCTAGAGGTGCATATTGATTTCACACTGTCAAACAAACTGCAAAGTACATTATAACAAAACAATTAAAACTGCTGATAATTATTACAATTAACTCGCTGCTTCGTACTAATGGAATGCTCAAGCATCCGAGAATTCCTGATTATCAGAAACTAATGGATGTTCAGAAGAGGATGTCATTTTCTGTAGCAATTTGTTCTTGGCCGATTTAATGTTCCCTCAAAACACTTTTCTGTTCCCAAATGTCTTGTTTATGGGTTTGCAAAGTAAAGGATCATGACAGCATTGTTTCAGTGCTTATTTTTGTCATCCGAAGGCTCGGGTCTGTTCATTTTGCTGCTATGCCAGGAGCATATAGTCCAAACTAAAAGAAGATTTGAGTCAATTTATACATTCATTTGTTACAGAACTGGAGTATTCTCTGTTACAATAGTGTTAAATATGAACTAATTCTACAGAAGTATGTGGAGTTTTGGCCGAAATATGGACATTAAAGCCTGGTCCGTTTTATCTAGCTGTATTTCTGTGCCATGGGTGTTACTCTGGCTTGCTTGAAACCACTTTATTACACAGCTCTTGATCCCTGTTGTGCTGCTGTCACACTTGTGATGCTGTTCCAGTCCCTGCCCACGATGCTTCTCTGTCTGGGTTGAAAGAACAAGCATCCAAATGGAGTTTAGCTATTCATATCCAAACAGTGACTGCAGTAGCCTTTTGATAAAGAAGAAAAAATAGCAAGCTGGGAACACTAAGAGACAATCCCTCCAAGCTCACTTCTGTCCATACGCATTTCTTGCACTTGCAGTGCCAGCTGCACATCAATTAAAAATTGCCCTGAAATGGAATCTTTCCTTCAGAGAGTCATAGAGATGATTTGGCAACCCCTTTATTGTGTCACTGTAGAAAACTCAGGCTACAAAAGTTTAATCTGTAATTTAATTTATGAAATACTCTCATGTACTTTCGAGTAGGGAGCACTGTGATCAAGGATGGCATCAATTCTGTAGGACACCTGGTATATAGAACAAAACTTCTCCCAGTGACTAACAGCTTGGGGAAACACATTTCCCACAAGCTAGTCTGCAAAAGTGAGACAATTAGATTCCTTTCTAAGATTTGTAATTCCAGTATCTTCATTTGTTCTTCAGAGAAATAATGTAATTAACAGGGACAAGCCAGTAGCGTTAATTATTCTTCAACATCACCCTTGTGTTTTTTTGTGTATCAAACTTACATGAGAACATGACTTGTGATATAAAGGGCTTATAGGCATTTACAAATAAACAACATAAGTCAAATAAATAAGCCATCACATCCTTATAAACCTTGCCATAGGAAGAGGAAGAAAGTGGATGAGAAGAGAAGCTTCCTATTCCTTCATTAGATGTGTTTAAGAAATAGTGGAATAGTAGGGTCTGAGTCTCTCTTTGAATTTTAAATAAAATTCTCAATAAACTGGGGCAGAATTTCCAAGGATTACTTTTAAGACCTTTAATCTTTTCTTAAAGCAGGAAATACATTAGTGCCTTGCTGATTTTTAAAGCAGGAAATACATCAGCGCTTTGCTGAATCAGGGCCTAAAAGAGCAATCCAGTCACACTCTGGGACAAAAATATCTCAGTGTGTAAAACGTCCATAATGTGATTAAAAAGAAAAAGGTCATTTTGAAGCTTCAAAAAAAAAAAAAAAATTTGAGTTGAAGCTTTGAAATGTTTTCACACCTAGGGTGAGCAATATATAGCTTCACTAATATGTTCACCTAGTAACACAGCTTAGCTAATTACACAGCTTGAACAAACAGCTTTGTGTCACTGGGGATAGAGGAAAGGAGCAGGTAAGTCCATTCTGGAGTTAAATGGCAGAATAGTTCTTATAAAATGCCTATAAAATGGACATGTGAGAGAAGAGTACATTTCTGAGGGATGACTGCAAATGCCATCCATTGCATATTGACTGCTGAAACCACTTATGTCTGCGGGGGGGGAAATAGTACTGAAAAACAACACGAGGGATAACATGGAGGCATATTAATGACAAGAGGCATGACCACCTAATTAATTAACATGACCAATATATGTTCCTACATATGCTATATTCACTTATAGTCCAGTGGGCCAGTTGAGATAACTATCTTTTTGTGACACAGTATTTCTGCTTACATATTCATACTTCATTTAACCAATGAAGCCATCATTTCAATCAAAGACATTAGGTACCATTACAGTATAAATCCTTGGCTTTTTTTTTTTCTCTATTTCATCTTAATTTTAAAATGGCAAAGCAAAGCAAAATGCTAGAGAAAAATCAGAATATACCATAAAACTTTGAAAGGATTTTTGAGTCCTCCGTGCTGTAGTACAAAAGCCCTATTATCATTTTTCTTTTCATACAAAAAATAAATGTGGGTTCACACATTTAGCAAATATCCAGGAAAATCTGAATTGTACTACGGTTTCTAGCACAGACTTCTTCTATGACATTTTTTATTACATTTTCTTCCCTCCCACCCTTTTTTTCAGACTCCATAGCCAGGCTGTCATAAAGAGTTCATTAGAATGATTCACATTTTAAGAGTACTATGGATATGTAAAATATGAATTAGTCTTAACAAAAGAATTAGAATCAGAATGTAAAGAAAAGAAAACAGTCTTTAAGGCAGCTGTGAGGTCTGCTGTAGCCTCAGTACCAAATTCATTGCTTAGGCTTACTACTTCAATAGAAACTGCGCAAGCTACATTGCAGGACAGACAGATCCCATAGTGCGCATTTTTCTCTGATGAGTTCAATTAGGCTTAACCTGTGTTCACAAGCTTGGCACACTCACACAAATTATTTGTATTTTCTAAAGCAATCATTTTTTATCTTAAAGAAACTTTCCAAAATGTTCCCATGAATCAAAGAGCGCAGATGTAAAGCATCATATCTCAGTTCTGACATCTTGGTGCACTTCTTAGACCTGGAGGTCATTACCACATTCAAGAGTCTGAAGTGCACATAACACACATTTTCATTCTGGAAACATGACAGACTAAAAACAGGAAAGAGCAGATGAAGATATGTGTCACCACAGATCCCTGGGAAAACAGCAGGAGGCATTGAAGGTAAGCACAGTAACAACATGTCCCAGCCTTAGCTGAATTTCAGCAGGAAAATGAGCACAAGAATCAGGTGAAGTCCCAGGGAATTCATATGACACAGAGAAAATCTTTCATTCTTAATATCAATATGGCTGAATTCAGGGTTATTATCTAAGTTTTTAATTCTTCATTGTTCACCGCAGAACACCCATCCCTAAAATATTTAAGCTGTTGGCAGACTGTGCTAAAAATATTGTTAAATATTGTTAAGTGGAAAACAAATCCTTAATTGGAATGGGCTGCCCAGGGAGGTGGTGGAGTCACCGTCCCTGGAGGTGTTCAAGAGGGGATTGGACGTGGCACTTGGTGCCATGGTCTAGTCATGAGGCCTGTGGTGAAAGGTTGGACTCGATGACCTTTGACTCTCTTCCAACCTTGGTGATACTGTGATACTGTGATTTTTTTGAGGGACCCAATAAAATAAAGAGAGTTGAACAACTTCTTGCCTCCTGCAGTGAATTTTAAATGCCCGGAGCAATAAAATGTTGTCATGACCTCAAGCAGTTTATGGTCAGCATTGTAGACAGGCTGAAGCAGAATGCCATGAGAGTGTTGGACCAAGACAGAGCGGTGAACTCAAGCTTTTGGCTTCCCTACTGAACAGTGTCTCAGACAGGTCACAGAGGTGAATCACACAGAGCTTTTTGATGGAGTGTTTGAAACAGGGAAGTATTTCCCATTGTTCACTTTGGGAAGACCACAGAAAACATAATTTTGCTGTCAATGTGAAAAGACTTGTCTTTTTGTCACAGGAGAGTTCATCTGTCTTTTTTTTTTGGTGACCAAAACATTGACAACTTATTGCAGAACAAATGTGTTAGATGCAAGAGTAAACAATCTGTGAGTGAATCTGATGAACCCATTTCATATCTGAGACCTGTCTCTTCTTCTAAACAAGCAGTGAGTGAATCTGATGAGCTCATTTCATATCTGAGACTTGTTTCTTCTTCTCCACCTCAGGCTGACATAACTGAGAATTAGAATAGAATAGAATAGAATAGAATAGAATAGAATAGAATAGAATAGAATAGAATAGAATAGAATAGAATAGACCAGGTTGGAAGAGAACTTCGAGATCATCGTGTCCAACCCATCATCCAACACCAGCTAATCAACTAAATCATGGCACCAGGCACCCCATCAAGTCTCCTCCTAAACACCTCCAGTAATGGTGACTCCATCACCTCCTCGGGCAGCCCGTTCCAAAGGCCAATCACTCTATGAAGAACTTCTTCCTAACAATCTGCCATATTATTTATAATTTAATCTGCCATAGAATAACATAGTCTAAATGAGTTCAAAAGATTTTGATACAATCCATAACACATCACAAATATCATCTTCAGCTACAGTAATTTCTATAGCCTTAAATCTGAGAGCCATTCAGATCAGATGACATGTGTAGCATAAAATAATAAAATATAGTAGAAATCAATTACAGTCAAGTAATTTCTCTTCCTTAAGCAATTTTTTAAAGGGAAATTACTGCAACAAAAGGGACTATAATTTCCTTAATGACTGAAAGAACTACATATTTTCCCTGAAAACTAAATTTCACTCCTTCTGTGTAAATTCTAAATAAATTGCTTAGTTTTCCATCATTTCTATAGTTCATCACATTGGAAACTGTGCCACCTGCACTGAGAGAGATATTCAGTAACTCATGTCTCATACAATCACATGTAATTAATATGATAGTCACAATTAATATGATGTTTTCATACCTAAGATGAAACAGACAGATGGGAACAAGAGTCTCACATGCATCTGGTACCAAATAATAGAAGCCTGGCAAGAGATTTTTTGCTTGACTTGCTATTTACATATTTTATTAAGTGCTAAGACATTTTATTTGTAAGTTAGAGACCAAGACATCCTATAAAGATTCCAGCACAATAGTATCCGCTTTCAAATATAAGATAGTTTGCTGATGACATGAAGCTGGGCAAAGTGGCTGACACACTGGAAGGTTGCGCTGCCATTCTAAGAGAGACTTAGGTTGCAGAGTTGGGCAGGGAGAAATTTAACGAAATTCAGCAAGAGCAAGTGGGAAAGAACACCACCAGGTATCAGTATAGGTTTTGGACTGACCTGTTGGAGAGCAGTGAAGGGGAAAAGGACCTGGGGGTCCTGGTAGACGGAAGGTTGACCATGAGCCAGCAACATGCTCTTGTGGCCAAGAAGGCTAATATCATTCTGGGGTATACTAGAAGGGATGAGATTAGTAGAGTGAGAGAGGCTCTCCTCCCCCTCTACTCTACCCTGGTGAGGCCACATATGAAATATTGTGTTCAGTTCTCAGACCCTCAGGTCAAGAAGGACAGGTAAACTGCTTGAAAGCATCCCTCACAGAGCCACAAAAATTAATAAGGGAGTGGAACATCTTCCTTACAATGAGACTGAGGGAACTGGGGCTCTTTGGTTGGGACAAGAGGAGACTAAGAGGTGACCTCATTCATGTTTATAAATATGTAAGGGGTGAGTGCCAAGAGTATGGAGTCAGGCTCTTCTCAGTGATGTCCAATGACAGAACAAGGGGCAATGGGTTGAAATTGAGGCATAAAAGGTTCCATGTAAACATGAGAAAAACATTTTCACTGTTGAGGGTGACAGAACACTGGAACAGGATGCCCAGAAGGGTTGTGGAGTCTCCCTCTTTAGAGGTATTCAAAGCTCATCTGGATGCATTCCAATGTGATTTGGTATAGCTGATCCTGGTCTGGCAGGGGGGTTGGACTAGATGATCTTATGAGGTCCCTTCCAGCCCCTAACATTCTGTGATTCTCTGTGATTCTGTGATATACAGCACATGTAGACCACCATCTTCCTGCCATAAGAAGGGAATTAACCTTTTCAAAGCATGCCAAAAATGCCATCCTTGGCAATGCATTAGGCTACACAACTAGCACTAAGAATGTCTCAGGACTGTAGAAGTCCAATTAAGAAATGAAACACAGAGAGTGGATGTATATACGACTTTTTTTTCCAAGTTTTAAAATCTATATCCCACAGAGTTTTATTAGCATAATGGCTATGCTATCAGAGTTATCAGGCATGGACTTCCCCTTCCACCACTTTCAAAAACGTCTTCAGTACAAATTGTAGGTCTAAGCAGGATACCTGACAGCTTGGCTCTGTCTCCATCTGTTACCTTTCCAGGCCCATCTCACCTCAGAAAATTCAGCCAGTGACAGGGGAAATAACAACTGTCATTTTAATAACAGGTTAATTTTTTGAGCTTTTCTGGTATGTGAAAGATACATCCTGTAAATCCATCTGCTGCATGTATTTTGACTCTTTCATCACAGAGAATCTCTCAGTCTCTGATGCTGAAGGTATTCCACATTTGAATGGAATAATTTACATTGGCTTAGAACACACCGAATGACCCTGTTAGTTTTGAGGCAGAGGACCCAGCCTAAGTAATTTAGCCTCTTCCATGAAGGTTTTCTTTGTATTTAGAATTATTTAATGTCTTCTAAATATTACATTGGGCCATAATCAAATACACACTACTTGTTAGTGCCAGTCTGCCTGGGCAGTTCAAGTAGTGTAGTGGCAGTAATCTGGTCTTCTCACTTTTAGATGGCTGTTTTCTTCCAGTTACTGGATCATCTACAAACTTTGCCAGTGATTATTTCCTGCGGGGTTTTGTTGCTCAGGATCAGGAAAGGCTTTGCTTGTTTTGGGGGGGCTCTTTTGAGTTGCTTTTATTGTTGTTGTTTTTTTTTACCCCAAGTCATTCCCACAAACAGGAAATGGACTTGTATCAAGAGTAGAATTGTGTCTGGTAGAAATTAACATTATATATACAAGGGCTGACTGTCTATACATGTGTGCATGAGTTATATTTTGTAATAAGAATTTTATAATAGTAGAGCCTTGTAAGAAGAATTTTATAATATTAGAGCCTCATATAAGGCACTACTATTAAAAACTCTTTAAAAAGTGGTTGTAAGAGGTGTACTTTTAGACTAAGTGGTTGTGAGTGACTTAGCTGAAATGAAGGACATTGAGACACTTGAACGTGTCCAGAGAAGGGCAACAAGGCTGGTGAGAGGCCTTGAGCACAGCCCTGTGAGGAGAGGCTGAGGGAGCTGGGATTGTTTAGCTTGGAGAAGAGGAGGCTCAGGGGTGACCTCATTGGTGAGGGGTTTGGAACACAAGCCCTATGAGGAGAGACTGAGGGAGCTGAGATTGCTTAGCCTGGAGAAAAGGAGACTCAGGGGTGACCTTATCACTCTCTATAACTACCTGAAGGGAGGTTGTAGACAGACAAATGATGGTCTCTTCTCCCAGGCAGCCAGTACCAGAACAAGAGGACACAGTCTCAGGCTGCACCAGGGGAGGTTTAGGTTGGATGTGAGGAAGAAGTTCTATACAGAGAGAGTGATTTGCCATTGGAATGGGTTGCCTGGGGAGGTGGTGGCATGGCCGTCATTGGAGGTTTTCAGGAGGAGACTTGATGGGGTTGCTTGGTGCCATGGGTTAGTTGTTTAGGTGGGTTGGATTGGTTGATGGGTTGGATGCGATGATCTTGAAGGTCTCTTCCAACCTGGTTTATTCTATTCTATTCTATTCTATTGCTCTCTACAACTGCCTGAAATGTGGTTGTAGCCAGGAAGGGGTTGGTCTCTTCTCTCTAGCAACCAGCCCCAGAACAAAGGGACGCAGTCTCAAGCTGTGCCAGGGGAAGTTTAGGCTCGAGGTGAGGAGAAAGTTCATCATGGAGAGAGTCATTCGTTATTGGAATGTGCTGCCCAGGGAGGTGGTGGAGTCACCATCCCTGGAGGTGTTCAAGAGGGGATTGGACGTGGCACTTGGTGCCATGGTCTAGTCATGAGGTCTGTGGTGACAGGTTGGACTCGATGGTCTTTGAGGTCTCTTCCAACCTTGGTGATACTGTGTGATACTGTGAAGGGCAAACAAATAAGATCACTTCTATAATTAAGGTTTTAAACTGAAAAGGGAAAACTTGCAGGAGTCGAACTGAAAGTAGCAGAGATTTTGAATCTGAGTAAGTCAGAAGCACAGGAATTTTCTTCACTTTTCATTACCAAAAAAAAAAAAATAAAAAAAAATTAGAGGAAATGTTGAGAAAAGGGCCTCAGATTTAAGTGGGGAAAAATGTTTTCAAAAGTGAGAAAATCAGGAAGGCTACAATACAAGAAAAAAAGTTTAATCAGAAGGGAGAGCTATATGTTACAGGCCAATATGTTTAGAAAAGTGAGAACTGCAAAAACCAAGACAAATTTGATCTTGCAAAAGACATCAAAAACAAATACTGGAAAGTTCCTTATCCACATAATTAAAAATAGATCAAGGATAGAGACAGAGATCAAGGATAGAGATTAAATATGATCTAGATATGGTCCCAAAACCCAAATGAATATTTTGCTTTGGTTTTTGGTAGAGTTGAGGCCACTAAGCTTAGTAGAAGAGGAAAGCTAGATCATAGAAATCAGAGTCTAAAATGTAAATTACCACAAATATGACACAAAAAAAATATAAATCACTAGACATCCAATTCACTTAGGTGTGGGGACATAATGACCCCTATCAGAAAGACGATATGCTATCTCAGGTAATTGTAAGTCTTTCAGCTTAGTGTGGCTGCTGGTTTCAGCCCATACAGTACCACTGCAGTTGTGAAAACAAAAGTACAATTTGGGCACTTATTGCTATGTCATGATTTAGAATTAATCTGAAAGAAAGATAAGATCTAAAAGTAAAAACATAATAAGAATCAGAACAAAAAAGTAAACTCATGAAACTTGTGATAGTCAGGCTAACACACTGCCCAGATGTTGTTTGTAGGTGATTTTTAATGAATAATGGATAAATTAAATGAGGGGGAAATAGAATAGAATAGAATGGAATGGAATGGAATGGAATGGAATTGAACCAGGTTGGAAGAAATGGCCAATATAGATCTGAATGAAGAGTATGCTATTGTAAACTATTGTATGCTATTGTATGCTATTGTAACTCTCATCACTTTTGCAATCCGTTTGCCTGAGTCGTTATTTCTGCCCGTGGTGGGGAGGGGACCTGCCCCAACCCATTACAAAATCATACTAATAAAAAATATAATCTAGAACATAAGGCCACATAATTTGGAAGTGGCAATGATACTTTTTGCTATCAGCTAGGATTTCATCAATTTGAAGAGATAAAGGGAAAGATCTGCATTCAGTCCATAGGGTAACTATGGGCCATGAGGAAAATGTTCAAGGGAGGGGAGGTGGAGCACAAGCTCTATTTTAAACAGATACATGTATGAAAGTTGCCGTTAGGACAAAGCTGCCTCTGTCAGTGGAAAGTTTTACCTTTGGACTTTTATGCCATATGGTCCTCACACCTATTAATTTAATGTGACACTTATTAAATTATGCATCTTTTGTTAAATGACAAACTTCATGTGAAATGGCATATAGATTGTGTTAGAAATAAGCACACCATTCCAGATTATTCAGACGGACATTCACTCCTTGGAAATGATGCTTCTGAAACAGAGAGGCCTTAATAATGACACATAAAATGAACACGAGGACACAAACACATGCACAAAAATAAAAATACTGTTTTGGCAAGGGCTGAACATTCTAGGCATGGGATCAATCATTTTTCTTCTGACCAGATCTTATACTCACTTTCTTAGAAATTAATATTTATGTAGAGCGTGAAGCATAATAACACCTCTATAAATAATAATTTGATTAACCTCATAGGTTTAGATTAAATTTCTGCCAAAACCACATGAGGACACAACCTCTTCTGCAAAGTTTTTAACTCAAACTTCAAGTAAAAACTTTACTAAAGGGTGTTGTGCAGAGAGAGATGGTGTCAAGGCTTGACAAAGGCAAAGAAAATACCATGAACTACCACCGAATCTGTAGAATAGAATAGAATAGAATAGAATAGAATAAAATAGAATAGAATAGACCAGACCAGGCTGGAAGAGACCTGCGAGATCATCGTGTCCAACCCATCATCCAACACCACCTAATCAACTAAACCATGGCACCAAGCACCCCATCAAGTCTCTTCCTATACACCTCCAGTGATGGTGACTCCATCACCGAACTGGGCAGCACATTCCAATGGCAAATCACTCTTTCTATGAAGAACTTCTTCCTAACATCCAACCTAAACCACCCCTGGTGCAATTTGAGACTGTGCCCTCTTATTCTGGTGCTGGTTGCCTGGGAGAAGAGACCAATCCCTTCCAGGCTACAACCTCCCTTCAGGGAGTTGTAGAGAGCAATAAGGTCTGCCCTGAGCCTCCTCTTCTCCAGGCTAAGCAACCCCAGCTCCCTCAGCCTCTCCTCACAGGGCTTGTGTTCTGAACCCCTCACAAGTGGGGTTTATGTTTCTTTCCTAAGAGAAATTGCACCATACATATATACTTCTACTTAAACATTCCATAGTTGATATTTCAAGAAAATTAAAGATTAAATTAATTTTCAGAAAATCCAGAACTCAAAACAGAGTTTAACAGCACTTGACTGACTGGTCTATCAAAGTAAAACAAAAAAAATATGCAAGAGACAGAGCTGCAGTGTGGTTATTTGCTCAGAAATAAATCATAAATTAACATTTTTTTCCTTGGCAACCCCTCCAAGGTGCAACTCAGTAAGAAGCACTCTGTTAAAACACATACCTAAGGGCCTTTCCAATTTCTGGAACATAAAGATGAAAAATGTAAAAAAGCTACTAAATTTTTTTCACCTCTTAGGCTGTTGCCTCTGTTTTCCAGATGACAAAGGCACAGTTAAATATATAATTTTACTGGCCAGAAACAGCTTCATATTTTGATGAAGTTTTGAAAAGGAACGATTATTTGGCGTTGTGTTCAAAATATTATGAAACCTTAGAAGGATCAGTTTAAAATAAACACAGAGCTGTTGTGCAAGATTTCCTTTCATAAAAATCAGGCCTTCTTACTGATGTTTAGCCCACATACCTTCCAATTCTTCGGTAAACACAGGCTGCTGTAAATGTGTTGAATGGACTATTGTTTTTCAATCAGCACGACAAAACCCCACATCTACGAGCATCTGATGGAAAAAACAGAGCAAGATTCTCAAGCATTTTAGGAACAGACATGAATATGGGAAATGTCACTTAGTTTGGTGTAAAATTCAACACATTTTCAATAAAAAAATGACTAGTGTGTTTTCGATTATTCTGAATATTCCTTTATTCAAACCAATTTGTTTATGTATTTGGATAAAAGAAGTAATTTATGTTTCTCAGAAAATAATTCCTACAGCTTTCACAGGCTTCCATGGATTAATCATATGCTGTATTTATTTGTCACAAGGTTTTACTGAGAATTAAAATGATCTACAGTCTCTCACAGTAGCAATTTGCCAAGCAAAGATATCATCAGTACCCATATAAATAAATAAAAGCATAATATCAACATTGTTTAGAGACAATATACTATCTTGAACTCTAAATTAAACAGTGAAATTATATGCCTTAATGACATGATAAATGAAGACACTTTCAAATTCTTATTTTAAAAAATTATATGACCAAATTAAGTAATTTTACTGTGATATCACCACCTGCATCCTGTTTTGTGAATCTCACTGAAATAGTTGTTTGATTGATTCAAATATCTGAAATAACCTGCGGAGGTTTAGGCTGGATGTTAGGAAGATGTTCTTCACAGAAAGAGTGATTGGCCATTGGAATGGGCTGCCCAGGGAGGTGGTGGAGTCACCATCACTGGAGGTGCTTACAAGGAGACTGGATGAGGCACTTGGTGCCATGGTTTAGTTGATTAGATGGTGTTGGGTGATGGGTTGGACTTGATGATCTCGAAGGTCTTTTCCAACCTGGTTAATTCCTATTCTATTCTATTCTATTCTATTCTATTCTATTCTATAAATATTAAACCCATTTACTTTCTGACATAATTTTAGGGAGGTAGCTTGAAGGTCTTTTCCAAGCTGGTTAATAATCTTCTCCTCTCCTCTCCTCTCCGAACCTCTCCGAACCTCTCCTCTCCTCTCCGAACCTCTCCGAACCGAACCTCTCCGAACCGAACCGAACCTCTCCTCTCCGAACCGAACCTCTCCGAACCGAACCTCTCCTCTCCTCTCCAAACCTCTCCTCTCCTCTCCGAACCTCTCTGAACCTCTCCTCTCAGAACCTCTCCTCTCCGAACCTCTCCGAACCTCTCCTCTCCGAACCTCTCCTCTCCTCTCCGAACCTCTCCTCTCCGAACCTCTCCTCTCCGAACCTCTCCGAACCTCTCCTCTCCGAACCTCTCCTCTCCTCTCCGAACCTCTCCTCTCCGAACCTCTCCTCTCCTCTCCGAATCTCTCCTCTCCTCTCCGAACCTCTCCTCTCCTCTCTATCCTGACATGATGAATCATTCACAGTGACTTGATGCCTCTTGTTACAAACTCCAAAGTGGGTACTTCAAAACTGACAAGTCTTCTTTTTATTTGTCAGAAATTATCTGTTTAAGAGAAGTATTCTTTCTAAGACTTTATATTCTCTCTAAGTTCTCTGACTCTATGTCCAGGACGCTATAAATTGAAAATCAATGCAAGTCACAGCAGTTTTGAAACAAAGTGTGTGTGTGTGTGTAATCCTACAAATTAAAAATCATGGGGTTTCTTTGCCACCAAAATATTAAAACTGATCATCTCTGCTTATCTATGCATGAGGCTGGATATGGATTACTAAAACTATAGATCATGTAAAACTGAGCATTTAACAGTTAAACCCCTTTCAATGGGAAACACTTGACTTTTTTTTCTCCCATTCAACACAATCTGCATAGACTCATGTCTGCTGCAATTCACATAAAATTTGATTGTAAGGTAAAACTCTGTAATAGTGGCCCAAACAGAGTCAGTGGGAATTTTGTCTCTGATTTCAGTGGGGTCAGGATCTCACCCATAATAACAGTGGCCAGGCTGGGGGGAATGAGCGTAAGAAATGCTGTCAGGTGATTTAATACCACTTTGCAACATAATTGCCATAGAGGATCCTGCCCCAGTCAAGAAAACTATAATTTTACAAGGTGACATGAACATAGGTTAGAGACTACTCATGTTCCTTTCACATATATAATACTGCTGACTTTTCCTTAATTGGAGGAAAAGTCTGATTGTCCCCAGAGACACCTCAATATATTTCTTTAGACCAGACTTTAATTCCTCTGCTGATCCATCATTTCTTGGATCTATTTCACTTGACAAGGCCTTGACCAAAGCCATACTCAAAAATTCCCTAATCAAGAGCATGTAATTGATTGCTCACAAACAACTCTAAGACCTGTACTCCCACCAATGAACCACAGGTCACGGATCTTGGCATCACATTAGAGCTTGATTGCAGTCAAAACACTCTCAGATCACTTTTCAGATCAACATATCAGCAGATGCAGTACTTGCACTGCACACACAGAGTTGTCATCTGTTATAGTAAAATCTATCTGACCTTCACTCTGTGCTAGCTGATGTGTGTGCACAGCACAAATGTGGAAACAAAGAGCGTAAGCTCATTCACTGTCTTCAGGATAATGGATTTATTTCTATGGTTTGGGTAGCATGTACTCATCCAGGAAAGCAAAGGAGAAATTCTAAATTGTAGCTGTCTCACTCCTATGCCAAAGCTCGATTCTAACTCCTCTCCCACAGAGAGTTTTTGGTGCTACTGGAAGCAGTAGAATAAATCTTTAAAATACATGTACCATTTAAGACAGTGTCCTGTCTGTGCTTAAAATGTTGATTGTGGAGTTTAATTTCCACATTTCACATCCAGTTTTTCCCACCATTCCAAAGAGTTCACTGAATTTCTTCTATTGAAGTCAGTATTCATCAGTAGGTATTGTAAAATACTGTATTGTAGACAGGCAGGAGCTGGTCTCTTCTCCCAGGCAACCAGCACCAGAACAAGAGGACAGTTCTACAAAACAACCCAAAACAATTTACCTGCTCCATATTTTCCACATGGCATCCCCCTAGAGACACATAAGATGGACTTGAAATTGACAAATTCAGGGTCATGCCATCACCATCAGTGACTCAAGAGGAGAAATGAATGGCAAGAACACTTCTACTGGGATCCAGAATCACTCAAATATAGCATTGTGAAAGTTAGGAAAAGAGCCTGGACTCAGACCTAAGACATAATATGTAACCTGTGACAGAACAAGAGGACACAGTCTTAAGCTGCACCAGGGGAGGTTTAGGCTGGATGTTAGGAAGAAGTTCTTCATAGAAAGAGTGACCGGCCATTAGAATGGGCTGCCCAGTTCGGTGGTGGAGTCACCATCACTGGAGGTGTTTAGGAGGAGGCTTGATAGGGTGCTTGGTTGCATTGTTTAGTTGATTAGGTGGGTTGGATAATAGGTTGGACACAATGATCTTGAAGGTCTCTTCCAATCTGGTTTATTCTACTATTCTACTATTGTGTGCCAGGGGAGGCTCACACTGGATGTTAGGAAGAAATTATTCACAGAGAGAGAGATTACCTATTGGAATATGCTGCCTGGGGAGGTGGTGGAGTCACCATCATTTGAGGTGTTTAGGGGGAGACTTGATAGGGTGCTTGGTTACATGGTTTAGTTGATTAGGTGGTGTTGTATGAGCAAGTGATAGGAGCTCTCCTCAGCAGCTTGGACCCCCACAAGTCCATGGGACCAGATGGGATCCATCCTAGGGTGCTGAGAGAGCTAGCAGATGAGCTGGCCAAGCCACTCTCCATTATTTTTCATCAGTCCTGGCTCACTGGAGAGATCCCAGCTGACTGGAAGCTGGCCAACGTGGTACCCATCCACAAGAAGGGCCGGTTGGATGAGCCAGGGAATTACAGGCCTGTCAGCCTGACCTCAGTACCAGGAAAGATTATGGAGCAGGTCATCCTGAGTGCAATCACACAACACTTAGAGGATGGCCAAGGGATCAGGCCCAGCCAGCATGGGTTTAGGAAGGGCAGGTCCTGCCTGACCAACCTGATCTCCTTCTATGATCAGGTGACCCGCCTGGTGGATGTGGGCAGGCCTGTGGATGTAGTCTACCTGGACCTCAGCAAGGCCTTTGACACCGTTCCCCATAGCAAACTCCTGGCCAAGCTGTCAGCCCATGGCTTGGATGGGAGCACACTGCGATGGGTTAGGAACTGGCTGGAGGGCCGAGCCCAGAGAGTGGTAGTGAATGGTGCCACATCCAGCTGGCAGCCAGTCACCAGTGGTGTGCCCCAGGGATCAGTACTGGGCCCCTTGCTCTTTAACATCTTTATTGATGATCTGGACGAGGGCATCGAGTCCATCATCAGTAAATTTGCTGACGACACCAAGCTGGGGGCAGGAGTTGATCTGCTGGAGGGTAGAGAGGCTCTGCAGAGGGACCTCGACAGGCTGGGCAGATGGGCAGAGTCCAACGGCATGAGATTTAACACATCCAAGTGCCGGGTTCTGCACATTGGCCACAACAACCCCATGCAGAGCTACAGGCTGGGGTCAGAGTGGCTGGAGAGCAGTCAGGCTGAGAAGGACCTGGGGGTGCTGGTTGACGGTAGACTAAACATGAGCCTGCAGTGTGCCCAGGCAGCTAAGAGGGCCAATGGCATCCTGGCCTGCATCAGGAACAGTGTGGCCAGCAGGAGCAGGGAGGTCATTCTGCCCCTGTACACTGCACTGGTTAGGCCGCACCTCGAGTACTGTGTCCAGTTCTGGGCCCCTCAGTTTAGGAAGGATGTTGACTTGCTGGAACGAGTCCAGAGAAGAGCAACAAAGTTGGTGAGGGGTTTGGAACATAAGCCCTACGAGGAGAGGCTGAGGGAGCTGGGGTTGCTTAGCCTGGAGAAGAGGAGACTCAGGGGTGACCTTATTACTCTCTACAACTACCTGAAGGGAGGTTGTAGACAGACGGATGTTGGTCTCTTTTCCCAGGCAAGCAGTACCAGAACAAGAGGACACAGTCTCAGGCTGCGCCAGGGGAGATTCAGGCTGGATGTTAGAAAAAAGTTCTATACAGAAAGAGTGATTGCCCATTGGAATGGGCTGCCTGGGGAGGTGGTGGAGTTGCCATCACTGGAGGTTTTTAGGAGGAGACTTGACGGGGTACTTGGTGCTGTGGGTTAGTTGCTTGGGCGGTGTTGGATTGGTTGATGGGTTGGACGCGATGATCTTGAAGGTCTCTTCCAACCTGGTTTATTCTATGTATGTATTCTATGTATGTGTTGGATGATAATCTTGAAGTTCTCTTCCAACCTGGTTTGTTCTGTTCTGTTCTATTCTATTCTATTCCATTCTATTCTAAAATGGGTTTAAATGACCCACTAGCAGGAAGAGGGAAAATTATTTGACCATAACCTTACTTGGATTTGAGATGCATACCAGATTTGGGCCTCTTTTTTCATTGTAGTCAGTAGTTGCTGACTATTACAAAGGTGCATGCTACTAGTTTGCATCCAGCCATATAAAAAGAACTGTTTTCAAATGTGAAATTGAGCATATAGGTGCAGCAGTTATACTTTCACTCTCACTCTCCTTAATTCTATACCTAATTGTATTTTTTTGTGAAATGACATGCTTGTCACTTAGTGTACAATGTTCCTTCAACCTGTATTGTCTGATAAAAAAAAAGTCAATTCCAAAGCCAATGCATTACTCTCATACTATTACTGGAAATCCATATTGTATTTATACTGCTTTAGGGGGTTTGATGACTAATAGTCAATACCACTACAGTATACATGATTTAGGAGTTGAATTGAGTTTAATATTTAAGGCTTGCTTTTCATGAAGTACTACTGCCACAAGGGGGAAAGGTTTACTGGAAGAATGCAAGATTTATTCATTCTGCAGTTCTGTTGTAAATTATTTCCTTAGCATCATGTGTAAAAGAAGGTTGCTTCTAAAAAAAATGAAAAGAAAGGAGGACAATAGATTGAGGTTAAATGATGTTGCCTGATGTCATTTACACTGATTTTACATTTCTGCATGAATGAGGCTACTTTGATTTTTCACTCTTCATGGATCAGAATTCTATTCCCTGTTTTAATATCACTACATCACTGCTGAGTTTTTTTACCACTCCCATTCGCTGTTTTCACTTGCTAATGTCAACTTCCTTCTTTTGTTACATTCAGAGGAAGATGCCAAAGAAAAGCATTAGCAAATACAGAAATCTTCAATGACTGAGCTCCCTTCTCTTGGGAGAATCAAGGCACTGATATTAAAATGCAAATTCCTTCATTTGACAAAGTCAATCTGGCAGTCCTTTACCTGCCAGGATAACTGAAATCCCAGTCTACCATAAAAATGAGCCTTTTTGGATTGCAGGGGGTTAAATCAAGCTGCCAGGAAAGCCATAGAGAAGGTTTGGTTCCCAGATGCCTCTGTTAGAGAAATTAATCCTTGAGTTTAACATCTGGATCCTTCAACTGCCAAGCTTGCCCCAGTTGGATGTTTCAGTGCTGGGCCAGATTAAAAAAGAATGATGAGCAGGAGCAGGTTCTGCACCATCAGTGACCCCAAATAATCAAAGCCCAAAAACCCAGAAACCAAAAAAATTAATTAAATCAAGCATGTCTTGCCATTGCATGTGTATGCTAATGCACTCTGAAACAATGCCCTGCTTTAAAGCTATGTCAAGAAAATCCAGCCAGATCTGTTGTTTTGTTTTTGGAAACAGTGCAGAAGTTAGAGGTGGCAAATTTGTGCAGGTTCAACCAGGTGCCACCTGTTAAGTTTTTCTTTGAGCACACAGGTTTAAAAAATATTTTTGTTTCAGGGTGATAGCAACCAACATCAAGAATTCCGTTCTTGCATGCTCTCCATACACTCATGTAATGTGATTTCAAAATTGTCTCAGTCCAGAGAGGGAAAGAGTCTCAGTTCTTTGAATATTCCCATGTTATGAAATTAGAGGCACAAACGAGGCCAAAATACCAACAGCTAGACTATCTATTAACAGAATAAAGTGGATGGATCAGAAGGAGAGAGAGAGGGAATAGAGAGTGAGAAAGAGAAGAGGGAATGAGAAGAGGAAAGGAGTTATATTACCACACCACTCACCCCCCAAGACAGTTTGGTTCTGTGGAGGAAGGCTGCTGCAGCTTTGATTGTAGAGGAGAGGTCATCCTTGTTGGCTGTGCTGTCCTCTGAGCAACCTCCTGAGCTCCCTGAGTTCTAGTGGGCAGAACTTAGGACACAGAGAGAGGGTTCCTCTTGGTCTGCTTTTTCCAGGCTACATGGTGATGTCTCTGTCAGGTTTTCTCTCCTTATTCTCTCCATTTTTCTTCAGAGCAGCATTGCCCTGGTCTTTTCCTTCTCTCATGTTTTCCTTCTCAGTGGCATTGTCCAGGTCTTTTCCTTCTCCTGTGTTTTCCTTCTCCTGTGTTTTCCTTCTCCTGAGCCAGTAGTTGCTCAGATCTTTTATACAGTTTTTAGGCATGAGTCCAGGTGGTGAATATGCATATTCCAGAGAGTATCAATAGCAGTAGCCTCTGCCCATTATTTCCAGGGCAGCTGCAGTCTGGTGAGCAACCTTTACCTAGGCACCTTCCAGAGAATCATTCCAGTGACTTCTGCCCAATACACATCCACTATTGTCTGGAAAAGCAGCAAGGATGATTTTATCTTTGTTGAGCCACATTACAGTTGGGTTCTACCTGCTAAACTCAAATCTAGTTCTGGGTGTAGTTCCCCTTACAAAGTTCAGATAACATATTCTGGAAATTGGAGCTAGTCCCATCATAGTTTCAAGTCCATCTGAAAAGTTGGAGGGTGCCCAGATTCTAAAATCCCTACTTTGCAACTCATCAAAATCTTTGCATTTTTGTTTGCATAAATGTAGACTGCTAAGGGGCAAAATCTGATGATGAGAAGAAATGAGTGCTGGGAGAAGCAGCAGGATGAGAAACCTGTAAAGGCTCGTGAGCTATTCTTGCTGTTACTGAGGAGTCTTTATGTAAGTATACATCAGAAATTAGGACACAGTTCTCACATTAGGAAATACCCTGCTTTCCCCAGAACGATCACACAGCAGAGCACATTACTTGGTCTTTTCCAATGCAAATCTTGTATGCACCCCTTTTTCTTCAATTCAGATAGTCATGCGTACTAGCTATATCAACACTGGGCCATGGTAGGCAGGGTTTGTGACCAAATAGCATCAAGAATACCCTCACAAAGCACAATGAAAAGGCAGAAAATTGTTTCAGCAACCACTTCAGAAAAAAAAAAAAATCATTTTAATTTGTTCCTTACTGCAATAACAATGGTCATGATCAACAGGGCTAAGAGTTTCAAAGGTTTCTATTGCTGCAATGGACACAGTTCTTGAGATGATGTAATTCCAAGAATTATCATTTTAGAAAGCACTGGAGTCAAGTTGTTTAAAAAATATAGTTTTCATTTTCTGAAGTAGGAAAGCAGCAACTCTGTATTAGCTGAGCAGCTAGTCCTTTTGCAAACTAAGACCATACTATGTAACATATTTACTTGCATATAGTATAGCTATGACACACACTTGCTATAGAATCATATCATGGAATCATAGAAACAATAAGGTTGGAAAAGACCTCAAAGATCAAGTCCAACCTGTCACCCAACACCTCATGACTACTATACCATGCCTTCAAGTGCCATATCCAATCACTTTTTAAACACCTCCAGGGATGCTGACTCCATCACCTCCCTGGACAGCACATTCCAATGGTAAACAAAGCTTTCTGTGAAGAACTTTCTCCTCACCTCAAGCCTAAATTTCCCCTGGCACAGCCTGAGACTGTGTCCTCTTGTTCTGTAGCCACAATGGAGACAAGTACAAGATGAAGAACAAAATGAAATGTTTCTGCATCTAGAAAATCTGACTTTTCTAGTAAAAAGTAAATAAATTCTTTTGAGCGTAGAATTCTTTTCACCTGAAGAAATTCCTTTTCCAATATTATTTGGTTTTCAGAAATTCTTTCTACTCATATTCTTAGGGGGGTAAAAATACCACAAAACCTATCTTTTGCAGTCCTCTTTCAGAAATTAGTGAGCTGTGAGTAATAACAGTAAGACAATTTCTCCATTATTTCCTTGCACACACACAAAATAAACAAATAAATACATAAATGTTTCCAGTATAGGACAGATCTAAGCTGTTATTTTACCACAAACTATCAGAAGTGAAGCAAATGAAAAGCTGTTGTTACAAAAGGAGTATTTATGTTACTTATTCATTATCATGTATTATATTATGTTGTTTGGTAAAAATTGAAGTAGCTTCCTCCAAAGGGAGGAAGTTTTCCTTTGTGCCTTGTTATACTTGTTTTACTTTGGACCAGATTGACTCTGGTCGCAGGATACTTGGCCTCTTCTCAAAAGCTACTGAGGATGCTCCACTGGAAGAAATATCTGAAACGTACAAAGCAAGCAGAGAAAAATACAGAAAATGGAGAATTTAAAATATAAATGGAGCCAAGAGACTTACAAGAAAAACAAAAATCTTTCTCACAGTAGAGGTGAACAAGGGAGATACAGACCATAGAGAAAATGCTCAGTTTTGCTCAGTTGGTCAGTTGTAGGCAGAAAAGAAAGACTCTTCCTCCTAGTTTGAAAGACTGTAGTTTGAGATTATGAGCCTGCAGTGTGCCCAGTGGCCAAGAGGTCCAATGGCATCCTGGCTTGTATCAAGTACAGTGTGGCCAGCAGAAGCAGGGAGGTCATTCTGCCCCTGTACACTGCACTGGTTAGGGCACACCTTGAGGACTGCGTCCAGTTCTGGGCCCCTCAGTTTAGGAAAGATGTTGACTTGCTGGAACGTGTCCAGAGAAGGGCAACAAAGCTGGTGAGGGGTTTGGAATACAAGCCCTATGAGGAGAGGCTGAAGGAGCTGAGGTTGCTTAGCCTGGAGAGGAGGAGGCTCAGGGTGGACCTTCTTGCTGTCTACAACTACCTGAAGGGAGACCTTATAGCTGTCTAGACCTACCTGAAGGGAGGTTGTAGCCCAGTGGGGGTTGGTCTCTTCTCCCAGGCAACCAGCACCAGAACAAGAGGACAGTCTCAAGCTGTGCCAGGGGAGGTTTAAGCTGGAGGTTAGGAAGAAATTCTACACAGAGACAGTTATTGCCCATTGGAATGGGCTGCCTGGGGAGGTGGTGGAGTCACCATCATTGGAGGTGTTTAGGAGGAGACTTGATGGGGTGCTTGGTTGCATAGTTTAGTTAGTAGGTGGGTTGGATAATAGGTTGGACACGATGATCTCAAAGGTCTCTTCCAACCTAGTTTATTCTATTCTACTCCTATTCTATTCTATTCTATTCTAATTCCATTCTAATTCCATTCTATTCCATTCTATTTGAGGTGGATTTATTTGTTATATTTCTGACAAAACACAACTTTAAATATTGAGAGATACAAAGATTAATTTTGTTATCTTTTAGTATGGTCTCTTTAAAGAAAGAATCAAGTCTTGCCTGGGGTCCTATCTCAACTTTTTTGCAAGCTCTTTGTCCACCCCCTTAAAGCAAGCACAAAAGAAACTGGCCTCACCATAGACTTAAAAAAAACAAACAAACAAGCCAGCAACAACAACAAACCTTAGAAACAAACCCAAATAGATTACAAACAAAAAAAGAAACTGAAAAATAAAAAAGAAAAGAAAGAAAAAATGGCTTCCTTCTAATGTAAAAATTAAGTTAGTAATATGGGATACCTCAAATATAAACAGAAAATGGAACTACAGCTGGTACTCATTCTAGAATTTTGATTGGGAAATCATAAATATGGATGTGTATTGTCAAATCATACCATTTAATTCAAGCATTGAAATTTATTAGCTGATGAGAAATGATGAAGAGGTGGCAGAAAAGCTCTCAGAATAGAAGCTATTTCCTAATCAGATAAGAAACACATATTCTATCAAGCAGATGAATCAAATCGTAATTCAGTAACTTTAAGTACACAGACTAAATATTATGAACCACCCTTGCAAAACAGGGGGACACTCTCTACCTTCACAAAATATTGTGTGGGTAATCTTTTCCATACCAAATCTTTCTTGTCATAAGCCATGTTATTGAGGACTAGATGCTATAAAAGAAAACTGGCCAACTTAGACAACCTGTAACATTTCATTTTAGGTCCGATTCCCCATTCAAATCTCAGAGCCAACTGAGCTCACATGACTTGTGCCCAATACATGAAAAGCATCTCAGAAGAGAAATGAAATAAAACCTTTTTGATTACAAAAAGTCAAAAGTAAGACGTGAGGAAACACTGATCACTAAACTTGCCTGAAATCCAATGCTGTGTCTGGAACTTGAGTTCCAAAAGCCTGGGCATGTTGGGTTTTTGGTTTTTGGTTGGTTAGTTGGTTGATTGGTTTGTGGGATTTGCTTGCCTGCTTGTTTGTTTGTTTGGATTCAGGCCTAAAAATCTGTCTTGTGCCTAGACTGTAATTATTGTTCTTTCAAAGAATGAGATCCTGGTAAGATACACTGACATTTTGGAAGAAGGAACAGTGTTTGCCATAAGAAAAACTTGGGGTTAAGCCCTCCTGAACACTAAGTAATTATCTTTTCTTCAGCGTTGTTTATGGGGTTTGCCCAATGAGTTTTCCATATGGGATACATGTGCAAAAAGCTTGTAGACAAGAACCTATGATGATCCCCTGGTAAAAGACTGCTTCAACAACTGGATTATGGAACTCCTTTTCGTTAGAACATTCTTCTTGATGCTGTACATTTTCTGCACTTCTACAGTCTTGCAGCAGTACAGCATCAGCAGCAACATGAATCTATATCTCCATATAATTCCACTTGACTCACTCTGCTGCACTCTTTAGGTGGCACTTCTGGTAGGTAGCAATACTGAGCTTAATTCCCTTGTGCTAAAAAATCAGAAGGTCTAAGATCTTCTGTTTTTCCAGTTACTGCTCTAGCTACCAGGGGAGAGAAAAGTGAGGAGGGAAGGAAAAATTCTTATTCCAGTCAGAAAGACAATTCAACAGCATTTTATTGTTATGATAGACTTAATTCAGATTGTGTATGCACACAAGAAAATAGAAAGGGGAAAAACAAGGACATCTCAGGCTACACATGAACAATTAATTGTAAACATTTTTACATATATGCAGATACTAGGCAAAGAATGGTTTACATAGGAATACGGTCTGTAGTATACATTTGCACTCCTCAGTGGAGGGCAGGTCCACAGGAAGGCTAATGCATGTTGCTTGGTAAGCATTCCATACTGTTTAAATCCATTACACTCTATATAACTTAAAATTAGTTCTAGAATACCTATTGATCTATTATATATGTATTCAAAGCAACTTGAAGCATGTGGTAATCAGTTCTACAAAACAACCCAAAACAATTTACCTGCTCCATATTTTCCACATGGCATCCCCCTAGAGACATATAAAATGGACTTGAAATTGACAAATTCAGGGTCATGCCATCACCATCAGTGACTCAAGAGGAGAAATGAAAGGCAAGAACACTTCTACTGGGATCCAGAATCACTCAAAAATAGCATTGTGAAAGTTAGGAAAAGAGCCTGGACTCAGACCTAAGACATAATATGTAACCTGTGACAGAACAAGAGGACACAGTCTCAAGCTGCACCAGGGGAGGTTTAGGCTGGATGTTAGGAAGAAGTTCTTCATAGAAAGAGTGATTGGCCATTGGAATGGGCTGCCCAGTTCAGTGGTGGAGTCATCATCACTGGAGGAGTTTAGGAAGAGACTGGATGGGGCGTTTGGTGCCATGTTTTAGTTGATTAGATAGCGCTGGATGATAGGTTGGACTTGGTGATCTCAAAGGCCTCTTCCAACCCAGTTCTATTCTATTCTATTCTGTTCTATTCTATTCTATTCTATGTATTTTTGAGATGCCCTGATTCTTGGTTTAGGTCCCTAGTACCCCTTGAAACTGAGCTTTGAAGACTAATTTCAAAAGTGTCTCACATGCAAAAACATTCCATAGCCGTTTAGAATCTCTAGCTATGTATAAATAATGTTTGGATTTTAATTTCGCACTCAGTGGCATCAAAACCTTAGTTGAAAATGCCAGATAAAATTAAAAGATGAGTTTTTTTTAACCTTACTGAAATTAAATCAGAAAAATTGAGCTATTGCTAAAGTGATAAAACTGGGCTAATTGTGAAACTGCATTCTCTTAAATATGAAGCCAGTTTAAACAGAGCAATGGGAAGAATGAATTCACCCACCTCCCTGGGCAGCACATTCCAATGGCAAATAACTCTCTCTGTGAAGAACTTTCTCCTTACCTCAAGCCTAAATCTCCCCTGGTGCAGCTTGAGACTGTGTCCTCTCGTTCTGGGGCTGGTTGCCTGGGAGAAGAGACCAACCCCCTCCTGCCTACAACCTCCCTTCAGGTAGGTCTAGACAGCTATAAGGTCTCCCCTGAGCCTCTTCTCCTGCAGGCTAAACAACCCCAGCTCCCTTAGCCTTGCCTCGTAGGGCTTGTGCTCAAGGCCTCTCAACTGCCTTGTTGCCCTTCTCTGGACATGTTCAAGAGTCTCAATGTCCTTCTTAAATTGAGGGGCCCAGAACTGGACACAGTACTTAAGGTGTGGCCTAACCAGTGCAGTCTACAGGTGCACAATGACTTCCCTGCTCCTGTTGGACACATTATTCCTGATGCAGGCTAGGATGCCATTGGCCTTCTTGGCCACCTGGGCACACTGCTGGCTCATGTTCAGCCAGCTGTCAATCAGTACCCCTAGGTCCCTTTCTGCCTGGCTGCTCTCCAGCCACTCTGACCCCAGCCTGTAGCACTGCATGAAATTGTTATGTCCAAAGTGCAGCACCCAGCACTTGGACTTGTTAAATGCCATCATGTTGGACTCGGCCCATCTGTCCAGCCTGTCAAGGTTCCTCTCTAGAGCCCTTCTACCCTGTAACAAATCAACACCTGCACCCAGCTTGGTGTCATCTGCAAATTTGCTGATGATGGACTCAATCCCCTCATCCAGATCATCAATAAAGATATTGAACAGGACGATGTATGTATTATTTAGAAAAAGCAACATTTTGGACATTACTAAAATAAGAGAAGACAAATTATGGTATGGTGAAACATAAAGATTCAAAAACTATTTAGTTACATTCTAGTTCCTATTATAAATAAAGGATATTTTAGAGTATTTGTACAAAATAAACACAAAACTGGTGACAGTGCATTTAATAAAACACTGTGAATAGTCAGGTAGAATCTGCCTGTGTATATGAAATCTGTTAATGTAGGAGACTTACACCTGCTGAATCTCATCCTGGGGGGTCATTTGCATCCTTCAAAAATAAACTGTTCTGAGAGTGGTGTATCCCTTTTCTGTATGTTTTTAATTGTCTATCATTTGTGTCAAGGGAATTGGACCTTGTGCCTTCATCAGCTACAGGTCATAGCCCTTTTTCATTCAAATGAATCTATTAGTGGTATTCATGAACTGAAATGGTGTAGAAATAAATGACTACATCAAGTCTTACAATAGCAGAGGTTTTGATGGCAACAACTAAGGCCATGTTATTCCTAAAAGGAAAAAAATTTTACAAGTTATAATGAAATGAGAAGGAGATGATTTATTCTGGGATTCTTAGAAAGAAATGAAAAATTATATTTCACCAGAGAAATGAATCTTCCACCTCCATATGGTTGCAAAGCAAAAAAAGAGAAAAGTATGAAAGAGGTATTTTCAACAGAGAAATATGAATGCAAAGCAAACATGACAGATCCCTGAGTCTTATGGAATGTTTTTGAAGAGCCTGCCCCAAACAGTTTTGAACTAGAATCATAGAATCATAGAATCAACAAGGTTGGAAAAGACCTCAAAGATCATCAAGTCCAACCTGTCACCCAAGACCTCATGACTACCAGACCATGGCACCAAGAATCATAAATGTCATCATCTAAAGAAATCAGGAAATAAGCATTGAGTTTAATCACATATATAGGTAGGCCTATATAAAGTCAAGATACATACAAAACTCAATAGTAGTAATAACAACAACAACAACAACAACATTAATAATAATAATAATAATAATAATAATAATAATAATAATAATAATAATAATAATAATAATAGTAATAACCAACAACCAGTTTGGAAGAGACCTCCAAGATCATCATGTCCAACCCCTCAACCAATCCAACCCACCTAAACAACTAAACCATGGTACCAAGCACTCCATCAAGTCTCCTCCTGAACACCTCCAATGATGATGACTCCACCACCTCCCCAGGCAGCCCATTCCAATGGGCAATCACTCTCTATGATTACCTTATTCCCAAGTCAATTAAAAAAAAAAATAAATCAACATAGATGAGTAAATGCCTCTATGTTACAGTTATTACCCTTCTCATTTTTCAGGAGTCAAACAGAAGTGGTGTTCAATTGCAGCAGCCAAACTGTGGTGTTCTAGCATTGAAGCAACCAGATGAGCAACATACTGAAATAGCCTTGGAAGTCTCAAAACTCACAAGCAGTATTCCAGGAGGATTCATGCACTACTGCCTTATAAAACAGCAGAGGCACAAATGGAATAGACAGGACTATTCCTACATGTATATGGATCAGTAGTCATTTTAGGAACCATTCTGAACTGCACTGTTTAAGTCCCTTCTGTGCTTTAAACAGGGATACGTCTGTTAATTCAGTTAATTTATTTCATCTGCACTATGCAGGCATCAGAATGAAGAAAAGCAGGAATGAGGCAATATTTCTAAAATTCTTCAGGGATCTTGCACATGTTTTTACTTCTCTTCCTGTTCCCTCTTCTGAGCAATCACTGTCATTGTCATAGTCTTTACTTCTCTCCATCAATGCTTCCAGCGTCTTGCTTTGACAAACTCCTTGTTATTCCTTAGAGGACAATGCAGTAAGTTCCACCCATTTCAGTGGCACAATGCCAAGACCTAACTTAACTAACTTTTCACCTTTGTTTGAATTTCTCAGTTTCTGTTTTTCTATTTTTTTTCCACTTCTTTGAATTAGCTTATGATTGCATACTCAGCTGCCATTACAGAAGTGCTCTAATGATGATTTATTTCACTTACACTCTATAGTGTGTGTATATATATATATATATGTATGTTATAATTATGTGAAGAGTTCTGGGAAATAGTATAATGAAAGGTATTATACAAAGCAAATGTACATTGTGTTGTAATTTGGATTGGTTACTTCAGCGTGTTTATGTTTCAAGGCTTTCATTCCCTAATAGTTAAGTTCATTTATGTCACAGATGTTTGGTTATTGGTCTCCTGCCTCTTCTTAGAGGTACTGTAATTGAACACCTGTGTGTGGGGACATAGGGAATTGGGGTATCTTGGTTAATTTTCTCCAGCTATAAATTATTTATTGCCTTGTACCATTCTCTTATCGTTCTCTTTGGGACTCTTTTAAACTGTCAGAGATATCTATTTACTTTTAATTGATTGCTACTCTGCACTCACTGAATTTTCCTAGATGACAAACACAGAAGAAATATTAAACCTATCCTTATCTAACTAAAATAGGAAGGTGTGGCATAGCACAGATTATTGATAACAGTGGAGTCTAATATTTCAAAGTACTGAATTCAAGGTAGAAAAATCACATTAACCTCTAAGAATGACTGGTGAGTTTAACTTGCTGGACAACTTCCCATTAAGCATGCAGATGGGCTATCTGAACTTCAGAGATCTCTTCTCCCCTTAGCAATTCTGTGATTCTGTGACAGAGATAACTAAGAATCAAATTATCTTTTTCATAGAAAATTGGGAAAGCGAATTTGGCTCCTTTACATTCTCATGCACAAACTGGAGCAAGTCCTACTACTTCTCCAATCTGTTTCTCTGTATGTAAAATGAAGCTAATGGTGCTTGCAACACTTTTCAGTGTGGCATTTGTACATATGTTTTTAAAAGTGTAATTACATTTTTACTACATTTTGGATTAATACTGTAACTCTCTCTGCTTTAAAATGCACTATCTTCTGATAGCCAGACATTCCTCTCACAAAGATTAATAGGGCATTGAAAATTAATTCCAGTTCTTCAGGTGTTAATTTTGTCATTCTGGCTCAAGAAAACACCTTGAAGAAGAGGAGAAAAAAATGCAATTTTTATCTTGTCACAGGAAAATATTGTCCCACTGTCATGTGGAAAAATACTGTGTCTGACAATATCTGGAGAGCAGCGGTAGCTCTTACCTCACAGTAGCAGAATCATTATAATACACCAAATAAATAGAAGGTCAAAGGTATGGCACTAGAGAAGTCAGGAAAATAATAATAACATTTGTGGGAGCCAGTGGAACTGTTAGGAACATAGCATCCAAGTTCAATATCTGGCTGAAGACTCGGTACACTTGTAAACTGATAACTGTGAGTCAACATCATCTGTGGAAAATATCAGGATACAGATGACTCATATTATAAATGACTACCTAAGTGACTTTAAAAAATATTATAGGGAGGCATGGCAGAATCAATAACAGTCTTCAACAACATTTCAGGTATAACAGGAGTGAGTTTTTTTAAGCATTCAAATGACAAGCAAGTGCAAAACAACATAGATACAATTTAATACATTGCGATTATTAGAGATAAGGAAAACCTCACAATTCACCGTGTCATCTGTGTGTGAAATCCTGGTCCTTATTTCCTGAAAAAGTGCTCTTATTGGGAAAGGAAACTTTTAAATTGAGGACAGTCATGTCTGCCTTCAAGACACTTGTTCATATAACCCAGAAAGACAACATACTCAAAACACACAGTTATACAAAATGCATACAGGACCTTATCAGCAGGGTTCCAAAGCTACACATCTTCAATAGGTTTTAATAGGAAGACAAAATGATTATTCTTAACACATTGATGTATCTGAAGCTTCTGTCACAGTGTTGCTACTCAGCTTTTATCAAATTATTTTACACCTGTATTTCACATGTGATGAGAAATCCACACCAGAAAAACACAACTACTAAATTTCAGTTCCCTGGACATAAATCCTTGTGCTCCTTCTGCACTTCCTAACTCCACACATCAAATGGACTACTGCAGTCAAAAGTAGCCACTAAAAAGTAAACCACGTAATCCATTCTCTGTATTAGTGCCACATTCCTTTAGTGCCCTTTGCCATAACCTATAGGCAAAGAACATGCAATAGAATACAAGATCTGCAAAAACAATCTTAAATTACTTATTCTGATTATTTATCTAATGGTGTATTTAGCTTTGCAGAATATTGATTCCCTTCACATGAAGATATTTAACAAGATATACCTATAGGGTTTTTTGTAGGAGCACAGGCATTTGTATTTAGGATAGGATAGCATAGGATAGCATAGGATAGGATAGGATAGGATAGGATAGGATAGGATAGGATAGGATAGGATAGGATAGGATAGGATAAACCAGGTTGGAAGAGACCTTCAAGATAATTTACACTTGAATTTAAAAGATATCTGCAATGGTATTTGTTCATTCCAATGTATGTTCATCCTTCTCTCAGAACAGAGAGGACTGACTCTTAAACCCAGCAATATTTCTGTATTCAAACACAATTACACCAAAAATGAGACTATTATAACAGATTACCCATATATATATACATTGAAATTCTATAAAGGAAGAATATGAAAATTCACTCATTTAAATACAATGCATGAAAGTCTAGGGTTTTCATTTCCTAACCAAGTATACTGATAGTATTTTAACTAAGTCATCATCTTTATTGCACAGCTACAAAGACCTTATCATAAACCAGCAGTGCTTGAGGCATGCTAAAATTGTAAGGATTTTCTCTCTCAAAGAATTAACACAGTGGCCCTCTGGCACTGTTTAGGAATTCTTCATTTGCTTGACAAACATTAAAATGCTGGCAGAGTATAAATGTAGGGAACTTCAAATTATCATTATTTAACAGCATTCAGAATCAGCCTAACTTTTATAAATGTTTTTTTGAAGGTTGCTATCATATAAAACAATTAGTAACAGTATCACAGTATCACTAAGGTTGGAAGAGACCTCGAGGATCATCGAGTCCAACCTGTCACCACAAACCTCATGACTAGACCATGGCACCAAGTGCCACGTCCAATCTCCTCTTGAACGCTTCCAGGGATGGTGACTCCACCACCCAACAGAAAACAGAAAGACAGTAAGCTTTCAAAATTAAAACCAAAGGGACAAACATTGTATATACTAGTGCTTTAGGACTGGAACCCAAGTACTTTTGATTAGCAATGCTAAGAGAATGTTATCAACCCACCTGAAGTAGCTACAGTTCCCAGTGATCAGCCCTGTGTTTTCCTCTCTTTCATTTTTCTATTAGTCTGGTGGTGGTGGATATCTTAAGTACTCTTACATCAAGCTATTACATTTTGCTTAATTATGAATTAAAAGTATGCCACTTTTCTTCCTATTCAAAACAGTTTTAATAATTTCAGACCCATCCTTAGAAAGTAGCTTGCACCTACTCCAGAAATTTGATCAAAAGGTGTCAAGCTTCTTATTCCATCTGACTCCTGAATAGGGAGGGTTATGCACCATTTCATCAGGTTGTATGAAGGTCCCAATGTAAGTACTGGATCTAGAGTGGATCTCAGAGGGACAGTATTTTGTGCAGTTGGGGTAAGAAACTCTGCTGAGGATAGTGTACACATGCAGCAGCAGCAAACACACCACAAAGCAGTTGTTGTAAATCAATTGAGATGTTAGCTCAATTGGAGCTTCTGAGGATGGATGAAATTCTGCAGATCTGAGGCCTTAAGGACACCTGGGACCTCTAATTAATCCTGGGATCAATTCATAGATTCAGATTCATAGAATGGCTTGGGTTGGAAAGGACCTTAAGATATCTGGCTCCAACCCCCCTGCTATGGACAGGAACACCCTCCATTAGACCGAATGCTCAAGGCCTCATCCAACCTGGCCACCAGTGAGGGGGCATCCATGACCTCCCTGGGCAACCTGTTCCAGCATCTCACCACCCTTACTGTAAAGAATTACTTTTTTCTGGGAAACTCTTTGAAGTGCATCTACACTAAGACAGAAAGCATGGGGAACAAAGAATAGGAATTACAGATCTGTCTGCTGTTGTAAAGCTATGACTTTATGCAGTACCGAAGAACAATGCAAGTGTCCAGAGCAAGGAATAGTTATCCTCAGTGGAGGAGGATCAGGACAGGGAACATTTAAACAAATTGGACATATACAAGTCCATTCCAGTCCATCACAGTTGAAGCCCACTCAGAAAACAACAAAGCACCAGGCAGTCACTCACTCTCTCCTATCCCCCTGCACAGGAATGAGGAGAAGAAAATATAGCAAAAGGCTCAACTGCATCTCTCTTGGTGTCATCTGTAAACCTGATGAAGATGCATTCACTACCACCACTGATGAAGATATAAATTAGTAGAACTTTGAGAGATGTCACTCATTGCTGGTTTCCTCTTGAACATAGAGCAGTTGACTGAAACTCTTCACATGAGACCATTCATCCAATTCCTTATCTATTTGGCAGCTATTGCATCAAATCCATATCTTCAATTTAGTGATAAGAAAGATGTGGAAGACCATATCAAAGGCCTACAGAAGCCGACATAGATGGCATCCATAGTTTGTCCCTTATACACAGATGTAGTTGCTCCACTGTAGAAGGACACTAGATTAGGCAGACACAATTCACCTGAAGCCATGCTGGCTGTCTCTAATCACCTCTCAGATATTCTTATGTTTCAACATAACTTTGTCATGGTTTGGCCCTGGGTGGAGGCCAAATGCCCACCAAAGCCACTCTCTCACTACCTTTCTTAGATGGACAGGGGAGAGGGGATAATATGACAAAAGCCAGTAATAAGGTAGAAGTAATTTAATAATGCTAAGCATGGGCAAAGAGCAAAGGCTGTGCACTGAAGCAAAAGCAAAGAGAGATATTAATCTCTACTACCCATCAGCAGATAATCTTCAGTCCTGAGAAGCAGGCCTCTGCATAACAGTTGCTCCGAAGGACAGACACTGTGCATGAATATCTCCACACTTCCTTCTTTCACTTAGTTCTTATATCTGAGCTGACATCATATGGCATGGAATACCCCTTTGGCCAGTTTGGGTTAGCTGGCCTGGCTGTGTCTCCTCCCGAGATCTCGCCTACCCCTCAGCGTTCTCCTGGGGTGAGGAAATGTTGGAAAAGCACAGCCTCAGTGCTTGTTCAGCAGTAGCCAAAACACTGCTGTGTTATCAACACCCAGCTACAGCACTGCAAAACACGGCACCAGAAAGATGCTCTGAAGAGAATTAACTCCATCTCAGCCAAACCAAATACAAACTTCTAGGAGCTTCTGTTCTGTGATCTTACTGGGCATTGACTTGAGGCTGACTCTTTGGTAATTCTAAGAGTCTTCCTTTTTATCCTCTTTAGAAGTGGATGTGATTTTAGCTTTTTCCAGGGTCTTTGCCTTTGTAGGATGCAACTACAAATACTGAGAAAACTGTCTGATGTCATTGTGAAGGCAATCCCAATTACTTTTGAAAGGTCTTAGTGATCAAGAGAGATTCTCAAGGGACTATAAGAAAGCAAATGTCACCCTACCTTCAAGAAAGGCAAGAAATAGGATGCAGAGACCTACAGTTCAGTCAAACACACCTCAGCCCTGGAGAAGGTGATGCAGTAAATAGCCCTGGAAGCCTTTCTAAACATAAAAGGAAGGAAGTTGTTTGGAGTAGCCAGCGTGGATTTACAAAGGGCAAGTCATTCCTGATCAACTTTGTAGCCTTGCACAATAATTTGATTAGCTCAGTGGATGAGGGGAGAGAAGTGGCTGTTGCTTATTTTGACTTAAGGCTTTCAAGACTGTCTCCATTAACATCCTCAAAGGCAAACTGGGCAAGTACAGATAAATGGAAAGTAAGCATGGATTGAAAATCAGCTGAACTCCTGGGCTCAGAGGGCTGTGATAACTGACATGAAGTCCAGCTGCAAAACATCCTGCAGCATGTCCCTAGAGAAATGAAATTTGTATGCCTGAGACACCAGCATGCTTATGATAATATGACTTCTAATCACAAGTGTTTCAAACACAAAAGTCTCCAAGATCCCTTCATAAAGAAAAGCACTAGTGCTAAGCAATCATCTATTCAAAGCAGTATAGCTGTTTCTCCACAGTATTTCTCATATTCCTTCAAGCACTTTTTTTTCAGTTACAGCTATCTTCATAACAATATGTAAAAATGAAACTCACCCAGAGAGACAGGCATCAGCCTCAGCCTTTAAGATTTGCTGAGAAACAGTTTGAAAATAAATGCCATTAGAGAGTTCATGTATTTAGAAGCAAGCTTTAGCCTTATCTTTTTTATCACAAATGGCATAATCCCAAATGAGGCTTATCTATTATGCTACTCCCAGCAGAGTAAATACATAGTTAGTTGCAGGAGGTACACCTACACATAGCTTTCCTACATCTTTAAGACCTTTAAGTAGAATAAACTTTAATTATTAATTATAGAGGGGCAAATAAAACAAACTAAAATCAAGTATCTTAGAAACTTGGAAGAAAAACAAGAGGGAGTTCTTATGCAAGGCAATGGTATAATAATAGAATTACCTGGTTAGGAAGGGACTTGAGAAGATCTAGTTTCACCCCTTCCACCACGAGCAGGGACACCTCCTTCTAGACCAGGTTGCTCGAGGCTGTAGTTCATTTAAACTTTAAATGGTGAGTATGAGCAGGGGCAATGGGAGAAATATTTTAGAAAGACAGAAGTTTTGGTGGTAATCCAGCACAGTGGTATTTATTTCTCTGTTGTGGTATCTGGGAGAGATTATCTCTGGCTGCTTCTTATCTGTGGTTTATCTGGCAGTGCTTGGACAGTGCAGCAACTCCCTGTCAGATTCTGCATTCTAACATTGTTAAGGAAGGATACAAGTTGGATCAGGTCCTGGATAAGTCTGGCAGTTTAGCCCTTTACTTGCCTGGATTCTGCTCTTAGTCCAGCTACCATGATGCTAGTGAATGCTCTCCTTCTGAGTAGATTTGCTTTGTCTTTGCATCAGCTTCACTGGTCACGTGATTTCCCCCTATTCTTTTTCATCCTTCAAGCATGGAGACCCACCATTCTGCTGTGTCCAGGGCATGGACTTCCCCATCAGCTCTGCCTGAGAGCTATTAACATGCAAGTGGTGTTGATGTGCTAGGCTGGCTTTGTACGGTTTCCTGCTTATGACAGCAGAATGTACCTATTGCTGTGAGATCTGTGAGGAGACTCTTAGGGTACTGGGGAAAAATAGCTCCTCCACCAGTTCTGCACCAAAACTGCACCAAAGGCTGACCTCACACACGGTTTCCTGTTTAGGACATCAGAACATAACCATTGCAATGGGATCTGGGAGAAGTCTTTTTGGACATGGAAAATGAATTATGCCTCTAATGACATTTCTTCAAATAGAGCTTGACTGGTTTTGTTCAAATATAATTAGGAGTAAATTCACTGAAGTTGGAGTTACAATTAGACACCCATTGTGACATATGAAGAACCCACTCTATTGCTATGAATTTTTACACATTTTGAATGCTAAACAATTATTATATTTAGTGCTTTGTCTTAGAGCAAAACCTGTGCAATGGTTTAATGCAAGGGCTAACCTGTCTGCTCCCCCAACACAAAAGCGAGGGGAAAAGTAACACACAAAGCTCAGGGTTGAGATAAAGAGATAAGAGTTTAATATAACAAAATATATCATAATCACAATGCATAATTACCCTAGCTAGTAATTTAATTAATCTAATAATACAATGCATAATTACCTTAGCTTAGTGTATTTGCAGGAGAAGCACAGTGAAATACCAGGGAGGAGGGGGGGGAGGGAAACCAAGCATAAAATATAAAAACAAAACCAGTGCTACCCCACTCCCACACATCTTGCCACCATCCCTGTGGAAAAAGAGCCAACTCCTAAGAATCCAGAAGCCAAAAGCAGCAACCAGAACAGGGAACCTCCCATACTGCAATCTAGACTTCAAGCCCCATAATACTTTGCTCCAGTTAGCATTTTCATTTTTTAGAAGCTGGCATGACTGCAGCATGGTATGAATAACAGCAGCAGGTTCAACTCAATCCATGGCACCATGTCACAGAATCACAGAATAACCAAGGTTAGAAGAGACCTCAAAGGTCATCAAGTCCAACCTGTCACCACAGACCTCATGACTAAACCATGTCACCAAGCACCACGTCCAATCACCTCCAGGGATGGTGACTCATCTCTGAGTAGTTTCAGTCACTGTAAAGTTGATTTCTTTAACGGGAATCTAAACACAACATGTGACTTAAAGTATGCACCAACCAAACACAAAGTATGTCTTCCTGTATGCACCAAATGTGTGCCCCCATGTCAGGACAGGCATAAGGCTGCAAACAAGTAACTGGTCCTTTGGACTGCTTTGAGCCATACTCATAACAAGAGTATTCAGTCCAGGAAATCATGCTAAATCCAGCTCTAAGATATATCTCCTGACTTCATGTAGAGCAGATGTAAATGAAAACATGACCTGCTTTGATCTACTGATTCTTCCCCATTGGACTGAATTGCTTATTAATGTAAATGCAGCAAATAACTTCTGGTACTTTACATTCAAACTCTTGTCCTTGGTGGGTATTATACAACCATAACAGAGACTGTTCAACATTAAAACTCTTCCTGCCCACAAATTGCCTTTTTTTTTTTTTTCCCAAATCAACTGTTGAACATCTCACACTCACTTTAGTATTTATCTCTGTGGGAACACATCTGTTGATTTTATGTGGCAGCAGGTGCTGAACTCCTTGCAATCCTCTGTATGCCACAATGTCCAGCTCACTGTTATCTTCATTGATCCAAGCTGGTTTTGACCAGTCTCACCACTCAGTTTTCATAACGAAATAAATATGTCAATTTTTTTTATGATAAGTGGTAATGCAGTGAGTTCATTCCTTGATTTTTAACACAGCATCCATGAAAGCAGACCCCCTCAGAGTCTGGGGGGGTTTGGAGAATCTGTACATCAGGAACCAGCACAGTACACTGCAAAGGAATATTTTGCCCAGTTCAGACAGCTTTGGAAAATTTAAATTTTATTTCCTTGCTCTATTAAATCTCCTACAACTATCAGGCTGAATTTGCTGTGCCTGTGTACTTCATCCTAATCTTCTTTGACACAATTCTCTTTCTCTTCAAGTCTACCTATTGTTATTCCCCCATCCTTGCTAACATTGTCACCAACAGGTGGACAAATCAAGTAAACCTAAGAAACGTGTTCACTGTAGCAGAAACCAAAAGCATCCACATCCAAAAAAAAAACAAGAAAAGCAAAAAAAAGAAGAAAAAATATGTACACTGACTCACAGTTTCATTAATGCACTCAGTCTGAAGTTGGGATTTTGTGAGGTAAATGGCCCAAATGAGGCTACAAAGACATTTGGAAATGCATATACATATCTTAAGGCTGTATATGGCATTTGGCTTCAAAACAATTATTGGAGACTTCAATTAATTTTGCAGGGTACTTTATGCTGATCTGTAGATGTCATAAAAGAGAACTTCAGGCAAAAATACTGCTGTCTTTTGGCATGAACATTGCAAAGCAAAGCAACTCTCCTGGGACTATATAGCTAGCATTTCCTGTAGCAGCTTGCAGGGTTGGAGGGAAGGCTAAGGAGAGAAAGAGTTCTGTCAGCACTTAATACCTTTCAGCTTTACAGTTCCCTTTTAGTAATGACTCTTGGGTAGCCTTCAGCAGAAAGGTATCTTGTACATGGTCAGTCTGTAGAAACAGAGAACTGACTGCAGATACAAACAAGTTTAAACCAACTAAATTGTCATAAATGCTTTTCATTTCAGTTTTGTAATTGGATACATTAGACAAAGTAAATTAGCTTTACACAAAATACTTTCCTGTATGATCTTAGACAAAGATATGCACAACACTGTGCTATGCAAATAATCTGGGGAGAGAGATAACCTAAACAAACAAGGCTGATACTTCTAAATGATTCTGCTTTGTTCCATTTTCAGCAAATGCAGTGAAGGTGCAGGGCACCTGCAATTACAGATATTCTTAAACCTTATTTGTATTCGTTGGGTAGAATATAGAGGTGTCCAAGAGCGGCTGTATCAATGGATAATGGATAGTCTTAACATGTCCATTCTGCAGCTGGCTGAAGCCACACCATTGCAAACTACCAGTACTCCAGAGTGTTCATCTAAGTTAAATTAACTGCTCCAAACAAACCTGCAAGGTGCTAATGAGCAAAGAAGTCTGAACCAATGTTTTGCCTCTTTCTAGAAGACTTAATTATTTTAATGCAAGGAGACAGGGAAAAGGAACTTCTTCTCTGCACTGAATTTTTAGCATATGTGATATATACCTTCATCCACTTAAGGAGTCCATTTAGCACTTTGGGAAGGGTTCAGTTGCCTGAACATTAGAGTCTAATGACTTTTAAGTTACTCCAAGAAAATAAAGATGTGTGTAAGACCTGACAAATACTAAACAGGACTTAAAAGAGACTTGCATTCTTCAGTAGCAGCAGCTGGGAACCAATCATGATAGCCTACAGCATCTCATGAGCAAGAGGTTATTTGCACATAGCTCCAGTACATAAAGCTATCCAGGTATTTATAGATAGCCTGACTCTGTCAGAGATGCAGAGTGTAATGACAAATCTGATGAATAGGTCTGAAGGACAGTAAGCATTAAATTAGCCCAGGGAAGGAATTTCCTTCCCATTCTTCCTTCTCCTTCAGCAATGGACTGCTGGCACAGTTAAATTTTGTTGATATTTAATAAAAGCTAGCATCTGTGCTTTGCTTGCCTCCAATTACAGAGCTTCATCCTAGGGCCACTTTGGAGCTTCTTAGAAGCGCTGATGCTTGAAGCACAGCTATAACAAAAGAATGGACTGACAGTTTTTTCCTGCCTCTAGCTTCCTCTGTGTTCTTTTTTATTTCATTAGCCTCAATTTTGTTTTTGGTTGGCCACCCTAAATGACCAGCCTGCAGCAACGGCACCCCTGTAGGAGACCGTTTGATCAATCCTCTCTCTATGGAAGGCCTCCCAGGAGCGGAAAATATTAGTGAAGGATGCTTCCATGCCCCAATTGCATGCAAACACACATCACCACCACTACAGAACTGTCAGGGCTATTGAATTGGCTAGAGAGTATAACAGAAATTCTTTGTGATAAGCCATGATAGATAATGTGAAAGTACAGTTTATAATTGTTAAAAATGAGCTCAATACATTAAGGTTACTTCAGAATTGCTTTGTACAGCTACTTTAGGGATAAAATTCACTTCAGATCATGGTTAACATCTGTCAGAGGGAAGGGAAAAGCTGGAGAAAAAACATATCAGATTTTATCCATTTTTCTCTCTCGTAGACTCTTCTCTTACAGCTAGATGACTAAGAATAACAGGTTTAGAACCTCACATTTAGAAATAAGACAATAGGAAATAAGGAAATAGAGAAAAGAAGAGAAAATATAAAAGGAATATTAAACAGTTCAGCTGACATCTGACTTATATTGAACCAGGCACGCCTTCACTATGTAGCAAGCACTTGCTGGTTACATAAATTCAAATGGGTTTGGAGTTTTCAGTCTCTAAATATTCCATTAATTTTTTGTGCAGTGAAACTGTTGGTCTTTCCTGAGTCATCACTTGCTACTGCTAATCATTTGTATAAATTACTAGTAAATCAGATAGGGTGCAAACAAAACATGTTGGCCATAAGGTGATTAAGAGTCCTGTTTTCTTATACAATCAGTTACAGCTATAATCCAGAGTTTCTTGAAAATGTTACACACTAAAAGAATTAATATATGTGCTTGATTAATATCATTAGTGTCTCATTTCTTAATGAATGCATATATTTACAGATAATATGTAATTTGTCTGATAGCATGTAGGAAAGAGTAAAGCTGCTGTAAGCTAGAATGCAGTTTGGTAGATATATTTCTGAAGTTTTTTCACAGGCAGGATGTTTTGAAATAAACTATAGAATCTGATTATGACATTTCTTTCCATACCATCTATGTTCACAATGCTCTGAAAATTCACATTTTAAAAACAGGGAATTTCCAAGGTATTTGGAGGCATTCAGGGTCAGGTTTGATGTGGCTCCAAGAAACCTGATTTAATTAAAGACGTGCCTGCTTACTGCAGGATGGGTGGACTAGATGTCCTTCAAAGGACCTTTCAAGCCCAATGCATTCTTTGATTCTAAGCAGAAAGAGTTGAGACATTTTGCAACCCTGGAATTGTTGGATTCCTGATTATAGAATAATAGAATCATAGAATCAATAAGGTTGGAAAAGACCTCAAAGATCATCAAGTCCAACCTGTCACCCAACACCTCATCACTACTAAACCATGGCTTGAAGTGCCACATCCAATCCCTTTGTGAACACCTCCAGGGACGGTGACTGCACCACCTCCCTGGGCAGCCCATTCTGATGGCTAACAACTCTCTCAGTGAAGAACTTTCTCCTCACCTCCAGTGTAAACTTCCCCTGGTGCAGTTTGAGACTGTGTCCTCTTGTTCTGGTGCTGGTTGCCTGGGAGAGGAGACCAGCCCCCTCCTGGCTACAACCTCACTTCACGTAGTTGTAGACATCAATGAGGTCTCCCCTGAGCCTCCTCTTCTGCAGGCTAAACAATCCCAGCTCTCTCAGCCTCTTCTCATAGGGCTTGTGCTCAAGGCCTCTCACCAGCCTTGTTGCCTTTCTCTAGACACATTCAAGCGTTTCAATGTCCTTCTTAAACTGAGGGGCCCAGAACTGGACACAGGACTCAAGGTGTGGCCTAACTAGTGCTGAGTATAGGGGCACAATGACTTCCATGCTCCTGCTGGCCACACTATTTCTGATACAGGCCTGGATGCCATTGATGTTCTTTGCCACCTAGGCACACTGCTGGTTCATGTTCATCCAGCTGTCAATCTGTACCCCCAGGTCCCTTTCTGCCTGGCTGCTCTCCAGCCACTCCAACCCCAGCCTGTAGCGCTGCATGGGGTTGTTGTGACCCAAGTGCAGCACCTGATATTAAGACAAAAATGGCCTTTTTTTAAACTGGTATGTACAATATCAAGAGGCTTTACTAATCCAGGTCAGAAATATATATATAATTTCCTATGCACTCATACAGGTGCTTTATTGCAAAATTTTGCTCTGAGGAAATGTCTGATGCTCCCTTCACACTAGTCAAAGTCAGACTTAACACAAGGTATTGCAAGCAAGAGCAATATGCTACTTGCATGCCAAGAATTCAGGTTAGACCAAACAGCCTCTGAGACAGAGTAGATTTTTCCCCTTTTCCCCTGAGGACCTCCAGGTTATTCAGCAAATGGAGCTGAACCACTCTACCATTTTTCAGTCACTGTGCAATAGGCCCTAAATGGAAAAGTAGTCTGACCGTGACATACAACTTCAGACACTGATTTGTCATCCAGCTCAATGAAATGCTTTACTGAATAGAACTGACATAGTAAGTTTCTTTTTATATTCACATCTGCAATTAATTACAGATTCAGTCTCACTGCCAAAAAAGACCAGAGTATACAAACACCACTGATGAGCACTGGGTCAGAGAGAAGCCAAGCACACACTACATCTGTATTTCTCCCTTTAATTGAATTACCTTCTTAATAGCAGCAAACAAAATTTTCGCTGCTCATAAAAAGCATATACATCTTCATCTTCAAAATCTAGTTTCACATAGAAGATGTAGTTGATTATAAGATAATTTGCATAACTTTGTGATTATTTAGCAAAGATTTTGTAGCCTAGACCCCCTCTGCTAAGAAAATCAGAACTGTAGGATACCTGTAAGGAACCAATAGGGATTTTTGTTATTATTTTAAATTAAATATATCAGGGAGGCTTTGCTTCTTTCTTTTTTCAAAGCAGTAAATTCTCCTCAGAAAATCTGGCTTCCTAATATACAGGATAAGCAGGACTTGCAAAGCATTTTCTTATATCTAGAATGTCAGCAGGTAAGCCCGTTCCTTTGAAGACTTGTAATACTAGAAACCAGAACTTTATGCTACTGGAAAGGATCCGTTTCCCAATTTCTACTTTGGAGCATCCCAAGATACTGGATGTTAATGTCATGACATTTTAGATATAGAGAAACCCTTTTAAGCTATATTTAGAGGTTTCAAAGGCTCCCTCTGAAACTTGCACACAATTGGACCTACTGTAACCAAGGGATCTAATTTTATACTAACCGTACAAGAGATAATCCATAAACATACTTTAATGCTTTGAAATGCACCTAAAATAGTTTATTTTTAACACATGTGACATGTACAGAAAATATGATGATAAGATTATACATTAAAGGTTTTACAAGCATAAATGTAGGTCATCCAGAACAAATACAACTGATAGCAGACTTGCAAATAAGGTAACCTAAAGTGAAAATATTCAGACCAGGCATAGAGTACTCAAGAAGAAGTGAGCCTTTTCAAAAGTGGTTTGCTTAAACCCATAAAGCAGTAAACTGAAAGGATAAATACATATAGCACCAGAACAAGAAGACACAGTCTCAAGCTGCACCAGGGGAGGTTTAGGCTAGATGTTAGGAAGAAGTTCTTCATAGAAAGAGCGATTGCCCATTGGAATGGGCTGCCCGGGGAGGTGGTGGAGTCACCATCATTGGAGGTGTTTAGGAAGAGACTTGATGGGGTGCTTGGTGCCATGGTGTTGTTGATTAGATAGTGTTGGATGATAGGTTGGACTCAATGATCTCAAAGATCTCTTCCAACCTGGTCTATTCTATTCTATTCTATTCTATTCTATTCTATTCTATTCTATTCTATTCTATTCCATTCCATTCCATTCCATTCCATTCCATTCCATTCCATTCCATTCCATTCCTTTCTATTCTATTCTCTATGTTTTGACAAGGTGGATAAACAGGACCCTCAGCCTATCTACTCTGTAAATTTATTGGTAAAGACCACTCTTGTTTGATTTTATTTCATTGATTATCTTCAGCATCCTCATCCAGTTTATATAATTATAAACTAACTTTATTCCACAATCAATGTGAAATTTAACAAAAATAAGAAAAGTCTAGTAGTTATTTTGGTAACCATCACTTTGTAAGGGGATTACACTGACATCATATTCTCCTGTACTCTTCTCCTTGTTCCTAGGGGACAATCATTTATTTTATTCGTCAAACTAGAGAGAAATAAAGAAACAAATATAATCCTAAGCATTTCCCTTAAGCTCATATTATTTCTATGTGATAAATTCCTGTCATGAAATATCACCTGGGGAGGTGGAGGTGGTGGTGGTGGAGTCACCATCACCAGAGATGTTTAGGAGGAGGCTTGATGGGGTGCTTGGTGCCATGGATTAGTTGATTAGATGGTGCTGGATGATGGGTTCGACAGGATGATCATGAAGGTCTCTTCCAACCTGGTTTATTCTATTCCATTCTATTCTATTCTATTTGATTCGATTCTGTTTGATGCTGAACTTAGTTTGAATGGTTTCTTTATGAATTAAAGAATGAATCATGACCAAACAGTCCGCTCTGTTGACCCGATGAAATCCCATGCAAAGCAGCAATATTTTAGAGCAGCAATGCTGAGAGTTTCAATTAATTTATTAAAACTACCCACCATGTCTTTTTCTTTCACTTCCTCCACAAATAATATAAGGTCATGCACATGCAAGCCTATCATGAAATAAATGCTATTTCATAAGTGATATTACTCAGCAGAATGCTGAAAACTGGGGAAGCAGATCTCCCAGCAAGTCAACAATTTAGAGGTTTTCTTACAAAGCACTGCAAAAATAGATGTTCACACACAGCTAGTTTTCCCATAAATGAGGTTAATTTCCATTAGCAAACTGTCAAAGAACCTGTCATATTCTATTGTCTTTCCAAGTACAAAAATGTTAGATTACAAGACAGAAATAATAACCCAAAGAAATCCCACACAATGAAGAAAATCAGCTGGCTTATAGCTTCTTATGTTGAAAGTACACTTACATCTGATTCTTTTTTTTTTTGCTTAACTGTGCATATTGAAGAATACTATTCTGTGTTTTTATTTTTATAAAAGTATCTTTTAATTTGCTGAAGTAATAGAAATGGTCCTTGGGAATACATGTGCAAGGTCAAATGTTTCACTTCATTATAAACTTGTATCGGTAAATTGATGCTTTTTGTTCTCTTTCTGTCAATAAAACAAAAGATAAAATTTCACATTTATGAAAACAAATACTGCTAGAGTACAGTTAGAAGGGAGTGTTAATTTAACACAGCTCATTAAAAAAACAGAAAGTACACAAATGTAACAGAAGTGCTCAAGAAAGATTCTGCATGTGTTGTAGCTACCACATGGCTAATGCAATTATTCATACTACATTTGTGGGTTTAGATGTTAGGGTAGGTTAGGGTAGGGAAGGGAAGGGAAGGGAAGGGAAGGGAAGGGAAGGGAAGGGAAGGGAAGGGAAGGGAAGGGAAGGGAAGGGAAGGGAAGGGAAGGGCAGGGAAGGGAAGGGAAGGGAAGGGAAGGGAAGGGAAGGGAAGGGAAGGGAAGGGAAGGGAAGGGAAGGGAAGGGAAGGGAAGGGAAGGGAAGGGAAGGGAAGGGAAGGGAAGGGAAGGGAAGGGAAGGGAAGGGAAGGGAAGGGAAGGGAAGGGAAGGGAAGGGAAGGGAAGGGAAGGGAAGGGAAGGGAATAGACCACGTTAGAAGAGACCTTTGAGATCATTGAGTCCAACCCATCACCTAACACTATCTAATCAACTAAACCATGGCACCAAGCACCCCATCAAGTCTCCTTCTGAACACCTCCAGTGATGGTGACTCCACCACCTCCCTGGGCAGCCCATTCCAATGGACAATCACTCTCTCTGTGAAGAATTTCTTCCTAATATCCAGCCTAAACCTCTCTTGGAGCAGCTTGAGACTGTCCTCTTGTTCTGGTGATGATTGCCTGGGAGAAGAGACCAACCCCCACCTGGCTACAACCTCCCTTCAGTTAGTTGTAGACAGCAAGAAGGTCTCATCTGAGCCTCCTTTTCTCCAGGCTAAGCAACCCCAGCTCCCTCAGCCTCTCCTCATAGGGCTTGTGCTCCAAACCTCTCACCTGCTTTGTTGCTCTTCTCTGGACATGATCCAGCAAGTCAACATCTTTCCTAAACTGAGGGGCCCAGAACTGGACACAGGACTCAAGGTGTGGCCTAACCAGTGCAGTGTACAGGGAGAGAATGACCTCCCTGCTCCTGCTGGCCACACTGTTCCTGATACAGTAGTTATTCTCTCAATGATTAACCAAAAAAATGCAGTAAATACATTATGTTTCATAGCTATGTTACCTTCTGAATGATATATTTAATATAAGAAATTAAGAATTTTACTTTTTTTACTTAGAGGTGTTTGAAATTAATACACTGACAAATGAGTATTTTTCCCACTAAAATACTTCATAATTGGTCTTTTGTAGGCAACCTCTGAACACAGCAAATACATACTGAAATAGTACTGTATTTGCTTTTGCATCACTGAAAGCAAACAGCTAGCTTAGCTGTGTAAACTTAATGAGTCCACTTAATGAGTCCCCAGTACATGGGAGGACATATAGGGGACTATGCCACTGAATTCAGCTGTGTTGCCTCAGGGAAGATTTTGTCTTCTTGTGCCTTTGAACTGCATTTCTCTCTGATAGTGACATTAATTGATAGTTTAGTTTTGATATTCCAAACAGATATTTGAAAAGTTTGATAAAACGTGCAGTGTCAAGACTGAGAGTTCTCAGGCTTCAAGCACCAGGAAATTCTTCCAAAACCACTTTGTCTACTAGTTAACATTCATTAGAGTGGCATTTATAATTTCACATGCCCAGAGCTGACTCTTAGCCGTTTCCTATGTGGTTCAAGTACCTTGAACTCTTATTGATTAGAGGCCATTCAGAATTTTTCAAGACTCAGAGACATGAAAATGCAACCATATGAACCATTTATCCAGACAATGAAATTAACATGGTACAAGCTGTGAATTTAAAATATTGTAGTCATGCCTGCATAGCTCTTGCATGCTTCTCTAAATAAAGTCTTTATATAATCTGGAGATTTTTATTTATACATATGTGTGTGCGCGTGTGTGTAGCATGGGTGTATATAGAGAGAGAATCACAGACTCATAGAACCTATAGCCAGGTGGGGGCTGGTCTCTTCTCCCAGGCAACCAGCACCAGAACAAGAGGACACAGTCTCAAGCTGCACCAGGGGAGGTTTGGGCTGGATGTTAGCAAGAAGTTCTTCATAGAAAGAGTGATTGGCCATTGGAATGGGCTAGAATTAATCAGGTTGGAAGAGATCTCTGAGATCATCGAGTCCAACCTATCATCCAGCACTATCTAATCAACTAAACCATGGCACCAAGCACCCCATCCAGTCTCTTCCTAAACACCTCCAGTGATGGTGACTCCACCACCTCCCTGGCCAGCCCATTCCAATGGCCAATCACTCTTTCTGTGAAGAATTTCATCCTAACATCCAGCCTAAACCTCCCCTGGTGCAACTTGAGACCAGCAGGATGAGGAAGTTGATTCTGCTGCTCTACTCTGCTCTCCTGAGACCCCACTGGGAGTACTGCATCCAGTTCTAGTCCCCTCAGAAAAAGAAGGACATTAAACTGTTAGAACAGGTCCAGAAGAGGGCCACAAAGATGATCAGAGGGCTGGAGCACCTCCCCTGTGGGGACAGGCTGCAAGAGTTGTGGCTATTCAGCATGGAGAAGAGAAGGCTCCAGTGAGGCATTATAGCAGCCTTTCAGTACCAGAAAGGAGCCCACAGAAAATCTGGGGTGGGACTTTTTACAATATCTTGTGATAGGATGAGAGGGAATGGATTGAACCTTGAGGAGGGCAGATTTAGACTGAAAATTGGGAAGAAATTCTTTACAGTGAGGGTTGTGAGGCACTGGAACAGGTTGCCCAGGGAGGTTGTGGATGCCCTCTCTCCCTGGAGATGTTCAAGGCCAGGCTGGATTAGTACTTGAGCAAACTGGTCTAATGGAAGGTGTCCCTGCCCACAGCAGGGAGCTTGGAACTAGATGATAAGGTCCCTTCTAACCTAAACCATTCTGTAATTCTATGAATAGGACACAGGTCTTTATACTTGTCTGTTTCAACTTACTCTGCCACTACTATTATAGAAATATAATGGGAAAAATCTTCAAAGGAAACAGCTCTTTATGATCTAGGAATATTTCTGGGATATTTCTAAATGGTGGAGACATCACTCACATGGGGAAAAAAAAAATGAATGTTTCAGTGTAATTTCTATCCAAAAAATGGAGCCTCTGAAGTAAAGTTTTAAGATTTTGATTTACAGATGCAGCACATTTAGTGGATGAACAAATTCAGATGTGTCTGTTACTCACAGTGTGCTGGGACATATCCTTTGACGTTTGTATCCTGTGTAATTTCATCTGTTTACCCACACAGAGCTGAACTGAATGCATCCTTTTCTGTGTCAATAAATACCTACCACCTATAGCCTCGAACACATATTTCTCCCCTAGAAAATATTTTCCCCGAAGCATTTTTGTTTTCATTCTGTGCACTAAGCACAAAACTAGAAATATTTAAACCCCCTCCCCCTTTTTTGTTTTCCTTCATTATTGTTTCACAAACTGCTAATTAGAAAAGATGTTCCATACAAATTATTCTCTCTTATGTCTGCTTTAACACTTGAGAGGTTACAACAATAGGAAAAGGAAGAGCTTTAATTAAAGAATGAATTATTGAATGCTCCATTTTAATTGATGCCTCCTTGTGCTATTATTTTTTGTGTTTCTAGATATTTTGTGTGATACTATAGGCAAAATCACACACACACACAGAGAAAGCAAGACTTTGACTACTGAGGAAGAAGAAAGGGCTGCTGTATGATCACATTCAACCATTTAAGTTCAAGAATCGTGCGAAGTGTGGTTTCCATGACAACAAGTCACTAATTGCCAACAAAAAAATAAAAATCAACCTTGACAGGATTTGGCAGTGACATGGAAGCTGAAAAACCTTCAAAATAATTATATAAAAATTTCCCTGTATGATGAAGAAGTACAAGCAACCCCATCTTCTGAGGCAGGATAGAGGCACTTAGAGTCCCAGGGTTATTTTGGATTTGGCAGTGCCGGCTGCATGCAGTAGTCGTTGTGTATTACACTTGATAGTCAACACCTACCTTCAGCAACAGATAAGGAGGGATGTTTTTGATGAAGTGATGAAGGGGTTTTGCATCCTTGGGCTACAGATCAGCAAAGGGAAATGCTGTGGAGAATGCATGAAATAAATAAAAACCACAAATAACAGGATCTTAGCATAAATTCACTGGGTAAGAAGAAAAACAAATTAAAGGAGAGCAGAGGCAAAGAAAGGAACTAAACTCATACATGCCTCCCATGCTAACATACTAGTAAGGGTTTCAGACACCTCTAGCTTGCAGACAGAAAGAGTCTTTTGAGACTAGGGGAAACTATTTGGGAAGTACAATGGTATCATTCAAAATTCACCGATTTATGAACTGCTGCATATCATTTGTAAAAATTGCTTCAGCCTGAGTTACCTTTCACCAGCTCTGTAAGTCGACTCACAGGGTCACTAGGAGTGAACAAGAGCATTTTGATAAATTCAGTTTCCATGACAATGAATTAGCCATGGAAAAGGGGGAGGTGTTGAAAGATCTGTGTTCTGTAGAATACTCTTCAAATGTTTGCCTGTTTTCATTTTTAGCCGTTTAGTTCTCATGGCTCTGTTCCAGGACTCTTTAATTCACCAGTAGCTGTTTTTCCTCCACAGATTAGAGGAGTAATTCATTGAGGAATGTTTCACTCAGTGGCCCCATCTAATGTAAGAGAATATAAAAATTATTTTTTCCAGTTATGATTTTTTTTGTTTGTTTAGAAAGAATGCAGCAGGCTCTGTTGTTGGTTTTCCACTATAACCTGCTGTAGAATGCTTAATCTTTCTTATTTATTGCTCACTACTGTACAATTGTAACTTTCAAGACATTGGGAGTTCATTCTAAACACCCGTGAGCTCCAAAAAAAACAAAACAAAGCAATGATTTGGAGTTTGCTTCAGAAGGAATGAGCCAATAAAAAAAATGCCATATTCCAAAGCCTGCTAAAGCCTGCATCAATGGGAACTGCTGAGAAAAATACCTCAGTGAACAACTAGTATTTATTTTCGGTAAAAGTGCTTAACATTATTTTTCATCTGTCTGATTTATGAAAGGCTAAGCCAGCAGAACATTTGTTAGTGTCAGAACAAAAGTCATCTCATATTCGTGAATGTCTTTCTGCCATTTTCTGTGGGTCCTGGGTGAGTGCCTTGTACTAATGAGATTAGGAGTGAAGGTGTTTAACCAATTTCAAAACATACTTAAAATTCAGAATAAAAGGTAGGTCAGGAGAACTGTTTCCACTGACTATTGGGACAGACGGTTTTCCATCCAGAGACAATTGAGACAAATTTTGCTCCTTCAGAAAATAAACCTGTTCTTAGTACCTCCAGCAATATGCTACCATTGCCATAAATAAAAATTGAAAGGGCTGAACACTTTGCTTCCACTGTCTGTCTGCTGAACAGCACCATTTAATGCTCTACACAAGAAATGGAAGGGCTTTTCGAGAAGTTGTTAGTGGCTGTGCCAGCCCAGCATGGGCTGAAGCATCTGAATGATTTGCAGAAGAAAGAAAATGCTACTAGCAGGGGGAAAAAGGAAGCCACTACAAGGTAAAGAAAGAAGAAAGGAAAAATGAGGGAAGGAAAGGAAAGGAGGAGAGAGGAACATGAGAAAGAAAGGAGGCAGAGTTAGGAGGGGAGACGAGAGGGGGAGAAGGAATGAGGAAGAGGAGGTGAGCTGAGAGGGAGAAGAGAAGGTAGTATGTGGGGGAGAAGAATGAGAAAAGAAAGAAAGAGAGAAAGAAAGAGAGAAAGAAAGAGAAAGAGAGAGAGAAAGAGAAAGAGAAAGAGAAAGAGAAAGAGAAAGAGAAAGAGAGAAAAAGAAAGAAAGAAAGAAAGACAGAAAGAAAGAAAGAAAGACAGAAAGAAAGAGAGAGAGAAAGAAAGAAAGAGAGAGAGAAAGAAAGAAAGAGAGAAAGAAAGAAAGAAAGAAAGAAAGAAAGAAAGAAAGAAAGAAAGAAAGAAAGAAAGAAAGAAAGAAAGAAAGAAAGAAAGAAAGAAAGAAAGAAAGAAAGAAAGAAAGAAAGAAAGAAAGAAAGAAAGAAAGAAAGAAAGAAAGAAAGAAAGAGAGAAAGAGAGAGGGAAAGAAAGAAAGAGGGAAAGGAAGGAAGAGGGAAAGGAAGGAAGGAAGGAAGGAAGGAAGGAAGAAAGGAAGGAAGGAAGGAAGGAAGGAAGGAAGGAAGGAAGGAAGGAAGGAAGGAAGGAAGGAAGGAAGGAAGGAAGGAAGGAAGGAAGGAAGGAAGGAAGGAAGGGAGGAAGGAAGGAAGGAAGGAAAGAAGGGAGGAAGGAAGGGAGGGAGGAAGGGAGGGAAAGGAGATATCACCTTTTTATGTACCCCTGCAACACTATTTTTTGTGTATTTCAGCAAGAGACCAGTGTTTGTTCACTAATACATACCTATGTTATTTGGTTTCTGTCTCCATAGTTAAGTCACACACACAGAGGAATATTGACAAATAGGTGCATGTCTACACTCACAGCCATCGAGGCATGGACAGAAAGAGGGAGAGGAAAGCTTATTTAAAATATATTGCATGTGAGGTCTTTATTCTTCCCTAAAAAACTTCTAATTGAAAATGTATGCCAGTTTTCCAAAATGCAAATGCCATTAATAATATCCTAAATAAATACTGAGGAAATCAAAGTTACTGGCCGAGACAATGAGACTTAGTCTTTCTGAAGCAGCCCCTCACAAAAGAAAAATAGGAGAAAGAAAAGATGAATTCAAGTTGATTGAAATTCAGTAAATCAGTAGCCTTGAGTCTCTCAGTCTTGATTTAAAATAGCAGGGGCAGTTGCCATCAGGCACTTCAGTGCATGTGGACAAGAATAAGCCTAATGACTTCTTTTGTTCATCTGCCATGTGCAACTATTTCAACATTCTTATCTAGTATGTGAATGAGGAGTGCTAATAGCTCCATGCTTCCACTCTTGGAACTGAGGAATGAGTGCAGGTAGCATGCAGTCAGGTTCCATTGATATTAATCGTGTGAGATCACTCAGCCTTCTGCTTTCAGTGAAACATGGTGCAGTGCCCACTGCAAGAGACAGATGTCAGACATTTCACTCTATCCGTGACCTTCGGCTGGCACCAGACACTGCTGCGTATCTCGTCTTGTTAACATTTTCACAGGTGAGAGATGGATAAACAATGGTTTTCTCAGACCTGCAGACTGCTAATAAGTGTCACAAAATACACACCAGAGCTCAGGTGCAGATCATTAAAAAGGAAACAAGAATGGGAGGAATAATGACACGTCAATCCACTTCAAGTCAAGTTTGACACCCCCGTGATACTTGTTAGCACTCTGCACAGGGAGTTTCACCTTCTGTTCTTTGAGCTTGAACCAGGAGGATGCTGGTGGAACTTATTTCCAGATGCTTTTGGTTAAACTTTGAGCCCCTGCTCAAATGAAAGAAGAAAAGAACATTCAAAATTCCATTTTTTTCTATTTTTTTTTAATATAATAAAGGTTTAAATGATCTGATCAAGCACTGTGAACTATAACTAATAGTTTCATGCTACAACAATGGCACCTATTATTTGAACTCATTTCCCATACTGACAGCGCAGCTCCAGTCCATGGCATTTTAAGTGACTGGTGATTTTCAGTTGTGCGTTCTACAGTACATATATATGAAGTACAGAGTAGAATGCATATGCATCTCTGTGTGTGTGTCTGTGGAGATTGCACTGTCATCAGGATATATGTGTTTCCCCATGCTAAATTTAATTTTTTAAAGAAACAAAAAAAAAAGGAAATGCTTTAGAGATATGACAAAATTTCTGGTGTTCATTGTTTCAGTCAAGCTCATGCTATTCCACCCTTTCTCATAGAATCAATAAGGTTGGAAAAGACCTCAGAGATCATCAAGTCCAACCTGTCACCCAACACCTCATGACTATTAAACCATGGCACCAAGTGCCACATCCAATGCCCTCTTGAACACCTCCAGGGATGGTGACCCCACCACCTCCCTGGGCAGCACATTCTAATGGCTAACAACTCTCTCAGTGAAGAACTTTCTCCTCAACTCCAGCCTAAACTTCCCCTGGTGCAGCTTGAGACTGTGTCCTCTTGTTCTGGTGCTGGCTGCCTGGGAGAAGAGACCAATCCCCTCCTGGCTACAACCTCCCTTCAGGTAGCTGTAGACAGCAATAAAAAATAAGGTCTGCCCGAGCCTCTTCTTCTCCAAGTTAAACAATCCCAGATCCCTCAGCCTCTCCTCACAGGCCTTGTGCTTGAGGTCTCCCACCAGCCTCATTGCCCTTCTCTGGACATGTTCAAGAGTCTCAATGTACTTAAATTGAGGGGCCCAGAACTGGACACAGTACTCAAGGTGTGAGTGCCGAGTCCAGGGGCACAATGACTCCCCTGCTCCTGCTGGCCACACTATTCCTGATGCAGGCCAGGATGCTATTGGCCTTCTTGGCCACCTGGGCACACTGCTGGCTCATATTCAGCCAGCTGTCAATCAGTACCCCTGGGTCCCTTTCTGTCTGGCTACTCTCCAGCCACTCTGACCAGTTTCATAATCTAACTATAAAAAGCATAGAAAATAGATAGAAATGGTAAATCCAGTAGTGAGCAGAAAATTAGACAAACACATACCTATTTTTAAAAGGATCACTCATGTCTCATGAGAACTGTCATAGCTACCACAGCTTTAAACGTTTGATTTTTCTGCAGTATTTTGTATACATGAAAACCCACATCACTGGCTGCCCTCTCCATGCACTACAAGTAGACACATAACCACAATTTGGAAAGCTGTACCTCTGAACGATCCTTGAAGTGCATAAAATGGAAGCTGATAACAGACCAGTAATGGGAAAATATGGCAGGAAAATACCACCTACTTTTTCACCCAACTTGCAAATACATTAGCTGGAAATTTTATTTCAAACTAGGGCAAGGTGAGGAAAAGAAGTCCAAATTTTCTCTGTTTTCCCCCATGTGGCTTAGAAATCCAGCTGTGTATGAGGCAAAACTTGGCTCCAGCATGTGTTATTCTGATACTTCATCTCGCCTTGGCAAGACTAGTTCACCATGATGTGTTAACTTCATGTTAACTTCACTTGAGGGATAAATCCTGCAACTGAAAAGTTGGTAGCTTGTTTCTCCTGAACTCAAGAAACAGACTCATGTGAACAGTTGAGTATTATCACTGGCTTGAAGCTGACCTAGAAACCAAATCATAGACATTATTTATGACCACAGAGGAGACACCAGAGTAGCTCTTTCAAGTAACCAGTCTATGTATTTAGTAATCATTTCTCTTTTTAATGAGTTTTGGGGGGAAAAGAAAAAAAAAATCAATCCAAGAATTCTATTCTAAATAGAGTATCTTCTTTAAGAATACACATTTGCAGGCAGTGTCATATTATCTCCGTGCATCAGAAGGTGAATTAACATCGTTCATCTGTGCTTTTCCAGTCATGTTATGAGAATACATTAGGATATGTGAATGTGCTTTCCACTTCTCTGTCAGGTCTGTGATAAACTCTGATATATTCTCTTTGTGCAGTCATGGGGTGAGGTTTCTGTTTCCATTTCTTCATTTAGGGGGTTTGGTTTGGTTTCTAGGTTTTTGGGTTTGGTTTTGGGGTTTTTTTTGAGAATAAGGGGAGAATAAGGATGAGGGAGCTGGGGTTGCTTAGTCTGGAGAAAAGGAGGCTCAGGGGAGACCTTATTGCTGTCTACAACTACCTGAAGTGAGGTTGTAGCCCGGTGGGGACTGGTCTCTTCTCCCAGGCAATCACCACCAGAACAAGAGGACACAGCCTCAAGCTGCACCAGGGGAGGTTTATATTGGATGTTAGGAAGAAGTTCTTCAAAGGAGAAGTGATTGGCCATTGGAATGGGCTGCCCAGGGAGGTGGTGGAGTCACCATCACTGGAGGTGTTTAGGAAGAGACTGGATGGGGTGCTTGGTGCCATGGTTTAGTTGATTAGATAGTGTTGGATGATAGGTTGGACTCAATGATCTCAAAGATCTCTTCCAACCCGGTTAATTCTATTCTATTCTATTCTATTCTATTCTATTCTATTCTATTCTATATCCTGAGAAATGCAAATTAAAACTTAACTAGAACTGTCCTTACAGAAATATTGTTAGTGTCAAAAATCAGTAAAGTCTTCACTAAATTATATTAGGTTCTCAGTAATGACAAAGCCAGTAGCTACTCTGTTGTGGTTTAAGCATTGAGGTAGGTCTATGCAAGTTTTGAATATGGGATCAAGGGATAAAAGTGGAGTGGTAGCAACTCTCTCACTTCTATTTGCCACTCCAAGGATCTTCACATGAGCTTGATTCTCAGTGGCATTTTGTCACTGATGTTTTTAATGTATCTTTTGCAACAATGTTGGTTTTTTTTCAAGAATCACCTCCAAGGAAGTTGATGTCTAAACTAGTTAAGTGTGTGTGAGTCTAATGTATGAAAGGCTGTAGGACATATACCCACCACCTCTACTAAAGATTTGAAAGGTGTGTCTGGAAGATCTCTGTGTCCCATTGACTGAATATTTCCATGTCATCAAACGTCAAAGACAAATTCTTTTGATTCAAGTATGATAAAAGATGATAAGTACAAGCCTCAGCCTTGTGAATTCAATGGCCAAACTAATATATTAAAATAAACATTGATCTAACTAGTGCAGGATTCCTTCAGACTTCCTCAGTTTCTACTGTGCTATGTTACAAGTTGTATTTTGGAGTGGGTGTGGTGGTTTTAGGCTATGCCTCTTAAATTAGTTACAGATTTTGAGCTGAAAAGTAGAAAAACATAAATAAATAACTATTGGGTGTGAAAAGGAAAACAAGAGATTATTCAAAACAAATTAATTGGGTAAATACCTGGAATAAGATGAGCTGTACCGTAACAATTCTCTTTTTCTCTTCTGATCTCGGCTGGTTTGCTTTGCTCGGGAGAGATAACCTGCTTATCGCCTGGCTTTGGCTAAGTCTAACCTCTCTGCTCCTCTCTCTCTAGTCCCTTTTGTACAGAGTGGTAGGGAGGTAGGGGGGGCAGAAGCTAGTAGCTTCCCCTGTTCTTTTGGCCAGGGGGGTTCCATGTTGTTTGCTAATTGTTAATATCTGCATAGTATTGTAAATACCTGCATAATATTGTAAATACCTGTGTAATATTGTAAATACTGTATATTTTGTACATATTCACTGCATTCCATTGCAGAGTGTAGATTTTGCTTGTAAATACAGCTTCATTTGCTTCTGAGTTGGTCTAGAAAAGTTAATGCTAGGGAGAAACTTCAACCCACCACAGTGGGTGAATCATATACATAGAATACATAGAATAAACCAGGTTGGAAGAGACCTTCAAGATCATCGCGTCCAACCCATCAACCAATCCAACACCGCCCAAACAACTAACCCATGGCACCAAGCACCCTGTCAAGTCTTCTCCTAAAAACCTCCAGTGATGGCGACTCCACCACCTCCCCAGGCAGCCCATTCCAATGTGCAATCACTCTTTCTGTATAGAACTTTTTTCTAACATCCAGCCTGAACCTCCCCTGGCGCAGCCTGAGACTGTGTCCTCTTGTTCTGCTACTGCTTGCCTGGGAGAAGAGACCAACATCCGTCTGTCTACAACCTCCCTTCAGGTAGTTGTAGAGAGTAATAAGGTCACCCCTGAGTCTCCTCTTCTCCAGGCTAAGCAACCCCAGCTCCCTCAGCCTCTCCTCGTAGGGCTTATGTTCCAAACCCCTCACCAACTTTTTTATAAGTTTTTGTCCAGAGCTGCAGATTTTATTCCTAAAGCTCAGTACATTCCCTGCTGAACTCTCCTGAAATTTGGTTATTTTTTTGGTGACATAAATAAAAGAAGAGCTCTCTTTGAAATTAAAATATCTTCTTGCATACCATAATTTTAAAAGTATCAGAAATTGTGCTTTCCATTCCTTCCAATCTTGTGTTGCTAGCTAGGGAACTAAATAACAGTACACAACTCAACATAAACAGTCGCATAGTCTAGAAAATAAGGGTTGTATGAAAAACGCTCATGTTCAGCTATTTACTTTTTGTGGTGCTTTAGAAGGGAACTTGGATTTTTTTTTAAAGTATCACAGAATTGGTAATGTTCTGATGATAGATTATACACTTTGCAGAAATGAACTACTTTTATGTATGTTAAGTTCAAATACATCCTACCTATCTACTCAATAATGAGCACATGATCTCCAGAAAGAAATTAGGAGTGCAGGAGTACTGAATATTCTGTCTTTATGTTGCAATGTGGAACATCAGGGGAAAAAAAGGGGACCATTAAGTAAGAACATGGTAGTGTAGAAATTTTTCTTAAGTGCCTAAAATCAAAAAGAATGAAATCTGGACTGGGCTGGTTCATTGAATGCTTCATTATTCACTCACACAGTCTTTATAGGAATAGAATGGAATGGAATGGAATGGAATGGAATGGAATGGAATAGACTAGACTAGAATAGAATAGAATAGAATAGAATAGACCACGTTGGAAGAGACCTTCGAGATCATTGAGTCCAACCTATCATCCAACACTATCTAATCAACAATACCATGGCACCAAGCACCCCATCAAGTCTGTTCTGAAACACCTCCAGTGATGGTGACTTCACCACCTCCCCTTGCAGCCCATTCCAATGGGCAATCACTCTTTCTGTGAAGAACTTCTTCCTAACATCCAGCCTAAACCTCCCTCGGCACAGCTTAGGACTGTGTCCTCTTGTTCTGGTGCTGGTTGCCTGGGAGAAGAGATCAACCCCCACCTGGCTACAACCTCCCTTCAGGGAGTTTTAGACAGCAATAAGGTCTCCCCTGAGCCTCCTCTTCTCCAGGCTAAGCAACCCCAGCTCCCTCAGCCTCTCCTCACAGGGCTTCTGCTCCAAATGGAGAGACTCCAAAGGACTCCAAAAGGAGAGACTGAGGAACTACATCTGGCAACAGACTTAAATCAGAGGTCTGCAGCTGACTTTTCCATAGTTCAGGTGAAATCCACAAGCACATATCGTATCATATCACTTCAGATTGAAGTCACATTAGATAAAAATAATCTGACATTTCTTTTCCTGATTAGATATGCAGTTGCTCTAACAGCTGGACTTCACTTTGAAAGGCATAGACAGCAGCTCTATGATTGGAAAACGGGGATAAAATTGACAGTGTCTAGGACTGTAAAGCATAGGTAGCATAGTTAAATATGAACACTGAGTCCTTTAGGTTTCCAAAGACAATCATGTAGTACGTGTGGAGCTTTTTCAGTCTGAAATGTAAAAATCATCTTTATGTCATAATTAAAGAGCCCTTTTTTTAAATTATTACTTTCAGAAAACCATGATTCATGAAAACTATTAGGTGAGAACAATGTATGAAGTATAGTTGGGAAATATCATTGGTAGTACAAAAACTGTATCTGATCCAGCCTGAACTGTAATAAGTGTATTATGTTCATTAGAGATGACTAAAAATATTTCTTTTTAACAAGCTGGTGAAAGTATTGAAGTCAGTGAAACTATCTGACAGGTAAGTCTGGATGTCCTAAGCTAAGCAAAAATGCACAGGAATGTAGTTTTTATGAAGCCAAATGCAATGATTTCTTCAGCTTACTTTCTTCACTATATCTAAACTGATGTGCTGTGCCTAAATTTCTTTGTACACCCTAATAAGAAGTTTGTCTGGACAGAGTTCTCATTCAGCTCAATTTTCTTAACACTTTTTTGTTTGGGTTGGTTGGTTGGTTGGTTTTAGTTTTGGTTTTGTTTGTTTGATTGGGGGTTTTTGTTTTTTTGGTTGGTTGGTTGGTTGGTTGTATTTTATTTAATTCAAGGATAAAGATATTTGTTATGGTCAGTTCAAGGAGTTTTCTATTTCTATGACAAGCTAGTATACCATTGTGTCTCAAGTGAAAAATACAAGCTTTATTTACCTCACAAACTATTAATTTCATTTTATGATTGTACTACCATTTGTATGTTGGTGATACCTCACAATTTTCTGTATCACTAGGTAGGTTTCTTTGGTACCACAAACTACTTCTTTTTTTCTAGGGGAGAGGGGTGGTTTGGGTAGGGGGGAGTAATACATTGGCAATGTTAAACATACTATAAAGCAGACAGCACAAACAGGCTTTTCAGATCCCATTTAATATCATTCAAGATGCATTATTTTTAACAAAATCCTAGTCCACAATGTTGTGGCTAAAGTAGTTTAAACATGTAAAGGGCACAAGGATTGGAATTCACATAATCATGGTATACAGAATGTAAACATTGAAGTCTTAGTCAGCTTTCTTTGCAGATGAAGGCGAGAAAAAGCTTCCAGAGGTAATTCACTTGGCCTACCCTAAATGTTTCATTTCAGGTAAAGTGAATTCCTTGCTAAAAGTGTTTACATTTACAAAGGCAACTAACAGAGGTTAACTCAGAGAGGGTAATTTAACTGCAAAAACTTTATCTGAGAAAAGAGAGTTGTTAAGGCTAGTTGGGAGAAATAATATATCTTGTATCTTCCAGTCAAGTTGGAAAAAGCATGTCTAACCAGTTAAGTGGACTTTGTGCCTGGAAGTGTCCATGTGCTCTTTTGAGTCTATAATCTTGCCTAAAAAGTAGCCTCTCCTTACAAACTTTATGCATTCACCAACTTTTAAATTATCTAGCAGTGTTTCAGCTTCAGAATATTCTTTTGTTTCCACTGGAACAATGCATTCCTCATGGTGTTAGCCAGGTGATGTGGTTAGGGCTTTAAACACTGTACACTACACAGGTTGTGGTTACTGTGGGAGTTCTCATACTAATCTTAAAGCTTGCCTTCCTTGCATCATTTTGCTTGCTTTCAGATATGTTGTTTTAAAATTAATAATATTTTATGGGTTTACATCTTAAATTTGCATGTCTATCCTATCACAGAATCACAGAATTACTCCCAGGCAACCAGCATCAGAACAAGAGGACACATTCTCAAACTGTGCCAGGGGAGGTTTAGGCTGGATGTTAGGGAGAAGTTCTTCACAGAAAGAGTGATTGGCCATTGGAATGGGCTGGCCAGGGAGGTGGTGGAGTCACCATCACTGGAGGTGTTTAGGAAGAGACTGGATGGGGTGCTTGGTGCCATGGTTTAGTTGATAGGTTGGACTCAATGATCTCAAAGGTCTTTTCCAACCTTGTTAATTCTATTCTATTCTATTCTATTCTATTCTATTCTATTCTATTCTATCCTAAAATCATCCATTTGGAAGGGACTTCAAAGATCGTCCAGTCCAGCCCTTGACAAAGCATTGAAGGGTCAACATTAAACAATGTCCCTAAGCACCAGGACCACACTCTGCTTCAAACACCCACCATGGTGGAGTCCATTCCAATGTTTCATAACCCTTTCTGTGGAGAAATATTTCCTGATATCTAGCCTGAAGCTATTTTCTCTAGTCCTGTCACTTGTCATCAAGGAGAAGAGTCTGGGCCCCTTCTCATTCCAACCTCCCTTCAAGAAACTGTAGAGACCTTCCTCTTCTCTAGACTGAACCCTAGCTCCCGTTGATGTTCCTCATGGAACATGTGCTTGATGAATCTTGTTGCCCTTCTCTGGACAGTCTCCAGTACGTCAATGTCCCTCTTGTAGTGAGTGCCCTAGAAACCCAGAACTGAACACAGTACTCAAGATATGGCCTCACCAGTGCTGAGTACAGGGGGATGATCACCTCCCTGTTCCTGTTGTCCACAGTGTTTCTAGTACAAACCAGGATGCCATTGGATTTGTTGGGCACCTAAGAACACTGCTGATTCATGTTAGATTGATTGTCAGCTATCACTGCCAGGTCCCTCTCCAAGTCACAGCTTTCCAGCCACACATCCCCAAGTCTGTAGCTTACCATGGGGTTGTTGTGACCCAGGTGCAGGACCTGGCACTTGGCCTTGTTGAACATCATGCAATTAGCCTCATTCCATCAGTCTAACCTGTCCAGGTCCCACTGTAAATCTTCCCTACCCTCTTAACAGATCAAGACAACCACCCAGCTTGATGTCATCTGCAAACTTACTGAGGGTGCATTTAGTCTCCTCACCCAGATCACTGACAAAGATGCTAAAGAGGACAGGTTCCAATGATAAAATTCCAGTACAGCTTAGTCATATTTTACTGAAGGAGCCAAAAGCCAAAGGAGCCAATATTTTCACAGTCCTGATTTAACATCCTTTAGTGACTTTTTTCTGACTCAACAAAATTAACAGCTTCATAATATGTTTACATTAAATGCTAACGCAGAGGAGGAGGGATCTGAAAACAATGTGCATATCCCTTGGGGATGTGTGGTTATCACTGCTCTGCACCAGCCTCTGATGGAAAAGGACATGTGTCAGGCCCACAGGTCTCACCACAGCTAAGCCTGTCAAACCTGCTGCTTAATCACTGGCTAGCTGTGTTGCAGCACAGTCATCAATGACCTCTAGGTTCACCAAAATCTGGAACTGGCACTCCTACAATCTGCAGTGGAAACTGCATATTCTTATCACAATGAGCCCTGAATGCCAGAAGAATAAATAACAGTTATGAGCCTTTTCTGATATACTTGTAGTCTCAAACAATAAGGAAAGTGAAAAATATTAGTATAAGGGAAGAAAAGCCATGCAGCGTGAGATACAGCAACTGAGAAAAGCTTTGCTTAAAGTACATGTCATGACATAATGTCCAAAGAACACTTTTCACTGAGTGAAAGCACATTACATTATGCTAGTGCTGTCTCCTTTTCCATGTGGTTGCTGACAGATGTTTGGAAAAGAAAATCTTCCTTTCTGCTTGACCTTAAAAGCTACATATTGTATATTTATAATGCTAAACAGCAAAACAGTAAAATAAAAAGGGGAGTTCTTCTTCTGTAACAGAAATAAAACACTTTTGATTTGTTGCTCACTATTAAATTTGTTTCTCCCAATAATATTAATAACAACAACAATGACAATAATAATACCACTTATCTTTTCAAATACCTAAATTGAGTGGAAAATAAGTCAATGACTGCAATTTGTTTTGCCATATGTCAGTGAAAAGTCCTTACAATGGAAAGAATACGCTGCAGATAGGTTGTGTAAAAAGAGATCTATTTTCTTGTATTTATCACCACATTTATGCCATTCTTCCCAGAGAGCTCTGTAAAATATGTATATTTCAAATAGGGGTAATAAACCCTCAGGGTTAGACTGAGTGAAAAACACTAGGAATAATTTACATGTAAGTGATTCACGTAATGGGAAAAGCTCATGGAGGGATCTGGGGAAGAGAAGGGGTGGAACAATAGAAGACAGGAAACAGGACAAAGGAAACAAACTGACTTAAATGCTTTAGAGTGACTAGTTATTTTTGCACCAGGAAAAGTGCCTTGAAGAGGAAGAGTGATTAAGTTTTAAACAATGACAGACAGCAAAACACAAGTAGCCTCAACAGGAACAGGGCCCTACAGTGGAAGACAAGGGCCTCTGGGTTACCTCCATGAGGAGTTTAATGTCTTGGCATTGTAGCAGAAGCAAATGGTATTTTCCTGCATTTTCTCAAGTTCAAGTGGGCAGCTGGACTTTTCTACATTAGAAGACAAAGTCAAAGGTCCATGAAATTTTTTACATATCTCTGGCAAGTGAAACACGTAGTAGGGTTACAACTGCACTAAGTAACACAAACACAAGATCCAGTGGTGAATTCAGGAAAGGTAGAACTATAAGGCATGAGGGTTTTGTCAGAATACAATTTTCTCCTGCAGAAGATTTTAATTTTCTTTTTCTTAACTCGAAATTTCAAAGAATAAATGGTTTCAATTTTTTTGTTATTTTGCCAATATTCATGTATTTGTGTGGAAGGAATTACTTTCCAGACTGCTTAAATCCAAGAAAGGGACTATCACTTTATTAGACCAAAGTTTCCTTAAATAATCTAATTACAGCCAGACAGGGTAGAAGAATTGCATCAAAGTATTTTTTATTCCATTTGTCTTCCAGCAAATATTTGATATGTAGTTTACTAAGTAGCACACTGAGAAGTTATAAAGGTAATGAACTCCATTCCTGGATCTAAGTACTGACTAATAAATTTTGCCCTAGATGTTAGTCAAGAATTGAAACAGAAATGCAAGTAAAATGAGAGGGTAAAGATCACTGAAGCTGAGCACTAAGTCTGTAAATACGATAGGTTAAGTTTACATCTAATGAAATTTCATTGCATATTCAGTGGTCTAGTGGTTTAATCCCACCCAGACGGGCAACAAAGCACCAGGCAATGCAGACACTCTTGCTTCTACACCTCTCCAGAGATATGAGGAGGAGAAAAATAAACAAAAGGCAGAATAGAATAGAATAGAATAGAATAGAATAGAATAGAATAGAATAGAATAGAATAGAATAGAATAGAATAGAATAGAATAGAATTAACCAGGTTGGAAAAGACATTTGAGATCATTGAGTCCAACCTATCATCCAACACTATCTAATCGACTAAACCATGGCACCAAGCACCCCATCAAGTCTCCTTCTAAACACCTCCAGTGATGGTGACTCCACCACCTCTCTGGGCAGCATATTCCAATGGCAAATAACTCCTTCTATGAAGAATTTCTTCCTAACACCCAGCCTAAACCTCCCCTGCTGTAGCTTGAGACTGTGTCCTCTTGCTCTGGTGGTGGTTGCCTGGGAGAAGGGACTAACCCCCACCTGGCTACAACCTCCCTTCAGGTAGTTGTAGACAGCAAGAAGGTCTCCCCTGAGTCACCTCTTCTCCAGGCTAAGCAACCCCAGGCAACTGAAGGCTTGGAAAAGGACAAGTAAGGCTCATTCAACAATTATGGTAACAGGCAAAAGGCAGACTCTACTCAAGGAAAAAAATTCAATTTAATTTCAATAAAACCACCATCCTTCCACCCACCAAATCAGAGCAGGACCATGATAAATAAAATCAAATCTTAAAATCAAATTCCCACCCACTCCTTCCTCTTCCCAAGCCCAGCTCTGCTGCCTCCTGCCCTGCAGGAATACAGGGATGGCAGAGAATTAGGTTGCAGTCAGTGCCAGTCTGTTCAATGTTGTTTCTGCCATTCCTTTCTCTTCAGGAGAAAAGCTACTTACAGTTTTTCCCTGCAATATTGTGGCCTCACTCTCACAGGGGACAGTCCTCCACAAACTTCTCCCACAAGCGTGGGTCCCTTCTATGGGCTGCAATCCTCCCAGTGAGGGAGGCTGGATCCTGCTCCAGAGCAGGCTTTCCTCAGAGTCACAGCCTTCTTGAAAATCAGTTTCCTACTCCATCTTGTGGTCTTCTATGGGCTACAGATGGAATTTTTCTCCACCATTGATCTCTAAGGGCTGCAAGGGTTCAGCCTGCCATCTCACCTCAGGCCAAACGGGAGCAGCTTCTTCAGCATGCCTCCTCTGCTCCTATTTCACTGACCCTGCTGTCTACTCTCATGTCCCATTCCTCTCTAAAACAACTGAGCTCCTAAAAAACAAAAACAAAACCCACAAACAACTAACCCAGCAAGTTTTTCCCTATTAAATATATTATGCTGATGGGCTTGGCCTTGGCCAACTTGGAACTTGGAGCTTCTTGAAGCTTCTTACAGAAGCCATGCCAGTAGCACGTTTCCTTGCTGCCAAAACCCTGCAAGGCACAAATTCAACACAACAGGATAAACTATTAAATTATTTTCACACATGCATAAAATATTACAATTCTTAAAGAATGTTCTGTGATTATCATCACAAAGTCTAAATTTCAATGAGAAATTAAAATGTACATATTTTAATTTGGTCCAGTAGATAAGTATGGTTAAGTAGTCTATATAAAAAGATATCTGATGACTTTAAATGTCATCTTGGGTTTTTGATATATAGCAGTCTTTTTAATTAAAGAACACATAATTTGTCATACTTTGAATAGGAATCAATATAAAAGAAAAAGGGTTTTTGCTTAAAAATGTAGTGGGAACTTATCATTGAAAATGCACATCTGGGTGAAGCAGGGAACTCTGGTTTCATGGAAGCCTCATTTTAAGAGAAACAGGTTACAATCAGACAGTGTAAGCCCTCCCTCCTTGTGCCTGCCCTCCAGCTGCCAGCAGCTCACTGCACTGCTACCCAAGAAATATCACTGTCATAGAGTGCTGCTGGAAAAGTCACTAATGTATTACCATGGCCAGCCAGCAGAGCTCTCTAGAATGTATTCATTGTTAATGAATTAGCAATACTTAGAGACCGTTTATATGTTTTTTTCACACGCAAGAAAAAGGCCATAGCAAACCAAAATAAACCTCAAAAACAAACAAGAAATACCTCATCGGTTTCATTACAGTGATGGGTATTTGTACCTTTGGCAATCTTCTTGGCAACTATTACAAAGGCCATGTCTTTGAAAAAAAAAAATTCACGAGAGGTCAGCTTATTAAATTTCGTAAATCACAAGGCTTGCCTGCAAACACGGAGTACTGAGGCTGATTTAGTCGTTGGCCTAGAAACTCTACTGTTAGGGCCATTAAACAGGTCCAGAGTTTAAGTTTCACAGTAAATTATGCACAGAAGAAATAGGCACAGCATCTTGGTTTGTGTTTTCTCCTTTTAAACACTGACCTAGCTGCATTGCAGCATCCAGAGACTCTGACAGCATAAGCTGCTTGTTGGGCTCCAGTTTAAACAACACTGCTTTCCACAGACTTGATCAGTACAGGCAGCTGAAGGTTGCTGTACTGTTTACAGAATCCAGTTATAAGGATAAAATTAATAAATTTAGAAAGTCAGACTGGGAGCAAAGCTGGTGGTGATGCCAGGGAGGAACCCCCAGATAATGTCCTGTTATGGGCCTTACTTTCTCACATCATGCATTACTTAAAATACTGTCTAAATCAGCCTTGTGTGGTCCTCATCACCTTGATCCCTGAAAATGTTCTAGCTGCTCTTCCTAAACACCGGATCCAGCTTTGCAAATAAGCCACACTGCTTGCATGGTTTGCAAAATGCTAAACCACAAGGTAATTACTGGAGACAGGGTAAGATGATGACAATGCAAACTTTAACTCAAGACAAAGGAAACATTACTTCTCTATTTCCTCTCAGATGTCAAAGGTGAGTGTGCAATTACCAGAATATAATTAACAAAGTTGCATACTCTCTTTTGATGAATGCCCAGCTAAAACGAACATCAGGTAGCAGCCCTGAACAAAAGAATGTTAAGCCAACCGAAGTGTGATACAGATTGTTTTGATTTACAGTTCTTAACAAACTGCTTTCTCCTCTAAGTCTGACTTACAATACATCGTGTAGAAGTGCAGTGTGATTAGAAACTTAACTGAGACTGTGACCTTTCATGAACAATGGAAGCAAATATGTCACTCAAAAAGGATTGTTTTACATCTACTCAGCATCTCTCTTTGAGTTTATCTTGCTATTATCTAGCAAGGATTTTCTTCCTTTTTTTTATTTTATAACAGCAGAACTCAAGATTTTCACTTAGGCAGGCTGTCCTTTCATATTTAAGTTAACAATTAAAATATTGTTTGTTTCATATTTTGAGTAAATAAAATACCATACCCTAAATAATGAAAATCTGGCTACATGCTGAAAAACGTAAATCACTGCATACCGCCTGTCACCAGGGGAAACTATTAATTTAAGAAGCAACTTTCAAGGCTGGAGTGATACTGGCTGGCACACCACCCAAGTTCAATATTTAGAAAACTGGGGACTAGCAACTGTGTAGTGACTAACCAAAACCTCATAGTACAAAGACATATGGCACAACTCGAAGTAACACAAATTAAAATAGGCAGAGAATGTGTCTTCTGGAATATTTTATGGATATTGAATATCACATTTGCAACACAGCATTACCTTGATGTATTTAAAATACATTTTTGCTGAAATAAGTAAAATGTGATTGAATAAACACAAGTCCACAGTGGCTATGACAGGATGGCAAAATCAAATGCACCCACCATCAACCCTTCCTACCAAATGTCCCCCAATCCAAAACTTCATTTTGGTATTTCTTTGGCATTATTCATACTTCTCTTGGCAAGAGGGCTTCGCCTAGCCATGCAGAAAAGGACTAGAGACATGTTTGTCAAAGCTTCTCAGAGTCATGGGATTTGTTAAAAAATGTGAAGGAATTTTTAGGTCTTTACTGGTGGCATTTGAAAGGAGAAGGACATGGAATTTGGTTTGTAATCAGATCACAAATTAGTAATAGTTAGTGAATAGTAGTAGTTTGGCAAATTCCACTGAATTTCTCTTCTCCATCCTCTCTCACATGCCCTTTAGTCTGTGAGAATCTCAGTGGACCCCACCCACATATCATAGCATCATAGTATCATCAGTCAGGGTTTGAAGGGACCACAAGGATCATCTAGTTCCAACCCTGCCCTGTCATGGGCAGGGACACCCCACACTAGATCAGGCTGGCCAGAGCCTCATCCAGCCTGGTCTTAAACACCTCCAGGGACAAGTCGTCTTCTGATTCACATTAGTGAGAGACAGCAAGAAGTAACAATAATAAGAACAAGAGAAGTTTACTTACAGGCTTCATGGGTACAGAAAAACAATAGCATATTAGCAAGAACAATGCCACATGCCACAAGAAAACTGGCTTTGCGGTAAATGAAAAACTAAATACAATTTCACAACAACACACTGCCACAAACACAAATGTTATACTGAATAACGATAATAGTGAAATGACATGTAAAATAGGAAGGTAATTATTTTGTTTTCCTCTGGTAATTATTTTGCCACTGTTGGGTTACCCTGCTTAGTTTGGGGTACAATGTTTTCAAAAAGGAAGGCAAATTGGGAAGAAGTCAGAGAGCTAAAAATAAATGATAAAAGGTTTGGAAAATAAGATCTGTGGGAAAAGGTTAAGTGAATCGGGCATGTTCAGACTGAAGAAGACTGAAGGGAGGCATGATCTGTCTACCAATATATAAAGTTTCTATAAAGAGGATACGGACAAATTATTCTCATTAGTCAATGAGGACAGAACAAGAGCTAACATGTTTATGCTACAGCAGAGAACATCTAGGTTAAGTGTAAAGGAAAAACTTCGACTAATAGAACAGTTAGAAATACAACATGCTGCCAAAGGAGCCTGAAAAACTCCTTCTGAGATTCATGCTTTAGCTTATTCTTTCTTTTTATCTGGTAGAGGGAGGATTGCACAGTGGTTAGGGCCCTAGCCAGTTTCTTTCTGTACCTTAGATTTGTTATGTGACCTTGAGCAATCCAGTTAACAGTGTCATTCAGCTCCCTAGCTGTAAAATAGTGACAAAAGCAATTCCCTAGCTCTCAGAGATTCTGTGAGGATAAATGGTTAAGGATTCTCAAACACTGTGGGCCACCTAAGATACTATACAAATTAAACATTCAAATGTACCAGATTGCAAAGGCACCACCTGCCTTGCATACCTGGAAGTCCCTTCCAAGGAAAAGGAAAGACTTCTGTGACTGCCACAATGTCCTTTGGCTAACACAACCAGTCTAGGATGTGTTAGCATGATTTAGCCTAAGATGCATCTGAGAAAATAAGACCAACAAGTGTTGATAAACCAGTAGCTCTGTGGCTGATATGACAGCTTACTAGCAGCCTAGCCCAACTATCTGCTGAAATCAATGGACTTCACTGTCTCAGCAGAAGATGAATCAAGTCTGAGTGCCAGTTATAGAGCATGAAACGGTCCAGTTATTAGAAGTCTGTCCTAACTGCCTGCACAAGTTCTATCACAGCAGTGCTGCTGAGACCAAACCTGGAAAGACTAAAATCAAATTATAAAGGCAGAGAGCACTAGAAGTAAACAATAAAGCTATTACAGGAAAATTTGGTTATGCTTCTAATCAAAGGTTTGTTACTATTTGTTGTTTAATTTCATGGTTACTTTTGATGGTTACAAGCAAGCTGCATTTCCTATCTAAAAGTAATTATCAGTAATAAATTCCATGAAAAGTTCCATTTTTTATTATTTTTTTTCACATTTTCCTGTATAGCACCAATGCATTTTTGTTTGACTTGCTCAGCTTTAACAATAGGTAGAATACACATCTCCCTGGTTTTCAGTACAGTGAGACTCACAATAACATAGTGCTGTATTTCTCACACTATTTTTTTCCTATACCTTCTTCAGCCACAGCCCAACTATTCCTGTTAACTCAGCTCAGGCATAGACTGAAATTACCTATAGTGCATGCAGTTAGGAGAATTACTTTGCCAAACACATCTCACAAATTCAGGTTGTTACTGTAGTAGAAACAGTCACTTTGAAGAATTCCTGCTTAAAATATGCAGTGTAAAAGCAGCTTAGCACCCTGTAACTCATCCTTTGCAATAGAAAACCTTGAATACAGGATCTAAATAAAAGAAAGTTAAGAGAAAGAACTGACTTCTTATTAGCATGTAGAACACAAGAGGCAACAGAATAAATAATAAGCCACTGAAACCTAAAACATTTATGTGAAATAAACTGAAACCATGTCAGATTTCAAGTGCTGAAGCATAAAATAGGACACTTTTCAAAGAAAGAATAAATGCATCTCCCCATGGGCACAAGTGGTTTCACTGACTAGCAGCTATGCAGAAAAGAAGTGATGTAAATGTCAGGATAACAGGAAAGTAAGCCATGAACCCAGGTGGTGCAAATCAAAAGCATGACACAGGATCTCAGAAGACCTTGTCAATGCACAGACACAATGAGCTATCATTAACCCAAATGCTACAGACATTTCATCTGGGAAGTTAGATGCTTACCGCAAGGAGTTTTCTGCTATATGGTTATTCATATGCATCTCTACACTCGTAACAAGAGCCTTTCAAGTACAATTGTGTTAACCATGGATGCTTTTTATTCAGTTGAGAAACCAACAACAAAAATGTAGCTTAATATTTGGCTCTGTTTTAAAGTTATTTCAGCCATCTAATCCTCTGGAGGCAAAACATACAGCAGAAGTTGAAATGAAAAAGTTTATTTGAAATGAAGGCCTATATCGTTTTGTTTCAAAAAAGGTAAAATGTAGAAACATGAAAAAGTCTGGTAGGGAAGGAAAAAACCTCCAAAGGGAAAACAGAGAGGTAAGTCTAACTTTGAACCTAGACACTTCCCACATTGTAATGGAGTGACTTGTCAGCCAGCCACACATATACCAGAAAAACAAGTGAGACTGAGACTGTAGGGAGTGTGGTAGCACTCATAGTACATATATTTGTGTAACTGATACATTTACCAGTTGTATCTTTTTCGTGTCATAGATGACAGCTTGCCCAGTAGTTCAGTGTTTTGCTAATTAAAGAAAAAGAAAAGAAAATACTTAAAGGGTTTAATAACATACAAGTTGTTCTTGTAAACACACAACACAGATGGTGAACTGCGAGGAGTTCACATGTGTATTCCTCAGTGACTCAGTTTCAGTCAAATTATTTTCAAGTTTTAAATCAAAAAGGAAATAGAGAATTCACAGAAACACAGGAACATCCAGGTTGGAAAAGACCCTCAGGATCACCAACTCCAACTGATAACCCTACTCCTCAAAGTTCACCCCTAAAACATATCCCCCCCCAACCCCCCCCAAAAAAAAAAGAAAAAAGAAAAAAAAGAGAAAGAGATGAAGTTGCAGAGTGTTTCCTGGCATCATTTAGTACTGAATCATTTAGGTTGGAAAAGGCCTTTAAGGTCATCAGATCCAACCATTAATCTCACACTGCCATGTCACCATTAAACCATGTCACTAAGCACCACATCTACACATCTTTTGGATACCTCCAGGGATGGTGACTTTATCACTTCCCTGTGTAGCCCAATCTTGATGCTTGATAACCTTCCAAGTGAAGAAATTCTTCCTAATATCGAGTCTAAACCTCCCCTGGTATAACTTGAGGTAATTTATTCTTGTCCTCTCACTTCTGACTTGGAAGAAGAGCCCAAAAGCAGCAAGAGCAATAAGCCACTCACAAGTTTTGTTCTGTACCTTCTTTACCCTTTTATGAACATGCTACAAAAACTTGGTCCCTTTTAGTGACAGTCCCAGAACTGAACTGGTTAGTCTAATTGGGGCCTTATCAGTGTCAAGTACAGGGGGGACAATCACCTCCATAGTCCTGCTGGCTGCCCTATTTTGGATACAAACCACAACATTACTGATCTTCTTGGCCACCTGGGCACAAGCACAGCTTATACTGAGCCACACATTAGAATAAAGTCATGATTGAACATTTCAATAAGTTTCATGTATTTATTTACGTTTGCTTTCCTTCAGGCTTTATGGCTTGAATGATGTTAGCAACAGGGGAGAATCATGTTTGTCTGTCTTAACTGTCACTGATGATGCAGAGAAGTAAAATGGATTGTGGGTATGTCTGTTTTGTTTCTTAATAATGAACTTTTCAAGTATTTCAATAATGAGGAGTTTGACATTTGAAGCATTTGCATCTATTGCGCAGAGAAGCAGCAGCCCACATCTAGAATCAGAGGAGGCAGTTTCCTTGCTAACTGCTTTAAGTTCTTCTTAGGTAATATTCAGCTTCAAAAATAACCCTTTGAGCCTTGCCCCTACATCATGCTACCCAGCTACTGAAACCATGCCTGTTCCTTCCTTGCAACCCTATTTCTTTCCTCCTTTCTCTGTGCTTTTGCCCTTGTCATAAACACTCAGACCTCTAAAAACATAATACCCAAAAACATTCTTCACACTGTTATGCATTTTAAATGTCTTACCAATCACTGTTGTCTGGTTCTGCTGGGAAGCTTCACAGGTTTTCATCTTTATCCTAAAATGAGAAAAGGCTGTTTACATTCTGTAATGAAAATAGAAGCTATAATCAACTTCTAACAATATAATTTTGTGGACAAATTCTGTATATTGGGAAACCTGATGTAAATAACATGACCCCAAAGTAAAGCCACGAGAAGAGGCTGGTTAGAAACACAAGCTTAAATAATAGATTAGAAGATCACTTTTGATAGACCTGGAAAAGAACTCTGGCATATGGAAACACTGAAAAGTACTGCCAGGAAAAAAACATTACTTAGACTTCCAACCTTCTAGCTATAGCATTGGCTAAAGAAGGTGAGAAAATCTCTTTTAAAATGAGTGCTTATAGCCCTTTTTCTCTGGCAAGAAAAACAAAAAGGAGTGCAAAGAATGCTGATATTTAAAAAGAAAAAAAATATAAGAAAAGGGGAAAAAAGACAAATCCTACCTCTCTTTTACTCTCTGTAATATTTTGCTCCAAGCTGACACAAGTTTTAGTACAAAACCAGAATGTAAAACTTATTTCTTTCCAAATGAAGATCCAAAGCCAATAACCCAATAAAACAGAGAGGTAGCAGCTTCTTTAAAAAATCTGGCCACTGGAAAGTAGAATGAGACTTGGCAGAAGCAGCCTTCCTTATGGCAGAGACTGAGCTTATATAAGCAACACCTACAGAAGCTGATACTAAATAACAGAGTAGATACCAAAGTGGGATGCCTGTCACTTAACTTTTAGATACCTGTACTAACGTCAGACTTTGACAACTAAGTATCTATTTTTTTTATTGCTCATCCTAGTCACCTTTTAGAATCTGTAGAGAGGAACAAGCATTTTTAGGGAGTTTTATAGAATCATGGAAATGTTTTGATTGGAAAAGACCTTGAGTCCAATCATCCAACCACCTGATTTGTTTCAAATGTTACGTTGGTACAAGATAAATCGTACTCTAGTAGCATCTTACTTTCTCTAGGGGGAGTCATAGGAGCAGACATAGACATCTACATTGTACAACTTCACTGCAGACATCTGTGCCTGGTGAAATAAATCCTAGATGAAAAGGAAACAAGACCGAGGGAGAGAAAAAGGGAGAAATACTTAATGAGACATCGCAACACCAGAGGCCCCAGTATGTAATGCAAACTAAAATTTAAAAGCTAAGAAGTTACAAATTTAGAGTTTAAAAAAAAAAATAATAGTTAAAACAGCATATCAAAAAGTACTCTGATATCTCAGTAGATATTCATTAGATGAATCAGAAGCAGTATGCGGTCTTTCCCCATTAATCCAAGACCAAAAGTTCATGTAGTTCACCGCTCTGGCACTGTAAGTTTCTTCTTCATGGTACATCTGTAAGTGTCCTTATAGATTTCAAAACATATGAACTCAAGGATTGTTACTCTTTATCTAAGGAGAGAATGAAGCAGTTTTTTAAAAGCATCCTCAGAGGATACTTCTTTTCTGAAATTAATAGTGGATATTCTTCCTGGGTTTGTTCCATTTTCTTCTTATACCTTTCAAATAATTCTAATTGTCTTCACATGTTAAGCTACTTCCAAGCACTAATTGTAGCGAAAAGGGGCAAGACTCCAGTTATAGCTGTTATAGCTGGACTCAAAGCCATCAACTCAGCAAAGGGGTCAAAGAGTAATTAACAGATTTGAATGGTGAATTATTTCAGTCTAGAGAAGAAAAGACTGAGAGGGGATTTAATAAATGTTTATAAATATCTGAGGGCTTGGTGTCAAGAGGGAGGGGACAGGCTCTTCTCACTTGCACCCTGTGATAGGACAAAGGGTAATGGACATAAACCATAGCACAGGAGGTTCCACCTCAGCATGAGGAGGAACTTCTTCACTGTGAGGGTCACAGAGCACTAGAACAGGCTTCCCAGGGAGGAGCCTTCTCTGGAGACTTTCAAGACCCATCTGTTTGTGTTCTTGTGTGACCTGTGTTAGATTCTATGGTCCTGCTCTGGCAGGGGGGTTGGACTGGATGATCTCCTGAGGTCCCTTCTAACCCCTAATATCCTGTGATCTCATGACACTAAGTTAACATTACTGAAGGGGATTTTTTAAATTTTCAAGTTACTATATTGTATAATTTCAACAATTTGAAACTTTTCCTTTTTTTTTTTTTTCCCCCAGAATGAGAAGGGAATCACACCACTAAGGGTGAAAAAGAACATTGAGAGAAGAAACAAAGCAGAAAATTTCCATTCCATCAGTGGAGACCCCTTTTTTTCTTTATGGAAAATAAGCACACATATAAAACCCAGGCTTTATCAGATTTGTGTTACAGATTTTTTTCCTGCTACAAAAAAAACTAGAAAGATTGAGGATTTTGTAAAAATTCTTACAAGATTACAAGTTTTGAGCATTATTTTTTAAAGTTCATAAAGCTTCATAGAAGGAGAGAAGTTTGATAGCAGAACTATTAGTGGGAAGAACTGAGTGTGACAGAGAGGTTTTTAGAGTCATCTGTCTCTTTTAGACTTGATACATTTCCGTACTTCAACCATTCCTAAACACTTTCTCTATCAGAGGTTTAGTATTCAGTTACACAATATCGCACTTCAGGTAGTCTCATTTGTAAATGAATCCATAGGACTGATGTTCATACATAGTTTAATTTGTCAGACACAATCTTGAAAAGTCATAAACTCACTTTGCATCTTTATGTACTCATCTATTGAAGAGGTATAATTTATAATAAACATCTGCTTTACAATACCAATGTGACAGAAGGCATTAGGCAAGGAAAACTGATTGTGGGTGTGAGAGACACCAAACACAAATATGCACATATATAATTAAACCTTTAAAATATAGCTGAGTGATTTTCTTATGCCAGTCCAAGGATTATTAATACACATGTCAATGTCAAATTTAATAAAGCTGTTGCGTTAATTGTAACTATGGTGCCTTGTACTAACACCTGTCAAGGTATTTCTGGTGCAGGAAATCTTTGTCATGAGTGAGCTAGATAACATAAATTATAAGTGAACTAGCCTTTTACCTCAAGAGATCCAAATTCAAATACTGCTTTTAGTCTCAAATGAGTTGTTTGTCACACCCCACTGAACCTCCAAATATGGCACAGTTCTGCATGGCTGGAAATTCAGACTCGGGAGACATGAAGGATTGGATTATCAGGCTGTGTCACTAATCAAGATTATGGTGTATTGGCAGAGACAAGTGGGAAAGTGTGTGTGTGTATGTAGTAATTGCCAGCTCCTTCCATCACAAGCCGGTACTATTCACGTCTTAAATTCCATAAGCAGGAAGTTTGTTAACAAAATTTGGACAGGAAAACAAGCTTCTGATATTAATGTCAGCTTCTGCAGATCAACCTTATACAACTGTCCCTGATATTCTCCCATCAGAAGCAGTGCTATCCATGTGAATGCCAACCACTGCTTGATCTCTGAAAATGCTGAACATTGTCTTTTGAAGCCTGAATGCAAAGATCTATGAAGACTGCAGTCATAAAAGTTTCAGCTTTCCACAGAACTGCTCTTGGATATAATAAAATTTCAGAGAAGTGCTCATTCAAGAAAAAAAAAAAGAGAAAAAAAATATCCCAGTTGAAAGTCAACAAAATTATTTTTAAGCCAAAATCAACATCTATTAATATCTCTTTGCAGAAATTGTATCCATTAAAAATTAATCCATCCAATTTTCTTTAGAGGTAAGGCACCGTGTCAAAATACTGGCACAGTGCTAGGTCTGTGCAAAATCACTGTAGCACTTTGGGCTGGGTGCCCCCCTGCTGCCGCCACATAAGACACTCATCTGGTGTCCCAAGGGTCCAGCTCAGTGGGTGGACACAGGAAGCTGTGTCCTGCTCCCTATAAATGCACCTGCAAAGTCCTACACTTCCTCTTTCTTCCCTCACCGCTTCTACGGAGATGGTCCCTATCTGGTAATGGAGGGGGAGTCATCTCAAGCCCTCTTGGGGCCTGGCCAGGCCTAATGCCTGGAGCAGAAGGGGGAAGGGCAATCTCAGATCTAGCCAGCTGAGATTAGCCTAACAGTGGGGGGGATGGGGGAAGAAAGAGCCCTGGGGGTTTTGGCTGTACCCTCAGGTCGGGAAAAAGGGAAGTGTTGGGGTGCTTATGAGTATGCTTTGGGATCTCCTTTTGTCAATGTACTTGTGGTTCTCTGTAAAACACTCACTGCTTTTCATTTGAACTTTCCACCACTTTTGCAATCCATTTGTCTGAGTCTCATTTTTTCTGCCCTGGTGGGAGGGAAGGAAGGATCGGCCTTTCAACCCACCACAATCACAGCGTACATTCTGTATACAAATATAGTCAGCCAAAGGCAATTTCTGATATGTTCATGTGTATAATACACAGTAACAAGGCAAGATGGCACCATCTTTCATCACTAAGCAGAACAGAGGGTGTTGGCAGCACACAACCATTAGTAGATGCTATGGCTAAGCCACATTTCAAGCACACTTGCTGCTCTCATCATTGTATGTTCTCTTCTCTACACACCTAAATTACAAATGGGCCGCAGTATAGGTTTCAAGTTTGTATAGACTTAAGTAACAGAGCATTAAGAATTTTTACCCTGAATGTGGAGCTACAAAGCCCCAACATAAAAGTAAAATGCTTATATTTTTAGAACAAAGCAAGGGAAAAGACAGGGCCAAGTTGTTACTATGCAAAGCACTAAGTTGGCTTTGAACAGCCCAAACAGACCTTCTGTACTACCTCAAAGAAAGCAAGAAGACGACAGCAAATCTTCAGGATACATAAGGCAAGTTGTAAAGCAGAAAGTGACTGCTGCCAACATAGCATAATAAGCCTGGAGGCATCTATTATCAGGCATTTAATACATTCTATTCTATTCCATATCTTCCAAGTTTTACTAACACATTCCCCAGGGAGATCACAAAGAGGAGGGGGAACACCATTTTACCTTTCCTGTCTTCTAAGTGAAGGCTCTCAGCTGAAAAACAGACAGAAACCTCCAAAACAAAGGATGAAAAGGATCTATTTAGCAGGTCAGAGGTTTTTTGCTATGAGGTTTCAATACAGAAAAGCAAACTCACATCCTTATGTGAAATCTGGGGGGGGGGGGGGGGGGGGGGGAAATCTGAGTTTTACAAGGAGCAGAAGCCAACAGAGAAAACAAGATAGAAAATTTTTTTGTGTCTTCATTAAGAAAAAAAAAAACAGCATTTCATTGCATTAATGTAGGCTGGACTCTGTCTTAGTACAGAAACTCCCAAATGGCAGTGTTAAGTGAAAAAAGATTACTGAAATTACAAAAATCTGCTTTAGAGTAACAAGTTAGTCAAGCACACTCCAAGTAATATAAAAGGCATAACACATATTTACATAAATAGATAACTAATGCTTCAGAAAACAATTATGTATTGGGTTATTTATTGAAACAGGAATCTTCTTTCAATCTCCTTTTAAAAAGATGAAAATAGTACTTATAAAAACTTACACAGGGATGAGTGTATGAAAGCATATTCAAACCCCAAAATTCCTCACTAATAAACAATTAAAATGCCAAAATGAAGATCAAATTCTATGCTTAGTTGTGTTTATCATGGAAAGAGATTGTATAGTTAAAAAATAAGTCTCTCTAAATCACATGGTACTGCACATGTCCTGGAGCTGACTCCACAGCACAGAACAATAAGCAAAGTTTTGACACACTGATTTTGTAATGGGGTATGAAATAGATAGTGAATAAGTAATGTGCAATTGTTAAATAAGAAGCATAGAGACTTAAGGAATATATATCACTCCAGACTAAATTTTCTGACATTTATCTTCAGATAAAGTAGACATCAGAAGGCTACAGTTCCAGACATGCTCACATGTATTTGTGTCTGTCTTCAGACTAAACAAGGGGATGTAAGTATTGTTTCTCTCTCACAGAGGAACTGGTAATAGAGTCAGATGTTTCTTTGATATAATCCTGTTTGTTTATGAAAATGTTCGGAATCCTGCTTTTCATAACAAAGTAAGAAATAAACAAAAGGAATTAAAAATGTATTAAACATTACTTTTGGTCACAGTTGTCAGTGCTATTTTTCAATCAGAACTTTCCTCAAAAGCTTTTACTCTTCCCTTTTCTTCAAGATGCATTCTCAGGATTTGTTCAAAATGCAACAGTCTTGCCTATCTGCTTCTCTGGACTTGAATCTCTCTGTCACAGATGCATACCTCTTCAGAGAAACAAGAACTAGCAAAGCCCTTTCATTCCTATGGGTATATGTATATGATCTCAGTGCTTTGAACAGTGACAGATGAATGAATTTGGGATGGAGGGTGCTGTTGCTTCAACTACCTGGTTCCATAAACAGTCATAACTATTGGTTATAATTATCTTAAGTGATGTGAAAGTGGATTTTTACCAATAAATGGAAGATGAAAGTTTGTGGATAGAGAAATCTAACAGTATACTTTAAAACAATGCATGCAGAACCCTAACACTACTGTGGTACTTAATTTATGAGAGGTACAAGAGACAAAAGCAATTTTAAAAGCTTGAGATTTTCTTTCAATCAAGAAAAGTTCAGAACAGGTAAAGACCGATATATTAATTAAATTGCTCTAAGATCATACAGTGACTAGAATGACCATCAAGTGAGCATACTCAGCTGTAATAGAAGGGAAAAACTTTTACTGAAATGTAGGCAACAAGAATTTAGTGAGTGCTTTACAAGAGTAAAAAGAAAATGAGAACAAAAATACTGAAGGTATTCTGGCAGATGTTTTTAAGTAAAGAGTCTGCTTTGGTCCATTTGCTATGTGTATCGATTCCAATGGCACAGGAACTTCTAAGGCTGAGAAACCTTATGTTTTACTCTGGAGAAGAAAGGCAGAATGGATGATAATCCAGATCTCTGAAAAGCTTGGGGAGGGGGAGAAAGAAAAGGAAAAAAAAAAAAAAAAAGACAAAGCAAACAAAACCCAGAACTGATTTCAAATTAAACAAACACACAGATTCCTTGGACTACTTAACTTGGAAAACATGGCAAGTCAGAAAAGGTTATGAGTTTGCTCTTGATGTACTTAAGACTATGATCATGATGGCAGTCCATGTGAGGGGACAGATCCAAGTAGCAATCAGAATACAATATGAAAGAATGTTTATAATGACAAAGGGAATGTTACTGAGGAAAGAAAGCAAATAACAGTTATCTGCAAACTGTCATAAGTACTCAAAGACTTTAAGCATCCTTAGTCCAGAGGTGCTTTGGCAGTTGTCTTCACACTAACATCTGGTCCAGTAAGAACAGCATGGTCACGATTGCCTAATGAGCCACAAGCATTAAGGAAACCTGCATATCAGCACAGCCAAACACAGGAGACCTTAGCCTGAGTAACTGGATATGGTATGGTGCATCTCTTTAACTGCAGGGAGCCAGCATTAGTTGAAAACAAACTGTTTGTTTTGACATGTATTGTTAAAACTTAGGCATGTGAAACTTCAGCAGACAGGATCTCCCTCTGGAGGCGTTGACAGGCATCTACTGTTTTTTGTTGCCTGTACAGGAAAATATGTGTTTTTAGAAAACTAGTTCAGTAGCTGCTAAAATGTATTTGCCAGTTAAGTGACTTAACCTGGAATGTGTGGGTCCCATTCCCCAAATATAACAAATATTTCTTTGATTACAGATATCATATCTGCTAATCAAACACAAGATGCAAGTGCTGCAAACTCTCTTTCTGGAATACTTGCCAGAAGTGAGGTAGAACAGTTTTAAGTACATCAGATCGAACTTTTTAAAAGTAACCTGGAAAAGTATGGAGACAGTGATTCTCAGAACACTTGCTCAGGAGGGGACGCTGCAGAAAGGGGTCCCAGCTCTTAAGATATGAATGGTTATTACCTGTCACTTGTCTTATCTGAAGTCAGAGCTCTCGGGTTTGCATAAAACTCTTTAAATATACCACACATGGTGAGCTCCGAGGTAACATATGGAAAAATGTTGAACGATATACAGTAAGACCATTTAGGCAGACCAAAATAGCAGACAATGTTTGGAAACACTATCTGCAAGGTAAATATCAGTGTTTACCTCATACAGCAAGAACAAAAGCCAACTTAGAAAAAGAACTCATGTTTATCATCAAGAGGAAGTGAATGAAGAGAGCGAATTAGGCACAGATTTGTTTATGTTAACTGAAGAAATTTATCGCTCCTACACTCAGTCTCATTCCCCTGAGAAAGCTTTGCAAGTGGATATTACAGCTGACTACATGGTTATGAATATTGCACCCATTCCTGCCAAACATACTATGCTTAACACAGAAAAATCTAAATAGGAATGTGTGGGGTTTGCTTGCAGACAACATAAAAACACGCAGAGTTGGACGTAGCCACACACACGAGGGCACGCAATTTACAGCCTCTAGATATGGAAATGTTGCATCTCATATTTTACTCTCTTCCCTTCTAAAAAGGGTTTAAATGCCTTAGGTAAGGGGTTTTTTTCCAATGGTAGGTGGAAAAAGGCATCTGAAAATGCAGCTTATTCTAGAAATGCTTATGAAATTGCCAGTAATCTTTTATAGCATTATATTGCAGGACAACATCAACGAAGCATGAGAGCACTATGTATTAGCAATTTATTTTTATGAGGATTAATTAGAAAGGAAAAAAAACCCCAAAATTTAAAAAAAACTCTTTCATATTTGAAACATTACAAAGGAAACAAAAATTTGCATGAGTGTGCAAAGGCAAGTTCAAATAAACAAGCATTAAGCATGGTGAGTCGCAAACCATTAACATAAAAGTTAAATGAATCTTGCACCTAACATCTCTTGCATTCAAATATTTTTTTCCAGTAAATTGCTGTCCATTAGCCAGTAAGACAAACTTCCCTGAGAAGGAAGTAATGAATGTTGTCTGCCATTTTGTCCAGGATGCTTTGAGCAAGGGAATATTTCATCAGAGTAAAGCAAATAAGAGATCATGCTATCTAAGAGAACAGGCTAACCACTCTTCACCAGCAGCAACCTTTCCAGAGAAACTTGCAAGTAGGAAATATAGGAAATACAACTGGGCAACCCCTCTGAAGTAAAAAATAAATAAGATGAAGAACAAAGGTATGAGCAAACTAAAGATAAATGTTGCTCGAGTGAATATGTTGAATTTAGACAAGATAATATACCTGACTGTATGTTTCAATTTTGAAATTGAAATTGCATTGAATAAAAGTAAAGTTGACATTATAAAACCTAGATATTTAGAAAAGGAAAAGAATCTTAATTTTCTGGTTACAAATTACTTTTTGTTATAAAAGAGATGTGTAGATCCGATGCTCTTTAATATCTTCATTGATGATCTGGATGAGGACATTTTGTCCATCATCAGTAAATCTGCAGATTACACCAGGGTGGGGGCAGGTGTTGATCTGTCAGTGGGTAGGAGAGCTCTGCAGAGGGACCTCGACAGGCTGGACAGATGGGCAGAGTCCAACGGCATGAGATTGAACACATCCAAGTGCTGGGTTCTGCACATTGGCCACAACAACCCCATGCAGAGCTACAGCCTGGGGTCAGAGTGGCTGGAGAGCGGACAGCCAGATAGGGACCTAGGGTTACTGGTTGACAGTAGGCTGAACATGAGCCTGCAGTGTGGCCATGTGGCCAAGAAGGCCAACGGCATCCTGGCCTGGATCCGGAACAGTGTGGCCAGCAGGAGCAAAGAGGTTATTCTGCCCCTGGACTGAGCACTGGTTAGACCACACCTTGAGTACTGTGTCCAGTTCTGGGCCCCTCAGTTTAGGAAAGTTATTAAGTTGCTGGAATGTGTCCAGAGGAGGGAAACAAAGCTAGTGAGGGGTTTGGAGCACAAGCCCTATGAGGCAAACAGCCAGCACTAGAACAAGAAGACACAGTCTCAAGCTGTGCCAGGGAAGGTTAGGAAGAAATACTTCATAGAAAGAGTCATTGCCCATTGGAAAGGGCTGCCCGGGGAGGTGGTGGAGTCACCATCATTGGAGGTGTTCAAGAGGAGACTTGATGGGGTGCTTGGTGCCATGGTTTAGTTGATTAGATGATGTTGGATGATGGGTTGGACACGATGATCTTGAAGGTCTCTTCCAAACTGGTTTATTCTATTCTATTGTATTCTCTTCTATTATCTTCTATTCTCTTCTATCCTATTCTGAAAACTCAGACAAAAATTAAAGCATTTTTCTAAGAGTGAAACTCAAAGCAAATTTTTCCACTGTTGCAATTTAGCCACATGAATAGAAAACAAACCAAAACAAACAAAAATATGTCTTAAAATTTTTCATATTAATCCTTCTTTTATTTATGTGGTAAAGGAATAAGTAGCCATTTACTTCTCAGGTGCTCACATCATTTAATGAGAGGGTTCAACCTGAAATGCTGCAGACATCCTTTTAATTACATGAGTGAAGCAAATCTCTGCTGACCAATATGTTTTAGGATGGCTTGTATATTCTCCATGAACACTTCAGCGCTAGCACTCAGAAGATAATGCTTCCAGGTATTCTAGTATTTTACCAGAAATATTAGCAGAAATATTAGCAGAATTTTTACTGCTTCATTATGGAAGAAAAACCCCAGTATTCAACAGGATGAGTATGAATGAACTAATGAAAGAAGTTCAGTATCCGTATCAGTATTCAGTATCAGTATCACTAAGGTTGGAAGAGACCTCAAAGATCATCAAGTCCAACCTGTCACCACAAACCTCATGACTAGAGTAGGGAGGACACTACTGCCCACTGCAAGCTTGAACTCATGACCTTCCCATTAAGGGTCTTATGCGCTACCAACTCTAAATCCTCTTCCAGTACACTAAAATAAACAGGCTGCTTTGTATTGGACCTTTCAGCCTGAATTTCATAGCTTTTCAAGCATATAGGAGAGATTGCTAGACTAGCAGAGTGCTTATGTGTGTCAACAGCAATATGCAATGCATAATTAAGTAATAATGCAGGTACAAACTGCAGGATCATCAGTGGGACTACATGCATTACAGAAGTCACACCCAGCCTACATGTTGAGCTGCTAGAAACAATATTACTTTATGTCCTTTTAATACTATATATCCTTCTTTACAAGAGTTACTGATACATGGAAATGTATCAGCTTTTATTTGCTTTCTTTTTTCTTTGATACAGCCTATAGAATGTAGCTCGACCCTATCTGGAGCTGAGCATGAAGGTATAAATCAATAGATCCCTGCTAGTGCAATCAAAAACCTCTCTTTCAAAAACACCAGGAAAGTCAAGGCCCCCATACACAGAAACACTACTTGCAGCTCTCTGTCAGTGCTACAGACACTGTCCCCAAGGCTCCATCATATTTTAAACAAAAAAAAGAAAGTCTGGTCAACAATACCAGCCTCAGAAAATTGAAGAGATTACTCCCTACAAAAATAAACCCCAACACATTCGTGTTATGGTTGTTGCTGTTGTTATTACAGCTATGATTAAAGATTGTGGGTTTATGTTTGTATAATGGATTCTGTAGGGTTAACACCACAAGACCTTAGTTCATTCTATCACTTTCCACCGGGCACCAGCCTTAATGAAAGCCTGCTTTCACTTACCCAACAAACCAATTTGTAATTTTGTCAAACCACAAACAACATGTTTAACAGGTTAGGGGCACAATAGTATCACTGTAATGAACAAGTGTCTTTATACTTTTATGACTGCAAACTTATACAGATTACATGTATGGCCATGTATTTATGGCAGAAGAGCACATATCTATATGAATAAATACAATGTGTGTGCGTGTTTGTGTCATTCTCAAGGTACCAATTAACTCAACAAGTAACCCCCCAAAAAAGCAATAGGTGACATTTTTGCCCAGAGCATGGAACAGATTACAATAAAATCAGTGGGAAAATACAGACTGGTCTAATGGAGCAGTCAACAGTGAATCAGAACACTGCAGCCATGTCTCTAACAAGCAATGGAGTGTGACATGGAAACTGGAATAGTGTCATCACTGTTATCTGCTGAGCTAGAAGGGGAATAAAACTATCAACAGGGCATATTTTAAAGCTAACTACACCTGCTAAGAAGTTGGGATCACTAATCCAGTTACAGAAGTCAATTACAGCACTGGGTTTTGGTATCTGAGCTTGCTCCTTGGCACAACTCAGCTCTTCAGGAGGTGACACACCAATAAGATGAGCTCTAGCCAAATCTTACCTCCAAAGCCAACAGATAGAAATGTTTTCTGGTCTTATAGCTGACTCTAGAAGCCACCTTGAGCATTCTTTCTGGTTGCTGTCATGTGCCACATTATGGAATAGTTTCTTTTTTTGGTTTGTTGATGGGTTTTTTTTCTTTGAGACCACCACCTACTGGTTTTTCTTTTTTTCCCCTGCAGTGTAAACACTTGACAAAATGTATCTTTAAATAATAGCCTTTCTATACAAAGTACAAATTCTGATTTCTCTGAAAAGTACAATGCATATAGAACAAAGGTAAAAATATCTGCTCATATTTTCTCTTGCTTGCTTTATAATTTCTCAGCACAAAAGTAGCTCCAGCTGAAAAAAAAACCCACACTATCTAAATGCCTGGACTTCAGAAGTAGGACAGCATTTAGAAACATCTCTTTCTTCCTCATTTCTTTATGGATTGCCACTAGGCAGCATCTGCACACTATGCTGCTTACTGTGAGTACATGCTTCAGGTGTTTGTTTCTCCCTAAACATTGCATGAAGAGCAGCTGCCTCAGAGAATCCTGGACTGCATTCCAGGCTCTGAGGCGTAAAAGTTATGTCTCCTTTTTTTTTTCCCCGTGGTTGTTTGCTTGGGTTTGGTTTTTTGTTTTTTTTTTTTTTGGTTGGGTTTTTTTGTTGGTTTTTTTTATTGAGCTTTCTAGCCCCAGGCATCTTCAGTTTGCATCAGCAACTAACATATAAACTATTGCAGCATCTCAGGCAAGACCCTTACAGCGTTTCTCCTTTGCCACTTCTTTCTTTCCTGCAGCATCCCTGTTCTCTAACCCCATTACATAACCCTATACAGAGTACTGACTGAACTCAGAGAGCAAGAATTCAACAGGACCTTTGCACTTCACTCTGCAACACCCTTTTGACTTGCTTCTTGTGCTATTCAAAGAGAAAAGACTGCAGATGATTGGTGATAAAGCTGCAAAAAAAAATTAAAATCTCATAGCCATGTTTTTCCCCTCTCTAAACATGCAACAATGGAACAGAATTTCACCTTTCACTGCAGAACTTGTTGTTGCTTCTACTAAAAGAAAAATCTGTGGATATGCAATTACCACAGCTCTTCCTCAGTGTTGTTTCCTGGGACTGTGAAATCGGTGATCTCCTTCTGAAGCAACAGTACTGAAACTGACAATGTGAATTTACATAGAATACATAGAATACATAGAATACATAGAATAAACCAGGTTGGAAGAGACCTTCAAGATCATCGCATCCAACCCATCAACCAATCCAACACCACCTAAACAACTAACCCATGGCACCAAGCACCCCATCAAGTCTCCTCCTGAAAACCTCCAGTGATGGCGACTCCACCACCTCCCCAGGCAGCCCATTCCAATGTGCAATCACCCTTTCTGTATAGAACTTTTTTCTAACATCCAGCCTGAATTCTTAGTTTGCCATTTTTCTTGTGTCTCATATCTGCTTTTGTCTGTGTTTCTGCATTATTTATGTTGTTTAAAAGAAACAAATGAATGAGTATTCAGATTATTGATAGTGATAAATCATAATAACTCTAACATGTTACTAAACATGAGCTGGCAGTGTGCCCACGTGGCAAAGAAGGCCAAAGGCATCCTGGCCTGGGTAAGGAATAGTGTGGCCAGCAGCAGCAGGGAGGTCATTCTGCCCCTGGACTCAGCACTGGTTAGGCCACACCTTGAGTTCTGTGTCCAGTTCTGGGCCCCTCAGTTTAGGAAAGATGTTGAGTTGCTGGAACGTGTCCAGAGGAGGGCAACAAAGCTGGTGAGGGATTTGGAGAACAAGCCCTATGAGGAGAGGCTGAGGGAGCTGGGGTTGCTTAGCTTGGAGAAGAGGAGGCTCACGGGAGACCTTCTTGCTCTCTACAACTACCTGAAGGGAGGTTGTAGACAGGTAGGGGCTGGTCTCCCAAGCAACCAGCCTGGGAGCCTCTGGAGCCTCCAGCACCAGAACAAGAAGACACAGTCTCAAGCTGCATCAGGGGAGGTTTAGGCTGGATTTTAGGAAGAAGTTCTTCATAGAGGAGTGATTGGCCATTGGAATGGGCTGCCCAGGGAGGTGGTGGAGTTGCCACCATGGAGGTGTTTAGGAGGAGACTTGATGGAGTGCTTGGTGCCATGGTTTAGTTGATTAGATTGTTTTGGATGATAGCTTGGGCACGATGATCTCAAAGGTCTTTTCCAACCTGGTTTTCTTTTCTTTTCTATTCTATTCTATTCTATTCTATTCTATTCTGTTCTGTTCTGTTCTATTCTATTCTATTGTATTCCATTCCATTCCATTCCATTCCATTCCATTAAGAAACTACACGAGTTTTCATGTACAATGCATCAATATCATACATCAAATTACCTTCTTCAGAGTATTTGCAGTCTATCACCACAAAATAATCTACAAACAGTACCATATGCCATGAACACTCAAGAAACCTGCTTATTAAAGCTTTCATTAATGCAGTCTCTTTTTATGGAAGGTGGCTGCTTGATAAGTCTCAGTACCTAATGCATTTACTTCTGCAATTAAATTATTCAAACTTTCATCACATGGTCTAGTACAGGGAATGTCTTAAGACAAAATTCTGAGCTGTAAAAATACATGAAAAAATTGGTTTACTTCTACACAGCTTCTGTATGCTTTTCCAACAAGGATATTAATGTTATTTACAAGCATTAATGAAAACTTTCAACACCTCTGTAAGACAGTAAGATAAATTGTTGTTAATGCACAGAGAGGATCTGGGAGCTGCAAAACCAGCAAGTCACAGCAGGTCTTGAATTATTATTATCAAATCCAGATCTGAATTACTACATGATCCATATACAAATTATTACCTCATTATTACTTAATCCATTTCCAGATTGGTCCGGTTTATTGAACTAATATTAATGTTGAGTCCAGATCTTCATTATTTTTTCTTTTTTTGCTTGTATATGTAGCTTCCTGTCAGAGTGCTCCTATATTATGATCACTAGGATCTTATAGAACTCCTATTCCAGGAGGTTCTTTGTAGTAAACAACAACTTAAGTAAAGAAATAAATAAGTTCTGGAGGCATCACTATCTTTCTGCTCTGCTCCTCTCCTCACACACCTGCCCCAGCTCCACCCCCTCAGCCCTTCTCTCCCCTTCATCACTTTGTGTCTATTCTATTCTATTCTATTCTATTCTATTCTATTCTATTCTATTCTATTCTATTCTATTCTATTCCATTCCATTCTATTCTAATTCTAAAATGCTCTGCAATTAGGCTAACCTGTTTTAAAATCAAGTGATGAAACTTTCCATAACAACTTCAAGCACAAACCCCAAAGAAAAGTAAGAATGTTGGGATTTCAGGTATCTTATTTAACAAAGGAACAATGCCTTCAGGTAAGTTAATTTGTAATTTTAGTAGAGTTCAGGCAGAGAGAAATTACTCATGCCCTAATCAAAATTAAAACTAAAAAACAACAATGACCAGAGCTAGAGCAGGCAAGTCCACTGCCATACCTGTCTGCTAAAGGTTACCAGGAGGGTTTTGAAAATCTCAAATAGCCTATTGTGTGGTACATATGAAGACAGCTGAAACAATATTGCTGGAGCAGCATCTGACCCTCTACACTGCACTGTACACTGGGCCCCTCAGTTTAGGAAAGATGCTGAGTTGCTGGAAAGTGTCCAGAGAAGGGCAACAAAGTTGGTGAGGTGTTTGGAGCACAAGCCCTATGAGGAGAGGCTGAGGGAGCTGTGGTTGCTTAGCCTGGAGAAAACGAGGCTCTCTACAGCTACCTGAAGGGAGGTTGTAGACAGGTGGGGGCTGGTCTTTTCTCCCAGGCAACCAGCACCAGAACAAGAGGACATAGTCTCAAGCTGCACCAGGGGAGGTTTAGGCAGGAGGTTAGGAAGAAATTCTACACAGAGAGAGTGATTGCCCATTGGAATGGGTTGCCCAGGGAGGTGGTGGAGTCACCATCATTGGGGGTGTTTAGGAGGAGAGTTGATAGGGTGCTTGGTTGCATGGTTTAGTTGATTAGGTGGTGTTGGATGATGGGTTGGACATGATGATCTTGAAGGTCTCTTCCAATCTGGTTTATTCTATTCAATTCTATCTACCTTCAAAGTGCCCAGAGTGTTAGAAGAAAAAAAAAAAAAAAAGAAAGAAAGAAAGAAGAGGAGCAAACAAGCACATGATAGGTAAAGACATCTTTGTGATAGTCACAGAGCATATAAGTTAGCTAAATAGTGTGGTAGATATTGGAAATGTCACGGGAGGGAAAAGCATGTTTCTATAGACTAAAGCTATTTAAATAAAACACAAAAAGTACTTACTGCTAAATGTCTACAGTCATGAAATATTACTTGCCTTGGCAGAAGTGAAAATTACAGAAAAAAAGGACCTAGTGCCAAATTTCAAAATGCAGAAGATGGATATTGGCAAGTATTAATGAGTAACAAAAGTGGTTACTTCACCACATTCTGCCCGACAGGATTGTATCCATATTATCTGAGGACGTTCCAAGAAATTAAAATTAGTCCAAGTATATAATAATTGGTGTTGGATGGACATGTTATGGTAAAGGGTATAGCAGAACTCAATCATAACTAGTGGAGAGGCCTCCCTGCCCATGGTAGGGAGGTTGGAGTCATTGATCTCTAAGGTCCTTTTCAACTTAAGCCATTTGATGATTATATGATAACTTGCTTTGCACGAGAGAAGAGAAGAGAAGAGAAGAGAAGAGAAGAGAAGAGAAGAGAAGAGAAGAGAAGAGAAGAGAAGAGAAGAGAAGAGAAGAGAAGAGAAGAGAAGAGAAGAGAAGAGAAGAGAAGAGAAGAGAAGAGAAGAGAAGAGAAGAGAAGAGAAGAGAAGAGAAGAGAAGAGAAGAGAAGAGAAGAGAAGAGAAGAGAAGAGGAGACCAGACCAGATTGGAAAGACCTTTGAGATCATCAAGTCCAACCTATCATCCAGCACTATCTAATCAATTAACCATGGCACCAAGCACCCCATTAAGCCTCTTCCTAAACAATTCCAGTGATGGTGACTCCACCACCTCTCTGGGCAGCCCATTCCAATGGCCAATCCCTCTCTCTGTGAAGAACTTCTTCCTAACATCCTGCCTAAACCTCCCCTGGTGCAGCTTGAGACTGTGTCCTCTTGTTCTGGTGCTGGCTGCCTGGGAGAAGAGATCAACCCCCATCTGGCTACAACCTACCTTCAGGTAGTTGTAGAGAGTAATAACATCTCCTCTGAGCCTCTTCCCCAGGCTAAGCAACCCCAGCTCCCTCAGCCTCTCCTCACAGGGCTTGTGTTCCAAACCCCTCACCAACTTTGTTGCTCTTTGGACTCATTCCAGCAAGTCAACATCTTTCCTAAACTGAGGGGCTCAGAATTGGATACAGGACTCAAGGTGTGGCCTAAACAGTGCTGAGACCAGGGGCAGAATGACCTCCCTGCTCCTGCTGACCAGACTGCTCCTGATCCAGGCCAGGATGCTATTGGCCTTCTTGGTCACCTGGGATTTTCATGTTCAGCTTACTATCGACCAGGACCCCCAGATCCCTTTCTGCCCGTCCGCTCTCCAGCCACTCTGACTCCAGCCTGTAGCACTGCATGGGGTTGTTGGAAGGAATTAGAAATACGAATTAGGGGAATCGGTCACAAACTGTGTAAGTACAAGATGACATCATGATGAGCAATACTCACTGCTGTATAGGTCACATATAGCAGTGCTGTTTTCTCCTAACACCTTACATCTAAGAATGTAGACACAAAATGATACATGTCCATAATTGAGATGTTACTTACTCAGATGCTATTAGTAATTACGAAATGCCTTTTTGGGGAAGGGAAAAGCAACCTCTGTGTGCAAGACTTTGAAGCTACTGCTGAAAGAAGAATTTGTATGACTATTAGTTTAATAATACATAGCCCTTAAACAAATTAATATAGGGATGTGAATAAACTGCTGTCAATATGTGAGTGAAATGGGACACAAGGCAGTACCATTACAGAAAGGATAGCCCAAATTTGTCATGTCTAAGATTACTGGTATCATTCAAATCTAAATAAGTCAGAAATGAAAAATAGTTTCTTCTAATTGTTATCATGCAAAAAAGTTTGGACAATATAGTAAAAGACACAAAAACTATCCCAGTAGGAAATACCCATAAATCACTTGAGAGTGCTTTTTAAAAAGCAGTCAGTCAGAGAAAGCCTTTAGTGTATGCTACTGAAACTGTAAAGTGTAAGCATGAAAGAGACTGACAAATACATTGCTGATTTCTTATCCAGAGCAGCCTTGCAGTGCACAACTACAGCAACTTAACAGGGATGTGAAATCTCTAACCTGATATTAATGCAGAAAATGCAGAGAGACAGAAGCATCAGCTCAGTCTGTTATGTGCCATTTTCAAGGTAGAGGCTACAACATATCTAAGAACAAATGACACAAGACATAGATTTACAAGCACTTGCATCTATCATTCTGTCACACTCTGTGAGGACAGCCAGATGCTGAGGGAGAGGCTCTGTCTGCTTCCCAAGAATGCTAGAACTGCCCAGACGAGTTGAGAATCCAAGATAGCATCATATATAAAGTCAATTGAATCATAAACCCAAGGTCAGCACAAATAAATTCTTTCAGATATACACTGATGCCATATAGCAACAGTGTTCTACTCATCTAGAATGCAGTGACATCGCATACTCTGCAGCAGTGCTGCACAAAGCCAAGGTGCTTTTGACTTCAGGAGTAGTTTTGTAATACCTATGGTAAAAGATAAGCCAGGCTGTAGGATGTATGCCTGCTAAAGGTTTTCATTCTAATCACAACAGTTGATAAAAGGCAACAAAAATACACAAAATCCCAATAGGCTTTGGAACATTCATAATTATAACTGAGCATTTTGTTTGCATGCCAACACAGATTGTTTCTTTATTGCAATGTGCTATTCAAGCAGCAGTGGCAAAATTCAGATTGTCTAAATTCTGTTATCTGCAAGTGTAAGCATCTACATGTGATTTAGAAATGTAGGATCCTATTACAGTTACCAAAAGATGCAGCCAACACAGCCTGTAACAGTCACTGAAAATACAGCTAACAACCAATGAAGTCCTTAGGACTGTTCAGTTGACCAAATATAACTGCTTTGCAGAGGTTAACTAAACCCCGGTCTCCAGACTGATGTATTGGCAGGGCACTACTAACTGAAATGAAAGTCTAGGTATTTGGTGGACATATAGATATATAAATATATTACACATAACTAAATCTAGACTTTTAACCTTGAGCTGAATCCCACAAGACTGACATCATTTACCTCACTTAATTTAAATATTCTGGAACTTAGTATTCAATTGAAGCATGTTGCCAGCTCCTTTCTGTAGTCAGCAGAAGCTTTAGAGCAAAGCCCCTGCAGAGGATGACTCATCACACTTAGCAAGGCTCCACACTTAAGATATCACATGCCTATAGGAGCACAAGCCCTATGAGGACAGGCTGAGGGAGCTGGGGTTGCTTAGCCTGGAGAAGAGGAGGCTCAGAGGAGATGTTATTGCTCTCTACAACTACCTAAAGGGAGGGTGTAGCCAGGTGGAGGTTGGTCTCTTCTCCCAGGCTACCAGCACTAGAACAAGAGGACACAGTCTCAAGCTGCACCAGGGGAGGTTTAGCTTGGATGTTAGGAAGAAGTTCTTCATAGAAAGAGTGATTGGCCATTGGAATGGGCTGCCCAGAGAGGTGGTGAAGTCACCATCACTGGAGGTGTTTAGGAAGACTTGATGGGGTACTTGGTGCCATGGTTTAGTTGATTAGATAGTGTTGGATGATAGGTTGGACTGGATGATCTCAAAGGTCTCTTCCAACCTGGTCTATTCTATTCTATTCTATTCTAATGAGATGCTCATTTCTCTCCATTGACTGCACTGAAGAAGACCAGGGAGAACCGATGTTAAGCAGGACAAATCCCATCCCAAGACAATACCATAGTCACTATCAATGCAGTAATAAAATATCTTAAAAGGTATTCCATCTTATATCATATTTAACTACAGTAGAATAGGAGCCTCTCTTTTCCTGCCATTCTCTGTGCCCAGATACTTTGAGATGGGACATAAGGGCTTTTCCCCATGCATTACATTTTTCTCAGCAGCAGAAAGAAAAAGGACCCATAAAAGATTCCCTGAAAAGAAACAGATGAAGGTATAAGGAGAGGAAAGTGTGCTATTGAACCTTGATAGCATGAGTTGTCAAGCTCATTAGGGAGAGAAATGCAGAGCAAAATGTTCAGGGAAACCACATCAAAGAGAATCTAACATTCCACTCCAGGAATCAAGAGGCTTAGAATTTATTAATTGCAACATTCTTTCATTCATTAAAAATGGATAAATAGTTTGCAAAGGTTTATTAACTAAAATGGTTACTAATTTTTTTAAGAATCTAGCAGAATAGTGGATACCTTAGATCTATCAGTAATAACTTCTAATGAACAGATTATTGCCATTCACAAAGTGTTTATTAATAGTTTACCAGTATATTATGTACATTAGTACCATCTGTTGCAGATAGACACAAACATGTTGATAGGTATTCAAACTGATTATAAGACACATATGACTCAGTTAGATTTTATTATAAATGATTAACCACTTTAAAGAATCATTTTGTACACCCATTATAAACTAGTCCTAAATGGATCTTTATTTAAAGGATCACAAGCTTCGTTTGTTTTTTCAAGATCAGATGATATACATTTAAATGCATGTTTTGCAGTTAAGAAAGTCTGCCAGGTTAAATGATAGCCATTTCAATTATGTATTAGGGTAACACATTGAATAAAAATGGCCACAAATACACATAAAAAGACTGAATTATGGAGTAGCCTTTCATTATAGTGCAATCTGCTATGCCGCTCATTTAAGGGATTGCCATGTGTGGTGGGTTGGAAATTCCCCCCCAACATTAAATTTGCCAGACCAGCTCAGTTGGAAGCAAATGAAAGCTGTGTTTACAAGAAAAACTACACTCTACAATGAAATGCAATGAATATGTACAAAATATACAGTATTTACAAATATTTACAATTAATAAACAGAACAAGGACCCCACTGGTCAGACATCAGGGGAAGATAACAGTTCCTCCCTCTCTGCCCCTCCTTTAACTCCCTGTACATAAAAGGGACAAGAGAAAGGAGCAGAGAGACTTTAGACTTAGCCAAAATAGTGCAGCCACGGTCAAGCAGAAGCAAGTTAGTATCTCCCAGAATGAAGAGGCTAGAAGAGAGAGAAATTACACAGAGTACAGAGAATACATAGAATAAACCAGGTTGGAAGAGACCTTCAAGATCATCACATCCAACCCATCAACCAATCCAACCTACCTAATCAACTAAACCATGGCACCAAGCCATGGCCCTCCAGCCAGTTCCTAACCCATCACAGTGTGCTCCCATCCAAGCCATAGGCTGACATCTTGGCCAGGAGTTTGCTATGGGGAACAGTGTCAAAGGCCTTGCTGAGGTCCAGGTAGACTACATCGACAGGCCTCCCCACATCCACCAGAGGGGTCACCTGGTCATAGAAGGAGATCAGGTTGGTCAGGCAGGACCTGCTCTTCCTAAATCCATGCTGGCTGGGCCTGATACCTTGGCCATCCTGTAAGTGCTGTGTGAATTGTTTATGTTACTAACTTAAGTCCCTTATCTCTCCAATGGGATTGCTTAGAACTATCATTATTTTCCTTTTTACACTCGATAGTGATTTATTTACATTTTACTACTTTCTGTTCAAGATCTGTGAAAAATTTAAAGGCATAGTCTGAAACTACCACACCATGACTAACTTATATTCACATTTAGCTTTTGTTGGCATTCTGAAAAATATGCTGTTAAAAAAAATTGGACAAACCAAGGGCATAACAAGTGTCTAGATTGAGACTATTTTGTGCCAAGCTTTGTTCAGAATTGAAATATATATATATATATATCTTACATTAGAATTTTCAGTTCAATTATATCACAAAAGCAGTAGGAAAAAAAATTGAGTTTATGATAAAAGCACTGACAATAATGGCAGCTTAAGTGGGCACTGCTAAAATATTCCCATCTATGGAAGAAAATATTCGTGTACGATACATGTTTGTACTACAGATGGACACAGCTTAGCAGAGGTGCTTCAGCTGTTTACTTAGGCAGCAACACAGTTCTAAGAAATAGTTGCTATGCCAACCCATCACAGGACTATATATATATATATATACATTCATGACCAGGGCTTATTTTGAGAGCTATGTTACTTTCAAAAGTTTAAATACATTGCTGCTTCCATTAAGACAAAACTCCAGCCCGTGGACAATTGGCAGCCCTGATTGTTTTTAAGGTAGGGTGTGGAATATATAAAATAACAGGGTAGGATTTAAAATAAGGAGCAGGAGAGCCGTTTGACGTCACATTTCTACAATCACTGAACAGACTGTTCTATTTGCAAGCCTCTAAAGATTTGGTGTTTAGATGATAAAGGGCACTGCTTTTTATAATCTATTATTAACTCTTGTGTGTGTGTTACCGCAGGAGTTCTCTGAGAAGAAAGCAAAGTGTGGTTTGGTGGTGCGACGGTGAAGTGCTTTTTTGCACTGTTTACTAGAACAATTTTCCGTATTAACTCCATCCAGTCAGTCTGATTTCTGTGATATAGGAAAGATGCCTAGTAGCCTACACCTGGAGCTTGGCATTGATGGATACAGATAAATATGTTGCTGGTTTGGTTTTGTTTTTTTTAATAATAAGTCATAGAGGAAGCTCTTTAATTACCTTTTTCTCTTTATGTTACTTTAGGGGCTGCTTTTTCAAGTGCGCTTGAATTTTCAGTCTATTTATTTTGTAATTATTGGATGACTACATTCAGCACTGGCATTTCAATTAGATTTTGATGGCTGACAAAACCATTGTTGACAGCAAGTGCACAAACGAATGAAGGGAAACCAGATTAGCAATGTTTGTGTCATTGCATTTAAATAAAGCTAAATGTTCTGGCAGCAATGCGATCAAATCTGAAATTTAAAGAGAGAAGAAAAGCAGTAAACAGGATGGGAGGAAAGGGTCAGGTCAGAGATAATCATCTTTCTTCAGACACAGGGGTTTCTGAAGTAGAGCTATTTCCTTTTGAGACATAATTTTAATTTCTGAAGAGTGCAGCCACTTCTTTTTCAAACAGATTAGAAACCCAAAAGCATTTATATATGTCTTCCAACAAGTTCTGCAACTAGACAGACTTCTCGGAATGTGAGAAAAGCAAGAAGATAGGAAAGATCTCAATGCAGATACAGAACTCAACCCACTAAAACTGATAAGGCAAGAAAAGCCATTGACAAATTCCAAAGGTTAAGACTTTCTGTCTATTATAAAGATCAATATGAATGGGAGAGAAGAGGATGAGTCTGATAACACCTTCACATCCATTTAAGAATAACAATACACATGCCAGATGAGAACCTGCATCAGACAGTTGTTCTTCTTAAGAATAAAACAGAGCTTCACTGAAGCAATTGTCTCTTGTGTGTCTCAATTTGAAATTAATGGAATATTTTGTATTCAAATGTCTACTGAAAAAAATACATGAAACTGAGAAAAAGCAGAAAAAAAGAACTTACTAAATGTTCTGAATTAAATTTGTTACAATGGGGCTACCACAGGCTGAAAGCAGCTCCCTGCTCAGTCTCAGAGCCTCATTCAGTTCAGGGGCTTTTAGTTGTTACAGCTCTTTTCAGAGTATTTCTCCAGGATGCAACAAGTTAACTGCATTATTCAGGAACAAACTGTATTTTAATGTTTAGAATATTTCCATTATTAGAGAAACCTTTCATTTCTTGCTGAAAGTCTACATAAAAAACTAAAATGTCTTAGAATTAATTAGCTTTGTTTACATCTCTCTCAATTTCATTCATTCCTTGAAATCTGAACTATTTTCTTCACAGACTGTGTGGCATTGTTATGTCTCTTGACTTCCTTCCATGACATCTTAGAATAGAATATAGAATAGAATAGAATAGAATAGAATAGAATAGAATAGAATAGAATAGAATAGAATAGAATAGAATAGAATGACTTGAATTGAATTGAATTAACCAGGTTGGAAAAGATCTTCAAGATCATCACATGCAACCCATCATCCAACACCATCTAGTCAACTAAACCATGGCACCAAGCAACCCATCAAGTCTCCTCTTAAACACCTCCAACGACCGCAACTCCACCACCTTCCCAGGCAGCCCATTCCAATGGGAAATCACTCTTTCTATGAAGAATTTCTTCCTAACATCCAGTCTAAACCTCCCCTGGTGCAGCTTGAGACTGCGTCCTCTTGTTCTGGTTCTGGTTGGCTGGGAGCAGCCTGTCTACAACCTCCCTTCAGGTAGTTGTAGAGAGCAAGAAGGTCTGCCCTGAGCCTCCTCTTCTCCAGGCTAGCTAACCCCAACTCCCTCAGCCTCTCCTCATAGGGCTTGTGCTCCAAACCCCTCACCAACAATCTTATAAGCTCTATGAAAAATGCATCCAAAAGGAACCTCTTTGTTTAAACTAGGTCCATACTGTATTTCACAGTCACAATGGGGAGATGTGCTTCCTCACTTAGAAATGGACATCATACAACTTTGAGGAACACTAAAGAGAAAACATACAGAAATGCACCACTCACTAGCATAAATTGTGAGTATACTTGCATGGTAAAAGGACAAAGAAGGTTGCTGAAACTGACTGCACCACCAAGACAAAATCACAGAATCACCGAATCATAGAACGGTTTGAGTTGGAAGGGAGCTTCAAGGGTCACAGTATCACAGTATCACAGTATAACCAAGGTTGAAAGAGACCCCAAGGATCATCAAGTCCAACCTGTCCCAACAGACCTCACGACTAGACCGTGGCACCAAGTGCCATGTCCAATCTCCCCTTGAACACCTCCAGGGACGGCGACTCCACCACCTCCCTGGGCAGCCCATTCCAATGACGAACGACTCGCTCAGTGAAGAACTCACCTCGAGTCTAAACCTCCCCTGGCACAGCTTGAGACTGTGTCCCCTTGTTCTGGTGCTGGTTGCCTGGGAGAAGAGACCAACCCCTTCCTGGCTATAACCACCTTTCAGGTAGTTGTAGACATCAATGAGGTCTCCCCTGAGCCTCCTCTTCTGCCGGCTAAACAACCCCAGCTCCCTCATCCTCTCCTCATAGGGCTTGTGCTCAAGGCCTCTCCCCAGCCTTGTTGCCCTTCTCTGGACACGTTCATGTGTCTCAATGTCCTTCTTAAACTGAGGGGCCCAGAACTGGACACAGTTAAAGAAATTATATTTTTAAGTTTACCACTATTATGTTATTACATGAACAGTAATTAAAATTGTCTGTGCAATTTTTTTATTAAGTGCAAACAAAAGAAATGTCTCCTTACCTCCACTCCACCAAATGGTCACATTCAAAATAGTGTTCAGGACCTTATCCTAAAGTCAGAACACCAACAATAGAGCAGGATTATTTCAACACAGGGAGTGTGGGGGGGGATGAGTTTTTCCTTTTTTAAATTTAATATAGCTGGCTTTCCTAAATGATTTATGGTTCTGGGGGTCTTGCCTCTCTTATCCTTTCGAGAACAATTACAGTAGGCTGGAATGGTTTAAAAGGCTGAGCTAAGGGACAATCTGCATCCTTTTCATTATAATGCTCTGTTGCTCACTGATCTGTTTTCTCAGACTTTTATTCACAACAAAACTGCTGATCTCAAACTAGCTGCATTATTTCTGTTTTAGTGTTCAATCTGTAAAGAGAGAAAAACATGAGAGATTAATGAGATCTTTTTCTTCTCATGTTGCTCTGCTTATCTCATAAAATCTATTTCTTAAGTCTTTCTTTCAAGATCTGCCTGTTATGTCTTTGTAACCTCCAACACACCTCTCCAGTTTCTCATTTTCTTTTCCAGTGCTTCTTCAACAGCTTCTCAAATTACGTCGTTATGGGGAAAAGGGTAATAATTAATCTGACATTTCCTGATAGATTCTAGAGATTAAGTAAAAACAACATTTCTACTGGTCACAAACACCAAGGAAATTCTTACAATTAACCATTTTATGTCAGTAATTTATTTATTTTTTTTAGTTACTCATAAAAGCAGTGGAAGTCAATATGGTTGAGTAAGAAAATCTTCTCAAAAACTCTTAGATATGTAAAAGACATCCTAACTTGAACCTAAAATGAAGAAGTAAAGTGATATATAGCAATTCTGTCCTCTTTTGGATAGTATTGCTCAATTCTAGACACTGTGATTATCTGCAGTACATATATTTCTCTGAAGTAAATACAAGTGAAGCTTATAGCACTACTGCACAGTGAAACTCCCGTGCTACTGTAAAAAAAGGAATGATACTTGAGAACAGACACACATACACAAAACAAACACAAAACCCAAACCAAACAAACAAGAAAACAAACCAGCAGTTCTTCTCTGGAGGAAAATATGCTTGTGTAAAGCTGCCTGTGGTTCTTCTTCAAAGTGCAGAATAAATTCCCAGAAACTACGATCATTACATGAATTTCAGCAGCTGCCATTTCAAATCCAGGAAGAATTTACTAGATTTTACTTTCAGTCACAAATATCCATAGTATATCAGACATGAATTATAGAACTACATGCATCTTCCTAGGCAAAACAACTTCAGATAATTTTCCACTTGAAGGACAGAAGCATGAATAAATCCTGATAAATGCTAGTCACAGAAGTTAACGCCCTTCTGAGATACACTCCCATGTTACCCTGGTGAGGGTTGTGTAAAAACTTGGGTAGAAATGGAAGAGAAGGGTCTGAGGAGACCTTATGGTGACCTTCCAGTATCTTAAGGGGGCCTACAAGAAAGCTGAGGAGGGTTTTTTTTAGGGTGTCAGGTAATGATAGGGCTAGGAGGAATGGAACAAAATTAGAAATGGGTAGATTCAGATTGGATGTTAGGAAGAAGTTCTTCACCATAAGGGTGGTGAGACACTGGAACAGGTTGCCCAGGGAAATGGTGGAAGCCCCATCCCTGGAGGTTTTTAAGGCCAGGCTGGATGTGGCTCTGAGCAACCTGATCTAGTGTGAGGTGTCCCTACCCATGAGAGGAGGGTTGGAACTAGGTGGTCCTTGAGGTCCCATCCAACCCTAAAAATTCCATGATGCTGAAAGAGCAGAAAATTCCAGATTCCTTGCAACAGTTTTTCAGCAAGATAAAATAATCTTCTCTACTCTCCACTACGCATCATTTTGTTGTGGTGCTGTGTGTTGTTAGGCATTTAACAGTTACATGAATATGTAATACAAATATAACTATGCGTCTGCAGTTTCTCAAGCTATTTTGTATGTTTGATTTATTGAATGCATTTTTAGTCTTTCTGGATGAGAAGTATGTTTAGACATGTTAAGTCATTATCATTCCATCTATCCATGGAACAACCTAAAAGTAAAAGTAGTGTTCACTATATTATCTGTATAGATAGAATAGAATAGAATAGACCACGTTGGAAAAGACTTTTGAGATCGTTGAGTCCAACCTATCATCCAACACTATCTAATCAACTAAACCAAGGCACCAAGCACCCCATCCAGTCTCTTCCTTAACACCTCCAGTGATGGTGACTCCACCACCTCCCTGGGCAGCACATTCCGATGGCCAATCCCTCTTTCTGGGAAGAACTTTTTCCTAACATCTAGCCTAAACTTCCCCTGGCACAGCTTGAGACTGTGTTCTCTTGTTCTGGTGGTGATTGCCTGGGAGAAGAGGCCAACCCCCACCTGGTTACAACCTCCCTTCAGGTAGTTGTAGGCAGCAAGAAGGTCTCCTCTGAGCTTCCTCTTCTCCAGGCTAAGCAGCCCCAGCTCCCTCAGCCTCTCCTCACAGGGCTTGTGCTCCAAACCCCTTCCCAGCTTTATTGCCCTTCTCTGGACACATTCCAGCAACTCAACATCTTTTCTAAACTGAGGGGCCCAGAACTGGACTCAGGTGTGGCCTAACCAGTGCTGAGTGCAGGAGCAGAACCATCTCCCTGCTGCTGCTGGCCACACTGTTCCTGATACAGGCCAGGATGCCACTGGCCTTCTCAGCCGCCTGGGCACACTGCTGGGACTTTCTTGTAAAGCTGACAAATTGCAGAAGCTATTTAATAGAGCCATCACAAGCTACATCTCATCTTCCATTACAATATACTTTTGGGGCCATTTTGGTAAACTAAAAACTGTCTTCCAATGGCATAAATAGTTCAGTCCATGCAATCGAAATAGGACTTTGTGTTTTACAGTGCTGCAAATCACAATCAAGAATGCATTTTTCTGTTGAGTAATTCCAGATTTTAAGTGAGAGAGCCTCGGTACAGTTAGAAGCTGCCTCTATGCCTTCCCACCTAAATATGTGTCAGTGCTGTTTTATTTCAACAGGCAAATGAAATTACTCTTGCATTTCAGCTGTGCATCTTCTAAAACTGCTGCTGAGAAGTTTTCCCTCAAAAGCAAATTAAGGGGAGTTTGAGACGTGGGGAAACCTCAGTTGCCACTATTTGATTTTCATATGAATTAGTGTGTTTCACTTATTTGATTCACTGAAACAAAATGGATTTGTTTTCTTTGGTGTCACTCAGAAGCCTAGAATTCAATTTTAGAGAAATACTGAGATAGAAACTGTATTAGCCCACTCTAAAATACTTACTGAAGAAGCTTCTTTGGTAAGCTATGCTTATGTCAACAAAAAACCCCAAACAAACAAAAAGAAAGATGCACTAGAGATCACACACAGAGCTACAGGAACAGGATGGAAACCTGTGGTTCAGCCATCCCTGTAGGTGAGTAAAACTTTATTACATATATCTCACAAAGCAGCTGTACAGCTCGCCCCAGCTGGCACCAGCAAAATCGTAGCATGTAAGGCATATAATTCCTCTCTTCTATGGAAGTATGTGCAGCTTTAGCAGCCTACAAAGTCTTTGAATGTCAACACAAAAACTTCTGGGAGTTGCTTCTGATAGCTGATTAGGAGACAAGCAAAATGAAAATCCTTGTTTTATTACTAAGTGTGATATTTAAAAATATATGAACTCAAGGGAGCTATTTTTAGGTACATTTTTTTTTCTTTCTGTTTCTCTCTTCTGTATTTGAGCATGCAAATTTAATAGTTATATGTTTTCTATACATGGCAAATATTACAGAGGGGTAAATTTTGCTTGCCAAAGAGTGGAAAAGACAGTATTATATTTTCACATATTTTATGACAGAGGTCAAAGGAATTTTTTGGCAGCAGGCTGGACAACTTGATGAGGTGGGCTTTAGACTGAAGAACTCAGGGACAAGGTCCAAAATGGCAGTGCTTGCACCATTGCAACCAGAGGGGGATAAGCCTGGCCAAGCAGAGCAGGGACACATATTCCCTAGCTACTTCTCAAGATGAGAACCAGAAGACCGACCACCTTAAGTGTAGGCACACCAACATACAAAACCTAGGGAATAAGCAGGAAAAAGTAGAGCTCCATGCCTAGTCAGAAAGGTATATCATAGGAATAACTGAAACATTGTGAGACAATTACTGTGACTGGAAAATCATGACGGATGGCTACAGGTTATTTTCCAAAGACAGCAGGGAAGAAGAGGAGAAGGACACATGCTGGGTGTCAAGAACAATCTTGAATGTATAGAAGTCAGCTATGGAAATTGAAGAAACCCTGTCAAATGCCTCTGGGTCAAGACCAGAGGGGTCGTTCCCAAGGGAGTCTTTACAGTAGGCACCTGCTAGCAACCTCCAAACCAAGATGATAATGCCAATCAAGCAATGGTCACTTGGATCACTTAAGCACGCTTCATGTTAAGAGAACCTGACTCTTATGGGGGACTTCAAATACTTCAAATCTGTTGGAAGAAATACAGCAGCTTGCATCATTCATCAAGCTCCTGGAATGCATGGAACTTGCTCATATAAACTGCAGATGCATCAACCAGAAATGAGGCACTGATGCACTACTCACAAATCCAGAAAATTTGCTGTGTAAAATCTCGGGTAATGAAAGCCTTGGCTGAAATTACCACAATATTGTGGAGTTTAGGATCCTGCTGAGCACAGTGATGGTTAATACGTAGACAAAGGTTTGAATTTTAGAAGGGCAAGCTTCATCTTGCTCAAAGCTCATCTAGAAAGGATTCTACAAGAGGCTTCCATGGAGGATAATAGAGCAGCCAGTGATGATAGTTTTTGGAGAATACTGTCCTGGAAGCACTAAAATATGTCAACCCCTTTAAAGATAAAGGAAGCAGGAGAAGCAAGAGGCATTCTTGGCTTAATCATGAATTTCTCAGTCATCTCAAAACTAAAGACCTGTACCAAAGGTGAAAAAAAAAAAATACTAGTACCTGTTGGGAACTACAAGGACATTGCCAGGGTGTGCAAAGATGCAGTTAGGAAACAAAAGTTCAACTCAAATTGAAATTGGCCAGATATGTCAAAAACATCAGGAAAGGTTTCTTCAGGTGTGTAAACATGTCATGGATTGAGCTGAACCTGCTGCTATTATTCATGCCATACTGCAGTCATGCCAGCTTCAAAAAAATGAAAGTGCTAACTGAAGCAAAGTGTTATGGGACTTGAAGTTCGGATGCAACATGGGAGGCTTCGTGTTCCAGGTGCTGCTTCTGGGTTCTGAGTTCTTGGGCACTGGCTTTTTTCTGCAGGCATGATGGCAGGACATGTGGGAGTGTTACAGTGTGCTCCAAACCCCACTTCCCCCACCTCCATCAACAGAGGTTTGAATTGTGGGAAGAGGTTGTTTGCGGACAGCTTTGGAGAGCTATAGGGAAGATTTGCTTTTGCTTGAATTAGAGAAATCTATGTTTTGTCTTTGAGGGTAAAGTAAACACCTTGTAACTGAAGGAGAGAAACTAGCCAGAATTTGGTTGGATATGTTAAAATATTGTTTTGTTATTTTAATCCATTGTGTGCCTTAATTACATGCATGCCAGTAGAAAGTGACCAATTGAGATGTGACACATGTGCCTTCTGATAGACTATATAACTTTGGTGTATAACATAATAAAGGTCTTTGCCTGCTTACATCTTGAAATGAAAGCATTGCACAAGGTAAATCCACCATCTATATAAAATCTGTATTATTACAAATGGCACCCCCAACATGATTCGAAAGACAAAGGCATGAAATTGCCTTCCAAGACGCAAAATTGCCAGGGGACAGGTAATTAGCACCCATTCTTCCCACCAGGGCAGAGGTTCCTTCCCCATGGGGAAGGCCGCTGGGTTTGGGAGCTACGATTAAGCAGGGAGCTTCACGCCCGTTATACGCTGGCCTTGGACACATTGTCTACAAACACCTTAAACAGAGTGGCCAGAAAGCAGTCAGGGCTCTCACCATCATCTTGCTCTGACCTTCCTCTTGCTTGCTCCACTCAGACCTGGCTTCTCCCTGGACCTTGCCTGCCGTGGAGCGACCCTGCCTGCCATGAGAGCTGCGGCTTTCTTGCAGTGCTACTGCTCACGAGTTTCCCCTTGTAGCAGCCATGTCTATGGACACTTTGATTCTGACAGGTCCTTTCCTTTGGATTGTGCTGCATTATCTACAAATTGGATTGTAAAACCTGCAGTTCCTGGAGCCTGCCACTGACAAGAGACTTAGGGACTGACACCAAATCCCTGCTCTGTCCTTATGAGTACAGCCTGGTGTTCTCATCAGCTTTCCCTAAGGTTCCTGGCTTGCCTCTGATTATAAGTGGGGTAAAGCGATTTTGTGGCTTAGCCTTTTCCATTTTCTGAATTCTCTAAATTGTACTAAAGTTGCTCATAAGCATCCTGGTAGAATTCACAACAGAATAGAACCTGTAAATAATTTAATAAGTTTTTATACCTAACTTGGGGGCGAGATTGTGGGGAAAATAAAGATAACTATATTTTTATAATTCCCACCTCATTAATTCAGGGAGTCAGGTAGTTGTTGTGTTTGGTTTTCTTTTTTATGTCGTTTCCCCCTGCCCTGTATTTCACTGTGCTTCTTCTGCAAATTGGCTAAGCTAAGGTAATCGTGTGTTGTATTCTTAGATTAATTAGATTATTAACTAAGGACTGGCTGGAAAGCAGCCCTGAGGAGAGAGACTTGGGGGTGCTGGTGGACGAGAAGCTCAACATGAGCTCTCAACGTGCACTTGCAGCCCAGAAAGCCAATCAGATCCTGGGCTGCATCAAGAGAAGTGTGGTCAGCAGGTCAAGGGAGGTGATTCTCCCCCTCTACTCAGCTCTGGGGAGACCCCACCTGGAGTACTGTGTCCAGTTCTGGAGCCCCACTTGCAAGAGGGATATGGAGGTGCTGGAACATGTCCAGAGAAGGGCCATGAGGATGATCAGAGGGCTGGAGCACCTCTGCTGTGAGGACAGACTGAAGGAGTTGGAGCTGTTCAGTCTGGAGAAAAGAAGGCTCCAAGGTGACCTTATTGTGGCCTTCCAGTATCTGAAGGGGGGCTACAAGAAGGCTGGGGAGGGACTTCTCAGGATATCAGGTAGTGATAGGACTAGGAGGAATGGAATGAAGCTGGAGGTGGGGAGATTCAGGCTGGATGTGAGGAGGAAGTTCTTCACCATGAGAGTGGTGAAGCCCTGGAATGGGTTGTCCAGGGAGGTGGTTGAGGCCCCGTCCCTGGAGGTGTTTAAGACCAGGCTGGATGAGGCTCTGGCCAGCCTGATGTAGTGTGAGGTGTCCCTGCCCATGGCAGGGGGGTTGGAACTAGCTGATCCTTGTGGTCCCTTCCAACCCTGACTGATTCTATAGTAAACTGTTATCTCTTTATCTCACCCCTGAGTTTTATGTGTTACCTCTTCCCTCACTTTTGTTTTGGGGGAGCAGGGAGTTTATCCCTTGTGCTAAGCTATTACAAAAGAACAAGCTGAAACAGAAGAAAAATACTGACCCACTGTTAAAAAAGAGAAGTGATTCAGTCACAAACAATGCTGAAAAGCCAGAGGTTCTCAACACACCCTTCAACTCTGTCTTTACTCACCCTGTTGGACTCCATGTTTTGGGAATTAAAAACCAGGTTGATGCAAATAGACATTCACCATCGGTGAAGGAAGAGCTGGTCTGTGTACTAATACAGGAGCCTGACCCTTATGAATCAATGGGCCCTGAAACTATCCACCTAAGTACATTAAGAGAGCTGGCTGATGTTGTGAGACTGCTTTCCTTAATCTTTGAGAAGTTGTGGACTTTGAGGGACACCCCAGAAGACTGAATGAAGGCTAATGCAATCTTAATCTACAAAAAATGCTCAAAGGAGGATCCAAAAAATTACAGGCCCGTCAGTCTGTGAGATAACTGCCTCACTCACCATGGGACAGGAATGCAAGTTAATTTAGTGTGCTTCAGGAGCAAGACTGAGATTCTTACAACCATGAGGCGCCTATATTATCGCTGGAAATGAAGATCTGCAAAGCTGGCCTGCCAAGCAGCTAAAAATTTGTGAAGAGTCTTGTCAAGATAAGGCAGCCCTGTTTCAGCTAACACTAATGAAGCTAAGCTAAACCAACAAAATTAAGCAGTTTCAAAATAGATTTTGAAGGCTATAGTGCCTGACTGAAGATTGGTGAAGTCTAGTTAACTACAAATTTAATATTAAGGTTGACACCCCTCCACGTGATAATGAACCAGAATACATGCTTGAACATACATGACTATGTTACTCAACTCTCCCCCCAGGTCATGCTAAACATCACCTAAAAGACAGGGGCAGACAGGGATATGGTATAAAAAACCACAAGAGGAACACCTCTCTCATTGGGAAATACTGGATTTAGCAGAGACAAGGATGGGTGATGGGATGTACTCCTTTTCCTTCACCCAAGACAGGGACATCTTCTTGGTAAGAACTGTGCATTCAATATACAGCTTAACTTTTTCTGGCATTACCATTTTTATTATATATTAGCACTACTGCAAAGATTTGCATCTCAAATCATGTCAGATACTACCCAGGATTTATTAACTCAAACTCCACCACTTGCAGTTACTGCATTTATCACTGGCAATCCCAAATCTGTTGTATCTGTCACTGCATTAAATTAAACCTATCAATTATTTTAACTTTGCAAACTTGTGTCAGTGCAAGTCTTTATTGGGGCATTGGAAGAGAGGAAAATGTTAATTTTGTCATACAGCTTCAGTAAGAGTCCTGAGGCTTTGAGACAGGCAGATAGAATCATAGAATCATAGAATCAATAAGGTTGGAAATACCTCAAAGATCATCAAGTCTAACCTGTCACCCAACATCTCATGATTACTAAACCATGGCACCAAGTGCCACATCCAATCCCCTCTTGAACATCTCCGGGGATGGTGACTCCACCACCTCCCTGGGCAGCCCATTCCAATGGCTAACAACTCCCTCTGTGAAGAACTTTCTCCTCACCTTGAGCCTAAACTTCCCCTGGTGCAGCTTGAGACTGTGTCCTCTTGTTCTGGTGCTGGTTGCCTGGGAGAAGAGACCAACCCCCTCCTGGCTACAACCAGGTAGTTGTAGACAGCAATAAGGTCTATTGCCCATAATACAGCACAGTCTTACTTCCATCCTTAGGAAACTTAGGGAATGAATCCTTCTGGAGGGCTATCACAAGTCAGATGAAGTGTCTACAGAAAGCTGGCATGGATTCACCAAGGGCAAATCATGCTTGACCAACATGATTAACTTCTGTGATGAAGTAACCAGTTTATGTTGGACATCAATGTTCAGTGAGTGGTGGGCATTGTCCTCCTGTATTTTTCCAAATACCTTGAGTCCTGTGTCCAGTTCTGGGCCCCTCAGTTCAGGAAAGATGTTGAGCTGCTGGAACGTGTCCAGAGAAGGGCTACAAAGCTGGTAAGAGGTCTGGAGCACAAGCCCTATGAGGAGAGGCTGAGGGAGCTGGGGTTACTTAGCCTGGAGAAGAGGAGGCTCAGAGAAGACCTTCTTGCTGCCTACAACTACCTGGAGTGAGGGTGTAGCCAGGTGGAGGTTGGTCTCTTCTCCCAGGCAATCAGAACCAGAACAAGAAGACACAGTCTCAAGCTGTGCCAGAGGAGGTTTAGGCTGGATGTTAGGAAGAGATTCTTCATAGAGAGAGTGATTGCCCATTGGAGTGGGCTGCCTGGGGAGGTGGTGGAGTCACCAACACTGGAGGTGATAGTGTTAGATGATGGGTTGGACGTGATGATCTCAAAGGTCTCTTCCAACCTGGTCTATTCTATTCTATTTGGTTTGATTCTATGAAGTGTAAGCCTAACTTTACTTCATAGGAGTTAATAAAAGCACTTTTGTTTGGGGGAAAAAACAAAAAAGCACCATCATGACAACATCCACTTTGGAAAATTATATTATAGGAGTAAACCTGTTGTTGAAAGAAAATACACAAAAAGTGGATCAACCAACTGAAAACAATAGAGACTGACTGAATGAGGACTGTTGGCAAAACTTACAGGACTGCTAGACCAACCAAGTTGCAATGCTGGTACAATGGGACAAGTGTGTACATTTACACTACTCTATTATTGATCTGATTGATAGTCCTGAGAGGCGTTTTAATAAAGCATTTATTTAAAAAAAAATAAAATAAATTAAACAAACAAACAAAAAGTTTATTTTTCACTCTTAACTTCCAGGGAACTATAGATAACAAGAGTAGTAATTTTTTCTCTCCCCTTCCTTGGTCACTAAAGATGCTCTGCTTAGAATAAACTAAGAGGAGGCACAAAGGAACAGAAGTTCTTTCAATATGTTCTCAGAAAAGAAGCAGAATCGCAGCCTTCTTTTTCGTACTCCCTTTCTTCTGCTGCTCTATGAATCTTGTGTTCTAATTTTGCCATTTGCTCTTCTACCTTGTTCACACTCGGATTTCATGCTAAAATCCATGCTGAAAAAGTTTTTTTCTGCAACAGATTGGCAAAAACAAAAATAATTTGTTTGTTTGTTTGTTATGCAAAGCTTGGGAACTCTAGTGTGCTAGCAGTGCTCTTGTGACACATTCTTGTGGTGTCATAAATTAATTGATACACATGTTCAGAATCCATTTTCTTTCGTTTCTTCTTCTATTTTTTTCTCTTTCCATCTGTGTCTGTGTCTTGTTTTTTCCTAAGAAAGGTCAGATTTCAAAACAAAAAAGCAGAAGCACAACAAATTTAAGTTTATTCTTCAAAAGAAAAAAGACCATTTTTCCTAAGCACACACTAGACAGTTAATATGTACTAAAACAAAGGAATGTAATTAAGATATCTTAATTTCTTATGTCTTCATAATAATGATTTTATGTATCCATATAAAGTAACATGTTCAAGAATTTAATGTGTTGCTTGATAACCCTATTGTGGCCTTGCAGTATCTGAAGGGGACCTACTAGAAAGCTGGTGAGGGACTTCTTAGGGTGTCAGGTAGTGATAGGGCTAGGGGGAATGGATCCAAGATAGAGAAGGAAGAAGTTCTTCACCATAAGGGTGGTGAGACACTGGAACAAGTCACCCAGGGAGGTGGTGGAAGCCCCATCCCTGGAGGTTTTTAAGGCCAGGTTGGATGTGGCTCTGGGCAGCCTGATCTGGTGAAAAGTGTCCCTGCCCATGGCAGGGGGATTTGAACTAGATGATTCTTGGGGTCCCTTCCTGACAATTCTGTGATGTAAGAGAATGTCAGTGCTACTTAATGTTGACCACTAATGATCCACAAACAAAATGAATGTTACAGGCAAAGATGTGGAATGTCTTCTATAATATTAGAAACTCTTTCACACTTAAGTTTATCAACAGATAGAGTATGACATTTTCATTAATTGAATGATTGTTCAGTCAATATAAATCTGCTGAGGTTTATGGAATTAGATGAGATACAAGAAGTTGGCTTAAAGCTTAATGCAAGTCCCAGCACAATGACTCTTACATTATCATTACATCACTTCATTTACACAGGGACTCTAATTGACTTTAATAGGTTTTGGATAAGAGCAAACATACAGACAAAAAGATTGATTAAACAAAACCAGCATGTTTTTATTAAACTTGCCTGAAGAATATGCAACCCCACAAAAATCTCTAAATCAGCAGCTAGTGGCTTCAGGAATTTGTGGCAGCCAGCACAGAGGCATTTTGTCAGCTCAAAGTTAATTTTAAAAAGGTAAGGTTACCAGAAACTTCTTAATGTTATGTGTTTAAAATAGCAGTGTTATGGACCTCCCCCTGCTCACACTTAACACTAAGAGCTAACTTGCAATCCTGTACATGAAAACAAAATGTTAGGAAAATTTCTGATGATCTTTTTTCCTTTTCTTTTCTTTTCTTTTTTTTTTATATGACTTATAAGGACAGGAAAATAAGAGAGTTGGACTATGGGATCACCAACAGTCTACACAGACAAAGCAAGGGGGTTTTGCACATAGGCCATGCACAAACTACAGGTTAAGAAACTCTACAAGCTGATCCTGTGCTACAGAGCATTATTGCACTGTTTCATTAGGAAAACCAGACATAAATATTAGGAAGAATGGAATGGAACAGAATAGACTAGAATAGAATAGAACAGAATAGAATAGATTAGAATTAACCAGGTCGGAAAAGACCTTTGAGATCATCAAGTCCAACCTATCACCCAACACTATCTAATCAAATAAACCATGGGACCCAGCACCCCACCCAGTCTCTTCCTAAACACCTCCAGTGATGGTGACTCCACCACCTCCCTGGGCAGCCCATTCCAATGGCCAATCACTCTTTTTATGAAGAGCTTGTAATGTGGTTTGTTTTGTGAAAAAAACACACGTAGTAGCCCACATCAAGAATCAAGAATCACCAGTATTTGCAATTTTACCACCAAATACTAAATAAGAGTGTGAGGAAATTTAGATCTTCATAACTTCATTTTCAAATTGCTCTCTGCTTATATCTAAAGAACTCTATTTACAGATTATGTGTATCATGCTTTTTCAGCACCAGTTCTATGAATGTCCATGTATGCAATGCATGCACTCATATATGCGGATATGCTTTACATGTGGAAATTCTAATGCCAGTAGCTGTCACCATTAGCATTTATCCATCATGCAAAATTGCTCCTTCCAGAAACATAAGAGTACAAAATTTTAAGTGCATGTGTGAGTACTATGAGTGAGGCCTATGAGGAAAGGCTGGGGTTGCTTAGCCTGGAGAAGAGGAGGCTCAGGGGAGACCTTCTTGTTCTCTACAACTACCTGAAGGGAGGTTGTAGCCAGGTGGATATTGGTCTCTTCTCCCAGGCAGCCAGCACCAGAACAAGAGGACACAGTCTCAAGCTGCACCAGGGGAAGTTTAGGCAGGAAGAAAGTTCTTCACAGAAAGAGTGATTGGCCATTGGAATGGGCTGCCTGGGGAGGTGGTGGAGTCACCGTCACTGGAGGTGTTTAAGAGGAGACTGGATAAGGCACTTGGTGCCATGGTTTAGTTAAGAAGATGGTCTTGGGTGATAGGTTGGACTCGATGATCTCAAAGGACTTTTCCAACCTGGTTAATTCTATTCTATTCTATTCTATTCTATTCTAAAATTATATCTGAAATTATATCTGAAAAATTATACTACACTGAACTCCTCTTCCAATCATAGTCTTAATTTCTATATAATCTAGCCTTCTTTTTTCTGACCATGCAGGCATATTTTTCTTGTGCTGTTAATATATGAGTTAAAAAGAAAAATTAATTCATAGAATAACTAGTTTGTAGAATAAATTGATTCTTGTTTGTTGTACATGTTATCTTTGAACAATCATTCCTGTTTTGGTTTTTACATAAATTTCTAGAGGCCTATTCTGCTTGTGCAAACTCATCTAATGTATTGGTAGCCTAAGAAAATATTCCTCTCACACCCTCTGTTCCAGCTTTTCCCTCCTCTTTCCATGACTGTATTCAGTCTGTCAAGGACTTTTTCTCCTATTTCTTAAGCTGGGTTTTTTTGTTTGTTTTGTTGGGGTTTTTTTCATTGTGCTCTTCAGCTTCTCTGATTTTTAAAAACAAGAGAAATGAAATGAGATATATAATCAAGACAGTTTTCACTTCACTTGTTTCTCTAAGAGACATTTAAAAAGAGATTTGATAAAGGGGAAAAACAGCTCTACTATGTAATGATCTTTTCTATGGTAATACACCCACAGGGGCATTTTAATATGTAAATCACGTTATTGTCTCACACATGACAATCTGATGGATTTTAAATTCCTCATTTGTTAAAGTATAATGAACAGCACTTTTGCTGTTTATATTGATGCAATAGCACTTTGTTCACACAAGAAGATATAGTTGTGCCAAACTACATAAGGTGATACTATTAATGAATCATTTGTGAGCCAGCAGATATAAATAGTGAGGAACTCATTTCCATAGAAATATGCTCTAACCCCATGCTGGCAGCAAAGAGGTACAGAGACAGTTTCATGTCAGCAAGCAGGTTTTTTTCTGGCCTACCCAGGCAAAATAATCCCCTTAACAAAATACACACAAATAAATAAATATGCACAAACACATATATGCTAGTTGTACAATGATTTCTAGAAGCCACACAAATAATACCAAAATCAGATTGATCATCATGGACAGATGAATAAGTGTCAAGTCTGTGACAGTAGGAACAAAATCCTCTTCTTACACACTGCACTCCCTTAACAACTCACAGGTATATATAAGCAAGTACAAATAGAATTAATCTAAAGAGAAGATAAAAATAACTGGAGTTTGTCTTTGAAAGATGTTGTAAAATACACTTTGGCACGTATTTACTTGGATGGTGTTTTCTTTGCCCTCTCTGTGTCTTTTGGAGAGTATACAGCATATTCTTTTGTACAGATGTAAACACAAAAAACACGGGCTTGAAAATTGTGTGTGTGTTATATTTTGATCTTAAAAAGCCAACTCTATTTTCCATGAAGGGTAGAAGTCTCAATACTGCTAATATCAGCAGAAATGAAGGACTACAGAGTTAGAACAAGTTTCTTACTGACCTTATACCATCTAAACCTTCAAACACTAGAAAACAAAACCAAACCCTCCCATGAGATCACTGAAACTGTGCCACTTGTTTTAGATATGCCAAGATCATGAATAAAGATCACTTCTTTGTAAAGTCACCACCTTCTCATACACTACAACTGACCTACAAAAAAGAGTTTCAAAAGCCATAGCATTTTTTCAGGTTGCTTTGCAGGCAATTAGAATTTGTCTACAAGTTTATGGAATGATAGTTCACCACTACTTTTGCATTTTTCATTCTCATTTTGGAGACTTGGGAGGGTGAACATTTCTGAAAGTGTCCTGGTTTGAGGCTGGACAGATCCTCTGTTGTCCCTGAGAGGGGCAAAAGAATGATTCTCACATAATTGGAAAGTGACGGAAAGTAATGGAAAGTTTAAATGGAAAAGCAATTGGTGTTTTACAGAAACTACAAAACATAGCGACAAAGATACCCCAAAGCATACAGAGAGCCCTTTACAGCACACCCGAAGATTCCCAACCCTTCCCTTCTCCCCACCTGAGTGTATACCCAAAATTCCCAGGGCTCTTTATTCCCCACCTCCCCCCCACACTGCTAGGCTAGTCTCATGCTGGCCAGATCTGAGACTGCCACCCTCCTGGCATTAGGCATAGACAGGGCTATGAAGCCTTAAGGTACTCCCCCACTGTTACCCAATAGGGAGCATCTCCCACAGGAGCAGGGAGGGAAGAAACAGGAAGAGAATGACTTTGCAGATATATTTATAGGGCACAGGATTTATGGGCAGAAATATGCTGTTTCCTGTGTCCACCTTACTGGGTTGGACCTGTGGGACACCAGGGGTGTAACTTATGTGGTAGTGACAGGAGGCACCCAGCCTAAATTGCCACAGCAAGAAAATTGACAGTACACATAAACACAGAAGCCACAATGAATTTCATATGAAACAAGTATTTGAATGAAGTTGAACTCTGAAGAACTCTAATGGAGGGCAAAAATATAATTCTCAGATAGATTATTAAATCTCTCACAGACTTCTCTTACAGCAGAAGGGAAACCACTAAACTATTGCAGAAAAACAGTGGCCTTTCTACTAACATTCATAGAATCATAGCACCACAGAATGATCTGGGTTGGGACCTCCAAAGGTCATCCAGTCCAAACCCCTCTGCAGTAAGCAGGGGCATCCTCAACTAGATCAGGTTGCCCAGAGCCCTGTGGAGACTCACATGGAATATCTTCAGGAATGGAGCCTCAACTACCTCCCTGGGCAACCTATTCCACTGTTGCACTACCCTCATAGTAAAGAATTTGTTCCTAACATCCACTCTACTCTTCCCTAGTTTGACGTTGTTGCACCTTTTCCTGTCACAACAGGCCTTTGTAAACAGCCTCTCTCCATCCTTCTTGTAGGCCCCTTTCAGATGCCAGAAGGTCATTATTAGGTCTCCCCAGAGCCTTCTCATTTCCATAGCATTATGAGTGTGCCATATGTATCAGGGTAAAGGGCACAAAATATCATTTTATTGTGCTCTTAAGCAGCATCTAGCAAAACAAAATGGGTCATCGCCAGAGCACCACAGTACTAACATTAAATGAAGAAATTAACATACATCACAAGAACTGCATGGCACATTAAAAAGTACTAGATGTTCAAGATTACTGTCTGCAGCTAATGATTCTTAAATCTGCATCACCACCAAAGCTTACACTTCCACTGGATGCTGCATTTATCCTCAAGCTGTTTATTTGAAAATGCCATGCATTTCTTTGCTGTTTAAATGCAGCTATACAGAAACTGGTAGGTTAAAGAGAAGGGAAAATGTCCTGCCAGGAGCAGCCAAAACCTGGCAACTGTGAATTTATACATACTTTAATGGTGGTTTTTCCAGGTAATTTCCTAATCACATATTGCACATGCAAGAAACACTGTGTGCCACTAAATATCTTCTGCTTTACTGAAGTCTTATATTTCTTTCATTTTTTTCCTCCATGCTTGCAATTACTGAGGTGAATAAAGGTCTGGTTTTTAACAGATACCATGTTTTCAGATAGGTTCTGTCTAGAAAGCAAGTAGTGACGACTGTGCTTTATGAAGTAAGGATATCTATCACCCAAAAGAAAAAAAACATCCCTACAGAGTGGACTGAATGAATTGAATTGTTTTCTTTCTTTCTGCTCTGGGAAGCTTAGCAATTTTGATATTGCCCTGTTGTCCAAGATACTATGAATACAAGGAAAGACTTTAGTGAGATTCATTTCACTAAATATAGATCTCTCAAATGTAAATATTTGTGGGTGTATTAGAGTAAGACAGCAAGGTCTGGCCCCCAAAGCTAATTGACACTGCCTTGGTCATGCAGAAATGATTTATTCTCTCGCAAGAGAAAGCTAGCTATTAGAATAGAATAGAATAGAATAGAATAGAATAGAATAGAATAGAATAGAATAGAATAGAATAGAATAGAATAGACCAGGTTGGAAGAGACCTTCAAGATCATTGCATCCAACCCATCAACCAATCCAACCCACCTAAACAACTAAACTATGGCACCAAGCACCCCATCAAGTCTCCTCCTGAACACCTCCAATGATGGTGACCCCACCACCTCCCCAGGCGGCCCATTCCAATGGGCAATCACTCTCTCTGCATAGAACTTCTTCCTGACATCCAGCCTAAGAACCCAAAGTGAAGCCAAGAACTATAATAAAAACTAATTTCTGCACAAAAGTTTGCTCCTTGGATCACTTTCACAGAACAGTTTGGAGATGCCTCATGACTGAGACTAGCACACCAAGTTTCTTTCCAAAGAATGACAATAGATATGTCTCAGGAGAGATTATATAACAGGAATTTAATATTTAATATTAATCCTGCCTTTAAACACTTTTCTTACCACTAACCACAAACTAAGGCTAAGAAAATTGCAGTGGTGACACCTAAATACAGGTGAGTTAAGACTTACCTCTGTGGACAATAGACTACAGGAAAAAAAAGGTTCTTTGAAGATTCTATTTGATTCAGTTCATCTAAACAAAGCTTCCACATGGAAAAAGATAATCATATTGTCATAGAAAGGTCTGAGTTGGAAGGGGCCTCTGAAGCTCACCTGGTCCAACAATCTCTGCAGTAAGCAGGAGGAGATAAAATAGCAAATATGTTTTTTCTGAAAGTAAAAGAAAAAATAAAAAGAAAAGAAAAATAGGATCTCTGTTAACCATGTGCACAAGTTCAACCAATTTCAGAAGGAGTACTACAGTGTGTATGTATATATATAAATATATATATATGTGCAAGTTTTAGCCAAACATGGGGGAAAAAATTAATCTTTCAAACAAAGCAGCCTTTAGAGAATGATTAATATATTAATTCACCAACTTAATAATTTAAACTCTATTATTTTTAATAGCAATTTTTAAATGCTATAGTTTTGATCTTATAGAAAGATGCTAGGTGTACTTGTACTTGTATGACAAGTACAAGATGATAATATATGATAAGTATGAGACAATAATGCAACTTCAGTTCCATAAAATGCTTTCCCAATAAGTATTTTCATCAAAATCGTCTTGGGCAAAATACTTTTCACCTCATTTTAGACATCTATATGTAGACAACTGCACTCACTTGCAATTCCATTTTCAAAGATGAAAAATAGACATTTGAAGATACAAGTCTTTTAACCTGTTCTAGAAAGAAATGATTCATACCTTACAAATGTCTCTTTCCTTCATAAAGGCAGATCATAAGGATTACCTTGGCTGTAGTCCTTCATATTCTGTTATTCATTTCTGTTCTATCGACTTCAGCACAGTTTTTGATACTGTCTCCTATAACATCCTCATAGTTAAACTCAAAAAAAGTGGGTTAGATGATTGGACCATGAGATGTATTGGAAAGTGGTTTTAACAACAGAGTTGAGAGGGTTGTGATCAGTGGTGCAAAATCCAGTTGGAGGCCTGTGGCCAGTGGAGATCTAGTAGTAGGGTTCAGTACTAGGTCCAGTTTTGTTCCATATCTTCAGCATTGACCTGGATGAGGGGATTGAGTCTACCTTCAGCAAGTTCGCTGATGCTATAAATCCCTGATGGCTGATACGCTGGAAGGTTGTGCTGACATCCAACAAGATCTGGACAGGCTTGAGAGCTGGGCAAAGAGGAACCTCATGAAGTTCAATAAAGACAAGTCCAGAGTCCTGCATCTTGGGAGAAATAACACCAGGCACCAGTGCAGACTAGGGGTCATCCTGCTGGAGAGCAGGCCCACAAAGAAAGGCTTGGAGTCCCAGTGGACAGTAAGTTGTCCATGGGGCAACAATGTGCTTTTGTGGCCAAGAAGGCCAATGGTATCCTTGAGTACATAAAAAAAATGTGTCCGTCGAGGGAGGTTCTCCTCTGCCCTGTCCCCTTCTCTGCCCTGGTGAGACCACGCTTGGAATACTGTGTCCGGTTTTGGGCTCCCCAATTCAAGAGAGACAGGGATCTGCTGGAGAGAATCTGTTGGAGAGCTATGAAAATGATTGCAGGACTTGAACATCTCTCTTATGAAGAAAGACTGAGAGAAGTGGGGCTGTTCTCAGGTCTTGAGAAGACTGAGAGGGGATTTTATGAACGTCTATAAATATCTGAAGGGTGGGTGTCAAGATGAAGGTGCCCAGTAAGAGGACAAGGAACAACAGGTATAAGCAGGAATGCAGGAAGTTCCACAACAACTTGAGGAGAAACTTCTTTACTGAGGGTGACAGAACACTGGAACAGGCTGCCCAGAGAGGTTTTGGAGTCTCCTCTGAAGACTTCCAAAATCTGCGTGGATGCATTCCTGTGCATCCTGCAATAGGTAATTCTGCTTTGGCAGGGGGGGTGAACTAGATGATCTCTAGCAGTATCTTCCAATCCCTAACATTCTGTGATTCTAATTCCTTGAGCTGGTTCCCACCCCTTGAAGTGTTTCTACAAAACTTTGTGTTGGTTTCTGCAGCATTAGAGGAGATCTGAAAAATAAGTGCCATGATTTTGATTACATAGGACTAACAGAGAAGTGCAGCTATTACCATGTTCTGGGAAGAGCAGATGTGAGAGGAATGGTATATATGTAATTAGATATAATTCCAAAGATAATTTGGATTTTAGTTTTGTTGGTACTTAATTCTTTTTCAGGTCATTTGGGCATAGAGATTTTCAGCAACTGATACATGATTTTAATTCTTCTGGTGTGCCAAGCATGTCAGGTTGGATTCTTTCCACCTGGAAACTGTTTTCTGTCATCCTAGACAGCACTGTAACAGATTTCTGTATTTAGAACAAGGAATAAAGGCATGCTTTTGATCTTGATAGTCATTTTTAAAATTGAAGTCCTTCAAATTTAAGTGTGTAATTAAGTTCCCTTATAATTTTGCACCAGTGGAGGTTTAGAAGAAATTCTTCCCAGAAAGAGAGATTGACCATTAGAATGGGCTGCCCAGGGACGTGGTGGAGTCATCATCACTGGAGGTGTTTAAGAATAGACTGGATGAGGTACTTGGTGTCATGGTTTAATTGATCAGATGGTGTTGGATGATAGGTTGGACTTGATGATCTCAAAGGTCTTTTCCAAGCTGGTTAATTCTGTATTCTGTAAAATGTAGCTGGATAATGATATTTAACCATGATCATTAAAATTATAAACCTGTAAGTATGTTCTTTACAGCCAACCAAAAGCCTAGACTTGTCATACTTCCAAAACACAACTTCTTTGTCATCCATCATTCTTTAGTGTACACACACACTTCATCCAGAATAAGGTACAAATTTAGGTGTAAATGAACACCATGAACTTTCTTAATGAAAGGGCCACACAGTCATTACACTACACTGCAGACAAAGGATATGACCAGAAACAAGTGTGCAGAATTCCACCATGTTTCTTTATCTTACATTTCTATTTTCAACTTATAGACTATAGTTCATGCTTTCCAAAATAACCTATTCCTATTGATGCAGCCACATGCAGAGATTTGATTGTCTCGGACTTTTCCCTGATAAGTAGTTTTCAGGACTTTATTACCTTTTTATATCAGTTTGCCTTGTAAGCCCCTTTCTTCTCCTGCAGTCTCCTTGAATTTTCATAACAATTTTCAGTGATATAATTTTGTTCATTCCTTTTATAGACAAAGATGAGCATTATTCAGAATTGATCATTTATTTGTGCTTAAATTTCACAAGTATTCCTATATCTAATTTTCTCCTATTTAACTTGTCTAATTCTTTTTATATGTCCAGTTTTGTTCATATCATATTCTGGTGTGGTAAATCAGTTTTTTTCCAACCTTACTGATTTTATGCTTTTTCTTTTTTAATGTGAAATGTCTCGGATTCAGTGAAAAATAATCTGTTTTCCTCTAGGAATAAGAATTTGCTCCACAATGAAAAACCAGTATTAGAATACATAGAATAAACCAGGTTGGAAGAGACCTTCAAGATCATTGCGTCCAACCCATCAACCAATCAAACACCACATAAACAACTAACCCATGCCATTCAAGGTCCTACACCACTGACCATTTTATTAGGGCTACTACTTTGGGTACATAAAAGAAGAAAAGGATTATATTTATCATAGATTCTTGGTCCTTCTTTCTTGCACTCCTAAAGCAATGAACCCTGTGTTTGACTTGGTACAGCACTACATACTGGAGATGCACCTACATAGTAGTATGTGTTAAATAAGTACCATTCATTGCTTCCCTACAGACAAGGAATTTAAAATCCATCAATTCCTCACATGTGAGGCAGATTGCGATTTACATGTTAAAGTGCCCCTGTGAATTGATTTGCATAGGAAATACTTCTATAGCACTCAAACAAAGGATTAGTGAGCATGACAAGACTGCTATTAGCATAGAGAATACAGACTCTTCTACAACGCACCCTTCAAACAATGTAAATATATTCATCACTAATATATCCATCTTGGTAGGTTTCTCAGCCAGGAACAAAACAAAGATCTTGTCTCAAGAGCAGCAAGTCTAAAGTAGAAAGACTGGGCTAGCCTCTGAGCAGAGTCAAACAGAAATGTGTAGACAGGCCTGTCTCACAGCAAACTCAGAGTTTTGGGTTTACTTCAAGTGATAGGATGTAAACATTTACATCTGAGCTAATCTGCTAGATTTCCTTTTATTGACAGTGTATGGAATTAGGATCTAAGTGGTGTTTTTCATCTCATCCTAAGGCACACATCTCTTCAAGTTTTGGCTATTGGGGATTTTTTGGGTTTTGTTTTGTTTTGGTTTTGTTGTTGTTTGGTTGTTTTTTTCTTTTTGGGGGGGCTTTGAAAGGGGGGTGGTGGTGTTTGTTTTTTTGTAATAGAAAATGGTTTCAGAGACAGCCACCTATTATAGACAATGTAGAACTCATTAACAGTCACTGGAATCTTTTGATGCATTCACTCTAAGATAGATACTTAAAATCATAGAAGCATTTTAGTTGGAAAAGACCTTCAAGTTCATCAAGTCCAACCATTAACCCTATTCTACCAAGTCCACCACTAAGCCATATCCTCAGGCACCACATCTTCATGTCTTTTAAATGCATTTATGGATAGTGACTCAACACCTCCCTGGGCAGGCTGTTCCAATGCCTGGAAACTCTTTCAGTAAAAAAATATGTTTCCTAATGCCCAGCCTAAACCTTCCCTAGTGTAGACTAAGGCCTCTCCCTCTTGTTCTATTGCTAGTTACTTGGGAGAAGAGACCAGAACCAACCACACGACAACCTCCCTTCAGGTAGCTATATAGAGATACTTGTAGGTACCGGTAGTCCAAACCAGAACCCCTGTGTTGTAGATACCTGCAATAAAACTGCACTGGCTAAACAAAAACTTAGGTAATTATATGGCTTTGTGGAGTATCCTTTCTCCTGTATGACTGACACGGTAGGGAGCAGATATGCTGCATGCCAATGGTATCCTGGCCAGAAATAGTGTGACCAGCAGGAGCAGGGAAGTCATTCTGCCCCTGTACCCTGCATTGGTTAGGCCACACCTTGAGTACTGTGTCCAGTTCTGGGCCCCTCAGTTTAACAAGGACATTGAGACCCTTGAACGTGTCCAGAGAAGGGCAAGGAGGCTGGTGAGAGGCCTCGAGCACAAGGCCTATGAGGAGAGGCTGAGGGAGCTGGGATTGTTTAGCCTGGAGAAGGCTAAAGAGGAGGCTCAGGGGAGACCTTCTTGCTGTCTACAACTATCTGAAGGGAGGTTGTAGCCAGGAGGGGGTTGGTCTCTTCTCCCAGGCAATCAGCACCAGAACAAAAGGACACAGCCTCAAGCTGCGCTGGGGGGGTTTAGGCTGAAGGTGAAGAGAAAGTTCTTCACAGAGAGAGTTGTTAGCCATTGGAATGGGCTGCCCAGGGAAGTGGTTGAGTCACCGTCCCTGGAGGGGTTCAAGAGGGGATTGGCTGTGGCACTTGGTGCCATGGTTTAGTAGTCATGAGGTCCTGGGTGACAGGTTGGGCTTGATGATCCTTGAGGTCTTTTCCAACCTCATTGATTCCATGATTCTGTATGTCTATCTTGGATGTTTGGGGAATCTCAAATGGCAATTATTTGGTGCTGTGTGTTGGCACCATGTTTTGGCAGGAACACCCTGGGAACTACTGGTGTGTCAGCTTCACCTTTGTACTTGGGAAGGTCATAGAACAGATCATTGTAGAAGCTGTGCTAATGTACATGGAGGACAGAGAGGTGAATTGAGACAGCCAGCTTCGTTTCACCAAGGCCACGTCTTGCTTGACCTATCTAATGACCCTCTGATGGAGTGACTATAAAAGTTGTCAAGGGAAGAGCTACAGATCTCATCTATCTAGACTTCTGTAAGACCCCACAACCTCCTTCTCTCTAAATTGAAGATATATGGATTTCAGGGTTGGACTGTTCAGTGGATGAGGAGTTGGATGAATGATTGCATCCAGAGGGTAGTGGTCAACTGTTCAATATCTGGATGGAGGTCAGTGACAAGTGGTGTCTCTCAAGGGTCTGTATTGGTACCAGTGTTGTTCTACATCCTTCTCAGTTACACAGACATTGGGACCAAGTGCAACCTCCTCAACAAACTTGCAGATGACAGCAAGCTGAGGGATATGGCTAACAAACGAGAGGGCCAGGATGACATGGACAAACTTAAGAAGTGGGCCCATGTGAACCTCATGAGAATCAACAAGGCCAAGCGTAAGGTCCTGCAGTTCTTTCCCCTTCTTAAATATGTCATCACAGAAGTGCTACCACCATTGGTGATTGGCTCAACCTTGACCAGCAGCTGATCTATCTTGGAGCCAGCTGGCATTTATTTTATGGCACATGGGGAGCTTCTACTATGTTCTCACAGAAGCCACCCTTGTAGCCCTTGTTATGAAAGTCTTGCCACATAAACCCAATATACTGTTCTATTCCACCCAAAGAATGGGATCTAGTATGTATACAGTGTATAGTAAGGCTTCCTTGTTATTTGCAGATTTCAGTGAAGTCTGTGATGGAAATCAAGAGGAAAAAGCAGCCAAGTCCTAATGCACATAATGATTTCAAAGTTGTGAATATTTTCCTACAGTTCCACATGGCTGCTAACATCAACAGAGAGTTGATTAGCTACATGAAATAGAGTGGGAAATCTATAGGAAATTTCTTCTTGGCAAAAGAGCTGCCAATCAGGACTGTTTCTCCTTACCTTTTTGTATTTACAGCTGTGAAATAAAATACTACTAATATACCATTTCTCAATTAAGTTCCATTTTAATATAATGTTAGTGATATCCACCTAACTTTCCTTCTAACTGATTTCATATTTTACTTTTCTTCTGCTGGAAATATTCTATATAATGTTCTACTAGGGTGGACTTCCTGTGTACTTCACAGGTGTGTTACAGTGCCCAGCGTAATGGCTGTGTGTTTTAATATGTATCTTTCTAGTCCTGATCACTCCACAATCCTTCTTGATGTAAACCTGTTCTACTCATTTGTATTCCAAATTTATGAAACATCTGTCCCCAAAAGCCTTTATAGATAATGTATTTCAAGTGTTTAAATTTGCAAATTATTTCCAAGGCCTTAAACAGTAAAATGAGCACTTTCCCACAATAGATAATACACCAGCACAGAATAAATGAAACTCAGGTATTCACAAAGTCTATCTTTAGTCTTAACAAGAGTGGTTTGCATAGGCTTTATCTCTAGTCAGTAAAAGGAGAGGTTTCCTCTGTAGTTGGTTCAGAGAAAAACCTAGTTTTAAATACTTTTAATCAATCCCATCAAAACTGCTCCACTCCACGGTCTATAAAGGCAGCCTTGATAAAATAATCTCACTCTGCTCAATCTAACTTGTAGAACCACTTCCATTTTTTTCCCTCAGATGATTTGAAGCATTATATGTAAATTATAAGGAACAATTGCACCAAAACACCAGGAACTCAATGCCACTAGACCAGATTCCAGTTCTGGAGTGTCTCCTGCAAGATTTAGTCCACCCTTTCACCATTGTGGTCCATGTTGTATATGATGGGCTCCTGTCTAAACTACGAAGCTAGAAATATACTATAGTTAGGGTAGAACATCAGCTTTAAAAGATTTGGCTGAGGTTTGTGTTCTTGATGTCTTAGCATTGTGGCATTGACTGCAGAAGTGAAAGTCTTTGTCTTCTGTAACATATTGCCCAAGGCACTAACACTACTAGGATTTAGAAAAGAAATATCTTTATACACATGCATACTCCCACTAATGTCAGGTTATTTCAGAGTTAGGTCCCTGTTTTCTTTTTTTTTGGGGGGGTTGGTTTTTTGTTTTTTTGTTTTTTTTTTTAACAATTGTGTATGTCACAGAATCACAGAATCACCAAGGTTGGAAGAGACATCAAAGATCATCAAGTCCAACCAAAGATCATCAAGTCCAACAGACCTCATGACTAAACCATGGCACCAAGTGACACGTCCAATCCCCTCCTGAACACCTCCAGGGATGGCCTGGCATGCATCAAGAATAGTGTGGCCAGCAGGAGCAGGGAAGTCATTCTGCCTCTGGACTCAGCACTGGTTAAGCCACACCTTGAATACTGTATCCAGTTCTGGGTCCCTCAGTTTAAGAAGGACATTGAGACACTTGAATGTGTCCAGAGAAGGGCAATGAGGCTGGTGAGAGGCCTCGAGCACAAGCCCTGTGAGGAGAAGCTAAGGGAGCTGGGATTGTTCAGCCTGGAGAAGAGGAGGCTCAGGGGAGACCTTATTGCTGTCTACAACTACCTGAAGGGTGGTTGTAAGCAGGAAGGGGTTGGTCTCTTCTCCCAGGCAACCAGCACCAGAACAAGAGGACACAGTCTCCTTATATAGTACTGTTGCTCTCCTTACCTACAGAAATGATTTTTAAAAACACATGAATGTGGTTAACCAGTGGACATTGGCAGATGCTTCACAGGAGATTTTTTTACTCTTTAAGATTCTGTTATGGGATGTGCAAGAGGAATTGAGGAAAACCAAAAATATTCATTTATATGATTTGTCCATTGCATGTGGATGGGTTTTAGCACGCTTATTTTTATTTTACAACAACAAAACCAAGTTTTGTTCTGCTTTTCCTCTATTTAGAACACAAATTAATTGAGGTCATGTTTCTGCTAGGGGAACACAATCATACTTCTAGCAAAAACACCATGAAAATTTAATCTGTGTCTGAGAGACTTTTGACCTTTCAAACTTGCAGGGTATTTATTACTCCTGTTTTATTTTATGGTGGGAGTCCTCACATTCATCTATTCTCTTTAAATATTTACATTGTGACTTCTCCGAGTAAAGTACCAGATGCTTAGCTTACACATAATGCTCATTATTTGTGCTGCTGCCCCCCTTGACTATTTTCCTTTTTGTCAAGGGGTCTACCAAACTCACAAGTTAAAAAAAATACAAAATGTTCACCTTGACTACTGATTATTAATTATATGTTATAAATTATCTTCAATAATTACTTCAATTAAGTATGAAAAATAACTTATTGAATGCAATTGCAACCTTCCATTTCTAATATATTAGTCTCACCTTCCCACTTTCCCCTCTATGATCACTCATTTTCCTCCTTCTCAGGAAATAAATCTAAGTCTTCCAACTTCATTTATACTTTATATTTCATATTTTATTTATAATCTTTGCTTCAATTGCCTTTAGTGGTAATTTATTCCACTTGTTCATTTATATTTTCATGAAATATATTCATTCTGTCCAGGTTCTTTAATTTTCCTGGTTTGTTTATTATGTGTTGCTATATCTTTCAGTTTTCAACCCCTTCTGAGCATGAAGACATATGTCCACGCTCTGAATTGTTTCTTTCTTCCCTATTCACAATTTTGTATTTCCCTTTCACTGTTTTGTATTTTATATTCAACTATTTTTCAGTGCTTGGTAGATTACACTGAACAGTACTGCAGCGTTAGAGAAACTCCTAGCTATGTTTGACAGGTAGGGGATGATTTGAGCAAATTTCCTAGCAATGACTTTTCAAAGATTTGAAGTTCCAGAACAGATCAAAGTCTGATTATTTAAGTAGCCACCCTCTTAAAAGCCCCAGATTCACATATTAAGAGTACAGTTACCAACATGAAAAATCATTGTGGGTTTTCTTTTGTTGTTTGGGGGGTTTTTGTTTGTTTTCTTGTTTGGTTTGGTTTTTTTTGTTGTTGGTTTGGCTCAGTTTGGGGGGTTTTGAGATAGAATAGAATAGAATAGAATAGAATAGAATAGAATAGAATAGAATAGAATAGAATAGAATAGAATAGAATAGAATAGACCAGACCAGACCAGGTTGGAAGAGACCTTCAAGATCATTGTGTCCAACCTACCATCCATGCCATCCTTATTCAATAAATTAAATTATCATGCAGGAGGTTTATGTCACTTGGTTTCTCTTATTACACACACTTTGATTATTTTCTAGGCCTCCTGGTTGGACCAAAACAGAGTATATAGGAATAGGTTTTCATGTATAGGAATAGGTTTTCACATGAGTTTATCTAAATGATTCTTCTTCTTCTTTGTGATGTCCTGTGAGTATTTTTGGTGGTGAGGATGTGTAAGATAACATCTGAACAATATATCTTAAATACAACAAATATTTGTAGGAATTATATTCAGATCATCTCAATTCAGCCCTTTAAAACAGAGGCAAGCAATCCTAACTGGTTGAAAAAGACCCTCAGGATCACCAAGTCAAATCAATAACCCTCCTCTACAAGGTTCACCCCTAAATCATATCCCCAAAGACCAAACCCAAACAACCCTTAAATACGTCCAGGGTTGGCAACTCAACCACCTCCCTGGGCAGCCCATTCCAATGCCTGACCATTCTTTCTGTGAAATTTTTTTTCCTGATATTCAGTCTCATCCTACCCAGTCACAGCTTGATGCTATTCCCTCTTATTCTATCACTAATTATCTGCAAGAAGACACCTGCACCACCCTCTCTACAATGTCCTCTCGGGTAGCTGTAGAGATTGATGAGGTCTCCCCTCAGCCTCCTCTTTTAAAAAACTAAACAGCCCCAGCTCTTTCAGTCACTCTTCATAAGATTTATTCTCCAGGCCCTTCACCGTCTTCATTGCCCTCCTCTGCACTCACTCCAGCACCTCCACATCTCTCCTGTATTGAGGTGCCCGAATCTGGACACAAAACTCAAGGTGTGGCAAAGGGGGACAATCACCTTCCTACTCCTGATGGACACAGCATTTCTGATGCAAGCCAGGATGCCACTGGCTTTCTTGGCCACCTGGGCAAACTGCTTGCTCATATTCAGTTGCCCATTGATTAGAACCCCCAGGTGCCTTTCTGCCAGACAGCTTTCCAGCCACACTTCCCCAGGCTGGTAGCATTGCTTGGGGTTGTTGTGACCCTTTTCATGGAAGCAATTGCTGAAGTGACAGCAGGACTTTATTCTAAACATTTTTGTTATCATTAACAAAATTTAGTTAATAAAAACAAAAGTACCAGAACCCAAAGTTCAGATTCACTATGGTCAGCTTCAGTTAGTAACTGAGCCATGTGGGATAGATGAAGAGCCTCTACGGGTAAGAAGAAAAGGTGTGCTGAGGTGATTGCACTCTGCCCACAGACCACCATTTCAAAACGCACCTAATATGGTAGTATTATGTATTTTAAAGAACTGAACAAAAGGAAGAAAAGTACCAAACACAGTCCCTCTTTGGGGACACATTAGAGTTGACTGCAATGTCCTTTCATCATTTAACAATTGGTGATAATATTCAAATAGCAAGAAATACTTTTTACCTTCTTATTTTGTTAGGTTTGAGGAAATGTCAGCAGGTGTAGAAAGCAGATGGATCAAAATTCATACCAGCTTTTTTTCTTTGTATTACACTATGAGAAAGATGATAACTTGTAGCAAAAGCTGAAATTTGAGGAATGTATTACTGGATTTCAATAATAGCAATTCTACCCTGTCTGTGCAATTTTTCATGCTCTTTTTGCTGTGTCTTACTAATGGCTCAAAGTCTTCCTTTTTTTTTTTTACCACTTTGCCGATATAAATATCACAATACCCCATTTTCAAGGTGAGAGGAATTAAAAATACACTTTTAAGGTAAAACTACTTCACTTTTCATAATACTCAAAGAAGTAAAATCTATAAAAAATTCAGGCAAAAGACTTTCAAAGAGTTCAATACACAGCAGGTCTACCTGAGAGAAAGCTTTTTGAAAAGTCACTTACTTGGGTGTTGTAGTAGGAGATGCCAGGTTTGAAGTATTTTGAATCCCTGGGCATTATTTGTGTTTACTGCAAGAATATGAGAAATGCCCCAACACATCAAAGGCTCACCCTTCCAAGATGTCATGATCTGATTTCCAGAACTAACCCTGGGCCGTAGAGATCATGCTAGTGTGAGAAACGAGCTCACTGCTAAATTTTAAATACAACCCATTCATCATAAAATAAAGGCAAAAGAGTGCTGGGCGCATAGCAGGTTTGCTAGAGGCTCACCGTAACAACACGAGCTGAACTTATATAGATGTCAAACACGTATTCATACCTTTCCCCAGAACACTCCCACCCTTCTCCATCAGGGCTGGGACAAAACCTGCACTTTTGACCTGGCCAGTCTTCAGATATGTCAGCACCTCACCTTTCTCTCCCAATACACAAGGATGGAACCCCACACAACAAAGACCACTACTAACCAATCACCCCAAAGATTGAACCCCCCAGTCCTCAGCAATTCCCCTTGTGAAAGCCAAATATTACAATTTCTCACACTACATTAAAAAATCTTCTTGGAGTAAATTAAGGTGAAGCAGCACCAAACAGTTGATGAGTTAAGCTTATTTGATCCAATGAGCATTACATGAAATCTCTTAGTCACTTGCACCTTAAGGACACTTGATTGGATGTGAGGACAGGGAATTAGGAAAAAAAAAAAGAGAGCGAGAGAGAGAGAGAAAAAAGAGAATGACTGAGACAAGAAGTAAGAAAGAAAGATATCACCACCCTTGGATCCAGCGACACCTTATGGGATTAGACCAGGTTATTCTGTGGGGGATGTACATTGAACGAGGGCTTCCATATGCAATACAAGAGCTACATGCTATACATGGGCTCAGGAGGTTGTGGTCTTTTTACACTGTTCATTCAGGTGTGGGGCAGCCTTCCCGGTTCACTGTGATAATGTGCATGTGGCCCCTCAAGTGTGATGCCCATCACAGGCCTTTCTGCAGCACAGCTGAAGTGGTTTAGAGCAAGGAAAAAAATAATTCCACCTATGCAGAACTTATTTCTTCCTATTGTTAAGCCATCTGCCAGGAACAGGCTTTGCCTGTAGCTCCAGAAAGGAGATCATTGAGAGCCATCCAAAGCCATTTCCTTGTCTATTCAGACCAGGTATCACCACTGCCCATTGTTTGAGACAAGAGAAAGTCAGTCTTTCACAGCAAAACTATAGCCAACAGAGTTAGTTATGGACTAGTATAAGAAACATGGCTATATACAAGTTATCTCATCTTATCTAGGTCTTCCTAAATATCAGTGATTCAGAGTATTCCTGAGAGAGATCCACAAATCCTGCAGCATGAACCAAAGCTCACTTACACAATTAGGCATACACAATGTAATTGTTTGTACAGGAGGAGCAGCATATCCTGCAGCAGTGAGAAGCTATCAAGAAAGGGAGGACTCTTAGGAGAAATATGGTATTTGTACTGGCTGCAAATGCACAAATATATACATTATCTGGACTGTTGCACAGAAATCACGTTATTTTGTTGGCCTTTTCCCTATTTTGATTTATTTTACAAGCAACTATATCACAAGTTTGTCTTCTCCTTTTATAAATATAATAGAATCTTAATTTTGTTCCAAGTATGCATGATAATATTTTTATTACCTTTTTTTTTTTTTCCTTACAGGAATATATTTAAAAGAAATTCTGGGAGTTTTTTTTTAGGTATGAAAGGAAATAAGAAAATATTCATTCATTAATTAATACATATAATACATATAAAATACATATATATGTACAAAATACATATATATATATATATAATACATATAAAATAATACAATGAAGAACATCCTTCTGCACAGTGAAGGAGATTATGAGGTAAGTGCCATTTCAAGCAATTATTACCAAACCCTCTTTGTCAAGAATTAGATTTATAGAAAAGAGTTGAGAGAGTAGCCATGTAAATATGGATGAGTTGAATATATTCTTCTGTTAAAAATGAGGAAATCCAAATTTATGCACTCCAAGAACAGATGCCTCGATAACTCAAAACAGGACCAACTGTTTTCCTTTTACTAACTCCTCTGGGGTACTTTATGGACCAGTTCTCTCATCACAAGTGTCTGATCCTAAGACATAAATTAATTTTAGGTGCACCTTTTATTCTTTGTGGCTGCTAAGGCAATATTCACTGTTTGCTTTGGTTGCCATGGAGATAATTGACTTCCTGTGGTGGCAAGAGCTTTGTTTGGGGTATTAAAGGGGCTTGAGTCCAGGGATTCTTTAATTTTCATGCAGTGAATGAAGTAATTTCATCAACAAAACCTCTGTAAGATTTATCTCCCTCATTATTTGAATAATTCTTGTTATAATCTTGTGAATATTTGGTTGGGTTTTGGTTTTTTTTCCTTCCACATTCCTTTTGTAGCTCAGCCTGCACACACCACAGTGCTGACTTAAGTCACAGAGAAGGGCAAATAGTCTATTTATTAGTGTTGTACGTTGGTCAGGCACAAGCTCCCAACAGCATATTATCTGGTAGAACATCAACTAAAACAGACATAATAAAACATTTGATTATAACATAGCCTTCAAGATGAACTGCTTAGGATTCAGAGACAGACATTTCAGACAAACAATCCTGTATGGAGGCTGTCAATAAAGAGCAAAAAGCAAGGGCCCTTCAGTTTGTATTACCTGTCTGTCTTATACAGCACTACAATTTGGGTACCTCATTTCAGACCTTCAAGCTAGAGACCTCAGCATCTGGACTCAACAAATACGTTGAAACATGTTCCAAAAGTCCAATCTGGTAGCCAGAAAAAAATAATCTCTAAAGTATCTTCTAAAATTGTCCAAAGATAGAGGTTGTGTGTAGGGCTTTGAACCAAATGCTTCTCAACAGACAGTATGGCAAAATGCCTTTGTGCAACACTTATCTGAACTGGTTTGGGGTTTTTTGTTTTGTATTGAAAAAGACGCTTCAGCAAATTGTCTAAGGACATGAAGGAACTCTTCTGAGTTCAGACATTACCATGCTAACTGTGAACAAAAGAACTAAATGAGCAAAAAGAAGCCAGGGGTTAATGGAAGATGTCCTGTTCAAAGATTACTGAGCCTACGTATGCTTGAATTCAGGATTTATACACTTTTCAGGGTAACAGTGCAGCTCAGCTTAACTCTGTGACAATGGTCAGGAGCCAGGATTGTTGGAAGCATGAGACTGCTGGCAAACACTGCTCTCCACATCCACATGTTCAGATACAATCCTATATGTATCAGAACAGAAAGCAACATGATGTGACATATGGACAGATATACTTCTGTCACGCGTATCTTGAACCGGAAATGATACTACAAGTACCTGGGGAATAATACCTCTAAAGTCCTCTAGCTGCAATGGTAAGCTTATGCATTTCCCAAACACAGGGCTTCTGCTGAAGGCACAACAAAGCATTTGGGCAAATCTTCATTAATAACAAGAATTAAAACCAGATTTGTCCTGTTTCCACACTAACAGTGGATAAAAGCATATAAACACAGGAGGGATTATAAATAAAATCTACTTTAATCCTATGATTAGCTCACTGCCCTCCAACCTCTACTTCCTATACTGAGGGTTATACCCTTTAAAGCAGCAGATCTTTTACAGTTAAAAAAAAAAAAAAAAAAAAAAGAAGAAGGTAAAAATATTACACCATAGTTGTTCCAATTCTTTTCTAATGCATTGGGGAGGTGTTGGTGGCTTGCTTCAAATTTGGTGTACGACACCAAAATTCTCACAGGTGTCACATTCAGAAGCATACTTTTGCTCCATGGAAATGATGACTTTTCTTTTTTTTTTTTTTTTTTTTCTTATAGAGTCTTACAGCAAATGGGAAAAAAAAATTTAAAATCAATAATAAAAAATGAAATCTTTCAGAACAAGTAATAGTAAAACAAAACTTTAGAACTCTCCTTTTAAGTGTGCAACACAAAATCAATTTGGCATGACCCCGAGAGTCAGCTATTCTTGCCCTTGTGACAGCAGAAGGGAAAAAAACATAAAGAAACAAATTAAAGCAGCACATGAAAGTCTTTTACTTCCCGGGCTTGGAGTGGTTTAGAGCTAAAAGAATATGTAAAGCAAGCTTTCCTATTTTTATCAACGCCATCTTTAGTTGGTTAGGTGGGTTGGATAATAGGGTGGACACGATGATCTTGAAGGTCTCTTCCAACCTGGTTTATTCTAGTCTAGTTTAGTCTACTCTATTCTATTCTATTCTATTTTTTTTTAGTGTCTGATATACCATAGACTTGTAGGGTATCAGTCACTTTGCATTGGAATGTGCTGCCCAGGGAGGTGGTGGAGTCGCCATCACTGGAGGTGTTCAAGAGGGGATTTGACATGGCACTTGGTGCCATGGTCTAGTAGGCATGAGGTCTGTGGTGCCAGGTTGAACTTGGTGATCTTTGAGGTCTTTTCCAACCTTGTTAATTCTATGATTCTATGATTCTAAGATTGCTCTTTAAGTGGGCTGCAATATGAGAACCACTGTTGCTCCTGCAGTTATTCTGCTTCTTGTGTTTATAGCCTGTTCACTTAATCCATTATTTTCCAGTTTATTAAGGTTCCTTTTTTTTGTATTTATCAAAAACTGCATCTGAATAATAAGATTAAATTTCAAGAAGTCCAGACAATATTAAAATATTTATACTGGACAGGAGATCATAACAGAGTCACACACTTGATTTTTTTCCCCCTTTTTTTATAACAGAGATTACAGCAATGTAGTCTTCAGCAAACATGAAAAAAAATAAATTAAGCAACTCTCTCAAGGTTTCTGGGCTGCTTTTGTGTTCAGCTGAAGTTTTTATTAATCTCTTTCCTTAAATTAACTGAACAGAAGCTTTCAGGGATTGTTTCACAAAATGCTCACTCCTCTGCAATATTTCCAAAAGAAGAGTCAATGCACATGTGACAGATATGAAGGGGAGACAATAGGAGCACTTAATTTTGATTTCCTGAAAGAAAAACTTAAATACAGCTTCCTTACCAACTGCAAATGCAGTTACTGTAAGAAGTGTTTTAAACACACTGATGTCTTTCTCTTCACATCTGTACTCATACTGCATTTACAAATCCTGAAAAGAAAACCCTTATTTTCCTATTATAAGGTCAAGTTACATCAAGTTCTTGCTAGTAAAAAAAAGATCTTTAGCATCCTATTGGAATGTTAACATATCCAAAACCTCTGAGACTCAATATTGTGATCTTTATGATGACTTACTGCCGATAAAACTCCTGTGCAGCTATAGCAGCACGTTAAAACACAAGATATTACTAAACAGAAAAAGATTTTCAAGCTGAAGTACTGTATGAAAAGATTCAATTGAATGTCACTGAGTTCGGAAACCTGTGCTCTAAAAATCCGAGATGCAGAGAGTGTTCAAATATAATATCAGCTCTTCCCCACATAGATATGGTAAATTTGAACTCCTTCCATCTTAATATGGTTCAAGAGCACAGTACAAATTTTATAGCTGCAAATAAGGTACTGAATAAAAGAAACTGCTGAAGTCTAAACTTTTTTTTTTCTCTATCCTGCCCACTTCATATTTATTCATCGTCTGCTCTGAACTGTGAACACAAATACCAGGTTTACAAACAGAATTCCAATAAAGATATGGGATTCCCATCTTTTTTAACCAAATAAAATATGTGCATAATTTCTCCAGTGAAACGTGAAATTCCCCATTCAACAGTGTAAAGTCTGAGCCCAGTAAGAGAGTAAACTAGAAGCAGTAGCAGGTGTTGGCAATCCTGAAACTGTTAATGGTGACTGTTAATAACAGATGGTATTAACATTTTTAAAACAATAGGCATATATCCATTCAAAACTGAACATTTCTTGTACTTTCTCTGCAGTATTTTGAAGAGATGAATCTTTCAGATATCACAAACACACAACTCTGAGCAACCTGATCTGGTGTGAGGGGTGCCCACCCATGGCATGGGGGTTGGAATTAGACGATCCTTGAGGTCCCTTCCAACCCTAACAATTCTGTGCTTCTATGATTCTGTGATTCTATGATTCTATTATTCTAATTCTGATTAGGCTTACAGTACAAACACAGTAAACCTGACACCTTCCTGATGATCCATGCTCTAGTTTTGCGGATTTTCATTTGTGATTAACCATAAATATGCTTCACTTTGCAAAACTGCTTGCAAAACTGCTCAGTTGAAGTCTGATACTGCTCTTACTCTATCTGTTTAAAAGCCTTATCAGCTCAATGGATGCTGGAATAAATTCTTTAAGGTTGTTTCCAAATGACTTCTACTCCACCTGGTACTGCACTCCCACATGGGATGATAGTAGTGAAACAATGTAGTGGCATAAAACATTGGTAATAAATGATATGTTGGGATTTTTAGCATATAAAAAAAATTCATTTTAAATGTGTTTCTGAAGTATATTTTTCCAGACATGTGATATCAAAATCATGTTTCCTGTTTCCCTTCCTATGTGTTCAAACAATACTGACCCCCAGAACACACAATTTTTCCTGTCTCATAAGTAACATGTTGAAGGACCAGTACCTTACAGCCACATAAGAGAGAGCCACAGAGAGGGGCCTGGGGGTGCTGGTCGATGGTAGGCTGAACATGAGCCTGCAGTGTGCCCAGGCAGCCAGGAGGGACAATGGCATCCTGGCCTGCATCAGGAACAGTATGGCCAGCAGAAGCAGAGAAGCTATTCTGCCCCTGTACACTGCACTGGTTAGGCCGCACCTCGAGTACTGTGTCCAGTTCTGGGCCCCTCAGTTTAGGAAGGATGTTGACTTGCTGGAGCGTGTCCAGAGAAGAGCAACAAAGTTGGTGAGGGGTTTGGAACACAAGCCCTATGAGGAGAGGCTGAGGGAGCTGGGGTTGCTTAGCCTGGAGAGGAGGAGACTCAGGGGTGACCTTATTGCTGTCTACAACTACCTGAAGTGGGGGTGTAGACAGGCAGAGGTTGATCTCTTCTCCTAGGCAACCAGTACCAGAACAAGAGGACACAGTCTCAGGCTGCACCAGGGGAGGTTTAAGCTAGAGGTTAGGAGGAAGTTTTACACAGAGAGAGTGATCCATTGGAATGGGCTGCCTGAGGAGGTGGTGTAGTCACCATCATTGGAGGTGTTCAGGACAAGACTTGACAGGGTGCTTGGTTGCATGGTTTAGTTGGTTGGGTGGTGTTGGATGATAGGTTGGACACGATGATCTTGAAGGTCTCTTCCAACCTGGTCTATTCTAGTCTAGTCTAGTCTAGTCTATAAGGCTGTAACTGTGAGCTTTATGTCATTTAAAAGGGGCTTCAGCTTCTCATAATGGAAGGTCAGGCCATAAACAGTGACATTACTATATATAGAAAAGCTATTTTACAGAAGGTAAGTTTCAGAGGCTTCAAAAATTTATTAGCTATCATTTTCCTCTCCCAATCTGACTCAAAATTAAAGAGCATGAAAAATAGTAATAATAATTGAAATTTTTTTTTCCTAAAATTTACTACTTCTTTTTTTTTCCCCACAAAAAATGCACAACATAACATCTATAATAGTATAATGTGGTCTATAGGATTTATGGTTTATGATAATGGAGCAATAAGAGCAACTCTCAACTGGTAAAAATAGATGTAACTGCTATAGCCAAGCTATACTTACCAGCTCAGGACTTTTGTCTCCTTTCTGCTCACTCCAGATATTCAAATTATTAAAACCATTAAGATATGCTAGCCCCCTGATACATGTAGATTAAGTCACATTGGTTATTTATACAATTATACACACCGATTCTTTCATTATGATTATTCAATTTCTCCTCCTTCAGTCAACCAGAAGGACACAAGGATTTGGCAAGCTGACTAAATGCCCATAAAGATCCACAATGGGACTTCTACTGGACTTGGGATTTAGCTCTAAACTTATAACTGCTGAATGCTACTTTATATTCAGGTCTTTATGTATGTATCCCCAAATCACATTTGTCATGCATAATCATTTTTAATTTTCTTTTGGGCACTGTTCTTGTGTTTCCTAAACTTGAAATAATGTATTTCCAAAGTACAGATTATACTACTGTCAAACTGAACCAAAGCTAAAAGGAGATTTAAGACTTGCTTACACATATCCTGTGCTGCAATACTGGGAATGTTGCTGGGTGCAGGGACTCTTTAGCTGATGTTAGTCCAAGCCAATGAGCTGTCATATTTATTGAAGAGTGTACGGAGGCTTGAAATTGGAGTGACTCCTTCTTTGGCATGGAAAATTGTTTCTGGAGCGAATCTGACACATCCACACAGCACAGCACCAATATCCAACATTGTTTTGTGCCACATATGAAACATCTAGAACCTGGTTTTCTGTGATCCAAATGCAGCTTCTTTTGACTTTACTTGCAGTTAGCAGGTGTTAGGATTTCTCCTAACTCTTATGCTCAAGATGGAAAAGGGAGGTCAGAGAGATGACAATCTACTAATATTTATCCCTTTCCATTTTCCACATTCTTCTAATTTACAAAGTAAATTAGAAGAATTCTGTTCTCATAATGGAATTTATTGCATCATTTTTCATTTAAGGGTACTTGTGCCAGAAACATGGCTAGGATGACATTTGACTACATTAACTACAGGGGAAAAAAAATCATATGGTCCTCGATTCCCATCCAAATTCTCTCCAAGGACACTAGTCTCTGCAGTAAACAAGGTAGGGGTGTTACAGGGAAAAACCTCTTGAATTCTACTAGTCTTATTTGTTCAGGTAGTTTCAATAATATCCATCTTAGTAACAAATGAAGCAAGGGAACCACTTGAAAAATATGTGATCTCATATCAAAAAGGGTATACTGAAAGAGGGGTGTATTTAAGACTGCTTAAGCACCTTAAATAATACCTTAGATAATTTAAGTGCTTGACTTTGCAACTGTGATGTTCTGGTAGTTTAATAATACAAAAACTGTAAAACCAATATTGTAAGATCAGGATTTTCAAATCCAGGATTACCATTTTCTAGCAGAATCAAGTTGAAAATAAGATCTATTTTCCACTGCAGAAAACTACACACACCACTCAGAGGAGCCATCAGAAGAGGTGGAAACTGCAGCTCTTCAGTGCAGGTGCCTGTCCCTTGAGCTAATGGAATAACCGTAGGTGTTGCCACACACAGCCATCCTTCATTTGGGACACGTATCCAAAGGGGAGAAAGCACACATTTTATGTGTTTGCACACAAACACAGTGGCTGGCAGTACAATACCACACTTTTGTGGTACTGCCTTCTCTTCTCAACCATACCTACTATAAACAAAGCTAGCAGAAAAGTGATAAGGTTCAACTGAAATGCGCAGAGAGAAAAGGTTTCTAAAAAAACATACAAATTGCTCACTCAAGTAAAGACCAAGCATACACTTTCAGTCAGACGAAGCTGAAGTCAAGAAGACTGAATATGACTGAGAAATTCAAGATGAGGCCTTAATAGCAGAGTGTACTCAAATAAGTAAAGGGATGTGATCATGGGATGTACTAATTTGATGCATATGATGGGACTATTCACTGGTCTTTCCCAATAATGCTTTGTTACCAGCCTGCCCTTCATCACTGTTAAAAATGTATGTGTGTGTATATATGTGTATATATATGTGTGTATATATATGTGTGTGTGTATATATATGTATGTATGTATGTGTGTATATATATGTGTATATATGTTAATCACCCTGAAAAATACTTAAGGCTAACACGCTCTGTCCAGATCAGTCTTTTCATGAGACTAAAGCTTAAACCACTTCATATTAAACCAATTCATATTAGACAATTTCATATTAAAATCTCTTCATATTTTCTTACTGTACAATGTGCTTGAACTCCTGAAAAAAATATGGACACAATACACACGGTGTGGTCTCACCAGTGCTGAGTACAGGGGCAGAATGACTTCCCCACTCCTGCTGGCTACACTATTCCTGATCCAGGCCAGGATGCCATTGGCCTTCTTGGCCACCTGGGCACTCTGCTGGCTCATGTTCAGCCTACTATTGACCAGTACCCCCAAGGCCCTTTCTGCCTGGGTGAAAAATTCTTAGTAAACAGGGTGAAAATAACATTATTAAAATTTCTTCACTTTTTAAGATGCTGCATGATTGTTACATATATATATGTATATATATAGAGTGATTGCCCATTGGAATGGGCTGCCTGGGGAGGTGGTGGAGTCGCCATCACTGGAGGTTTTCAGGAGGAGACTTGATGGGGTGCTTGGTGCCGTGGGTTAGTTGTTTGGGTGGTGTTTGATTGGTTGATGGGTTGGACGCGATGATCTTGAAGGTCTCTTCCAACCTGGTTTATTCTATGTATTCTATATTTTGCAATACATTCAAAGAAGAAACAATTCACTAATGTCTTCCCTATAATTCCATGAAGAATGACCATCTGTTTGCTGTCATTATTTTTAATTATGTCTGTATAATGCTTGGTGCTGAAATAAAATGTATCACTAAGCCTCAAGCCAGCTGGCCTAACATGTTATTTAGAAATTCTCCTGCCTGCATTCTGTTTTCCTCAGGCTTCTTGAAGAAACATGGCCAGAGCACTTTGGGACTGACACAGCACCCTACTATTATAATGGTTCCTCTGGGCTTTCTGAAGCTATTTTGCAGGACTGGCCTGATTCCTCACAACATTTACAAACATATGTGCAAGCACAGGAAGTTGACATAGGATTAATTTCAATTCCTAGTACAGAATTTTTGGAAGGAGGAACCGATTCTTCAAAAGGCATTCAATGATCAGATATGAGAAATATTGGAAGAGTGCTCTGAATATGACTGATTTATTTTCCTGGAAAGCATAAGACTGTTGACATAGCTGTGTGGACATGATAGCCAAGGGATTACTAGAAGAGGTTGATCTATATTGCCAGCTTCAAAGACACAAACATTTAAGCTAATAATAAACAACTTATTTAAACAGGAACACAAAACTGAAGATCCCTCAAGCCTCTGAATTTATTCTCAGGCAAGTGATGGTTACTCTAGAAGACTTTAATAAAGATCTCTTTTACTTATTCTTTTACCATATTCTATAAAATGCTTCCATAAACCTAGAAATAAATCTAAACCCAAAATAAAGTTAAACTCTGTATTATGGTTTCAACACAGGTGTGTAACAGTGGCAGCAAACACAGACTTAGATATGCCGTCTGGCTTCTATATACTGACCCAGAAGTCTTCTGTTTTTTCTGGTCCAACTCTCCCAGATTCAGGTGTCTCCCAGATATACTAGAAAATTTTGAATAGCACTCAACAATTACATTTGGACATCTGAACAGAACTTAATGAGACAAAGTGGCTGGGATTTAGTTTAGAGATTGAAAACACCAAAGGTACATGTCTATAGGTAGAGGTAGTCATACTTGTGAACTAGCTGTCTAAGTTTCCATTATACTCCTTGGTACTCTATGGATTGATTCAATAATCCATACATAAGGTCCAGTGATATTTAAATTCCTCTATGATTTCTTTCAGAAGGTTACAGGCCTGCCATAGATGGTTACATAGAAACATAGAGTCCTAGAAGCGTAGAATGGTGTAGGTTGGAAGGAACCTCCAAAGGTCATCTACTCCAACCCCCTCTGCAGTAAGCAGGGACATCCTCAGCTAAATCAGGTTGCCCAAAGCCCTCTTGAGCCTCACTTTTAATATCTTATGGGATAGGGCCCCAACCACCTCCCCATACAACCTGTTTCAGTGTTCCACTACCCTCATGGTAAAGAAGTTGTTCTAACATGCAATCTAAATCTATTCTTATCTAGTTTGAAGCCATTGCCCCTCGCCCCCTACAGGCCGTTGTAAACAGTCTCTCTCCATCCTGCTTGCAGGCCCTCTTCAGGTACAGAAGGTTATTATTAGGTCTTCCCAGATCCTTCTCTTCTCCAGGCTGAACAACCCCTGCCTCCTCAGCCTGTTGTCATAATCATATCTGTCAGTCCCATGTGGGTATCTCAGATGCTCTAGGACACCTCTGAAACTCATGTTTATCTTGCTTCTGGTTAATACCTTCAGAGGAGTCTGAAAGCCACCCAGGTGACAGAATGTACATTACTAATGTAGGCTAAACTGTGCTACAAGATAGTTGCAGACTGAAGTCTTTCACCATAAAGCTCCAATGCAGTCAATCACGATATTAGTATTATTAGTGGCCACCATAAGCATAGCAGAAGATTTAGTCCTTTTTATGACTATGTGCCTTGCCTTGTGGAGAATATGTATAATGGGCTTTGGTTCCACCACACACTTTCCTCCCTCTGCAGAAGATCACAGTATTCTTTACATATATTCCTTTTGCCCTTTGACACTAACAAGAGAGACTGCCTTGGACAGTGGAAGCATAAATGTTCCTTTTCACAAAAGAGGACTGTAGTTAGCTATCTTTTAAATTCAGAAAATGCCACATGTAGTAGGCCTAGTGAAGCAGAAAAATCATCTCTCTAGTTTCTGTAGAATGAGACAGTTATAAAAAAAATCCTTTACAAAGAGATTTAACAAGAAATTAGGTACTTTCTCTTCAAGGTTTAATCCAGTCTATAGAATTTAATAGAGAATTACATGTTTGCTATAGAGAGGTTTACAGCTCCTGAAGAAAGGTAATTATTCTCTATTTAATTCATCAGGTCTTTCTCTGTAAGTGTAATTTCAGATTCATTCAATGGTCATGCCTCTTCTGACACGTGGCAGATACTCCCACTTTCATGAGTTTGGCATGGGTCCATCAACAGAATCAGAAACACGAAATTTCCACTCCTAATACAAAACTGTAACATTATATCATTCCATAACTTTCCACTTGATAATTCATAAGTAGCAGTACCACACATTTCTGTTGGATTGAGACTGCAATATTTTTTTATTCAGAGAAAGGGCTACAATTATGGGGGGTGGGGGGGTGGGGGGGTGGAATTTGTTAACAAAATCTAGAACTCTCATATTTCAGGTTCAGCGCTGCCATGATATTCACCCAAGGTACAATTCATTTCAGTCCTTAGTCTTACAGAATACATGAGGCATGTAATCTCTTACTCAGAAAATGAAATTTTTGAATTATTTTTGTGTTGTGGGTAAGAATGGAATGGAATGGAATGGAATGGAATGGAATGGAATGGAATGGAATGGAATGGAATGGAATAGACCAGGTTCTTCTTGCTTGTTCCCCATGCTCCATGCTTTTAATTTGGGGCTGCATTGAAACTGATTTACTGGCAGGATAAGGATATCCTGCTCTTCAGATTTGCTCTTCCTAGCCTGCTGTCCAACTCCAGACCCAGGATGCTTATTAGTGTCACTGGCATTGGTGTGGGATTGACGGAGCAGCCTTTCCCCCAGCAACTCTAGTTTAAACCCCTCCTAACTATACTGGAAAGCTTTTGTGCAAAGATGTTCTTCCCCTGTGCAATCAAGTCCAATCTGTCACCCAAGACCTCATGACTACTAAACCATGGCACCAAGTGCCACGTCCAGTCCCCTCTTAAACAACTCCAGGGATGGTGACTCCACCACCTCCCTGGGCAGACCATTCCAATGGCTAACAATTCTCTCTGTGAAGAACTTTCTCCTCACCTCAACCCTAAACTTCTCCTGGCACAGCTTGAGACTGTGTCCTCTTGTTCTGGTGCTGGTTGCCTGGGAGAAGAGACCAACCCCCTCCTGGCTACAACCTCCCTTCAGGTAGTTGTAGAGAGCAATAAGGTCTCCCCTGAGCCTCCTCTTCTCCAGGCTGAACAAACCCAGCTCCCTCAGCCTCTCTTTGTAGGGGTGTTTTTTTCAGTTCAGAAGGGACAAATGTACATGTTAGGGTTTACATTTGAACTTACTAGAATGGGTATGCACATCCTTTTTACACCTCTGCCTCTTTACTGATTGTAAAGACAGTCTGTGGCAACAGGTTGCTGACTCTGTAGAGGTCAGCCTCTAGACAGATGAGTGACACTCTCTGCATCTGATTGTAGTAAAAAGAAATAAAATATTTTTAAGCTAATGTCCTTAAAAATATGTTGTGAAGAATCCAGAAGTGATGATTATTTGCATCCTAAAGTGCCCCTTTAAAGGAGGTGTTGGAAAGCTGGTGCTTACTAGCTCCAGTGAACTCTATGCTGTTAAGCACAATTTTTCTGCCAGTGTTCTGCCAACTTTGGAGAGATTGCACTCTTAATGAATTAATAGACGGACATGCTCTGTAGTTTCTTGAACAAATATTTCAGACTCTGCCGTATCAAATTCAATTTGGATAGCAATTAATAATAGCTTTCTGTAAAGTTAGCCCTGATTCTGCTAATACTCGCTCATTTCTGCTAGATATGGCTGATTTATTCACAAATTCATCTCCAATAATTTCAACAGATTTGTTGTTATATCTGTATGTAAAAGTTTCTGTGAATGAAAGAATGCTTTAGGTCAGAAGGAACCTTTAAAAGTCATCTTATCCAACACAACTGTAGTAAACAGGGACATCTTTAACTAGATCAGGTTGGTCAGAGATCCATCCATCATGATGAATAGAATAGAATAGAATAGAATAGAATAGAATAGAATAGAATAGAATAGAATAGAATAGAATAGAATAGAATAGAATAGAATAGAATAGAATAGAATAGACCAGACCAGACCAGACCAGACCAGGCCAGGTTGGAAGAGACCTTCCAGATCATTGTGTCCAACCCATCATCCAACACTACCTTAATCAACTAAACCATGCAACCAAGCACCCTATCAAGTCTCCTCCTGAACACATCCAATGATGCCGACTCCACGACTTCCCCAAGCAGCCCATTCCAATGGGCAATCACTCTCTGTGTGAAGAATTTCTTCCTAACATCCAGTCTGAACCTTCCCTGGTGCAGCCTGAGACTGTGTCCTCATGTTCTGGTGTTGGCTGCCTGGGAGAAGAGACCAGCCCCCACCTGGCTACAACTTCCCTTCAGGTAGCTGTAGAGAGCAATAAGGTCTCCCCTGAGGCTCCTCATTTCCAGGCCAAGCAAACCCAGCTCCCTCAACCTCTCCTCATAGGGCTTGTGTTCCAAACCCCTCATCAACTTTATTGCCCTCCTCTGCACATGTTCCAGCAAGTCAACATCTTTCCTAAACTGAGGGGCTCAGAACTGGACACAGTCCTCAAGGCGCAGCCTAACCAGTGCAGTGTACCAGGGCAGAATGACCTCCCTGCTCCTGCTGGCTACACTGTTCTTGATGCAGGCCAGGTTGCCATTGGCCCTCCTGGCTGCCTGGGCACACTGCAGGTTCATGTTCAGCCTACCATCAACCAGTATCAACCAGTAACCCCAGGTCCCTCTCTGCTGTCCACTTTCCAGGATCTTGGATGTTTCCTGCAATGGAGCTTCTACGACTTCTCTGGGCAACTTTTTTTCCAGGGTTGAACTTGCAATACATTTAGTTCTAGATTCCCCTCCTTTCTCAGGGAATATGTGAAATACACATCCTTCCCTTCTCCTGGTTTGCTTTTTATAGTTTTCAGATTGTTCATTTAAGGTGAATACAAGATGACTATAGAAGTGTCTTTGAGCAGAAGCATTGCATAAATACTTCTAAACAATAAAACAGAATCACAGAATCACCAAGGTTGGAAGAGACCTCAAAGATCATCAAGTCCAAACTGTCACCCAAGACCTCATGACTAAACCATGGCACCAAGTGCCACATCCAATCCCCTCTTGAACAATTCCAGGGATGCTGACTCCACCACCTCCCTGGGCAGCCCATTCCAGTGGCTAATGACTCTCTCTGGGAAGAAATTTCTCCTCACCTCCAGTCTAAACTTCCCCTGGTGCAGCTTGAGACTGTCTCTTCTCATTCTGGTGCTGGTTTCCTTGTAGAGGAGACCAACCCCCTCCTGGCTACAACCACCCTTTAGGTAGTTGTAGAGAACAATAAGGTCTCCCTTGAGCCTCCTCTTCTCCAAGCTAAACAGCCCCAGCTCCCTCAGCCTCTCCTCATAGGGCTTGTGCTCAAGGCCTCTCCCCAGCCTTTTTGCCCTTCTCTGGACACATTCAAGTGTCTCGATGTCCTTCTTAAACTGAGGGACCCAGAACTGGACACAGTACTCAAGATGTGACCTAACCACTGCTGAGTAAAGGGGCACAATGATTTCCCTGCTCCTTCTGGCCACACTATTCTTGATGCATGCCAGGATGCCATTGGCCTTCTTGGCCACTTGGGCACACCCTGATTTAAGCTGTTGTTAAGATCGTTATAGAGTCACTGAGCAACAAAACCTACCTGCCTGCACCTAAACTTGTGCGGAGTTCCATTTTTAAGGCCCTACTTGAAATTTAAGGTCTGAGTATAGAGTTTTATATTTCCAAGATATTTTATATTTTTTTTTTTTTAAAAAAAGGGGGATTTAAAACTTACTAAATTGCATCATTTCAATTTGTACTTTTCAAACTACTAGTACTTAAAAATTTACACTCTGCAAAAAAATTCACATTAATTGAGTAAACCCAAGTACTGCTAACACCATAACCACAGAGAAGTTATTGCTCTGTATGATAGGGGAGTAAAATAATTTTTTTTTAAAAATCTAAATGGAATAAATTATTAAAAATAGCAATAAAGCTAAATTTCCAATACAGCAGCATAGAATTTTCCAGAAATATATAAGAAGAAAACCAAGTGAAACAAGATATATAGACTAAAAAAACTGCAACAGAAAGCAAAAGACTGAATTCATCTTTCCCTTAGCATATGTGTGTGCTGATTTTGGCTGGGATAAGAGTTTGTTTTCTTCACAGTAGCTATTATTAGGCTATGTTTTAGAGTTGTGCTGAAAACTGGTGATAATACAGGGATGTTTTCACATTGCTAAGGGGTGCTCAGCCAGGGTCAAGGCCTTTTCAGCTTCTCATATCACTGCACCAGTGAGTAGGCTGAGTGTACACAAGAAACTAAGAGGGGTCACAGGTGGGACAGCTGAGATATTACATACCATAGGATGCCATGCTCAGCATATAAATCTGGAGCAGAAGGAATGGAAGGACCTTCAGCATGGTGTTGTTTGTCTTCCCAAGTAATTGCTACACTTGATGGAGCCCTGCTTTCCTGGAGAAACCCAGTGGCTTTTTGTGATGTGGTTCTAAAGTAGTGTAACTACATCAGTGGACAAGGGAAGACCAATAGATGTCATCTATTGTAAAGCCTTTGACACAGTCACCCACAACATCTTTCTCTCTAAGCTGGGGAGATATGGATTTGATATGGATAAGGAATTGGTTGGATGATCACATACAAAAGGTAGTGGTCAACTACTCAATGTCCAGATGGAGACAGGTGACAAGTAGTGTCCCTAAAAGGGTCTGTACTGGGACAAGTGTTGTTGAATGTCTTCATCAATGATACAATGAGACTGAAAGCACCCTCATCAAGTCTGCAGATGATACCACACTAAGTGGTGCAGCTGATAAGACTGAAGGACAGGATGCCATCCAGAGGGACCTGGACAGCCTGGAGATGTAGACTGAGGAAAATCTCATAAGGGTCAATAAGGTAAAGTTCAAGGGCCTGCACCTAGCTTTGGGAAACCCTCAATATCAACACAGGGTGGGGGATGACGAAATTGAGAGCAGCCCTGCAGAAAAGGACTTGGGGGTACTGGTGGACAACAAGCTGAACATGAACCAATAATGTGCACTTGCAGCACAGAAGGCAAATCACATTCTGGGCTGTACCAAAAAAACATGGCCAGCAGGTTGACAGAGGCAATACTGCCACTCTGCTCTCTGGTGAGACTTCACCTGGAGTACTGTGTCCAGATCTGAGGTTCCCAACACAAGAGAAACATGGACCTGATGGAATGGGTCCAGAGGAGGGCCACAAAGATGATCTGAGGGCTGAAGAACAGGTTTAAAGAATTGGGCTGTTCAGCCTGGAGAAGAAAAGGTGCCTGGAGAAGAAAAGTTACCTGGGAGCAGTATCTGAAGGGATCTACAGGAAGGCTGGGGAAGGACTTGTAGTGATTAGAAGGGCTTGTAGTGATACAACAAGGGGCAATGGTTTTAAACTGGAGCAAGGTGGATTTAGATCGGACATAGGAAGAAGTTCTTTTCAATGAGAGTGGTAAAATGCTGGAACAGGTTGCCCAGGCATGTGGTTGATGTCCCATCACTGGAGACATTCAAAATCAGACTTGATATGTCCATGGGCAGCATGATCTAGTTGGAGGTGTCCTGGCTCACTGCAGGGGCTTGGGCAAGATGACCTTTGAAAGTCCCTTCCAATCTAGTGCGATCTGTGATGGCTGATCACCTGCCTGTAGCTGGGAAGGGGTGAACAAATTCCCCATTTTGCTTTCCTTGCATGCTTGGCTTTTTCTTCACCTATTAAACTCTCTTTATATGACCCCAAGAATTTTTTTTATTTTCCCTCTTTTGATTCTCTCCCACCCAGGGAAAGAGTGAGCTCTGTTTCACTTAGTTGGTGGCCGGAATTAAAACCACAATGTATGAAAACAAAACACTAGGAAAAAAAAATCAGTGCTTTTGAGTTATGTGGTGGGTTGATAGAAAATTCATTATTGTCAGAAGAAAAAAAACAACACAAAACCAAGAAAATGCAAGGAAGAAAGCATCACATGGACTTACCAGCTGCAGTCCAAAATTATTTTAAGAAAACTAGGGTATAAGAGATTAATAACTGTGACTGTCACCTAACATGTACCTGTGTGATGTTTTTCTTCATGTAACAAGCTTCTGTAATAGCATATGTGTTTATATCTTTCTGTACACTTCTGTGGGGGAAAAAGGAAAAAACCAAAAAAAAAGAGATAGACAGAGAGGAAAAAGGGAAAAAAGGAAGACAAGTTGTATTTTATTTTTTTTATTCCTGGAAGATGAAACATGTCAAGAAAACCAGGAGCTAGTTTTCCTGCTAACGAAGTGCTAGAGGTCCATTTTGCTGAGACAGATGTGAAAAGAATGATGTGAGTGCTCATGCAGGAAACATTTCCTACCTAAAATATTTGCTTCAGACAAACTCACACTGGTATAAATTGTAAACAAGCTCTAAGAAGCCAGAGCTTTTACAAAGGCTGAATTCTGTCTTTAGGTTCACATACTGGCAAAGCCGAATTTACGGAATCACAGAATCATAGAATCAATAAGGTTGGAAGAGACCTCAGAGATCATCAAGTCCAACCTGCCACCACAGACCTCATGACTACTAAACCATGGCACCAAGTGACATGTCCAATCCCTTCTTGAACATCTCCAGGGATGGTGACTCCACCACCTCCCTGGGCAGCCCACTCCAATGGCTAACAACTCTCTCGGTGAAGAACTTTATCCTCACCTCAAGCCTAAACTTCCCCTGGTGCAGCTTGAGACTGCGTCCTCTAATTTAGTATAAATTTAGTATAAAATTAATATAAAGTCCATCTTAAAATACAAACCATTTTGGTGTTATTTCTTTTTCACATCCTGTTTGATATAACCTGTTCAATTACATTAATACTGTGCTCTATGTTTCCTACAAGTATAGTCTCCTGTAATATTAAAACACCCTAGTTTCTGGTATACTTCTCTGTGCCCACAAGTAGCCTCACTGAATCTCCCAAAAGGAGGGACTCCAAGTCTACAAATAAATCTGTAAAACCATATTTGTAGTGTGCTGGTTAGAGTATTAATTCAAGGCTGAGGAAAAAAACCCCTCTTATGGGCTGCCCAGGGAGGTGGTGGAGTCACCATCATTGAGGCGTTCAGGAGGAGACTTCATAGGGTGCTTGGTTGCATGGTTTAGTTGATTAGGTGGGTTGGATAATAGGTTGGACGTGATGATCTCGAAGGTCTCTTCCAACCTGGTCTATTCTAATTCTAATTCTAATTCTAACAAGTATTGCTTGCCACAGAAACTCAAAGGAAACTGAATAAACCAGTCCTGCCAAGTGAACAGAAAATCACTCTGTATCTTCTAATTTTAACAGAATTGTTCACTGTGTGGGGGGAGAAAAGAAAAAGACCCAAACAACTAGAATGCAAAAAACAACTACTATTTCATCTTCCTAAACTTGGAAGACATTAAGTTTTAAATTGCTTCTTAAAATTACCAAAAAATTGCAAATTAACTTACACTGTATGTGTCTCTCATTTCTTATTTTGCAATTCCAAATATGTTTGCTTTTAATTTCTCGTAATGTGCTGTTATTCTGTTATTTCTATGGTGTCTTAGCTGCTCTGTGCTTTGTAACCTTAATAAGGAAGGATCATCTAGTTCCAACCCCTCTGCCATGGGCAGGGACACCTCACACTGGCCAGCCTGATCTAGTGTGAGGTGTCCCTGCCCATGACAGGGGGGTTGGAACTAGATGATCCTTGTGGTCCTTTCCAATCCTAATTGATTCTATGATTCTATGATTTGGACATACGTGATATTTAATGAATAAATTAAATCTGAGTCAATGATCTCAAAGGTCTCTTCCAATCTGGTTAATTCTATTCTATTCTAGTCTAGTCTAGTCTAGTCTAGTCTAGTCTATTCTACTCTGCTCTGCTCTGCTCTATTCTATCTGCTCTAACTCTGGTTTCAAATAACCATTCTGCAGACTAAGAAGACAGGGAGTGTGTGGCTTGTTTGCAGTAAGTACTTGAGAAGCAAGCCTGAATTTAGAATACCTTGATTTGCATTAAAACCCAGCTAAACTTATTGCTATTAAAAAAAAAATAATAAAATAAAGATGAAGAGTGAGGGTTTGGCAACTGAAAATGGTAAATCTCTATGAATAATTTACAAAGATTTTGTTTCTGCTAATGAAGCCTCTCCTTTCTATCTATTTTGTGCAATTATTACCCACCTGCAAAGATTCAAAGGCAATAAAATCTAAAGGAGATGATCTGGATCAGTTTTATTGAGTACTGCTTGGCAGGTCAGAGGAGTTCAAGGTTATCTTTTTAGCAAATGTTACAACACTCTTGTGGATTAGATTTGGGTATCCATCACTGTGTCAGTTTTAGTCTGATGTCTAGGAAATTTTCCACAGATTGAGTAGAAAGCAGTAGAATGTAAATAAATTACTATTGGATGTAAAGGGAAAATAATTATAAGATCTAAATCATCCCAGTGGTCTGATAACTAACATGAAGTTAGTTGTATAAACTAACTTTCTCTCTTTCTCAGGTCTTCACTCTAGCAGTCACTAGCTGGTTGCTTCTGCTGGCTTGCTGACCTTGGATGCATTTCTTGCTGTGGCTAAATAACAATGAGCTACTCTCTGCTTTTCTCCTCTTTCTCTTTGCCTTGTCCAGAGCAGGAGAGGGGGAAGCTATTGGTAGCCCCTGGTTTTGTCCAGGAGGGGTCCTTGTGTTGTTTATAAATTGTAAATACATGTAAATATTGTATACTTCAGACATATTCATTGCATTTCATATCTCTAGACTTTTGTATTGTTTGTAAATATAGCTTCATTTTCTTCCAGCTGAGTGTCATGACAGGGCCAAACAAGCCCCAGCACAAACCCAGACAGACCCTGATGTGTCTAGACATGGTCCCCCTCTCCCCACTCCTTTCTGTAGAAAGTCAGGGTAATGCTGTAAACAGAAGAAAGGGGACAGGACCATGTGTGGCTGATAAACAACCCTGTTTCTGGGGTAAGAGCACATGTACTGGCCACAGCTCCTGCCTGACCAGGCCTATGTTTCTGCCTTTTATGGTCACAGTCTGGCAGAACTCCTTCTCATTGGGTAACTGTGTGATGGTTTCAGTTGCCCTATTGGACCAATCAAATCTCAGGCAAGATTTTTATACAGGCTGATTTCTAATCTCCTTGCCTTGCTTAAGCCTTGCCTTGCTTGAACATGCTTGAATCTGTCTGGCTTGAAGTTGTCTCAAATTGCATTGCCTCAAGTGCCTGGTCCAGAGCCTGGGATAAAGCCTAGAGCCTACATATCGCAAGCTATGAGAGCCATGAGCTTAGGAGCCAGAGCCAAGCCTGCTTCCTCCTGCAACCAGAATTTTGCATGCCTCAGTTTCCCCAGGACAAAGCAAGCACCCGTGGCAAGAGACATCCTAAACCACCTGCCATCCCCTGAAGCCAGACCAGCCATCAAAGACTGAATGGCATTCCTGCCGAAACCTGCCATGCCTGGGGCATGAGAGTGCCACAAAGCCTCAAAAGCTATACACAGCAGCAGCACTCCCCTCTCAGGTGGAAGCAGCTATGAATAATTAATCCATTGCCTCTTTGGCCTAATGGTTCTTATGGAGTCTCCCCACATGTGGTCGAGCACCTTTTCACTCCTGGCATTCTCTCTTTCTGATATTCCTCCTGGTTTGCATAAAGTTGTTAAAATTGTTATAGTTGCCTAAGTACTGTACATTCCCATCGTAAATCATAGAATCATAGAATCAATAAGGTTGGAAAAGACCTCAAAGATCACCAAGTCCAACCTGTCACCCCACACCTCATGACTACTAAACCATGGCACCAAATGCCACATCCAGTCCCTTTTTGAACACCTCCAGGGACGGTGACTCCACAACCTCCCTGGGCAGCCCATTCAAATGGCCAACAACTCTTTCTGTGAAGAACTTTCTCCTCACCTCAAGCCTAAAATGTATATTCTAACCATACATTGAACCTATCTAACATGTTTTGGGCAATTTTTCATATTAATATAAGGTTATTAGTATTTTCATTCATTTTTACGATATCATTTATAAATAAAACTATATCACTTAACACTGAGCTAGTCTGGCAATTTTGTTTTGGGGAGTAATTCTCTCAAATTACAATCACAATCGTAGATGGAAGGACTACATTATGACCTGTGACAGTTTAGGCTGTGCCTTTAAGAAAAGGATAGCTGCAGAATTCTCTAGCTGAATGTTTGGGTGTAAAAAGGAAAACAAAGATTAATTCTAAATGAATTTCATTGGTCAGATGTGAGATGTACCATAGCAAATATCTCTAACATTCTTTCTCTCACTCACTCCAGCTTCAGTCTGTCTGTCTTTCGTTTCTTGGCCAGAGTGCATGCAGCTGACCCTGGACTGAAACTGATGAGAAAACTAACTTCTTAACGACTGCTTTGAGCTAATGAATTTCCCTTAATATCATTTTCTCTCTCTTTCTCCTTTTTTGTCTAATTAACTAGAGAGGCAAGGGAGGGGGGAGGGAGGGGGGGAGAACCCAAGGTGGGATCCTCCTCGGGAGGATCTATGTTGTGTTCTTTCCTGTAAATTCTTGCATGATATTTTAAATACTGTATATTTTGTATATATTCATTGCATTTCATTATTGCTTGTAAAATACAGCCTTCATTCACTTCTCCAGCTGAGATTAGCTGCGCTTTATTGTTGGTGCGGGTGTATTAAACCATCTAAACCACTACATGACCTCAAGAAGAGAGACTAGACTCGAAGTGAGGAGAAAGTTCTTCACCGAGCGAGTCGTTCGTCATTGGAATGGGCTGCCCAGGGAGGTGGTGGAGTCACCATCCCTGGAGGTGTTCAAGAGGAGATTGGATGTGGCACTTGGTGCCATGGTCTAGTCATGAGGTCTGTGGAGACATGTTGGACTCGATGATCCTTGGGGTCTCTTCCAACCTTAGTTATACTGTGATACTGTGACTAACAGGGCAGAAGAACATCTCTGCATATTTCAGAATTCAGGAAATGGGAGTGATGGGGGAAAACAGGACAAACAGTTAGCATCTATACATACAATATTCTATTTAAAATATGCTGACATAATTAAGACTCTGTAGAATGCATATTGCACCATTAATAAGATGACTTTGTGTTAAAAGCTGAACACTGAAGCAAACCAAATTGCATACATGCTATTTTATATATATATCACATTTAGGAAAATGTAATAAATTCATTGATAAATGGAGCAACAGGTTATTAGTGAATCTCCTGCTTTTGTCTAAAATGCTATGAAGAGAATGGAGGACATGCAAAGCAAAAAGCTAATTTCTAGACACATAATTTCGCTGCAAATTTCAGATTCAGACCTGATCTTATCAAGTTTCATCCACAGGCCACACTAGCAATAGTTTTTTAACGGGAAACAAAAATTGGTTCCATTCTTTGTGGATATTAAAAAACTCTACAAAGTATCATTATGACTCAAAAAATCAGTACATAGTATCAATAAAATCTAAAAGTATTCTATTTTTAAAAAGAAGCATTTAAAATTAACATATGATTATTTTTTTAAGGTAATAAAATGTAACTTTTGAAAACTTGGATGGTAGATAAGCCTAGACACCCAGATTTGATTGTCAGTAGGAACAAAACCTAAAATAAATCTATTTTAATAAGGGTTACATGTTTAGACAGTGGAGATTCGGTGCAGCTGCTTTTGAATGTCAAAAGCAAGTTTCTGGGGCATTTCCATTCCTTCTTTTGTCTTCTGCTACAGAGATCAGACTGAAAATTTATCAGGAGGACTTGGTGCCATATGGGTCTAAACACAAATGAGGCAAGCAAAGTCTAAAACAATTCTTCCAATTTCAGCTTTCCCTCTGGCTTTATTCTTACTACTCCAGGAATATTAAAAAGAAATGGGATGTTTTTAAATGGATTGTCAGCAGCATTGTTTTCATTAACAAAAGGGAACTCAATCAACTGCTCTGCCAAACCTCTCAGTCTGTTCTTTGATGGGCGTGATGAATGGTGCCAAGTATTGTCAGATTCTGCCAGATTAAATTAAAATGATAGGTGTTCAAAATCTTTTAGGACTAAGCCTAATGTAATTTTGATCGTATTTCTTCTTAAAAGGAAAGGAATAGTAAAAAAAAAAATAAGCAAGGAAGACAATAAAAGTTTAGAAATAAAGTAGATTAACAGAAACATTCTATCATTAAAAGTTTCCTTCCAAGGCAGTGACAGAGACTGACTGAATCCAAAATATGCCTACTTACACACGACTGCCAGCAATAGTAAGAACAAGATGAAAAATGATAACTTACAATAGCACCACAGAAGCAAATTTTGAAGAAGTGACATAAAGCTAAAATGTATTTAGTTTCATCAGGCTCTTAACCAACAATGTTAAAACAGTAAGATTCTGCTTTGGATTATAGCCAATCCTAGTGAGTAAGAAGAAAATACAAAACCTTTTTTAGGGAAGAGGAGGTTATCATTTACTGATACAGAGTTAAACAACAGTTATAGATAGACTGGACTGGACTGGACTGGACTGGACTGGACTAGAATGGAATGGACTAGAATTAGAATAGAATAGAATAGAATAGAATAGAATAGAATAGAATAGAATAGAATAGAATAGAATAGAATAGAATAGAATAGAATAGAAGAAAGCAGGTTGGAAGAGACCTTCAAGATAATTGTGTCCAACGCATCATCCAACACCATCTAATCAACTAAACCATGGCACTAAGCACCCCATCCAGTCTCCTCCTAAACACCTCCAGTGATGGTGACTCCACCACCTCCCTGGGCAGCTAATTCCAATGCCAAATCACTCTATGAAGAAATTCTTCCTAACATCCAGTCTAAACCTCCCCTGGTGCAGCTTGAGACTGTGTCCTCTTGTTCTGTCACAGGTTGCCTGGGAGAAGAGACCAGCCCCCTCCTGTCTACAGCCTCCCTTCAGATAGTTGTAGACACCAACAAGGCCTCCCCTGAGCCTCCTCTTCTCCAGGCTAAAGCAAGCCCAGTTCCCTCAGTCTCTCCTCACAGGGCTTGTGTTCCAAACTCCTAATCAACTTTGTTGTCTGCATAGTTCTCTTTCTAAAAGCATGAAGTATTCATCTAGTTTTAAAATGTTTTGTATTTTAAAAAGGCAAATTCTATTTAATCCTTCAAGGCAGTGAATTTGTTCTTCACATAGCCACAAGTTAAAGACTCTGGGTTCAGTCACAAGTTAAACCCTCTGGGTTCAGCCTAACTACTCGCCACCTCTCTAAATCCAGAAGCTTGCCCGGCTGTCACACCTCCTTTTCAGAAGAGCAAGTGTCCTTACAAGTTTCATGGTGAATGGTACATTACCTGAATTTGCAGGTAGTGTGATAGAGATTGTAAAAAAAACAAAAACAAACTACTGTTACCACAGTAGTGATGTTTTCAAACACAAATTTCAGTGATAGGAATGCTGGTTTCAGATAACGACTGACAGCTTTTCCTGGCAGTGCAGGAGATGCTCTGGCCGAGTAGCACACCCTGAAAGTGGCTCTTATACCAAACAAAGCATTAATACAATGTGCAGGAATATAGTTTGCTTAGAACTGAAGACTGGCAGCAGCTTTATAATAAGACTTCAGGAACTGTATGATTTACCACTATTATATTTATTGTTGGTGGACTTGTGGGCCAGCGCTGGATAATACTGAAGACATTCATGAAATATTCTTTACCTTTCTAACTCTATTTTTATGTCAGTAAGTCCAGACAATTTACAACTGCTGTTGTGTGTACAATTGTATAGTGAAATGGAGCTTATTGCAAGAGCTCCAGTTCTCAAGTCTCCTCCTACATAGTATGTGTCTTTTTAATTTGCAGTGCTGCTGACACAGTACGCTTGATTAGGGACCAGTGCTGAAGATAACTCTGTAGGATAAAATGCTTGCTCTCTTAGCTGTATTGTTATATAAATTCCATTGTGCATACATGCCAAAGGAGAATTTGAAAGATGTAAAATGTAGCTTGGCACAAGCAGGAAAAGCTCTATTGCTTTTAGTAGGGTTGCACTAGAAGAACGCCTCTCAAGACTTTGACCCACAGCAGTCATTAAATTAATGCAGCATGATGATGGGGGGGAGGGGGGTAGTTATATCTCCTCCATTAGTAATTATGTGACAAATCACTATTTTGTTTTATGATAGGACTGAGGCCTTTGTAGTTAAAGAGAGCAGTCCCATAGCTGGACTGAAATGCAGGATTTCCAGCATCTGCTGTGGTGAAGTAAACAAAGACATTTTTGAGAACTAGGGGTGGGTGCTGTTAGGGCTAAAAAAGGCATGTATTTTAACACGGGTGTGATATAGATTATTCTGCAGCATGCTCTTAAGAGACAGAAGAAGATCAATTATAGCTAAATTGAGATGTGATAGAAGGAGATTTAGTGATATGAGGAAGCTTAAATTAATCCCTCCTAAGGTAATATCAATAAACGTTACTTGCTGGTGTCGTTAGTTTAGTGCTTTCAGCAGTCTGGTACAAAGGCAAATAGTGCATCATGTGAAAGGAAAGAAACAGTTCATCAGCAACCAAAGCCAGTTTACCAGACTCTCCTAAGACAGAGAAAATGCCATGGTAATAATAATAAAATTCTAAATGCTGATTGGCCTCAAAGACTGTATTTTCACTGTCTCGTCTGATTGCCTTTGGACTCAATGCCTTGCTTTCATTCAAGGTCAAACCAAAGTGATACACATTCTTTCCGTGGAGGGTTTCCAGGTGATGCAAACCTGCTGAACAACAAATGATGACATATCCTGAGCCAACTGTGGCAAATTGCTCATTGCCAGGCAAGTCTCTCTCATAGAGGATGCCTATCCTTCTAGTAGCACTATACCACAGCAGCCCCCTATAGAGATTTGTTCTCTCATCCTTCAGTTTCTCACCTCAAAGCTGGAGGTTGTCAGTGAGAAAAAGAGCCAAACAGCAGCAGTGTTCTTTTCCTATCCCCTGTTTCCCTGATGGCACAGCATGGCTGGGGTGGGGAGGAGCAAGGTGGCTGCAGGTCCCTCTGGGTTGTCCCCAGCCACCTCAGCACATGCAGCAGTTTCTGCCACACCCAGCCCTCCTCCAAGAGCGTTTTCATTATTTGTGCCTATTCTCCGGATATTGCTATCTGAGGGATAAAACTTAAACCCCCAAAATTTCTGTTATTTTTCCAGAAGGAAAAGAAACTATGAAAGCTTCACAACCTACCCTGTATGAAGGACCATTCTGCTTTTCACATATATGATGATTAAACGCTTGTTCTAATATTGCTGTGATTCAGTTCCTTATGTGATCTTCAAAGGTGAAACCTAAACTCCCCCTAGCCCTCTAAATTCAATGGAACTCTTCATCCTTTGATGGTACTCCACATAAAACACTTTGAATATGTGGGACTTTAATTTGATCTGATCCTAAAAGCCATCATACTAGAGCAGACCAAAGGTTTGTGTAGTCCCCCGCAGCGGCCAAAGGCTTCATGGCTCTCAGTGGATTTCTCTTCCACTTGAAGTTTCCCCTTGAACCCACTTGCTGTCTATATAACCTGGCAGGATGGCACTGAAATCCGCCTGTCCGCAGAATAAAGAGCACCCTAATGAGGCAGGATACTTTTTGAGGGAGGAAACAGAGAGAAAATGCAGAAATGACAGGTTGTGAAACATCAGATATTGCCTGAAAAACATCTGAAACTGCATTAGTCGCTAATATAGCTATGGGCTGGACTGAGGGAAGGGAGGAGAAAGGAGCTGCTAGTCATAAACTTCAGAGAGAGATCTAAAATTAGAAAAAATCCTGTTGTAACAGCAGCTTTCAAAATAATAAATTGAGCTACCTTTTGAGGGCAGTTAAATACTAATCTCAGGGGACTACGGGCAGAATCTGACAGACTTGCAATGGCTAAAGCAACATTTTCTCGAAAGAAGCAATAAAGCTCTTACGCTGCTAGCTTACAGCCTTAGACAGGGAAAGGGGAGGGGGGAGGAAAGATCTATTCTAGCAATTAGGTACTGTATTGAAGCTATGAAATATAAAACAAAAGAAATTTGTGAACTCTTTGAAGATTTCTATTAATGCCTTTACGCTTGCAAGAAACAGGTCTCCGGAGATAAAAGGTCAGATTGTGAAGGCTAATATGTCTAGTTACTCAGCAGAATAAAAGGCCAGATTGGGCTGTCCTTTTGAAGCTAAGGAAATTAGAAAGTGGTTTTAAAAATATGCCAGCAGGAAAAACTTCAGGGCTTTTCCAGTTCTCTCATGGTTTGTTTTTTTCCTTTTATATTTCCGAATAACACACATAGCTTGGAGGACAAATTTGCCTTTCCTTTATGATGGAGGCAAATTTTATGTATTCCTGTAATTCATAAACACATCATCAAGTGTAGATATTATGAATCCACTTTTTTGTTTGTGTAGTAGAGTGTTTCCCATTGCTGGAGCCACAAGAACTAGAAATGAAGTTTCTTCATAGATGTTTTTGTCAAGACATGCTACAAATTTGACAAATGCAGTGAATTAGAAGAGTGAAGGTAGAAAGGAAACTGAATATTGAGTGTTTTGAATAATTAGTGAACTTGCTCAAGGTACATTCAATGCCTTCATCCAGGTCAATCCTGAAGATATGAAATAAAAGTGGACCCAGTTCTGATCCCTGTGGAACACCACTGACCACAGGCTTCCAGCTGGATTCTGCACTAATGATCACAACTCTCTGAACTCTGTTGTTGAGCCAGTTACCAATCCACCTCTCAGTCCAGTCATCTAGACCACTTTTCTTGAGTTTACCTATGAGGATGCTATGTGAGACAGTATCAAAAGACTTACTGAAGTCAAGATAGATGACATCCACTGCTCTCCCTTCATCTATCCATTTGGTCAAGCAATTTAACTCCTCTTCTGCCTCCCTGATGCTATGCAGCCTTCTTGTCATCTCCTGTAGCTCAGCTACCTGCTGCAGGAAGTCCTCCACCTGGGCACATCTTTTGTGGGCAGGTTTGACACCTGCCCCTGCCACAGGAGAAAGGGCTAGGCACTTCCCACAGCCTGAGGTCTGCACAGCAGTGTCTCCCTTTGACATGTCCATTTGGGTGAATATATTGGCCACCCCCAGCATGGATAGCGCAGTGCCCCCACTGCCACATACGTAGTTGCAGTCTTTGTTCTTTGGCAAGCACCCACCATTGTACCTTGTTTTCCAGCTGAGCAGTCCCCAGCACATATTGGTGTCTAGGTTTGTTAGTCCCTGGGTGGAGGACTTTCCATTTTCATCTTTTGAGAATCTTAAAGGAAATTGTATCAATAAACTGCCAGTGGAATTTCTTCACATACTTCTTCCCTGGAGGTCTATAATGTGATATTTGACTACTCCTAGCCCCATGAGAGAATTAAAATGTTGTCCCTGGTTAATTCTCAGCATTCTTTGTATCTTTATGTATATGTGTTGGTCACTTCATAATTATCTTTTTTAAAAAAATTATTCTTATTTCATTGTTGCATGTCTTTAAAAGGCCATATTCGTTTGACAAAGATTGAAAGGTTGCCTGGGTTTGCTCTAATGAAAGCATCTCTTTCATACCTTTAAAAAATAATTTATTACTGCTTAGAGTTCTGCACTGATTACTCTCTAAATACTGCTGGCATTAACAAAATTCTTCCTGGTGCGACCCTAATAAACATTTTATCAAACTGGGAACTTCTCAGAACAGATGACTTTGAGATTGACATGAATTAAAATGAATCAACTGAATTTTAATATAGATCTTTACTTACATTTTATTTTGTATTGCATACCCTCCCCATTCATTTTCTGCAACTTCTGGCCAAGGATATTCTGGTTTGTGTAATATGTGGTAGTGTCACAGTGGAGCAATCTTCATGAGAGGTAAACTCAAATGTCTTCCCCTCCAAAGAATTTCGCTCATTACAGAGCTACAAATCACAGTATCACAGTATCACAGTATAACTAAGGTTGGAAGAGACCCCAAGGATCATCAAGTCCAACTTGTCTCCACAGACCTTATGACTAGACCATGGCACCAAGTGCCACGTCCAATCTTCTCTTGAACACCTCCAGGGATGGTGACTCCACCACCCCCCTGGGCAGCACATTCCAATGACAAACGACTCGCTCAGTGAAGAACTTTCTCCTCACCTCGAGTCTAAACCTCCCCTGGCGCAGCTTGAGACTGTGTCCCCTTGTTCTGGTGCTGGTTGCCTGGAAGAAGAGACCAGCCTTGTTGCCCTTCTCTGGACACGTTCAAGTCAAGCTTCTTCCTTTTCTTCTCCCTAATGCACAAGCTAACTTTCTTTTTTTATGCAGCAGTGGTGGAAAATTACTCAGAAATCACAGAATCATAAAATAAGTCAGGTAAGAGGAGATGGAAGACATCATCTGTTCCACATTCCTATTCAAAGCAAATCAACTTCAAAGTCAGGTCAGGTCACTTGGAGTTTTGTCCAGATCAATTCTGAAAATCTTCCAGAAGAGATTTTCCAACAGCTTCTCTGGGCACTTTTTCTAGTGTTCAACTAGACTCTGTGAAAAATTTTGTCCAGCTTATCCTGCCAGAAGTTTCCCTGCAGCAGCCTGTGACTATTGCATCTTGTCCTTGACTATGCACTGCTGAGAAGATTCTAGCTCTACCTTCTCCATAACTACCCTTTTAGGAGTTGAAATTGGCAACTGGATTTATACTTAGCCTTCACTTCTCCAAGCTTAACAAACATAGCTTTCTGTGGCTCTTTCTGTGGCTCTTTCTGCATATGAAGTGTTCTGTACACTTAGTCACTTAGATGTGACTAGTCACTAGGTGACCTAGTCAGGCATCTTAGTAACCCTAGACTGGATCCTTTATAGTTCATCAGTCTTTTTTTATATTGGGGAACTTAAAGCTGGCCATAGGGCTCCCAGCTGGGAGGAGGGTGGAGTTAAAATAATTTCTTCTCCTTTGATCTTTTGCTAACTCATCCCAGTATGTGGTTAGCCTTCCTCTCCAGGAGGCCTTGCTACTGATTTATGCCCCATTTATTAATGAAGATTGTACCTCCTTGACCAGTGCTATTCTACATAGCTGGTGCCTGTCCACTCAGGCCCAGCTTATACCATCCCAGGTAAAGGACTTTTAATGAACCTTTGTTGAGTTTCCTGAGGCTCTTGTTTGGCCCTGTAATAAAAATGTATGTTTTTATATATTTTATAATTAATATTTCCTGGCAGTGGTATCTTCAAACACCACTGTAACTTACTTACAAAATGTAGTCACAGGTTCAATTATTTGGCTGTGGGCTTTACACTGCACATATACAGACAGATAAATGATTTAAGCACAGATCTAACATTTCCAATACAGAAATTCAAATTGGAAATACAGGTGCTGTGATCTGTGGGTTTCCCACAAATGGGATTCTGTGGCAGATTAGCTGAGTATGCACAACTTGCTCCTCTCTCTGGTGTCTTCTCAGATGTTGTGGCTATAATTCAAGCAGTCTTTGGCTCAGAGAGGGCTAGGGGGCCTCTCTCTTGTGTGCTCCATTGCTGGGCTGTAGCCTCCTCTGGGATTCAATTCCCTTGGAGCTTTTCCCCTTTCTGCCTTGGTCCAAGTGCAAGGCCTGGGCGAAGCTGTTGGTCTGCTAGAACGGGTTCTTCAGCTGCTACTGGGGCAGCATTTGGCTCTAGTTGCTGTCTAGGTGAGAACAAGGAAAGCTGCCTGACTTCTTGGCTGGTTCAAATACTGTCCCAAGACAATTATTGCCTTTTGGTAACACAGAACCCTGACCACTGGACCTATACGATGGGGCATATCCAAACATGGCCAGGGACACACACAGTTCACAGCTGTGTCACAAAGTTAATTAGAAGTGGTACATGTTTATCTGGACCCCACAAAGTGTCCAGGTTTGCACATTCAGGGGTGCTTACAATGTTAATCACACATGCTATACATTTACCTTGACCAGCTGGATCCCAGGACCTGTCCAGGTAATCACATTCACAGGTATTTAGCCCATTGTCTGGGCTAGGGCATGTTTGGATGTTTGACTCTTCAGCACAACCCTTTCTTCCAGGATGTCTTCATGTTGTTTAGTGTCATCTGAGAACATGAAAAAGGATGCCTTCTTTCCCTTTGCCCAAGTCATTGAGGAATATATTAAACAGTATTGAGAAGGTCACTAGTAGCTCAGCTGTATAAAAAGCTTGCAGAGGTAAAGTGCAGGAGGATGGTTAACTGCTCATTTCTGAAACATTCAGATACAATAATAATATATGCCATAGGGAATACCCATGTAGAAAGCAATCATTCAGTCGTCAGAATGACATTTGAATAGTGTGCAGCAAATAGGGCCTGAGGCCACACATCAAATACTAAGGAGAGAAGAAAGAAACCAACATCTGCTCACTTTTGGAGCCTTACCTATATTTTGTGTTGAAAGAGCCAGGGGTTCAGTGAAAAATAACCTGTGATCATATGGTCATGAGAAATAATCAGTGGTCATTTGCTTATGTGCACAAGGAGGCTGTCCAATATTTCCTGTTTTATTCACACTTATCATTGCAACCTGAAAAAAAACAGTATTTTTGCAAAGACATGCATGTATGTGCTCTGGATGGATGAAAAGTGTGTATCTTGGAGCGGAGAGTGAAGACACTTGCTCCTGCATCTTGGTCAGGTCTTGCCACTGGTATCCAGTGTGAAACTACTGCTCTGAACAACCTCCATTTTAATTGATCACCTCTATTGTAGAGGTGAGGAGAAGTGGAGTATTGTAAAAGAAGAGGAGAAGGAGATTTGGTTTAAGCTGGGGAATAAGAGAAAGAGGGATAACATGACAGAACAGAACTAAATATGCTTGTTTTCATATCTTTGTGGAGAAATTGAGCTGTAGTCTAATTTATTAAGCTACTGCATATGCATGAATATCTAGTCATCTTCTCTTGTAAGGTGCACGTACTGCTGCTGCCATCAGTGTGCTCTCCAGTTTGCACATTAGCTATCTTGGAATTCAGACCAAATTTCAAGGCCCTATCTGTCTTTAATTATGGCTTTTATTGAAACTAATACCAAATGTATCTTTGGTTATTGCATAAATATCTTGAAATGAGCTGCTGATAACGCATGACAGTTCAAATATTTATTTGTATCAGTCTGCCAGGGGAAATGTTGCAGAGAATGCAATGTTTAAGATACTTTAAGCAATATCTCTTTCAAACACTGTGCTAGTGTTCTGCACACGTAAATGTGCATATGAAAGCACTGGGCTGAAACTAGAAGGCAAATATATTATTGGTACTTGTATTTTATTATACTTAATTATTGTTTTATTTGTCAACTATTTCCAAGTCCTAGCTGAAAAAAAGAACAGCTAATCCTATTGCAGAGGTGTTAAAATACATCCCTTTAATGATATGGCTCTGATGCACGCTATATAGCTTCTGATTTTTCTCTAACTAGCAGATACTTAACAGTTCTTAAAGAACTGCATATGATTAGGGAAGTGCAGAAACCTGGAATGTCTTCAGATGCTGAAAAATACATGGCTGCTTTTAGCTGAGTGAAAATATGACTTATACTGCTTGCACTTTCTTCTAAGAGAAGGAATCCACTAACTTGCCTGAAAGAAAATCGGCCCTGCAAAGTCCCTCTTTTTAGCTTTTCAAGCAGATCAGTGGCTTTTCTCTTTTACAAGAGAAAATGAAGGGCACAATAAAGAATGTCAAAAGGAAATTTGTTCAATTTGAAAGGTGCTGAAACAATTAATTGGAATGTCACTATTATAATGAGGCAATCATGTATTAACAACTATTACTTTTATTAATGATCTGCAGAAGGCTCGTATTTGCAGCTAGCTCGGGTGTACTCTTTACTCTTGAAATTTTGCATATCTGCCTGTCTCTTTTTAAATAGTGCTGTAACTTGCTCAGAAATTTAATTTTCACCTGAGCAGTAGAAAAAGCATTATGCTAATGACAAATATATTAATAAAATCTCTGAAGACTTGTGATGTTGCTTGAGTGGCTGCTCTGATTTCTTTTACTCTGCAGTCCTCGATCTGGGGCACTTTCATTCTGTTCTCTCCGATATGAAAGCGTGTGTATTGCTTTTCACTGGACATTGTAATTGCCAAAATAGATGGCTATGGCTTCATAAAAGTGCCAAACTTGTAAATATTTTTTTTCCAGCTATCATATATATTTAGACATATGATATTTCTTCACGCCTACATCATGCTTGCAGAAGAGTGTTAAATGACTGGAAACCATACATTCTAATAGAAGCATTTTTTGTCTCTTTCAAAAGACAAATCTTTTGCTGCTAAATATAACAGCAGAGAGATGCTCAGTGTTGACACTTAACCATATTTTTTTGGTTATATCCTGAATGAGTGGGAAATATATTTATTTTTTAATTTATTCTTTAATGATTTTTTGTTATTTTTGCCAGGTAATCATCTTCAGTATTTCACAGATACTCATGCTCACCTCTTTAGGAGCTAACCTGTCCACTTTTGCTCTGTTAAGAGATAATTCAGTGTTCCACTTCTTGATCTACTGCCCAATGCCGCTGGTTGGCGCAGGATCTTCACAATGGCAGACAAACTGACTCTTCTGCAGGGAAGCTCCTCAAAAAAAGGAAATTAATCCTGAAGTTTTAGTTTTACAATTGGGTTTCAAAGTCTTCCACATAAACCATCTCTGAAAATCTTACTTTCACTTCTGCATACTCCTGTACCGTACTGCTGTGAGGTCTGACTGAGGAAGCTTGACTTAAAAGATGCAGAAATCCTTGGCTAGCTTCTGTAAATTCAAAGACACACAATGTCAAAGTTCAAGCAAGGTGTGGACAAGAGGTTTCCTTATGTGATAAACATGTAGAATGTATAGGATATAATATGCAAAAGCATTTTCCAAAATAACTGTGAAAGGATTTTATATTTTTCTTTTCAATTTTTAACTAAGCATATTATTTATCACACAAGTGGTTTCATGTCAAGCAGGCAGAGGAATTATGTGAGCTCTAGTGATTAAACACAGAGATGTTAAACCTTGTCATAGCCTTGTGTTTGTCTCTGGGGCTGTCACTGTAGGAGGTGCCAGCTACTGAGGCCTGTCAAAATCCATTAAATGTGATCTGCTGCTTAATGCCCTGGATATGAAGACAGGATAGGGAATCTGACAATACAAGAGAAGCAGGTAAACAAAGCACAGCTCATAAGAGAATACCTGATGAAGTGTGGAGAAGTTTTCATCTCCAGTTTCTGAAGATCTTTTTTGAATAAAAAACAGTAGAGAGTTTTAGAAAAGGAGTGGTTTATAAATAGAGAGGAAACACTGATGAGATTCTTCTCTTCCTTGAAAAAAAACCCAGACAAATAGGAAATACCTGTCTTATGCAAGCATTGGTCTTCTGGAGATGAGGAGAATCTAAATATTATACCTAATTGGGAAGGTCCTAACACTCCAGACCGTGAAGGTTGTGCATAAAAACACACTTCCCAGTGAGGGCACAGAGATGGAAATAAAAGCTAGGAGACAAAAAAAAAAGACAAAAACACTACCAGATTGACAGTCACTGCTGCTGTATGTAAACAAGAGAGATAAAAAAAGACTTTTTCCAGTAATTTCGCAGGGTCTGTTACTCACACCAGTGCACAAAAAGAATTTGAGACATAGTTTTCTGTTTTTCTGTTCATTCATTTGCATTTAGATGTGTGTGGGCAGACAAAGTACAAGGAATTACGCAATAGAACAGAATAGAATTAACCAGGTTGGAAATGACCTTTGAGATCATCGAGTCCAACCTATCACCCAACACTATCTAATCAACTAAACCATGGCACCAAGCACCCCATCCAGTCTCTTCCTAAACACCTCTAGTGATGGTGACTCCACTACCTCCCTGGGCAGCCCATTCCAATGGCCAATCACTCTTTCTGTGAAGAATTTCTTCCTAACATCCATCCTAAACCTCCCCTGGTGCAGATTGAGACTGTATCCTCTTGTTCTGTCACAGGTTGCCTGTCCCTGAACACCCCTCTCACCCTGCCCAAAACTCAGGATCCCATTTCAGCTCCCCAAAGCTGTCAGCCACTGTCCCATGAACACCAAAGCAAGGTCAGTCTCCAGCTCCCCAATGTCCTGCCCTGCCCAGCTATGGACCCCCACAAGGTGGTGCCGCCCTGAGGACCATGTCCCAGCCCACTCATAGCCTGTCCCTATCCCTAAGGCAGCAACAGCCTTGATTCTTTGGGCTGGGGCTGCTCTGATGCCTCTGAACTGCCCTGCTCCTGCCTGGGATGGTCAGGAGGGCCCATGAGGAGTCTCTCTGTCTCCTTGTCTCTCAGCAAGCCACAAGCCCTTGCTGAATACATGATCTGCAGAACAGAGGCCTAAGGACCTGAATTCTTAGATTTGCTCCAAGTTGGTAAGTCTCCAGTTTTAAGTAATCTAATATCTGTGTCTGTGACTTCTGTGGAGAGATGTTCCATGGTCTAATGAGCCTTCAGTTGTAAAACCACTGATAGGAGGCCTTCCTGGTTTATTGAGGTTTGTTGTTTGAGAAAAGCCTTATATTAAGGCTTTTAAGATCGTTAAGTCCAACCATTATCTAACTGCACCAACTCTGCTTCTCCCTTAGCACCACATCAATGCATCTCTCACACACCTCCAGGAATGTCACTTTGGCCACCACCCTGTTCGATGCTTGACCACTGGTGAATATTCTAACATCCAATCTAAACTTCCTCTGGTGCAACTTGAAGCCATATCCTCTCATCCTATCACTTGTTGCTGGAGAAAAGGGACTAACACCCACCTTACTGCAATCTCTTCCAGGTAGCTGGAGAGAGCAAGAAGATTTCCTTTCAGCCTCCTTTCCCAGGGAAAGGTTTGCATTTTTAAGTCCTTATGTCTAAACTAGCTGTGGATTTTCTTGATTACAAATGATCCAAATAATTAACTGTGTTCTAAATAAAAACTTATAGGTCATAAAAGATTATAAATCACTGACAGAGTGTATTCTGTTTTGAAAACAGAGTACCTTACACTTTTAGAAGATGCAGGGCTCCACCCTCATTAGGAGGAAATGTGGTTCTCTTCATGGTAGTTTGGGTGCTGACTTCAATGAGACCAATATTTCAGGTATTCTTTTGAGCAGATTTAGGAGTTGTGAACACATCTCGACACTTTGTGAGCACAATAAATTGCTTTAATTATAACAAAATGTTAAAGGTCTACAAATGTCCTACTGTTATTCCACAACTGGGAAATGAGGCAATGCCCAGGAAAGAACAAAACAAAACAAAACAAAACAAAACAAAACAAAACACCAAGAAACAACCAAAAAACCTGAAAAATCACAGAATCACCAAGGTTGGAACAGACCTCAAGGATCATCAAGTCCAACCTGTCACCACAGACCTCATGACTAAACCATGTGCCATGTCCAATCTCCCCTTGAACACCTCCAGGGATGGCGTCTCCACCACCTCCCTGGGCAGCCCATTCCAATGGCTAACAACTCTCTCTGTGAAGAACTTTCTTTTCACCTCTAGCCTAAACTTCCCCTGGCACAGCTTGAGACTGTGGCCTCTTTTTCTGGTGCTGGTTGCCTGGGAGAAGAGCCCAACCCCCTGTTGGCTACAACCAGGTAGTTGTAGACAGCAATCAGGTTTATTGCCCATAATACAACACAGTCTTACTTACATCCTTAGGAAACTTGGAGTAACTACAGATGCCTAGGACTAGAGACCAACCCCCTCCTGACTACAACCATGCTTCAGGTAGTTGTAGAAGATAAGGTCTAGGGAAAAATATCAGTCTCTTGATAAAAGTGGTAGTGTAGTTATATTCATAGCTCTTTCTTTCCACTGGGGAAGCTATCTGATTTTAATGACAGTTGTTTCTTCAGTCAGTACACACATCATCTAAGCATTCAGTTTGGACTAAGGAAGGCTTTGTAATGAGAAGATGTGTGGGTTATGTAACCATTTATGACTCATAGTGGTGATGTAAACTGAATCTTATTTGCTGTGTAGACAGTTTAAGCTCGTCTTTGCATCCATTCCAATATTTTCAACTGTTGCATTGTAAGTACCAGCCAGTAGCATCTCAACAGAGCTGTTGTACTTCCCAAACAATAACCTTTCTCTTCTTTTGTTAACAGTCTGCTGGTACAAGTAATAACAAACTACCCCAAGACACACACTCCAGGATCTGATAAAAATTAGCATTATAGCACAATGGCCTCCTGTTGTATGTCTTTTCTTCAGTAACCTCAATACCAAATTTAATTACCTAGGTTGAGCTTTTTAAACTTGTCTCAGTATACAGAATTAATTCCCATAAATCTCATGCTTTCTTCATTCTGCTCTGTGCAGAGGTTAGTCAGCAACGGTTCCCCTTCCTTGCTGTTCAGGAGGGCTTTCAAAAAAGATTTAGTCCTCAGCATAAATATTATTGAGAGACTGACAGACTTCTGCAAAACTAATTTTCTCATTCTCTTATCAAGGAATTGTAGGCAACCAGGCACCTAGAAACTGCTGTTGGAAAACTGGACAGTGCAGGCTAATAGTACTAAATGGAATTGGCTGCCTTAGGTATATTTATTTGTGAGGTTGCCTATTCTTATCCAGATTCATTCTCCCTCCTCTCTTCCCCTGGAGTCTAAATGAATAGTTATTCACTTTCAATTGGTTGAAAAATAAACCAGCAAAAAAGATGAAAGCTCACCTCAGAGGCATTATGAGGAATTGCATTGCTCAAGTTTTCTGTAGGCTACCAGGTCAATTCTTCACTATGCTGGAAATTTGTCCCTCAAGAAGACATCAGGAGATGGACAGTGTCTTACAAGTGCAAATCTGAGAGTTAACTGCCACCGGGGCAGGCTGGAAGTATGCCTTTCAGGGAAGAGTTATCACAATTCTATATATTTCTGAGGGTTTGCAGGGCCTTTGTGCACTAAAGCAATTGTGTATTATACCACAAGGATATATTCAATATATCCAGTTTCAAGTCTTATCTATAGGAACACAAAGAAATACAGAAGGCCTTTGTAAAACAACACAAGAACAGAATGCATATCCAATAGCCTCAACAGTGCATTTTAGCAGCATCTTGTAAACAATGGGCTGAACTCTGCACTTATGTACAGTATACACATAATTTGTCAGCCTAGTTGTAGTCTTTTTAAAATATAAAGCAGTGGGACTAGAGTTGTCTAAATAAAACTGGCCACGATTTTTCCAGTGAGAAATTTTATTTGATGGAAAAGCTATTTGCAGGTAACAACTTTAAAAATGCAGGGATACCTATGTCAGATTCACCAGTGGTGGAATTTATGATCAAAACAGAAAAGGCCCTTTATCCACCAAAACAGCTGGTAGCCCTGAGCTCTTGAGGATGAGGTGGGAGATCAATATGAAGATGCTGTTCTGTGTGATTCAGGAGGAGGAAATAATCTGCAGGCTTTCCATTCTTAGATGACTGTCCTGATTATCACACATTTCAACTACTCTGGATGTGTCTTTTCTTTTTGACATAGTCTGCTTTGTATTAATAATGCATTGAGGGAGAATAAAAGAGACTAGTTTCAGCATTGCTTTTGGGTACAGGAGATGAAAGATCAGATACCTGTTCTGAAGGGTATTTATTTAAACAGCAAGTAGCAGCTCCAAGAAGAGATACTAGAAAACCCTTCCATTTCCTCAACTGCTTAGTAGCCTAGTGAGTTAAACATTCTTCTGGGACACCAGAGACTGAAGTTTCAGATGCTGGACTATATCACCTAGAATAAGCACTCAGGTAAACACACAAATATGAGCAAGTGAGGATCTCCATATTTTCTGGTTGTAGACTCAACCTTACAAGTACTGGGAAATTTCAGGGAGCACTCTGTCATTTTCAAATCCTCACTCTGGTGTCTGAACCCACAGTGCCTATCAATAGCAGGCTAGACATTTCCTTCTCAGTGGTACCATTGTTTGGTTGTATCAAGTGGTTTTCAAGCAGTTCCCTTTGTCTAATAGTACATCAATTGTAACTGACAGCTCTCAGAGCATATTTTGTAGTGATAAAGAGCTAACTCTAGTAGCCTTGCAAGATTTCACGTCTTATTCAGTACTTCAGACATACATATACTCTTTAACATGCAGAAGTTCTTCAATATTGTCAAATGTATTACCCATCTTCAGCATGAAATACTAGATATAACTTCTACACAAGGCTTTAGGAAACCTGGGGATTAAAGGATGTAACACAAACCCGATTTTTATTCCTTGCCATATTAGGAGTCTATGCTTTCAGTAACAAGAATAGCACCATTTTGTAAGGTTTTACAAAGATTGGTACATTTTCTTTCCAATAACCTCAACATGCCAAAAATATTTATCCTTCCAACAGAAAGAAAACAAATTTGCACACACCTAAAGCTATTTAATCTGAATCACCTTTATTTTCTTGTCCTTTCTGCTTTCATCCTACTACATTTATTGTTGTTTTTCTTGTCAGCAGATAGACATAAATGCTGTTGCAGGAACAATTGGAAAACAGGAACATATATTTATGTAAACTGATATTGATTCAACTTTAAAATAAAAGAGGAAAAAGAAACTAAGGCTTTCAATGCTATGCTGCAAATCATTATGACCAGGACTGGATATGTGCAAAGAATACATGAATGAGTTCTGCTGATACTGCTTAGGACTACCATGAACTTTGAAAGCTAAAAATTGAAGCTGTTATATGTACTTTAAAATCTCTGCACATTATTTGTATTCAGATGGAAATCCTTATGCTGTTTTTCCTTGGTTCTACAACACTTAATGGCAGTTCTATATGTTTATGCAGCTCTTTGCTCTATGGTTGACAGTTTCTCATTTGGGAACAGCAGAAAAAAGAGGTCATATCACCTTTCCAAACACAGGAAAACTGTTTTTTTCTCAAGATGACCTGAAATGTTCTAATTACTGGTTATTCCCTCTAGTTGGTGATGCAACCAACAAGCACGTAAAGTTCAGTGAACCCACAAGCATACAGCTGCTATCTTTGACTTGTGGCCAAACTAAAAATTGGAACAAAATTTACCCAGGCAAGTATAAAGTCTCCAACTTAGAGCTGTTATTTGATAAGCCAAATAATGAGAATGAAACCAAGAAGTGAAGTCTTTTTCTGGAAACAATGATGCAAATCAGGGTCAACATTTCAGAAATGAGATACTAACAAGGATTGCTGACTTGGCTGTACAAGTCTCCCAAAGAACACCCATGTCTCAGATCCATTGATAAATGTGCAGTTTTACCTTGTAATCACATTGTTCAAATTACAGCATACATGTAAGCTTTTCTTACAGGCTTGAAATGAAGTTGATTTTGTCTCCTGCATAATCAAGGTGAAGGTTGATAGATGCTATTATTAGGTAGGCTGATATAATCTCTGACACACACCAGTGAGATCTACTCTGATGCATCAGTTTGGAGCAGCCAGAAACAAGAAAGCAGTATCACAGTATCACAGTATCACAGTAGTTCCCTAACATTTTTGCTATTAGTATCTCTTAGGAAATTTTGATGATTAAATAATCTGAGTCTTCTTACATGAGGTTCCAAAGATACAGAATACAGAATTAACCAGGTTGGAAAAGACCTTCAAGATCATCAAGTCCAAGCTATCACCCAACACCATCTAATCAACTAAACTATGGCACTAAGTGCCTCATCCAGTATCCTTTTAAACACTTCCAGGGATGGTGACTCAACAGCCTCCCTGGGCAGCCCATTCCAATGGCAAATCACTCTTGCTATGAAGAATTTCTTCCTAACATCCAGCCTAAACCTCTCCTGGTGCAACTTGAGACTGTGTCCTCTTGTTCTGTCACAGGTTGCCTGGGAGAAGTGACCAACCCCCACCTGTCTATAGCCACCCTTCAGGTAATTGTAGACAGCAATAAGGTCTCCTCTGAGCCTCCTCTTCTCCAGGCTAAACGAACCCAGCTCCCTCAACCTCTTCTCCTAGGGCTTGTGCTCCAGACCCCTCACCAGCTTTGTTGCCCTTCTCTGGACATGTTCCAGCAAGTCAAATCTTTCCTAAACTGAGGGGCCCAGAACTGGACACAGTCCTCAAGGTGTGGCCTAAGCAGTGCTAAGTACAAGGGCACAATGGCTTCCCTAATCCTGCTGGCCACACTATTCCTGATACTGGCCAGGATGCCATTGTCCACCTGGGCACACTGCTGGCTCATATTCAGCCTACTGTCAACCAGTACCCCCAGGTCCCTTTCTGCCTGGCCACTCTCCAGCCACTCTGACCCCAGCCTATAGTGTTGCATGGGGTATATAACAGATGAAACAGAGATCAGAAACATAAAAGAAATTGTACACACTTCCTCTTCCTCCTGCTTATCTAGCCACTGCTGTCTGATGGGTTCTTCAGAATGATTTTGTATTTCCCAAGACTGCAGGGAACGGAGACAATGTAATCAGAAATAAAGTTTCACGGTGCTTTTCATAGCTGTGCTTGCCTGTATTGTACAGCAAGTAGATATAAACTCAACTGATTCCTGAGCATATGTAAGTCACATCCATAGTAAACCAGAGGAGAGAGGTCTTTCCACTAGAGTGAATGTGCATATCAACTCATCCGAATGGATATTTGATTTCTGTTGAACTGTATCATGAGCTGCAAATCAGCTTCTACTTTCCAGGTAGTATAGTCTGCTTGACTGATAACAAGGCTTAATTAATGTGCATCTGAAAAGCTCCTTCATCTCTCTTTATTTTGAGATGAGGCACATTTGTACACAGAACAGTACAGGTCTTGCTAGCAGGTATAATCCTATACAGAATTCTCCCTGCACTATCTGTGACAGTAACAGATATGCAGCAGCTCGCTGAGATAAGACTTCCTTCTTTTTTCTTTCTTTTTTTTTTTAATGGAAAGAACCTTGTTACACTGGATGGCAAAAACAATTGTAACAACAACTTTCTACACCAAATTCTAGAATAGTTCACCCTTAGGTCATCAGATCAGTAATCTGTGATCAAGAACAGTTTTCAGGAATCTGTTGAACAAATGAATGGATTTTTCTCAAACTTACACATATGGTACACCTGAAAAAAAACACTTTAAAAGGACAGGTTTAAATGTGAAATGATTTTAAAGGAGTACTGATTTTCAACAAGGGCAAGGGTAGAGTCTTGCACCTGGAAGGAACAACTCCATGCACCAGTATAGGTTGGGGACAGACCTGCTGGAGGGCAGTGAAGGCGAAGGAGACCTGGGGGTCCTGGTGGATGGAAGGATGACCATGAGTCAGCAATGTGCTCTTGTGGCCAAGAAGGCCAATGCCATTCTGGGGTGGATTGGAAAGGGGTGTGACCAGTAGGTCGAGGGGGGTTGTCCTCCCCCTCTTCTCTGCACTGGTGAAGCCTCATCTGTAGTATTGTGTGCCGTTCTGGGCCCCTCAGTTCAAGAGAGACAGTGAGCTACTTGAAAGAGTCCAGTGCAGAGCCATGAAGATAATTAAGGGAGTGGAATATCTTCTGTACAAGGAGATACTGAGGAAGCTGGGACTCTTTAGCTTAGAGAAGACTGAGAGGTGACCTCAACAATGTTTATATCAATGTAAAGGGCGAGTGCCAAGAGGACGGAGTCAGGCTCTTCTTGGTGGTGCCTGATGACAGGACAAGGGGTGGAAGCTGAGGCATAGGAAGTTTCACATAAATATGAGGAAAAATTATTTCCCTGTGAGGATGACAGAGCACTGGAACAGGCTGCCTAGGGAGGTTGTGGAGACTCCCTCTCTGGAGATACTCAAAACTCATCTGGATGTGTTCCTGTGTAATCTGATGTAGGTGATCCTCCTCTGGCAGGGGGGTTGGACTAGATGATCTTTTGAGGTCCCTTCCAGCCCCTGAAATTCTGTGATTATGTTGGTAGGAAACTGGATTTTTCACCAAACGAAAAGGCAGTATTTCAAGGTAATGATTGATAAAATGACAAATAGTTGGCACCTAACTGGTGGTTGGACAAATCTGTCTATAAAGGCAATGTTGAAGTCAAAAGTTTCTACAAACACAGAAGGCCTTCAAAACATTTCATTGCAACTGTTGTGCATTTGAAGAAGTGCTAGCAAAATTAATTCCTTCCTAAACTCTGTTTCTTGTCTTTAAGAGGCAAATAACTTAGCTAGGAAATGGATGTTCTCTTGTCTTTTTCCTTTGAATAAATATTTATTTGAATACATTAAGCAATCTTTCTACCTTATTAAGTTCTTACTAATACCTTTCCCCAGACAAGCAGTCATCTCTGAGCTGTAGGTAGTGAAGCAGACCTGATTCTTCACAGTATTCCAGATATTAGAAGTTTTCTTTCCTGTTTGACAGTGCAGTATTTTGTCCCTTGGGTTTAGGGGTGGATTTTTTTCCCCTCCTTCAGTGGGTGATCTTTGTTGTCTTATCTGTCTGCTGTTTTATGTGTGTTTCTTTCCCTAGCACATTTTTCCTAAACGAGAAAGGGGTAGGAAAGCTGTTACTAGGAGGCAAACAAGATTAATTAATCTCTATGTGATAAAGTAATCAGATTTCAAGATAAAAAAAAAGAACACAGAAGAATTACCATGGAATGTTATGAGGCACACATACCACACAGAGGCAGGAAAAGTCTCACACCAGATTTTGTACTTTTAAATGAATTTGCCACACAAGTAGTATGTTCTTTTAAAAGCACACAGAGCAAGTAAAATATATGGCAGTAGATTATGTTAAGATCAAATACAAAAGAAGTCTTGTGGCATGAACTGACTTTTTTACCATCTATAGTGGTTTAAGCCTTAACTGGAGCTTACCAAAAAATAATCTGGAGTCAGTTTGGAAGTAGGAGAAGTAAATTTTTTAAATACATACATATATATATATATGTATATACACACATATATATATATATCTCAATAGCAGGGAGGGTTTACAAGGGTAAGGAATAAGGATGAATAGGAAAATATACAAAACCAAATTTGGATGGCCTTGTATCTCCATCAGTGTATGTGGATTTCAGTCCCTTAGAGAAGCATGGATACAGCGGGGAGAAGATCAGACCTGACCACGTGGCAGAACCAGGAGGCCAGCAGCAGTTGTAGCGCCTTTCAAACAGGTGAGGCAGGAGCAAAGAAGAAAATGCCCCCCCCCACCCTACCCCTTTCCCCCCTCCCTTTATAGTATTGCTGGACAGGAAGGGGGAGAGGAACAGACCAACTCAGACCCGGGAGACCCTTCCTCCTGGGAGGGGAAAGCCAAGTCCACCTGGATCAGGTTTCTTTTGTCCCCTGGGGGAAGCAGGGCTCTTGCAAACCCCCCTCTCCCCCAGGATGGGTTTAACACAGCACACCATCCAAGCTGACTAATATTTATTTCTCCTCAGATCCTTCTGAGCCTTTCTGGCACATTTTCTTTCTTCAGCAGGAGGAGCAAGGCAGAATCAAGTGCATAGGTTAGAGATTGAAGAAACTTCTGCTGCTTCATCTGAAGTCAGTACTTAGTAGGAAGCATACCCAGATGGGAAGCTCTATCTATTGCCCTGAGGACACAGTCTCAAGCTGTGCCACGGGAGGTTTGGGATGGATGTTAGGAAGAAGTTCTTCCCAGAAAGAGTGATTGGCTATTGGAATGGGCTGCCCAGGGAGGTGGTGGAGTCACCATCACTGGAGGGGTTTAGGAAGAGACTGGATGGGGTGCTTGATGCCATGGCTTAGTTGATTAGATGGTGTTGGGTGATAGGTTGGACTCGATGATCTTGGAGGTCTTTTCCAACCTGGTTAATTCTATTCTATTCTATTCTATTCTATTCTATTCTATTCTATTCTATTCTAAAATCCCAGTTGTGCATGACATGAGTAAATGTTTGACTGCCACAGAGAATATCAAGTTGCAGCTTGGGTAGGTGTGTGGCACTGTCCCACATGATGACCCAACCTTGCTGAATACTTTAAACCTTCATGGATAATGAAGAGGTAATAGGACCCTTTACGTTGCAAGAACAGAAAGGGAAGTAGATGACCATCAAGAAAATTACCAGGGAGCTCAAATATTAGCTGGATGGAAGGCTGGAGAGAAAAATATTGATGAAAGAAGAAAAAATATCATGGTTTTAAGGCTTCACTGTGATATGGTGGGAACTGTAGAGGAAAAGTAGGAATAGAAAAGATGAGGATAGCCATCAGTGAAGGGACAGCAAAGGAGAATGCTGAGTATGTAAGAAAGGCTAATATGCTAAGGAGAGAGCTGGGAGAGGGTAATACCAGATATTTATGGCAAAGGAGAACTAGATGGGAGAGTTGTGAATAATCAAGAAGATAGTTCATTTAGTGGGCAGAAAGAAATTAAACTTAGAATGGTTGCAGAAAGGTATGTGCAGTGGTGTTGGGTAAGAGGAGGAAAGGGTAAAGAGAGGAAGCAGAAACAAATACTGGCAGAGGATAATGAAAAAAATCATTTTGGGAGTCAGAAATTACTCAGGACAGTTATGCATCAGGAAAAAATGGGGCAAGGTGGTAGCTGACATGGATATGAGTAACGATTCATTGCATAATCTAGTTCAGGTATCTAATGCCTTGCAAGATTAAAATAACCTGGGGTGCGTGTAAGCATGTGCTCAGCTGAGGTAGACTTGATGCTACTGTGTCTTATGACCACTGAGAGGCTTGCTGCCAGCATACCTAGCCCTGAGAACATTAGAGGAGATTCACTAATAAGAGCCAAACAGGGAGATCCTGTCTGCTGCTCTTTTCTTTATCATGCCATACCAGCCTTAGCTAAACAAGTTCAAAGAGCATTTGCTGCAGTCAGAAAAGTAAAGCGATTTTAAACATTTAGTGTCCTAGATTTGCAGCTACTCTGCAACAGCACAGAGCATCATTGAGGTTCGTGACATCACACTTTAAAATGCAAAGCAGTAGAATTGCATGTACAAGGGATTGCAAAGTTTGTGGGGTTTTTTTTAGGGATTATGACCAGTTTGAGGAGCTCTTCTGCTATAAACTATGTTAAAAGCAGAAATATTGGTTATATGGGATAGCTGTTCTGTTAATCAGTTAAACTGTTGTATTAGTTACACTATCTAGAGGTAAATTATTCTGTATTTTTAAGGAAAGAAAAAGTACCCATAAATGCATTAAGTGTAATATCTATCACCATTTATCATCTGAAACGGGGGACAAGGTCTTCTGTACTTGTGACATGAGTGCAAAAAGATCACGTTAGATTTATGAAAGTCTGCGAGAAAATGAAACTCTTCCATCTCCTATCCTGCAGAGCCCCCTGTCTATGGGTTTATTCTGTGCAGCTTGACTAATTTAGGGATGCCTTGTAAACTCTTGGGTTTCCCTGAAAACAGTGAGATTTTCCTTGCCAGAAAACCTTTACTCTTCCATATATAGCAGTTAGTTTTCTTTCTTTTACTATTAAATGGAAGGTTTTCTTTGAACATAGCACTCTGCAGTTTGTGAGTTGATGCAGTTGCCACGTCAAGGTAGGGAACTTAAAACACACAGAAATTAAACGTGGCAAGTCTTTTTGAATAGTTAGGCACTGACATGAGCTTAAGCCAGTTAGTGTTCACTGCTACAGTCCTATAAGATCAGAATGATTTTTAAGGAAGCTGGGAATCAATGTCTATTATTCTTCAGAAAGAGTGAGTTTATTTCTTCTCCATGTGACTGCTGCTAGTTGCTGGCAAATCAGTTGCCAGCTAATGTGACACAAATTTATACCAGGAAAAACACCAGAACTTCAGGGAAAAGATTCTTTGCTGGATCAATCAACAAATATTATTTTCCCCTTCCTACCTGCATTTTAAAGTGTGGTAGATAGGGGCACTTGTACGTAACAAATTACAGACGTAATGAGTGATCTCAGAGGTGATTGCCTCCTTTTCCACTTCAATTTTTGTGATGTACCTCTGCTGCTCCAAAAAGGCAGCTCCTGAAGCTGCCATCTCTGCTACAACAAAATGTAGTTAAAAAAACAACACAGAGCTTAAAGCTCTGTGAACACTGCAGGCATATAACTAGGAGATTTAACCATGCTGAGCTCCCATCTGCCCTCTTGACACTGCTAGCGGGACCCAGCTTTGCTAGAGGTAAAGCAGACTCTGATACAACAGTATGAGCCATGCTCACTATTTTGTAATGAAGAGCGCAGTGACTAGGGCAAGGTCATTCTTGGTCTGTCCCTTTTTCAGTGGATCTGATTAAAGAATCCAGCACCAGTGGATGTATGTCTGTTGCTACACAAAAAGGGGCCAAGGGACAAGCCTGAGCATTGGACCTTGGTGGTCATTGTGTAATTATTAGCTTTGTCCTTTCCTGTTCATTGGACTGCTACTACTAGTTCTCTCTAAGATGGACCTTCAGGATCATTTGTAGACAGATGCAATGTAATTTCACTTGCAGTCTGAGTCAGACCAGTGTGGGCCAGTGTCAGTATAAAAGCCATGCTGTGCTTACACTCAGCTCTGTGCTGGTACCACTCAACATCATCAGCATTAGCTGTATGTGTTTTTAATTAACTCAGTTCTGTCAGCATCTGTTAGACATTTTTCAACTTGGGCACTTAGGAGTGTATATGAAAATCAACCATCTCTGTCCAAGGCTTTGGGACTTTGGCAACAGATGGGTACCTGTCTTGCAAGCCAGGACACCTCTGAGCTGTATTGAATTTTTATGTGTTAAGAGCATGAGTGGAAGGACCAGTATACTGATTTCAGTAGTGGCAAAAAAAGGATGCTTTCTAGTGAGAGCACATGGACCTGACTTCTTTTTGTGATCCTTTCCCTTATAATCACCTGCCATCTACAACTGTGATATTGGAGTTTTTAAAGAGTGCACCCCTGTCTATTTCTTTCACTATTCCTTAAAAGATGTGCTGTCTATGAATTTTGCTAACCTTTTTAAAACAGTGCTGATACTCTGCTTCCACAATCTCTGTGCTTAGAACACTATCTACTGCATAAAAAAACACCCAAAACAACAAAACAAAAACAAACAAACAAAAAACTCCAACCAAACCTACCTTCTTTTATTCAGTTTAAACTTAACTCTTAGAAGTCAATCCAAGTGCAGTATTTGGTAAGAGCTCTGCATTCATCTTAGCCTTTGTGACTTTGCACACTTTGGTCATATCCCCTTTCCTGCTTACCCTCTCCAAACCAAGATTCCTCATAAGGTTAGATTAATTTAGTTAAATTTAGAATCATAGAATGCATTGGGTTGGAAGGGGCCTTTAATGGTCAGCTAATCCACCTCCCCCTGCGATAAGTAGAGACATCTTTAACTAGTTCAGGTTGCTCAGAGGCCCATCAACACCAAACCTGACCTTGAATGTCTCCAGAGAGGGGGCCTCCACCTCCTCCCTGAAGACACTCTTATAGCCTAATCTTACTTTCTTCAACTGCACTATGGCATTGCCTGAGATGCAGAGAACAGAGATTCTTTTTTGGTCACAATGACCATTACAACCTCTCTATAGCAGCTATTCTTTAACCCCATTTCAGACCATTAAAAAAGCCTTTCCACCACTTCAGTTTCTTTCATAATCTTTGATGTAGAATCTTATCAAAGATTTTTTATTTAAATAGATGCATTGTGTAGGCCTTTTGTGGGTGCCTCCTGACACTGTTCCAAGTAGCAGCAGATTATGAAGGTGATATTACACTTAACAAAAGTTGTGCTGACTCTTTTTGCAGCGGTCCATGTTCATCTGGGCTCTCAGTATTTTTATTTTCTATTACAAACACTACTATCTAAACAGCAGTAGAAGCCAGAATAGCAAGTCCAGTCTGTAGTTCTCAGAGCTTCCCCTAGTGTCATTTCTCTGCGTAGGGAGGTTACATTGTTCATCCACCTGTACGTTGGCACAACGAGTGTTTGTAAATGCAGGCTTCATGACATGGCCAGCACTTCTTCAATTTCATGTCTGAACAACTGAAATATGTACTGGTGGAGAGTCTATTAAGTATTTTGGTCCCTGGCTAGACCTCCAGCTTTGCATATACAGTGTGTTTCTCCGGTAACACGCGCAGGGCGCCGCATGCCTTAGAGTCTCTGTGTAAAGCTGATATTGCCTTTGGCAACTACAGAATGTCTCTCACTCTCCGCTTCCAGGAGAATGGAAGATGCTAATACGCTCATGCTGTTCTTCACCTTGTACTTGCTGTTTTACTCAGTATGTCAGTACTTGAAAAGTGCCAGGCATATGTTGGTTGCTGCATGTCACTCTTGCTGTCTTGGAGTCTTGAGACACATACATTAGATATGTGACATATGCTAAGAGTGAACTGTTAATGTTTGAAAAGGATTTTCATTGCTGAACATCAACTTTGTGAGTGTTAGCCCTCCAGCTTCTCATACCTAATTCTGTTTGTGTCCCCTGACTAGTTAGCTCTCTGCTCTTAAGAGGCTGCACAGCACATGGAATTTGCAACATAACTACTCACTGAATTTAATCAGTTGCTTATCAATCTTTTCTTTGAGCTCCACTTTGTGGGCATGAATTGGCAAATCTAAATCATTTCCATCCCCTGCCCTACTGTGAATTCTTTCATCTTTCATCTGCTTATTTTCATCTTGCCATTTAATTATTTTTCTTAATTCTTGTTAAATTCTTTTGTCCTTATTTCCCTTCTTCTCTGTATTTACATAATGTATTTTAATGTATTTATTGACTTTTTTTCTGTTTGATACTTTCTTCTGTCATTCATTCACTCTTTCCTTTCTCCAACTCATGTTTTTCAGTACCTCAGTCTACAGGGTTTGGCAGGCTGATATTTGCGGAGCCAAATGAATTAATGCCTTGGGGCAGAAGGGCTTTAGCCTTATATGGTCAGAGAGAGGTGGGTCAGAACTATCTGGCCCACAAGAATACAATTAAATTCATTATTAATACAAAAAAACACAACCAAACACCTTATTACCTCTTCAGATGTATCACAGTTTATTAGAAATTGGAAGGGACCTCAAGAAATTATTGAGTCCAATGCCCCTGCCAAAGCAGGATCACTTAGGGTAGTCCACACAGGAACACATCCAGGTAGGTTTTGAAAGTTTCCAGAGCAGGAGACTCCATAACCACCCTGGGCAGCCTGTTCCAGCACTGTCACCCTCACTGTAAAGAAGTTTCTCCTCATGTTGAGGTGAAATCTTCTGTGTTCAAGTTTGAAACTGTTCCTTGTGTTATTACTGTGCACCACCAAAAAGATCTTGGCCCCTTCTACCTGACACCCACCCCTCAGATACTTATACACATTGAAGAGACACCCTCTCAGTCTTCTCTTCTCAAGACTAAATAGCCCCAGGAATCTCAGTCTCTCTTCATAGGGGAGATGCTCAAGTCCCCTAATCATTTTCCTGGCTCTCTGCTGGATTCTCTCCAGCAGCTCTCTTTCTTGAACTGGGGAGCCCAAAACAGGATGCAGTATTCCAGGTGTGGTCTCACCAGGACTGAGTAGAGAGGTAGAAGAACTTTCCTAGACCTGCTGGACACACCCTTCATGATGCACCCCAGGGTACCATTGGCTCTCTTGACCACAAGGGCACATTGTTGTCCCATGGTCTTTATCCATGGAGCTGCTTTCCAGCAGGGCAGTCCCTAACCTGTACTGGTGCATGTTGTTGTTCCTCCTCAGATGTAGGACCCTGCACTTGTCCTTGTTAAACTTCATGAGGTTTGCCTGCACCCAGCTCTCCAGCCTGTCCAGGTGATGTTGGATGGCAGCACAGCCCGATGGGGTGTCAGCCAACCCTCCTCAGTTTTGTATCATCAGCAAACTTGCTGAGTGTACTCTCAACCCTCTCATCCAGGTCTTTAATAAAGATGTTGAACAAAACTGTACCCAGTACAGATCCCTGGAAAACACCACTGGCCACAGGTCTCTAAGCTGACTCTGTGCCACTGATGACAACCCTCTGAACTCTGTTGTAGAGCCAGTTTTCAATCCACCTCACAGACCAGCCATCTATGCCACGTTTCCTGGGCTTTTCTATGAGGATATTATGGGAGACAGTATCAAAAGCTTTACTGAAGTCAAGATGTATGACATCCACTGCTCTTCCCTCATCTACCCACTTTGGTCATCATTTCATAGAAGGCTATCCAATTAGCCAGACAGGCTCTCCCCTTGGTAAATCCATGTTGGCTACTCCTTATAACCCTCTTTTCTTCCATGTGGTTACAGATGACCTCCAGGATGAGCTGCTCCATCATCTTTCCAGGGATGGAGGTGAGGCTGACTGGTCTGTAGTTGCCTGGGTCCTCCTTCTTGCTTTTTTTGAAGACTGGAATGATATTGGCTTTCTTCCAGTCATCAGGCACCTCTCCAGTTCTCCATGACTTTTCAAGGATGATGGAGAGAAGTTCAGCAACAGTATCACCAGCACTCTCAGCACTCATGTATGCACCCCATCAGGGCCCATAGATTTGTATGTCTTCAGTTGGTACAAGAGATCTCTAAACTAAGCTTCATTTGGACTGGATGGTTCAGTGGCATTTATTGGAGAATTTGGCCCTTGAATACTCTTTAAGGAATGCCACTTCTGCTGTGTGCTGTGATTTCTGTCCATTCAAGTAAGTAAAAAAATAATCTAAATAATCACATAATGGCTGTATGAAAATGAAAATCATTTTCTATGGGTACTGCACAGGCCAATTCAGACTCAAGCATAATCTTAATCAAGCTTCTATGAAGTTCATAGAACTTCTTGCTAGCATGAACATAGTTGAAAACTGAGTCATTTAATTTAATTCAAAGTGTTGTAACTGGGCTTTTTACTTCATGAAATAGAACTTCAAAACAAATTAGGGATGGAATAGGGAGGACATAGCAGAAGTCTGTTATCTTTTGTCCAGGAGGAGCAAAACCACCTAGCTGGTGTGATGGCTCAAGGGTAATAAATGAGGTAGGTTTTGCAAGGAGATGTGCACAGTCTGATTAAACTTACCAATAAAGTTTGGGAAAAGCAAAAAGAACAACTACAACAACAAAAAGACAGATTTGACAAGTATTTTAGGGTGATTTAGAACAATTTGCATAGAGGCTTAGTATGACCCAAGCTTGCTTTTGTTCAGTCATGTGAAGCATATGTTTACTTCTGGTCCTAGTGTATTTTGTGGGAGAGAAATAGATGAAGGTGATTTTCTGCAGATTCTTTGTTGTAGATAGTGCCTTTGGAGTGGTCTGATAAGCAGGGTTACACATGATATATTTTTCTGAGGATGATGTCATATTTCATTAAGTCTCCAACAGAGATGATACAATCATTTCACAGAGGGAGCTATATGATGTAATTGCCAGGAAAACCACATGGATCAGTGGCCCAGCAGGTTACATTCAATTCATATTTTATACATTGCTAATATGTCTTTTTTAGGTGTTTTTCTATCTGAAGATGTCACACTGAATAATTTAATATTTTTTTTTAATGCTCAGATGCTTAATTATGAATCTGATTTTTGGGTTGGTTTGGTTTCTTTGTTGGTTTTGTTTGTTTGTTTTTATTGTCATTATTTTAAATAAAGTCATTTAGATGCTTTGTAACTCTGGGAATGTCTGCCTGCTTTCCCTCTTTAAAAGCTTTTGCTGCATTATTAGCATTCTTAGGTATAGACATTTGAACATTTATTTTTTCTCCCAAATGTTAGTGGAACCTTAGATTGACCTCGACTGACTGGACAGAAGGGCAGAGTCCAATGGGATGGCATTTAATAAGTCCAAGTGCCGGGTGCTGCACTTTGGCCACAACAACCCCATGCAGAGCTACAGGCTGTGGTCAGAGTGGCTGGAGAGCTCCCAGACAGAGAGGGACCTGGGGGTGCTGATTGACAGCCGCCTAAACATGAGCCAGCAGTGTGCCCAGGTGGCCAAGAGGGCCAATGACATCCTGGCCTGTATTAGGAATAGTGTGGCCAGCAGGAGCAAGGAGGTCATTGTGCCCCTGTACTCTGCATTGGTTAGGCCACACCTTGAGTACTGTGTCCAGTTCTGGGCCCCTCAGTTTAAGAAGGACATTGAGACACCTGAACATGTCCAGAGAAGGGCAACAAGGCTGGGGAGAGGCCTTGAGCACAAGCCCTGTGAGGAGAGGATGAGGGAGCTGGGATTGTTTAGCCTGGAGAAGGGAAGGATCAGGGGTGACCTCATTGCCCTCTACAACTACCTGAAAAGTGGTTGTAGCCAGGAAGGGGTTGGTCTCTTCTCCCAGGCAACCAACACCAGAACAAGGGGACACAGTCTCAAGCTGCGCCAGGGGAGGTTTAGACTCGAAGTGAGGAGAAAGTTCTTCACTGAGCGAGTCATTCGTCATTGGAATGGGCTGCCCAGGGAGGTGGTGGAGTCACCATCCCTGGAGGTGTTCAAGAGGAGATTGGACATGGCACTTGGTGCCATGGTCTAGTCATGAGGTCTGTGGACACAGGTTGGACTCAATGATCCTTGGGGTCTCTTCCAGCCTTAGCTATACTGTGATACTGTGATTTCTTCCAAAGTTACTTTTTTTCTACTGATCAATCTAATAGATAAAGCATGAACATCTGCTTTGAAGGGTTAAATCTTTCAACAGGGTAAGGGTAAGGGTAAGAAGGAAACCCAGATACTCAGCCAAAAAACATACAACCCACCTGGCATTGCCTGTTATCATTGCCTTCTGCTGTGTGGTACTTGATCGATCCAAAAGCCTGAGTTGTTTCAGTCTCATAATGTAATTTTGGAAAGGATGAAATTCCAAGGCAGTAGGAATTGAGCACCTAAGAAATGTATAGCCCATTCAATTGGTTTAGAAAAACCCATTCCAGAATAGGAAGATGCCCTACAAGGAATGCCACAGACTTTCCTGGCAAAATGGTGTCTCCCTACAGGCTTCCAAGTCTACCGTGTCCTGCCATCGTGAAAATAACATATTGCAATCATTGTCATACTTTAGCTTCAGTTTGGTAGAAGAATGAGTGAGGATCAGTGAGGAGAGGATAGAAATAAATGATGAATCATGGGGAAAAAAAAAACATGAATTTGGGGGTTATTGTTTTTTTAGGGTTTGTGGGGTGTTTTTTTAGGAAGAAAGGTTCCTAAAAGAGGGATAGAGAATGGATAGGATAGGATAGGATAGGATAGGATAGGATAGGATAGGATAGGATAGGATAGGATAGGATAGGATAGGATAGAATTAACCAGGTTGGAAAAGAACTTTGAGATCATTGTGTCCAACCCATCACCCAACACTATCTAATCAACTAAACCACGGCACCAAGCACCCCATCCAGTCTCTTCCTAAACACCTCCAGTAATGGTGACTCCACCACCTCCCCGGGCAGCCCATTCCAATCACTCCTCTATGAAGAATTTCTTCCTAACATCCAGTCTAAACCTCCCCTGGTGCAGCTTGAGACTGTGTCTTCTTGTTCTGGTGCTGGTTGCCTGGCAGAAGAGACCAAGCCCCACCTGGCTACAACCTCCCTTCAGGTAGGTACGGAGAGCAATAAGGTCTCCCCTGAGCCTCCTCTTCTCCAGGCTAACTAACCCCAGCTCTCTCAGCCTCTCCTCACAGGGCTTGTGCTCCAAACCAGCTTTGTTGCCCTTCTCTAGACACATTCCAACAACTCAACATCTTTCCTAAACTGAGGGGCCCAGAACTGAACACAGGACTCAAAGTGTGGCCTAACCAGTGCTGAGTACAGGGGGTTCTCACTGGGTGTGACAGTAGTTTTCCTGGTTTTGTATTATTATTTTTTTCTACTGATACCATTGGGGGTATTTAGAATACATAGAATAAACCAGGTTGGAAGAGACCTTCAAGATCATTGCGTCCAACCCATCAACCAATCCAACCCACCTACCAATCCAACCCACCTAATCAACTAAACCATGGCACCAAGCACCCCTCCTGAACATCTGGTATAACTATATTACTTTTTACCCAGATAGTATTTAGTATTTAAATTTATTTCTTAACTCTGGGAATTGTGCTTTAATAATGGCTAGTGAATGCTTTATGTCTGGCCTGTGGGTGTATGTATAGAGAGAGATACAATATTGCATGGAAAAAAAAGTTCAATAATACTGAAGGATCTTTCAGCTGGAAGAAGAAATGGGAGGAGATGCCAATTATTTCTTTGCTGTCTTTTCAAATGCTGTCTCTCCATTTATTTTTCAAGGATGAAAGGGAATCCATTGTAGGACTCTACCTGGCTTTGTGAAATAATTATTAATTGCAGTCTCAGCAGGTTCCACATTCATTTGAAGAGAAAACATTCTCATCCATAGTCTGCTTGATCTGAAATATCAGGCAGTGCCCTGTCCTGTCACCACAAGTCAGTTTCTCCTGTGTATTGCTCAGCAAAACTGTCTTTCAATTGTATTAAACTTTTTATTGCTTAATTATCCCAGAACCTCTCACCTATTGTTCTTTTACTTTTCCATCTGACTTTAGGGTTAATTGAGTGCTCACAAATGTGAAAAGCTACTGATACTTTTCTGAGCCAGACTTGTGGCTTGCACAGCCCTTATGCATTCTGCTAATACACGACTGTTCTGTTCCATTGCCTTCCTTCTGTTTGTTAGACATTACTAACTAGTAACTACTTAGGTACTACTTAGTAGTTACTAGTTAGTAGTTATGGGTAGTTACTGGTTACTAGTTACTAGTAGTAGTTACTAGCTAGTATTACTAGTTAGTAGTAACTAGTAACTAGTTAGTAGGATGTAAACAAGCAGGACCACATCATTATTTCCCTCACTCAGTTTTTAATGAGGATAATTGCTCTTTAGTGGTTTTGCCTAGGTAATGATTGGGTTAAGTAAGATTTGATCCTCTAGAACAAAGACTAGTGGAAGTAAAATTGTTCCCACATGTAAACAAAGTAGAAACTGAATTCAGACTTTTACAAAATTGTGCTGGACTCTTTATTTTCTGGTCCTTCCTTCCTGTCTTGCCTTATGTCAAGCAAACTCAGTTCTGCCTTTCCAGCTGATCCCTCACTCTAGATTCTTATCATCAGCACTTCCTCTTGCATGTACATTCAGAGAACAATAGCACCTCTTCTCCGTACGTGTTCAGTTGCACTGATCAGTTCTTCTTGCCCTCTGTTTTTGCTCTGGGTATTTGCCCCTCTCTCTCCTGCCTTGTTTCTTTTCATCTTTCCAAGCTGCCATGTTTCTGAGATTATGCAAACAAAAGTATAAATCACTCAGGTTCTTTCTCTAAGGTGATTGCTTTTGGGATCTTCTTCAGAGGCCTAGAAAACAAAAACTTTATTTCACATCCAGCCTGTGATCATAAAGGAGGGTACTCATGTTGTATGGGTTTTAGAAGTAGATAGATGCCCATCCTGATTTCTCTTTTCATTAAGAAAAGGATCAGCAGCATGTCCCAGTGGCATCTTTCAGTGTTGTACATTCATTTTAGGTGCCCAATCTTAGATTATGAGGCTTTGCAAATGTGGAATATTTCCAAATTACTCAGTACCTGATGTCCACCAAGGTTCACACCTCTTACTTACTAAACCAAAAAATGGAGCCTTACTCTAACAGACATCTCCCTGTAAGACCATATATGCAGGACAAGACAGCTCCCAACTTCTGCAGCCTTCAACTGCAGTGGCTAGTGTCAACACTCATTTTCCTAGCAAAGCAGGTTAACATAAACATGGGAGTGACGCTGATCTTGCTGCATTCTTGTTCATAGAATCATAGAATCAACAAGGTTGGAAAAGGCCTCAATGATCATCAAGTCCAACCTATGTTCTTTGGCAATACACAATCTGATATTGGAAAGCATTACTCCAGTCACATTTTGTATGCTTTTGAAAGTTATATGTCATATTACTTGATGCTGAATTATGGAAATGACTAGATGCTGAATTAAGGAAATTCCCTAGGTATAGAAATGAAAATTAACATTTTTAAATGGGGGGAAGAGGGAAGGTGGTGGGAGGAGGTAAGGGGACACAGTCTCAAGCTGCACCAGGGAAAGTTTAGGCTCAAGTTGAGGAGAAAGTTCTTCACTGAAAGAGTTGTTTGCCATTGGAATGGGCTGCCCAGAGAGGTGGTGGAGTCACCATCACTGGAGGTGTTTAAGAAGAGACTTGATGGGGTGTTTGGTTGATTAGATAGTGTTGGATGATAGGTTGGACTGGATGATCTCAAAGGTCTCTTCCAATCTGGTGTTCAAGAGGAGATTGGACAAGGCACTTGGTGCCATGGTTTAGTCATGAGATCTGTGGTGACAAGTTGGACTTGATGATCTTTGAGGTCTCTTCCAACCTTGGTGATTCTGTGATTCAGAGGTAGTATGGTTGTTCTTTTATACTGTCATCAGAAGTACAAGTTGTGATGAAACTCAGCTTACAAAATGTCAGCAGTCCAAATTATTCTGAAACACAAACACACAAGTTTTAATCTAGCTGTTCTAGTGTCCACAATATTAACCCGTTTTTCACATCATACTTACTCTTTGGTAAACTGACTCACCTGTACTCAGAAGTGAGCTAGAGCTGGCATTTGTGTTTAAACCTTGCCTCTCCAATTTCAAACTTGTCTTTTTTTTAGTTCTTGAAAATTACATTGGGACCAGCTGGACAGCATATTTACTTAGAAGTAGATTCATTATTCATTTCTGATTGCTCACATTTAGGTGAGCACAGTTCCTTATGAAGTAAATGGCTTTTCTAGGTAATGTAAGTAAAAATATTAGGAAAAGGTGACAATCTGCTCTCTCTTCATCAATATTTCCTTCTGATATTTCTGGATGTAAATCAGTTTCTTCATTATTTTTACCCAAGGGTCATTCTGACAGTCACTGTCCATTACCTTGGTCAGAGCTGGACACTAATCACAGTTGCTTTAGAAACTGCTTGTCTATCAAATCCTTTCAAATGTAATTACTGTGTTTTCACACTGAATGAAGAATTATCCTGTCTCTTTCCCATTTTAACCTTGTGCAAACTTTTGTGTTTGTTTAAATACCCATGTTCTCCTGCTCATGGTCTGTCCATCTTGTTTTAGTGAATTTCATCTTTAATGATCAGAAATAAAAATGGCTTGCTCTAGAGCAAGAGGTAAGGACAGAAATTAGAAGATGGCAAGGATGTTGTATTCTGTTTGATTTTTATGATGAAGTCTCTGATTTCTTTGAAGCTGATTGCTCAATTTATGCTTTTATGAGAACTGAAATCAAGTGATTACTTTGAAAATATGTCTTGATGGATATGGCTGTGCAAAATGCAGTCGCCATCATTTCCTCACACCTATTATCTGTAGTTAGTTCTCTTCAGAAGAGCAAAAAAAGGGCTATCTTCTGTTTAGATTATGATTTTTTTTTCCCTCTGATATTTTTCTCAGGCAGAGACCGTCAACTAAAGAATGGACCTACGTGTAACTGCAGACCTCCACCTCATGAAGCTCTAAGGTACAGAACAGTGTGGAGTTGCCATCATTGGAGGTGTTTAGGAGGAGACTTGATGGGATGCTTGGTGCCATGGTTTAGTTGATTAGATGGTGTTGGATGATGGGTTGGACGTGATGATCTTGAAGGTCCCTTCCAACCTGGTCTATTCGATTTGATTTGATTTGATTCGATTCTATATGATACGAATTTTTCCAGTCAGACCTGGATTAATATACTCCACAACACTGTAAGTCACTCAATAACTTCTGAAACATTTATGGAATTTCTTAAAATAGCTTCACTATTTGGTTACAATTAGCAGTTTTAATAGTACTTCTTTCTCTTTTATTGTAGGATATTTCCTTTAAAGACTTGCCATCTTGTTGAGCTCTTTCTGGTCATGGCACTAATTATAAGACAGAGGTATTCCTTTGTTCAATAGCTTGCAAGAAAAAGTGATTTAGGCAGAGGCACTTAGCACAGAAAACTCATAAAATTTCATGTAAATAAGCAGTTAGAGAACAGCAGATGTTTTTAGATTGCATTGGTAAATGCTGCAGTGTTATAGGCCAATCAATAGAGGTAATGCTAATTGTGATGTAGTTTTGTCAAAATTATGCTTTTTCTTGGAGTTAATTTCTGATTTTCTTCATTTTCCATAGAGTAATTCTGCAAACCTGGTGTCTTTTGGAATTCATGCCTGCTAATGGAAAGCTGGATTAATTTGGGTGTTAATCTGGCTCAACTATATTAAAACAGACTTCAATAAGGTTGATGGAAAAGTGCATCAGATATTTACAGAAGACTTGGAGGTTGGGATTTTTTTTTCCCCATGGTATTCTGTGAAGTTGCTTGGCTCAGTATCACCCAACTAATGTTTAAGAACTTTCAAAGTCTGAAGTTCTTGAAATTCTAATTCTAATCTCATGCATTTGTACAGTCACATAATGCTGTTGGCTTTGGAAGCTTAGCTGTTGAATTGGGAAGCAAATTGGATTTTTTGCTATGGAAAATAGCATGAATTTTTTTGCCATTTGATTTCTGAAATGCTTTAATTTAAAATATGTGTTTCTAATGTGTTGTTTAAACTTTCTCATAAGATCTTTGGGACAGAGGGAGTGCTGTTTTTTCGTTGTGTACAGTACTTGGCAGAGTGGAGCCTTTTCAAGGCGATACTAATTAAAGCTCTTCTGTGAAGTCAAAGGGGTACTTTTTAAATAGGTCATTTTATCCTACTCTGCTCTTCTGGTGACTCAAATGCCATTTTGTAGGCCTTTTGTTTGTCTGTTTATAATACAGTACAAAAATGTGGTAATATAATAGAGAGGATCATATGAGAGACACCCAAAAAAGGATCCCCAAAAAATCTTTGAGACAATTGTGATGATGAGAGCAAAATGTCACTAATTCATTAAAAAACAATATTACACTTATAAAATGTCAATATTTTCATCCTTCTACCCCACTGTGCATATACCTATGCCACACATACAGATCACAAGTTGTTCATCTCAGTTGTTCACATCTAAAAGAAACCCCAGTGCAGTTTGTCTGGATCTGCACCAGTTCAGCACTTGGCCCATTGATTTAGCACACCTCTGTTTTATACACACACTTCTGTTTACACCTGCTCAGATGGCAATCCTGCTACTGAAGTCTGACATTTCACAGCCTGTATAACAGCACATTTATTTTTTCTGATAAATACTTGTTCAGAATGTTTCCCTTTCTGTCCTCTTTTATTGGAAGAAAATGTTATTATGCAACTGCTTGCATCCATATGACAGTGACAAAAAGAGAGAATATTGCTCTGGCTTCAACATACTGCCTGAAAAATGAACTGAAAATATTCTCTTTGGTGAGACTGCCAGTCTGAATTTTTGTCCTGGTTTGAGGCCAGGCAGACCCTCTCTTGCCCCTGAAAGGGGCAAAAGGATGACACTCACACAAATGGATTGCAAAAGTGACGGAAGGTTTAAATGGAAAAGCAGTAAGTGTTTTACAGAAGCCACAAGCTCAGTGACAAAATAATCCCAAAGCACACAGAGTCCCCTGTAGCACACTCCCAAACACTTCCCATCTCCCCACCCGAGGGTATACCCAAAATCCCCAGGGCTCTTTCTATCCCCCCACTGCTAAGCTATTCTCAACTGGCTAGGTCTGAGACTGCTCCCCACCCCCACCCCCACCCCTCCTCCTGGCATTAGGCCTAGCCAGGACTTAAGATACTCCCCCACTGTTACCCAATAGGGAGCATTTCCCATGGGACCAGAGAGGGAAGAAAGAGGAAGAGAATGACTTTGCAGATGGATTTATAGGGTGCAGGATATTATGGGTATGAAATATGCTGTTTCCTGGGTTGGACCCTCTGGACCCTCTGGAGGTGTAGCTTATGTGGCAGGAACAGGAGGCACACGGCCTAAACTGCCACACTTTTTAATGTTGCTTGTACAAACACTGGTTCTGATGAAGGGAGGCTCTTTTTCATACCTGCATCATCAGTCCGAAATCATCTCATTAGCCTAATGACACCAAAGAAAATGAGAGTTAACAAAGCTGATTGGATCAGGAGGCATCAGTGTCATTCTTACCTGGACAGTGGTGGACAAATACAGACTGTGTATTGACAAGGAGGTCATCTCCAAATTTCAAGATGCTGGAGAATAGAATAGAATTAACCAGGTTGGAAAAGACCTTTAAGATCATTGAGTCTAACCTATCAACCAACACTATTTAATCAACTAAACCATGCAAACAAGCACCCCATCCAGTCTCTTCCTAAACACTGCCAGTGATGGTGACTCTACCACCTCCCTGGGCAGCCCATTCCAATGGCCAATCACTCTTTCTGGGAAGAACTTCTTCCTAACATCCAGCCTAAACCTCCCCTGGTGCAGCTTGAGGCTGTGTCCATGCTGGTTGCCTTGGAGAAGAGACTAACCCCCACCTGGCTACAACCTCACTTCAGGTGGTTGTAGACGGTCTCCTGAGCCTCCACCTCTCCAGGCTAAGCAACCCCAGCTCCCTCAGCCTCTCCTCACAGGGCTTGTGCTCCAAACCCCTCACCACCTTTGTTGCCCTTCTCTGGACACATTCCAGTAAGTCAACATCTTTCCTAAACTGAAGAAAGGTTTGGTTTAGATTTTCACCTGAGATTTTAACACTGCCACTCTCTGTGTATCCCTCTGAAGTCTTTCTTAACACAGTCTGATGCTATTTAGATTAAAAATGCCATTCACGTTTGGATACAGCTAAACCTCCAGTGTCCCCTTCTGCCAGTGTTAAGTTATCACAAACATGGCTCTATCGACTGGGATGAAATAAGTCTTTCTTGTATTACTAGGATTATTGGCAAAATGGCCCTCTGCTAGTACTGGAATTGCCTCCCTTAGACGTACTGACTGATAAAGCATAGAAGTTTCTGAATAACTGAAATCTACAATACATTGATAAGTAATATTTCTCTCTCCTGGGCTATACCAGGCATTTTAAGCCAGAGAGGGGCTATTTTATAGCTATTTTGTCCCAGATGAGGACTTCTGGGCAGGCAAAAATGTATGGAGTGACAGATACGGAGTGAGGTGCAATAATCCTGAGACAGCGTTCGCTTGGAAAGCTTCCAGATTAGTCTTACATTTTAAAGCCTAAGATCATCAAACCTGAGACTAGAGCTAAAGAGAGTTCCATATGCTCACAGACAATAGATTTGAGCTGTTTTTTTCAGCCAAGAAAACAACTGAGTGCCAGTTAGTTGCTGCCCTTTAGACTCCTGCAGCTGGGGAGCATGTCATGAAACTGTTGTTGTCTCCTTGGTGTGGCCTCTGACAAGGAGAGGAGTGACCTTCTCCACCACCCTGCAAGAAGAGACACTGGTGTGGGAAAGTGAGACAGGGAAAGACCTGGCTATAACATTTCCTCCAAGTGCTCTCCATTTGAAAATCTTTGCCAAATACCTGGATGGATCTAGAAGGAAGAAAGTTAAAGGTCAAGTTTGAAAAGCATCTACCAATCTCACTCTTTTGTTTGTTTGTTTTATTTCAGGCCTGATTTTGCCATAGGTGGGGAGGCAGAGGGGGTTGTATGGCTTTTTCTTTGGTCACAGAGCATGTTATTGGTAATACAGCTGTACCCCCAATTCACATTCTGACAGCCTCAAATGTTCCTCCTTACCTATCCCTGCATGTGTCAAAACAAGTGACTCAAAGGCATGGATCAAAACTCTTTACAGAGCTGTTGGTTCCAGTCTCAATTTTCACATAAATTTAGATATAAACAGGCCACTCTATATGAATATATTCCTATGTATAGTCTATATTTACCACAGTCTTTTCTGGAATGGGGACAGATCCTGAGCACACCTCCTTGAAATTTGAAAGACAATGTTATCACCAAGAATTTACCACTTCCTAATAACAAGGTTCATGTCTGTCTGTGCTTTTCCTCAGGAAGATACTTTCAGAAGTATTTTAGGATTCAGCAGAGATTAAATTAATCTAAAAGTGATAGAATGTAATAGAGGATTATGTTATCTCAGTGATGCAACTTCACTGCAGTCAGTTCTTTTCAGGGTGTTTTGGATCTTGCAAAACCCCCAAAATGCCTGCATTTTAATAGACTTTTCTGGAAGAGTAAAGGAAATGCACAGGATACAAGCGACCTTAAATCTTTATATGAATCTTTGCCTTCTGCGTGACCGTGGCAGTACTACAACAAACTGCTTCATTTTATCCCAAGTGATTAAATATTATTCCAGCCTTTTCAGGCCCAGCCTAATGATAGAGGATTACATCCAGGAGGAGAGCCTGTGTTGGGGAGCCTGTCAGAGATGCTTTGCTTGCTTCAAGAATACACAAGCTCTCAGTTCACAGAAAATGGCTAACTAACCCTTTTTTCCCAGCAGCAGCTTGTTACAGAGGAATTTTGCCAACAGTTCAGAAGCAGTCACGTGGTGCCCATACCAGCTAGGATTCCTGTTTTCTCAAAACAGGTCCAGGACTGCAAAATCCTCATGAAGGTATTTTCTGTGAAGGTTCCCTGAGGAAAGCAGGTAGGGAAACTTTGACAGCATCAGCCTCTTCAATTGTTCCTTCATGGATGTATATGTCTCTCACAGTTGGAATTTTGGAGTTCAAAAATACAGTAACAATAAGAGAAACTGATGTTAATCTCCACAGACCCCATTAGCTCAACAACTTGCTCAGTCTCTAATGTGTGATAGCAGGGTGCAAGAGAGGTTGCTAGGGTGTTAGCTTGGCTTCCTGTGTATCTTTTAGCCTTAGCAGCTATGCAAAAATGCCAACATAACTCAGAAGTAATTGTTGCACTGTTATAATCAGAATTGCTGCACTTTGTCAGCTCATTAGGAAGGCAAATATATCTCATTTACAAAGGAACTTTTTTTTGGCTGATGATTAAAGTACAGGACTGAAAGTCAGTTACCTAAGATCATGTTCCCATTTCTGTTGTGCTTGAGGGTTTTGTGGGGTTTGGTTTGTTTTGTTGGGGTTTTTTTGTTTTTTATGTCTGTGAAAACTTTGATTAATCATACTGTGCCTCAGTTTCCTTTCAGGTCCCAGGAAGATAACATGTTGGAAGCCTTTGATTGACAAATTTAATGTCTGTCAGATGCTTTGAGATGTTTAGATTAAAGGGTCTCTTGAAGTGTAAATTACAGAGGTAAACATGGCTGAGGTGGAAGTATCCTATTCTTATTTTGGTGTCAGCTGTTGCCAGTCTTTTAAAGGATTTTTTGTGAAAGCCTGTCTGGCAGCACTGGGTAATGTTCTGTTTGATTTCATTTATGGGGAGAGACACATGTTTTGCTAGGAAGCCATTTATTTGTTTCCTTTTCCCTGTAAGGAACCTATTTTTATGGAGCCTTTGAGGAATCCTATAAGTAGGACATAAAATGCTCTATTGTATATGAGTAGTCTGGGTAAAATTATTGAGGTAACTTTGCTGCATGAAGCTGATTCGGGTCAAAAAGTTAATATTTAAGTTCAGGTGCTTACAGCTGCAAGTATGCTAAGTCTACACTTGGTTATAACTCTGTTAAAAGTTGTGGTGTTTTTCTTCCTAAAAGTGACCTCAAAGTGTACATTCAAGGTGTCTTTCTCCCTCCTGAGCCATCCACTTTCTCAAGTCATCAGCTGCCACTTCAGTTGGGTGGGATCCTCTTTATCCCTTCACAAGAGAAGCTTAGGGAGGAAGTTGTTCAGTGATTTCCTTTCTGACATAGTATGGTCCCATCTTCCCTTCCCTTCCCTTCCCTTCCCTTCCCTTCCCTTCCCTTCCCTTCCCTTCCCTTCCCTTCCCTTCCCTTCCCTTCCCTTCCCTTCCCTTCCCTTCCCTTCCCTTCCCTTCCCTTCCCTTCCCTTCCCTTCCCTTCCCTTCCCTTCCCTTCCCTTCCCCTACCCTCCCCTCCCCTCCCCTTCCCTTCCCCTCCCCTCCCCTCCCCTCCCCTCCCCTCCCCTCCCCTTCCTCTTCACAGAGGTGTTCTGTCTCTCATCATTTTTGTGGACATCCTCTGGACTCATTCCAACAGGTCTGTGTTTTTCTCATGCTGAGGACTCCAGAGCTGGACACAATACAACAAGTAGAGTCTCAGCAGAGTGGAGTAGAGGGACAGAATCACCTCCCTTGACCTGTTGGCCACGTTTGTTATGATGCAGCCCAGAACACAGTTGGCTTTCTAGGCTGCAGGAACACAATATCAGCTCATATCCAGTTTTTTATACGCCTAAATCCCCAAATGCTTCTCCACAGGGCTGCTTTCAAGCACCTCATTCCCCAGCTAGTGTTGGTATTGGATATTGCCCAGATGCACATGCAGAATGTTTCACTTGGCCTCGTTGAACCTCATGAGGTTCATATGGGAACACTTTTTGAGTTTGTCCAGGTCCCTCTGAATTGCATCCTGTCCCTCAAGCCCACTGGTGTCATTACTTCAACCTTCATATACCTACAGTAACTCTTGGAAAACTGAAAATGGCAGATATTTTATATAAGGGGAAGAGCTTCATTACGTTTCATGAATGAACTCTTCATTTCTAGAGTTTACACAGCATTAGGAGAGAGGGGGAAAAAACAGTCTTAATCAACCAAAAGGGATTTCACATGAGGGTAAAGGATATGTAAATTAGTCTTAGCCTGTTTTATCAGAGGCTTTTTCATCATGTCTGCATGATGTTGGGAGAGGCTGGCAACTGGGAGAAGATATTGATCTAGCATTGTTTTAACTGGATCTTTATTTAATGCCTTTGATTTAGGTGCATTACTGTGAAGAAATAATTACAATTTATTAACCAAAGCCTTTTTTCAACAAGCCACAGTGATGAGCACATAGGCATGTACACAGCACAAGACAATCTTCTAGCTATACATGAGTGGCCAGGTGGAAAGGGACCTGGGGGTACCAGTCGATAGTAGGCTGAACATGAGCCAGCAGTGTGCCCAGGTGGCCAAGAAGGCCAATGGCATCCTGGCCTGCATCAAGAACAGTATGGCCAGCAGGAGCAGGGAGGTCATTCTGCCCCTGCACTCAGCACTGGTTAGGTCACACCTTGAGTCCTGTGTCCAGTTCTGAGCCCCTCAGTTTAGGAAAGATGTTGACTTGCTGGAACATGTCCAGAGAAGGGCACCAAAGCTGGTGAGGGGTTTGGAGTACAAGCCCTATGCAGAGAGGTTGAGGGAGCTGGGGTTGCTTAGCTTGGAGAAGAGGAGGCTCAGAGGAGACCTTATTGTTCTCTACAACTACCTGAAGAGAGGATGTAGACAGGTGGGGTTGGTCTCTTCTCCCAGGCAACCTGTTACAGAACAAGAGGACACAGTCTCAAGCTGCACCAGGGGAAGTTTAGTCTGGATATTAGGAAGAAATTCTTCATAGAGAGAGTGATTGCCCATTGGAATGGGCTGCCCAGGGAGGTGGTGGAGTTGCCATCATTGGAGGTGTTTAGGAGGAGACTTGATGGGGTGCTTGGTACCATGGTTTAGTTGATTAGATAGTGTTGGATGATAGGTTGGACACGATGATCTCGAAGGTCTCTTCCAACCAGGTCTACTCTACTCTATTCTATTCTATTCTATTCTATTCTATTCTATTCTATTCTATTCTATTCTATTCTATTCTATTCTATTCTATTCTATTCACCAAACAGGGTTCTGCAGGGATGAGTTCAACTACATGGACTTCATGTGCCTTTTAGCTAGAGGTCAGCACTTTGTAGGAGGAAGTCAGTATGCCATCCTCCAAGTTCACAGGTCATATTGACTGTCATATTTGAAAGGTGATAAGTAATATCTGCAGTATTAACTTTAATCTGCCCATTGGACATCACTGTCTGTAATAATTACTATCAGCTAGCAATGTCTCATGGCATGATGTCCTATTGATTATGATAAAACCTTGCACTCTTCTACTTTTGTACCCCTAGAATTTATCAGGGAGATGTTAAATTCTCAGGAGTCTGCCTCTGCCTTAACCTTTAAAAAGAAGACAGGCTAAGGATCCAAGGAGCACTTGAAGACCACTGTATTTCAAAGCAAGCAAGGTTAAAAGTAGCTATATCAGCAGGAGAGATAAGGATGCTTAGTATCCAAAGGAATTTGGTCTTCTCATTGAATTATTTGATCTAATTCAGCTGAAGATTTTTCTAGCTGAAGCACTGGTAACATGCTTTTTTTTTTTCCACTGCGGAAATTTGCTGTTGTTGAATAATAACTGCAACTTTTCCCTTGGAGGAGAGCAGACAGTAATGGGGATCCTCCTTTACTTATTCACTTAGTTTCATAAGAATTTGCTTATATTCAAAAACTGTAAGGAGAAGGATAGAAAGGTGTAAGTGAATAGTTACATTTGCACACATTTTGATGCTAAACATCTTAGACTAGACTAGACTAGAATAGACTAGAATAGAATAGAACAGGTTGGAAGAGACCTTCAAGATCATCACGTCCAACCTATCACCCAACACCACCTAATCAACTAAACCATGCAGCCAAGCACCCCATCAAGTCTCCTCCTGAACACCTCCAATGATGGGGACTCCACCACCTCCCCAGGCAGCCCATTCCAATGGGCAATCACTCTCTCTGTATAGAACTTCTTCCTAACATCCAACCTAAATCTCCCCTGGTGCAGCCTGAGACTGTGTCCTCTTGTCCTGGTGCTGCTTGCCTGGGAGAAGAGACCAACCTCCACCTGTCTACAACCTCCTTTAAGGTAGTTGTAGAGAGCAAGGTCTCCCTTCAGCCTCCTCTTCTCCAGGCTAAGCAACCCCAGCTCCCTCAGCCTCTCCTCATAGGGCTTGTGTTCCAAACCCCTCACCAGCTTTGTTGCCCTAAGCTGTTGTCATAAGCTGTTGTTGCCCTTTGTAGTCATAAGCTAAGGAATCCAGGCTAAAACTTAAAAGTGCAGCATTAACAAAAAGTGTTCTAAAACCACAACAAGGTAATTTTGATAGGAATATACCTAATGTGTTTCTTGCAATCTCCACTGAAAGATTTGACGTTGGTCAAAGATAGGAAGATAGGAAGCATCTCCACCTTCTGCTGTCCCTTGTCTTAAGAGCATGCAAGACCACAGAACAGAACATTTGGTCCAGCACTTACATGTTTTTCATGCCTTGTATAGAGTCAATAAGTGTAAGAGTCTGTTGTTATTCCATTTTGCTTTTGCAAAGTCCTGAAGGAAAAGTCAGGACTGTTATGAAATTCATTATAATCACAAGTGTCAGTGTGTCTGGAGTAGCTGTGGAAAATGCTGAGTCCTCCAGGGAATGTTTAATTCAGTTGTTTCATTTGTTCTAGCTATTTAGATTGTCCCTTGTCTGGATTTCTTTCTCTATTTGCTACACCTTCAAAGCAAATACATATCTCAGCGTCTTAACAGCTGACAGCTCTCTTGGGCTTAACAGGAGAAACACATTTTTCTCCTGCACCCCCTTTCCTGTGAATAACTTAAACACAGTGATGCGTTCTCTTAGGCTTTTGTTTTCTAATGAAATATTAAAGAATCAGATGCAAATTCTTTAGAGTGGGGTTCCTGTCATTATGTATTTTTGTCTGTAGAGCACCTCAGTATTTGTCTTTGGAATTAAACAAACAATTCAGTCTTATATCTGATAAAGCACAGCAAATAATAATGATTAATCAGAAAAAAATAACATAAATTGTAATCTTCAGTCTAGCTTTAAGAAATATCTCCAGCTGTCTCAGGATTACTAAAACCTGTTTCTTCTTTCCATGTAAATGAGTTGTTTACAGATAGGAAATTTAAATCACTCAGGATTTTCACCGAGTTTTTGTAGGGTTTTTAGCATGCTGCATTAAAATAATCCCAGCTATTCTTCTAACTCTGGTGAACAGGTGGACTTTTCCTTTTTGGTTCAGTGAGATATTTGTCTCAGTGGTATATTGTGATATCTTTCCCAGATTTGTAGCATTTTATGTTTAGTTCTGCTGTTCAGTTACAAGAATTTCCTTGAGGACTTCTGGAGGGAAAGTTGTATGAGGAAAGGCTGAGGGAGCTGGGGTGGTTTGGCTCAGAGAGGAGGAGACTTACAGGGGACCTTATCACTCTCTACAACTACCTAAAAGGAAGTTGTAGTCAGGTGGGAGTCAGACTCTTCTTCCAGGCAACGAGTGACAGGACAGGGGAGCATGGTATGAAGCTGCACCAGGGAAGGTTTAGGTTAGATATTAGGAAGCACATTCTCACAGAAAGGCTGGAGTGCCTGGGAGTGCCCAGGGAGATGGTGGAGACACCATCGCATGGTTTAGCTGTTGTCATGGTGTTAGGTCATAGGCTGGACTTGATGATCTCAGAGGTCTTTTGCAGCCTCAATAATTCTGTGATTCTGTGATTCTGTCTCCAGGTTATAAAAAACAATCCTTCAGTGTTTCCTTACTGGATCCTGAAGGTGTTAAGAATGAATGCTACCTGAGTTTTATTTTTACCAAGCTGTTACATGATCATGTATCTCTCCAGTACATCAGCAAAAGGCTACAAAAATTGCAGGATGCTGAAATTCATACATCTAAAAACATAATTTAGCTCAGTTTGTAAGGGACAGCTTGATTTTGCTCTTCTTCTCTGGTAAAAATGCTGTCCACTTCTGAACATGAAAGCATTGCAACCAGAGACAAAATCTGCCTTTCTTAAGTTTTGGTTAGATATCTTTTCCATCTTTTGGCTGATAGCTTCATAGAATAGAATCATGGAATCAACAAGGTTGGAAAAGACCTCAAAGATCATCAAGTCCAACCTGTCACCACAGACCTCATGCCTACTAGACCATGGCACCAAGTGCCATGTCCAATCCCCTCTTGAACACCTCCAGGGACGACAACTCCACCACATCCCTGGGCAGCCCATTCCAATGGCTAACAACTCTCTCAGTGAAGAACTTTCACCTCACCTCGAGCCTAAACTCCCCCTGGTGCAGCTTGAGACTGTGTCCTCTCGTTGTGGTGCTGGTTGCCATATCATATGAGTAAGTCCTTACAGCTGAATACAGTGTTGCAATTCACAGTGTGGTATGTATCTGTGATAAATTGAGAACAAGGCTGTTTCTGCCAGTCCAAAATCTGGTGGCAGAACCGGAGGTCTCAGTGAATGGTACCAAACTCCACAATATATCCTCAAGGTCACATCAAACATCCTGACTGCAGAATAAATTGCAAATTTTATTTCCAGCTAATAGACTCAAAATCAGCCTTGCAATGTTTATAGAATACATAGAATACATAGAATACATAGAATAAACCAGGTTGGAAGAGACCTTCAAGATCATCGCGTCCAACCCATCAACCAATCCAACTCCGCCCAAGCAACTAACCCACAGCACCAAGTACCCCGTCAAGTCTTCTCCTAAAAACCTCCAGTGATGGCGACTCCACCACCTCCCCAGGCAGCCCATTCCAATGTGCAATCACTCTTTCTGTATAGAACTTTTTTCTAACATCCAGCCTGTATCTCCCCTGGCGCAGCCTGAGACTGTGTCCTCTTGTTCTGGTACTGCTTGCCTGGGAGAAGAGACCAACATCCGTCTGTCTACAACCTCCCTTCAGGTAGTTGTAGAGAGTAATAAGGTCACCCCTCAGTCTCCTCTTCTCCAGGCTAAGCAACCCCAGCTCCCTCAGCCTCTCCTCATAGGGCTTATGTTCCAAACCCCTCACCAACTTTGTTGCTCTTCTCTGGACTCGTTCCAGCAAGTCAACATCCTTCCTAAACTGAGGGGCCCAGAACTGGACACAGTACTCGAGGTGCGGCCTAACCAGTGCAGTGTACAGGGGCAGAATGACCTCCCTGCTCCTGCTGGCCACACTGTTCCTGATGCAGGCCAGGATGCCATTGGCCCTCTTAGCTGCCTGGGCACACTGCAGGCTCATGTTCAGTCTACCGTCGACCAGCACCCCCAGGTCCCTCTCAGCCTGACTGCTCTCCAGCCACTCTGACCCTAGCCTGTAGCTCTGCATGGGGTTGTTGTGGCCAATGTGCAGAACCCGGCACTTGGATGTGTTAAATCTCATGCCGTTGGACTCTGCCCATCTGCCCAGCCTGTCGAGGTCCCTCTGCAGAGCCTCTCTACCCTCCAGCAGATCAACTCCTGCGCCCAGCTTGGTGTCGTCAGCAAATTTACTGATGATGGACTCGATGCCCTCGTCCAGATCATCAATAAAGATGTTAAAGAGCAAGGGGCCCAGTACTGATCCCTGGGGCACACCACTGGTGACTGGCTGCCAGCTGGATGTGGCACCATTCACTACCACTCTCTGGGCTCGGCCCTCCAGCCAGTTCCTAACCCATCTCAGTGTGCTCCCATCCAAGCCATGGGCTGACAGCTTGGCCAGGAGTTTGCTATGGGGAACGGTGTCAAAGGCCTTGCTGAGGTCCAGGTAGACCACATCCACAGGCCTCCCCACATCCACCAGGCGGGTCACCTGATCATAGAAGGAGATCAGGTTGGTCAGGCAGGACCTGCCCTTCCTAAACCCATGCTGGCTGGGCCTGATCCCTTGGCCATCCTCTAAGTGTTGTGTGATTGCACTCAGGATGACCTGCTCCATAATCTTTCCTGGCACTGAGGTCAGGCTGACAGGCCTATAATTCCCTGGCTCATCCAACCGGCCCTTCTTGTGGATGGGTACCACGTTGGCCAGCTTCCAGTCAGCTGGGATCTCTCCAGTGAGCCAGGACTGATGAAAAATAATGGAGAGTGGCTTGGCCAGCTCATCTGCCAGCTCTTTCAGCACCTTAGGATGGATCCCATCTGGTCCCATGGACTTGTGGGGGTCCAAGCTGCTGAGGAGAGCTCCTATCACTTGCTCATGGAACACAGGGAAACCATGCAGCTCCCTGGCTCCCTCTGCCAGTTCTGCAGGCCAGCTGTCTGGTAGACGTTCTTTCCAGCTAGTAAAAACTGAGGTAAAGAAGGTGTTAAGTACCTCTGCCTTTTCCTCATCCTGTGTTACAACATTTCCTTCCATGTCAACCAAGGAGTGGAGGTTGTCCCTGCCCTTCCTCTTGCTATTAATATATTTATAGAAGGACTTTTTGTTGTCCTTCACATCAGAGGCCAGTTTAAGTTCCAAATATGCTTTTGCCTCCCTAATTTTCCTCCTACATGCCCTAGCAACCTCTTTAAACATTCCATGGGTTGCCTCACCTTTCTTCCAAAGATTATACACCCTCTTTTTTTCCCTTAGTTCGATTAAAAGTTCATTACACAGCCAGGCTGGCCGTCTGCCCCGGCGGCTCCTCTTCCGGCACATTGGCACAGCCTGCTCCTGAGCCTTCATCAGCTCTTTCTTGAAGCAGGTCCAGCCCTCCTGGACCCCTTTATTTTTAAGGGCTTTCTCCCAAGGAACCCTCTGAATTATTTCCTTGAGCAACCTGAAGTCCGCCCTCCGGAAGTCCAGAGTGGAGGTCTTCTTGCTGGCCCTCTTAGCTTGACTGAATACTGAAAATTCTATTATTTCATGATCACTGGCCCCTAAACAGCCTCCGACCACCACATCACCCACCAGCCCTTCCCTGTTGGTGAAGAGGAGGTCAAGCATAGCCTTGCCCCTGGTAGGCTCACGCAGCACCTGGGATAAGAAGCTGTCCTCTATGCAGTCTAAGAACCTCCTAGACTGCCTCCTCTCTGCTGTGTTGAGATCCCAGCAGATGTCAGGCAGGTTGAAGTCGCCCATAAGGACAAGGTCAGGAGATCTTGAGACAGCCTTAAGCTGTCTATAGAATGCTTCGTCGACATCATCCTCCTGGTTGGGTGGTCTATAACAGACTCCAACCAGGATGTCTGCCCTACCGGTCTTCCCTCTAATTCTTGCCCACAAGCATTCAACCTGATTGTCCCTAATCTCTAGCTCAATGGCATCTAGTGCCTCCCTGATGTACATGGCCACCCCTCCACCCCTTCTTCCTTGTCTATCTCTCCTGAAAAGCCTGTAGCCATCAATTGCAGCACTCCAGTCATGTGAGCTATCCCACCATGTCTCCGTGATGGCAACTACGTCATAACTTTCCTGCTGCAACAAGGCTTCCAGCTCCTCTTGTTTGTTTCCCATGCTTCGTGCATTAGTGTACATGCACCTCAGCTGGGCTGCTGGTTTGGCCTCTGACCCTAGCTTACTGCCCCCAGACTCTTGCCTGAGGGGACTAGTTTCAGCCCCTCCCCCCTTCGAAACTAGTTTAAAGCCCTGTCGATGAGAGCTGCCAGTTCCCTCCCCAGAATCTTTTTCCCTTTGGGGGACAGGCCATTCTCATATACTGTGACCTTTCCCCTTCTTTGGGACAGATGTACTCCATCTGTTGCCAGGTGGCCTGGTGCAGTAGAAATTTTACCAAGGTCAAAAAACCCAAAATTCTTTTGTCTGCACCAGCCTCTAAGCCACTTGTTGATTATGGCTGCTGTCCTGTTCCTTGTGGTATTCCCTCCTGCAACTAAGGGTATTGAGGAAAAAATTATTTGAGCACCTGTCCCCTCAACCAGATCTCCCAGATCTCCCAGATTCTTGAGATACTGTCTCTTTTGTTAGACATTTCTTCCAGATAGATCTAAGCGCTGTTCTAAGAAACATGGCCCTCAAAAACGTGGTCTTTCTGTAAGTGCAATCGGGAAAGATTCCTCTGTCAGTTAAACACTGAAATTCAGTCCACAGGAGGAAAGGGAGGCATAGTCATTTATTAACAAATGCTGAGCAGCATGGCTCATAGAATATTCTCATCAATATGGGAACTCTCAAGTTAGGTATTTTGAATGTTGGGGTTGTTTTCTTATCCAATTCGACTTTTAAGCAGAAGTTTTAATTCACTTTAATAACCAGAGTGTTTGATTGGTTGTTTTTCCACATTGAACACTATTTCATTGTGGTGTCTGCCTTGAGAAGTAAAAATGATAGCTATGAAATGCCCAGTTTACCTGCTTTAGAGAGAGGAGTGAGAAAATACATCCAAGTTTAGCAGTAAGTTTTCATTTTTTAAGTATTAATGTCTGCTTTTTTAGGTGATGCTAAGAAAAAAACAGTATCTAGGAGCAAAAATGCAGCTTAATATCTAAGGACACCTGTTTGCTGTTCTTAGGTGAAGTTTGCCAGACTCCGTAATGTTTAAAGCATTGCTGCATTATTTAGAACATTGGTATGCTGAAGGCTGCAAACTTGAATGAATTTAGACACATAAACTGATGAAGATTTTTTGCTGTCCACGGCTGGTAAAGCTGGCCACATTCCAGCAAGTGAGTAGACTTCAATGGGCATTATCAAACACAAGTATTTAGGTATTTTTCAGGTAACAATGCTTAATTTTCTGCTCGAGGACAAAGCTTCAGTTTGCAAGCTGTGGTTCACTGATTCAGCATGACAGGAATGGTATTCAGGCTTCTATAGAAATTTGCAAGCTCTACACTTCCTATCCAAGTCTCCATTGTCTCTAAAGTTATTGACCAGGCTATAGCTACATAGGTGGCTGTCTAGTGTGGTAATCCAAGAGATCACATGGACTACCCTAACAGACCTGGGACTCACCACATCCTTCTCTCATCAGGCTGCCTGCCTCATGGTGTGATCACATGAGCTTTCTTGGGGCAAGCCCATTCCTATGCCCACCTCCTCCACTGCCTCCTGCCATCCCCAAGGTGTGAGCTGCAAATAAGGTAGCATAGCAAAAACAGCTGAGATGTGCAGAGTCTCTTGCTGCCTCTCTCTCTGTACAGGACCTAGTGTTGACCCTTAGGTTAAAGACACAAAAGTTGTATTGGCAAGACCCAGATGAAAAAGTGCAAGGCAGAAGCATGGCATGTACCAAGAGTAGGATGATGAGGGGTCTGCCGTTCTGCCTCTCTCCTTGGACCTCTTTTTATTTCTCTATTTTTGCTTGAGTCCATTAGCTGAATTTTGGTGTGTGCTCTGGGAAGAAAGAAAGGGTGGGTGTAGACTGTAATTTCACAGGTAGTGGGTTTTCCCAGAATCCCTTTCTGTAGTGGTTTGGGTTGGGTTTTTTGTGGGGCTTTTTGTTGGTTTGTTGGGGTGTGTTTTTTAAGACCCTCAAGGTGACAAAATTCAGCTCTGCCTACAAAGCTGAGAAGTTTTGATCCAGCTATGCCAACAGATAAAATCCATAGATTCTGGCAAATATGCAGTGTAGGATAGCTAGTATTTACATTTTTCTTTCAAGCTTTTCAGCTTGCTCCTGCAGATCATAGGAGAAAAATCCTTATCACGATCTCATTGATTTGCACTTCCAAATCCTCTTCTCAGAAGTAATTTAGGAACAAAACGACATTAACTGTCAAGGAGACTTATGATTAAAAATGCCTGCCCCTTTAGAAAATGGGCTTTAGCTTCTAAATCTGGTACTCTTAGAAAATGTAAACTAGGCAGGATGGAGCACAGGATATTTTTGGAGAAAGACCAGATTTTGAAGACTGCAAGATAAATGTATTGACAAATATGTATGGTAAATACCCCAAAACATTTCCATTTTCCTTACAGCTGCCTGTGAAAATGCTCTCATTTTTTTTCCTAAAATGGATATAAAGTAACTGTTAACCAAGTTAATAACCACCAGTTCTCAGGACCCTTAGATGTTGAAAGGGAAAAAAAATTATCTGCTACAGAAAATGTTTATCAACAATTAGTTGTGCTGTATATATGTCTTTGCTATAGTTATTGAAATGATTCACACTCAAGATCTGTGGAAACAACAAGCAAAGAGTGCTTTTTTTTTTTTTTTAAGGAAAAATGCAGGTTCTTTTTATTCATTTCTTTTAACCCCAAAACTCTGGATAAATATAGGGAAGAAATACCACACCTTGAGTACTGTGTCCAGTTCTGGGCTCCTCAGTATGAGAAGGACATTGAGACTCTTGAACGTGTCCAGAGAAGGGCAACAAGGCTGGGGAGAGGCCCTGAGCACAAGCCCTATGAGGAGAGGCTGAGAGAGCTGGGATTGTTTAGCCTGGAGAAGAGGAGGCTCAGGGGAGACCTTCTTGCTGTCTACAACTACCTGAAGGGTGCTTGTAGCCAGGAGGGTGTTGGTCTTGTCTCCCAGGCAACCAGCACCAGAACAAGAGGACACAGTCTCAAGCTGCACTAGGGGAAGTTTAGGCTCAAGGTGAGGAGAAAGTTCTTCACTGAGCGAGTTGTTCACCATTGGAATGGACTGCCAAGGGAGGTGGTGGAGTCACCATCCTTGGAGGTGTTCAAGAGGGGATTGAACGTGGCACTTGGTGCCATGGTTTAGTCATGAGGTCTGTGGTGATGGGTTGGACCTGATGATCTTTGAGGTCTCTTCCAACCTTGGTGATTCTGTGTGATCTTCCCTGTATACTTCTTAACAGTTTCCACAATTTAAGACTTTGCACTGAAAGAAAAGGAAAGAAAAGGCATTACAAACCAAAGTCTCTGGCTTTTTATGTTGTTGTTTTGTAACAAATTCATCAACAAGTAAAATCTTCCTTTGTCCTGCATAACCTATAGTGTGTGCACTAGCGTGTTTGTTATCAGTACGGTGCACTATGTGCCTGCAAACAGTAATACAATCAGGTTTTCATTTATATTAATGTGACTAAGCTCCGTGTTTGATCGTGTTAAAAGATATGCACTTTCTGAATGTAATTCCCATATATTAATATATTACCTACCAAAGGCCATTGTTTATGTAATGTGGCTCACATGAGAATTCAGAATGAAAATTTATCAGTCAGAATGGCAAATATTCTCATTTAGTTTTAGATTAGAAGATTCCCTCCCGACCCCCCCCCCCCCCCAAAAAAATAGAATTCACATGAAATCTGTAGAATAGCCATCTGCAGCAGATGTGCTATCAGTTTCACATGACCAAATTCATCATTATTTATAAAGTCAAATCCCACAGTCCCGTTCCAGAATATTTCCATTATTATTGAGTGAAAACTGAACTTTGCATTCCTGTTATGGAGAAATTGCCTCCTTTATGCAGGAGACCCTTCAGCAAAATAAAATCCGGATCTCATCGCCGTGACCCATCATGAGCTCTGTATTACAATTAGAGTTGTGCTGCATTTTCCAGCAGCTGATAGGCATAAAGCTGAAAGTAACCAACAGCCTTTTGCCCAGTAAAGCAGAGGCTACAGGATATTCTTGAAACGTAGAAAACATGGAACAGTTTCTCCTGCTGCTCGGAGGGACTAGAATTCTCAAAGAGATCCATTTTACATTTGTTGTTGATTGAAAACAAACAGAAACAAAGACTTAGATGCAGGTATTCCTGTGCTGAAATGTCCTACTCTGTTATCACTGGCTTGTGCTTTTCCTTGCCAGACTTTGTTTTTACTTTGTGTGTGTGTATGAGGTACTGCCAGTGGCTTCAAACCCCTTCAAAGAAAGGAAGAAATTTATCCTGAACCAAACCACATCCTAAATAATTGAGCTCCTCCCTGAGGTATGAAGTAGAAGGGGATTATATGCACATATTTATTGCCATTGAGCTCTCCAGAGAACACAGGAAATTGCATTCTTCTGGATGCTTCCTTATGATTTCTTTTCACGCAGCACAGATGCTAAATTAGTAGTAATTGGAACCCTGTTAGTAAATTGGAACTCTGTTCTCATTTACTTCAAAAACATATCTGAATGGCATTTTATATTAGTGTCGCTTGGCAGATAATGAAAAGATACTGATCTGATTGCTTATTAATACCCTGTAAACCTCTGTCTACAGGTAGGGATTATCCTGCCTGCCTGGACAGAGTTAAAGGTTTCAAGAGGTAAAACTAGGAGAACAGAGGAAGCTATGGGAGATGGAAAAGATACAGTATGACACTATGCAGTTTCTCTGTGGAGAAGTTAGTAATTGTGGAGTACTTTAGCTAGGCTGGGAAGTTTTAGTCTGCCAGCCCAGACCTAGTTTCAGAGGAGATAATGAAGCCTTAACGATGGCAGGGTTTACCAGGAATGAAAATGAATAATGAGTTGTTACCAGCAGCTGTACAGGAGTGCCTGACAAAGAAAGGGGTGTGTTAACTGGAGGATGCAGATTGTGTACACTGGGCTGACCAGAATATATAAAAGCTTCCAGGAAAGTTTACTCTGAGGGAGGAGGGGAAACATCTAGAGAAGGTTATTTTACTTTTAACTCTCTGCTCCGCATGTATACACCTTTGAAAAAGGGAGTGCTTTGTTCTGAAAAAGGCATTCTGAAAGAGCTTCAATCAATTCAGTAGTCACAAATCCCTGAAGGAAGACGGGTTCACAGATGCCAGATGTACTTGTCATGCTACCAGAGTGGAGAGATGGGAATGTCTGGCTAGTGATCCATTTCAGGTTTCATCTTTTGAGAGAATAGCCTGGTCATTGGCTACATGGAAGAAAGATGGAAACAGTCTAAGGGGAAGCTTTCCCAGACACAATGATGTTCAATGCTGTTCAGCGACCATTTTTAGCCAGTAAGACAGACAGCTGAAGAAATCTCTGTCCCCAGGCACTTGTTCTACAGCTTACTAGCCCATCAGTTTTGCAAACATTACTTTCACTGGGGCTGCACTGTAGCCTGGAGCAGCAAAACCATCAGGCTGAAAAGAAAACCACCAACCTGGACTGGAATCTTCTTTCAATCTCAGCTAGCGGTCTCCTGACTACCACATCATCATAACCACATTTTTGGCATTATGAGTAGGGAAACAGTCCACAGCATTAAACTCTGAGGGAGCAGCTATGGCTGGGGAGCGAGGCGAGCATCCTTTCACTTTCTTTTACTCACTCCTGTCCATTGCTCACGGTGTGCATTGGGACTGGCCACACAGCCCAGATTGTTGCATGTTCTTCTATGTTACAGCATATATTGGTTGGTGTTTTGTCATAGGTTTGGTAAGATGTGGTTAAATAAGTATAGTGTCAATGGACACAGCTTACATTTGTCAAGGGAGTGAAGAACTTTTCTTTTTCTGAAAGCATATAATCCTCCTGATTTTTCTGCATGCAATCTACAAATCAGCATTTGTTTACACAAGAGCTGACAATAAGAGAATCAATTAGAATCATAGAAACAGTCAGGGTTGGAAAGGACTACAAGGATCATCTAGTTCCAACCCCCCTGCCATGGGCAGGGACACCTCACACTACATCAGGCTGGCCAGAGCCTCATCCAGCCTGCTCTTAAACACCTCCAGGGATGGGGCCTCAACCACCTCCCTGGACAACCCATTCCAGGGCTTCACCACTCTCATGGTGAAGAACTTCCTCCTCACCTCCAGCCTGAATCTCCCCACCTCCATAGCTTGAAGGTAATTAAAATCTTATTCTTATCCATGGATATAGGAATGACCTGAGATGTACCTTTTATATTACATGAAATACAACATAAAACCACTGAAGCAATATCAGATGACTCTCTGAAAATGGATTATGCGGTGCCACCACATTACTGGAAAACTACTGACATTTTTTAAAAGCACTGTTATGATGCAGTTCTCCATGAGATACTGATTAATATGCTATTGAGTCTATAAATAAGGTGCCAACCAATGACAGTTGTGACAGCATTTCTGCACTCTGCTAGGATGGGACCAAGATCAGTAACTCAGTTCACATAGGCCGGTTATCTACTATCTAACAGTAATGAATGGTGAAAGGCAGGATATGAGTTGCTATTTAGAGTGAAACTGTTCAGAAAAAAGGACAAGATGAGAATTTCCTCTTACCACTTTAGCCATGTTACAAACATACTCAGACAGAAAAATGAGAGAAGCGTCTAAGTACAAAACAAGCAATAAATCCACAGATAATAAAAAGCGGCAACTGACAGTCCAAGGCCACGTACTGCATTTCACCATGTGCACAAAATAAAGCAGAGGAAAAAATACTCCAAACAACCCTCTTATCTTTGATTCAGATTTAAGGTAAAAATTATTGTAGGCTTGTGTTTTTTTCTTATCAAGTCCCTTTTTGGTCTAGCCTCAATTAATTTACAGATAAACACAAGCATAACAGCAAAGCTTTTTGGTTTGGTTTGGTTTTGTTGTTTGGGTTTTTTTCGCCTGTGTTCTGGACCTGATCCTAATTTAGTTGTATCTTTATGGACCTCTTGGGGGTTTGTACTGTAAAAATAGTGAAGAAGCAGCAGCAGCCACACCTTGAGTACTGTGTCCAGTTCTGGGCCACTCAGTTCAGGAAGGATGTTGACTTGCTGGAACATGTCCAGAGAAGGGCAACAAAGGTAGTGAGGGGTTTGGAGCACAAGCCCTGTGAGGAGAGGCTGAGGGAGCTGGGGTTGCTTAGTCTGGAGAAGAGGAAGCTCAGAGGAGACCTCATTGCTGTCTACAACTACCTGAAGGGAGGTTGTAGAAAGGCGGGGGCTGGTCTTTTCTGCCAGGCAACCAGCACCAGAACAAGAAGACACAGTCTCAGGCTGCACCAGGGGAGGTACAGACTGGATGTTAGGAAGAAATTCTACACAGCCATTGGAATTGGCTGCCCAGGGAGGTGGTGGAGTCACCATCACTGGAGGTGTTCAGGAGGAGACTGGATGGGGTGCTTGGTGCCATGGTTTAGTTGATTAGGTGGTGTTGGATGATAGGTTGGACATGATGATCTTGAAGGTCTCTTCCAACCTGGTCTATTCTATTCTAATCAAGTCCCCTTTTGGTCCACCCTCAATTATTTACAGATAAACACAAGAATAACAGCATAGCTTTTGGGGTTTGGGATTTTTTTTCCCTGTGTTCTGGACCTGATTCTAATTTAGTTGTATCTTTATGGATCTCTTGGGGGTTTGTACTGCAAAAATAGTGAAGCAGCAGTAGAAATGTTGGTGATACAAGAAGAACCATTTAGTGAATGAGGTGTCTGGGATGCTCTGTTTTGGAAATAGCTCAACCACATGGGTCTGAGCAGGCATCTGTCTATCTGCAATTTGTAATTCCGAAATTCTATAATTTCTAAATTTTTCTTGGGTGATGAATGCAAATTGTTGATATAGCCAGTTGAAATAATAATATCTTGAGTATCCTAGGCAGTGGTTTGTAACAAATCCACGTCAAGCTTTTATGGCAGTCGTGCATCCTAACCAACATTGGTTTGTCAAGGTAATTATTTATATTCAAACAGTCTGTATTAGCAATTTGTGCGAGGTTTATTTCACTTAAAGTTTTGGCTTGAGCTTTCTTTTCTCCAGACCGATCGTCATCAGCTATCTCAGCCTCTCCTCACGTGAGAGATATTCCAGTCCCTCTATAGCCCCTCACGGGACTTGCTCTAACATGTCTATGTCAGTCTTGTACTGGAGAGCCCAACACTGGACCCAGCACTCCAAATACCACGGCTGTATACCACCCAGAAGAGCTCAGCCCCAGCAAGGAACCCCAGCCAGCACCCGTGGAGGATATTGGAGGAGTTATGAGTCATGTTCCTAACAACCGGGGGGCCACCAGGCCCCCCGGCCTTTGTTGTCACCACCACCATCACCCAGTGTGCACCATGGGCACTCACCAGTGATGAGAGGAGGATCCTCAGCCCAGATGGGCTCAGCTTAGGGCGTCTGCCCTTCCTGTGCGGGATTAAATACGAGAGTGGGTGGGGTTGGTAAAGTGGCTACGCCTGTGGTTGGAGGAGACTCCACCAGAGCCCAGGTGCTCTGGGTTTGAGTGGAAAATGAGGTGGGTGGGGTGAAAAGGGGCAAATATGGTGGGAAAGGAGAGGTGGTGGTGAAAGAAGGGGATTCTAAAAGACCTTTATTTTCCATTAATCTTCCATAATGCACAACTGCAGCTCCTGGTTTGCTTTGCTTCCCTGCAAAAAGAACAAACCCACCAATGCTTCATAAAAACAAAGCACAGTGGTGGCTAGTACAATGAAATCTTTCCATCAGTATCATTCTGCTTGGGAAAATCTGTGCTTTGCAGATCATGATAACAAGTTTTAACCAAAAAAAAAAAAAAAAAGAGAAAAAAGTTCTGCAGGAGTGGATTTTGTTCCTGGACACTAGCAGACAACACCAGGATGATTGAGGGACTGGAGCACTGTGATCCTTGAGGTCCTTCCCAACTCTAACAATTCTAGGATTCTGTGTAACAATACACAGCAACTCTCCCTGGGTGCTGATCAGATTTGGCATGCATCTCCACTCTCAGGAAGGCACTCAAAGGTGACACTATTAGTCAAACAATGTGTTAACAGATGATTAGCAGCAATATAATACAATCCTCACCTGGAGAAAAGGAGGCTCAGGGTAGAAGTTATTGCTCTCTACAACTACCTGAAGGGAAGTTGTAGCCAGGTGGGGTTTGGTCTCTTCTCCCAGCTAACTAGCACCAGAACAAGAGGACACAGTCTCAATCTGTGCTAGGGGAGGTTTAGGTTGGATGTTAGGAAGAAATTCTTCACAGAAAGAATGACTGGCTATTGGAATGTGCTGCCCAGGGAGGTGGTGGAGTCACCATCACTGGAGGTGTTTAGGAAGAGACTGGATGGGGTGCTTGGTGCCATGGTTTAGTAATTAGGTGGTGTTGGATGATGGGTTGGACTCGATGAAGGCCTCAAGCACCTCCCTGGACAACCCATTCCAGGGCTTCACCACTCTCACGGTGAAGAACTTCTTCCTCACGTCCAGTCTGAATCTCCCCACCTCCAGCTTCATTCCATTCCCCCTAGTCCTATCACTACCCGATATCCTGAGAAGTCCCTCCCCAGCCTTCTTGTAGGCCCCCTTCAGATACTGGAAGGCCACAATTAGTACCAATTGCTTGTAGGATATCAAGTGCTGGTAGGATATCAATGTGTGTCCTCCTTACAGGTCAGTCATGAAACTAAATTCCACCTTTTGCTGTTGTTGTTGGTGTTTGGTTTTGTGGCTTGACATTATAGCTGGACAATTTTATTAATAGACTGTTATGTAGACTTCCTTTAATTTTGCTGGCTTATATATCTCAAGGGCATCCTATGACATTCAGTTCCACCGGCTGGCCATACTTTCTTATTTTGCATACTCAATCAATCTGTTCATCTGTATTCAGGTTTGGGTTTGCTGTTTTTTTAGTGTATCTGGTTGTCATTTTAGTCTTATCCTGAGAAAAGAAGATAGCAATTACCTTTCTTTATACTATTCATTATTTACACTCTTTATTATTTCTTGCATCTGTTGTGATTTAAATGCTTTTACATGAAAAATCCTGTTCTCTTTTTGACGTTTTTCTTTTTCTTTTCTTTCCTGTATGAATCATTTTTGTTTCCATAAATGCTTTGGGTTTGCAAATGATGTCAGGAGAAACATTATTTTTTGGGGGGCATTTTAACTTTATCCTTAATGTATATCAAAGTATATAATCTCTTATGCCTGGTGATTGATTGATTACTGTTCTGCTGTAAACATGCACGCAGGTATCTCTCTCTGTTTTTCATCTTGACAGTGAAATTGGGGGTAATTTTCCTGCTGTTAACGAAATACAAAAACTGTTTGCCTGGGTGGGCTTTTTATTTTCATTTTTTATTTTATTTCTTACCTTTCCTAAGCAAAAATCTCTTTCTGCACTTTGAGATTTCCTTGCAGGTTACCAGAGGGACATCCATTAAAAAGATCAGGCATTATGAAAAGTCATTATTGCTTAAAGACTTTAAAATCCATGCTTTCGTGACTCCCTTGTTACCTATTTTCATATAACCTCTTCCAAATTTGCTAAGCTGATACGAATGGAGATAAATTAGGTCATTTGTAGCCTTGTCTTCACTGCCAAGTTCAGATCAGTAGTCTGTGTGCTTCACTGTGCAAAGCATGGCATTGTGTGTTGGGTTCTCCAAGAAGGATGAAATCTCAGATTTACTTTCAGTCCAGACAGTTATTTCCTTCCCCCATGTAGGCTGTAGTCATTGATTTCCTCATTTTCTTTCCATGATTGTCAACGCTTCACTCCTGTGTGCTAGTTCTGTCCAATGCTTTCTGTGCCTCAGAAAATGCCAGCAGGTTTGACTGCAGTGTCTCCAAGTTCTTTGCATAATTTTAAAAATGCATAGTGTAGCAGTTTGGGCCAGGTGCCCCCTGCTGTGGCCACATAAAGGCACATCTCCAGTGTCCCGAGGGTCCAGCCCAGTGGGTGGACACAGGAAGCTGAGTATTTTGTCCCATAATGTCCTGCTCCCTATAAAAACCATCAGCAAAGTTCTACACTTCCTCTTTCTTCCCTCACCGCTCCTATGGAGATGGTCCCTATCTGGTCATGGAGGGGGAGCCATCTCAAGGCATCTTGGGGCCTGGTCAGGCCAGGCTTGAAGGAGAAGGGGGAAGGGCAATCTCAGATCTGACCAGCTGAGATCAGCCTAACAGTGGAGGAGGAGGAGGGGGAAGAAAGAGCCCTGGGGGTTTTGGGTGTACCCTCAGGTGGAGAGAGGGAAGTGTTGGGATGCTTTTGGGTATGCTTTGGGATCTCCTTTTGTCACTGTGCTTGTGGTTCTCTGTAAAACATTCACTGCTTTTCCATTTAAACTTTCCACCACTTCTGCAATCCATTTGTCTGAGTCTCGTTTTTTCTGCCCTTGGTGGGAGGGAAGGAAGGATCAGCCCTTCAACCCACCACACCTAGTTAAGAACACAGCTGGAGATGCACCTAGCTGGCATTCTGTTTTGTAATAGCAACACATTACTTCATTGTGCTTGTGGGTTTTTTGTGAACAAGGAAGGTGGGAATTGATTCATCTTAAAAAGTATTGGAGAAATCAAGGTTATTTTCCACTAAATCATACAATAATAGAATAATTTTGTCTGGAAAAGATCTTAAAGGTCATCTAGTTGCAAATCCCCTGTCATAAACATGGACAGGGGCGAATGGAATGGAATGGAATAGAATAGAATAGAATAGAATTAACCATGTTGGAAAAGACCTTTGAGATCATAGAGTCCAACCTATCATCCAACACTATCTAATCAACTAAACCATGGCAACAAGTGCCCCATCCAGTTTCTTCCTAAACACCTCCAGTGATGGTGACTCCACCACCTCCCTGGGCAGCCCATTCCAATGGCCAATCCCTCTTTCTACGAAGAACTTCTTTCTAACATCCAGCCTAAACCTCCCCTGGTTCAGCTTGAAACTGTGTCATCTTGGTCTGGTGCTGGTTGCCCGGGAGAAGAGACCAACCCCCACCTGGCTACAACCTCCCTTCAGATAGTTGTAGACAGCAATAAGGTTTCCCCTGAGCCTGCCACTAGACCAGATTCCTCAAAGCCCCATCCATCTGGCCTTGAACACTGCTAGGGATGGAGGATCCATAACTTTTCAAATAACCTGTTCCAGTGCCTTGCAACACTCACAGTGAAGAGTTTCTTCCTCATATCTAACCTAAATATACTTTTTTTCACTTTAAAGTCCTGTTTGAGCATCTAATTAGACTCACACAGAGTAGAACATTTGCAATTGTGTGAACTGTGGTTGATCCAGGATTGAAATAAATGCTTGATTCCACAGTCTCTAGACCTTCTATTTGGAATCACTTAACATCTTTTCTTTTCTTATGACACATCTATATTGTAGAGCTCAGTTCTGCCTGTGGCACTCTTTGAAGGAGTGGCAGTTCTGCAATGAAGAGTTATAGTAGAGCAAAATTAACTTACATTTTCATCTGAATTTTCCAAACTACAGTGGTTTTGAATAGAATCTTCCCTAAAAATTTGCCCCCAAGTTTGGCTTTGTAACAGCTGACAAGATTTGTAATTGGGAGAAAAAGACTCAAAACCAAGCAAGCAAACAAACAAACAAAACCCACAAAACCACCAAAACAGGCTGTATATCAAATTGTCCCTTTGAAACCTGGCAACTGTAGAGTCAGAGAGAAAGGTTGGGATTACTTTAGGAGCCCTGGCAAGATACTGGGTATATTTATTACTTTGGAAAATAGAGTAACTTCCATCTCAGTTCAGAATTCAGGAGGATGAAAAGGTTGCAATTTTTTATGGAGAACTGGTCCCAGGATTTGTTTTCCCAAGAACTTCACCGACCTGCTTAAAATGGTAAACCTGGTTTCACTCACAAGATTTCTGTCTGCTTCCAAACACCAGTGGTACTCCAGAGAACTGGGACTGATGGATTATCTGTGGTTTGAAAGGATGTTAAAGCTTAATTGATAGAAACTCTCCCATGAATAGTTTTGCAGCATGTGTGCTGAGCAGCTGGTTTAAGGTAGGTGGATTATGGCTGCAGAGGCCACAGTTTGGGGGTGGGTCACATTTGAGAGAATGAAGTGCTGCTGCTAACAGTCCTCTGCATTGAGGGTTCATCCATACATAAAAAATGAAGGACTGAAGAAAAGGGTTAGGAATAACAAAATGACCAGGAATGGAATGGAATGGAATGGAATGGAATGGAATGGAATGGAATAGAATAGAATAGAATAGAACAGAACAGAACAGAATAGAATAGAATAGACCAGGTTGGAAGAGACCTTCAAGATCATCATGTCCAACCTATCATCCAACACTACCCAATCAACTAAACCATGGAACCAAGCATCCAGTCAAGCCTCGCCCTGAACACCCGCAACGACGGTGACACCACCACCTCCTCAGGCAGCCCATTCCAGTGGGCACTCTCTCTGTGTAAAACTTCCTTCTAACCTCCAGCCTAAACCTCCCCTGGTGCAGCTTGAGACTGTGTCCTCTTGTTCTGGTGCTGGTTGCCTGGGAAAAGAGACCAACCTCAGCCTGTCTACAACCTCCTTTAAGGTAGTTGTAGAGAGCAATAAGGTCATCCCTGAGTCTCCTCTTCTCCAGGCTAAGCAATCCCAGCTCCCTCCGTCTCTCCTCATAGGGCTTGTGTTCCAAACCCCTCACAGACTTAGTTGCCCTTCTCTGGGCATGCTCCAGCAAGTCAACATGCTCCAGCAAGGCCAGCAGGAGCAGGGAGGTCATTGTGCCCCTGTACTCTGCATTGGTTAGGCCACACCTTGAGTACTGTGTCCAGTTCTGGGCCCCTCAGTTTAGGAAGGACATCGAGACACTTGAACGTGTCCAGAGAAGGGCAACAAGGCTGGTGAGAGGCCTTGAGCACAAGCCCTATGAGGAGAGGCTGAGGGAGCTGGGATTGTTTAGCCTGGAGAAGAGAAGGATCAGAGGCGACCTCATTGCCCTCTACAACTACCTGAAGGGTGGTTGTGGCCAGGTGGGGGTTGGTCTCTTCTCCCAGGCAACCAGCACCAGAACAAGGGGACACAGTCTCAAGTTGTGTCAGGGCAGGTTTAGACTCGAGGTGAGGAAAAAGTTCTTCACTGAGCGAGTCATTCGTCATTGGAATGGGCTGCCCAGGGAGGTGGTGGAGTCGCCGTCCCTGGAGGTGTTCAAGGGGAGATTGGACGTGGCGCTTGGTGCTATGATCTAGTTGTGAGGTCTGTTGGAACAGGTTGGACTTGATGATCCTTGGGGTCTCTTCCAACCTTAGTTACTGTGATACTGTGATAACATCCTTCCTAAACTGAGGGGCCCAGAACTGGACACAGTACTCGAGGTGTGGCCTAACCAGTGCAGTGTACAGGGGCAGAATGACCTCCCTGCTCCTGCTGGCCATGCAGGATGCAGGCCAGGATGCCATTGGCCCTCTTGGCCACCTGGGCACACTGCAGGCTTATGTTCAGCCTACAGATAACTTTGGAAGGCTATGGGGAAGATTTGCCTTTGCTCACTTTAGAGAGGGCTATGTTTAGTCTTTGGCTCAGAAAAGAATGTAAACATCTTGTAACTGAAGGAGAGAAGTTAGGCAGAATTTGGTTGGATGTGTTAAAATATTGTTTTGTTATTTTGACCTACTGTATGCCTTAATTACATGCATGCCAGTAGAAAATGACCAATTGAGATGTGACACGTGCCTTCTGATAGGCTATATAACTTTGCTGTATAACGTAAGAAACATCTTCTCCGCTTACATCTTGTCCTGGAAGCTGTGCTTGGGATGAATTGAACATCTGTATAATAGTGTCACACTTCTGTTGGACCATGGCTAGATAAAATGAAACAACAAAGAGACTCCAAAATTTCCCTGTCTAGTGGAGTGCCCTAAGTTAACAAGGGATTGACTTTTTGTGTCCACTGCTGCCTTTTGCAATCCCCACTGCATAGAAGTACAAGAGGTGCTGATAAATCCCACTAGTGACTAAACTTCTGGGGGGGATTTACACTTCTTCCTGTTGAATTGAGTTTAGAATCTGAGGACCTCATCTCCTTGGAAGTGAAACCTTTGTGCAGAAGCTTTCTACTCCACTCAAAATGCTCTCCTCTGCCTGCAGAGAGAGCTTCTGACTGGACTAGGAGAGTGTGAGAAATTGTTCTGCACTAGACTGACAAATGCAGTTTCTCATTGCTACCCCCTCTTTTCTTTCACATCCCTACTCTAATTTTTCCTGTAATTGCTGTGGTCTGAGGAGCTGGCAACAGCAGTCTGTCCTCTCTTTTCCTGCCTCTGTCCTTTACTTTCCATGGCTGACACTCCCTAGTGGGCAATAGGGCTGACGGGCTGGAGATGCTGTGAAGATAACACCAGCAAAGGAGCACCCAGTGAGACTAAGCAAATACAGACAAACTACTAGATTGTGATAGTTTCTGAATTATGCTGCCTGTAGCATTCAGGGAATTTCAGTGAGCTAATTTCTTCCGTCAAATAAAATGTGGGATCCTCCCTCAGCATGTAAGCTATCACTGCAGATGCACTAACTCCACTTTGGGGAGCAGGATATCACTTCCCTTATGTGGTTTGATGGAGGACACTTTGGTATAAAAATGTGTGTATTAATGGCCATAAGTTCTTTCATTTAACAAGAGCCCTCTCAGGATACAAAACAAAATAAATTGTCCAAGCAGGACCACAAAGGAAGCTAGGACTAGTATAAGCTCCTGGATGTGTTTTTCTTAGTCTCATGATAAATTAGTGAGATAAGTATGTCAGGAAGTGTGTTTATCCTCTTACTCTAAGGAAGGATCCATCACACCTACATTATCTTGTACTAATGTTCATTTAACCTTTTCCTTGAGAATCCCTGATGATTGACATCATGTCTAGGGGTGAAGGTGCAGCTGTTGTTGGATATTTTTTGTCTCCAAGAGTAATAACTTGCAGGACAAGCATTTTCTGCCCTGTAATGTGCATTCATCAGCCTGTGAACCTCTTCAGGGTTCAGATCTCTGAAAACTGCCTCAGCCTGGTCTGTCATTTCCACAGAGGCAGCTCATCACAGTTTATCATCACCACCCCAGTTTATCCCATGACACTCAGCTTGTTCCATGAAACTAGGCTGTCTTATTAACGAAACAAATTACAAGTGTAATTAGCCAGGCTTCATATGTCAAAGGAATAGTTACAAAGGCTGAAAGGAAGAAAGATCACAAGTGATGTAAAATTCATCTTACAATGGGATATGTCCCTTGCTGCACTACTGCTCTGGGATGCAGACTGCCTTCCCACAGCCTGCATCCCAGACCTGCCTGGTGGATGTGGGGAAGGCTGTGGATGTAGTCTACCTGGACTTCAGCAAGGCCTTTGACACCGTCCCCCACAGCAAACTCCTGGCCAAGCTGTCAGCTCGTGGCTTGGACAGCAGCACTCTGTGCTGGGTCAGGAACTGGCTGGAGGGCCAAACCCAGAAAGTGGTGGTGAATGGTGCCACATCCAGCTGGCGGCCAGTCACTAGTGGTGTGCCCCAGGGCTCAGTGCTGGGCCCCACACTCTTTAATATCTTTATTGATGACCTGGACGAGGGGATTGAGTCCATCATCAGTAAGTTTGCAGATGACACCAAGCTGAGGACACAGTCTCAAGCTGTGCCAGGAGAGGTTCAGGCTGGATGTTAGGAAGAAGTTCTTCACAGAAAGAGTGGCCATTGGAATGGGCTGCCTGGAGATGTGGTGGAGTCACCATAATTGGAGGTGTTTGGGAAGAGACTGGATGAGGTGCTTGGTGCCATGGTTTAGTTGACTAGATAATGTTGGATGATAGGTTGGACTCGATGATCTCAAAGGTCTCTTCCAACCTGGTTAATCCTATCCTATCCTATCCTATCCTATCCTATCCTATCCTATCCTATCCTATCCTATCCTATCCTATCCTATCCTATCCTATCCCTGTTTCCCCTCTTTTTAGCAGAAGACTGTTATGTTTCAGGGTTAGCTGCTTCTCTGTTCAGCAGAATAATATCTGTCTTTAAAATCACTTAGATTTGCAGCACTCCATGTATGGTGCATCATCAAGTGTTTGCTTTACGTAAGTTATCTTCCTGATATGTGAACATAGGAGTAGCTTGCCCTCCTTCCTACAGTGGGGATATTCTTTTTCAGGCTTCTTAATATTGGCAAGGTATGATTGTAACTTTCTCTGGTCTTACAGCATAGAGGTAGAACAAATAAAAACAAAACAAAAAACACCACCAAACAAACCACAAAAAACCCTGCTGTTTCTCTTTTTGGTCATCATTCTTTTTAGGTGTGCTTTTGCAGAAAATGGTCTTAAACAGGTCTCTCAGTGAAACTTTCAACTGCTGTTCTAGCAGGTATTCAGATAATGAGCTGTTGCCATTAATAGTGGGGAAAAGCTTGCAATTGGAAGAAAATCAGATTAATTTCCTGGTAGGGACCCAGAATAAGTGGTCTCTTGTTTAGGGGGGAAAAGGTCTAGAACAGCTACAGATTTCAGTCAGTGCGTGCAATACATGTAACCTATTTCCCACAGTGTCACCTGAAGAGTGAGGGAGGAGGGGGAGCAGTATCATACCATTATATCGGGAAGATGGGGCCTATCGTGACACGGCGGGGCGCACCGTGACACGGCAGGGACTATCGTGACATGGCTGGGCCTATCGTGACACGGCCGGGCCTATCGTGACATGGCCGGGACTCTCGTGACATGGCGGGGCCTATCATGATATGGTGGGGCCTATCGTGACATGGTCAGGCCTGTCGTGACATGGTGGGGACTATTAAGAACCTGAAAGTGCTCAAGTCCATGGGACCCGACAGGATACACCCACAGGTACTGAGAGAACTGGCAGGTGAGGTTGCTAAACCCCTCTCTATTATACTCCAAAAGTGATGGCAGTCTGGGGAAGTGCCCACAGACTGGAACGGGGGAAACATTACCCCCATTTTCAAACAGGGTAAGAAGGAGGAACCAGGGAACTACAGGCCAGGCAGTCTCACCTCTGTGCCCAAAAAGATCATGGAGCAGATCCGCCTGGAGGCACTACTGACTCAGAAGAATAGTGAAGAGGTGATTGGGAACGGTCAGCACGGCTTCACCAAGGGCAAATCCTGCCTGACCAACCGGGTGGCTTTCTATGACAAGGTCGCAACATTAATAGATGAGGGCGAGCAACTGATGTCGTTTACTTGGACCTGAGTAAAGCCTTTGACACCGTCCCTCACCACATCCTGGTCTCCAAACTGGTGAAACATGGGTTTGATGGGTGGACCACTAGATGGATAAAGAACTGGCTTGATGGCTGCACCCAAAGAGTGGCTGTCAATGGGTCCATATCCCAGTGGAGGCCAGGGACAAGCGGAGTCCCTCAGGGATCAGTCCTGGGACCAGGCTTGTTCAACATCTTTGTCGGTGACATGGACAGTGGCCTGGAGTGCACCCTCAGCAAGTTTGCTGATGATACCAAGCTGTGTGGTGCGGCAGACACGCTGGAAGGAAGGGATGCCATCCAGAGGGACCTTGACAGGCTGGAGAGGTGGGCACAAGCCAACCTCATGAGGTTCAACAAGACCAAGTGCAGGGTCCTGCATCTGGGTCAAGGCAATCTCAGGCACAAATCCAGGCTGGGCAGTGACTGGCTGGAAAGCAGCCCAGAGGAGAGAGACTTGGGGGTGCTGGTGGACGAGAAGCTCAACATGAGCTCTCAGTGTGCACTTGCAGCCCAGAAAGCCAGTCAGATCCTGGGCTGCATCAAGAGAAGTGTGGCCAGCAGGTCAAGGGAGGTCATTAACCCCCTCTACTCCACTCTGCTGAGACCCCACCTGGAGTACTGTGTCCAGTTCTGGAGCTCCTGCTACAGGAAGGATCTCGACATGCTGGAACATGTCCAAGGATGATCAGAGGGCTGGAGCACCTCTCCTGTGAGAACAGACTGAGGGACTTGGGGCTGTTCAGTCTGGAGAAGAGAAGGCTCTGAGGAGACCTCATTGTGGCCTCCCAGTATCTTAAGGGGATCTACAAGAAAGCTGGTGAGGGACATTTTAGGGTGTCAGGTAGTGATAGAACTAGGGGGAATGGAAGAAAACTAGAAATAGGTAGATTCAGATTGGTGTTAGGAAGAAGTTCTTCACCATCAGGGTGGTGAGACACTGGAACAGGTTGCCCAGGGAAGTGGCAGCCCCATCCCTGGAGGTTTTTAAGGCCAGGCTGTATGGGGCACTGAGCAACCTGATCTAATGTGAAGTGTCCCTGCCCATGGCAGGGGGGTTTGAACTAGATGATCCTTGAGGTCCCTTCCAACCCTAACAATTCTATGATTCCTCAGAGATCTGATGTGTTGTCTCTGCTGTTTCAACCACCTATTCTGCATTCTCTTTCTAAATCTCTGCTGAAGTGAGCTGCATGAAGCTGGATACAGCCATACAGGTGGAGTGCCGTCGCATGGTACAGTAGTTTGTGCACAGTTACACAAAGGTTACTGTGAATACATCCCTAAACAAATAATTTTTTTAAAAGGGTAAATCACAGTGGTAATTTGTTGCCTTACATTAGGGTTGTTAGAGAGTACACTGCTGGATTAAAAAAATGCTTCACATTTTTATTGTTACCTCAAATCCTTCTGAGTATTACCCCTCGTTTATTGAATAGCATCATGCTTACTTCATACCATGTCTTGAATTTGCAGAGTAATTTAAGACTTTAATCCTATTATCCCAAGTGCTTGCAAGACAGGTACCACCTGCACAACTCCCACATGTAATCTTTTTCTGTAATCCAATGAGTTACAGAGTAAATCTGCAGCAGAAGTGGACCTACGAGCCATCCCTCAAGACCCGGCACAAAACGTTCTTCCCATTTCATCAGTGAATTACTTCCAGCTACTCACTGGATGAGGCCTTTCTAAACTGCTATGTAGCTATCCCATGTCGATTTCATTTTGATAAAGTTACATGGGATTTGGTAAAATAAACAGTCATTTGGATCAATGTCAGAAGCCCTAGTAAAGCCAGAAATCTGCCTACCACTTCTGATCTACTAGATCATATCCAAGGAAGACGACAGGTTTGCCACAGTTCATTATTTACAGCTTTAGGCTGGATGTCCATCTCAGCATCAACCCTCTGGCCAGTGTCTGTCAAACTGCCGGCTGTCCAGAAGGACCTTTCAATTGGCCTGGTGCTGCATGTGATTTGCATCTGCTTCTAAAGAGACCACATTAGTTTGTAGTGCTCTTCCCGACCAGAGTCTGCCAGGTGTCACCTCAAACCCATTTGCTGCATGAATGTGTCTAAGGAGATAACAAGAGTCAGGGATGAGGCTTTCAGTGCTTGCAGGTTGTTATGCTGCAAGCTGCATGTGTTACCATGTATAAAAATTAAACTAATTAGTCTTGGTTCCCCAGGCTCTCTATTTGAGCAGAGAGCAGGTGTCTTTTACCTTCCTATTGATCACTTAGACCTTCCCTGTATTCACAAGTTCTTGACCATGAAGACTGCAGAACTTACAGTTCAGAATCTGCTTTGACTCCCTTCTTCAGTGCCTTAAGAGGCATTTCTTTGAGGAAGGAGGAAAGAATTTATTTATTAGATGTTCAAGAGGGGATTGGACGTGGCACTTGGTGCCATGGTTTAGTAGTCATGAAGTCTTGGGTGACAGGTTGGACTTGCTGATCTTTGAGGTCTCTTCCAACCTTATTGATTCTATGATTCTATGATTCTTTCCTAGCCTATGTTTCTATTGCCTTCTAAAACTATTGCTCTAACTAGCTGACCACATGTAATCATTTTTGTGAAGACTGATGCAAAGAGATTAAATTTATCAGGCATCTCTGCACCATTATTTATTGCACTCCCCTAATTTGCATAACCAATCTGTATTTTCCTTTGTCTTTTTCACACTTCTATTTTATTTGTAACATCTTTTCTAGTTTCTTTTTATGTTCTTTGCTACTTGTGTGCTGTTCTGGACACAACCTTTTCTGATTTTATCCCTGCATGCCTCATTGCTTCTTTAAAGAACAACTGAAGTGGTAAGTTCTTGCCTGCAGTAATACAACCTGGGGTGTTACTTCTTACTGCTATAGGCAAATGTGGGAGGTCAGATCTAAAATCCCATCTCTGCAAGATGTTGTGATTGGAAGTCATCAGCCTCAACCTTTTCTCAAGGTAAACTGAATGCCATGGTGAGTGTGATCTTTAGTGCTTAAAGAAAATTGGTTTGCATCACCTGGATTTTTTTTCCCCCCCCACAGTTATGGTGTGGCCTTAACATATTGCAGTTAAAAAGAAGAAAAGCAAACCAACCCATGCAAAACAAACCAAACAAAACCAAGAAAGGAGTTTCCTGAGTTTACTATGGAAAGCTATTAAATATCAAATGGAGTATTCTTTACTTTATAATTTTCTTAGTGTTGCTGTGAGTTTATACAACAGTTTCCAAAGCATGCAGGTATAGCACAACTGAAATGCAGCCAATTCTGCAGCAAAGGGCAATAGCTAGGCAGGCTGTTGACAAGGCAGAGAAAATGTTGGTGAAGGACAATGGGGCAATCCTTCTTTTCATGAGAAAAGTGTCACTCATTTTTTAATGTCCTTGCAGAGCAGACAAGGCCTCATTTTTTACAGTCCCATATTATCATAATGACTCTCTGTTATACGCTGAGTACTTGCTAACAAGGCTACCCCATGCCCTTTCTTTTTAATTATTTCCAGGTTAATGCATCATGGTCCATGCAGGTTCATTTGCCCAGGCCACATTTTTCGCTTCTGGATGCCCATCCTGGCCTCTCTATGCCTCAGACACAGACAATATGAATATCAGTCTCAAAGCAAAAAATATCTCTACCTATCAGACAACTCTGCAATTTACATTTAGATTTATTTAGTTTCTCAGACTCTGCAAGTTACAGAGCTGGGAACATTTTGGCCTGTAAAACCTTTTTCAAATAGCTGAAGCTGCATTCTTCTCCTCCTTTCAAACCATCAGACACCAGGTGCTGACCTAGTCCCATTAACCAATTACTCACACGTCACACAATTAATCTTTCATTGCGATTCGATCAAGTTCATTCCCATCTCCATATTATTCTTTAGAATCCCACCGTGTAAAACCTGCACATTTTTGTCACTGTTCATTTTGCCCTGGTCTGTGCTACTTCAGGCTGGGAAATGAGGTGACTGTAAATGTAATTTATAGAATCATTGGCTGTGTGGAAACTCTTTTCAGGCTGACCTGATATGAGAGATTGTAATCATTTCTTTGGAACCACTCTGGTTTGTCAAGGAGACAGGGTTTTTTCCTTTAAATATCCAAAATAACAGATTTGTTTGAGCAGGATTTGCTGGTGTTCAGAGCTCAGTTGCTGTCTTATCCTTTGTCTCTTTTGTTTCACATAAACCCTTTTTTCTTGAAGCCTTCTGCTCGTACTGGGCTTTGGAAGAAAAAGGAAGGGAATTCTAGCAGGCAAAAAATACACAGTACCACAGTATCACAGTATCACCAAGGTTGGAAGAGACCTCGAGGATCATGGAGTCCAACCTGTCTCCACAGACCTCATGACTAGACCATGGCACCAAGTGCCACGTCCAATCCCCTCTTGAACACCTCCAGGGACATTGACTCCACCACCTCCCTGGGCAGCCCATTCCAATGATGAACGACTCTCTCTGTGAAGAACTTTCTCCTCACCTTGAGTCTAAACCTCCCCTGGTGCAGCTTGAGACTGTGTCCTCTTGTTCTGGTGCTGGTTGCCTGGGAGAAGAGACCAACCCCTTCCTGGCTACAACCACCTTTCAGGTAGTTGTAGAGAGCAATGAGGTCACCCCTGAGCCTCCTCCTCTCCAGGCTAAACAATCCCAGCTCCCTCAGCCTCTCCTCATAGGGCTTGTGCTCGAGGCCTCTCCCCAGCCTTGTTGCCCTTCTCTGGACACATTCAAATTAGGTACAAATATTGAAATCTCCACCCTCACCTTCAGATATTTGAACTGAATTCAGCAAAAGCCTTTGCCATAGCTGGGGTGCAGGACCATGTGCTGCTTCACCTGACAGAAATAGACCTCTCTGTTCCCATATCCACCCCATAATCACATACCACGGGCAGGACTCTGCATTAGCATTGCATCTGCTCAGAGCACTAAGGTCGAATATTGTGGTTTGGTTCCAATGAAAGAACAGCATGTGGGCCATGCATCTCAGTGTGAGCGCTGGCAGATCGGCTTAGGTGTCAGAGGATTACTCTGACTACCATATCATGAAGGAGGAGGATAAAAGCCCTGTATTCTCAAGTGGACAAAAAAAATTAAAGGGCAAGAAGGGATCTTAAGAGATTGCTTACTTAATCCATCACCCTGCCATACGGCAGGTTCAACTCTAATTATGGAAATCCTGATAGATTCTTAACCACAGAGTTAAAAGATGTGCGGGGACTGCACATCCTCTGCCAACAAGGGGTGTATTCAATGGGACAGGACATCACTGCTCTCCATATGGCTAGGAAGTTTTCTTTATTGTCTGTCTGAATCACTGTCACTTCAGTTTGGCTGAGGCATCAAGAGCAGAGTATTCCTCTTTCCTTTGTGATCCTTTTCTGTATTTTGTACCCATCTTTATTTTCCTTTAGGCAAATTACCCCACATCATTCAGTCTTTTCTTTCAGGTCGTGTTTGCTAGACATCATGATGATTCTCCCTTCCTCTTCTCAGCATTTGTACCAGGATTTAATATTGAAATGCAGTGCTAGAAAACTAAGTACAGCATAAGGATGTGTCATGCTCTACAAGTACCTCTTAGCCCTGCTAGGATGATTATCTCTTTTTTGAGACACTACAGTTTGTTCAGTTGTTCTTGCTTTGGCTCTACTATTTTTTTTTCTTTGACATAGATACTTAGATTTGGGGGTGGGGGGTGGGGGTGTGGAGGTGCATTTTGTGTGTGATTTTGGTTTGGTTTTTTCCCTATTTGAGTAACATTATTTCTGCCTACAACAGAATTCATGCCTATATCCAGCTACAGTCTCAAGCTGTGCTAGGGGAGGTTTAGGCTGGATGTTAGGAAGAAGTTCTTCACAGAAAGAGTGGTTGGCCATTGGAATGGGCTGCCCAGGGAGGTGGTGGAGTCACTATCACTGGAGGTGTTTAGGAAGAGACTAGATGGGGTGCTTGGTGCCATGGTTTAGTTGATTAGATAGTGTTGAATGATAGGTTGGACTCAATGATCTCAAAGGTCTCTTCCAACCTGGTTAATTCTATTCTATTCTATGCTATTCTATGCTATGCTATGCTATGCTATGCTATGCTATGCTATGCCATGCCATGCCATCCCATCCCATGCCATCCCATCCCATCCCATCCTATCCTATCCTATTTAATTTATAGCCACTTCTGGTTTTGTGTAGTCTGTGTTTTCCTGTGAGAAATCTGCAGAGCATAGTGTGAAACACCACATGGACACCAGGATGACATTCTAAGGTATTACTCTATGGTGTCTCCTTTTATTCTGTTAGGCCCCACGATCACTGTTTCCTAGCCTTTTCTCACCTCCTGAACCCTTAGGAGCTCTCAAGGACGGTAACTGAATGAACTGAAGTAAAACTCCTGAGACCCAGCTGATGCGAAAGTTTCAAAGTTCTTTATGCCTTTAAAGCTCCCTAGCCTGTATTTCCTTTTCAAAAATGAGGTCTTGTCCCTTCCTCGCCCCTGTGAACTGACAGCCACGCGATTACAGTTTCTCTTTAAAGTGAAGGCATGCAAGAAAGTTAAAGAGCTTTCCTGAAGCTGTCTCTTGATAGCTCTCCTTCTCTGTTGAATATCAGGCTAATACTTCTCTTCATCTTTGTGTTAAGGCAAGTACACCCTTACAAACCGATTTCTTGCCAGTTAAATATCGTGTTGCTTTTCTTTCCTTTCTTTTTTTTTTTCCTTCTTTTTGTTTTTTTTTGGTTTTTTTTTTTTTCCCTATATTCAATACTTTTCTTTTTGTCCTTGGTAACCTGACTTGTATTCGTCTTATTGCAAAATCTTTCTGGCCTCAAATCCAACTTACTGATATTTGTATAGAATACATAGAATACATAGAATAAACCAGGTTGGAAGAGACCTTCAAGATCATCGTGTCCAACCCATCAACCAATCCAACACTGCCCAAGCAACTAACCCACGGCACCAAGCACCCCGTCAAGTCTTCTCCTAAAAACCTCCAGTGATGGCGACTCCACCACCTCCCCAGGCAGCCCATTCCAATGTGCAATCACTCTTTCTGTATAGAACTTTTTTCTAACATCCAGCCTGAACCTCCCCTGGCGCAGCCTGAGACTGTGTCCTCTTGTTCTGGTACTGCTTGCCTGGGAGAAGAGACCAACATCCGTCTGTCTACAACCTCCCTTCAGGTAGTTGTAGAGAGTAATAAGGTCACCCCTGAGTCTCCTCTTCTCCAGGCTAAGCAACCCCAGCTCCCTCAGCCTCTCCTCGTAGGGCTTATGTTCCAAACCCCTCACCAACTTTGTTGCTCTTCTCTGGACTTGTTCCAGCAAGTCAACATCCTTCCTAAACTGAGGGGCCCAGAACTGGACACAGTACTCGAGGTGCGGCCTAACCAGTGCAGTGTACAGGGGCAGAATGACCTCCCTGCTCCTGCTGGCCACACTGTTCCTGATGCAGGCCAGGATGCCATTGGCCCTCTTAGCTGCCTGGGCACACTGCAGGCTCATGTTCAGTATACCGTCGACCAGCACCCCCAGGTCCCTCTCAGCCTGACTGCTCTCCAGCCACTCTGACCCCAGCCTGTAGCTCTGCATGGGGTTGCTGTGGCCAATGTGCAGAACCCGGCACTTGGATGTGTTAAATCTCATGCCGTTGGACTCTGCCCATCTGCCCAGCCTGTCGAGGTCCCTCTGCAGAGCCTCTCTACCCTCCAGCAGATCAACTCCTGCCCCCAGCTTGGTGTCGTCAGCAAATTTACTGATGATGGACTCGATGCCCTCGTCCAGATCATCAATAAAGATGTTAAAGAGCATGGGGCCCAGCACTGATCCCTGGGGCACACCACTGGTGACTGGCTGCCAGCTGGATGTGGCACCATTCACCACCACTCTCTGGGCTCAGCCCTCCAGTATCTGATATTCTTCTCCTCTAGAGATACGCGCCTATCCCCCATGGTTTATTTGGTTTGTTTGGTTTTGTCTTGGTGGGATATTATTTCAGGAAATGCCATCTTTAAGTCTTATTTAATTTGGATAAGATCCACAGATTATTTTAACATGCAAACATCTGAATTCATTGAACTCTCCCTTCCAGAAATCTAATATTTTGGTTTGTTACTGTTATTATGCAGGTAAGCATCATCTACCTAACTGTGTTACAGACTTGATCATGCATCCAGTTTTTAACAGAATCACAGAATCATAGGCAGGGTTGGAAGGGAGCACAAGGATCATTTAGATGCAACCCCCCTGCCATGGGCAGGGACACCCCACACTAGATCAGGCTGGCCAGAGCCTCGTCCAGCCTGGTCTTGAACACCTTCAGGGATGGAGCCCCATCCAGCCTGGCCTTAAAAACTTCCAGGGATGGAGCTTCTACCACTTTCCTAGGCAATACATCCAATCTGAATCTGCCCACTTCCAGTTTTATTTTTTATCCACTGAGTTGTCCATCCACTGAACCCATATTTTACCAGTTTGGAGACCAGGATGTCATGTGGGACAGTGTTGAAGGCTTTGCTCAGGTCCAGGTAAATAATGTCAGTTGCTCATCCCTCACCTGTTGATGTTGTGACCTTGTCATAGAAAGCCACCAGGTTTGTCAGGCAGGATTTGTACCCACTCACTTCTTCATTATTCTTCTGTTTCAGCAGTGCCTCCAGGAGGACCTGCTCCATGATCTTACTGGGCACAGAGACAAGAAAGCCAGTACTCCAGTGCAGTCTCCAAAAGCCTGTGCTGTTTTTACCCAAAATATGATTCTTGCCAGAGACAATTGACATGTTCAAGTTATTCTACTCATGCTCTAGTTCCTTGTAGTCACTTTTGGTCTATTGTGGTCATTCCTGTCAGTATTATTAATATCATGCAGCTGAGTAGCGTAGGGTAGCAGTTGGTGTTAACTTTCACTGGATGCCATGTCTAGTTGACAGATACATGTTTCTGTTGCCCTTAGGAAACAGGCAGCAATCACTTTTGCTTCTTTCTGGAAGTGGTGATGAATTGCTGAGCCTTTGGAGTGTGTGGCTATTCCTAAAGTGCCAGTGATGTTGGCACTATACCTGACACACAGGAATTGGGGCCAGCACATGGTGTTGGTAGAAGTCAGGTTCAAAATAAACAAAAGGAACACAGAGTGGGGAGTGAAAGGGCCAAGTTTCTTGCCAAAGAATGTCATGTACAAGAGATGTTTACTGGATAAACAGCAGAAAGAGAGATCAGCTGGGTGCTAGACATGTTTACAAAACTCAGTTGTTTCCATAGTATACAACTTCCCACAGTGGAGTATGTAGCCTGGAAGACACAGGTAAGTCTCTGCATAGCCCCATCAGGGATCAAGGACTCCTCGTTGTTGTTGCTATGTTCCCTTAACAATATTCCAGTATCTCTGGAAAACCTCATACCCTTTTTTTGTGAGCTGCTGGCATAAAGGTTTCTCTGCCTTTAATCATACAAAGATATTTGCTCTGGAATAAAATCTCAGGTTTTTGTTTTGTCTTGATGCGCTGTGTATCCACAGTAATCTTGGAGAACTGTCCCTTTGACTTTTCCCATTACTAAGGAAAAATAAATCATGCCTGCACTAGGTATTTTGCTGTTTGATAGCAGCTGTTCCTTTTAGCAGCCCTCTGTACACAAAGTGGCACCCTTCATGCTTTTGGAACATGACACTAGGCAATCCCCCTTTGCCTTCCCTGAGATGGTGCAAATCTGCCACAAAGCCAGAGGCTTTCGATATGCTGCTGCACCTGTAATCTACAAAGCATCTTGGAATACTGTAGCAAGGGATTATGCAGTTCTGCATGTCGATATAATTGGGTGAGATAAAGGGGAAAGTGGGAGGTCAGCATCCTGAGATGTCCTTGGTTTTGCAAGCTTAAAGTAATTTATCCTGTTATGTTCACAGGGTTTTCTGAGATAAAGTCTCTAAAACCCACAGACAGCAAGTTCTTTGCTGTGTAACACTTAAGCTGTATCTTCCCTTTTTTTTTATCATTATTATTTTTGCAAAGAACTAGCATCATATTATAAACCTGTAAGATGAAGTTCAAGGAGTTGTTCTTGTCATCAAAAGCCTGAGGTGAAAATGCAGGCTCACGCTGTACATTTTATATATATTATTTTTAAGAGAGCATTTACATAGAGTATGAGACAGCAAACAAGTTTTATAGGTGACAGCATGCAGCTGACATTTGCAGAAGTTGCTTGTTACAAATATAATCCAGGCTTTGACTAGCTGTTGTACCAGACAAAGGCTGATTCAAGGCACATAAACACATAGGAGGAAGAGCAAAAGAAGAAACTTCCTTGCTATATGATTGCTACACACAATATGCTGCTGTTTTCTTCACCCTGCAGTGCCTGTTGCTTTGTCAGTAGATTGGCTTTAAATGAATTGTTGTTTTGTCATAGGCTTAACAAGTGAAAGCTGGTGAATGGGTCAGAGGTGGGAATTTAATTTCAAGGGCTAAACTGAGCAGAAAATCTATGAGACAATAGACAATGCCACAGCATTAAGGTCCAGATTAAAATGCATGCTCTGTTGGATCATGGATAGGGCTTCAGCCTGTGATCTAGCATATCATCAATTGCAAGGCAGACAGAAGGGCTCTGGGGAAGAGAGTTGTCCAGGTATCATTATCTTTTTTAGGTTCTCAAAGCAGAAAAAAGTTGTACAAATACCATTCGAGGGCAGAATTTTCTGGCAGGAGAACTTGGTTCACTTCCTCCTTCTGAGAGCAAGAGAGTCAGCTGCCATTTCAAGCTTGGCAAGAAAGAACAAAACACATAAAGTTCATGACATGATGCTGAGCAGGAGCTCTATCATCCCTTTATTCTTGATTTAGGTAGCACAGTGGTTTCTCTGATCATGTGAAAATGTTCAGATTCATCTGCCCACATCTGAGCTGGTTCCCTCAGGCTCTCTTTCTAGTCAAAGGAGGTAATAGGCATAGATGCAGACTGATTTCTCTCTGTCCAATGTATGCAGTCAAAAGAGTTCAAATTGGCCTGCTCTATACAGGAGGAGAGCCAGGATGGGTGATAAAGAAGAGCCAAGATGAATGATGATCGCTATTGGGGATTTTTACGTTAGCAACATCTGAAGTTAGGTGATATGAAGCCTTCACAAGAGATTGTGTATTGTTCCAGGCAAAAAAGAGCTTTCCTTTCACTTTTGTTATTAGCAGAAGCAATTTGTATGAAATGCATTTTGCTCTCTGTTGTAGGTGGATTGTGTGCAGGGACCCCAGCTTTCAGTGGCAGTGCTCTCCTGCAGCCCTCAGTCTGATGTTGCTAACAATAAGCATCTTCTTTCGTGCACGACATCTCCCAGGGAGTATATAGAGGTGTCATATCACAGACTTCTGGGGCTCATTTTTATATAATTAACTAGTTTGCCACCTGAAATGTTGTAATTAAGCTTTCATGTGTAAAGCAGGAGCATATGCCACTGTCAAAAGAATGTGAATGAGACGACAGGCATTTCATGTTAATTTAACTTTACTGTGACTTTCTTCCACTTGTTAGTTGTGACCACACACACAAACTCCTGGTGGTGACTATTGCCTGTAAAAAAACTTGGCAGGTTTCTTGGCACTAACACTTAACCCATGTGCACTAACCACTGTGTTAAACCTATGTTAAAGGTAGGAGTTAATTCTGTCCGGCATGACCAATCTCAGTGATATGGAGAAATTTTCACTCTCAATTTCTTACTCCCAGTCAGTAATGTGTCTGAGTTGGATGCACAGAAGATGTGTGCTAATGTACTTTGTTTTTGTAAGACAGCTGGAATGCAGATTTCAAGTTCACAAAGACTCTGACTTATGTAAGAGTACACTACAAAGGGTCATGGCACAGGCAGAGGCATTGGCCCACCATCACCCATACTATATAACTGTTGAACTGCCAACTGAAACAAGTTGGACCCATGTCAACACGCCCATGAGCAGTTTGTGGGGTTACACAACAGGTAACATGGTGACAACATGTTGTAGGACATGCCTTGAAAACTGCTTTCCCATTGTTTTGTCTCTCAGTTGGTTCAGCCACTAATTGGAATGCTGCCTTGTAGACCATGTGTCCTCTGTTGAGTAGACTTAACCGTTGTGTCTCATTTAAGGTAAAGGAGAACTGCACACAGCACCCATCCTGACTCTGCTGCTTCACATCCTTTCTTTTCTTTCCTTGAGAAACAATGGCAGCATATAACTGTTCCATGAAATCTGATTACAGGATCATTTCTTTACCAGTGAAGTTTCAGAGAGGAATTTAACTCACCTATTCTGCAGCGTATTTATTGGGCTGGCAACTAGAAAATAATAATTATGCTTTAAAACCTGCACAGATTGGAGCTGGTAGCAATGAGATAATAAAGCCCCACAATGCCAGCCAGCTGCCTCCGGGCTAGAGCTGCACTTTGAGTCATCCCATTTAGGAGCTGTCTCCAGCAGTCCCTGAAGTCGACAGGAGCCTTTGATTTCTTCTCAGTAGGTGCTGGATCAGATTGCTGTAGTCTCCTTTTAAAGTCTAAGAACAAGGAGGCCAAAGGCCAGTTTAGTGAACTACATTGTATGGATAAAATAATATCACTTTAAGAGGAACCATTGCCTTTGGAGAAACATTAAATCTGCAGGCGGGTAAAAGTTCAGGGCACTGCAATTACTACATAATAGTCAAATTCCATCGGCGAGCAAGGACAAAGCTGGATTTCTGGGGTAATGCTTGATGTGCAGCGTGGGAGAGGTTTGTTAAAAACACAAATCCCTGGCTGGAAAATGGACAGCACTTACAATTAAACACAAAACACTTAACAGTGCAGACTGCAGGCAAGGTGCCTGAAGTTATAAATGTTAGTATACATCCACCTAAAACCGTGCAGTAGCATGAGATGGATCTGCTCTCTATATGGGCAGTTTTGCACTGGTGGCCTGAGCAGCATGCCAATCATGTGCCACAAGAATTGCCCCAAAGTTCGTCTGGATGAATTGGTTAGTTAGGGCATTACCCGTTCCGTTCTCAAGGCTGGTCACACAGGGGTCAGATTGTTCTGCCAGGAAAACCTCCTAAGAGGAATATTTTATTCTACCTTTGTCAGCACATTGGAGAGGATTTTACTCAAGTCACCTTTGTATATTTTATTCATTAGGGCATGATCCTGAAAGGCTATTGTATCCCTCTGCTCAGAATGATTTTGTGCAGCCTGCGGATGACGAGTGCTTGCGAGGACATGCAGGGTCCTTATTTTGGCCATCTGTGTTCATATATTGGACTTCTGTTCTGAGCTGGAAAATGAGACAGGTTAATTCTTTGAGATAATATGCTGAAGCTGCACTAATCAAACCACCTTAGTAAAAGGTGTAGGATCAATATAGAATCTTCTTAGCTAATTAAAAGCAATTCTAGCTTTATTTCAATAGGTATTTGTGTATTTAATATTAAAGATACGGGAGAGGGAAAGGGAAGGATCATCCCACACAGCCTTTCTCAGGAAGAGCTTAATTTGTTCTTGCCTGTTGCTTTTGATGCTCTACCTAGGTGGTAACAAATTTTAACTGTTTGTGGAAAGAATTCCTGTAGCACAGTTCTTCTGATAAATGCTTCTCGTACTTCTTTGGGGATTTGGTGAACAAGGAACAGAAAATTGTATTCTGGGTTTTCTGGACCTGAATGTCCCATGTACAAGAGGGATATGGAGGTGCTGGAAGGTGTCCAGAGAAGGGCCATGAGGATGATCAGGGGGCTGGAGCCACTGTCCTATGAGGACAGACTGAAAGAGTTGGGGCTGTTCACTCTGGAGAAGAGAAGGCTCCAAGGTGACCTTATTGTGGCTTTCCAGTATCTGAAGGGGGCCTACAAGAAGGCTGGGGAGGGACTTCTCAGGATATCAGGTAGTGATAGGACTAGGGGGAATGGAATGAAGCTGGAGGTGGGGAGATTCAGGCTGGAGGTGAGGAGGAAGTTCTTGACCATGAGAGTGGTGAAGTCCTGGAATGGGTTGTCCAGGGAGGTGGTTGAGGCACCATCCCTGGAGGTGTTTAAGAGCAGGCTGGATGAGGCTCTGGGCAGCCTGATGTAGTGTGAGGTGTCCCTGCCCATGGCAGCGGGGCTGGAACTAGATGATCCTTGTGGTCCCTTCTAGCCCTGACTGATACTATGATACTATGTTCCCTGCATAGCACAGGGAGAAAGCTGTCTTTTGCTCCCTGTCACTATGAGACCTCAGTGGTTAATTTGTAGTGTGGGTTTACAGGTTGGAACCTGCTGCAAATGAAAAAAAAAATTCTAATCCCTTACTGCTTTAGTTGCTGTTCCTTCTGATTCTCCAGAATGTCAGTGGATTTATGTTTAGATGTGAAGATAGGGCTCCAGCTATCTTACCATGATGCTGCAGCATGAAATGGCGAGGTTCCACCAGCTACACTGTGGGATCATATTTTTTTCTGCCTAAGAATTTTTAATGGAGTGTCCAGGCACCTTGGAGATAAATTCATCATAATCAATTCCACTTTTAAAGGGGTGGAAAGCTCTCGTCCCATTTTTCATTTCAAATCACTTTTTTTTTGGTTCCTCTACCTCGGTGGTTGTCTTTCAGGAGCAATGCTGATGGGTTGTGCTCCAAGATTCATTACTGAAGAAGTTGTGTGCAAAATTGATGGGTCTTTCATTACGCTGTCAAGGTGACTTGTTTGACTGGAATGTTTTGCTTTCCTATCCATTAGCAGAAAGTACCCTTCATTAGTAAAAAATTCAATCAGCAGACTGCATAATTACCATTTCTGTCTTACTTAATGGAAAGAGTCTTGTTGCACTGCATGTTTTCAACTGCGTGCAACAATCTTCACATTAAACTGCAACAAATTAAGCAGAGCTTTTACAAAACCCTTTTTTCTTCTTCTTTTTTTTTTTTTAACTAACAATTATAGACTGTAAAGGCTTATATGGTTTGCTTTGGACTGATAATTTCAATTAGAGGTTGAACTATATATAACAAAGAAGCCCAAATAATTGAGAATTAAAGTGCCTTCTGAATGTGTAGCTTGCATGGAGTCATCAGAGTGGGAGAGCGGATGTAATAGCTGTTTAGGAGACAGCTGTTTAGTAGACAGCAGGAGTGTGAAGGCACTCTGCTGCCATTTTGACACCTGAACATTTAGAACACTCATGCTTAATGTGTGGGGGTTTGTGATGATCCCATGATCTGAGCCCACATTTGCTGGCTATGACCCTTGTAGCTTTCTCCACAGTCTGAAACACCCAGAAGGGCAGACAGCCATCTCTATTACTTTCTCTCTGCCAGCCACTCTAGCTACCAAAAGTAGTGTTGTCCAGCAGGGCAGTAGAGAGGTATGACCACTATGTGGGCTCCTCTCTTTCCTTGTGCACTTCCTTTAGCTGTCAAAGGGAATAGAAACAGGACTGACATTTGGATCAAAACCCAAAAATACTCCTAGGTTGTATGGGTGTGTGTGTGTGTGTGTGTCTCATTTATCTGTCAGACTTTTCCTTCCTTTATTCATTTGAGGGCTTTCACAACTAACAGCCCAACGGCACTGCTGTTCTGAAGATATTCTGATATATGGCTTCAAATGCACAAGACACCTGTGGCCATACCAGCTCTGGATCACCCACCATCATTTCCTTCATGACCTTTAAAGATGTCAGCTGAGACTTTTTTTCCCCTTCCTTTCCCCCCAACCCGCTTTCCCTAGTTGCTTCATTCTGCACTAGATGCAATTTCAGGTCCCAGAAGCAAAACCAGGCAGCACATTAATCAACTCTGCTTCCCAGCCTCTGCACTTCTGTCATTCCGTAGTTTATTTTTCTGGCTAATATAACAAAGATTTAAAAACAGGGATATATTACTCTTTCAAAATACATACAGCTCTGGTATCAGCAGCAAAATAAGCTCATTTGGATGAAAGGAACTATTTCCTTTTGGTGGAGTGAAATATCTTATCTGCCTCTGTTTGGACTATATTCAAGTGTTATGCCTCCTACAGGATATAGGGCTGGTGTTGAATGCAGGTCATCTGCTCAGTGTGCTCTTGGTACACTGCTGGAAAATATGTCCCTTAATAATTCTTCAGTGCATGCCATTGCATAGATCACCAAAAAATTGGAAAGCTGCATTACTGAAATAAAAATAGAGAAGACTTTAAAATGTACACAGCTTGTATATGAAACTTAATGGCTATCTCTAACTGGGAGAGAAAAATTGTTTCTGGACCATGTCTTGCTTATTCTTCACTGTTTGAGAGAGTGACCAGAATGCTTTATCAGCTTGGTTCTACAGCGAGATATGGAATACTGTGCTCCAAGCAGGACACAGAGTAGTGTGATGTGGCAAGAGTATTTGGGAAAGAAGAAAATACGCTTGATTCACGGGCCAAAGAAACCAAAATCAAATGGGTTAGTTAGTGGCACAGTTAATTTAACAGCAGATGGTAATTTTAGAACCACTTACATATAGGACTGTTGTCATGAAATTATACTGAAAATTGATAGAATCTAGCATTTATTTTTTTTTTAGAATCTAATATATTTTCATTGTATAAACTAGACAAACAGTTCCTCACACTTTTGAGTCATTTTTCTGCTGCAGTTCAGTTGTGTAAAACCCACACACCACTTCAAAAAAAAAAAAGCCCCAGAAAAATGGTATAATAATGCTTTTTTTCCTTGTGTAGAAAAAAAAAATGTTGTCATGTAATTGCAATTTTTTCTGAGCTTTCACTTGACCCTGGTTGCTTATTATTATAATGTTTTAGGTGCTACAGCTTAGGGTTTATCAACCCCTCCTTGTCGCCTATTTGATTTGTAGTTACTGAGTATTGCAAGGCTTGGAAAGATTAGTGTAAAAATTGCATTTTGGTCCTGTTCATTAGAAATGAATGTGGGGAAAGTGTTAGCAGAAAATGTCTTATTTTTTTTTCAGCTCTTATTACAAAAGCCTAAAGGGCTGCAGTACCTCAAGCTGCTCAGCATTAACTCGTTCAGTTCTGGAAAGTGTGACTTTGGATAGGCCAGGCTCAGGACTAGTCATGAGGTAAACCAAGGAAAGCTGTGTTAGAGGAGAGCTGTTTATAACTGCATATATATTTGTCTTTTTTTTTCCCAATGTGTGGTCTTTTCAGTCACCTAAGAAGAAGTTCTTCATAGAAAGAGTGATTGGCCATTGGAATGGGCTGCCCAGGGAGGTGGTGGAGTCACCATCACTGGAGGTGTTTAGGAAGAGTCTGGATGGGGTGCTTGGTGCCATGGTTTAGTTGATTAGATGGTGTTGGATGATAGGTTGGACTCGATCTTGGAGGTCTCTTCCAACCTGGTCAATTCAATTCAATTCAATTCAATTCAATTCTACTCTACTCAATTCTATTCTAGTATTCCATTCCATTCCATTCCATTCCATTCCATTCCATTCCATTCCATTCCATTCCATTCCATTCTACAGAATAGAAGTAAATACAATCTTTTCCACGTTGCTGGTCCATTCTTCTTTAATGAAATGCCTGATCCAGAGCAATATCACATCTCATGGCAGCCACAACCTCTTGATGTTATTGTAATATACTGCAAAGAAGTTGCTACCATTATTTTCCCTTCTGGGTTTACACACAGTAGTGTATTACCTACGATCCATAAGCCAGGTGTCAAACTTGTGTGCAGCTTGAAGAGACAGATCACAAACATTCTTACCTGGGTAATGTCAAAACTTTAGAATACTACATATGAATTTAGACCACTGACATAAATTATATGGTACATAAAGTAACAATTGATGTAGTAATCAAAGTTCTTCTACTGAGTGAAATGACAAGTCACTCAAAATGAGCGTGAAGAATCAAAAAAGATGTGTTAGACCTTTACAGTTGTACTGGGAGGAAAAAGCCATGGGTGTTTGTGCCTTCTGTCTGCTGCTCCGGCAGAGAAGGAGCAGTGGAATGGACCTGACAAGATTACTCCAAATGCCTTTATCTCAACAGTAATGTTTGAAGAAATCAGGAAGCTCTTCTTAGAAGGATTTAATTTTTTAGGTGTGAATTACAGAAAGAGAGGATTTTACATGGTCTGTGAAACCTTCTGCAGTTCCTCGCACAAGTGGTATATAGCTCAAACCCTTAGTGCAAGGAATAGACGTGATACTCACTAAAAATAACTAGCACAGACCAATAAAGGTCTACCCTAAGTATTATTCTTTTTTGATTGAATTAGCTTTAAATGTTAAACTGAATAAATGAATGGTTTTAAAAACTTAATTAAAGCAATTAACTCCCTATAATTTGGGAGTTTTATACTTAAACAAAAACATCGAAGCACAGAATACATAATACTTAAAAGTTATTTTCAATAGAATAGAATAGAATGGAATAGAATAGAATAGGAAATAACCAGGTTGGAAGAGACCTTTGAGATCATTGAGTCCAACCTATCATCCAACACTATCTAATCAACTAAACATCTAAACACCTCCAGTGATGGTGACTCCACCACCTCCCTGGGCAGCCCATTCCAATGGTCAATCACTCTCTCTGTGAAGAACTTCTTCCTAACATCCAGCCTAAACCTCCCCTGGCACAACTTGAGACTGTGTCCTCTTGTTCTGGTGCTGGTTGCCTGGGAGAAGCGACCAACCCCCACCTGCCTACAACTTCCCTTCAGGGAGTTGTAGAGAGCAATAAGGTCTGCCCTGAGCCTTCTCTTCTCCAGGCTAAGCAACCCCAGCTCCCTCAGCCTCTCCTCACAGGGCTGTGCTCCAAACCCCTCACCAGCTTTGCTGCCCTTCTCTGGACACCTTCCAGCAACTCAACATCTTTCTTAAACTGAGGGGCCCAGAGCTGGATACAGGAGTCAAAGTGTGGCCTAAACCAGTGCTGAATCCAGGGGCAGAATGACCTCCCTGCTCCTGCTGGCCACACTGTTCCTGATCCAGGCCAGGATGCCATTGGCCTTCTTGGCCACCTGGGCACACTGCTGGTTCATATTCAGCCTAATATCACCAGTACCCCCAGGTCCCTTTCTGCCTGGTCACTCTCCAGCCACTCTGACCCCATCCTGTAGCACTGCATGAGGTTGTTGTGGCCAATGTGTAGAACCTAGAACCTGGCACTTAGATGTGTTAAATCTCATGCCCTTGGACTCTGCCCATCTGTCCAGCCTGTCAAGGTCCCTCCGCAGAGCTCTCCTACCCTCTAACAGACCAACACCTGCCCCCAGCTTGGTGTCATCTGCAAACTTACTGATGATGGACTCAATACCCTCATCCAGAAATTAGGAAATACAAACTTCTTTTCCTACCAAAAAAAGTCCTGTGAACTTGTTTGCTTCTAAGGGAAATTAAAGAAATTTGAAATGTAGAAAGCAAACTTACTGTGTACTGAACTGTGTACTTGAACTCTGTATACATCAGACTACGACGGTACAGAGAACTACTGCAGGAGAAGAGAACTACATGCTGTATTTACAAGGATTCTAAGACACTGTATAGGTTTTTTCCCCCTTCTAGTTATACAAAAGAAACTGTGAATTATCTTGATGACTGCTTGAAAGGATTAATTCAGAAACAGTATCTTAGAAGGACTAAAAGCCCTGCAATACACCTGTGAAAGCTTGTCTGACAGTAAGAAAAGGTACCTGAGGGCCTATAATTTTTAATGTAAATATTTATTTTAAAATTAGAAGATTCTCACTTGTTATTATTTTGTTCATTGAAAATGTCAGTGGATAGATAGCTTTGCAACTTTTCTTTGCCTGGTAAACTGCTCTGAAGTGTCCTGAACTGCCAGTTTTCTCCTGCACACTGTTACCCACTAATTCAAATGAACAACTTTACTGTGTTCAGGAAAAGAAATTTATGCTTCCTCCTTCACTTGCTCATCCCGCTAGTATTTCACAGGCAGTTCTCCACACCTTATCATTTTATTTTAGCATGTCCTCATAAAGTGAAGACATCCAGTGAATAGCTACATTTTTTCCTCTTTTAACACATATTTTGTGTTTGAAACACCATTTTATTTAGTCAAACACATTGCACTTTGCAGATAGTAATTTCTACTGTACCCTGTAAACAGAAGTTGTCAGTCTTAAAGAGTCAGGGCACAGAAGACTTTAGTGGAACAGCCAGTAGCAGTTGCATTTTAGGCTGGATGTTAGGAAGAAGTTCTTCACAGAAAGGGTCATTTGCCCTTGGAATAGGCTGCCCAGGGAGGTGGTGGATTGTGGAGTCACCATCACTGGAGGTGTTTAGGAAGAGACTAGAGGAGGAGCTTGGTGCCATGGTTTAGTTGATTAGATGGTGTTGGGTGATAGGTTGGATTCAATATTCTCAAAGGTCTTTTCCAACCTGGTTAATTCTATTCTATTTGTAGTTATCCACTAAAGATGCATTATGCCCCAACTTCATGGTTGCTCTATTCAATTCCAAGTTACAAAAGGCAGCCTTCTATGACAGCTTTGCCCATAGATTGTAAGGGGAGCTGGAGAAATGACTGTCTGATGATCTTTCTCAGTATCTTTCCATAACTTCTGTTTATGCCTCTGATTTTTTTTTCAGCTAAGTTGGGAAATGTAATTGGAGTGCAATGACAGTAACAGCAGCCCCAGAAACATGAGATTGATTCCTATGATGCCTGAAAACCCCTCCATGCAGCAGGTAAAAACAGGCCCAGTTTCAGAGCTCTAATTAACTTTATTAATGTGTAGTGCAGGAAGTACGAAGGCAACTTAAAACAGGGATATAAAAAGCGCTGGAGCCTTGAAACACTGGTTTCATGTAACTGACTCGTGCAGAAAGATCTATTTTGCAGCATCTTGTAAAGAAAAATAGAGTAATTCAGAAGAAAGATATTAGATACTTAATACACTCTTACAATAAGGGAGATTTAAATAATGGAACAAAGATGCTAATAGTAGCCTCCTGGTAACAGGTAGCAATCCTTTATGATGTGCCATTAATAAATACACTAGCAAAGGGGTACCACTGTACAATGACAGCACAATAAAAGAGATGCAGGTCTGTGAAAGATTCTCACTGCTCTAGCAAATAAGACATCAGAGGCTACTGGGAAATGAGTTTGTGCAAAATCAGTTGTATAAACCGTTTCCATTACATGTTCCTTTTATAGAAACATATTAACTCACATGAAAAGGTAAAACATTGCACTGGTAAATACCTGTAGACACACCAGCCCCTCCCCACCCCCCCAACAGACAATTGCAAAGCCTTGCCATCACAGAAAGGGTATATATTATTTGGTTATAATAATCATAACTAAGCTTCGCAAGGGTGACAGATTAACCACACAAAGTATATCATTTGCATAGATCTCTTGTTTACTGCCATGGATTTCCATTGTGTGTATATATAAATATATATATAAAATTCAGTGAGCTTAGGTGCTCTTTGCTGAAGTCAAAAGTGGAATGTGGATGATTTGTATGATGCATTTTTCCTATTACTATAATTGCTAAGGATACTGCTGTAATACCTTGTAGGTGCTAAAGTCTTACACATAGAAATTGCAGTAGAAAATATAAGAACACCTTTTCTGTTATTTACTGATCCTTATTCCCAGGCATGAGGACTTGACAATATTTAAAAGGTATTCCTATTTGGAAAAGCTCTCAAAACACATGGTCAGCAGTTTGTCTACTATAAGACTTGTGTCTTAGAATAGTGTAGAATCTGTTTTCTTCTGGTATTTTTTGTATGCTCGGTAGCTAAAGACATGTAACAAAAATAACCTTGCAATTATGAAGAACTATGGCATCCTTTTGCACAGTCTTGCACACAAACAGTTTAAAAGTCAATCATTCATCCACAGAGAAGCTGGGAACTCAGAAGTATGTGACATCAGTAGCAGAAAACTGGAGATGTAGGCTATTACAGCTTGTTTGGAGCTCTGATTTAATCCTCCACACGATTATTCTATAGTGCTCGCAGTCTTGCCAGGAGAGCCTCTACTTCTGGAATAGCTTCTCCCTTAGAGGGAGATCCAACACGATCTATTTTCTTTTCTTTGTTGCCTTCTCCATGACAGGCTTCCTTTCTCCCAGCAGCCTTATTCCATGCTGCAGAATGTGTTTCCACATCATAAGAAACTTCTTTGGTGACTGGGCTTCTTGTCAAGTTTAAACTGGTATTGTGGTGTGAGCATGACTTCTCTAGTTGTCCTTTCTGGTTCTCTGCAGAAGATAAACCAAACAAACCTTATTTCACTCTTAAAATACTCAGTTTCAGTGTTTCATAATATAAAAAGACCTCTTAACCAGACAAATTAAGGAACAAACTCTTTACCATGAGGGTGGTGAAACACTGGAACAGGTTGCCCAGGGAGGTGGTTGAGGCCCCATCCTTGAAGACATTCAAAGTGAAGCTCGACAGGGCCCTGGGCAACTTGATCTGCTTACTGCAGAGGGGGTTGGACTAGATGACATTTACAGATCACTTCCAACCCAGACCATTCTATGAATATTTTCCATACAGATGATGTACAAGAAGCAGCAATGATTGCCAAGGACACCAGACAGAAACTGTCACTCCAAAAGCCATTGGCTTGAACTCTTGGAAGTGATACAGGCTTTACATGACTTCTTTAGATTGGCATCCATATTTCCTACAAAATCACAGATAGAGCCTGACAAGATCCTCCTTTCTTACTGGAGTCAAAGAGAAAACAGAGTACTCAGCACCTCTTGGCGCCTTCCAAAGTTTTAGCTGGTTAATTACATTTCCTACATACTTTCTTGATTGTTCAAAATTTTTTTTAATGTATTTTAGAAACCTATTTCAATTTAATCATCCACTGTAACAATTTTTCTTTCCTTTGTGATCTTTTTAGGCAGCTAAGTGATTTTTGAAATTTGCATAACTTGCTACTTTATGCTAAACATCATTGGCTTTGACTGTCAGAAGTTGTACTCTGTACAAGTTAATATCCAGGAGTATTGCGGGGTTGACACACACCAATAGAGAGATTTCTTTTCCTGTTCTCCTCACCAAATCAAGTGACTGGTCTCAGACCCAGCAGGTGAGTGCTCTCTCTCACAGATCTCAAACTTTTGAAAAGCCAGGAGTACTCAATATTCATGTAACCTTGAGCAAGGCTTGAAAACGGCTTCAACAGACTTGACATGACATTTAGAGTTTTTTGGTTATTCGCTGAAAGATGTTCCATCATCCCAATAGTAATGACTTTGGAGCACAGGCAGTCACTCATGACAGTGTGTTTTATGTGAGTGCTGAAAATTCCTACTGAAAACAGCTTGTACATTAAAAGGCAGCTGCTGAAGATATTTACTGCACTGTCATTCCCTGACCAGGGGCTCTCCATGATGGATGAGGATTTTACACACTTTCTTGGACAATCTCAGTGAATCTTGTAAGTGGGATCACCTTTTGGCAAGCAGAAGAAAATAAGTATTTTTTTTTCCCCCATTATCTTCTAAACCAGATTAACAATTCTTAATTCAAATTTAATTAACAACCACATTTTACACTTAGCTGAAAAATGTAATTTCTATTTCCTACTATGGAACACACACCCTTGAATATCCTGTCTTTATTAGACTAGAATAAACCAGGTTGGAAGAGACCTTCATGATCATCATGTCCAACCCCTCAACCAATCCAACCCACCTAATCAACTAAACCATGGCACCAAGCACCCCATCAAGTCTCCTCCTGAACACCTCCAATGATGGGGACTCCACCGCCTCCCCAGGCAGCCCATTCCAATGGGCAGTCACTCTCTCTGTATAGAACTTCTTCCTAACATCCAACCTAAACCTCCCCTGGCACAGCTTGAGACTGTGTCCTCTTGTTCTGGTGCTGGCTGCCTGGGAGAAGAGACCAACATCTGCCTGTCTACAACCTCCCTATAACTACCTGAAGAGAGCAGTAAGGTCACCCCTGAGTCTCCTCTTCTCCAGGCTAAGCAAGCCCAGCTCCCTCAGCCTCTCCTCACAGGGCTTGTGTTCCAAACCCCTCACCAACTTCATTGCCCTTCTCTGGACATGCTCCAGCAAGTCAACATCCTTCCTAAAGTGAGGGGCCCAGAACTGGACACAGTACTCAAGGTGCGGCCTAACCAGGGCAGTGTACAGGGGGAGAATCACCTCCCGGCTCCTGCTGGCCACACTGCTCCTGATGCAGGCCGGGATGCCATTGACTCTGAACACACATTTGCAGGCTGATGAAAGCATGCCACCTGTAGCAATATACCTGTAGCTGTACCACGGCCCTTTTTGTTTACATCCAGTTTAGGGGCAAAGGGAACAAAATATTTGTTTTGAAAATCAATACCTTATTTACAGCAAGAGACATATTGCCATCTAATCAGACATTAAGTATATGTAGTAATACGGTTTTGGTGTTCAATCACCCCAGAGTCACTACAAGCACAGCTTCCAGGCCATGATGTTACCAGGCAAAGATGTTTATTACATTATGCAGCAAGGTTATATACTCATTTAGGAAACACGTGTGTCACATCTTAATTGGCTATTTTCTACCGGTGTGCTTGTAATTAAGGCATATAATAGGTTAAAACAACACCACAATATTCCAATACATTCAACCAAATTCTGCCAAGTTTCTCTCCTCAGTTACAAGATGCTAACACCCTTTTCTAAGTCAGAGACTAAACATGGCCTTCTCTAATTCGAGCAAAGGCAAATCTTCCCCTACAAGTAGAGGTGTTGGGTTTTTAAAAGGGCAAAAATAAGTTAGGCACTGAAGAAAAGTGTACCAACCACCACATTTTAATTACTTTGCAGTTCATTTTACTACTTCAATTAGCTATGATGAACTAGGCTGAATAACAGAGGCAGTGAACACTGAGGAACTGAGACCTCAAAGTAAAACTCAGCAATATTTTCCCCAGTTTCTCACAGTTTGTGAGGGGCAGAGTAAGGTGCCTTAGAGTGAACAGCAAATTGTCTACGCAGAGAAAGGCTGCGAGTTAGCTATGAAGTAGTAGTAGGTGTTAGGATCTGTCTAAACTCCTGTCCTGCTTTGACTGATTTAGCCTTGTGGAAAGGTACAGCCCATAACTTTTCTGCCTACGCCCTGGAACGACTGTGTGGGGATAGTGACTGAGTAAAGATGGGTACAGCTGTGTGGTAGTTTTAAACTGTGCCTTTAAAATTTTGTTACAGATTTCCATTTGCTTTCAACTGAGTTAGTCTGGCAAAGTTAGTGTTGGGGGAGGAAATCTCAACCCACCACAAGCTGTCTTTTTTCTCCCCTTAAGAGAGCAGTAATCATTTTGGTATTTGTGACTTTCTCAGCATAGATTACTGAGTGGAGCATTTAGTGCTTTTCCCTTGTCTGAGGGGTCCTGCAGCAATAAGGAATAGGATCAGGAAAGGTGGCCAGTTTAATCACTGGCCAGTTTCTGTGAGGAGCCCTTGGTCTATCCTTTGTAATTCCTGTGCAGCGAGGAAGTGAAGATGGCACTGAAAACACAATCACAGTGTCATGTTCTCAATACACAACACACTATGCTAGTGATTAGCAGCACTTCCTGAACAACCAGGATGCTTTGGTCTCAGCCATACTACAAACAATATTGAACACTAAGTGCCAATTAGAAAAAAATTATTATTATGTGGACACATTTTATCTAAACTCAGCTTTATCATCTCAAAGTTTATTTCAGCTGCTTTCTTAGCCTGGAGAGGAGGCTGCTCAGAGGATACCTTATTGCTCTCTACAACTACCTGAAAGGAGGTTGTAGGCAGGTGAGGGCTGGTCTCTTCTCCCATGCAACCAGCACCAGAACAAGAGGACACAGTCTCAGGCTGTGCCAGGGGAGGTTTAGGCTGGATGTTCGGAAGAAGTTCTTCATAGAGAGAGTGATTGACCACTGGAATAGGCTGCCTGGGGAGGTGGTGGAGTCACCATCACTGGAGGTGTTTAGGAGGAGGCTGGATGGGGTGCTTGGTGCCATGGTTTAGTTGATTAGATGGTGTTGGATGATAGGTTGGACTCGATCTTGAAGGTCTCTTCCAACCTGGTCTATTCTAAATCAGGTGGTATCTTTACTGTGTATGTTCTGTCAGTCGAGGAGGAACTTCTCCAGGTAACATTTCTATGCCTAAGTGTAAGTCCAGTATTATTATATACAGTATTGTAGGTAAGTGGTTTTCCTGCTTAGTAAACTGGTTGTGAATCGCATTCAGAAAGCCTGAACTTTGTTAAGCTTGGCTCAGAAAGCATACATATTTACTTCTAGTCCTAGATTTCACTTTGGCAAATATGCACCTAAAGAATTAACTGCTGTAATAGTTGAGGTATATATGCTGCTGGTGGATTTCTTCTTATCACAGTGAAGGATCATTTCCATTTAAGTTGAAGTTCAAAATTAGCCAAGTACAAGCAAGGTGAAGAGAGTCACTAATTCCTCAGAAACACTTATCTCTGCCAATTTTTTTTAGTCAAACAAGAATTAACTTGTCCTAACCCCAAGCTCTTCACTGCTGAACTGCTTCACACACTGCTTCAAAACTTGCATGCATTGGTGATTTAGTACCCCCACCATTCCACTGTCATGACTTGGGATTGTTACTACACCTCCCTCAAAACCCATGCTTCCAGTGGCAAAACTGAAGAACTGCATTTTCAGCCTCTAACTGTTGAGGCTGGTAGTTTAATGCACCTTGCATATGAATTTAAAACTATAGGGCTGCAAGCTGCTGCAGGTTACCATGTGGCTAGTAGTAGAACACCTGGACTTCCTTAGTTCACTGTGATAAAGGCTACAAGGCATGTAGTTACTTATGGTCAAGAAACACCCCAAGTCATAATTAACTGACATAGTAAGCACAAGAATAATCACAGACTACTAGAGGTTGGAAGTGACCTCCAGAGATCGAGGCCAGCCCCCCTGCCAAAGCAGGATAAACAGCCATGAATGCATTTCTATTAGGTATTAAAACCTGTCTGAAACACCAAATTAATGAAGTTTCGGAATGCATGTATGTAGAAGTGAAAGCAAAACACAGTAAGTTACTATAAAGAGGTATTTGATCATTTTCTAAAGACAGTATTTGATATGGCTGCCAGCAACAGCAAGGAGATGGCTTAGTGATATCAGTCACCATTTTAATGATCCTAGAACAAGGGTATCCATGGAAAATCCACAAACCATAGAAAAATTAACAGACTTTTCCCCAAGCTACTCTGAGCCATCACATCAGTCTATACCTACATTTAGTTTGTGCTTTTGGGAGTAAGCTATATGTGAAACAAACTGCAGAATAAATAAATTGATTTCAACAGCTATGCACTTTGTTCCAAATACATTATTGTGGTGGGCTATGCCCACCCTGAAAACAGGAGGGGGGGGGGGGGGGCTTGTGAGAGTTTTTGCCCTCCCTGGAGGGTGTTTTCCCCCCTGGGAAACTGACTTGGTCTGTTCCATTCTGCCCCCACCTTGTCCAGCAGGGGTATAAAAGGGAAAACATTGCAGCCATTGCTCTCATTTCCTTCTGCTTTGTGGGGACAAAAGAGTTGCTGCTGGCTTGCTGCTCCCCTGCCATGTGGACCTCCCTGCTGCTTCCACACTTTGCAAAGGACTGGTTCTGTATATCACATTTTTTTCCTTGTCCCTTACCCTAGTGAACCCTGCCTGTAATTGCTACATAAATATATATACAAACACACAGTGTTTAAAGAAAGATTCTTTGCCTCTCTACTTCCGAGCCAAGCCCATATTATTTCTTGGTGGATTTCCTCCCCTCCTCCCCCCCACCGCTATTGGTGAAGAGGAGGGGAGGAAACAGGGGAGGGATTCTCAGCCTTGCCCCCATCTGAGCTTTTAAGCCCCAATTAAGGCTCAAACCACCACAATTATTGAAGGCTAAAGAAAACTACTCATGGAAAGGCACTTTTACATGAAGCCTTGTTAAGAAAGCAGTTTGCATTTCTGGAGATGCACTATTTGCCCACCTAATGTAGCAAGGTGTACCTTCTGGTAGTAGCAAGGTAAAGAGAGACCAATTTCCCATGTTTGGTCACATCTAGTCCTCCAAAGGTGAACGAAAATTCACCCTTATTATAACACCATGCAGATAAAAAACCCACACCAACCTTTACATATCTATTTACATTTTCTAAATGCTGGGGTTAGAAGACATTTACCCTTAACAGTTGTGATTTTACTGCTACTGAATGCTTCTAGGCATAGGCTAGGCAGAGAATGCATTTTATGCTACTTAAAAATCTCAGTATCCAAATTTTACATTTACATCTTTTTCTTTCCCTTGTTCAATATCTAACTCTTGTGGGTCCTTCAGACCCATTAAAATTCAGTTTTCACAGATACGAATTTCCTGGTCGCTGCTGCTAATCAGCCACATTTTAAAATCATATTCACATAACCTAGAGCCAAACAGCTCCTCTCATCTAGATACCAGCCTTGTACAATTACTTTGATTAACAGCAATGCTCAGGAAATTCAGTTGACAGAAAATTGTGCTTAACAGCCTTCCATAGTTTAAACGGTGTCCTAGCACAGAATAATGTAGGATGATCTCCTTAGAACCTATGAAAGGCTACACACTTGATATCCAGACAAAGGAAATGGTATACTAGCATGTGAACAAAAATGCCCCCAGATCCCCAAAACAAAGAAACCTAAAAAAATCAACAGTGTAAGACTAGCCTGTTGTGAACTGGGGGAAGTAAAATATGAGCAGTTTGAGATTTTTAACTCCTGCATAATGCTGCTATATATTACCTTTAATAGATAAAAAAATGATTACAAGGGACTCACTAAAGTAGAGATACAGATTATTTTTGTTAATTATTAATAAACACTTAAAATAACTGAGGACTTAGAAAAGCTTTTAATTTCGTTGCATAGTTTCTCAATAGAAGTCTTGGTGCTAAGGACATATTTCAGTGTTATGTAAACACTTGTGCACCAGTTGAGGAATAGTTGCAAATGTAAGGAGCAGCTCTGCATCATGTGTTTGTATTAGAATAGAATATAGAGCACAGGACCCAGCACTGATCCTTGGGGCACACCACTAGTGACTGGCCGCCAGCTGGATGTGGCACCATTCACCACCACTCTCTGGGCTCGGCCCTCCAGCCAGTTCCTAACCCATCGCAGTGTGCTCCCGTCCAAGCCATGGGCTGACAGCTTGGCCAGGAGTTTGCTATGGGGGACGGTGTCAAAGGCCTTGCTGAGGTCCACAGGCGTGCATCTCAATGTGGAGCACAACAAACCCAAAACATTAGAAAGAACAATGGCAGTTACAACCTCACTACATCTTTTACTAAGTTACCAGGGAAAAAAGCCCAAAGCCCCGCTGGAATAGTTTTGATCTCCTCAGTTTGTGCTCCACATGCTCCAGCATATTTCTCAAGCTACATCTGTGCTGAGATTTTCACACACTGACCTTAACACAAATGCAAATTCTTCTTAAACTGTAAGTCATGACTTGCCTGTGCCAGAAGATACTCTGAGGGCATGCCCTCATGTCAAACAGCTTTGGCTTGGAAAAAGTAGAAGCCCTGAACATAATCCTCATCTGCTCCCCAGTGTGCTGCCACAGTGGGTCTCTGGTTCCCTGTCCCTAACACACAGAACTTGCATTAGGGAACAGCTACACCATGATGTTGGTGCTGCACTGATGTTAGCCAGGAAAACAGAATAGAATAAACCAGGCTAGAAAAGACCTTTAAGACCATCCAGTCCAACCTATCACCCAACACCTCCAATCAACTAAACCATGGCACCAAGTGCCACCTTCAGTCTCCTCTTAAATGCCTCAAGACAGTATTTTCTCCACCATCTCCCTGGGCAGCCCATTCCAATGGCCACTTTCTCTGAAGAGCTTCTTCCTAACATCCAGCCTAAACCTCCCCTGGGGCAGCTTGAGACTGTGTCCTCTTGTTCTGGCTGCCTGGGAGAAGAGACCAACCCCCATCTGGCTACAACCTCCCTTCAGGGAGCTGGAGACAGAAAGGTCTGCCCTGAGCCGCCTCTTCTCCAGGCTAAGCAACCCCAGCTCCCTCAGCCTCTCCTCACAGGGCTTGTGCTCCAAACCCCTCAGCAGCTTTGCTGACCTTCTCTGGACTCGTTCCAGCAACTCAACATCTTTCCTAAGCTGAGGGGCCCAGAACTGGACACAGGACCCAAGGTATGGCCTAACCAGTGCTGAGTCCAGGGGCAGAATGACCTCCCTGCTCCTGCTGGCCACACTGTTCCTGATATAGGCTGGGATGCCATTGGCCCTCTTGGCCACCTGGGCACACTGCTGGCTCATGTTCAGCTGCTGTCAACCAGTACCCCCAGGTCCCTCTCTGCCTGGCCGCTCGCCAGCCACTATGACCCCAGCCGGTAGCACTGCAGGGGGTTGTTGTGCTCAATATGTAGAACCTGGATGTGTTGAATCTCATGCCCTTGCACTCTGCTTATTTGTCCAGCCTGTCAAGGTCCCTCTGCAGAGCCCTTTTACCCTCTAACAGATCAACACCTGCCCCCAGCTTGGTGTCATCTGCAAATTTACTGATGATGGACTCAATACCCTCATCCAGATCATCAATAAAGATATGGAACAGGATGGGGCCCAGCACTGAATTAGGTTGTTCATAGCCTTGTTGAGCCTCACCTTGAATATCTCCAGGGATGGCGCCTCAACTACTTCCGTGGGCAACCTATTCCAGTGTCCCACCACCCTCATGGTAAAAGACTTGTTCCTAACATTCAATCTAAATCTACCCTTCTTTATATTTAGATTGGATGTTCCTCTTGGAACTAAGCTTTTCAAAACTTTCCTCTACCCTTGCACTGTTTGGAACATCTTCAAACATCCCCAAACAGCAGGTTCTTGGTTCCAAAAGTTGAGTTCCCTCAAAAAGTAAGGTGTTCTGCCTGAAAACCAAGCTCAGAGATGTGTCTGACTGCAAATCACATCCACCTTTCTGGTGCCAGAAATGAGCTCCCTATCTGTTTTGGAATATCTTGGAAGATTCCCCCCCACAGCATAGGACAGATTTGTTTTCTCACAACAGCTGTTTTCTTTGGTCACTATGTAAGCTCTAACACAGATAATTTTTAAGCATGAGAGAGTGGCCATGGTGGAGGGGGTTGGAAAGGCCCCAGACTATTTGCACAGGAGTACAAACACTTTGATTCACAGACCATGAATCTGTAATAAGTAGGAGGAATAATTGTATTAGATAGGTAGGACTTTGTAAAAGCTCCTGCTTAAATTACCAGGAAAACTTCACCTCAGGGCCCACAGGATTTCTAGGAACAAGCCCCCATGTGCCTGACTCAGCACTAAATAAATGGAAATGCTGCTTCCCATTAAAAAACGAACAACAATAGCAACACCAACCCAAAACAGATTCTGGGATTCTATAAACAGCTCCTGCTCTACCACCACCATTTTTGCACCCATCCCAGAGCCAGGGGCAAGACCCTCAACCAGTGAAGATACCACACAGAGGAGCTCAGCCCCAGCCAGCACCCATGAATGATACTGGAGGGACCATCAACTCTCTTCCTACCTAACCGGGGGGCCACCAGGCCCCCCAGCCTTTGTTGTCACCACCACCATCACCCAGTGTGCACCATGAGGACTCACCAGTGATGAGAGGAGGATCCCTCAGCCCAGATGGGCTCAGCTTGGAGCCTCTGCATTTCCTGGGGGGGATTAAAAAGGGGAGTGGGTGGGGAGGGCAAAGTGAGCACACCTGGGGTAGGAGGAGACTCCAGCAGAGTCACCATGTGCACAAAATAAAGCAGAGGAAAAATTACCCCAAACAACCCTCTTATCTTTGATTCAGATTTAAGGTAAAAATTATTGTAGGCTTGTGTTTTTTTCTTATCAAGTCCCTTTTTGGTCCAGCCTCAATTAATTTACAGATAAACACAAGAATAACAGCAAAGCTTTTTGGGTTTGACTTGGTTTTGTTGTTGTTTGCTTTTTTTTTTTCCCCTGTGTTCTGGACCTGATCCTAATTTAGTTGTATCTTTATGGACCTCTTGGGGGTTTGTACTGCAAAAATAGTGAAGAAGCAGCAGCAGCCACACCTTGAGTACTGTGTCCAGTTCTGGGCCACTCAGTTCAGGAAGGATGTTGACTTGCTGGTGAAGCAGCAGTAGAAATGTTGGTGATAGAAGAGGAACCATTTAACGAACGAGGTCTCTGGGATGCTCTGCTTTGGAAATAGCTCAACCACATGGGTCTGAGCAGGCATCTGTCTATCTGCAATTTGTAATTCCTAAATTCTATAATTTCCAAATTTTTCTTGGGTGACGAATGCAAATTGTTGATATAGCCAGTTGAAATAATAATATCTTGAGTATCCTAGGCAGTGGTTTGTAACAAATCCACATCAAGTTTTTATGGCAGTCGTGCATCCTAACCAACATTGGTTTATCAAGGTAATTATTTATATTCAAACAGTCTGTATTAGCAGTTTGTGTGAGGTTTATTTCGCTTAAAGTTTTGGCTTGAGCTTTCTTTTCTCCAGACCAATCGTCATCAGCTATCTCAGCCTCTCCTTACGTGAGAGATATTCCAGTCCCTCTATGGCTCCTCAGACTTGCTCTAGCATGTCTATGTCAGTCTTGTACTGGAGAGCCCAACACTGGACGCAGCACTCCAAATACATTTGATCAGGGCTGTATACCACCCAGAAGAGCTTAGCCCCAGCAAGGAACCCCAGCCAGCACCCGTGGAGGATATTGGAGGAGTTATGAGTCATGTTCCTAACAACCGGGGGGCCACCAGGCCCCCCGGCCTTTGTTGTCACCACCACCATCACCCAGTGTGCACCATGAGGACTCACCAGTGATGAGAGGAGGATCCTCAGCCCAGATGGGCTCAGCTTGGAGCCTCTGCATTTCCTTGGGGGGATTAAAAAGGGGAGTGGGTGGGGAGGGCAAAGTGGCCACACCTGGGGTAGGAGGAGACTCCAGCAGAGCCCAGGTGCTCTGAGATTTGAGGGGACAAAGGGGCAGACTGTGAAACCAGTGTTATGGAGAAAGAATAAATATCAAAAGAATATTCAAACATGAATTACTGACTGTTAGTGATTGCTAGATTCTTAATATGGCTAGTTTCAGAATGCTCCACTACTCTTGGATATTAGATAATTTATTGACAAACCCAAACATGATTTTGATAGTCCAATATTAACCTCAATAAACAAAAAACCCCCACATACCTTCTGCTAAGGTAATTGTATAGCTATTATCTCAGTAAACTCTTTATCTCAACCCAGAAGGGTTTTTTGGGGTTGTTTTCCTGCCCATCTGTGTGTGGGGGTGGGGGCTTGCTTCTGAAAGCAGGCTGTGTGAAGCCAGGACCCTCCTGGGCTGACGATGAGCCAATGAGTTTAGCTAGCAGAGCTGAATTCTCCTACAACTAAACAGAAACAGTCCATGCCACAGTGAACCCTGTGGTCTCTCCTGTGTGAATATGGAGACAATATGAGTACAAGATGGAAACCCTTTGTTCTACAGGCACAAGTGCATGAGTTAGAAAGTGAAGTAGAGAAAAGGCAGTTCTTCCAGAAGGAGAGCTGCACAAGTCTGCCATGAGTAGCTCTCTGGTCCTAGTAAACTGGGCATCAGATTCAAATTTGAGTAGGGGAAGACCTCAAGAACTGACTGTATTGGAGGCTCTGGTGAGGCCACACCTCAAGTATTGTGTCCAGTTTTGGGCATCTTAATACAAGAGACGTGCTGGAGCCAGTGCAGAGGAGGGCAACAAAGCTGTGAAGGGCCTGGAAAAGAAATCTTATGAAGAGCAACTGAATGAGCTGGGGCTGTTTAGTTTGAAAAAGAAGAGGCTGAGGGGAGACCTCATTGCTCTCTGCAACTACTTGAAAAGACCTTGTGGAGGGGCCGGTGCTGGTCTCATCTCACAGGTAGTTAGTGATAGATCAAGAGGAAATGGCCTCAAGCTGTGACTGTTTTGGTTTGGACTGGACAGTAGGAACCATTTTTCCCAGCAAGAGTGGTCAGGCATTGGAATGTGCTGCCCAGGGAGGTGGTTGAGTCACCAGCCCTAGGTATGTTTAAAAGTAGTTTGGATGTGGTGCTTGGGGATATGGTTGAAGGATGAACCTTGTGGGGTGGGGTTCTGGGTTTGACTTGGTGATCCTGAGGGTCTTTTCCAACCTGAATGATTCTGTGATTCTGCGATTCTCCCCTGACCACCCAGAAGGGGAATTTAGACATAATATGAAAGGCTTATGTAGCTAAAACATCCATGGCTATTACATAACATCACTCATGAAAACTGAGATAGCTCTTTGATGGACAGTATAGTGGAAAGTATTTTAAATACTTTTTATTGCCACTTTTCATTGGTGTAAGCTCTTACAAAATAATTTCTCTGCCTGACAAGGGTAGGCCTGGAGAATGTCCCTGAAATGTTAGAGTGCTGTGTGTTGTTATGACTTATTTCAGTTCTACACCTAGAGGAGTGACAGCTGTACTCAGATGATCTTTGCTTGATGTGTAACTGCTCAAAATTTCAGTATTTCAGGCTGAGTCTTCACAATTTGATTAATGTAAAGAAGACAGTAACTGTGTTACTGATTTTTGAACATTAAAAAAAACAACCCAATTTCTATGCACATTTAAAAGTTGCTGCTGATCTTGGATGTTGTGTTAAAAAGGTGTGAATCACAAGGAACAAGCAGCGAGTAAATTCAACCTAGGTGAGACAAAGTTTTCAGAGAGAGTGAATATAGGGGTTTTTTGTTCATTTCCAAGGCCAGAATAGAGTATGTCAGCACAAAGTGAGGTTAGCATAGAGGATTTATAGAAACTAAATTTCAAAGAAATTCAATTACAAACTGTGAGCAAACTAATTTGTGATGAGAGGAATTATGCTGGGCCAGCTCCCTTTTGCTTGGCCCTAAAGCAAAGCCTTTAAAAATTCTTTTAATCTCTTACCTACCTACATCTTCTCAAAGGCTCCTTTAAGTTCCTGTTGATCATTCAGTCCTTTTCCTATCTGTCCAAAATGTACTTTGTATTTGCATTGAGTTAGGACCAGTCTCTCTGTTTAATATATTCTCACCTCTAATTTGGCAATGACTTTTGTTACAAGAAATGCAACTTTATGTTGCTGGGACTTAAAGGAAAGTCTTGTCAGGATGAAAAGAGAACAGAAGTGTGGATCAGACTACTGATAGAAATCACCTAAGGTTTTATGTGAAAGAAGAAGCCTCTGAAGATGTCTGAAGCTAATTCAGGCTTGGGAGATTGGCATCCTCCCTATTTCACTTGGAATTAAAGTGGAACTTCTCATGCATCTTTCCCCAAATGAAGGTACATTTGAGAATTTCTAGAAAACTGCAATATTGAACTTTTCAAAACAGAAGCTTACTTTGGGGTCATTATTGATTATTACAGCACTAAGTCTGAATCATTCTTAAGATATTAAATCATAAAATAGAGTCACAGAATCAGTAAGATTGCAAAACACAACTTTGAGTCCAACCATAGGCAACCAGTACCAGAACAAGAGGACACAGTCTCAGGCTGCATCAGGGGAGGTTTAGGCTGGAGGTTAGGAGGAAGTTTTACACAGAGAGAGTGATTGCCCACTGGAATGGGCTGCCTGAGGAGGTGGTGGGGTCACCGTCGCTGGGGGTGTTCAGGGCGAGGCTTGACAGGATGCTTGGTTGCATGGTTTAGTTGATTGGGTAGTGTTGGATGATAGGTTGGACATGATGATCTTGAAGGTGTCTTCCAACCTGGTTTATTCTATTCTATTCTATTCTATAACCCAGCTACCATGACCACTGAAAATATGCTGAAGCACCACATTAACATGCTTCTTGAACACCTCCAGGAATGGCAACTTCACCACCTCCCTGGGTAGTAAATGTATAAGTATCTTAATTTTAAACCAGACAAACAATTTAGTGTAATTTTAGTTCTAACAAGTAATAAATTCACCTTCTTATTTATGTTAGGATTAAGGGGGTAAAAAGATAAATATTCACCTCCATGGATGGAGGTTAATAATGGCAGTGGGTCTTCAGGCAGTGGCCAGAAATGTTATGCAGTCAAGAATAGTGTGGCCAGCAGGAGCAGGGAAGTCATTCTGCCCCTGGACTCAGCACTGGTTAGGCCACACCTTGAGTACTGTGTCCAGTTCTGGGCCCCTCAGTTTAAGAAGGACATCGAGACACTTGAACGTGTCCAGAGAAGGGCAACAAGGCTGGTGAGAGGCCTTGAGCACAAGCCCTATGAGGAGAGGCTGAGGGAGCTGGGATTGTTTAGCCTGGAGAGGAGGAGGCTCAGGGGAGACCTCATTGCTCTCTACAACTACCTGATGGGCAGTTGTAGCCAGGAGGGGGTTGGTCTCTTCTCCCAGGCAATCAGCACCAGAACAAGAGGACACAGTCTCAAGCTGTGCCAGGGGAAATTTAGGCTTCAGGTAAGGAGAAAGTTCTTCACAGAGAGAGTTGTTAGCCATTGGAATGGGCTGCCCAGGGAGGTGGTGGAGTCATCATCCCTGGAGATGTTCAAGAGGGGATTGGACGTGGCACTTGATGCCATGGTCTAGTAGTCATGAGATGTTGGGTGACAGGTTGGACTTGATGATCTCTGCGGAATTTTCCAACCTTGTTGATTCTATGATTCTATGAAGGTGTTTATAGGATTTCTCTGAAGGTAAAAACCAGGGTAAATACCAACATTTCCTCTTATTTAAGCCAGGAAATTATAAAACTGGAAGTTAACATATTTAGACTGTGTTAAGTTGCTGAAATGCAGTTTGTTACTTGTTTTTTTCACTTTGTTCACAAGTATATCGTAGCCTGTCATTTCAAATCCTCTTTAGAGTTAACTGAGAGTCATAAATGGCGGCTGTATAAGCTAGTGATCTGTGACAAGATACATAGAGGTTCATAGTCTAAAGCTGTCTTCTGTTCAGATGGTGATAATTTACATAGACTCCACAGAATAACCTGCCACTGATGCCTCTGAGCATTAGACATATTTAGCCTCCAAACCTACCTGTATAGCATCTACCTATAGATGAGTACTGCTTTCAAAGTACACTTTGATAAAGAATTGCAGGAATATGCATAAAGAGGGCTGCCATCAAAGGAAAGCTATTGGCAGCTGCCAAGGGTAATGATATATAATATGCTGATGAAAATAACCTAAAATGGAAAAGAAATGCACAAGTTGTGCCTTTTTTAGCAAATGTTGCAGAAGAAGACACAGTAGGAAGCCTCTGGAATGTAAAAGCCCCATCAAATCCACACAACAAAGCAAGTCTTAAAGATTGACCTGATATTGATGAGAGTCCACTCACTGGGGTTCTAAATAACTTTGTTTCTGTTATGCATTTACTATTTAGCATAAACATTTAAAAACCCCTATGTAACTACATCTGGTAATTGCTTTAAGACTTAAACACCAAATTATTTCTTATCTACCATTCATGATACTAAATGTTTATAAGCTATTCCCTAGCTATTCTAATAACTGCTACAACCCCATACAATTTGTATTTCATTTTTGTAGCCCAAACTTCTGTTCCCAGGTTTATATCAGCAGTTGGAGTACCGGTAGGTTGGATTGCTCAAAGGCAGAGCACAAACATCTTGTACTGTCAAATCAAACCAAAAGGAAAAATTGTCTTTCCCTCATCACCTGTTGCACTTCAATAATAATAATAACAGTAGTGGTAATATCACTGCTACTACTACTTCTAGTAACAATAATAATTAGCAAAAAATCTGCTTCCAAAGGAATCCACAGAGTGCTTTTGGAGCAGCAGGAAGATGAAAGGCTAGTGCTGAAAGTAAATTAGGTGGGTGTTAGTTTTAACAGCTGAGTAGAAACATAATTTTCTCACATTCCTGTAACGGGTACCAGACCAATGTCCTGGGGCAGTTCTTGCCCACAGAGGTCACAGTAGGCTGTCACTCACTATTATCCAAAAGATTACAAGAATAGCATATGGCTCTCAGGCTCATCTCATTTTAAAATGTTTTAAAGCAAGTCTCTGGAGGGAAGTAGGGCAAAAGAGTGCTGCGTGCTGTTGTTGCTATGACAGGTGAGAGTGTAGTGATTTGCTGATCTGGAAAAGTATTTATGAGCACTCCAAAGCCTAAGTAGATTGAAAAAAAATATTTACACAACATTATGTAACCTTAAGGGTATCTGTGCTTCTTTATAGCATGGGTCCTTCTCAAGAGCAGAGAAGCTAACCTGATTCTGAAATTTAACCTGTATAAACTAACATCTAAGATTGCCCTCCTGAATACACTGGGAATGGGATGAAGCTGAATTATCTCAGTTCATGTAACTTTAATTACTCAAGCATTATTATTATGGTCCTTTCTTTCCTCTGACAAAGCTCTGCAGAAACCAGTCAAAGGCTATCCAAGAGACTGAAACTGTGTAGCAGGAAACAGTACATTTTCATGAAGATCCTTACACAGAAGTAAATATTGGGCAGTAAAGGCAGAGGAAAAGTGATTAATCTTCCCCTTGCTCTCCAAGATCACATATATACTCCTTTGACAATTCCTTTCTCTCTCTTTTTACATGAGGCTTTAATTACTTTCACTTAATTATTTCCTCTCTTTGAGATGGACTGTAATTGGGCCCTGCTCATGTGAGAAGAGAGATGGGATATAAAAAAATGTTTCTACTTTGCACATGATCCAGCCATATGTGTATTTGACACCAACAACTGTACAAAGCAAGTGTGACAAATTGCTTTGAAAAGGGACTAGTATTTCAAAAGACTGTAAAAAAGGATTATTTTTTTAAAAGATGGCTTTTACTGACTCCTCCTAATATCACTGAATTATCACGAGACAAATTCAAGACACATTGTCATGGGCAATTAATCCGCTCATTGTGAATTTAAAATGCTGTGTTTAACATCATTAATGTATCTTTCATGCGCTGAACATATTTACTGCCCCTATATTCTGATAATTAGACCCTTAGCAGCCACTTTGGTACAAAAAAACCCACAACATCAGAAGCCAACTATAGCATTTGCAGTTTCCTCTTTTTCCTAATCACTTGTCTGCAATTACTGGTTAGCGATAACCAGCTAAGTGAAATTAATCTTGCTGTGTATCAAAGGACAGTTGTTATTTTCCAGAAATCTAAGACACAACACATCTTTGCACTTACAGAAGCCACCTATATATTCAGTACCTATATATTTCACAGATCAACCAGGTTGGAAGAGACCTCCAAGATCATCAGGTCCAACTGATCACCCAACCCTTAACCTCTCAAAGAGGAAATGTTATGTGGAATATGAACAAATGAGAGACTGGAAAACTTTACACTTACTGAGACATGAAGGAGGAAGGCAGGAAAACCTCCCAAGCCACTGAAACACAGGATTCTCACACACAGACTTGGTTTTCCTTTGTCTGTTCTGATTGAAGGCTGAAGCAGCATGTTCAGCTCCAAAAGTGGTATTAAAACTAATGGCTAGAGATCATCATGGTATATTAATTATGTAAAAGAAGACCAATCAAATTTAATCAGAAACAGCAGACTCCAAACAGGAAAAAAACTTCTCCTTTTTTCTTTACAGAGACAGTTAAGAAAACATTTATGGTAATGCCAGAGCATCTGCTGATTACAGTCAAAGCTGCAGGACGCCAACATTAAATCACTGAACCATCTTGACAGCTTCTGGGTACTCGAGTTTCATTCTAATAATAATTTGCAGCGAAATTTACCTAAATCTAAAAATTAGTCAGAAAATGTTTACAGTGAAGAGAGGTAAGAGTAAATAAAGCAGACACAGGACTAATCTGCATTAAAAAAAAAGACAATTCTAAAATAGATGTTCAGCACTCTCATATTTCAGAGCTGCATGCAAATTGTTAAATCTTTAAAAAAAGAGAATAAGGACTTTTGAGAACAATGTAATTTTTAATCCATTTTCTATTGATTGTTAACATACTTGTTTGTTTAATATAAACACAGATGAGCCATCTGAAGAAGGCCTGCACCATTTAAAATCCATTTTTAATTCCTGACACCTGAGGATTCCACACAGCACAATACAGTTCATTGTAAAGCTTTAATTGATGCATCTATGTGCCGCAGAGGGTGATTACTTGAATAATAAGTATAAGAGATGTGTGATCTGGTTGCTAAGCAAATGTGAGCAAGAGAAAAAGCCCAAGGAATGACGTAACAATGAATCAAGGTGTGATGACAGGATAATTATTCTATGAACTGTCATGCTGAAGGACTCGCAGAACAGTGACATACACACGATCACACATCAGAAGATTGCCTGAAGGGTAATTAAAATAATAATACATAAGTCCAGTCACAAAGAGGAAAATAAATGCTTAACTTATTTCCCTGTACCATGCACAGTCAAATGCATTCACATGGTAAATGTAAATGCTTCAACAGTGCAGGAATTCAGAGGACAACAGGTTACAGCAAAGACCACTGAAGTTGATCTGAATTAGCACTAATGTGTTTCTTCTGTTACTCTGGGCATGCAATGAAATACTACTTCTACAATGACTTGTTAAAGCCTAAAGCTTGTGAATTGGCTTTCTGAAGGAAAGTTTGGAAAAAATGTAATCCTTTCAAAATATGCTTAAGCTTGTAACATAATACGTGAAAAAAGAACTACTGTTGTGGTGGGTTGGCTCTGGCCAACAGCCAAGCATCCATCTGGCCTCGTGCACAGATCCCTTCTCTATGGAGTGAGGAGAGAATAGAAGGAAGGTGAGAAGACTATTGTAGATAATAGTTTAAAGCAGACAGCAAAAGCTGTGAGTGCTAGCAAATCAAAATAAGGAGCTAATTCACTGTTCCCCACTGGCAGGCACAAGTTCAGCCACCTCCGGGAAAGCACCACCTCAGTTGCTTGGGAAGACAAAAGCCATAACCATTAATGTTCCTCCTTCCTTCTCCTTTCCCTGAGTTTTTACTGCAGAGTGACATCATACTGCATGCAGTATCAGTTTTGCTCAGCTGTGCTGCTCATGTCCCCTCCCAAACCCTTGATCACCTCCAGCATCCTTGCTGTGTATGTTCTGGGGATGGAGGGAGAGAAAGCTTTGATGCTGCAGAAGCACTGCTCAGCAAGACACAAAAGACTGATGTGGGTCTCACCACTTGTTTAGTCACTAACAGAACACAGTATCATTTCTTCTGCCAGGAGGAAAGTTAACTCCACCCCAGGCACACCCAGTAAAACTGCAGATACTGTAAAAAAATCACTCAGATGTCACTGTACAACCAACTTTGATGAAAGCTGTTCACGAGACAGTTTTCAGACTTTCAAGGCAGATTTATACACAATTACATTTTTTCCCTCTTCAGTCTTTGTTCAGTTCTTTACTGTATCAGTTTCAACTGGCATATACTCCTCTGCAGGCCTAGACTTTGGCTCCAAGCACAGCCCCATTCATGATTGCAATGTATTCTGCATTTCCTTCTCACTTCTACATGTGCAGACATACTTGAATTGCTTTTTAACCAGCCATCATGAGTCTTGTCCATGGTAGAAACATTCTTTATGCTATGTTCTTCAATCTCCTCTTAAGGTGAGCTTTGCAAATTGTGTGGAATCACTGATGTTTACCTTTTTGCAACTACACAAAAAAAAATCTCCATAACCTATTTCCAGAATCAAGTTAGTCTGTGATAGAAACCAGATTGCTCAGAAAGAGTAATAAACTCAGAAATTTACTCACTTCCCCTGCTGTTATTCCCTGTGTAACTGAAGATACTGGAAGACAGTCAATTAGGAGAAGCACTGTGGATACTCTTCAAAAATTTAAGACCGCTGAGAATACCTGAGAAGATTTTTTGGAATGCAAGGTAATCATACAGTTTATGTGTACATAAATTCAAACAGAGCAGGGTGTCCATGGGTTATTCTAACATCAGATACAGGCATGATCACTGCACAGTTCTGAGAAAGAAACTTCTTCTCCCACCATATTGTGAAGAGATGCTGAAAGCTCCTTTTAGCAAACATGCTACATGCAATAATTATAATAATGACACTTCCTCCTAGGACAAATATATTCTGTAAACCTATTGCCAGCTCATCAATTCAGTTACTCACTCATACTAATTATACTAAAATTATATAGAATAGAATAGAATAGAATAGAATAGAATAGAATAGACCAGGTTGGAAGAGACCTTCAAGATCATTGTGTCCAACCTATCAACCAATCCAACCCACCTAATCAACTAAACCATGGCACCAAGCACCCCATCAAGTCTCCTCCTGAACACCTCCAATGATGGGGACTCCACCACCTCCCCAGGCAGCCCATTCCAATGGGCAATCACTCTCTCTGTATAGAACTTCTTCCTAACATCCAACCTAAACCTCCCCTGGCACAGCCTGAGACTGTGTCCTCTTGTTCTGGTGCTGGCTGCCTGGGAGAAGAGACCAACATCCACCTGTCTACAACCTCCCTTCAGGGAGTTGTAGAGAGCAATAAGGTCACCCCTGAGTCTCCTCAGATCTTTGGAGCATGTTCAGAAGCACTCATTTGAAAAGAATAAAGGTGTTGTAGACAGACGGATGTTGGTCTCTTCTCCCAGGCAAGCAGTACCAGAACAAGAGGACACAGTCTCAGGCTGCGCCAGGGGAGATTCAGGCTGGATGTTAGAAAAAAGTTCTATACAGAAAGAGTGATTGCACATTGGAATGGGCTGCCTGGGGAGGTGGTGGAGTCGCCATCACTGGAGGTTTTTAGGAGAAGACTTGACGGGGTACTTGGTGCTGTGGGTTAGTTGCTTGGGCGGTGTTGGATTGGTTGATGGGTTGGACGCGATGATCTTGAAGGTCTCTTCCAACCTGGTTTATTCTATGTATTCTATGTATTCTATGTATTCTATGTGTGCCCAAATGGCTTTAAATGCTAAGGAGGAAAGCAAATGCTACTGAAAAATCTCCCAGTGTCCAGCAGCTCACTGCCTCAGTAAAATCTATTAAAAACACAACTATCAAGCATGTTAGCAATAATTTCAAAGGAACACCCCATTGAAGAAATGTAACTATCAGGTTTGTGTAATAAAACACCACCACTTACAAATCTAGATTATCAATGTTAGCCAGCAGGGTTAATAACAATTCAGCAGACTGAAAGACACTTGTAAAGATTCTGGAACAACAAAAAGAAGAGTAGGCCAGATATTTAAGCATTTTTACTCCAGAAACATCTTAACTGAGGAAAATTATGGGGAAGGGAGTGGGGAAGGGAGAATATCCTCTATGTCTAAGAATTCAGCTACTATGTCTAAGAATTCAGCAGTGTGCCCAGGAGGCCAAGAAGGCCAATGGCATCCTAGGAATAATGTGGCCAGCAGGAGCAGGGAAGACATTGTGCCCCTGTGCTCAGCAGTGGTTAGGCCACACCTTGAGTACTATGTCCAGTTCTGGGCCCCTCAATTTAAGAAGGACACTGAGACTCTTGAATGTGTCCAAAGAAGGGCAACAAGGCTGGTGAGAGGCTTCGAGCACAAGCCGTGTGAGGAGAGGCTGAGGGAGATGGAGTTGTTTAGCCTGGAGAAGAGGAGGCTCAGAGGAGACCTTATTGCTGTCTACAACTACCTGAAAGGAGGTTGTAGCCAGGAGGGGGTTGGTCTCTTCTCCCAGGCAACCAGCACCAGAATAAGAGGGCACAGGCTCAAGCTGTGCCAGGGGAAGTTTAGGCTTGAGGTGAGGAAAAAGTTCTTCACAGAGAGAGTTGTTGGCTGTTGCAATGGGCTGCCCAGGGAGGTGGTGGAGTCACTATCCTTGGAGGTGCTCAAGACAGGATTATAGGTGGCACTTGATGCCATGGTCTAGTAGTCATGAGATGTTGGGTGACAGGTTGGACTTTATGATCTTGGAGCTCTTTTCCAACCTTATTGATTCTATAATTCTATGAAGCTGACAATTTGATATCTTCTTGTTTTTTTCTGAGCTTACTAACCACATAGATTATAGTTTATACTCAGGACAGTTTCAATAAGCTGAAATGAATGCATAAATTTCACCCTTTTGTTATCTGAGAGTATACAGCTTAAATAAAGCCATCTGAATATATTTGTGTAGGGGCATTTGCATTTTATTTAAATTAACAAACTTGGGGTTTTTTTGGTGTGTGTATGTGTGACAATTAATACTTTAAAATACTCTCAGTTAAATTTCAAACCAGAAAACACAATTCTAATTTGGCTTATTCTAACTGCAACTATGAAATACTTATAATTCATTGACTTCATGTTGTAGCTACAGAACTAAAATCAGCTCTTTTCTTCAGTGGTGTATGAAATTATTTGAAAAAAGTGAATGCTTAGTCCTGTGTGTCCTTGTGCCTGACCAAAGGCCTCTGATCCCCATGTGGGATTCACTGGACCGAAGGAATTTGTGCTGGTTGCCTTAGGCTCCCTTCACAGTCAATGAGGAGAAACTAACACTTCTAAACTGTGCATTATTTCACCCTGATGTAACTGCTTTAAACAGGTCAAGAGAGCTTAGGGATGTGAATGTACTGCAGGTAACTTCTGCATGTGAAGCTTCCAATTGTTATGTTCAGGAATGTCAATTCTGCCTCTATGAGAGAGAACAGGGTACAATTTGGTTTTTGTATATGCATTATGGGTATTGATCTCACCATCTATCTAACACTAGCTATAGAATTTCACAAAGCTGCATAAAGAATAGAACTGACATAAATTATATTCTGGTTGCTACAGTGAACAGTTTGGATATCAACAGAGGAACTCTGATTTGCACGTAACATACCAACAAGAACTCTAGAGGTTAAAGTTGCCATTATTAAGAGCATTGCTCAGCCATTAGCTGTCACCATTTCTTCCCTTTAAAAAATCTTTCACTAACCTTTTTCTTAAGTAAACACAGATCTTATGCTGATTGAACAATTGGAGAATCTCTTTCACAAGGAAAGACTGAGGGATTGGGGGCTGTTTAGTCTGGAGAAGAGAAGGCTGAGAAGGGACCTTACTAATGGGGCAATCCCAGGCACCGATATAGGCTGGGCAGTGACTGGCTTGAGAGCAGCCCTGAAGAAAAGGACCTGGGGGTGCTGGTGGATGAGAAACTCAATATGAGCCACCAGTGTGCACTTGCAGCCCAGAAAGCCAATCACATCTTGGACTGTATCAAGAGAAGCATAGCCAGCAGGTCAAGGGAGGTGATTCTCCCCCTCTACTCCACTCTGCTGAGAACCCACCCAGAGTACTGCGTCCAATTCTGGAGTCTCTATTACAGGAAGGATCTGGACATGCTGGAACGTGTCCAGAGAAGGGCCACGAGGATAATTAGAGGGCTGGAGCACCTCTCCTATGAGGACAGACTGAGAGACTTGGGGCTGTTCAGTCTGGAGAAGAGAAGGCTCTGAGGAGACCTTATTGTGGCCTTCCAGTATCTGAAGGGGGCCTACAAGAAAGCCAGTGAGGGACTTTTCAGGGTGTCAGGCAGTGATAGGACTAGGGGGAATGGAGCAAAACTGGAAGTGAGTAGGTGATGTTGTCCTGGCCATATAAAACTTATAAACTGCAGTAGTGTACATTCAAACTTATAAATCTGACATCCACAGAAGACTGAGTGTTATAAGTTCAGTGTTTAGGGTGAAGACACAAGCGTGATGCTTTGTATGGCAAAGCAACTCTGCGATTTTTAGATGTTACTCAGTCAAGTATGCTTGAATTTTTGTTAGGTAAGATATCTAGCTTAGCAGGTGCAAGAATTAAAGGAAAAATTAACTAAGCCACGTGGAAATATTTTATGAACTCTCTTAAAATAAAAAAGACATACAACATAAATCCCATAACAGTGCTTATGCAGAGTATCCAGTAATTTAAAAGAAAAGGCTATAAATAGTATGAAGTGATAAAAACCACAGCAGCACCTGTTATTCGACACTCCTGTAGTTCATACAGCCTCATTGCCATTCAAAATAAGCAGTAAATAAGGCATTTTCATGGGATTGTACAATAATACTTTATGCATATATTAAAAATTAATTGCTTCTCACTTGGAAACATACTAAATATGATGTAAAATTTGGATTATTCCATAAAACATAAAGGTAAATAATGTAAATAATTAGCAAAGAAAAGCATTAAGACTTCAACATATGAAAAGCAGTAAGAGTATTAAAAAAACAACACACAAAGACTTTTGGCATGAAATGAACAAATCCAAATGAGCTATGCCCATAAGAATTAAACCAGAAATGTCATTTCACTCGTCTGATTATGCACAGCTCCATATTCTTTCATGGACGTAGGGAGGTGTTCCAAGAGGGGATTGCACTTGGTGCCATGGTTTAGTAGTCATGAGGTCTTGGTGACAGGTTGGACTTGATGATCTCTCTTTTCCAACCTTATTTATCCTATGAATTTTATGAATGACTGTGATAGAAAGATCCAGCTGGACTGCACTTCAAATTTAGGAGATACCTTTTTTATAGGCAAGTACATAAAATACTTGTAGGTGGCTGAGGTTCTTTTGTACTGTACTAACTATACAAACTACATAATTGAGTGTAACACAGTGGGGGTTGTTGCACAGATTCTATGCACCCACTAGTGCTGTATTTCACTAAAATAAAATCATTGTAGTATGGCAGCCCTAGTGAAGAACCTTATGCCTGACTCTACAGGACAATAATGGCAAAGAGACTGCCTTGTTGAGGGACTGGACAAGGGGAAAAGGCAATCTTCAGAGTGCAATAAAAGCTTTCTTTTAGAGAGAGAGCCTGATACTATTTTATCAGGTAAAATGGTCTGTGTTTGACAGAGAAAAGTAGCTAACTGGAGTAGTGCCTAACACCATTGAGTGTAGTGTTGTGGTGGATGACAATTAGCTGGCTGTACAGGATGCACTGATATGACTTTCTAGGCAGACAGACTTGGACTGGAAGTCCTAAGCTGCCAGGGTTCCTCCATTCAGAGAACAGCAATTCTTGACTGCTTTAAGTGTGACATGATTGTCATTAGGATGAGACTGTACTTGTGTTAACTCAGTAACAACAGACTAGTTTCAACTGCAGTTCTTTTAAGGAGTCAATTCTAAACCAGGTCATAGTAAGAAGATAGAATCATAGAATAGTTTGGATTGGAAGGGACCTCCAAAGGTCATTTAGTCCAACCTCCCTGAAGTAAACAGAGCCATAATCTATTAGATCAGGTTGCCCAGAGCCCCATCAAGCCTGACCTTGAATATCTCCAGGGATGGGGCCTCAACCACCTCCCTGGGCAACCTGTTTCCGCACTTCTCTAGCCTCATGGTAAAGAACTTGTTCCTAACATCCAATCTAAATCTACTCTTCTCCAATTTAAAGCCTTGCCCCTTGTCCTGTCAGTACAGGCCTTTGTAAACAGTCCCTTTCCAGTCTTCTTGCAGGTTCCCTTCAGGTACTGGAATACATAGAATAGAATAACACATAGAATAAACCAGGTTGGAAGAGACCTTCAAGATCATCACGTCCAACCCATCAACCAATCCAACCCACCTAAACAACTAACCCATGGCACCAAGCACCCCATCAAGTCTCCTCCTGAACACCTTCAATGATGGCAACTCCACCACCTCCCCAGGCAGCCCATTCCAATGGACAATCACTCTCTCTGTATAGAACTTCTTCCTAACATCCAACCTAAACCTCCCCTGGTGCAGCCTGAGACTGTGTCCTCTTGTTCTGGTACTGGCTGCCTGGGAGAAGAGACCAACATCTGCCTGTCTACAACCTCCCTTCAGGTAGCTGTAGAGAGTAATAAGAAGGCCGCTATTAGGTCTCTCCAAAGTCTTCTCCAGGCTGAACAATCCCAGCTCCCACAGCCTGTTCTCATAGGAGAGATGTTCCAGTCAACTGATTATATCTTGCTTTCTAACACTAAAACCCTCACTAATTCTAGCTTCATCCACTCATTTGGAGTTTCTACTTGGTTTTAAATGGTGTTTAAGACTACTTTAAAAAAATAATTAGTAAAATAGCTAATGGTAATAAAATTACTGTGAGATACAGTTAATTATATATGTTTATAGAAACCATTGACTATATATGAATCTGTATTAGATGATAAAGTATCTTGGGAAGAGTTAAACACTCAGTGATGGATGAGAGTGTTTTGGAAAATAATTTTCAGGTGCAACTGAGAGCATAGAGAACGGAAGGCCAGGGAGAGGCAAGATATCCAAATATATAAATCTATGGCTCAGAACAGCACTTAAATTTTGTGCAGATATATTTGACTGTGAGAAATTAAATCCACTAAACATGAACATTAAACAATAGGAAGTTACAATAAAGTAGGAGGCTGGGTCCAATTTAAGAAAGCAATTACCTCCATTTTATGGGTTTGAAAAAGACATTGCAGGAACCCCAGAAATGAGTAAAAGACATGACTTCAAAAAACCCAAACCAAACAAACCCACCAAACAAACCCCAAACAAAATCATTCATTGATAACCAGAGTTTTCTAACAAAACCAACTGAATATTAGGAGAGAAATTATCTTTCTTTCACACAATAAGAAATACTCTAATACACAGAAGCAATTAAAAAGCTATGCACTAGTACGTCTTTTAGAAACAGGCATTGGGAAATGTCCAGTACTAGTTAAAGATCTTAGACATCTTGTGGAAAATAACCCACTAGAGAAAGGAAAAAATGGAAAACATGCCCTGCTCTGGATGATGTTGTACATGAATAATCTTTAATCCTTTTAAGATCAACTTTCAACACTAGTCAGAAATCAATTTATTGTAATTATCACCAAGGGACCAAATGATTGGGGAAAAAAGTTAAAAAAAATAAATTTTTTCATTCTCACTGAATTTGTTATTGCTGTCTACAACTCCCTGAAGGGAGGTTGTAGCCTGGTGGGGGTTGGTCTCTTCTCCCAGGCAGCCAGCACCAGAACAAGAGAACACAATCCCAAGCTGCGCCAGGAGAGGCTTAGGCTGGATGTTAGGAAGAAGTTCTCACAGAAAGAGTGATTGGCCATTGGAATGGGCTGCCCAGGGACGTGGTGGAGTCACCATCACTGGAGATGTTTAGGAAGAGACTTGATGGGGCGCTTGGTGCCATGGTTTAAGTTGATTAGATAGTGTCGGATGATAGTTTGGACTTGATTATCTCAAAGGTCTTTTCCAACCTGGTTAATCCTATTCTATTCTATTCTATTCTATTCTATTCTATTCTATTCTATTCTATTCTATTCTATTCTATTCCTGTTCTATTGCTTTCAAGCAGGAGTAAAAAAATATATCTTTTCAAAGTAAACAGAACTATGCACAACTTTCTTTCTCCCCAAAACAAGACTTTTCAGTGGATTTCAGTTAAAAGAAAGAGCAGACACTTATTAATGGTGCACTACTGTAATATAAAATTAGGGGCAGATTAACTGCATCACTTGACGCAGTTACTGTTTCAACACGGGAGGAATAATTCCTTGTAGAATGACATGTTTCCTCATGTCACAGCCATTCTTCCTCTACAGAAGCTGTTACTTTGATGGGGAGGACAAACGCCTGCCATATATTACTATGCAGTCCATTACAATGGGTTCATTCATATTTATAAAACAATCTGCGATGTTGATGCAATCACTTTAGACTTCACTGTTATTTCAAACAAATCCATAACTGAGAAAAAGGCAGGCTGTTGACAGGAGTTAATGTGGGTTTTACTCTGTTTACAATTGCTTTCTAATCTACTAAATGGCTTTTAAAATTGATGCACTGTTAGAAGTGCTTTCATACACTACTACAGATAAAGGGCTGTTATACTGCGGTAATCTCTGTAATGCTAAATTGAATCTTCAGCAGTGGGGTGGGGTGGGGTGGGTTTTTTTTGTTTTTCCAATTTCAGTGTGACAAGGTAGGCTACTCAATTTATGGTAAGCTTAATTCCATCAATGCAAAGCATTTTTCCATGTTTATTAATTGAGATACCTATTATTGCTAAAAAAACCCTCCAAACACACACGCACAAACCCCAAACCCACAAACAAACCCCCCCAAGTTTCAAGAGAAAACCTTTTACTGTCACGATATGTACTTTAGGGAAAAATCTCTCAGTGGCCAAAGCACAGGCCAGAGTCAGGAAATTTTGTGATCTAATCTGTGATCTGTTGAAGCTATGCAAATGAATCCTCCAGGAGGTAAAACACAGTAGTACAGCTTGCAGAACTGCTCAGCTTGCCATGAAGGTGTAGGAGAAGGTTTGTTTTCAGATAGCCTTAGAAGACTATAGGGAAGGTTTGCCTTTGCTCGAATTGGAGACAGCTATGTTTTGCCTTTGACTCTGAGAATAATGTAAACATCTTGTAACTGAAGGAGAGAAACTAGGCAGAATTTGGTTGGATGTGTTAAAATATTGTTTTGTTATTTTGACCTATTGTATGCCTTAATTACACACATGCCAGTAGAAAATGACCACTTGAGATGTGACACATGTGCCTTCTGATAGACTATATAACTTTGCTGTATAACGTAATAAAGGTCTTTGCCTGCTTACAACTTGAAATGAAAGCATTGCTTGGGGTGATAAGAACATCTAACAACAAATGGTGACCCCAGCGTGATTTGAACACGGAGCCTTGTTTAGTTTACCACTCTACAAAAGGAAGTGAATGGGGGAAAAAATAATAAAGCCTTTTTAGCTTCAGATTTCTCTGCTAAAGTAGGTGCAAAGAAATAGCAAGGCTTTGCTGACAGAAACAGAAGTAGAGAAGGGGTGTAGAAATAGATGCCCTAAAAAAATTCCCGACATAGTCCTCCGAAATGTCTGGTATTTCATGAAACCCTGAACCCGAGGAATGCAACACAATGTTAATCAAGGAACTGCTAATTTGCTATATGAAAATATGGCTAAAAATTTATTTACTGAACTTTTACATGGCTTCTGATGGGAAGAAATTCTTCATATTCAAGACATTTGCATGTCTAGAAACTTTCAAATTTGCCTATGTGTTTTAATTCTACAGGTTTTAATGAAGAGGCATAGCTGTCTCAGGTTGGAGAAGATCTCTCTTAGAATAGAATAGAATAGAATAGAATAGAATAGAATAGAATAGAATAGAATAGAATAGAATAGAATAGACCAGGTTGGAAGAGACCTTCAAGATCATCGCATCCAACCTATTATCCGACACCACCTAATCAACTAAACCATGCAACCAAGCACCCTATCAAGTCTCCTCCTAAACACCTCCAATGATGGTCACTCCACAACCTCCCCCGGCAGCCCATTCCAATGGACAATCACTCTCTCTGTGTAGAATTTCTTCCTAACATCCAGCCTAAACCTCCCCTGGTGCACCCTGAGACTGTGTCCTCTTGTTCTGTCACAGGTTGGCTGGGAGGTTGCCTCTTGAGGTCACCCAGTTCAAAGCCAGCTTCATAGTGGATGTAACTGTTAAGCTGGATCATAATATTTTTTTCGTAACTGTTAGATACTAAGTTTCAAACTTTATAATACAACTTTGGTGACATTTAATCATATAACCTGAATTGTGTAGTCAAACATAACAAAAACAACCCAGTCATGCATTCTGTGCAGGACAGCATGGTTAGTCTGTGCAGAACGTAAGCAACCTTTGCTTATAATCTATCAATGAAGGGACACAAATATGTGTTGAACAATAAAGCTCACAGAGCATTTTATGTCTTGACACATTTTTTCCCCCCTATGTGATTTCTTTTCCTGAAAACTCACTTTTTCTCCTCTCCGTTTTCAAGAGATAGAACGTTGAAGAGCTAAATTCAGTAATTCTTACTGACACAGATGAAAAACTATTAATGGTAAGTACTACTGAATAAGTCTTTTGGATTCTGCAACATAAAGAATAAATGAAATCTTGGTATATACAGGATGAATGATTTCAGAAGACAACAAAATCCTGAGCAGGTACTTCTGGAATTGCTTTAAAATGTACTGGGAATGCTCATCACTTATAAAAGCTATCACTGCTTAAAATGCTGTATTGATTGCTGTCCAAGTGGAATTTCTTCCCTACCAAATTAAGTGAAATATTACACAAAGGGGCTCTATAGAAAAGTGATTATTTTGCTTGAGCAGGGTTAAGAAAAGGAAAATTCACTGCACACCTGTCATTCTCCAGCATTATTTCCCTATATTAGATGAGTTAATACAACCTCTTAGGAACAAAAATGTTTCTTCAGATAATTAGTGGGCATTTTCAAAACACTGTTAAGTATCATCTCATCCCAACTTGTAGTTATTTCTGAAATACAGCCAAAGAAGTCATCTAGTTTAGCAGCCCTGCTTACTTCAAATACTGTTGTTTTTCACAGCAGCACCACAAAAGCCATTTATGTTCAAGTCTGCCACTTCAGTAAAAGTTGTGCTCTACAACACTGCATTAAAAATGTTGCTTTCAAAATTGAAAACACCTGCAACAGTCCCTTAAAACTATATTTGAACAGAAAACAACCCACTTGTTTTAAAAGGTAGGTTTATACTTTGCAATTTTATTATTTGGGACACTAACTCAGATTACTAACACAGCCTTCCTTAGCCTAGAGAAAGTGACATCTCCTTTGTTTATTCAGAGTTGAGAAAGTTGATACAGGGAGTGTTCCATTTGGTGCATTAGAATATATTTACTGGTGTTCTATAATATATTTACCACATAGCACTTGAAAATATGGCTGAACAAGCTATTAGTCGATACTAGGCTGAACATGAACCAGCAGTGTGCCCAGGAGGACAAGAAGGCCAATGGCATCCTGGCCTGCATCAGGAATAGTGTGGCCAGCAGGAGCAGGGAAGTCATTCTGCCCCTGTATTCAGCAGTGGTTAGGCCACACCTTGAGTTCTGTGTCCAGTTCTGGGCCCCTCAGTTTAGGAAAGATGTTGAGTTGCTGGAACATGTCCAGAGAAGGGCAACAAAGCTGGGGAGGGGTTTGGAACACAAGCCCTATGAGGAGAGGCTGAGGGAGCTGGGGTTGCTCAGCCTGGAGAAGAGGAGGCTCAGGGGAGACCTTATTGCTGTCTACAACATCCCTGAAGTGAGGTTGTAGCCAGGTGGGGTTGGTCTCTTCTGCCAGGCAACCAGCACCAGAACAAGAGGACATAGTCTCAAACTGCACCAGGGGAGGTTTAGGCTGGATGTTAGGAAGAAGTTCTTCACAGAAAGAGTGATTGACCATTGGAAGTGTTTAGGAAGAGCCTGGATGGGGTGCTTGTTGCCATGGTTTAGTTGATTAGATAGTGCTGGATGATAGTTTGGACTCGATCTCAAAGGCCTCTTCCAACCTGGTCTGGTCTGGTCTGGTCTGGTCTATTCTATTCTATTCTGTTCTGTTCTGTTCTATTCTATCTCTCTCTATATATAAAAAATAGAAATAAATAAACTTTTAGAAACTCAGTTAACTAGTACAAAATATTATCTTGAGAAGCCCCCTTCCTACTAAAAAAGAAATTCAGCAAAATACAATTTCTTACAAAGCAACTTGTTTTATTTCCTCTTGAAAGAGCATTTTGTGCAAAGGAATTTTCCCCAGTGCTCACGACAAAACTGTTAATGTCATTCATTTTAAACATTAGAAGTATTACATACTGAAATCTTGCTGTGACTTGAATTGTATTTGCCCATACATCATCATATCCTTTATGTTTTCATTGAAGAGCATTTCAGGAAATGTAATTTATTAAAAGCTGAAAGCAATTCAACTGTCAAAGCTATCCTATCAAAGCTTAGGTTTTAAACAAGTAGCAAGGTAACAGTTGCAAGCTTTGGCTGCAAGATACACCAAAGGCAATTTGACTGCTGTGAAAAAGCAGGCACGCACAGGACATTGCCACTTCTGCTGGATTGCAGCAAAATTTACATTAGGTGCCAATCTGATTACTTGCCTGAGATCATCAGTTTGTTAGTGGTTTATTTTCTGCTCTTATCAACATTCTTATGTTAGAGTAAAAAAACAGGGCTCATACAGCCAAATAAAAATAGTATATTAAAAGAAGGAGGATAGTTGAGCTTCTGTAGTGTATGACAGGTGCTAGGAAAGGGATAGACTAAACCATGCAACCAAGCACCCTATCAAGTCTCGTCCTGAACACCTCCAGTGATGGGGACTCCAACACCTCCTCGGACAGCCCATTCCAATGGCCAATCACTCTCTCTGTGTAGAACTTCTTCCTAACATCCAGCCTAAACCTTGCCTGGCACAGCCTGAGACTGTCCTCTTGTTCTGGTGCTGGTTGCCTGGGAGAAGAGACCAACCCCCACCTGGCTACAACCTCCCTTCAGGGAGTTGTAGACAGCAAGATGGTCACCCCTGAGTCTCCTCCTCTCCAGGCTAAGCAACCCCAGCTCCCTCAGTCTCTCCTCATAGGGATTGTGTTCCAAACCCCTCACCAACTTTGTTGCCCTTCTCTGGACACGCTCCAGCAAGTCAACATCCTTCCTAAACTGAGGGGCCCGGAACTGGACACAGGACTTGAGGTGCAGCTTAACCAGTGCAGTGTACAGGGGCAGAGTGACCTCCCTGCTCCTGCTGGCCACACTGTTCTTGACGCAGGCCAGGATGCCATTGGCCCTCTTGGCTGCCTGGGCACACTGCAGGCTCATGTTCAGCCTACCATCAACCAGTATGCCTAGGTCCCTCTCTTCCTGGCCACTCTCCAGCCACTCTGACCCCAGCCTGTAGCTCTGCATGGGGTTGTTGTGGCCAATGTTCAGAACCCAGCACTTGGATGTGTTCAATCTCATGCCGTTGGACTCTGCCCATCTGTCCAGCCAATTTTCACTGTTTCCAAAATAAAATATCAAATGAAGCTTATCTTTAGAAGTATAAAGCTTATAATTTAGGTTCTGTGACAGTCACTTTTTGCCCTATCTATCTTGCTTCTACAAAAGAGAATAAGAAATTAATTACACCTTTTATAATTTGTATACCTTGTAATCAGGCCTGAACAATATAAAACCAGGGAAAAAAAATCAAATGACACTGCTCTTCAGGTATACATTGATAATATTACACAAGCTGTGGTTCAGAAGAATGTAATTTAAGTCCAGATTGCCTGATTTACATTGCTGACTGATCTAGTTTAGCCGAACGTTGAATTTAAATAGCAGTGCTTGAAGTCAGGAGGGACTTATGCATGTACTTATAGCTGTGCTGAATCAACATCTAATTGTAGTAAATCACAAGTACAGAGTGTTTAACAAGCATAACATGGCAAGAGTGTTTATCTACCCATAACAAAGTCAAAAATGACATCTCCTCTATGTGTTTTTGTGAGTTAGCAGAAATCAGCAGGTGACAATAACCTTACTCACTACCTACCTTTCCTTAGGAAGAATTATTTAGCATAATAAACAAAACCAGAATATGTACTCTGAAGCTGAAAGGAAAAAGTGCAAACTGGCATGCTTTATGTTTGTTAATATTTTCTCCTAATGATTTGGCCTTTTGCTCTGCATCACTGTGATTGCAGTATACCATCTTTCATTACTCATTATAAATACAACTTTGTGTCACATTATTTACACTCTTCTTGTTGCAAATAGCTAGAACTTCACACTACAATAATTCAGGCTATTTCTGCACTTGCTGAAAAATAACCTGGTAATGCTTAACACGTGATTTTACCTCAATAAACCCTAAATACAAATCTTTAAGGTTTTAGATTTCTATTTTTTTCTGATACAACTTTGCTACCAGTGTCATTCCACCATGGCCAAAATTCTTCCCAGTAACAAGGCTAAAGGGATCAGTACTTTACCATAATTAAACAACACAAACCCTTGTGGTAGAACTATCTCAATGTGAAACTAGAGTCAAAGCTTAAATTATGATTGTGGCTTGGAATGAACTTGTACTGTAAAGACTTGTACTGTAAAGTGAGCTTTTGAAAAACACGACTCTTAAATATGAACAAGAGTAAATATTTATCAGTAAGAAGATGGCTTTCATAATCATACAATCAATCAGGGTTGGAAGGGACCACAAGGATCATCTAGTTCCAACCCCCCTGCCATGGGCAGGGACACCTTGCGCTGCATCAGGCTGGTCAGAGCCTCATCCAGCCTGCTCTTAAACACCTTCAGGGATGGGGCCCCAACCACCTCCCTGCACAATCCATTCCAGGGCTTCACCACTCTCAGGGTGAAGAACTTCCTCCTCACATCCAGACTGAATCTCCCCACCTCCAGCTTCATTCCATTCCCCCTAGTCCTATCACTATCTGATATCCTAATAAGTCCCTCCCCAGCCTTCCTGCAGGCCCCCTTCAGATACTGGAAGGCCACTACAAGATCACCTTGGAGCCTTCTTTTCTCCAGACTGAACAGCCCCAACTCTTTCAGTCTGTCCTCATAGGAGAGGTGTTCCAGCCCTCTGATCATCCTCGTAGCCCTACATATATAATATACAACTATTTCCTAGATATTTTCAGTAATATTTCATTAAAACTTAATTTTCTTCTCAACACATAAATAAAATAAATATATAACATACATATATAATACATACAAATATGTATTAAAATATATAAATTTTATTTTTATATATATAAATTTTATTTATATATATATAAAATTTATATATATAAATTTATATATATAAATTATATATATATATATATATATATACACAAAAAATTTATATATATATATAAATAAAAAGACAACAACTGTTACCTAAAATACATTTTGATAGTAAAGATTCTTTGCAAAATGGTTTTTTATTAACTACATTATTTTACCCAGGTCAGTCAAAAGTAAATTAATTTTAGATACAATTCACCTGTTCTGAATTCTAGGTGAGCGATTTAGGTACAAAAGTCAGCGTGTTTAGTACCCAAATGTGTAAAATGTCACCATTTGTTTTCTAACTGCCTTTTAAAATAACTAAATAAAATCAACCCAATTATTTTCCTAAAGCTGAAAAACAGAAGTAACAAAGGCCATATCTACATTGAACAATTTTGATTACAGAGAATATTTGTCACTGCTAACATTCTCCAAACCCATGAGTTTAGTACTACTCCAAAATGAAGGCCTAACACTAAGAAACAGATATGTAAATATATGTAAAAAGTAATGATGGCTACACACATTTTGTACAGGCACATACTCTGTGCATGCATATACACTGTGTTCAGCTTTTTTGGACATAACAGTTAATGCCAACACAAGTTTTATTAATAATCTACACCAATAATTTGAAAGAGTGACTGCACAAAATCCTAGCAGGCAATCTAAACTCAGCTACAGAGGCGTTTTAGCTAACTTATTCTGCCAAAGAAAAGTTTTATCAAGTGCATTACAAGGGTTCCAAAATAATATTTACATAATATAATGGGGAAAAGTACAAAGACATGAAAAGACCTCTATAAATGAGGCTTAGTCAACAAATAGGAAAAAAATTGATAATAGAGTCCTTTGAAAGAGGAACAATGGTACCTTTAAAATTCATTTTTAACCTTCCCAAAAGAAGGAATTAAACTTCTTTTGTTCAAATATTAAGTGAAGAGATAAACATAGTCTCGTTTTTTGCATGCTCCTCTCTGTCTAGCTCAGTTTATATTAATCTCAAATTCAGGCTGTATTCAGCATCTCCTGACCCACACCACAGCTGAAGATAAAACTTGTACTATGGTTTTCCAGGCTATAAACTTTCAGCAAGTAGAAACCCATTTTAATTTGATGGATGTGATAGTGGGTATATTTAGTTTGTTGTCTGGCTGTTCTTTCCAATTACCTCTTGGCAACACACACAGGGGCTTCTTTCTCTTTACAACTGATTATGAACCATACATCACAAGCATGGCACCTACAATACATCTATGGAACCTTTGGCAATATAACTACTTAATTCCATGGCAGAACTCATTGTCAGCACTATTTACATGCTCTTCTAAATGTCTCAAATGTTTTACAAACATTAAACTTCTAGACAATCCACAGACTTTCTCTTGAACACTAGAGTTGCTTTCCACTCAATGAAGAACAAGAACCCAGAGTTAATGCTCATCAGCTGCTACAGCTGTGAAGATAGTTAACTCAATTATCAAACTCTCATACAGTAATGCTAATGTAAAACATTACTTCTTCACCTCTAATGAAATTATTGTGCCATTATTGCAATACTTCCAATACTTTACACTAACAATGAGACCAATTTGGCATCACTAATAGATTACACATAGATCAGATAAATAAGTGGCAAACAGCCTCCTCCCATCAATGGACATACTCCAGAATACACAGGATGATGCATGAAAAACAAATGGATGGGCAACCTCTTCACTACCTTCAATTAATATGTTGAATTTGATACACTGAAGAGCATACTAAAGAAAGGTTTGTATAATATGTGAGAATCATAGAATGGCTTAGGTTGGAAGGGACCTTAGGTGTCAAAATCGATCACAGAATCTACAGAATCACAGAATCAACCAGGTTGGAAAAGACCTCAGAGATCATCAAGTCCAACCTATTACCTAATACCTAACACCTCCTGACAGCTAAACCATGGCTCCATGTGCCACATCCAATCCTTTTTTGAACACCTTCAGGGACGGTGACTCCATCACCTCCCTGGGCAGCCCATTCCAACGGCCAGTTGCTCTTCCTGTGAAGAGCTTAGTGTCTTTTGGTGTGCACATTAATCATTAACTACCAAGCGGTCTCAAACTGAAATCAGCTGAAGTGTTCTGTATTTCTGAAATGCAACTAGAATTGTTTTTTCCCCACTTTCACTATTTGAAATATTTTGCAAATAATTGAAAATTATATTAGCCATCTCCAACGCTGGTCTAGCTCAAGACCAAAGAGATGAGTATGAACAGCTACCTATTTTAACTACAACATATGGCAAATTTTTGTTTTTGTTGGGAGCAGATGTTGGTCAGTTAGAGGGTAGAAAGGCTCTGCAGAGGGACCTCGACCAACTGGACAGAAGGGCAGAGTCCAATGGGATGGCATTCAACAAGTCCAAGTGCCGGGTGCTGCACTTTGGCCAAGGCAACCCCACACAGAGCTACAGGCTGGGGTCAGAGTGGCTGAGAGCTGCCAAACAGAAAGGGACCTGGGGGTACTGGTTGACAGCTGCCTAAACATGAGCCAGCAGTGTGCCCAGGTGGCCAAGAAGGCCAACAGCATCCTGGCCTGCATTAGGAATAGTGTGGCCAGCAGGAGCAGGGAGGTCATGGTGCCCCTGTACTCTGCATTGGTTAGGCCACACCTTGAGTCCTGTGTCCAGTTCTGGGCCCCTCAGTTTAGGAAGGACATCAAGACACTTGAACGTGTCCAGAGAAGGGCAACAAGGCTGGGGAGAGGCCTTGAGCACAGCCCTGTGAGGAGAGGATGAGGGAGCTGGGATTGTTTAGCCTGGAGAAGAGGAGGCTCAGGGGTGACCTCACTGCTCTTTACAACTACCTCAAGAGGGGTTGTAGCCAGGAGGGAGTTGGTCTCTTCTCTGTAGCAACCAGCTGCAGAACAAGGGGACACAGTCTCAAGCTGTGCCAGGGGAAGTTTATGCTCGAGGTGAGGAGAAAGTTCTTCACTGAGCGAGTCATTTGTCATTGGAATGTGCTGCCCTGGGAGGTGGTGGAGTCACCATCCCTGGAGGTGTTCAAGAGGGGATTGGATGTGGCACTTGGTGCCATGGTCTAGTCATGAGGTCTGTAGTGACAGGCTGGACTCGATGATCTTTGAGTTCTCCTCCAACCTTGGTGTTACTGTGATACTGTGAAATCAGAATTCAATCAACCAGAAATCTTAACAGAAACTGGATTTTGAAATACCGGAGAAACCTGGAGTCAGACTGCCTATATACATTATCTTTTCTTAGATGTAATCAAACAATGAAATAAAAACTGCTTTTCTCCAGAAAAGTATATACATTTTCAAGTCAATAGATACACCTAACTACTCATTCTCTAAGCTGGAAATCATTACTTAGTGTGACTTACTAATAAAAATAGTTGAAACACCCACATTTTAATTTAGATTAAGGCTAGAAATATTGTATCTTCTAAAAACCAAAACAACCCTCCCCAAAACCCTTTAGAAAAATAAATATAAGTTTTATTAGATTCATTGTAAACACAGCCCACATTATGTTTTGTACAGAGTAAAGTTCCCATAGCAAGAAATACTACAAAAATGGGGCTCAAACATATTGGCAAGTTTTAACAATGTGATATAAAAGTAATGAAATTCTATTATCTCAATGCAGAGAAGGTACAGAAAAGGTAGTGCAAAACCAATTTGATTAATTCACCGCACCTTTTATGACTTCAAATTCAGAAAAGAAAAGCACAAACCAGGGTAATTTGATAGAATTGGTAAGAATGAATATATAAATAATAATGCAATTATGTAAAGACCAAATAATAACACCCATGCACAGAATGAGATAAGACTGGCAAAGGAAGCAAAAAACCCACCACTCTTTAGTATACTGATAAGGAGGTGGAGACCAAATAAAGACTTAGCTCATTACTCGAAAGGGAAGGAAAGCTTCAAGTGGATGAGGCCACCAAAGTTGAAATGTTTAATGACTTTTTGCTTTGGTGTTCATTAAAACTTGCATTTTGAACATAATTAATGCCAGTGACCGAGGCACAGATTGCTCTGAAATTCTCTATGAAAAAACTCCAAAATGTGGAGTCAGACTCCATCAGGCCCAGTACCCAGAAACCTCAAAGTAAACTGCAGCTAGACTTGAAAACTTTTTAGAAGAGATTTAAGAAAGCTGGAAGAATACAGAAGTCGTGACTCTAATAATAGCCAAGGAGAGAAGTGACAGAGGATCACTCAACACAAGTTGAAATGTCAGGCAGCTTCTAGGAAGTATGAACAGAAGCATCAACCTTTAAGATACGTGAAATCATGCTTTAGTTCTCCCGTTCATCAACTTCAAACCTTTGTACATTTTTAGACACTGAACTACAACAAAAAGGTTGATTTTTCCTTTTAGACATCAAGAGATTAATAAAAATCATGTATGTCTGGAAATCTTAATTATAAGAATAGGCAGGGGAAGAAAAATGTGCTCTTTTGTTTACAGTCAACAAAACACCAAGAAAACCACAGGATCATAAATGTACTTCAAAAGGCCACCTAAATCTCTTTCATATTCCCACAATCAATACTATGGTGAGATACTCCACCCAATAATCTTTTAAAAAATATATACAGAAAGAAGTAAAAAAGGCAGCATATAGGAAAAAACAAACAAATGGAAAAAAACCAGAAACACACTGAAATAAAGAAAGAAAAGAAAGTAACAAATATTGCCCAATGTTTACTTATTTGCCTTTTTATTTTCTTAGAAAACTCATCTGAGAGTGAAGAGGAGGCTCAGGAGAGACCTTATTGCTCTCTACAACTACCTGAAGGGAGGTTGTAGACAGGCTGAGGTTGGTCTATTCTCCCAGGCAACCAGTACCAGAACAAGAGGACACAGTCTCAAGCTGCACCAGGGGAGGTTTAGGCTGGAGGTTAGGAAGAAATTCTATACAGAGAGAGTGATTGCCCATTAGAACGGGCTGCCCGGGGAGGTGGTGGAGTCACTGTCATTGGAGGTGTTCAGGACGAGGCTTGGTAGGGTGCTTGGTTGCATGGTTTAGTTGATTAGGTGGGTTGGATAATAGGTTGGAGGCGATGATCTTGAAGGTCTCTTCCAACCTGGTGTATTGTATTGTATTGTATTGTATTGTATTGTATTGTATTGTATTGTATTGTATTGTATTGTATTGTTCTGTTCTGTTCTATTCTATTCTATTCTATTCTATTCTATTCTATTCTATTCTATTCTATTCCATCCATATCCTCAAACTGACTGTGTGAAAGGGAAATAAACAAACTCTTAGCTATCCACACATTTTATCATTAAGTATAGTGAAATGGAGAAGAGCTATCCACCATGACAATAAGTTGATTTTGTCTTTCTTCTGAGCAATAGAACTGCATTTTGTTTTACTCAAAACCTAGGAAAACACAGTAGTACAGCGAGATCACTAATAAGGTATGCATGGATTTATTGAAAAAGACCTGTGGCTCATCTGTCACAGAGAACATGAAACTTCACTTAATTCTTGTTAAAGCATCACTGGGAACATGACAATGTGCTACCAGTTAAATTATGTTTGTGAACCAGCATTTTAAAATAAACTTCCTTAAGGCATTCATTAACAGAAATTCTACAGTGAGAATCAATAGAGCTTGGAGAGACAACTCCAAATTTAATTGCTTAAGTATCTAAGATAGTCAAATAACTCTCACCTAAAACACGTTTTTCTGGGAAGCTGGACACATATAGAACAAGGGCATAAGAACAAATTCGAATTGCAATGTCTTAGTGAAAGCAAGCTTGAACTTTCCTAAAGCCTAATAGTCAATGCAGTCTGTACTGACGCATTTGTATTTATTTCTTCCTCCAAAGCTGGGGTGCTCTGTGTGTGTGTGCCTGTGTAGAACAGATAGAGCAAGTGATATCATAGTATCATAGTAACAGTCAGGGTTGGAAGGGACCACAAGGATCATCTAGCTCCAACCCCCCTGCCATGGGCAGGGACACCCCACACTACATCAGGCTGGCCAGAGCCTCATCCAGCCTGCTCTTAAACACCTCCAGGAATGGGGCCTCAGCCACCTCCCTGGACAACCCATTCCAGGGCTTCACCACTCTTATGGTCAAGAACTTCCTCCTCACATCCAGCCTGAATCTCCCCACCTCCAGCTTCATGCCATTCCCCCTAGTCCTATCACTACCTGATAGCCTGAGAAGTCCCTCCCCAGCCTTCTTGGAGGCCCCCTTCAGATACTGGAAGGCCACAATTAGGTCACCTTGGAGCCTTCTCTTCTCCAGACTGAACAGCCTCAACTCTTTCAGTCTGTCCTCATAGGAGAGGTGCTCCAGCCCTCTGATCATCCTCATGGCCCTTCTCTGGATGCGTTCCAGCACGTCCATATCCCTCTTGTAATAGGGGCTCCACAACTGGATGTAGTACTCCAGGTGGGGTCTCACCAGAACTGAGTAGAGGGGGAGAATCACCTCCCTTGACCTGCTCACAGTATCACAGTATCACAGTAACTAAGGTTGGAAGAGACCCCAAGGATCACCAAGTCCAACCTGTCCCAACAGACCTCACAACTAGACCATGGCACCAAGTGCCATGTCCAGTCTCCCCTTGAACACCTTCAGGGACGGCGACTCCACCACCTCCCTGGGCAGCCCATTCCAATGACGAATGACTCGCTCAGTGAAGAACTTTTTCCTCACCTCGAGTCTAAACCTCTCCCAGCTTGAGACTGTGTCCCCTTGTTCTGGTGCTGGTTTCCTGGGAGAAGAGACCAACCCCCTCCTGTCTACAACCACCTTTCAGGTAGAGGGCAATGAGGTCACCTCTGATCCTTCTCTTCTCCAGGCTAAACAACCCCAGCTCCCTCAGCCTCTCCTCATAGGGCTTGTACTCAAGGCCTCTCACCAGCCTTGCTGCCCTTCTCTGCTCTTGATGCAGCCCAGGATCTGATTGGCTTTCTGGGCTGCAAGTGCACACTGAGAGCTCATGTTGAGCTTCTCGTCCACCAGCACCCCCAAGTCTCTCTCCTCAGGGCTGCTTTCCAGCCAGTCACTGCCCAGCCTGGATTTGTGCCTGGGATTGCCTCGACCCAGATGCAGGACCCTGCACTTGGTCTTGTTGAACCTCCTGAGGTTGGCTTGTGCCCACCTCTCCAGCCTGTCAAGGTTCTAAGAATTCATAACAATTCATAGGTTCCTAAGAATTCATAAATTCTCCAAATCAACTGGAGCTACACGGGAACCAAATTACATTGGAAGTGATCGCTCTAGTTATGCTAGAAGTCTGAATGAGCTTAGAAATGAGGAAACAAAAACTAAGTAAGAATTTTAAATAGAAAGAATCTTTAACAGAAGCTTAAAATATATTTCATTTTGCATAAAAATACAAAATGTACTACTGTGCCAGCCAGGTCCTATCAGAGCCCTTTTTTCCCCTGCAGTTTTCTTCCTGGCTACTGAATTTCCTTGTAAGTACTGTATTTAACCTGTCTAATTGTATTTCTAAAATCTACAGTTCTGTAGTGATGAATATGGAAATTGTGATGAAGTAACTCACCAAAGGAGCTGGTAAGCTATGCAATAAGCAAATATTCACTTAACAATTGGTAGAAGTGAAGACTTCAATATTGGAATGGTAGTTAAACACCCAGCCTATTAGATCTACAGATCAGGCCACATATTCACTTCCATTCCCAACTGCAGTACTTTAACACTGTTTCCCAAATAGTTATTCTTTAAGCCTCTGAGACTGATATATAATTTAAGATCAACCATCCTAGATTAAAATTACCAGTCTCAAATAAAAATGCTTATTATTCTCAACACCCCAGAATTCTCAACAGGATGATTTGGAATTGTTATTGTCTCTCCCTCCTAAGTTTTCCATTAGCTTTTCTCCCTGAATTCAGATTCACAGATTGCACTGGGTTGGAGGGGACCTTCAAAGGTCATCTTGCCCTTGCAGTCCCTTTGCAGTCAGAAGGGACACCTTCAACTAGATCAGGCTGCCCTGATGCATAAAGTCTGATCTTGAATTTCTCCAGGGACAGGGTCTCAACCACATTCCTGGGCAACCTGTTCCAGTATTTTACCACTCTCATTGTAAAGAACTTCTTCCTTATGTCCAAACTAAATCTACCTTGCTCCAGTTCAAAACCATTGCCCTTTGTCCTATTGCCACAAGACATTATAAACAGCCCTTCACCAGTCTTCTGGTATGTCCCCTTTAGATATTGAAATAAGGCTATGTCTCCCTGTAGCCTTCTCTTCTCCAGGATGAATGAACAGCCCCAGTTATTTCAGCCTGCCTTCACAGGTGCTCCATCCCTCTGATTATCTTGGTGGCTATCCTCTGGACCCTCTCCAGTAGATCCATGCCTCTCTTGTGTTGGGGACTTCAGAGCTGGACACAGTACTCCAGGTGAAGTCTCATCACCGCAGAGTGAGCAGAATCACCTCTCTCAACCTTCTGGCCACGCAATAATGTGTATTTTGGAGTGCCACAGGTCTCAACATATTCTAAGCTTGCATACATACATGTGTGTGCATGCATACAAATAATCAGAGGATAGTGTGAAAGACTAAAACCTTGTCTCTCCTGATGTGACTCAACAAAGACAAAATCAACGGCCGAGGCCACCTTCGGGAATATGCATGACAAGATAATCTCCACCCATCAAGTACCCCGGAAAGGGAGGATGGTGACACAATGGATTCACCACCTGGCCTCTGATTTCCTGAGGGACAATACTTGGACACATAGCTAAGGACTAAAAACTGTATAAAAGACTTGAGCAACTACTGGCTCAGCAGAAGAAAAATGGAGAACCAAAAACACAGAAGGAAAACACAGATGAAGCAAAACACAGGAGAAGGACAATGCTGCTGAGAAGGAAAGCACGAGAGAAGGAAAAGCCCGGGGCAATGCTGCTCCGGAGAAAAGAGGCCATGGAGCCTGGAAGAAGCAGACCAAACCCTCTGTGTCCTAAGTTCTGCCTGCTGCAACTCATGGAGCTGAAGAGGCTGCCCAGAGGACCACATCTCTTCTACAGCCAAAGCCTCAGCACCCTTCCTCTACAGACCCAGCATCTCCTGCAGCACCTTTCCTCCACAGACTCAAACTGTCTTGGGGGGGTGAGGGGTGTGGTAATATAATTCCTTTTCTCTTCTCTCTCTCCCTCTCTATTTTCTCTCTCTCCCCTTCTGATCCATCCAATTTATTTATGTAATCAATAGTCTACTGTTGATATTTTGGCCTTGTTTGTGCCTCTGATTTCACAACACGTGAATATTCAAAAGAACTGAGGCTCTTTCCCTCTCTGGACCGAGACAGAGACAGATGGGTAAAACTCCATTTGCTGCCCTAGCAAAATGTCTTAATATACATCTACTGTGATAGTTGATCACTGTGTTCTAATTTTTAGGTCTGCACAGTTTTACAACACAGAATCTTAAATAACATCCTAAGAATGGAGAGACAATGTTTTTGACCTCCTCTGTCTTCAAGAAAACAGAAAAAAAAATGGTGAAATGAAAAGTCACTTCTTGGGAAGATCAAGTATGATGGAGACTACTTTGGTAGGATTTAGTTAGGTTAAATGTTTTCAAGTGCTTTAGAAAAAAGACATGGCCAACTTAGAAATCACATTTGCCCAACTGCAGTTCAAAGAAATAAAATAGAGAAAATAAATGCCCTTCTGCAAAGGAACATTCTGCATTATTTAACTTGCTTAGCTTACCAATTACTTCTTGTGCATTGGTCTTGCACAAAGCAATCACAGACAGAAAATCATGAAAAATATAGTAATAAAGCCACAAAAAAGCAGAAATGGAATGCAGAGATTAAGTATAAGTGCATACAATTAAAATTCAATCTAAAATATGCCCTCTGAAAACCCCTACCCTAACACAAAGTATTAAGCTGTAATATGTAATTAATGCAAGATAGTATGGCCTTGCCCCTTCAAGGTAAGAGAAGGGGGAGTAAACTTAAAAATAAAGCAGCAAAAAAAGTCTTTTTCTCAGAAAGAACTAAAACTTAACCTAAAGATTCATGGACACTGCTGCAGAGGCAAACACTGAGAGCTTTCTTTGCTCCTGTCCCCATCAAAGTGTTAACTTTCAAACACCTTGAAGTGATGAAGTTTTTCTCAACATACTGCTAGATAACAACACTGTTCATTGACAGTTCACTGCATGGGTGCAGTAACACCCATTTTGTGAAAAGACCACACCAGCAGGTTGCCCTGTTTACCACCCCCTGACCATTGCAGAGGTGAATTTGAACCTTCTGGAGATGGGGCAATTTGCTTCTTGCTTGAGGAAGTGACCATGCTCAACTTTAGCCAAGTTTCATAATGCAGAATGGAGGAGAATGAGGGAGAGATGCACTTTTTTCAGAGGACACTGAGGGTAGGATACAAACAGGTTCCAAAGTTTTTGAGGTCATCTGGCTCACCCAGCAGTTTTGATTCTTCGCTACATACATAATTATTTTATTCTTTGTTATATTCTTATCTAACGAGAAGATAAATAGGAAGCCTTTGGTGTCTTTTGGTGCACTTCCTTCAAAGCTCTGCCTGAATTGCAGCCCCGTTATTATATTCTAATCGGAAAACATGCAAGTTCCTACTTCTTTTGATATGCCAGTTTCAGAGGCACGAAGCACCTTGGGAAATCTCAGAGGTGATTTGGTCTCAAGCTATATCAAGTCAAAGAACAGTGTGATGAGATACTATGCAAATGTTAATGAAATGCTCTCCAAAATGTTAATGGCCTAATGCAGGTGACCAGAAGGAGAGTCTCTGAATAAGTACACTTAAGAAAAATTGGTAGCTATATATTATAGCTTCATAACAAGTTGTCAAAAGAGTGAAGTTGCATTAATGAAAACATGCTATTTGTTTTATCCACCTGTAGCTACTGTTAAATGCCATACCTTATTTAGTTTGCATAATATGTAAATTTATATTTTACATTTTAATGGTTTCATATTGATTTAGCATAAATACTGGTCTTGCAAATGATTACCTATTACATGGCTTATGCTATATAGTTCTATCCAAAGAAAAGTAACCTTGAGGGACTAATAGCTTCAAACCGGAAAAACCCAGATTTAGATTAGACATTAGGAGGAAATTTTTCACCTTGAAGGTGGTGAGGCACTGGAACATGTTGCCCAGAGAAGTTGTGGAAGCTCAAATCCTGAAAGTGTTCAAAGCCAGGTTGGATGGGGCCTTGAACAACCTTGTCTTGTAGGTGTCCCTGCCCATAGCAGGGGTGTTGGAACTAGGTGTTCTTTCAGGTCCTTTCCAACCCAAATTATTCCACGATTCTATGGAAAGAGGGCTCCCCATCTAAGGAAAGATGAGAAATTTCTAACATTTGTACCCCTAAGGTCAAGGGCTGGAGTATAAATATTGCATTCTAGCCACTTGCATCAACTTTTCTTAAGAGCACACAAGAGTCTAAGAACAGCAAGCAGAAAACAAAATTGTGTATTAGTAGTGGAGAGAAATACAGGTTTAATAACTGAAGTGATTTTTCAGAATATTTTTCTGGGGGAAGACAGGAGCTAAGGGTTAGAAAGTGAGAGCATAATGAGCACACCATGAGTGCAGGGCAGCCAGTGCTGGCTTTAAGTATCAGTAAGAGTCCTCAGTTCAGTGCCAGCTACATAATGAGCAAGCATTCTACTCAACTGGGGAGCTTAGCGTATTAAACAAATCACAAGATATAAAAATCTACTGCTGGTAGAAATAGCATAGAGAGATCAGCACTAATGATGGAGTGTAGCAGATAAAATAGCGAGACAGGGACACAGAAGCACAACTAGTTTAGATACATCGTTATGCACAATCACCTTTGACATGAGCAGTTTTGATATTTCAAGTACTCCACCTGTGTCAAAACCCATGAACTTCAGCATGTTGGAATGGCGTCTTAAAGGTTCCAGCTAATTAACCTAGATTGTCTTCTGCAAGTTCCAGACCTGTTTCTTGTAGGACAGGCCTTCCAGGGTCTTTTTTGCAGTTTAAATTGACTGGATTTACAGTGTTAGTCTTTAATATAAACTTGACATAAAAGTAGAGAAGTCAAATGTACCAATTTCTGTGATGGTCTTCAGAAGGCTTTTCAGACAGTGTTTCTGTATTTATTGCAGTTGCTCAGTAATCTAAACTAACATATTACACCTGTGCCTTGCTGTAGCTGGGTCTACCTAAAATGTAAGATGATAAACGGACTATATGAATTATAAGCAATTTAGACCCCAATTATTCAGCAATTCTTTCTTCTCACAGGGTTTTTTGAGTATCTGTTTCTAAAGTAAAATATTTAGAAGCTGGAAGAGTGATGTGACAAGTTGGGTTTTTTCCAGTTGCAGAAACTCAAGTCCTTCAAGATTACACCCATAATACTGCCTTTACCTACATCTTTAATCCTAGTTGTTTCAATTTGCTTGCTCTCTCCAGGTTCCTTGCAGACTTCAATACTCCTTTTGTGTCTTCTTTAAATCTTAGCTTCAAGTGTTTTATCAAAACACCCATGTAATTGAAGCAGATTTCCACTTCTTATCCACCTAACGCTCTCTTTAAACTGGATTTTGGATATTTTTTTTTTAGAAGCAGTATAAAATATTATCTGGTTTACTTTCATCAGTTGTCTTTTCTTTCTTCACCCTGCCTGTAATGTTACTATCAGCATAAAGCTTTTTTTTTTTTCAGATAGAGATGGCAGTAAGATTGAAAGAATTTGAGAAAGCTATATATATATGTAAAAGAACTAGATATATTTGATGTTTGGAATGCAAAAAACTTACAATTTTTTACTGTAATAAAAACTCAGCAAACAACCTTCTCTTTTTGAGAGAGCATTTTACCTATAGCAGAGGTAAGTCTTCTACACATACAGGCAAGTCTTCTACACATACAGGCATTGACTGTATTAAAAGAGGGAAAAAGTCACCATTAAAAATACAGAATGTAAGTCCTAAGAGATTCTAGTTCCTTGAATGTAAGTCCTAAGAGATTCTAGTTCCTTATCATATTTAACAATGATGCTAAATTACTTCCACTTCTTGATCAAAAGATGAAATTTGGACCACTCATTCTACTAATCATCATAGTATCATACTATAGGTCAGGGTTGGAAGGGACCACAAGGATCAGCTAGTTCCAACCCCCCTGCCATGGGCAGGGACACCTCACACTACATCAGGCTGGCCAGAGCCTCATCCAGCCTGCTCTTAAACACCTCCAGGGATGGTGCCCCAGCTACCTCCCTGGACAACCCATTCCAGGGCTTCGCCACTCTCACAGTGAAGAACTTCCTGCTCACATCCAGCCTGAACCTCCACCCATCTCCCTTTGGTGTCTCCTAACTTAACATTTCTTCTCCTACACTTACCCTGCCAAATATATACAACTTATAGATCACATATATTGTAATTTTATATAATTATATTTTATATAATATAGGTGAGCGTATTTTATGCATGTGTGCACATATACAGAATGGAATTAACCAGGTTGGAAGAGACCTTTGAGATCATCAAGTCCAACCCATCATCCAACGCCATCTAATCAACTAAACCATGGCACTAAGCACCCCACCCAGTCTCTTCCTAAACACCTCCAGTGATGGTGACTCCACCACCTCCCTGGGCAGCCCATTCCAATGGCCAATCACTCTTTCTAGGAAGAACTTCTTCCTAACATCTAGCCTAAACCTTCCCTGGTGCGGCTTGAGACTGTGTCCTCTTGCTCTGGTGCTGGTTGCCTGGGAGACCAAACCCCCACCTGTCTACAACCTCCCGTCAGGTAGTTGTAGAGAGCAAGAAGGTCTCCCCTGAGCCTCCTCCTCTCCAGGCTAAGCAACCCCGGCTCCCTCAGCCTCTCCTCATAGGGCTTGTGCTCCAAACCCCTCACCAGCTTTGTTGCCCTCCTCTGCACACATTCCAGCAAGTCAACATCCCTGCTAAACTGAAGGGCCCAGAACTTGCCTCTTAGGATAAATAAACCAGGATGTTTCAATCACTTAATATCAAATAATGTGAATGTGTTACCTTTGTAGCCCTGCTCTACATTTACTCTAGTTGAATTACTTACTTTTGAACACTGATTGCTCCAATCAGAGAACTGTTGACTTCTCTTATAGTGAAATTCAAAAATAAGTCTGATCTTTCTACCTACCTACCTGTCCAAGTCCTTCCTGGCTCACCAGTCCCCAGTTTGTAGGCAGTGTGTGTTTTCTCATCTCTCAAGTTCTTGCATACACAAAGTAATTACTGAAACACCATTCTATTTGGGAACAAAATCTGCATCTAACTGGTAGACTTCACACTTATAAATTACTACTTTCATGATTTTCATGCAATTGTACCAAAATATGTTTTGAATGTTTCCACAGATGATTCTCTGCAGTGCTTTCTAATTCTGCAGTCCTTACCTATGTAGGGAAGGGTGAAAAAGACAATCTGTCTTTGTTAATTAACTCAGCGGGACCATCAAACTTCAATATTGTTCAGGAATCAAAAATTCACATGGAAACAAGGTTGCCTGGTTATTACACTACTAAATAATTTGAAGTTACCTTAGAATTAAGTCCCAAAAGTCTTATTTAATAGTTCCATTAGGCCTCCAATAGCCATCATTATATTTTTTTCTTTTTTTTTTAAACACAAACCCCAGCCTATTACAGTGGATGAAAGTGTCACAGTAATACTCTACAGTCACACTAGGCATAACTGGGACAGATACTAACTATATCAGGGGAAAATCTACATCAAAAGTGTAAGCTGATTGAAATCATGTAACTTACTGCTCAAGGCAAAGAAAAAGGTCTGAACAGAATAGAATAGAATAGAATAGAATAGAATAGAATAGAATAGAATAGAATAGAATAGAATAGAATAGAATAGAATAGACCAGGTTGGAAAAGACCTTCAAGATCATCGCATCCAACCTACCATCCAACTCCATCTAATCAACTAAACCATGGTACCAGGCACCCCATCAAGTCTCATAAACACTTCCAGTGATGGTGACTCCACCACCTCCCTGGGCAGCCCATTCCAATGGCCAATCACTCTCTCTGTGAAGAATTTCTTCCTAACCTCCAGCCTAAAACTTGCCTGGTGCAGCTTGAGACTGTGTCCTCTTGTTCTGGTGCTGGTTGCCTGGGAAAAGAGAACAGCCCCTGCCTGTCTACAGCCTCCTTTCAGGTAGTTGTAGAGAACAATTAGGTCTCCCCTGAGCCTTCTCTTCTCCAGGCTAAACAATCCCAGCTCCCTCGGTCTCTCCTCATATGGCTTGTACTCCAAACCCCTCACCAACTTTGTTGCCCTTCTCTGGACATGTTCCAGCAACTCAACATCTTTCCTAAACTGATGGGCCCAGAACTGGACACAGTACTCGAGGTATGGCCTAACCAATGCTGAGTCCAGGGGCACAATGACCTCCTTGCTCATGCTGGCCACACTGTTCCTGATACAGGCCAGGATGCCATTGGCTTTCTTGGCCCCCTGGGCACACTGCTGGCTCATGTTCAGCCTACTGTCAACCAGTACCCCCAGGTCCCTCTCTGCCTGGCTACTCTCCAGCCACTCTGACCCCAGCCTGTAGCACTGCATGGGGTTGTTGTGGCCAATGTGTGGTACTTGGATGTGTTAAATCTCATGCCATTGGACTCTGCCCATCTGTCCAGCCTGTCAAGGTTCCTCTGCAGAGCTCTCCGACCCTCTCACAGATCAATACCTGCTCCCTACTTGGTGTCATCTACAAATTTTCTGGTGATGGACTCAATGCCCTCATCCAGATCATCACTGAAGGTATTGAAGATCATGGGGCCCAGCACTGATCCTTGGGGCACACTACTAGTGACTGGCTGCCAGTCGGATGTGGCATGGATGTGCCCATGTAAATCCTTTTAGGACATAAACCATCTTTGAAATTAATGCCACAATATATGAACAAATCCACTTCCAGAGTAACCTAAAAAATTTACACTATCAATAAATTGCATCTGAGTCTGAAAATTCTGATTTATAAAATGTTTTGCCAAACATACCTCTTTAAATCACACAACTTTGCCTCTGAGGAGTCATGTCACTTCCTTTTCATGTCAATTCTCTGCTCTGCTGCGTTGCCACAATCTGCAGTGGCCACTAGAGCACAAGTCAGATGTAGCTATCAAATCAATTATAACAGCCTGCCACTGTCTTACACCGACAACAAATGATTGATAACAAAACCTGCCTACTTTCAGTTCTCATCTGACAGCAACAAAACAGTCCCTGCCTGCTTTTCCTGGCATTTGTCATAAATCAATAGCAATTTCATCACTCAGAAAGGTGCTGTCAACTCCACTCAGTCTCCCTGGCTTCACTTTATCGTTATAATTTTTAACGCATAAACTATTCAGGAAGGTTAATGTACAAAACTGGTTTCTTTCCGAATCTCCCATGCATTTGGCACCAGAGCAACACTTCCAAAACCATAAGGCATCAATCATTTTTAAAGATGGGAGGAGGAACCAAGAGAATCATGCTCTGTGATCCTAACAATGTATATGCACCTATCTTTGCTGGGACTTCTCTCTTTATTAGGTAATACTTTCATTTCATCCCAAATGACATTGCTTTATCTGACCTGTTATTATGGACTTCCAGTAATTATATGTGCAAGTTGGAAGAGTGAATCAGATTTTTCAAGCATGAGGTGAGATAAACTGTATTCTTCCCACCATGCTCAGCTAATATGACAATAGGCAAAAAGAAAACAAAAAGAAAGATGTAGCTCTTCCAACATTCCAGAAACAAGAAAAACCAGTAATGATATCCTGCTGGCCACACTGTTCCTGATGCAGGCCAGGATGCCATTGTCCTTCTTGGTCCCCTGGGCACACTGCTGGCTCATGTTCAGTCTACTGTCAACCAGAACCCCAGGTGTCTTTCTGCCTGGCCGCTCTCCAGCCACTCTGACCCGAGCCTGCAGCACTGCATGGGGTTGCATATGGTATGCAGTACTTGCATACAAGAGCTTAATTCATATCCAGAATTATTTGAAAAAATACAAGAGACATTTTCCTGAAACTGCAGAAGAATTTGTCTTGCTTCTGCCTACATCGATGCATCATCTTTTTAAAACAATTTATCCCATGAAGGACACAGAAAAGGACAACGAGGGACATGATCTGGAAGAATATGAAGCCAAATTAGAACTGTAACTTTACTCACAAGTCACTATGTTCACTTCAGTCCTGTAGCAAAAAGAAAGAAAAGAAAGAGAAGGAACAAACCCCTGTAAAGTAGTAGTATCCCATGATTTACAGAACTGTGCCAAACACAGTTATCTTTTTTTCCCAAGGTATTCAGGGAAGTGCCTTGGGATTGTGTTTCTCCAATGACAGATACAAAAATTTGTCATTCATCACAGCATGTTTTCATGAGTTATTACCAAAACAAGGCTTGTATCAACGATATGAAAAGGAAGGCTGCAGGCATGATCTCTCTTTTATTTACTAGCCCAGCATCCACACAGGAAATCCTGCACTTCACAAAACAGGCCCACAGATCAACCTAAACCTCAGATTTTATGCCCTGACCAAAGGGTTATATGAATTGTAGTAACTGAGGCTACAAACCTTGCAACTTCACCTAAAAAGTTACTTGAAGATCCAATGCAGCGGTTAGATGTCTTGGTTCACATTATCAAAATCATTTATCATTGAAATGTAAGTTAGACTTCGTCCATCAGGACTGTTCCACTACTCATAGAGCATCTACCAACTGGGAAAGACTGTCAAAGCTCCTGAACAGGTGATGTTTTGTATTTCTAATAAATTCACAAATATTCTCAAGCAAAGGAATGAAACTCAATCTGTGTTTCCATATCCAGGCTAAATGATCACAGAATCATAGAATTCCTTCAGTTGGAAAAGATCTTTAAGGTTGAATCCAACCATTATCTAACTCTACCAAGTCTGGTTTGTCCCTTAGGACCACATTTATGTGTCTTTTAAACACCATCAGGGGTGGTGATTCAGCAGCCTCCCTGGGGAACGTATTCCATTGTTTGATAACCCTTTCAGTGAACCAGTTTCTTCTAATATCCAATCTAAACCTCTGGTGCAACCTCAGGCCATTTAAACTCATCATTTGTTAGTAGAGAGGCAACTGACCCCCCCATCCTTACTGGTAGTTGTAGAGAGCAATAAGGTCTCCCCTCAGCCTCCTTTTCTTTAGACTGAAGAACTCCAGTTCCTCAGCTGCTCCTCATAAGATTTGTCCTCCAGACCCTTCACCAGTATTGTTGCCCTTCTCTGGACACACTCCAGCAGCTCATTGTCTCTTTTGTAGCGAAGGATCCAAAACTGAACCCAGGTGTGGCCTTAAAAGCACTGAGCACAGGGGGACAATGACTTCTCTAGCCTGGATTGTTGCATTATTCCTGATACAGGCCAGGATGCTCTTGGCCTTCATGGCTACCTGAGCACACTGCTGGCTCTTGGTCAACACCCACAGGTCTTTCTGTACTAGGCAGCTCTGCAGCTACTCTTCTCCAAGCCTGTAGTGGTTGCATTGGGTTGTTATGACCCAGGTGCAGGACTTCTATGCTTGGTTTTATTGAACTTCACAGAACTGGCCTCAGACCATCGATCCAGCCTGTCCAGATCCCTCTGTAGAGCCTTCCAAAAATCAAACAGATCAACAGCCCCACCCAGTTTGGTATCATCTGCAAACATACTGAGGGCACACTCAATGCCCTTATCCACTTGTCACTGGCTGCCAATTAAATTGAACTCCATTCTTCACCACTATTTGGGCCCATCCATCCATCCATCCATCCAGTATTTACCCAGTGAGGCACCCATGAAGTCATGAGCAGCCAGTTTATTCAGGAAGATGCTGTGGGACAGCATGTCCAGTATGTTACTGAAGTCCAGGTAAACAACATTCATATCCTTTCCCTAATCCACTAAGCAGGTCACCTTGTCACAGAGAAGGCAATCAGGTTCATCAAGCATGAACCTATGCTGAACAAACCTGATCAACTGGCTGCCCTGTATAATGGCACTCAAGATGATCTGCTCAATGACCTTCCCTGACAATGAGGTCAGACTCACAGGTCTGTAGTTCACTGGATCCTACTTTCAGCCCTTCTTGTAGACGGGCACCATATTTGCTACCCCCAGTTAATTAGAACCTCGCTGGTTAGCCAAGATTGCTGACAAATGATGGAAAGTGGCTTGGTGAGCACTTTCACCAGCTCCTTCAGAACCACTGTGTGCCACCCATGTCTATAGACCAATGTATGTGTAAGTGGTGCAGTAGGTCACTAACCACCTCATCGTGGATTGTGGGGGCTTCATTATCTTCCAGCTCAGGAGGCTGGGTATCCAGCAAACAACTGGTCCCACTACTAAAGGCTGAGGCAAAGAAGGTATGGGGTACCTCAGCCACCAACCTAACAAATGATAGATTCTCCTTAGTCCTCCTTTTGTGCTAATAGATTTGTAGAAGTGTTTGCTGTTCTCTTTAAGAAATGGAGCCAGATAAATTTCCATCTGGGCTTTGGCCCTTCTAATTTTCTCCCTGCGTAGCCTCATAACATCTTTGCAGTGTAGAAGCAAGTGGCCTGCTCCTTCTTCCAAAGACCACAAACTTTCCTTTTCTATCTAAGCAGCAACCAAACTTCTGTATTCAGCCAGGCTGGCATTTCTCCTCACCGACTTGTATTTTGGCACATGTGGACAGCTGGTTCCTGTGACTTTAAGAGTTCACACTTGAACAGTGTCCAGCCTTCCTGGACGCCTTGGTCCTTCAGTCTCTCAGTCGCTCAAGGGGCTCTGTTGATCACTCTCTGAAACAGGCCAAAGTTTGCCCACTGGAAGTCCCAGGTGGCAGTTATGCCAACCTATTCTCCAACAACTGAAGATTCTATCATTTCTTGATCATTATGCCCAAGATGACCCTCAACCACCACATCACCCACCAGTCCTTCTCTGTTTACAAACAGCAGGTCTAACAGGGCACCTTCTCTAGATGGCTCCCTCACCAGCTGTGTCAGGAAGTTACCCTCTACATATTTGTGGTAGTTTTAGGCTATGCCTTTAAAATTTTTTCACAGATCTTGAATAGAAAGTGGTAAAATGTAAATAAATCACCATTGGGTGTAAAAAGGAAAATAATGACAGTTCTAAACAATCCCATTGGAAGAGATAACAGACTTAAACTAGTTGTACAAAACAATTTCTTTTCGCTTCTTCGCTCTGGGAGAGACTAACTCGCTTCTGCTTGACCTTGGCTGCACTGCTTTGTTGTGACTGGTATTAACAATAACTTCTCTGATCTATCTCTTGTCCTTTTTTGTGTACAGGGTGGTAGGGAGAGGTGCAGGGGAGAAGCTGTTGCAGGTGTTCTTGTGCTGTTTATTAATTGTAAATACCTGTAAGTATTGTAAATACTGTGTATTTTGTACATAGTCATTGCATTTCATTGTAGATTGTAGATTTGCTTGTAAATACAGCTTCATTTGCTTCCAACTGAGTTGGTCTGGCAATTTAATGTTGGGGCGGGGGCAGATTTTCAACCCACCACAACTTTCTAGGAACCTCCAGGACTGCTCCCTGTCTGCTGTGTTGTATTTCCAGCAGACACCAGGAAAGCTGAAAAGCCCCACAAGGACAAGGGCCAGTGATTGTGAGACTTCTGCAAGATGCCTAAAGAATGAATATCTTATTTGTCTCTTCATCCTGGTTGGGTGGTCTATAAGAATTCCACCATGATATCTGCCTTGTTGGCCTTCCCCCCAATTCTTTCCCATAAACACTCAGCCCTATCACGACCATCAGATGGTAACACAGTGACGAAGTAACCTATGTGTTGATCAAAGGCAGTAATATCCATCTCCTTCTTTCTCTATTGCTTTTCTTCCTGTCTGTCAGAAATGCAAAGATTTCATACGAAATAGAAAGAAATTTCAGTTTTCAATATAAATGCAGAAAAATGTACTGTTGGGGTATAAGTATTCTTTCCCCTCTTTGACTTCTCATCAGAAAAAAACCCAACATGTCTGCACAGCTCTGCTCCAGGTATTTCTTTCAGACAGTATGTTCACAAACTCCTCACTGAGTATCCCGTAACTCCCACCCTTGCCCCAGATATGTATATACAGTGGCAGAAGTCCTTCTTGATGGTAGTCAGCCTGCTGTTCATGACAGATTCACGTAAGGAAGAGCTACCATACCTTTCAGCCTAGGATTTCTTCTAAATCTTTCTATGAAGCATATTACAACTTTAACAACTATGCTTCACACACACACACACAAAAACCCAACTCGTACTGAAACAACAATACCCTTATTGTAGAGGCAGTTTCAATCATTTTCCTGAAGCTAAAGGAAAGAATACAGTGAGAGTATTGGATGTTATAAATAGATATATGTGCACAGACAGGGGAAAAAAAAGGCAAGACAGACAAACATTCTGCCTTTTAAGACAGTTTATGTGGTAGATATCTCAGTCCCTTGAAAATACACTAACCAGTTCTAACTGTGAAACAATTTTCACCTTTCAGGAAAACGTAAATGATGTCCTCCTTTGATGAAAATTTTAAGGTTGAATGCAGTTGGCTATTTTAAGGATTCTTTCTGGTATGAAAAGACACATGGCTTGAAAACTCTGTTTAAAGCTGAATTAGTACAATACACATTAGAAGCTGCAGACAATGCTTGCTTGTGCAAGAAATAATATATGACTGTTACTAGCATCAAAGCTCATTGCTACACATTAACAAATAACAGGAATTATTTAATTTCCATGCCATTTTCATGCAAGGCAATTGCAGCATCTGTACTTCTAGTACCCACATGCATTCCTACATAAATACTTCAAAAATATATTTAACTGTATCATCACTGGTTTCCCTGGAGTAGCACCAGGGTTAGTTTGTTTTCCAAACCGACCTCTTAAATTGTGTGTGTCACTTCCTTTTGCCAACTGGCAGAAAAACACCTAGGACTAGAAAGTTTTGCTAAACATGCAACAGTCTTTGAAACCCAGCAGCACTTTTCGACTGGTGTCCTCTTCCGCCGGCAACCAATCAGTTTTGCCAGCCGCGGGTTTCGAGGGTTGCCAATGCCCGGCTGGCATCCGCAGCCCTGAAAGGGCCCAGGCGGCAGCCATCAGTAGTCACCCTGCAGCCACCATCACCATGGCAACCTGGGTTGCCCAGACGACGTGGGGGTATATCTCGGCTGATGCTCCCCAATGCAGTGGGTGCGTCTCAGGCTAATACGCACATTCATCCGCACTTCACATCCCTCCCTCTATTTCCCACCTTAATTCATAAGAATCTGTTTTTCTTTGTCCTTTTTTCTCTCTCCTCCCAGCCCGTGGTACATCCAGGTCAGATTTAATAACCAGGAACAGCTGAAATACCTTTTTGACTCTTTCTCTTACAGAGCCATAAAAACATCTGGAATGCAGCCAGGCAAGCAGACACAAGAAATCTGTCCAAATATGCTGATTTTTTTTTTCACAGGTGGTTTACATTCCTTTCACAACAACTGATGTGGAGAAGAAAAGATTTATTCCTAAATATCCAAACTGCTACAGCAATGGAGTAAAGGCAGCTATAGGGGTGGGCAGTAGTCTGCATGGTGAGCCAAGATAAGAGGAGACTGTAATTTAATTATCTCAAAGCACATGGAGTTGTTAATTTGAGCTGAATTTGAATTAACTGAAATATTGTACCAGAAAATAAAACATGTAAAGTGTTTCAGAAGCACTCTTCAAAACTTTTAGCCTAAACCATACAACTTCATGCTGCTTTTTCTTGTTAGGCCACACATCTAAGTCAGGAAGCTGCTGTGCATTTTTAAACCTTTTAAAACATCTTAGACTTAGTGCTTTTTTTTTTTTCCCCAAATAATAGTATGTATGACTTTATCAAATGCAAACTCTGCTCTAAATCACAGCTATACATTGCCCTCTACCTTACTCATCTTAATGCAGCTGGGCCAATGAAGCAGCCAGTACTTAAATATTCCCCACAAGAAACTAGAAAACACGAAGTCTCCATGAGTAAGTTTGGCTATGATTTCTTTCTGCAAAATAAATGCTTTCTTTTCTCTCTCCATATATTAACATGTAGAGAATGGCTACTACCAGAGCAGACTGGAAAAAACCCTATCAAAACAAAGAGCACAATCTCATCTGTAGCACCACTGTTTCTGTGACATAATTTATTCCCCTCTTTCATATTCAAAAGCAGCAATGGACACAAACCAATAATTTATAAAAACAGACAAGCAAAAAATTACAAACACTTTTGCTTCAAACTAAGAGCTACTTTGCCCTAAGTGCTACTTATAAGACAAGTACATCTGCTACATTAGAAATCAAACTCCCAGGTAAACTGATTTTGATAAAGGGATACACAAATTTTTATCACAAGTGCCAGAGAATAGAATAGAATAGAATAGAATAGAATAGAATAGAATAGAATAGAATAGAATAGAGTAGAATAGAATAGACCAGGTTGGAAGAGACCTTTGAGATCATCAAGTCCAAACTACCATCCAACACTATCTAATCAACTAAACCACGGCACCAAGCACCCTATCAAGTCTCCTCCTGAACATCTCCAATGATGGTGACTCCACCACCTCCCCGGGCAGCCCAACCTTCGCCTGTCTACAACCTCTCTTAAAGTAGTTGTAGAGAGCAATAAGGTCACCCCTGAGTCTCCTCCAGGCTAAGCAACCCCAGCTCCCTCAGCCTCTCCTCATAGGGCTTGTGTTCCAAACCCCTCACCAACTTTGTTGCCCTTCTCTGGACACGTTCCAGTGGTGGCACTTGTATAGTTTATGTAATATCTTGTTGCTGCTGTTGGAAGGTAGTCTTATTAATTTGCTTTAAGCTTTAATTTAGTTTGACAAATAATATTGGTTATTTCTGGTTTCCTTAAACGTCAAAAATGTCATCCCATTATCAGGAAAGAAATAAGTAATATTAATTGGAAACCTAACTTTGACACGGAGTATCCGAGAAAAATCCCTGCTGCTGTATGATTGTTCAACTGTGACCCAGTGAGTTTCAAGGTTCACTCAATATTTGGTTAATAATTAATGGAACCTTATTTACCAAAACATCATAGGAAAACTAGTGCAGATACTTCCCCTGAATACAAATTAAAACAAAACATCTCTTGTGCATTGATCAGTAATGAGAGGTATTATATGCACTCCAATCATAAATCCCAGTGGAAAGTTTAACAGATAGAAATTCTATTCTTAGGCTGACTTAATAAGCCTGGACTGAAACCCTAAGTAAACTGAAACATTTCAACTTTCTTTGGATGAATTTGCTCAGTTCCACACACCACTTCCATACCAGAACTAACATTAAATTCAACACTGCACTACTCAGTTCATATACCTCAAAGATAAGAAACTCTTCAAAAGTAGCAGGGAAAACATCTGTTCAAGTATATGTTCCTTTCATTAAAAGAAGTACATGTACTGAAAATGGCATTGGTTCAAAGCTCAACTTTAATTTCTTTAATGCTGCAGACAAGAACATGTTAAACAACCTTGAAACATGAATTACGACACTTTTAATAATATGTGGCATAAGACTCACCAAACTCTTTTTGCCCTGAAGACAGGCAACAGAAGTTGATCCTACAGAGATGCACCGCATGCCAACAGACTGGAACAGTTCAAGGACAGTATTTTTTTCAGTTGTTCTGCTCTTGCCAGTATAGCTCATACCAGTGCACCATTAGTTCCAGAATCTGAAAATCTTGTTTAGAGCAGCAATGTTGCAATGTTTTCTGAATCTAAAGCACCTCAAAGTGGACTTCTTCAGTAGCATGCTCATCATATCCCAAGAAAACTAACATTATAAAATTTTACTGCACTCCATTTAGTTTTTGAAGGTGGACAATTTGATGTAAAGAGAATTCCACATCAATAACTGAAAAAACTTAAGGCTAAAGTCTTCAAATACAGCCAAGAGCATAAAGCAGTGGAGTGTGCCCTTTACTACCACACACTCTAGCAGCTTAAACAGAGCTCTCTGATTTCTCATATTCTCCTGTCATTCTCCCTAACTTGTTCAGTTCAGCTTTGACAAAAAAAAAACCCAGACCTTGGAATATTAATTTTAGTCAAACTCTATTTCCATATAAAATACAGCTAGTATTCTTGTTAAAAAGTGTTCTTGACCAAATAAGTTTTCTTATCTCTTGTAGAAATGTATTACTTACTGCAAACATTTAAATAACTTCCACTATGTCAATGCAGGCTAAGGGAATAAAGATTTGCAAACTCAAAATATGAAGTAACTCCTGGTTTTTTTTCAGAAAACAAAATGTGCGGAACTAAAAGCAGAGAAGTCCTAAGTGTAAGAGAAAATACCTTGAAACTTTTCAATGTGGACACAGATGAAGAAAACCTTGCTGGACCGTGTGGTGCAGTATCAAAGTTAGCAGTTCTTAAAGGGCATCATATAGCAGTTTCTGAGCAAATCCAGATTCTGAGTGACAGTTTTGGATGGGAGATCACACTGCACAATGTTTGAATCTCGCCCTGCCACCCTCCCCCTGGATATTGAAAAGGATGCAAACAGCATGGTTATTTAATTTTAAACTGTTTTACAAAGTTTGGCTACTACATTAAGTTATTGCTGACCTGCCTCTCATTTAGCTTTCTCTTAAGTAGCTAAACCAGAACTGTTTAATGTGTCCCTTTGTACTTTCACTTATTAGAAAAATAATCATCAGAAGTATCCTGTATTGTGTGTTAGTAAAGCTTTCCCAGAAAAGATTAGCTGGAGATCCCTTTGTAGCCTTCTTGGTTGCTTAGTTCCTTCAACATGCACAATTTCAGCAAAGCTTTATGGCTAACTTGAGTGTAGAGGACTTCTTTAATAAGTAGTAAGTTCTCATTTGGGCCAGCAGTGCATTTTCTATTTTATTGGTACAGGTCAAAAATGTCCTTTTCGTTAGGCTGAATTAGGAGTAAAATGTTTTATGTCCTATAGTTAAGTATATTGTTGAATGTGCTAATGTACTAAAGGAATGACAGATGAGTAAGAGAGATGGGCTTCCAACCAGGAATTGACAAGATGTGTGCTTGGGAACAGAAATAACTAGAAAGGAAGGGGGGAGAAAAAAAGATCCACGAAGGAAGATCACAACCCCAACTATACATTAGGTTATAGCTACTAGTATCCTCAATTAAAGGTACAGTTATTAAAAGCTATTTTGTTTACTTTAAATGATGAAGACAAACCTTTCTCATTAACTGGCACTGGAACACTGGAAAATGAAGAAAATAATTCCACAGCAGTGTGCTTTGCTTTCCATCCCATAGGAAGCAACCATCCCAAACAATATTATATCTAATCTTACACTGTGGGATTCATATACTTTTGACCCCACTGAAACAAATCCAACATCTTATAATAGGAGGTCTCACTATATAACAACTTTTCAATGAAATGATCTCAGAGCAACTGCTGTTAGGTGGATAAACAGAGACTGAATAAACTCAGCAGAGAGTAATTGGCTGTGTCCTGTTTTCAGTCAGCAGCTGGCAACAGAGAAGGAACAGACTTAAAGCACTGGGGTAAGCTTGCAGACTGATTAGTCAGGAAGCTATTGCTAAAGGCAGCAGGAGTAGGAGATATCCCAAGAGCTCTCTCATAGCAGTTTTCTCTGCCCTGTGAGACACAACTGGAAATTCCTTAATGCACTCTGCCCTTCATTTATTTTTGCTACTGGACATCTGAGAGCATTTAAGAACGTTATTTTTTTGAGTTGTTGCCTGATGATGGATCACATAGAATTAAAACGATTTTATATTTCTTAGGGAAAGGGGAAGACTACCATCTACAGTACAGTTATAAAACTAGGGATTACCTGATATCGAAGTACTTCTCATTCTGTGCTGAAGAGCCAGAACAGTTTGCAAAGACTCATGCACCAATCCTGACTTACTCTTTATGATGAAATGACGAACTTATCTTGCATATCAAGAAGATTACATAACTTAAAGCTGCAGTACTGATTAATTTCCTTTTAATCCAGCTGGTCAAATGAAACATTTGCACACTGAAAAGTATTGCCATTGCAGCTAGTAGTATAACATAAATTACACAAACACTTTAGGAAAGGGAAAGAGCAGAGTATCAAAGTATTAGAATTTGGAAGCACAGGAATGCTAACTATTCAAATTTAATATCTTATCTTACATATATGCATTGTCAGATAATTACTTTTTCTTTTTCAGTCCCCTCACAAGGACTTGTATCATTCATTGCCTAGGACAGAATATGCTAATTTAAAGAGGAGCTATTCAAGCTGTTGGTTTATTTTCAGTATTGGTTGTGCTGTGCCATGTTTTATGAACTGTATTATAGACGGAACTAAACCACAGAGAAACTTCTGCAAGTCTCTTAGCCTCCAGGACTTTAAATATGGAGCATGAACTCACTGACTGTTAACAACTCATATAAACTAACTCCTGGGTAAGGTATGTCAGCCTCCTCAGCCTAAGGTCCATAAGAAGCCTAAGGCCCATAAATCATGTTATCGGTGTTTATGAGGTATTTTTTCTCTTCATGAGATTAAATACATACATTAATTTTGAGAGATCAGTTAAAAATGCATACTAATTGATAAGCCAGAGTAATTAACATCATAAAGCACTTTGTGTTTAGCACTTTGATTCCTACCCCTTTCACTGAAGTTGTAGATGTTTGGTACATCTGTAAAGCAGACCCTGTAGATCTCAGCTTAAGAAACAATGTAAACTGGGGTAAAAAGCCCAAACAACCCAAAGTCAGCATCATTGTCTGCCCAGCTTCAAATAGTTTAGAACCAGAGGAAAGGATAGGGTACTCTACCAGTATTTATTTTGATATAGTTCTCATTTATTTGACCAAAATTTAAGAGAGCCCTCCCCTCAAGCTCCACCATCAGTCTGATTTCCTAATTTGGCATCCCGTTTATATAAGCTATTAGCAGGTTTGGAATCATTACATTGACTCACCCAGTTCTTGAATTAATGATGGTGGAGTGAAAGCCATCATCAAGTTTTCTTTCTTTCTCATGGAAATGATGGATCAAAAAAAGTATGTATACTGTGATTTTAGAACACAGGACAAAAATGTAACCAGGTCTAGTAATTCAAATGCTCCTGCTAATGGGGAAGTCTTAGGATGATTCCTGCCACAAAAAATCTAGTGACTGAAGTAAAATGCATAATATGACCTCAAAGTCCTAGCCATGAAAATACCAGCCTATCAACTTGTGTAGCATCAGGGAGGCATTTGCCAACATTTTTACTCATGGTTCTATTAAGGTCTGTTATCCAAGATGTTTAAAGCAAAGCAGTGGTGATTTCATTCTATTTCATGTGACATGTATCTATAATAGTAAGTCTTTGACACTTTCCACTATTAGAAACTATTTTTTGGTGAAGCAGAAAATCATATATTTTAAATAAAAGGGCCAGTAAATAAAGCAAAATAGGAGACATGCCCTGTTTTAGGATTATTTTAAATGTTTTCTCTCTTCCTATTTATGACAAGTGATTATCAGAAAATACTGTCTTTATAGGCAGCATAGGCTTCCAAATGGCAGAGAACAATATAAGCTATGAAGTTAGTCTACATATAAAAATATACAACATATTAAATAACTCAATTTAGATTTTATAAAACAGTGAGGAAACCCATGAAAAGAACCACCATTTTCTGTGGCTCAAATGTTGTTAAATTCTTAAACATAGCTCCTGAAACTGCCCAGCCCAGCCCATTTAGGTACTGTACAGAGACAAATAATTTTGGTTTGAAATCCTAAAAGTGAATTGTGCTAGACATATTTTTTTCCTGGTCTAACAGGTATCCTACTTCAAGTAAACAAAGTAATCTGTCCAGATCTAATTCAGGTATCTGTATGTGCACTGTACCATAACTTACCATGTACAGTCATCTATTTTCAAACACAAAGAAATAGGCTTAGAGCCTAAGAAAACAGATAAAAAGAAGAGAACCCTAGAATAATTATCTGACCATGCTGAAAATCTGCTGAGATTTCATCCCATTCCCCTGCTTATGACACTATGTATTTTTGATGTTATCTTTTCAATTTCTTATTTTAGCATTTTGCTTTGCAGCAAGGAGAGAGAAAATCAAGGACTGCAAGTTTGAGTACAGTGTAGAATAAATCACTCTTAGTTTTCTAAACCTTGAGTTCTAGATTTTTTACCACCTAAGGCAAACACGGTCAAACTTTTAGAGTCAGATAGCCGTTTCTCTTTTATTCTTCTGGTCTTGCTTTATTTCCCCATATTGAGTTAGTTAATTATCAAGAGAAAATAAAGAATGAGAAAGTCTTTTCCCCCTGATAAAATAAAACTCCCTGACCATTTTAGAAAATCTAAGTTTTAAGATATCATGGGAAAATATTGTAAGAGAAAGACCATGTCTACTAAGAAGGCATTGTTGTAGTCTTTCAAACGGGGGGTGGGGGTGGTGGATTTTGCACATCTTGAGGAATTAAAATCTTCTAGGAAGTTGGACTGACTTTAATTCACTTTTTTGTTTGCTTAAAAGCTGTGAGGTTTTTGTTTGGTTGGTGTGGTGGTTCATTTTTTTGTAAGACATACATTTTCCTGCCAAGAACAAGGCTCAATCTACTTTACAGTGTATGCTGAAAGTGAATAGATTCTTCATTAGCCAAATATCCTCTAAAATAAAAACTTTCCTGAAATTATCTAAACTACAGCTTCTCATATTGGATTTGTAAACTAAAAGGCAAAAGAGGAGTCACAGTCCAACTGCATCACTCTATTCCAGATCATTCGGACTAAGTCTGGTTATCATCTTTCCTTCTGCCACTCATATAAATGCTGCATTTGCTCCCTATATGTCCCTCCTTTACCACTCATGATGTCTTAAGTTCCAGCCACCAAGAAAAAGTCTCTTGAGGCTTCTGATTATTTTGCTGGGTGATTGATGTAGATTTTGCCTCAGGCATGCACGATGGAAATACACAAGACATCTATTTCTGGAATGAAACAAAGATGATACTGCATTTATCAAGCAACTTACAGACACAAACACCAGTTCTGGTTCAACTCAAAGGCCAATTTCCCTTCAGAATATTCCACTTCTTGTAAAAAAAGACTTCCAAGTGTTCCTACCCTAACGAAGGGAAGAAGCTACAAGATATGCTCTTGTTTTCCCTGCATCTATTTAACATCCTTTATTTACATCTTAGCAGAGCATTGGCTTATAATTGAAAACATGAAGCAGAAACCTAACTCCAGAGTTTCCTTTAAATTGTAAATTTCTGCTGTGTTGCAACAACCAGTTCTCAACCCCCCCCCCCCCCCCCCCCAAGAAACTAAATTCTCCCATAGGAGGAAAAGAAATCTACAACATGAAGGATAGACATTCACTCACATGGTAAAGAAATTTCAGTAAGTATTTCACAATGTTAAGAGAAAGCATTCACTTCCATGGCAAAGAAAGATGAATTCAGAGGTGTGCTTACAGAATTTAATGAGTATTTTTTGGTGCTTTTTCGACATCTTTTTAATTACTGACAAAACAATGCTGCATTAACCAGACATCAGTTGTGTCACAAAACATAGTATCATAGTATCAGTCAGGGCTGGAAGGGACCACAAGGATCATCTAGTTCCAATGCCCCTGCCATGGGCAGGGACACCCCACTCTAGATCAGTCTGGCCAGAGCCTCATCCAGCCTGGGCTTAAACACCTCCAGGGATGGGGCCTCAACCATCTCCCTGGACAACCCATTCCAGGGCTTCACCACTCTCATGGTGAAGAACTTCCTCCTCACCTCCAGCCTGAATCTCCCCACTTCCAGCTTCATTCCATTCCCCCTAGTCCTATCACTACCTGAGAAGTCCCTCCCCAGCCTTCTTGTAGGCCCCCTTCAGATACTGGAAGGCCACAATTAGGTCACCTGGGAGCCTTCTCTTCTCCAGACTGAACAGCCCCAACTCCTTCAGTCTGTCCTCATAGGAGAGGTGCTCCAGCCCTATGATCATACTCATCGCCCTTCTCTGGACATGTTCCAGCATGTCCATATCCCTCTTGTAATAGGGGCTCCAGAACTTGAACAAGACTGGTCCCAGGACTGACCCCTGAGGGACTCAGGGATACATAGGGTTAGGGTTAGGGGTTAGGGTTACATACTGAGGTCAGGACTGATGCATCATTTGTTTCCATCTCAGATGTCCTGTAGCTGATGAAATTTCCCTGTCTGATAGTTCACTCTAATTATTTTTAAAAGAAAGTTAATCCCTTAAAAAAAATATACTATATATATATATAATAATATAAAGAGTATTATGGTTGTTCTTCAGTCAATAGATATGTAATTTCTTCTATGTGGGTCAGAGCTCATAATGCCTTTGAAGAAAGAGGCAGGAGTTTCGATACCACTTGCTCTTAACACTCAGAAAACAGAAGTAAAAGAGTCCAGTAAATTCATACCTAAAATCTTGTTTAACAAATATGGAATATACTTGAAAAGTACTCTGAGAAGTGACAGAAGCTCTTTGCTACACAAATCAACTCGGTAATTGGCTTCAAATGGGAAGTTCTGTGTGACTAAACAATGAAAAGACAAATATGGGTAACTTCTTGGTAATTTACTGCTCCCTTAGCAGATTTAAGATTGTCCACTGACGCATATTCAGAAGACTGCTTTGAATGTATAACTTGTCTGCCGCAGCTTGTGGAAAACTGGTTACCTAGCTAGATGACTATGAAGCTGACATTTACTGTATGTGCAATTATGGAATATACAGTGTCACTGCTTTCAAATGTCACCTCTTTGCCACAGTTCTTCTCCTGCAGAAAACGTCCTTGCCTCCCTTGAGAGAAGCAGCCTTATTCAACTAGTACCAATGAAGCCTGGAAAGATATTTACAAAGGCAATTAGCTCTTCTGAGTGTCTAATTTAACATCTTCAAAGGGTCTCACTTTAGAAATAAAGTTGTCAGACCTCTGGAGAGTAAGCCCTATTATAAGGTCCACCTTGCCTCAAGGTGGCACCTAAAATTTTTCACTTTTAAAAACAGATTTCATTGTCATTCTTGCCTATATTATATGCATATAGAATTCCTGATGATAAGACACAGAATGGAGGATACTCTTGTCACCTTATTCATGAGAACTGAAAAGGGAAATCTCTTAAGACTTTGTAAAAGGAGTTATAAAAGAAACAGACATTTTGGAAGGATTACAGTTCCTCTTTTCTAAATACAGGCTTAGAGTGTGTGTTTAGCTGAGTCTAAGGGCAAGTTAGCAATTATTTTTTCTGTCTATACCCATACTTTCATAGTACTAATATGTATTTACTACTAGTCTGAAGGACTTTTTCCATTCTTAGCAAAGCTTGAATCCATTTTGCAACATATTTGGCATTAAAAAAAAAAAAAAAGTTTTATGTCAATAGAATAGAATAGAATAGAATAGAATAGAATAGAATAGAATAGAATAGAATAGACCAGGTTGGAAGAGACCTTCAAGATCATTGCGTCCAACCCATCAACTAATCCAACCCACCTAAACAACTAAACCATGGCACCAAGCACCCCATCAAGTCTCCTCCTGAACACCTCCAATGATGGGGACTCCACCACCTCCCCAGGCAGCCCATTCCAATGGGCAATCAGTCTCTCTGTATAGAACTTTTTCCTAACATCCAGCCTAAACCTCCCCTGGTGCAGCCTGAGACTGTGTCCTCTTGTTCTGGTGCTGGCTGCCTGGGAGAAGAGACCAATATCCACCTGTCTACAACCTCCCTTCAGGGAGTTGTAGACAGCAAGAAGGTCACCCCTGAGTCTCCTCTTCTCCAGGCTAAGCAACCCCAGCTCCCTCAGCCTCTCCTCATAGGGCTGTGCTCCAAACCCCTCACCAACTTCGTTGTCCTTCTCTGGACATGTTCCAGCAAGTCAACATCCTTCCTAAACCGAGGGGCCCAGAATTGGACACAGTACTCGAGGTGCAGCCTAACCAGTGCAGTGTACAGGGGCAGAATGACCTCCCTGCTCCTGCTGGCCACACTGTTGTTGATGCAGGCCAGGATGCCATTGGCCCTCTTGGCTGCCTGGGCACACTGCAGGCTCATGTTCAGCCTACCATCAACCAGTACCCCCAGGTCCCTCTCTGCCTGGCCACTCTCCAGCCACTCTGACCCCAGCCTGTAGCACTGCATGGGGTTGCTGTGGCCAATGTTCAGAACCCGGCACTTGGATGTGTAAATCTATGTTGGTCTCTATAATGAAGGCTGACTTTATTAACTTGGCTGAAAAGGCTCTGAAAAAAAAATATTACAATTTGTCATTTCTCACTGACTGTCATCCCTTCTGACTTGAATACTTTCTCCACTCCAACACCAATTACAAGAGCACAAGATCACTAGAAAAACAATCTAAAAACTTCACACCAAAATTAATCTAGGTAATTTGGAATGTGAATTCTTCAGGGTTATCTCTTTGCAAGGCTGCTTGCACACTTAACTATGTCAATGCAGAAATAGTTCTAAACAAACAAATGAAAATGAGTAAATTCGCTTTCATTGGAATTTTTTGTTTTTTACTTATGCAAAATTGATTCTTACAGTCACAGTTTCTTTAAACTCTGCTGTCTGCTCTAGGAAAAAAAACTATTATAAACAGTGCAGATGGTTTCAAGGGAATTATTTCTGTGAGAATAAGCAGCAATTTTACTTGACCTATGAAGTCAGTATCAGAGCAAAGTTTTGGTCTTAAAATGAAACAACTGAGAACTACATTTTGGGTTTTTTTAAAAACAAATCCTATTAGGATAGGATAGGATAGGATAGGATAGGATAGGATAGGATAGGATAGGATAGGATAGGATAGGATAGGATAGGATAGGATAGGATAGAATTAACCTGGTTGGAAAATACGTTTCAGATCATCAGGTCTAACCTATCATCCAACACTATCTAATTTCATTTCATAACAGTGTCCACATACATTCCAAGTCTTCTGCTTAGAAGACTTGTCTAATGAGTAAAACTTCACAAAGCCAGAGGTACAAACACTGTGATTTTAGATCACATGTACAAAGAATGCACAGTGCCTCTCAAACAGTATCTACCATGAAGAACTGGTAGTTCCCAAGAATGCACTGTTACTAATAGCATCTACTCAGTAAAAAGTTATCTGCACAGATTTCACTGTTTCTCCAGTATTAGGCACTTCTCAATGTTCACTACATCCAGTTGTGGAAAAGACAGCAACACACACAGATTCCAGAAAAAATAAATAAAGCAAAGTTAATGTGCAATGTCAGTGGTAGTTTGCTGCCATACACAGCAATGATGACGTAAAGAATGACCTCTGAGTGCTTGCACTGACAGTTTCAAGAATTAAGATGAGCCTGAGCTCATTGTCAGATGATTATAAAAATAAGGTAGCAGAAACACCAACATGAACCTCAGATGACAGTTTCATTACAATTAAGAGATTAAAAATACAAACAACAAACATGTAAAAGAAAAGAGGCTTTATTCTGCTTAACTGGGGGCCAGAATAGCATTGCTTGACAAGGATTTTATTTAACAGAAGTGTTAATGCTTCAGACTAAATATGGCATTCCATTGTTTATAGGCTTACTGAACAGCTATAGTAATTATGGCTATCTCTTACTATGGAAGTTTCATCTTAATATAGAAACAAGACGTTACCATAGCTTTGGAAGTAAACTCCAATTACTGATTGCAACAGGAGGAATTCTTTCAGTCTCTGCAGTCACAAAAAAGCAATCCCTATTTCTTGACTTCCATTTTATTACAGCTTTTCTTGACTCACAGCATTTTGAATATAATCTGCTTGTAAAGAAAAACAATTTCTGCTGCACTCGAGGTATACATACACGCAATCAAAGCGGCATCTCAAAATTGTACTAATGCATTCCAGATAACATTACCTTGGCTGATGTTACAGCAAATAAATGCATAGTCAGAGCACTAGAGAATTTGATACAGACTGCAATGCCTAACCAAAAACTTAGTGAATAATGCAGCTTTCTGTACTGCAGTGGGCTCCATGCTTCCTTGGATATGCTGCTACGTGTATATGAATTAACTAGATCGACATAAATGTGCAAGCTGCAAATATGCCTCGACTGTGGTTGTAAATAATTGATAAACTCAGATCAGCCATAGCTATAAGTTGCTTGAAATGATCTTCTAATGTGAAAAATCCCGATCATTGAAAATTAAGTGCTTTCTTCTGCTCTCTAAACAAAATAAAAAAGCTCCCCTGCTAGATGCTATTGAACCAAAATCTTACTGAAGTACAACACTAAAACCATACGAAGGCTCCACTTGTGTCATACAGTGCTCTGAATGGGAATTACAGCAAAAGCATATACCACTGTATTCACTGCAGTTTATGGCTCCCTGCAGTGAAAGCCTACAGTCCCAGGTAGTTTTGAACATATATGCAATTCAGTCATTAATTTAAAAATACAAAGACACAGGAATGGAAACCAAAGAAATAGATGTACCAATCATATCTATGTCAGTGAAAATCTGATGAGAATTAGTTGTATTCTTGAGGTGTTAGAATGTTTCCAAGATCTAGCAATACCACATGGATATTACTTCTTAGTCATGCAGCATGGCTTTTCCCCAGCAAGAAATTTTCTGATTTGATGGGCCTTGTCACAAGCAGAAGAAATACAATCAGAAATTCTGATCACAGAAACAGAATAGATTTAAACTTGATGAAAACTATAGACCACGTTAGAAAGAGCCAATCTGTTAAATGAAATACAAGTGTAGTTGTACTACAAATTAAATAACACAAAGAGGCTATCCTGGGATGCACCAGGAGAACCAGTACTCCTTCTTAATCAAAAAAATCACCTGAACACTACCAGAGATTTCTAGGCAGCTTAACAGATCAGGAAAAGAAAAATGGTCAACCAATGGCTAACATTCCACTAAATTTATTATCCCTCCTTTCTTTTCATAAGCAGAGGAGGCTCAGGGGAGACCTTATTGCTCTCTACAACTACCTGAAGGGGGTTTGTAGCCAGGAGGGAGTTGGTCTCTTCTCTCAAGCAACCAGCACCAGAGTAAGAGGACACAGTCTCCAGCTGTGCCAGGGGAAGTTTAGGTTTGAGGTGAGGAGAAAGTTCTTCACAGAGAGAGTTGTTAGCCATTGGAATGGGCTGCCCAGGGAGGTGGTGGAGTCACCATCACTGGAGGTGTTCAAGAGGGGATTGGATGTGGCACTTGGTGCCATGGTTTAGTCCTGAGGTCTGTGGTGACAGGTTGGACTTGATGATCTTTGCAGTCTCTTCCAACCTTGGTGATTCTGTGATTCTGTGAAACCACTTCTGTACACAGTTCTAGAGCTCACTCGTGTTGGCTTGCTCCTCTGTATCACTTTGTTTTATAGGGCTTGGCTCAGCAGTATTGTACTGAGGATGACTATGGAAATGGTTAGAGAGATTTAATTCCTGCTTCCATTTATATTACAGCTATGGAGAAAAGTGTGCATTCTGGCTATAATTCTTTCCTTGCCATGCCCTGTGAGACAGAGACTCTAGTTCCCTTCTAAGCTTGGGTCTGATTTGTATTCCACTTTTTAGAGAAATATATTTAATTATACAGATTAAATCAGTTATTATTAATTTGCTTGGTGGTGTTTTGTTTTGAAACAGAAGAGATTAGCTAGAATTTGATAGCATTTGCCCAATAGACTGCTACACACTGAATGATTCAGAGGACAGACATTGCACATCATGGCTCATAATTCTTTCTGACTGCAAGATGACTCAAAGTTGTTCAAAGAAGTCAAAGAATTGTATCTATGAGTCAAAGAAGTAGATCTACCATAAGTGAATCTGTTAGCCTCATCAGAATAAGCACTATCCAAACCAGTTACCATTTAATCCAAACAGCCAAAACCAGTATGGAAACAAACAGTGGCAGTGCCTGAATTGCTCCATGAGGACTTTTATCAGTCTCCACACATTTTAAGCCTAGAGTAAGATGGTAACTTTTTTACCATGATACAAAATCAAGTACCCATTAGAAATTTTAGGTTGCTAAAAACACTGCAAATCATTGAAAAATAAAGCCAACACTTCTGTCTAATGATACATGAAAGGGCTGGGAAGAAGAAAAATTAAACATAAACTGTTCTTAAAAGCAGAAACACTCATGGGAAAAATTCAGATGTACTCTGTAGTCATTATTCAAATATCAGTATGTTATGTGCTAGACAAGCACCTGCCAAATATACTTGATTTTCCTTTGAGCAAATGCCTATAAGTAAATTAGTTATCTTTAAATTGTCCTTCTAGCTCTATGTTCTTTAATTTTGCATTTAATAATGCCAAATTCTGTATGTTCTTTGTTGTTTTGTTGTTTGCTTATTTCTGGTGGGTTTTTTCTGGCTATAGACACTTAAAAAATAAGCACTTAAACAGGAGCTATAATTAATATCATCAATTCCATGGCATCTGCTATACAAACTCTGCATAGCTTTTAAACATCAAAGGATATATGTATTCTGCTTTAAAAAATAAGGAGGATTTTTTTTCAGTTTCAATAAAAATTTTTCTTTAACAGAGGCACTACATATATAAACTTTTTTTCCTGAGACCACTAGTCATGAACCACTCTGGACTCCTCAGGCTTAATAAAAAATAGCTAACATAGTAACATTTTGTAGATTGTCTAATGAACAAAGCTAACAAGCACCATAGGAGCATATGAGCTTGCTCATATATGAGCAAGTCATATTGATTACAGCGAGACAGTATCATAGTATCAGTCAGGGCTGGAAGGGACCACAAGGATCATCCAGTTCCAACCCCCCTGCCATGGGCAGGGACACCCCACACTAGATCAGGCTGCCCAGAGCCTCATCCAGCCTGCTCTTAAACACCTCCAGGGATGAGGCCTTAACCACCTCCCTGCACAACCCATTCCAGGGCTTCACCACTCTCATGGTGGAGAACTTCCTCCTCACGTCCAGCCTGAATCTCCCCACCTCCAGCTTCATTCCATTCCCCCTAGTCCTATCACTACCTGATATCCTGAGAAGTCCCTCCCCAGCCTTCTTGTAGGCCCCCTTCAGATACTGGAAGGCCACAATTAGGTCACCTCAGAGCCTTCTCTTCTCCAGACTGAACAGCCCCAAATCCTTCAGTCTGTCCTCACAGGAGAGGTGCTCCAGCCCTCTGATCATCCTCATTGCCCTTCTCTGGACACGTTCCAGCAGCTCCATATCCTTCTTGTAATAGGGGGATCCCTCTTGTAATAGGAGGAGATAGTTGAGGAGTTTATGAATAAACTCCTCAATATGTACAGGACTCAATCAGAATTTGGAGAAATATTCTGCCATGAAACAACTGATTAATTTAATATTACTTTCCTGCTACAACAACACTTTTGAATATCCTAAGCTACTCAGGCTATAAGGCAAAGAAAAAAAGAATGAATGAAAAAAATTCTCCAACTTAGTAACAAAAGCACACAGTAGCATTTAAAATGTTCTGCAAACTTTTGTTTCTATTAAATCCCCATAAGTCATTAAAAAGTCCTTGCGTAACTGTTCTTAAGGATTGTAGAAGTACAAACTGTGGCAGTTTGAGCTGGGTGCCCCCCTGCTGCGGCCACATAAGACACCCCCCCGGTGTCCCGAGGGTCCAGCCCAGTGGGTGGACACAGTAAGTTGTGTATTTCATCCCATAATGTCCTCCTCACTATAAATCCACCAGCAAGGTCTTACACTCTCTCTTTCTTCCCTCACCGCTACTGTGGGAGATGCTCCCTATCTGGTAATGGAGGGGGAGTTATCTCAAGGCCTCATAGGCCTGGCTAGGCCTAATGCCAGGAGGAGAAGGGGGAAGGGCAATCTCAGATCTGGCCAGCTGAGATTAGCCTAACAGTGGAGTGGGGGAAGGAAGAGCCCTGGGGGTTCTGGGTGTACCCTCAGGTGGGGAGAAGGGGAATGCTGGGAGGCTTCTGGGTATGCTTTGGGATCTCCTTTGTCACTGTGTTTGTGGTTCTCTGTAAAACACTCACTGCTTTTCCATTTAAACTTTCCATCACTTCTGCAATCCGTTTGTCTGCCCCGGTGGGAGGCAAGGGAGGCTCTGCCTCAAACCCACCACACAGACTTAAAATCAAAAGCATTTTAAATAAATGAAAACCTCACAAAATATCTAAGAGCTTTGTAAAGTTATGAAAAAGTAGAGTTTCAGGATGCAACAGTGTGGTGATTATTGAAAAGAACAGGTTTCAGTGTTCCATTAATGTATGAAACTGAAAAAACATGGTAGTGTTTTGAAAGCACAGATCAATTACACGAAGTCCGCCAAAAAGAGCATGCAATTCATGAATATAGTTCATTACCATGGTTACAAGCTTTCAGCACAGGCCGTTGTGTGGTTGGGCTGATATTTTGTTGTGTGTCTGCAAAAGCAAGGGAACAATGGGAAAAAAAGGTCTTCAAAAGTTACTGGAGTAACATTATGAAGCAGAATTATTTAGAAGTTAGATGTTTCTAGGAGTTAAGTGACAGTTAAATTGTAGTGCAATAATTTGATCTGCTTATGGGGCAAGATGGCTTTTACTTCACCCATTCAACTCTAAACCCTAGAAAGGAGAAGTACCTTTGGCCATATTGAAGAGTCTTGTCATAATAATCAGGCATGCTAAGTTTCATAAATGAATCTCCAAAGTGCTAGTGACATCAGCAAACAGCAAGATCCCCAGAAGTTGTCATTGCAAGAAAGAATTAAATCCGACAGCACTTAAGTTCTGGAGCACTGAACCCACAATACTTTTAACTTTCTCAGGAAAAATAAAATGTGAATAGAATATTCACCTTTAGACCTTGGTATCCTTTTCCTTCGATCTCGAAAAGCTGCACCTGATTGCAAGGCCTCCAACAGGCTATCCATCACTCCAGTCTCCTCGCCCTCTGTAAAAGGAGAGAGAAGGATCCTTCTAGGTTACCACAGTAATAACAAAACATGACAATAAAAGATATGAATGGTTTTAAAACTATTAATTTAAAATTCAGGCCAGGGTTTTAACATTCACAGATTTCTCTTTTGTGACTAAGCTCAAAAGATTTGGTCTGCTGTACGTTCAACTCAGCCATATTTTATTCCATTCATTTCACATTTCCTCTTTCTCTATGCTGAGAGTCAAGCATAGTTTTAGGTGAAATGCCATTTCATTTACATTTTCATTCCAGTACCCTTTTGCAACTGTAAATAAACAATTTCATATCAGCTTTCAAAAGCTGTCTCTTAAATTACTTGCTATATTAAACAAGAAATCATTGCAGCTATTGTTACAAAAAATTGAAACTCTTTCTCAGCAAGAAGCTGAGTGGACAATGTTGGAGTGGATAGGATACAGAGTGGTATCCATAGGTAGCTTGATCAAAAGGGACTTTCACTTCTGTTTAATAACCTCTGGCTAATATTACATGATGTTAGTTCAGGAAAAATCTATTCATTATATTACACATGTATCTATAACATTCCCCAAAAGAACTATGACAGTTACTATGAGATTATAATTAAATGCAAGCATCAAATAACCTACTTTTATTTCCTCAAACACACCAGAAACTGTTAGATTTCTGAACCTCGATAACCCCTTTGCTTATGCCTGGGAGAACAGAGAGCACAACTCCAGGACTTACTATATGATGAAAAATCACCACAGAGAAATAAAGAATTATATGATAGAAACCCCATTATGCCTCACTGGGCAAAACTCCCTAGGGCCAACACACAACACAGACACAGACACATGACAGGATTCTGAAGTCATTCCTAACAGCAAATATTCTGCAGTCATTCCTAACAGTACATATTGAAATCAGGATCTAAACTAGCCAAACCACTAAATTAAGGAATTCTGAAGATGCTGGACTAAGGAAGCAAGGCAACCTTTCAGACATGACTAAGGGGGATAAAAAATATGATGGGAAGCGTTGCTATACAATAATATTTCTACTTGTTTCCCTCAAATTCTGTCTTCAGTAATTATTAAAGAATTCGAGCATCTTCCCAAGGTAAGTATTTTCAAGGGCAACAAAAAAAATACAGACAAAAAAAGCTCAAAGTTGCAGAGAGGAAGGTCTTACAAAGTACTGTGAAACCAGCCTGAGCCAAATACCATGTTCTAGAAACTCCTTTACTTTCATTATTTTACTGCTAAGTCAAGAGTTGAATCTAATTTAGTTTCTGAGAACCCTAAGTCTGGATATCTTCTCCAAGCAGCAGAAGAAAGTAAAACAAAAAGAGGCACAAGGTCTGGAGAATTGAGATTATGCAAATCATTTAAAAAACATTAAAAAATAACTGTCACAAAATTTGAGCTTTCATGTCCACAAATTAAAGACAAAATTCCTTCAAGTAGAGCTTAAAGTCACATAATGGTAATCTCCTCATAGAACAATAAGCATTTATAAACTAAAATCTTATACAGAAATACAAATATAAACATATATAAAACTCACAACAAATGCTCCCTAACATTGACCCAAATTTCAATTACATTTTCATGAACATTTCTGTCATTGTCTCCATTACATTGTTATTATTATTCTTCATTGTTTATAGAAGGACCAAAATAGCTTACTTTAAAATCTGATTTTGTGAAATTGCATTTAGTTAGCACTTCTGCTCCTCTTGCCTACTTTTCCCCCTGTCCTTTCATTTTTGTTAATTAGAATAGAATAGAATAGAATAGAATAGACCAGGTTGGAAGAGACCTTTGAGATCATCATATCCAAACTATCATCCAACACTATCTAACCAACTCAACCGTGGCACCAAGCACCCCATCAAGTCTCCTCCTCAACACCTCCAATGATGGGGACTCCACCACCTCCCCAGGCAGCCCATTCCAATGGGCAATCACTCTTTCTGTGAATAACTTCTTCCTAACATCCAGCCTAAACCTCCCCAGCTGCAGCTTGAGACTGTGTCCTCTTGTTCTGGTGCTGGCTGCCTGGGAGAAGAGACCAACGCCCACCTGGCTACAACCTCCCTGAGGGGAGTTGGAGACAGAAAGAAGGTCTCCCCTGAGCCTCCTCTTCTCCAGGCTAAGCATCCCCAGCTCCCTCAGCCTCACCTCACAGGGCTTGTAGTCCAAACCCCTCAGCAGCTTTGCTGACCTTCTCTGGACACGTTCCAGCAACTCAACATCTTTCCTAAACTGAGAGGCCCAGAACTGGACACAGGACTCAAGGTGTGGCCTAACCAGTGCTGAGTCCAGGGGCAGAATGACCTCCCTGCTCCTGCTGGCCACACTGTACCTGACACAGGCCAGGATGCCATTGGCCTTCTTGGCCACCTGGGCATACTCCTGGCTCATGTTCAGCCTACTATCAACCAGTACCCACAGGTCCCTTTCTGCCTGGCCTCTCTCTAGCCATTCTGACCCCTGCCTGTAGCACTGCATGGGGTTCTTGTGGCTAATGTGTAGAACCCTGCACTTAGATGTGTAATTTCTACAGAATTAATTGGCTGATATAGTTGCAAAGCCACTCTGCATAATACAAGAAAAGTCATGGCAGTCAGGTAAAATCCCTGTGCCCATTTTTAAAAAGGGTAGAAAAGAGACCCCTGCAAATTACTGACCTTTCAGCCTCACAGAAGAAAAACTGGACTATATAGAAACTTGAATTAAAAAAAAACTTTAGTAATTTTCCAGCATGCATTAAACTAAGTTAGCCACTGCAAACACTCATAATTAATAATCTAAGTACTTAAAACATGCAGAAGGCCTAATTTTCAAACTCCTGTGTCTTCAGTTATGCTCCAATTTTATTATTTTTTTTTGATGCCCATGTCAACAGTTGACTGTGACCCCTTCTGTGACATCACACAGCTGGCTATTAATACCCATACTATCTACAGCATTGTCTGATTGGAGCACAAGCCCTATGAGGAGAGGCTGAGGGAGCTGGGGTTGCTTAGCCTGGAGAAGAGGAGGTTCAGGGGAGACCTTATTCTCTCTACAACTTCCTGAAGGGAGGTTGTAGCTGAGGGGGTTGGTCTCTTCTCCCAGGCAACCACCAACAGAACAAGAGGACACAGTCTCAAACTGCACCTGGGGAGGTTTAGGCTGGAGGTTAGGAAGAAGTTCTACACAGAGAGAGTGATTGCCCATTGGAATGGGCTGCCTGGGGAGGTGGTGGAGTCACCATCCCTGGGGGTGTTTAGGAAGAGATTGGATAGGGCGCTTGGTGTCATGGTTTAGTTGATTAGATAGTGTTGGATGATAGGTTAGACTCGATGATCTCGAAGGTCTTTTCCAACCTGGTTAATTCTATTCTATTCTATTTTTGGACAGAAAGTTTTATAAATGAAAGTGCATCATGTAGTATTTTAGAAATCTTTTAAATTGCCCTGGGAAAACTGCATTCAGCATTGCTACAGTGATAGTATGAGAGTCACAAATATTGATCAATATTAACACTTCCCATGGGACCTTTAAATCAGCTTTCACAAGCTGCTGCAGACTGCCATCACCAATCCTAGCTGGCTTCCTAATTAGTCAAGTGTATCAATCTTTTGACATTTTGGAACTAGTAAGTCCAGCTGGCTTGCAGAAATCTACATGATCCACAATAATTCCTTAGAGAAATATACCCTTCTGTGATATAAATTATGTCTTTTCCTTCAACTGCAGAATAGAAGATTTAAATATTTTTTTTTATTATATCCAATTAAAACTCTCATAACAGCCTCTTAAACATCACTTAATGCAGAAGAAAGCCTGTAAAAATGGCTGCTAGGTTTTGCCCTTGACATTTCAGAACCAAATCTGATATAAACTACCTAATTTCAGAATTGCATCTTTAAAAATGTTAGGAATAGCAGAGACCCTTATTCCCTCAGTGCTCTGAGTATCAGCTTTACAGTACAACTTCATCTTATGGTGGTATCAACAGACACTGCATTTGTTAATGAGTCATGCATTCTATGTACTTATTAAGGTACAAATTACCTATACCACAATTCCAGGAGCTGTATCCATAGCCATGATAAATCACAAATATCATTAGGAATAGGGCTTTAAAATAAGGCTGATGCAACAGGATTACTTGGGATGAAAAATGTTTCATTTTTACAATTCCTTTTTGTGAGTCCAGTACAAACTAAACCATAACACTCCACACTAGAACTCCAGAAGTTCAGTGGAGTGCATATATAATAGCATGTGCATTTCCTCTTTCAAGGAATCAAAGCTTTATTCAGCTACAACTCTCTCTCTCAAAAAAACAAAAGGTGAAGAAAATACTAATCAACTTCAAAAAATCAAAGAATTCTCTAGCATGGCCTCTGTTGATTTGCCTACTCAGTCTGTATACTTTAGAGATTTATCTACCAGGACTGTAATTTTCCACTGGGATCCATTTATGGCTTTGCAGTTACAAACAGCTTTTTGTTACACTCCAGGTAATAGAAAGGATCAGCTCCTAACAAGCTCACTTCTGAATTCTAAGCTTCATCTGCACAACTTAGACAAATTAAAAATGGACTTTAATATTTCATAGCAGTAACAGAAGGAAAAGGGTGCCAGCAGGAGCAGGGAGGTCATTCTGCCCCTGTACGCTGCACTGGTTAGGCCACACCATGAGTTCTGTGTCCAGTTCTGGGCCCCTTGGTTTAGGAAGGATGTTGACTTGCCGGAATGTGTCCAGAGAAGGGCAACAAAGTTGGTGAAGGGTTTGGAACACAAGCCCTGTGAGGAGAGGCTGAGGGAGCTGGGGTTGCTTAGCCTGGAGAAGAGAAGACTCAGGGGTGACCTTATTGCTCTCTACAACTACCTTAAGGGAGGTTGTAGACAGGCAGAGGTTGGTCTCTTCTCCCAGGCAACCAGCACCAGAACAAGAGGACACAGTCTCAAGCTGCGCCAGGGGAGGTTTAGGTTGGAGGTGAGAGTGATTGCCCATTGGAATGGGCTGCCCAGGGAGGTGGTGGAGTCACCATCATTGGAGGTGTTCAGGAGGAGACTTGATAGGGTGCTTGGTTGCATGGTTCAGTTGATTAGGTGGTGTTGGATGATAGTTTCGATGTGATGATCTTGAAGGTCTCTTCCAACCTGGTTTATTCTATTCTACTCATGAAGTTATCTGAATTAGCAAAGATTTAAATTTTCTTTATATTATCTTTGAAGTAACTTCATGGCAGTAGTCAAGCTTTCATATTGTCGAGAAACAAACGTGGAGTGCCAAAGTTATTCCACTTATATTTCTTCTCTGATCTCACAATTCACTAGGTATCAAAACCGAATAATTTTATTATTGTTTGTCTAGAATGCAAAATGCAGGACACAATTCAAGTCACATACACTATACTCAGTTTTTTTGATCAAGTGAAATTTAATCCCTTTGCAGCCTTCTTCCAGATTTAACTGCATCATGTCTTCTGCTTTAAGGCACAAAAATCTCTGAGGCACGTGAATGCAAGGCTTGGAATAATGATAGCAGAGATTTTTCCACACTATTCACATACGGTGAAGAAGAAGAAGATACATATTTTAACTTTGCTACCATCATAGCTTTACTATCAAGACATCATAAAAAGTCTTATATGCTTGTTTGAATAATGATTGATTTTGACCAGTATAATCTCAGCTGACTGAAGGTCTCCATCTGAGTAGAAATTGAAAGACCATTCTCTGAACAACATCACAAGATTAAGGCTTTAGTGTTGAGTGACCTGAGCACAGAGAGCAGAAGAGTAGATCAGAGAAAGGCAGATAATTTAAGCCATCAGTGCAGAAGTTAGAGCCAGTGTTTTGGAAGCTGTCCCACCTTTTCTGTTACTGAGTCTCAGGCAGTCAGATTCCCTGAAGTATTCACGGTATTGACATGCAACAACTTCTCTCAGCCTTTCATATGAAAAGGTCAGGAGACTTTTTGAAGGCTCTTATATTGTCGACATAAAAATACAAAGCAATCTTAATGTCCAGAGAAGGGAAGCTTTCAAATCATTTAACAATGTGACCACCTAAACTCTTCACTCCAGTGAAATTCAGATGCAATGTCACAATGAAATTGTGGGTGGATGTTAGAGGTATCTTTGTCCAGAAAATGCACAGTATATACACACTTCAGCTTGAACTTGCTCTAATACTTTGTACTTTTTCTGGTTAAAAGCTATAGCACCAATCAGATAATCCTCATGACTGAAGTATTACATGGCCGTCAGTTTGAGTTTCTATAATGATGCACACACAATAACCCTGACTCAGAACACAGGGGTTCCTCTGACCTTGAAATTCTGGAAACACATTTCTCTAGATTACAGCAAGGAAAACAAAGCTGCCAGTGCACAGATGTAAAGCAGAATTAGTGTCCCTTGCATGGACTGACTGAAAGGTCAGTTATAGAATTTAGAAGCATGAAGTCCAACTTTTACCAGAAATACCACTACTCACTTGTCCTTCCTCAGCAGTGACTCCAGTTGAATGACACACACTAGCCCTTCCCAAAAGCAGAGCACAGGCTTGTACCTCACAGGAATCACATAAACAGTCTCACAGTAAATCACAGTATCACAGTATAACTAAGGTTGGAAGAGACCTCGAGGATCATCGAGTCCAACCTGTCTCCACAGACCTCATGACTAGACCATGGCACCAAGTGCCACGTCCAATCTCCTCTTGAACACCTCCAGGGACAGTGACTCCACCACCTCCCTGGGCAGCACATTCCAATGACGAACAACTCTCCCGGTAAATAACTTTCTCCTCACCTTGAGTCTAAACTTCCCCTGGCACAGCTTGAGACTGTGTCCCCTTGTTCTGGTGCTGGTTGCCTGGGAGAAGAGACCAACCCCTTCCTGGCCACAACCACCTTTCAGGTAGTTGTAGAAGGCAATGATGTCACCCCTGAGCCTCCTCTTCTCCAGGCTAAACAACCCCAGCTCCCTCAGCCTCTCCTCATAGGGCTAAATCAGAAGAGTTACATTTCTTACTGACAGATAACACAAAGCAATAAGTCTTTGCTAGTGCTTCACAGCCCTAGACAAAGTGTACTATAAAAGACTCAGATTTCCCCTAATGACTGATGAACCTATACTATATATCTTACAGCTGAGGAGAGTGGTTTTCATGCTGTCTTGTTTTCTTTTCTTGAAACTGTTCCATCATTAAGTTGTCATAAAGGGTTTATATGGAACAGAAATAGATAGATTTTGACTCTGGGCACATGAATGGAAGTACGTCCCAAAGAGCTCAAGACCTCAAAACAAGTGAAATGCAAACTAAGTATCCATCCTTCACAATCCCTGGAAGACAGGTCTCCCTTTCAAATCAGTTGAAGAAATTAATGTTGGTAACTGTATCAGTTTTGATTTCCACAAGATAACTCACAGCATAACAAAACAAAAGGTAAACTGGTTTTAGAATTGGTTCTGTACCAGAGATGTAGGAATAGAATAGAATAGAATAGAATAGAATAGAATAGACCAGACCAGGTTGGAAGAGACCTTCAAGATCATCGCGTCCAACCCCTCAACCAATCCAACCCACCTAATCAACTAAACCATGGCACCAAGCACCCCATCAAGTCTCCTCCTGAACACCTCCAATGATGGTGACTCCACCACCTCCCCAGGCAGCCCATTCCAATGGGCAATCACTCTCTCTGTATAGAACTTCTTCCTGACATCCAGCCTAAACCTCCCCTGGCGCAGCTTGAGACTGTGTCCTCTTGTTCTGGTGCTGGCTGCCTGGGAGAAGAGACCAACCCCTACCTGTCTACAACCTCCCTTCAGGAAGCTGTAGAGAGCAATAAGGTCACCTATTTCTGAATCTCAGCTGGATCACAGCTTCCCATTTAGGTAATGGGATTGATAGTAAAATCAGTTAATTTTGAACTTTGTAATAAGAATGTATAAACTTCTGATGTTTGTTTTGAGTCTACAAAATCCCCTTTTTAATTTTAAAAATGAAGAAAGGCAGGGTAAAGTCACTTTCCACAAAGATTATCCGCCACCCTATTTATTGATTTCAGGTCCAGTAAAGTTTGCTAAAGTCAGCTTTTCTGAGAGAGAGATCCCCAAAAAGTTTTCCCACAGTTAATTTGACTTATAGAATAATCAACAGAACCTGCTAATGGAGCCAGTATTTTGTAACCTGGATGATGGGACAAAATACACCATGAGCAGGTTTATGTATGGTGAAAAAAAATGAGGAAGTGGTCAGTGATCTGCTCCACCACTCAGACACACACAAGTCCATGGGGCCTGATGGGCTACACCCAGGGGTGATGAAGGAGTCGGCAGATGTGCTCACCAAGCCACTTTCCATTATTTACCCAGAGTCCTGGCTAACTGGGGAGCTCCCAATGGACTGGAAGGTAGCAAATTTAACCCCCAGCTACAAGAAAGGAAGAAAGGATGCAGGAAACTATAGACCTGTCAGTCTGACCTCAGTACCAGGGAAGGTCATGGAGAAGATCATCTCAATTAGATGACATAGAGAGAACAACCAGGGGATCAGGCCCTGTCAGCATGGGTGTACAAAGGGCAGGTCCTGCCTGACCAACCTGATCATCTACGAGAAGAGGACCTGACTGTTGGGTGAGGGAAAGGCTGTGGATATTGTCTACCTAGACTTCTGAAAAGCATTTGACACTGTTTCCCACAGAGTTCTCAAGGACAAACTGTCTGCTTGTGGCTTGGATGAGCACACACTCTGCTGGATAAAGCACTGGCTGGATGAACAGGCCCAAAGAGTGGTAGTCAATGGAGTTAAATCCAGCTGGCAGCCGGTCACAAGTGGTGCTCCTCAGGGCTCAGTGTTGGGACCACTTCTGTTTAATATCTTTATTGATGACCTTGATGAAGACATAGAGTGTGACATCAGTAAGTTTGCAGATGACACCAAGTCAGGTAGGAGTGTTGATCTGCATGAGGGTAGGGAGGCTCTACAGAGGGACTTGGATAGATTGGATCAATGAGCCAACATTAACAGGATGAGCTTCAACAAGGCCAAATGCCAGGTCCTGCAGTTGGGTCACAACAACCCCAAGCAACGCTACAGGCTTGGGAAAGTGTGGCTGGAGAGCTGTCTGGCAGAAATGGACCTGAGGGTTCTAATCGACAAGCAACTGAAAATGGTCAAGCAGTGTGCCCAGATGGCCAAGAAAACCAAGGGCATCCTGGCTTGTATTAGAAATCCTCCAGCACTGTATTCAGTTTGGGGCACCTCAATACAGGAGATATGGTGAGATGCTGGAGCAAGTGCAGAGGAGGGCAACAAAGCTGGTGAAGGGCCTGGAGAATGAATCTGATGAAGAGTGACTGAAGGAGCTGGGGCTGTTTAGTTTGAAAAAGAGGAGGCTGAGGAGAGACCTCATTGCTCTCTTCAACTACCTGAAAGGACATTGTGGAGAGGTTGGTGATGGTTTCTTCTCACAGGTAATTAGTGGTAGAACAAGAGGGAATAGCCTCAAGCTGTGACTGGGTAGGTTCAGACCAGACATTAGGAAAAAATATTTCATGGAGAGTGGTGAGGCATTGGAATGGGCTGCCCAGGGAGGTGGTTGAGTCACAACTTGTCTCTTGGTCAGCATGTGCTTCTGAAAGAGTTCATTGAGCACATGGAAAGACATTACTATTTCCATTCATATTTATAAATAACCTATAAATCAGAAAATACACAGAATGACCACTCATACTGACAATTGTGCTACAGAGATGAGGGGCTGAAGTAGAGTGACAAAATTCTGACTGGATTACATGACTGACCTTAGTCAAAGCCAAGCTCCTGGACAGATTTGGATAGGTGAGACACTTTTTGTTTGGGCAGCTGTAAATGCACATTAATACTTAGGAGGGTCAGATGAAAGGCCCACCTAGACCTGCACCCTTCCTGCACTAGTAGCCGGTATCAAGCAAGGACAAGACAAATATGCAATGGCATAGAATATGAATGGAATGGTCTCTGTCTGAATCCAGCACTTTGTGATGCAAAGACTTTGTATTTGCATTTAATAGCTTCCAATGGATAGAAGCTGTCAGAGAAATCAAGTCACTTCTGTCAGTAAGCTTCTCAGCAAGAATATTTTGGCATGCAGTAACAAGACTATACCTCTGTACAACCACTGAGGTATTGCTGAGTGAAGATAAGTGTCACAGTGAACAGCATAGAAATAGAAGCAGCAGTAGAGTCAGTTTGAAGGAAGACTCAGAGACATGACCTTCTTTTCTGCTAGCTTTCCAGCAATTACAGAGGAGGTTCTTGGCTTTTTTACGATCTCGGACTAAGGGAGGTAAAAATAAAAGCATTGGAGGGTACGCTTTGGTATTTATTCCTCCCCTCCTCTGCAACTTGAGAGAGGAAACTTTTGATGATTCAGAGCAACCAGAAAGCCTAAAAGGATTTACACATAGCAGGAGTGAGAGCTTAAAGAAAGCTCTGATGTCTACCTCCTTATGGAGGAGATGCGAGGCAGTACTTGGAGTACGAAATTAAACCTCCTCCTATCTGCATAAACGGTAGAGCTCTTAACCCCAATGATGGCCCCAGAGATTGCAATTAGGGTTTTTTATGATAATGACATTTTAAGTTTGCACCATTCTTTTCACATTTGTTTAGAAGTTCTACTGCTACAACATAAATGACAAATCTTATGAGAATATTTATCTACAGACATTACTTTAATAAGCCTTAATTTTTTCAACAGTTCAGTTTGTTTTGACTATTTCGCTCTCAAATACAGCTGCTACTTATTTTTTCAGAGGCTTTGTGTAAACCTCAGTTTCACAAATGCCTTTCAGCTACTATCTCCAAAGCTTCTAAATAAAAAAAAAAAAAAATCAGAAAGAAAAATAATTGTTTCTTCTAAAGCTCTTGTTCTTTTGGAGCTACTGCTTAGTAAAAACAAATAGCAGCTGCTGCATTCTGAGCCTGTGGGTTGCCAACAAATTCATGCACTACACCTCCATGCTTCAGAAGATTTAGCACCTTTGAGATCTTATTAGAATATGACTTATGACTATTGGTCCTGTTTTAATTAATAAACATTCAGATCAGCTTTACCTTTTTTGCACTAAAAATATCCCTGAACATCCCACAGTGTGAGACTTACTAAGGTTTTGCTGTATCTAAGCTTTTGCTGTGGCTTCTACAGATTTATCACATGTTGTTTCTCAGGCCAGATTTACTTATTTTTTAATTGAACATACCTTTATTTTATCATTCTCTGTACCATTTTCAAGTATAAATGTGACAATTATTCTGGAGGGACCATCTGTTCTCAGCAATTTACTCAGATTTATACTTCACTGTCAAGACAATACAATTGCAGCTGAAAAACAACCTCCATACTTAGTGACACATCCGGTGACAAGTCCTTTCCAGTGGATTTGTGGTTAATGTCTGGCACAACTCATTCCTCATACATAGGACTTTTTTTTCCTTTTAATTGGCATAAATCAAAATTAGATCTACTCTCCAAGCTTGCCATGGGCTTAGTGTGAACTACCCACTTAGTACTAACATGAGTAGAAGAGAATAGAATAGAATTAACCAGGTTGGAAAAGACCTTTGAGATCATCGAGTCCAACCTATCACCCAACACCATCTAATCAACTAAACCATGGCACCAACCACCCCATCCAGTCTCTTCCTCCTGAACACTTCCACTGATGGTGACTCCACCACCTCCCTGGGCAGCCAATCACTCTTTCTGGGAGAAGAAACCAGCCCCCACCTGGCTACAACCTCACTTCAGGGAGTTGTAGACAGCAAGAAGGTCTCCCCTGAGCCTCCTCTTCTCCAGGCTAAGCAACCCCACCTCCCTCAGCCTCTCCTCACAGGGCTTGTGCTCCAAACTGCTCACCAGCTTTGTTGCCCTTCTCTGGACACGTTCCAGCAACTCAACAACCTTCTTAAACTGAAGGGCCCAGAAATGGACACAGTACTCAAGGTGTGGTCTCACCAGTGCTGAGTACAGGGGCAGAATGACTTCCCTGCTCCTGCTAGTCATTCTATGATTCTGAGTAAGTACTGAGCAGGCAATGTTATATGGTCCCACAACTCTTTCTGCTCATTGTTATTTTAATGGAAGAGGAAGAAGTTGCACTCCTCACAGTTATGGAACAGATTTATTTCCAACTGGCTTCATAGTGTAAGTGTTATCCTTAAAAATAATTTTAAATAATAAAAGGTGACCTCAGGAATCCTCTTGGTGAAAAGGATCCAATTTGAGGATAAGCAGAGGCAGTCATGGGCCAACTGAAAAGAGTGATAGCACCAGGGAGGAACCAAGATGAACACAGCACTTGAAATTCCAAAGAGGAAACCCACTAGAAATAAAAACCTTTACACAAACCCAGTTGTTGGCTATTAATATTAAACCCTCAAGATTTCTTCATATATAGCATTAGGAGATCTTTTGACCTCTTCACAGTACATTTAGTTGGACAAAACACATACCTTAGTGCCCAATATCGATCAATGAACCTACTATTGCCCCAAACTTGTGTTTTTCAGGGATGTAGCCCAACAAACACTTAAAAATAATACACTATTGACATGTGTTAGGAACTACTGATGTCATCTCAGTTATAATGGAACTTGGGCAAGGTTTTATAATCTGCGATACTTGCAGCCCTTCAGTCTCCTCAGAGGAAGAGGCATTGATTTTCCTTTTTCCCAGTGAGAGGAAATTAATAAAATGGAGGCCTTATGAACTTGATGGAAACAGGGGAAAATAAGGCAGTTATACCTACCTACCAATACAACTAGGTTTGTGGATTTTATAACTTATTTCAAAGGCAAGCATGAATTTTCATTACCTAATTACATTTACCATTTTCACTGCTGAAAGTGTCTGTGCTAGAATCCATGGTGTCCTTCTGTCTTGCAGAGCACTATAGAACTAATCAAAATATTCATACTGCAAAACTTAGCAGACAGTAATAAAGTAGCAAATGTTTGAAGAATCACAGAATCACCAAGGTTGGAAGTGACCTCAAAGATCATCAAGTCCAACCTGTCAGCACAGACCTCATGACTAAACCATGGCACCAAGTACCACATCCAATCCCCTCTTGAACACCTCCAAGGATAATGACTCACCACCCCCCTGGGCAGCCCATTCCAATGGCTAATGACTCAGTGAAAAACTTTCTCCTCACCTCCAGCCTAAACTTCCCCTGGTGCAGCTTGAGACTGTGCCCTCTTGTTCTGGTGGTGGTTGCTTGGGAGAAGAGACCAACCCCCTCCTGGCTACTAGCACCCTTCAGGTAGTTGTAGAGAGCAATAAGGTCTACTCTGAGCCTCCTCTTCTCCAGTCTAAACATCAAAGTCTCTGAGACTTTTTTTTTCCCCCAAATCAGACAAACAATACAATAAAAAGTAATGCAAAACATAATGCAAAAATAAATGCTGCAAAATTGACTACAAAAAAAAAAAAGGTCATAGCTGTCTAAATGAACTGAAACCTGGATTGTGAGTCAGTTGTGAGAAAAGGGAAACTGAGTAACAGAATGGATGTTTAAGGCATCATTTTGGCATGGCTTCACTGCTTCTGCGTAGGAAAGGGCAGCCTTTGTAAATAACTACTGATTAAAGCAGGTTGTTACTTAAATAGTGTTCAGAGTAAGACACAAAGAAGATGCCACAATGATGGAGTTCTCAATTATATTACAATATATTTAGCTGGTGTTATCACACTTATAGAATTCCTTACACCGTGATAAGATCAAAATAATTGATTGGTGTGCTTTCCACTGAGAATCAGAACAGCATGAGAAAGCATGGATCTGAATGCTAACAGTATGCAGATAAGTGGCACTTACATAAAGATCCCCTTCCACTGGCTATTTACCTTTGGAATGATAGTATGTGGTAGTTTGAACTGGCTTGATTCACAGAATCAAGGAAAGCAATCTTACTGACAAAGCACCTCATGATGAATATGTTGTCTACCTCAACTTAGAATAAAGCAGGTTGGAAGAGACCTTCAAGATCATCGTGTCCAACCTATCATCCAACACCACCCAATCAACTAAACCATGCAACCAAGCATCCTGTCAAGCCTCGTCCTGAACCCCCCCAGCAACAGTGACCCCACATCACTTGGTAGTCCAGACAGTATTTAGAGGACAGAATCAAATATTATTCACTGCTTAGTGAAAAAAAAAGGGATTTCACATACTTTTTAAGTTAGGATGGAATTGATAATATTGTAAGTAAAAAATTACATGAATAGAATTAACCAGGTTAGAAAAGACCTTCAAGATCACTAAGTCCAACCTATTACCCAACACCATCTAGTCAACTCAACCATGGCACCAAGTGCCTCATCCAGTCTCCTCTTAAACACCTCCAGTGACAGTCACTCCACCACCTCCCTGGGCAGCACATTCCAATGGCCAATCTGTGACAAACTTCTTCCTAACATCTAGTCTAAACCTCCCCTGGTGCAGCTTGAGACTGTGTCCTCTTGTTCTGGTGCTGGTTGCCTGGGAGAAGAGACCAACCCCCACCTGGCTACAACCTCCCTTCAGGGAGTTGTAGACAGCAAGAAGGTCTCCCCTGAGCCTCCTCTTCTCCAGGCTAAGCAACCCCAGCTCCCTCAGCCTCTCCTCATAGGGCTTGTGCTCCAAACTGCTCCCCAGCTTTGTTGCCCTTCTCTGGACACATTCCAGCAACTCAACATCTTTCCTAAACTGAGGGACCCAGAACTGGACACAGGACTCAAGATGTGGCCTAACCAGTGCTGAGTCCAGGGGCAGAATGACCTCCCTGCTCCTGCTGGCCACACTATTCCTGATCCAGGACAGGATGCCATTGGCCTTCTATGCCAGCAATACCCTCCAAACAGGTAACAGCTTCTTCAGAATTATGTAGAGCACTTTTATGCAAAGAAATGATCACATCTTCCTCCACCTTACACAGTCAAAACTTCCAAAAGCAGATAAAAGCTGAACAATGCAAAGAAAATAACTTTAACTACATAGGAGAATCTAGGAGAAGCTAAATGTCTGCATTACAAATAAGACCAGTGGTTAAAAAAACAATCCTAGAATGATGACTTCAGGGCTCTAGGACAGTGAGAGAATCTGGGGCACAGGTTATCTTTTCTCCTGCCTTCCAGTTGTGAGCAAAGACACTGGAAAGAAGAGGCAAATCCATTCCATGAATACATAGCTCTGTGGCTGGTATCAGCATCAAAACTTTGCATTCTTTAAAGTGGGTTAGATGACACAGGAGCAGGCTTCTTGGCACCAGTTTGGAGCTACCTTTGAGAAAGAGAAGGAGTCATTGCCCAGGGACTAGCGGGACTCATTGATCAGGTGTTAAAAGGTGGTGTGGAGGAAAAATTAGGCTAGCCTGTGACAGTCAGAGGGTTGGCTCACTGGAGGCTCCTGAGGCAGTAAAAGCCAGCACAAAACACCTCAAGGGATTCAAGAGGTGCTCTGCTAAGAAAGTGCTGCAGCCAACAGCCCAGCTAAGTGCCTCTACATGAATGTACACGGCATGGGCAACAGACAGGAGTTGGACGTTAATGTGTGGCTAGAAAACTATAACCTGATAGCCACCACTGAAACTTGGTAGAGGAAATCCCTACAGCTGAAGCTGGACATGAGCCAACATTGTGTATTCACTGCCCACAGGCCGATCAAATCCTGGGCTGCATTTAAAGCAGCATGGTCAAGAGAGGTGATTCTGCCAATCTACTCTGCTCTGGTGAGACCTCATCTGGAGTACTGTGTCCAACTCTGAGTCCTCCAGCACAAGAGAGACGTGGACCTGGTGGATCGGGTCCAAAAGAGTGCCACAAAGATGATCAGAGCACCTCCCCTACAAAGACAGGCTGAAAGAACTGGGGCTGTTCACTTAGCCTGGAAAAGAAGAGGCTCCAAAAAGACCTAACTACAGTTCAATACTTGAAGGGGACCTACAGGAAGTCTGGGGAAAGACTGTTTAGAAGGTTTTGTAGAGACAAAATGGGAGGCAATGATTTTAAACTGGAACAGGGTAGATTTAGGTTGGACATCAGGAGGAACTGCTTTACAATGAGAGTGGTAAAATACTGGAACAGGCTGCCCAAAGACATGGTTGAGGCCCTGGAGACATTCAAGATCAGACTTTATGTGGCCCTGGGCAGCCTGATCTAGTTGAAGGTGCCTCTGCTCACTGCAGGGGGGTTGGACAACATGACCTTTGAAAGTCCCTTCCAACCTGATGAAATCTGTGAAACTGTGAATGATACAAATCCTTTTTAGGAACTAGATGGCACTGAGGCCCTGAAAGGTATGGGCACAGGCTGAAAGCTGAAGCTGCAGAACCATAAACTGGTCACTAATGGCCAGTCACTGAGCAAAAAAGCACCACTTCAAGCACTGGGAAAAGCCTGCTTTTACATTAAGAAAAGAAGCAGCAGCTAAGCAAGGGAAAAACATCCAGCTGAAGGCATTGCTGTGGCCTGGGGAATTAATACCCTTTGAAGAATTCTACATCCTGTAATACAAGGACAGACCAAAAGGTCAGGAGCTACCCAGGAACTAAACCCTTTTATAAAAAAGATATGATCCCAAACTAGGTGTGAGGAAGGAAAAGTAAGATGATAGAGGAGGAAAAAAACCCAAACAACAAACCATGTCAGTTCTACTCTCACTTGATGAAAACCTCTCAAATTTCAACATGTTGTCAACTAAGACCATAACTGGTAGCCACCACTGACAACTCTACAATACCAGCTCTGTGGAGTTTTACATTCACATTAAATTAAGGACACAGACGTTAAGGATTGACTGCTTTGAGTAGGTATTGGTAGTTACTGAGCGTTGTTAGCCATTGGAATGGGCTGCCCAGGGAGGTGGTGGAGTCACCATCCCTGGAGGTGTTCAAGAGGGGATTGGACATGGCACTTGGTGCCATGGTCCAGTCATGAGGTCTGTGGTGACAGGTTGGACTTGATGATCTTTGAGGTCTCTTCCAACCTTGGTGATTCTGTGATTCTGTGAAATAATGCTAAGATTCAGTTATTAGAATAACCAGTGCTACTAATGATTGGCAGTACAGTAAAGCAGGGTTGTGGTTTTGTTGGCCTTTTTGTGCATGTGTGTAGCTGGTTTGAATTTGGTTTGTGGCCTTTCTTCTTGTTCTTTTTGTGAGTGTGTGTGCTTTGTTGTTGCTCTTTTGTTTCAGGTTGTGGCTTTGTGATTGTGTTGCTTTTTTTTTCTCTTTTCCTTTCTTTTTCTTTTTAATAAAGAAAAGTTTAAGAGAAATGTTTAAGAAATTCTGAAATGGTATACAGCAGAGTGATACACAGGCAATAGAATAGAATGGAATGGAATGGAATGGAATGGAATGGAATGGAATGGAATGGAATGGAATAGAATAGACCAGGTTGGAAGAGACCTTCAAGATCATCATGTCCAACCTATCATCCAACACCACCTAATCAACTAAACCATGCAACCAAGCACCCTATCAAGTCTCCTCCTGAACACCTTCAATGATGGTGACATTCCTATGCTTCAAGTCATTTTCAGTGAAAGAACAATGCCACCAAAAAATAAAGAGTGCAAACTCAGAGTATACTACGAGGTGTTCATTGAAAGGGGAAAAAAAACCATCCTGAAGAACTAGTTAGTACATACACTCTAATCTTCTTCAAGCATGCACTTACTTGAATCCCTGAGGATATTTCCTAGGATGGTGAGTTTTCAGAGTTTTCAGCTATTTTATTCAAGCAATAATTGAAATAATGCTTCTACAAATTCAAATCTGATCCAGCCACCAAATAAAGAAATTACATACAGCAAAAATCAGGTGCTCCACAGTCACATTCCAGGGTAGGAGTGTTTTGGTATTATGACAGTGTAAGAGACTAAATCTTCTCTTTCTTAATGAGAATCAACAAAGATGAAAATCATCTTTGCTCCCAGACAATGCCACTGGATAATGACTCTCTAGAATGTGCATAGACAAGATCATCTCTACCCATCAGCTACCCTGGAAAGGGAGGATGGTGAAAGGACAATGGATTAGCCCCTGATGTGTATCGTGTGTATGGGCATGTAAAAGGCAAAGGAGGAGGCGGATGCCTCCCCTCCACTGGACCCCTGTAAGCACACAAGGAATTCACAGGAAAATTCCCTGGGGACAATACCTGGACACATACCTAAAAAAACCTGTGAGTCAAATACTGTATAAAAGACCTGAGCAATGCCTGCCCAAGAGAAGAAAACTGGAGAAGAAAACACAAAGAGAGAAAAGGACAGACACAGAAGAAAAAGACATTACCATGTAGCCTCGAGGCAGCAGACCAGGAGGAACCCTCTCTCCATGTCCTAAGTTCTGCCTGCTGCAACTCATGAAGCTGAAGAGGCTGCTCAGAGAAGGACTTGGACTTTGGTATCTCTCCCTCCTCTCCTCCAGGGCAGACAGCACAAGCCAAGGAGGATGACATCTCCTCCAAGCCAAAGCAGCAGCACCCTTCCTCAGACCCAAACCATCCTGGGGGAGTGGGGGACGTGGTAATATACTTCTTGTCCTCTTCCCTCTCTCTCCCCCTTCATCTGTTCCATCCACATTAGTCTGCTAATAAATAGCCTAGCTGATGATATTTTGGCCTTTTTTGTGCCTCTAATTTCATAACACAGGAGTATTCAAAAGAACTGAGTCTCCTTCTCTCTCTTGACTGAGACAGACAGGAAGACCTGGTTAGAAATTTCTCAGCAAGTCAAGATAGAAAGTTTCTGTGACTGATGTACAGATTCTTAATGAAAAGACAGACTAGAAAGAATGGGGGAGGTTGAAGTGAACTTCTACATTACTCTTCCATCAGAATAAGAGCAACATTATGACTCTACAGTTAGTGAACAGTTTGTCCTACCTGAAAAACAAATCTACAGCATGTGTTTTCCATTGCCAGAATGTGAGGTTTGCAATAGATTTTTAAAATGACATTGCAAACAAGCAAAAGAAACCTCACAAAGAGCTCTGCAGAATGAAAGCAACTCAGCAGTGGCCAGTTTAGTGACTATCAGACTCAAGACATTTCTAGCTTCAAGTGACCCTAACATCATCTTTACCCACCTGCTACTGTTTAGATCAGTCATTCAACTTCAAGAGGCTGTTAACAAGAGCAAGAAATCTGTACATGATTCAGTGAAAAACCAAGCCACTAAGAGACAAAGCAGTTATTTACTCAATGACTTTGCTGATCTATAGATAACAAGTACATAGTTCCCTGCTATATTAACTGAAGTAGCAGGTTAATCTACCAGAGGCCTACAAAGACATGGTATATGACTCAGAAATCCGTAACATTGGCACTTTCATTCTGGAAAGCCTGAACATGACATTATGAATAACAGGACTTGAGAGGAGCTTTAATTTTGCCTGAAAGACTATCAATTTTCCATTCAAAGTACTATCAATCATACATACGTGCCTGAGAGAAGACTATCTAACCTCTTTTGAAACACGTCCAACAATGTGTGAAAATGCATGAAAATGCATGCCCTTTCTTAGTTTTCTGCAACCTCCTCTATCCTCTGTGAGCTTTAAAAGTTTGTCACTGGTAGTTTTCTGATGGGTTCCTGAATTAACTCTGAAGAATTAGAAATTCTGTGTTCAGGGGGCAGCCATCTGGTTTCCTATCTTAAAAGAAAGCTTTTGTCATACACATCAAGACACATACATTCTTACAAAAATAAATCAAAGACTTTAGTTTCAGAGTTTCTTCAGAGCAAAACACACACCTACTCTTGCTATTAGTGAAGTGTAGAAGAGACAGATAATCATTTATGCCAGAGGTGCCAACTGGCTTTGAGTGGAGAAGTGTTTAACAAGATCTGCTCAGAAAGAAAATGAGAGTAACCCATGACAATGTACCCAGTAAGTCATTCATGTATCATTCTGAAAAGGATTCCAGAAGCTCAGTCTGGTATAAAACACAGTAGTATAGAGGATCATCAGACATCTTTTCTAGTAATAAAGAACTCAAGAGTGTCTGCTGTCTCTCTTAGTACAAAAGACAACACAAAATAAATGGGTAACTTAAAAAATGCATGGCTGAGGTTTCTTTTCAGGCATCTCAATAAGGACCCACTGAAGGAATAGAACAGAATAAACCAGGTTGGAAGAGACCTTCGAGATCATCGTGTCCAACCCATCAACCAATCCAACCTACCTAAACAACTAGACCATGGCACCAAGCACCCCATCAAGTCTCCTCCTGAACACCTCCAGTGATGGTGACTCCACCACCTCCCCCGGCAGCCCATTCCAATGGGCAATCACTCTCTCTGGATAGAACTTCCTCCTAACCTCCTGCCTAAACCTCCCCTGGCACAGCTTGAGACTGTGTCCTCTTGTTCTGGTGCTGGCTACCTGGGAGAAGAGACCAACCTCCTCCTGTCTACAGCCTCCCTTCAGGGTAATAAGGTCACCCCCGAGTCTCCTCCTCTCTAGGCTAAGCAACCCCAGCTCCCTCAGTCTCTCCTGATAGGGCTTGTGTTCCAAACTCCTCACCAACTTTGTTGCTCTTCTCTGGACTCGTTCCAGCAAGTCAACATCCTTCCTAAACCGAAGGGCCCAGAACTGGACACAGTACTCGAGGTGCGGCCTAACCAGTGCAGTGTACAGGGGCAGAATGACCTCCCTGCTCCTGCTGGCCACACTGCTCCTGATGCAGGCCAGGATGCCATTGGCCCTCTTGGCTGCCTGGGCACACTGCAGGCTCATGTTCAGCCTACCATCGACCAGCACCCCCAGGTCCCTCTCCAGCCACTCTGACCCCAGCTTGTAGCTCTGCATGGGGTTGCTGTGGCCAATGTGCAGAACCCGGCACTTGGATGTGTTAAATCTCATGCCGTTGGACTCTGCCCATCTGCCCAGCCTGTCGAGGTCCCTCTGCAGAGCCTCTCTACCCTCCAGCAGATCAACTCCTGCCCCCAGCTTGGTGTCGTCAGCAAATTTACTGATGATGGACTCAATGTCCTCGTCCAGATCATCAATAAAGATGTTAAAGAGCGTGGGGCCCAGTACTGATCCCTGGGGCACACCACTGGTGACTGGCTGCCAGCTGGATGTGGCACCATTCACCACCACTCTCTGGGCTCAGCCCTCCAGCCAGCTCCTGACCCAACGCAGTGTGCTCCCGTCCAAGCCATGGGCTCGGACATACTCAAAAATCTGGAGTGCTTTGAGTAGAAAAATTAATATGCAACCTTACTTCAAGAAAGAAAACAGCTTTGTGATTTGGAAAAATGTCTGTTTGCAGGTAGTGGAAGGGGTTCTAAACACAACTGAACTTGCACAAGGTTGAATACATTCTAATGGAAAAACACAAAGCACCATCACAACTTCTAAAATTGCTTGAGGAAAACAGGCAATTAGAGGCTCATTAACAAAATTTAAGAACTTTCTTGCTGTAAACATTAGTCTGTGAAAAACATTAATTTCTTCTATCTTTTCTCATAGCACATGCAGATAATGAAAAAACAGCAGCTTCGTTTCCAGCAAAACCCTAGGTAAAGTGCATTTCCTACTTCACTTACCTGTTTTCATTTCTAGCAGGCGCTTTTTCTTTTGTTGCCTCTCTTGCTTTTCTTTTTCTGCCTTCTCCTTAGCTATTTTAGCACGCCTCTGTTTTTCTTCAGCTTCCCTTCTTCTTATATTCTCCTTCACGGCTTGCTATGAAAAAAACCCAAAACCCTCTATTAAAAGTGAAGTCTCAGCAAAAACAAAGTTAAGCCCTAAAAATTAAGAAGAAGCTGTAAAATCACATCTCCTAACTAACCTTAATTTGTCAAGCCAAATAGGTATGTTCCATTCCATACTTAGAATATTTTATTCAGAAGGAGAAGCAAATTCAGGATAAAATACATTAAAAGCATATTAATTGTCCCCCACATGGGGATTATAAATTCAGTAAGAAATACCTCTTCAAAATACACACATTAATGTAGGAAGAACTCAAAAGATCTAAACCACCTGCCTTTATAAAATGGTAAGCATGTTATTATTTGCACTTCTAGAATAGCATCAACATTTTTTTCCCTCATGCTGCTTCTGTATCAGGCAAAACAAGGCTGCTCAGGCGACTTAGCTATGCATTATCCCTAGCCACATAGGTATTAATTCACTGGGCTTATGAGTTCTTGTCTTCTGATTAATAACTGTACAACATTGTTTATTTTGAATTATAAAATAAATGAAAAAACAAACAAACAAACAAACAAAAGTACTTCAAAGCTTTCAATGAAGCCAAATGAGAACTACGAGGTTCAGCGTTTTAAAAATTGTTATTTTGTGTATTAGAATAGAATAGAATAGAATAGAATAGAATAGAATAGAATAGAATAGAATAGAGCAGGTTGGAAGAGACCTTCAAGATCATTGTGCCCAACCTATCATCCAACACCACCTAATCAACTAAACCATGACACCAAGCGCCCTACCAAGTCTCCTCCTGAACACCTCCAGTGATGGTGACTCCACCACCTCCTCGGGCAGCTCATTCCAATGGGCAATCACTCTCTCTGTGTAGAACTTCCTCCTAACCTCCTGCCTAAACCTCCCCTGGTGCAGCCTGAGACTGTGTCCTCCTGTTCTGGTGCTGGTTGCCTGGGAGAAGAGACCAACCCCCACCTGTCTACAACCTCCCTTCAGGTAGTTGTAGACAGCAATAAGGTCACCCCTGAGTCTCCTCTTCTCCAGGCTAAGCAAACCCCATCTCCCTTAGTCTCTCCTGATAGGGCTTGTACTCCAAACCCCTCACCAACTTTGTCATCCTTCTGTGGACACGTTCCAGCAAGTCAACATCCTTCTTAAACTGAGAGGCCCAGAACTGGACACAAGACTCAAGGTGTGGCCTAACCAGCGCAGTGTACAGGGGCAGAATGACCTCCCTGCTCCTGCTGGCCACACTGTTCCTGATGCAGGCCAGGATGCCATTGGCCCTCTTGGCTGCCTGGGCACACTGCAGGCTCATGTTCAGCCTACCATCCACCAGTACCCCCAGGTCCCTCTCAGCCTGACTGCTCTCCAGCCACTCTGACCCCAGCCTGTAGGTCTGCATGGGGTTGCTGTGGCCAATGTGCAGAACCCGGCACTTGGATGTGTTAAATCTCATGCCGTTGGACTCTGCCCATCTGCCCAGCCTGTCGAGGTCCCTCTGCAGAGCCTCTCTACCCTCCAGCAGATCAACTCCTGCCCCCAGCTTGGTGTCATCTGCAAATTCACTAATATTCATACATTAAGTAAAAAATATTTTTTTAACAAAGCTATTTGAGGATTATCTTTTAATTTTTAGTATTAGCTGTGTACCCTGGTAAATTCTCAGTGCTCTCCTGTGGCTTGCATTAAATGTAACATGTCACCCACCTATTCTTCACCATGGAAAGTTTCTCTTTTCAGAATGCAGTTACACACAAAATCTCATCTTTCACAATAGATGAAAGTGTCACCTCCTACAAAACAGCTAACATCTTCACAAGGTCTGAGGCAGAGTCTGCACGTTTGCAGGGATAATTAATGTCTCATGTTGTTTTAAGCAGAAAAATGTCTAGCCTGCACTCAGAAAAGGAAAAAATGAGAATGGACTGGAGAGTGCTACAAGGCACAGATGGATGTGGATTACGGTGCTATTTCCATGGGCACCGTTTGTAGCATCACTGCAATAAATAGTGACCGAAGGCAGGAAAAAGCAATCACATAAATCCTGTGAGGAAATACCTGCCTTTGATAACTGAAGATGAACAAGCTTTCAGTCATGAAAAATGACAATAATGAAATGGGCTTTTTAAACAAAGCAAAACTGTACTTCCACAGTGTCTTCTCCAGAGTCACCTCTGCTAATTTTCTTCACGCTGGGGGAGGAGGTGAGAAGCCTTCTACAAAATGCTAAAATTCTGCATTCAATTAATTTTAATACATTATTTTCTGGTTTTCAGACTGGGCATTCTGTAAACTAAACTGATGGGCAAAACTAAATTGTGATTCAATAACAAGTACAATTTCAGCAGAAATTATATACTTTCCTATCAGAGCGACCAAGGAAATGTCTACTTTGCACCTACTTTAGCCCACAAAAGACCAGTAGGACTCAGACTCAGACTGCAGTCATCCAAATGTAACTGTCTGTTCCTTTCTAATCACACTGATCAATTGGCCTTGATTTAGTAGCTCACACTTTCATGTTCAGTGAAAACTGGATGCTTTTGAGTACCACAGCTTGCCTCCCATTTTTTTTTCTATCAGGACAACTGGTCTTCCCTAAGTTCTGTGCCACAACTTAGAATTTCAGGCTGGTGATGCCGTGTATACAATTTAAGACATCTCTCCAGGCACTTCTGCTGCTAGGTCTCCTTTGAGACACCAGGTAGACAGTTCTCCACTAACTGTATTTGTCACCAAACAAACTCTGAAACCAACTGAAAACTTACTGAGTATGCATCTCCCTTGACTAGAACACAAGATTAGACACAAGCTCACATACAGATACCAATGTTTAGAGATCTATGCCTTAGAGCCAAATCCTAGATGTTCTGAATGTTTTCATTAAAAAAAAGGTGTCTAAAGTAAAAGAATTGTCACAAGAATTGTCACAAAGTTGACTGAGACATACACACATTTGTCTCTCGCTCTGCTTGCCTTTGAAAGATTAAATGTTTTAACACTTCCTTGCTCAAAAGGCTTAAAACGTTAAATGTGGTCTGGCTGCATCTGCTGTACATGAGCAGCACTACATTTAGCATAAGGCAAAGCATGCAAAGTTAACTTTCAGAAGAATTACCAAAGTACATGCCTTTTGCATATGATATCAAGGCCTATGGTTTCTCAGATGGAGGCATTCTTGTGTTTTGATTGTTTCTGATTTCCATTCAGGTATTTACAGAATATAAAACTAGAGACTATGAAACAAACTCTTCCCTAGGTTGCTCTTCTCTGGTTCTTTAAGTCATGCCTTAGGTTTAGGGAGCAAGACAGATGCTCTTTATGCCTTCCCAGAGGAGTAAAAAACCTGCTCCACACAGGATTGGAAAGAATTGGAAATTTAAATGGAAGTACTATTCCCAAATATATGCCACAATACAAAAGCATACACAGTACACAAATTCATATTCAACCTCAACCCAGTTTCCATATCTGAGCTTACCACAGAACCTCCTTAGGCCAAAACTTTCCAAAGCCTCCACCCAAACCAGGTCAAAACCCAGGTCTCAAATGCCTTCCCCCCAACCAGGCTGACTGATGCAGCTAAAAATTAGCCCTGTCAAGGCCAAGCCAGGCAGCAAGCCTCCCCCACAAACCAGAAATAACTGTCTGCATGCAGCTGGGAGCAGAGAGAGAGGGAGGAAAAAGGGCAGAATTAACTCTGCAGTCACTTTACAGAGAGGGGATGCAGGCATTATGGAAAGAAATAACAAAAGATTATATTTTTCTGGTGTCCATCTCCCTGCACCTCTCTGGTACTTGTGAGGACTCATAACTTAAACCCACAACACATGTTTCTGCTGCAGAGCAATCTGCAGAGCAATCTGCAGCAGAGGATAAGGGTGCAGGAATAGGAATACCGTACTGTCTCAGGCATAAGAGTTCTTTACTCAAGGCCTCTTTCCCTTGCTCTCCTTCAGTGCACAAGAAAAAAATCTATCCATTAAACAGACACAAGAAGAGGTAATACTACTATTGCTTTGTCTTATTTCAGAAAGCTAAACTTCCAAGGAAAGGAATGAGCCTGTTAGTGGTACCTCTGGTGCTGTGAAAGCACAGGAGTTTAACAGAGATGTCTGATACTTAAGATGTTCCACTGACTGTAACAGTAATTTAGCTCAGGAGATAAAGTACTGAAGGTAAGGTGCTTCAATCATTTTTTGGATTTGGCTAAGTGTACTCTGGATTTGGTGTTCACGGAGTGTGAATAACAACTGTCACAGTCGCTGAGTAACACCAAAGTACAAAGTGCAGTCCAAAGTTAGCTCTGAACCTGAAGTTTATGCCTCCAGATTTAAACATGGTTTTTAAAAAAATATGTAAAACATTTTTGTTCTTTCAGAACAACCAAGAAAATAGCCTTATAAGTAGGCAAGTACTGTACACAAATTATCAGCTTTGCTTGACAACAAAGACGACTGAACTTCACTGTCCCACACCTACTGGTGACTTAAGCAGTCTTTTAGTTTTAGATTCTAAGAATTTATTTTTATTTTTTTCAGCACTAAATTTAAGTATTTTGAGTTAAGTTTCTGTCCTGGTTTTGACTCAGCCAGCAGCTGAGCCCTGGCAGTCCTCTCACAACAGATGGGTTTCCACACCACCCCCTCCAGGTGGGCAAAGAGGAAAGAACCCAAGAGAAGTTAAGATAAGGAAGACTGACTGTAGTAGATAACAGGAAAGTAAACAACAACAAAAAAAGGTCTATGTAGCAGCAAGGGAACACACAAAACATGAGCCACACACACCTGAGAACCAAAGCACAAACGTGCTGCTCCCCAACCAGAAGCGGGGGAAAAAGCAACAAAAAGTTGTTTTTTCAGAACAGGAAATTTTACAAGATGTAGAACACAATTCATCCCCAGTCCCGGTTGGCCTTTCCCTTTTGCAGTGAGCATGATGCCAGTGTGGTGTTGAATAACTGTCTACCTGCCCAGCATTCACTGAGACACTGTGTGCACATTGGGGGGGCAGAGGTATCCTGTCCTGTCCCCATCCTTTCTAGTAGGGCCAGCGAGCTAAAACCAATACAGTTTCCTAGGATGTCAGTCAGCTTCAGTTTCTGTCAGTAATCAAGAGCAATGCTAAACAATCATGAAAATTAGACCTCAGGTGTATCACACCAGGCATTTCAACAATCTTTCCCAAAACCTCTCAAAGTGTGGCAGCTACTCAACATTTTTAGTGCTATTGAATACTAAGGCATTTCATGCCTTATCTCCACACCGTTTACATACAGCCTTCAAACTGTGCTCCACAAAGTACAATTATTAATTTTCCCCAAGGCTTCTTCTGCTCATCAATAACATCTAACTGTTTCAGAGCAATGGCTAGTTTATCTTTATAACACTGCTGTGAAGGAGGGGTTAATATTAGTGCTAATTTTACAGACAGTAAAAAGTATGTGGAAATTAAGATGTGATATGAGTCACCTTTTCCAAGTTATACAAATAAATTCATATGCAGTTGGGAACTTGCTTTTTTATTCTACCATTTCTTCACTGAGAAAGAGTTGCTTGCCAGCCAAGTGCTCAGAACACAAGAGAAAAAAAATATTTTTGCAAAGGTGTCTAGATGTCTGCCTTACACTGCTCTAAGACAAAGCTCTGCTAAATAACAATGAGTTTAAGAGGGGCATCCTGGCCTGTATCAAGAATAGTGTGGCCAGCAGGAGCAGGGAAGTCATTGTACCCCTGTTATCTGCACTGGTTAGGCCACACCTTGAGTACTGTGTCCAGTTCTGGGCCCCTCAGTTTAAGAAGGACATTGAGACACTTGAATGTGTCCAGAGAAGGGCAATGAGGCTGGGGAGAGGCCTCGAGCACAAGCCCTATGAGAAGAGGCTGAGGGAGCTGGAACTGTTTAGCCTGGAGGAGGATCAGGGGAGACCTCATTGCTCTCTACAGCTACCTGAAGAGGGGTTGTAGCCAGGAGGGAGTTGGTCTCTTCTGTCAAGCAACCAACACCAGAACAAGAGGTCTCAAGCTGCACCAGGGGAAGTTCAGGCTCGAGGTGAGGAGAAAGTTCTTCACTGAGAGAGTGATTGGCCATTGGAATGTGCTGCCCAGGGAGGTGGTGGAGCCACCGTCCCTGGAAGGGTTCAAGAGGAGATTGGATGTGGCACTCGGTGCCATGGTCTAGTCATGAGGTCTGTGGTGACAGGTTGGACTTGATGATCTTTGAGGTCTCTTCCAACCTTGGTGATACTGTGATACTGTGACAATTATGGTTTTAAGTACGTTCTGAGTGCTGCACAGAACCAGCTACTCTGTAACAACTTGGATCAGCCTAATATTTGTTTCTCAAATTTAATTAAAATATTTAAAATAATAATAAGACACTATTTCTTTGCCTCTCCCACTGTGGTGGTTTTAGGCTACGCCTTTAAGATTTAGGTACAGATTTTGAGCAGAAACGAGGAGAAATATAAATAAATCACTACTGGGTGTAAACAGGAAAACAAAAGATTATTCTAAACAAATTAATTGGGTAAGTATCTAGAATAAGATGGGCTGTACCTAAACAATTCTTTCTCTTCTTTCCTGATCTCTACTGTTTTGCTTCACTTGGGAGAGATTAATCAGCTTGTTGGCTGGCCTTGGCTGAAAATGTTTAGTTAAGTCTAACCCACTGCTTTATCTCCACTCCTTTTCTCTCTTGGAACAGAGGGGTGAGGTGCGGTGGAACGGCTTCCCTGGTTTCTGATCAGGGGGGTTTTAGTGTTGTTTGCTAATTGTAAATATCTGTATAATATTGTAAATACTGTCTATTTTGTACATATTCATTGCATTCCATTGTAGAGTGTAGTTCTTGCTTGTAAATACAGCTTCATTTGCTTCTAACTGAGTTGGTCTGGCAAAGTTAATGCTGGGGGGAAACTTCAACCCACCACACCCACCAAAGATCATCTCTTTTTAAAGGAAAAAGGAAAATAAGCATTTTAAAAATACATAGAACCTAAATTCCTAGACAATTAAAGACCACTAGAAACAGACCAAGGTTGAGGAAAACATAAGGTTTTTTCTTAAGTCAGAGTAAGGAGCTCTGAGTTTCCATAGCAGGGAACCTACTTAGAAACACCAACCTTGATACTGATCAAGTGCTGCAGGCAAATGAAAATTAAACAAATCTTGGGTTTAGATTTTGCATGGGAAGAATTTGCATTATAAATAGAGAATAGTTGTTAGAATATTTATAAGTAAATAGCAAGCATCCTTTAAACAGAAAACACAGATGTATTTAGAAAAGGTACAGTTTCAGGTTTTTCCCCTTCAAGTTATAAACATATGTAAGAGGCTTGGTTTAAAATTAGATTCATTGTTATTTCTAATTCATTCAGAAAAGAAATAATCCACCAATAACAATTCAAAACTGCATTATCCTTGAGATACCCCATCAATTTGGGACATGCAAAGTAAAATTTCTGATACTGAGCATTGAACACAATTTGAGAAGGGAGAAAATTCTTTTCTGTTTGTTCTGAAATACTTGAAGAAAATGAAGGGTTACAAAAATAGTTCCTAAGAAACATTAGGCATAAAATAAACAGATCATACCATGAACATTGTCCTGAAGTTGTTTAAGTCTGTTAAGAACTCCTCCACTGAAACTTTCTTCAGATCAAGGGCATAATATCCCATCACATTCTGATAGAGCTTTTCCATGTTCTCATGCATCCGTGAAAGTTTCTGAAAATCTTCTCTGGCGTGAAGCAGAAAGCTGTATGCTGCTGTTAAGGTTGCAAGAATGTTCAGTGACTCCAAGCAAAGTTTACTTAAAACTGATCTGTGTTTCACATCTATTTTTCATTGGCATCAAACGAAGTACCAAAAGAATTCCTTGAATGTCCTATAGGCTCTCTGGTATTTACTGTGTATGTTAAGTCTATGAATAAATCAGGGTTCTCTCACCAAATCTTTTTAAGCACTTTAAAGGTTACTCTATTGGCATATAACATTTGACAAAATGAAATGTAGGGGACTAATCTAACTTCAAACACTGATGTAGGTTATTTAGTATTGGTGTCACCTCGTTGAAGCTACATGTTTAGGTATATAAATTACAATTTACATGGAATTTAGGAGCAGAATCACCAAGGTTGGAAGAGACCTCAAAGATGAGGGAGCTGGGGTTGCTTAGCCTGGAGAAGAGGAGACTCAGGGGTGACCTCATTGCTCTCTACAACTACCTGAAGGGAGGTTGTAGACAGGCAGAGGTTGGTGTCTTTTTATCTAAACTCAGTTTTATCATCTCAAAGTTGTTATTTCAGCTGCTTTCTTAGCCTGGAGAGGAGGCTGCTCAGGGGATACCTTATTGCTCTCTACAACTACCTGAAAGGAGGTTGTAGGCAGGTGAGGGCTGGTCTCTTCTCCCATGCAACCAGCACCAGAACAAGAGGACACAGTCTCAGGCTGCGCCAGGGGAGGTTTAGGCTGCCGGTTAGGAGGAAGTTTTACACAGAGAGAGTGATTGCCCCTTGGAACGGGCTGCCTGAGGAGGTGGTGGAGTCGCTGTCATTGGAGGTGTTCAGGAGGAGACTTGATGGGGTGCTTGGTGCCATGGGTTAGTTGTTTAGGTGGTGTTGGATTGGTTGAGGGCTTGGACACGATGATCTTGAAGGTCTCTTCCAGCCTGGTCTATTCTATTCTATTCTATTCTATTCTATTCTATTCTATTCTATTCTATTCTATTCTATTCTATTCTATTCTATTCATCAAGTCCAACCTGTCACCACAGACCCCATGACTAAACCATTGCACCAAGTGCCACATCCAATCCCCTCTTGAACACCTCCAGGGATGGTGACTCCACCACCTCCCTGGGCAGCCCTGTTCCTAGTGAAATTAGAGTAAAATAAAGAAATACTGTAAGTAAAAAATTATCTTAGAAACTTTTCTTTTAATGCTGTTTTAGCAAGAGTAGTGCATTTGTTCCTCTTTCTGGTAGCTGCATCAGGTATTTATGCTTTTTCTAAGACTATCTGCAATGTTAATACAATTTAATTAAGTTAGAGGTGAAAACAATAGAACTACATCTACAAAAGACAGAAGATTTATAAACAGCAGCAAAATACTGCATAAAAAAAGGCAATAAACTCTCTACTTTTTGTAGTATAATTTGTCAAAGAAGCTCAAAGAACAAACATTGTATGTAGTCGTTTCTTTATGCAGGACAACTTCGTAAAGTGTTTACTTCACTGGAATGGCTGCTAAACAATTATTCACCTTCCATTATTCTCCTGCAGCAGGAATGGCTACAAAGGAAAAGAAATGGCAATTTTACCTTTGCTCTCAATTGCTTACTCCAACTATTGCAAAAGAGAATTTATTGTATTTGTATACTGCATGCTACAGATAAATGCACTATGGCCACTTCATTTTATAAAGCATAAGATTTTTAATCAAGTACCTGAAAATCTAGACAAACAGAATTTTTGTCCACAATGCTGTTTAAAACACACAGTAAAACTTTACTGCTGGATGACTGCTTTCACTCTTCAGGTGTTTTTTTTCTGATGCACTCATTTTTGTTTTGTTGAGAGGGCAAATCCTGTTTCAATTTCACTCTTCAATGTCACTATGTTTTGTTAACATTGTTTATAAAATACCAAATAAGCTGTTAATGGGTTTCTTTTTGTGATGCACAATGCATTTCAGGGAGGCATACAATACTGTTCTGGGACACATGCAGGAAAGGAGAAACAATGTGCTACCACAACATACAAATTAGTCACTATGGTGGCAGTTAGCTGGATCTGCAAGAGCAGAACAGTCTCCACTAGGACAGTCTGGTAGAAAAGGACTAACTAAAGCCTAGGTTTGATTACTTTAAATGGTACATCTTCCCTACTACTTGATTTCAAGACTTTCTTTTCTTCTGACAAGGCTCCATAGCCGGCATGAGCTTCTTTCCTTTTTTCTACTGACTTGACAAGATGAAGCTCATGAGCAACTTCAGACTTCCTGTGCTGACAAGTTAGCAACAGCTCAGACAGAATTGATGTTGCTGATGCACTTTTCAAATCAGTTTGAATCTCTCTCCTTTCTTTAGCTCCCGAGATGCAAAAAGCTCATAGGAAACTACCCTTCAGAGTTGAGTTTCTTTTAAAAATTAAGGGTGTCAAAAGGCTATTGGTGGAACAGCAAGGAAAGTAGTATGCAACAACTGCCTAAATACTAAATGAATATAACAGGATTATGGGAAAGAGCATATGACAAAACACAAGTTGAGACCAATGTCAGCTGTTTAAAAACAAAACAAACACCAAAAAAACCCCAAACCAAACCAGCAAACAACTGTAAAAGAAAACAGTAAAATTAATGCTGAGTGAAACTAGAAACAAGCACTTCTACATTGCAGGATTATTTTATGCTACAAATTAGGATACTTATTATCTGTGATTCTTAGTTCATTAACATAACTTAAGGAAAATGGCACTATTTTTTTGCAATTACAAGGCTGTTAATTTCCACAGAATGGACAGGTGTGGGAAAACAAGATAAATTTGTCTTGTGGTCATTATGTATAAATACCATGCACCAAACATTCCAGTAACTTGCTTTAGCTTTCCAGGAAGGAAAAAAAAAAAAATCTGAGTAAATGAGTAATAGGATCAAAAATACCCTAAAAAGGAAATTTGGGGGGTGAGGAGGTGAGGGAGACAAAACTCTGTGATACCCTGTAAGACATAGCCAGGCAGAGAGGGACCTGGGGGTACTGGTTGATGGTAGGCTGAACATGAGCCTGCAGTGTGCCTAGGTGGCCAAGAAGGCCAATGGCATCCTGGCCTGCATCAGGAACAGTGTGGCCAGCAGGAGCAGGGAGGTCATTCTGCCCCTGTACACTGCACTGGTTAGGCCACACCTCGAGTACTGTGTCCAGTTCTGGGCCTCTCAGTTTAGGAAAGATGTTGAGTTGCTGGAACTTGTCCAGAGAAGAGCAACAAAGTTGGTGAGGGGTTTGGAACACAAGCCCTATGAGGAGAGGCTGAGGGAGCTGGGATTGCTTAGCCTGGAGAAGAGGAGACTCAGGGGAGACCTTCCTGCTGTCTACAACTACGTGAAGGGAGGTTGTAGCCAGGTGGGAACTGGTTTCTGCTCCCAGGCAGCCAGCACCAGAACAAGAGGACACAGTCTCAGGCTGCACCAGGGGAGGTTCAGAGAGGATGTTAGGAAGAAATTCTACACAGAGAGAGTGATTGCCCACTGGAATGTGCTGCCCTGCGAGGTGGTGGAGTCGCCAGCACTGGGGGTGTTTAGGAGGAGACTTGATAGGGTGCTTGGTTGCATGGTTTAGTTGATTAGGTGGTGTTGGATGATGGGTTGGATGTGATGATCTTGAAGGTTTCTTCCAACCTGGTTTATTCTATTCCATTCTTGCTTGTTGCCGTTGTTTACTCAGTTAGATGATGTTGGATGATAGGTTGGACTTGATGATCTCAAAGGTCTTTTCCAACCTGGTCTATTCTATTCTATTCTATTCTATTCTATTCTATTCTATTCTATTCTATTCTATTCTATTCTATTCTATTCTATTCTAAAGTTACAGCTATGCTAATAGAGTTCATATAAGCTCTGTAGTATTAAAAATTACTCCCCTTGTCTATGCACAATTTTAAACTCAAAATACAGTGCTGAAAAGATGCTTTACTATAGAGTATTTCAGACATGATGAGTCCTAAGATTTTTGTTTTCCTTCTGGTGTATTGTGGGATACCTCTACGCTGTTGGCATCCTACTGAGACTGTGCTTCAATTTAGGTGTTTTTAATAAGTCCTCTTCCTTTTTTCCTCTAAAACGTCTTTTGTTAGCCAGCACTAGCTGAACTGGATACAAGTGGGAATACTACTGAATACTGCAATCCCAACTGTAATTACCATGAACAGGTTGATGTATATGAATTATCAGCTACACAATTCTTTGGCTTTGGATGGATGAAGGCAGAAGTAGGGCAGAGCTGCAACACAGGTGGGACGAGAAGGAAATCAAGAAATTAGGTTAACTTTTTCTGAAGTGGTTTCACTTGACAGACTGCCTTTCTGGACTCTTGGGACTAGGGATCATCATTCTGCTCATTAAAGGAAAAGGAAAGCAATGTAAGGCTGAGATAAGTAATACCTGTGGCAAAAATTTCTAACTGCAGCAATGTTTGGTCTTGTATATTCATGGCAGCTCTTCAACAGTAAATTGCTTGTCTGAAGTTTATATTGATTTTAATTTATTGTGGCATATAAAATACAAATACAGTGCAGAGTATCAAGCCAAGTAAGAGCAGCTGTTACACTAGAACAGATAATTAATGATGTTAATCTGTACCAAGTATTTCTTTAAAAGACCTTCATATTTGCCATTCTTGACTTTTTCAAAAGCTAACCTACATAGTAAGTGCAGGCTGCTCTGGGCAGCCTGATCTAGTTGAGGATGCCCCTGCTTACTGCAGAAGGGGTTGGACTAGATGACCTTCAGAGGTCACTTCCAACCTGGACCATTCTATGGTTCTATTCTGTAAGTGTAGAAACTTGAAAAAGGAATATTATTCTGCGTGAGAACCAAAGATTAACAGGTGCATAGATGCTGCATATATTTTAGCAGAATCTTCAAAATCAAACTGAGACTGCAGTAGCCAGCAACTGTTTCTGTGAAAACACAGGAACCTTTTATGAAAACCGGTGCACAAAGACTTTGAGGTCACTTCAAACCAGCATTTCAGCAAATTATTTTCTAGTAAAGCCAAAGGGTGTGAATACTGTAGGGCTCTGTTGAGAATTTTGTATATTAGGTTCTTGGGAAAATAGCTACAATTGTCTCAAAAATAGAGACTTCTTTTTCTAAACATAAGTAAGGTTCAACAGAAAACTTCTGTCTCTGAATACAGTAGTTCAAGAAACTCATAGAAATGTTTAGATTTTTAAATTAGTACCTTCTGAAGAGTATTTGTCAAAGAATACCTTTTCCCTGACACTCTCACTCCTACTTGTCTCTAAAATACTGAAACAAATAGATGTGTATTTGTATCACACAGAGCTGCTGCATCCAGTGTGCTTATGTCATGTATTATGAGCAAAACCAGTGCTAGCTGTAATACATGCCTGAAGTCCAGACCTGTATAAAGGAATTATGCACTTACATGAAATTTACATTGTTTGCCAAAGCCCTATCTCATAGTCAACACTTGGACCCTCTCCCAAAAAGTGACATAAAATCTTTCACCTAACAAGCTCATGTCCCACAACTTTCAGAAGTCCTTAGGAGGCAAGGACATCCTAAAGACTTCAGTTTGTTTATGTTGCACAGAGGGAAGTTCAAACTATAAGGCTGATTAAGTAATTGACAGTTATTGCACAGAGGCAGCACATAGTCTCCTCCTTGCACTTGAAATGGGTTTCTTCTACCTGACTTAAAACAGGATCTGACTTGGGTAAGTGCTGTTTCTTCCTTTTTTTTTTTTTTCTTGGCAATGTCAACAAATCAACTTAAATGACAAGGAAATAGAAATAAGAGAACTCATCAAAAAGAAGAGGACTCTACTCCTGGCTGAAAGACAGCAAGTACTAGTTCCATAAGCTTCTGTAAAAATCACCATCAGAAATTGTGTTCAGTGGTAGGATGAAACTTGTCAAGAGTTTCTCAGCTACTGCTTACAAAATAATGAGATGTGAGCTGGACTGATAAAGAACATACTGACTCAATTGCTTAATTAAGCTTTCAATATTCAATTTAAATACTCTACATAAACTCACTAACCTTCTCTTTTGAATATACCAAAGTATTTTGTTCCCTATGCTTTTCATCAAACAGTTCTCTCCGTGAATGTAATACTCTGGATCAATATCCGTTCAAGCAATCAGAAGAACAGCAACAATGACTACAATTTCTTTGCAGCTAGCATATGCAAGATGACTGACAAACCAGCACAATTTAATACATAGGAGAAATATTCATAATTATAGACTTTGTCAATAAAGGAGCGCACCAACTGTGCGTGTGTCTGACTTCCTAAAGAAACAGGAATGCTAATCAGTTCATTAGGGGCCTTTGGGTTGTGATATTTAGCGACAGGATGTAATAGCCTGCTTGTCCATGGAGTCTAATTGTACTCAGGATGAAAAATTATTTCCACAAAGCACCATCCTTCCTTTCTCAGATTTCCTGCTGGTTTCTTTTTATGAGCTGCATGCTTTTCAAGACATCAGCATCATTCAGCTTTCCTTGTCATAGGAACAGAAGTAAAGACAGGTCCAGGCTTCATCATGCTGTGCAGGATTATCTAACCTTTACATCAAACCTTTTTATGCTTCGTAATTTATTGAAGTTCCTGTTCTTCTAAAAGTAAGCTTCTTTAATTAGTGTGTTCACAGGACTACAGAAACCATATGCAACTTTACTGTGTTGAAATCACTATCTGTTGGGAGAGGTAGTAGGTGAGAGCAAACTATTCCTCTTCATATTTATAGTTCAGAATATTGTGTTTGAATAATCAAATACAATGAAATATATGGCATGGCTGGTTTTACCAGTACTGATTTATTCAGAGTAATATTCACCTGACTTGTTTCTGACAGCAGTCAATACCCAATGATTAGGGAAAACAAAAAGGGAACTTGGCACGTATAGCATGGTAATTCAATAGACGGAGCATTTAGTTTCTAATAGTCCGTGTGTTAGTGATTGTTTTCTGAGCTAAAGGAACCTCTGGATTGCTGTTTAATAGCTCCAGATGGACTGTGTTTAGCTAACTGTCCAAGACTTGTATGAAATTTATTACATTTTCAGCCTTTACTGCATCCCAAAAGTAAATGCTACACTTTAATTGTCTGTAGTGCAAGAAAACATTTCTGTTGGTATATTTTAAACTGCTGGACAGTATTTTACGTGGGTTGAACCCTGGTTATTTATAAGACACAGTAATTACATTCCTAACTTTATTCCTGTATGGCACGCAAAATTACAGGTTTGGGGGTTTCTTCGGTACTTTTGATTTTTCCACCTTCAGAGTCCTCATGTATTAAAACATGCCTCATGCAGAAACGGTTGCCTGTTGCAGATAGGGAAAGTTTAGGTTCAAGGTGAGGAGAAAGTTCTTCACTGAGAGAGTCATTCGTCATTGGAATGTGCTGCCCAGGGAGGTGGTGGAGTCACCATCCCTGCAGGTGTTCAAGAGGGGATTGGATGTGGTACTTGGTGCCATGGTCTAGTCATGAGGTCTGTGGTGACAGGTTGGACTCGATGATCTTTGAGGTCTCTTCCAACCTTGGTGATACTGTGATCATTGTAAACATTGTCTGCCAAATATGCAAGTATACAGTATGCTTTTTGAGATATGAGTGCTACAGTCTTTCAAAGCAAATTATTTGTTTTCTGCTTGCTCTTCACTGCAATTCTTCCCAGGTTTTCTAACAGAACACTCTCCCTCCAGTTCTATTACTCTACAATCATGGAATTTCATCTGCTTTTCTTGTCAGCTGCCAGTATCTCTGTCCCTTTTGACACGATGGGTTTTGTCTGGTTATTTTGGGTTTGGTTTCTGTTTGGGGTTTGTTTTTTTTTGTTTTTCCTTTTTCCAGATATTAATCCAGAAAAAATAATCATTCCACTTTTGACCTAAGAAATTTCTTTCTTTGGAAGTGTAAATATACTTTGTTGAAAAGAGCATGGAAAATCAGTTATGCTCTACTCACTGTGCTACTGTTACCTGCATGCTGTAAACATAGACCTGTAAGGGATGGTTTCTCTTTACAAAATCCTCACTGACTCTCCCCCATCATATCCTATCACTCACATACACATATTTGGTCTGTATTTATTTACTCTTCATCAGTTTCCTTAATAGAGAAGGAAAGATTTACATATCTTCCTTGCAATCCTTTTGGAAAAACTCAGGTGCTTCTTTTTAGCCTTGATGCCTCCAGTGAATTTGGGATACTTTAGTTCACGTAAGAATCATTAGTCCAAGAGGTGTATATTTATTTTTTTTTTCCCCAAGTCTTTTGTGACTACTAGTTACTCCTAGAAATTTATTGCTATTTATTTTATATCTTCCTTTTAAAAACTGAGCATCTACCTTATTCTTTCATTTGAGACCGTCCTTCCACTCAAAATATTGCACAGCAATGTCAACCGAAGCTCTCCCTAGAGAACGCAAAGTACAAATTCTGCTTTACAGCTATGGCTTATCTTCTTGGCATACACTGAGAATCTACTTCTTCTCTGGCAGGGTTACAGCTTTGAAAATGCTTGAAAAAGTCCATGTGTGTATCCTGCTTTGCATTTCTTAAAATGATCATTATGCTTTTTAAGCAATCAGTAAACTGATTTAATGCTCTTCAGATGTAGGTAGGGATAGAATTTGAAACCTTAGAAAAGTTATGGTATTTGTCGACAAAGTCCACCTATACACTGACTTTGATTAGATTTTAACTTTTCACAACAACTGTGACTTATTGTCCTAAATGTAATTTATAACCTTCCTGACATCAAGTTTCAGAAATGTCCAGTAAGTCAGCAGTACAAAAAGGAAATTATACTAGAATAGAATAGACTAGAATAGACTAGACCAGGTTGGAAGAGACCTTCAAGATCATCATGTCCAACATATCATCCAACCCACCTAATCAACTAAACCATGCAACCATGCACCCTATCAAGTCTTCTCCTGAACACCTCCAATGATGGGGACTCCACCACCTCCCTGGGCTCCCCATTCCAAGGGGCAATCACTCTCTCTGTGTAGAACTTCCTCCTAACCCCCAGCCTAAACCTCCCCTGGCGCAGCTTGAGACTGAGTCCTCTTGTTCTGGTGCTGGTTGCCTGGGAGGAGACCAACCTCTGCCTGTCTACAACCTCCCTTCAGGTAGTTGTAGAGAGCAATAAGGTCACCCCTGAGTCTCCTCCTCTCCAGGCTAAGCAAGCCCAGCTCCCTCAGCCTGTCCTCATAGGGCTTGGTATCCCATGTACCTCATAGGGCTCAGGTATCCCATGTACCATTATTTTATTTTAGATGTTTAACATTAGCACAGAAGTGCATATTATTCCTCAGCCTACCTTTTCTGTGCTCTCCTTCTCAAGTGAAGCCAGTTTTTTCAGGGTGTTCTTTGCTCATTCTCAACTGAATTTTGCTAATTTCTTTCATAGATGTTTTATGGGTATGGAAGTTTTATAACCACACCTCCAAAGAAAGCTGTGCACTGAATTATCTGTTACTTCAAACCCTAATCATCAGCTTAAAAATGCAAAAGTTAATAAGGTATTTTAAGTGCCAGCACCATAACTATTCTGCATGAATAGTCTTTACTTGTTCATAGGCTCAATTTCTTAACAAGTGCTTCCCATTCTTAACTTCCTAGGCTACACACCATTTTCTTAACCAAACACAGAGTTCATATAGTGCTAGCAATATTTGTAAGGATGTTATCATGGATATGTTTTCCTCTAACTTCCTATATAATGTTTTCCTTTTTTGCCTTCAGGACTCTCTTAGTTCTCTTATTATGCTATTGGTTTCTTCGGGGACAAACTTACTTTTTGTACTAAAGAGACACACCATGCTGGTAGGCTCAAACATATCTCTCAAAACCACATTGTGCTGGGATAAAAAAGCCAGCAACAACACCACCACAACAACCTCACCAACAATATTGAAAGGTTGCAGATAACCCACAGAGTCCAGAGAAGGCCTAAAGGTAAGTTGTAAACACTTTGGTAGCAGCTAGTCTACCAAAGAGAAAACTGGCCCTAATGTACTAAGAACCAGTATATCCACTTGGCCTCAGGGTTCCTTGCCATCTTTTATTCAACAGTATGAGATTAATCAAGGGAAATGTCTCCTGAGTCCCCCTGCCTTTGTACATAACAAAGTAGTCTTCCAGCTAGGTAATAACCTAACTGTGCCTGCAGAGAAAATTTCAACCTGCCTCTGTATCTACTGCTTCAGCTTCCAGATTAGTCTCAGTGTCAAGCATATATGACCATCATCTGGCAGGGAGGTTTAGGTGAAAGGCTGGGGTTTTTTCTGCTTTAATTAAGTATCTTCATGTCACAAGGCTTTTTTTACGAGAGAGACAGGCAGTGAGGCTGGCTGCAGGATTTGGAAGAAATCAGAAATAATAAGAAAGAAGATGAAAGAAAATTTGGAAAAGTAAAACCAGAAAGCAGTTCTCCCATGCTATGAATCTCATTTCTGAAACAAAAAAAGTTTTGGGGTTTGTGAATGCATCTACAAAAACATTCACTGTGATAATGCATGCATTAGAGAACAAATAAACGCAGGACAAGACATCTTTTTCTAAGATAGTCTCACATAAAAAATTCTTTAACACTAAAGTGCAGTGCTTAATATTCTTATCCTAAATACTTCTTCACTACATTAATAAATGTATAGACAGTGTCAAGCCTGACAGTAAGCATTTTTTGCCTCATTCTACCAGTACCAATGATTCTTTTATAACTGTTCATGCATTTGGTTCTTGATGGGAAAAAAAGCGCTGCATTTTTCACAAATAAATTCTACAGACTAGACAGAAGTTATGCAAAGAAATTTAAACTTTATGGCAATGCAGTTAAATTACTTTTGATCATAGATTTTTTTTAAAGAGGCTGTTCCAAAGGATATCGACATTTTTGCCACAAACTTATCGTGCTTATCTTCGGGAACGGGAAAAGTCTGCAAATCCTTCTCAAGCTGTTGGAGTTGCTGCTCCATATGCTTCAAGCTCTTCTCCAGGTTTTCTGCTGAGACTAAAATACAGAACATGCATTCTATTAACACCTTAAACAAGACACTGCTTGTAAAATACATGTTAAAAGCTTGCCCAGTTCAAGCGCACTACATTTTAAACTCTGAAATAAAAGCACACTGAACAAATTGCAACACAAGATGAGGGGGGCACTCTACAATGCACAGCTCCTCTCACTCAGGCAGCTGTCTAATTCTGATTAGATGTAGGCTGTTTAAACACTGAATTTTGTCTCTTTTTATGCCTAATGTTTTGCAATGCAATTAACAGTCTGTTTTAAATAACCTGAGACACACATATGCCAGTCTGTCTCCTCCGATTAACCAAAGTTTTGAAGCTACTCCAAGAATCACAAAGCTTTCTTCAATCACATTCTGTTAAACCACGAAATATGAACACTTGTATGGAAGATCGTGAAGAAAATCAGACCCTCAAAACATTCTGTGACTCTGATAGATAAAATGGGGCTATTAAACACCTACTTGGTTCCCTAATTTGAAAGCCAATGCCTGGTTAAAAAAAAAAAAAAAAAGTAAATTCAAAAAATGAAAATTGTCAGAGCAATAATATTTGTCAAGCCAGAAGGAAGCATAAGCACTTCAGAGGGCATGGCAGAGCAAAACAGGGACTTGGGGAAAAGAGATTTGAAGGAGAAAGTAGAAAAAGTACACATTTTCTCGATCAGAAAATGAGAAAGCATCTGAGGCAATGCATGGTTGCACTGGTTAGGCCACACCTCGAGTACTGTGTCCAGTTCTGGGCCCCTCAGTTCAGGAAGGATGTTGACTTGCTGGAACGAGTCCAGAGAAGAGCAACAAAGTTAGTGAGGGGTTTGGAACACAAGCCCTATGAGGAAAGACTGAGGGAGCTGGGGTTGCTTAGCCTGGAGAAAAGGAGACTCAGGGGTGACCTTATCACTCTCTACAACTACCTGAAGGGAGGTTGTAGACAGATGGATGATGGTCTCTTCTCCCAAGCAGCCAGTGTCAGAACAAGAGGACACAGTCTCAGGCTGTGCCAGGGGAGGTTTAGGTTGGATGTTAGGAAGAAGTTCTATACAGAGAGAGTGATTGGCCATTGGAATGGGCTGCCTGGGGAGGAGGTGGAGTTGCTGTCATTGGAGGTTTTCAGGAAGAGACTTGATGGGGTGCTTGGTGCCATGGGTTAGTTGTTTAGGTGGGTTGGATTGGTTGAGAGGTTGGACACGATGATCTTGAAGGTCTCTTCCAACCTGGTTTATTCTATTCTATTTTCTATTCTATTCATGGAAGTTGAACACTTGATCTGTAAATAGCTGATCAAAACATAAAGACTGTAAGAGCAACCTGAGGATAACTCTGGTTAGCATGTACTGTGTCTTGGATTTAGATTATTGCAACCAGCTAAAACCTATTTCCTGATTATTTAGGAAGTAAACAACATATAAATATGTTCCATACTCTGAATTTTAGTCTAATGGATTGATACTTTTCCTCAATTATTATTTCATTCAAAATACACTATCTACAAAGACAAAGCTACCTGCTATGGTTTGGAGCTGGTAGCTTAATTATAAACAAGAATAGGAACTTTCTGGACATCTTTGAGTAAAAAGGTAAATAAATTACCATTGGATGCAAAGTAATAACAACTGATTCATCTACATCACTCCATTTGCATTGCTAATAAGGATAAAAGTTAGCTGCATAAACATTTCTGTCTCTTTTCACTTCTTTCTCTTTGCAGCTTGCATGGCTTGCTCCCTTAGCTCTTTCCTGACATTCAGCTGGCATATACTGTGTCTGTGAGGTACTCAGAAGGGACTGGGAAGGGTGGAATGGTGAGGGGAGGGCGAGAGAAGACAGGTTGTGAGCTGCCACCCTGAACTGTCCAGAGGGGTCTGGGAACAATTCAAGGGGATCCCTGTGCTGTTTCTAAATTGCAAACATATGCATATATATTTTGTACATATCCATTGCATTTTATACTTCTGAGTTTTGCTTACTTTGTAAATATAGCTTCATCCTGCTTTTCAAACCAACTGAGCTAGTCTGGTCATTTATTTTGGGGTACTTCCCCAGAATTTGTAGAGGATGTTGTCTCAACCCACCACACTACCTTAAACTACATCTAAAAAAAAAAATTTGGGGGGAAATCTGTGGCCCTATGAAGGTACTTGGATTTGAAGTGGATCCATGATTTCACTCATTGAGTGCTGTTATGTGATCAAAAAATGTAAGATGCGCACACTGAAGATGTCTTTATCTCACAAAAACCTGGCAGTCCCCAAAGTAGAGTAAAATGTTGCATAGCAACTACAATCCCATTCATAGCACAAAGGTTAACATAACTATAAAATGATCAATGGCAACAAGTAAAACTGCTAGTATAACCTAAAAAAATATCCAAAACAATTTAGAGACAATCAACTTTTCCAAAAATAATGAGAGACAGACAGATAGATAGATAGATAGATGTAGATAGATAGATAGATAGATGTAGATAGATAGACAGATAGACAGATAGACAGACAGATAGATAGATGTAGATAGATAGACAGATAGACAGACAGATAGACAGACAGATAGATAGATGTAGATAGATAGATAGATAGGTAGGTAGATAGGTACATAGATAGATAGATAGATAGATGTAGATAGATAGATAGATGTAGATAGATAGATAGATAGATGTAGATAGATAGATAGATGTAGATAGGTAGATAGACAGCTAGATAGATAGATGGATGGAAATTCAAATTACAATTTATAACTCATCATTTGGTAGATTTTCAGTGATTGGTAAGCAAAAATTTCAGTGATTGTAAGCCCAAGTCACCACCAGGTAGGTCAGCTGGCTTCAGTTAGTAAAGAGAGCAGGGTGAAAATTAGAAGCTGAGAATGTTGACTACATAGATGTTTCAATCTTCACAGGTTCCAGAAACAAACCAGATTTTAATAGTCATACACACAATTTTCAGACACTGTTTTACTTAGAAAAATGCTAAGAAACACAGAACATATCATCTTGTGCTTAATAAACTGTATTGTGACAGATCCTATTGATAGTTATGTCATACATAAAAGGAGTCCACAGCATAAAACTGACGTATTTCACAGTATCACAGTATCACAGCATCACTAAGGTTGGAAGAGACCTCAAAGATCATCGAGTCCAACCTGTCTCCACAGACCTCATGACTGGACCATGGCACCAAGTGCCACATCCAATCCCTTCTTGAACACCTCCAGGGATGGTGACTCCACCACCTCCTGGCTACAACCTCCCTTCATGTAGTTGTAGAGAGCAATAAGGTCTCCCGTGAGCCTCCTCTTCTCCAGGCTAAACAATCCCAGCTCCCTCAGCCTCTCCTCATAGGGCTTGTGCTCAAGGCCTCTCCCCAGCCTTGTTGCCCTTCTCTGGACACGTTCAAGTGTCTCAATGTCCTTCCTAAATTGAGGGGCCCGGAACTGGACACAATACTCAAGGTGCATCCTAACCAATGCAGATAACAGGGGCACAATGAATTCCCTGCTCTTTAAAATGCTTGCATGGCTTGCTGCCTTAGCTCTTTCCTTAAAAAGCATCACAGTGTACACAGGCCTTAAACCAAACCAAAACCAAATAAAAAAATCCAACCTGCTAGCAAATCCTCTACATAACTGCAGGTAACTGCAGAGTAACACATACACTGATTAGCTTTATAAAAGAAAAACAAAGCTAAACTAGAAAATTCTGTGCCTAGAGCTGATCAACAGGATGTAGACAAAAGATTTTCGAATTCTTGCTTCCAGCGAAACCAATTTTTAGGCGTTTTGCTTCAGTTCTACTGATACTGAACAATTAGATGTTCTTGTTCCAAACATTCCCCTCCCACCCCCAATGATCCTAAGTTGTTCCTGAGTTTAAAAATTCAATGTTCCTTCAATTTCAGCAGTGAACAACTATTAGATATATTTGCCTTTAAGGCTGTATTTCTGTGACAGCCTCAAGCAGAGGCTAGCTCACAGGATGCTGGTATTCACTTGGTACTGCTGTCTCTTCAATTCACAGTTCAGTGAAAACAGATGAAAAAAATCAACTATGTAAACATAAGCAGCTCTCCAATAAAAACATCATATAAAAAGCCTGCCAACCTTCCATACTGCCCCTCTGGAATACATGACATAAAATCTGAAGGGACTCAGAAGAATGAAAAAATATAAAATAAATTAAAAATTTAAAATTAAAACTCCCAAGCTTTGAACCCTAATGCTGTGAGGATTCAGATACAAACCCCAACTAAATAGAATAGAATAGAATAGAATAGAATAGAATAGAATAGAATAGAATAGAATAGACCAGGTTGGAAGAGACCTACAAGATCATCACATCCAACCTATCATCCAACACTATCTGATCAACTAAACCATGCAACCAAGCATCCCATCCAGTCTCCTCCTAAACACCTCCAATGATGATGACTCCACTGCCTCCCTGGGCAGCCCATTCCAATGGCCAATCACTCTCTCTGTGTAGAATTTCCTCCTAACATCCAATCTGCACCTCCCCTGGCACAGCTTGACACTGTGTTCTCTTGTTCTGGTGCTGGTTGTCACGGAGAAGAGACCAACACCCGCCTCTCTACAGCCTCCCTTTAGGTAGTTGTAGAGAGCAATAAGGCCTCCCCTGAGTCTCCTCTTCTCCAGGCTAAGCAACCCCAGCTCCCTCAGCCTCTCTTCATAGGGCTTGTGCTCCAAACCCCTCACCAGCTTTGTTGCTTTTCTCTGGACTCGTTCCAGCAAGCCAACATCCTTCCTGAACTGGACACAGGACTCAAGGTGTGGCCTAACCAGTGCAGCATACAGAGGCAGAATGACCTCCCTGCTCCTGCTGGCCACACTATTCCTGATGCAGGCCAGGATGCCATTGGCCCTCTTGGCTGCCTGGGCACACTGCAGGCTCATGTTCAGCCTACCATCGACCAGTACTCCCAAGGTCCCTCTCTGCCTGGCCTCTCTCCAGCCACTCTGACCCCAGCCTGTAGCACTGCATGGGGTTGTTGTGGCCAATGTGCAGAACCCAGCACCCGGATGTGTTAAATCTCTTACCGTTGGATTCTGCCCATCTGTCCAGCCTGTTGAGGTCCCTCTGCAAAGCCTCTCTACCCTCCAGCAGATCAACTCCTGCCCCCAGCTTGGTGTCACCTACAAATTTACTGATGATGGACTCATTGCCCTCATCCAGATCATCAATAAAGATGTTAAAGAGCATGGGGCCCAGCATGGATCCTTGGGGCACACCACTAGTGACTGGCTGCCAGCTGGACGTGGCACCATTCACCACCACTCTCTGGGCTTGGCCCTCCAGTCAGTTCCTGACCCAACACAGTGTGCTCCTGTCCAAGCCATGGGCTGACAGCTTGGCCAGGAGTTTGCTGTTGGCGACAGTGTGAAAGGCCTTGCTGAAGTCCTGGTAGACTACATCCACAGCAACTCATACGAGTTTCAGTTTGGCAACACAAAGCCTGGGGTTTTGAATGCTAGTAAGCCCACAAACCAAGCTGTTCATTGAATACATGTGTGTTTGAACACTCTCTCACCTACACACTCTGAATTCTTACACCCTTTTTAAAAAATGGCTCCCAGTATTTTTATAGGCAATAATTAAATTTCCTCATCTTCTACTTTTCATAGCTAAAACACCTTTGTTCTTAGTTTCCTCACTTGATTCAGGTTTCTTAATACCAGAATTAGACTCTAACTCCAGAAGCCTCCTCACCTGCTTGTTTTAAATCCTTTTCTGCACAGTATTTCAGGTGATGACTCACCAGCTGATTCAGGTTTCTTAATACCAGAATTAGAATCTAACTCCAGAAGCCTTTTCACCTGCTTGCTGTAAAACCTTTCTGCACAGTATTTCAGGTGATGACTCACTAGCCCCTTTTAGGTTTGCATTACTGTTTCTACAGTTCTCCTGGAAATACCTTATCTGATTATCTTACAATAAAATATCCTTCTTTTCTTTACCAAAGCCCTTAGTACCGTATCAAGATGTACGATCTTGTGCTTCATACTATTGATTTTCACTTCTTTTGCTCTGCTTTCTCAGGATTCAGTCAGTGATGACAGCTGAACCCCCTTCTTAACTGGCAAAGCTAACTCTTTGTCAGACAAGCTCATTGGTTGAATACACTTTAATTTTTTGGCCATATTCCTTTTCAGACAGTACTTTGCTTCTTCCACTTTGTATTCTGAATCTTCTCCATTCTTCCATTTTACATAACATCAAATACTTTCCTGAAGTCAACATAGATTTCACAGGTTAATTAAAAATAAAAAAAATAGTAGTCAAAGCCAACAGATTGGTCTACTACCAATAAATTGACCTTCACTTTATGCTACTCTCATCCACCTCTATGTTCTATTATTCTCTCCACCTTACCTCAGCAAGGTCAGATAGAGATTAGCAATTGCCAAAATATTTCTTTATTCCTCAGTTTCTTAAATATTCTGTAGTCACAAAATATTAGCATAGCCACAGTAAAACTTGGTTAAAAAATGTACTTACTAATCTTTTAGCTACATATCTCAGGTATCTCAGAATGTAGAAACTGGCATTTACAAAATAAGAATACAGTACTATGACTTTTTTCTTTCAACAAATTTCTATGGACACATTTAGCTCCTTTCTCCTTCACCTCCAGAACATTATCCTTGCTTAAAATTAAAGCTGTACCTGCTTCGTCTTGAATCTTGGAAATAATTCTCCACAGAAAAGCAACAGTATTTGTGTGCTTTCTCATTTATCTTGCTGCTACTTGTTTGCAACAGATATGTCAGAAGTGCCCATTTCATATGACAATTTTCTTGGATGGTCACAATCCCCAAATCAAGAGGGTTTTCCTCTTGCTTCCCTTGTCTTTTGCTTCCCTTGTACTATTCCTGCCTCTATATTCTGAAGGGAGTGAGAGATGGTGGCAAGCTGATATCTAGCCTGATGCAGAAAACAATACCATATAATCATACAAAAATAAATCTGAACATTTCTTATGACTTTTGCCATTTGAACTTAATGCTGGACTGGAGGATAGAACCTTCTAAACAGTCCTTTAAAACTAGCAACAAATTAATTGCTGCAGCATTTAAAACTAAAATTAAATGAAGAAATATAGGCTAAAAACACAGCTCAAACTCAACTAAATAAACTCTTGTATTGTCAGATGGCTTTAGAGTGCTAACAAATAAATATTCCAGAGGCAAAGTATTAGGTTTCTGTAAATATCAGCAAAGGCTTGAAATATCCATTAATGGTCGAAAAAGATCTAGCTAGATATACTCACTCAGTGTTACAGAATACTGAAAATACAATATTTATGATCTTTTTCTCCCAAGATGACATTTTTTCATGCCTTCTACATATTCTGGCTTTCTTACCCCCCTTTTTTTCTCCTTTCTCTCTTCCTTTCTCTGTGTGCATATACAATACTCTTGTTAAAATCCTTCTTCCTCAAAGCTCTCACAACTTAATTCATTTTCTCTTATTTTGAATTTGAATATGAGCACACTAATGTGTGGCTGGTAGACAATGAAGAACTTTTGTACCCACTTCCCTAGTACATACATATATATGCACTAACACCACCTCCCTACTCATTAAAATTGATCTTTCTCGCCTTCAAGAGTCTGTACCTCTGCACAATGTATTCAGCTTGTCTATTCTGTTGCCCTTTCCATCATTTCAAGGTTCCTCTTGCAACAGATATTTGAATAACTTTCTTTCAGCAGGTATCTGAATTTTCCCCAATAGAGTTTCAATATTATTTTGTCTGAACCACACAATCACTCAAAACACTATACAGCAGCGAAAACTCCCAGTAACATCCATACATCCATATATTTATAAGCAGTTGAATAAATGTGAAGTTGAAAGTATCAAGCAGTTTCACCCAAATCCTGATCTGTCTACAGATCAAACTGTCTACATGTTTAAATAACTGGGGGCTCAAGAACTGCACTAGGGATTTGCCATGATACTTTACTGTTGGATCACTGCAAGAAAGAAAGGTACTTGCACAAACTATTGATATACAAGACCTATGAGCCCTATGCAGCCCTAACGGCACCCTGGCCTAGATCAGGAATATTGTGGACAGCAGAAGCAGGGAAGTCATTCTGCCCCTGCACTCAGCACTGGTCAGGCCACACCTTGAGGCCTGTGTCCAGTTCTGGGCCCCTCAGTTTAGGAAAGATGTTGACTTGCTGGAACATGTCCAGAGAAGGGCAACAAAGCTGGTGAGGGGTTTGGAGCACAAGCGCTATGAGGAGAGGCTGAGGGAGCTGGGGCTGCTTAGCCTGGAGAAAAGGGGACTCAGGGGAGACCTTCTTGCTCTCTACAACTCCCTGAAGAGAGGTTGTAGCCAGGTGGGGGTTGGTCTCTTCTCCCAGGCAACCAGCACCAAAACAAGAGGACACAGTCTCAAGCTGCACCAGGGGAGGTTTAGGCTGGATGTCAGGAAGAAATTCTTCACAGAAAGAGTTATTGGCCATTGGAATGGGCTGCCCAGGGAGGTGGTGGAGTCACCATGGCTGGAGGAGTTTAAGGAGAGCCTGGATGAGGCACTTGGTGTCAAGATTTACTAGATTAGAGGGTGTTGGGTGATGGGTTGGACTTGATGATCTCAAAGGTCTTTTCCAACCTGGTTAATTCTATTCTATTCTACTCTACTCCTATTCTACTCTACTCCTATTCTATTCTATAATATTCTATTCTATTCTATACTATTCAATTCTATTCTATTCTACTTTAATATCATATTAGAAACTGAAGTGTTGTTTTGGTTAAAATGTGCAAATAGTCTCTAGCTTTGGATTTCATTTGCTGAGTCATACTTGCAAGAGATGCATATATTTCTAAGCTCTAAAAAAGGAACATTTCACTTGCATTTTAGTAGTTCATTGCATAACCGTATCTTAAAACTACTGGCAAGGGAAGAGCACTGTGCAAAACTTAAAGCCATAAACATTAGAAGAAATAACAGAATATGTGCAATATATATGTAACACTACTGCATATGTTCCATCTGCTTTCAAGTGGGATTTTTTTCACTGTGAGTACACTGGGAAGAAAAAATCAAAAACCAACCAAACAAGACAAAAGAACACTGAATGAAAGTGTGTTTAATTACTTATGTTTTCAATGCATTGAATTAATTGAAAAATGGTTCGGAGAGGAATATAGAATGTGTGTCCCAATAAAGCAAGAGCTGGTATAGACCAGGTGTGCAAAACTCCATAAATTCCCACAAAACTCTAGAAATCTTTACAGGTGTACTCAAACCAGAATACAGTATCACAGAATCACCAAGGTTGGAAGAGACCTCAAAGATCATCAAGTCCAACCTGTCACCATAGACCTCATGATTAAGCCATGGCAACAAGTGCCATGTCCAATCCCTTCTTGAACACCTCCAGGGATGGCGACTCCACCACGTCCCTGGGCAGCACATTCCAATGGCTAATAACTCTCTCAGTGAAGAACTTTCTCCTCACCTCAAGCCTCTTGATCTGGCGCTGGTTGCCTGAGAGAAGAGACCAAATCCCTCCTGGCTACAGCCCCTCTTCAGGTACTCGTAGACAGCAATGAGGTCACCCCTGAGACTCCTCTTCTCCAGGCTAAACAATCCAGCTCCCTCAGTCTCTCCTCATAGGGCTTGTGCTCAAGGCCTCTCCCCAGCCTTGTTGCCCTTCTCTGGACACGTTCAAGTGTCTCAATGTCCTTCTTAAACTGAGGGGCCCAGAACTGGACACAGGACTCAAGGTGTGGCCTAACCAGTGTAGAGTACAGGGGCACAATGACCTCCCTGCTCCTGCTGGCAACATTATTCCTAATGCAGGCCAGGATGCCATTGGCCTTCTTGGCCACCTGGGCACACTGCTGGCTCATGTTTAGGTGGCTGTCAATCAGCATACCCAGGACCTTCTCTGTTTGGGAGCTCTCCAGCCACTCTGACCCCAGCCTGTAGTTCTGCATGGGGTTGTTGTAGCCACCCCATGCAAATATTTAATGCCCCTCATGTAGCAACTAAAATGCTAGAGTAGCACATTTGTATGTCTTGAAAGGTACATTTCTAGAAAATAGATACATGTGTGTATATATGTAGGTGTCTATATATGTGTATGCCTAATATTTTCAAGATTAAAAATCCAAGTTACCATCAAATAATTTGAAGAAACAGCAGCCACAAAATAACCTGCTTTTCTAGGCTTGTATAAGAATGTCTTTCACACAATTTAGAGCTTCAAATAGTCTTCTAATGTAAGTAACAGAAATTCATGCACAAATATTCATTTTAGAACTTCTTCTATTGCTTAGTATCCTATAATATGGTAGTACTGAGAAATCTGCCATAGACTTTTATAAATCCTGTAATAGAAATAAAACCCTGATGAATTATACTTTTCTTATAGTAGGCCTTGAGCACAAGCCCTATGAGGAGAGGCTGAAGGAGCTGGGATTGTTTAGCCTGGAGAAGAGGAAGCTCAGGGGAGACCTCTACAACTACCTGAAGTGTGGTTTTAGCCAGGAAGGGGTTGGTGTCTTCTCTCAAGCAACCAGCACCAGAACAAGAAGACACAGTCTCAAGCTGCGCCAGGGGAAGTTTAGGCTCAAGGTGAGGAGAAAGTTCTTCACTGAGAGAGTTGTTAGCCATTGGAATGTGCTGCCCAGGGAGGTGGTGGAGTCACCATCCCTGGAGGTGTTCAAGAGGGGACTGGACGTGGCACTTGATGCCATGGTTTAGTCATGGGGTCTGTGGTGACAGGTTGGACTCGATGATCTTTGAGGTCTCTTCCAACCTTGGTGATTCTGTGGTTCTGTGATATACATTAATATTTTTCTCTCATGCTATAGGAATGGTTTTGGATATTGTAGTTGGGGCTGTTCTGTGGGGGTTTTTTGTAATGAATATAGATTAAACTTCACATTTACAGTTTGATTCCTAGCTTTTAAAAAAAGTGACACTACTTGTCTATGAAAAAAAAACCCTGACTGAAGCTTCAAAAATGAGAAAATTGCTAAGTTACTTGCAGAGTGACAATGAGTTAATGACTTTTAGAGCAAAGAAAACCTGCAGTTTTATAATTTTAAAGCAATATGAAATGGAGACTCTACATCAAGTTACCTGTAAGGTCTGTGTAAGTCAAATGAAAACAGCAGCTTGGATAAATGCAACATAAATCCTCAGAATATCATAAAATAATAAACTAGTAAAGTGCACTAAATTACCAAAATATTTCTCATCTGGAATACTAACAATAAAGCAGAAAACTCATTATTTTTAAAAGAAGAGACAGCTTTAATTATATGAATCTTCAGGAACTGTCATATCAGTAAGCTCATTAGCGGCAATGAAAGCTCCTCCTGCTGATCTAAGAGTACTTAAAAAACAGGATTTGTTATACTTCAAAGCCAAAAGGTATCTTTAATTCATGTACTGGAACAGAGAATTAAGCCTAGTTCTAGTATTACAAAAGTAGAAATTAAAACTTTAGCTCATAATAGAAAAAAACCCAAATCAAATCCTCTGAAGTAAACTACAATTGCAATCATTCATTTACATATTGTGAATGTTTTGTCATTTATAAAATACAGGCAAGCTTCACAACTAACAGCCTTTGTCACTGCTCTTAAAGTCTTGCAAGAGAGTGTTAACAGCTTACTGCATAACAATTACTGGACAATATTTAATGGAATTAAAGAAGCAATAATGTTGTACATTATACAAGCGTGATACAAAACCAGGAAAGAATGACAACTTTTACCTACAAATCAGAATGTATGTAAACAGAACCTTCCTACTGGACGATAGGAAATATCCAGGCTGATTTATTTCCTTCTGTAATGTCAGCATCTTGTAACCCTTAGATGTAACCTGTGGATCCAGTAGTTTTCCCAATTTACTGCAAGTCTGAGCTGCCTCAAATAAATACAGTTCAGGACAGATTATTCTTGTTAAGCGCTTAGTACAGTATCTTGGAATGGAGGTGACGCTCTAAGACCTTGATACCCAAATTCCATTCCACACAATCAGCTTTTCTTTGTGAATAAGCATATTTGCCTAGATGATCAGGGTTGACTTTCCCCCTACTACACACCCTAGAAGCCACAAAGATACCTTGTGATACCCAGTTCACAGCAGATGCCTCAATGTCAATTATTCTTGGTCAGTTTATTAGCTGATATCAGCACATCAGTAAGTTCCATCAGACCAGGAAAGTTCCTTATGTTGGATATGGCCGATCACAACCACAGGTTTACTGATATCTTTGAACTGACTTTTTTTGGAAAGCCAAAGCAAAAACAGACATTTTACTAAAACTTTACTCTGCAAAAGTTGGTGCATAATAAGTCAACCTACTTCATAAATACATACTTCTGGAAAAGTATGAAAAGGTTTAGAAAAAAACACAACCAAATCACCAAAAACCCCATGAGATGCAATCTTTGTGATGTGCTGGACTTCCCAAACTTCCAGTGCAGGAGGAGTCATTCAAAATGACTCATTTCAGGCATGGAAACAATTATAATGTTGGATGATAGGTTGGACACAATGATCTTGAAGGTCTCTTCCAACCTGGTCTGGTCTATTCTATTCTATTCTATTCTATTCTATAAACAAATACTCTGACATGCTAATCCGTTAAAAACATCCTAAACCTTTGTCTTTTTCATACATTAAAACTGAAATGCAAAATGCATCTTACTATAGAATCAACCAGGTTGGAAAAGACCTCAGAGATCATCAAGTCCAACCTATTACCTAATACCCAACACCTCAGGACAACTAAACCACGGCTTCAAGTACCACATCCAGTCCTTTTTTGAACACCTCCAGGGACAGTGACTCCACCACCTCCCTGGGCAGCACATTCCAATGACGAACGACTCTCTCTGTGTGTCCTCTTGTTCTGTTGCTGGCTGCCTGGGAGAAGAGACTAACCCCCACCTGTCTACAGCCTCCCATCTGGTAGTTGTAGACAGCAATAAGGTCTCCCCTGAGCCTCCTCTTCTCCAGGCTAAACAATCCCAGCTAAATCCTCCATGTGATAAAATACTATGAACTTTATAGCAATCAGAGTAGAAAGTACACTGAAGTAAATTCAATATATAAACTTGAAAATATGATCATTGATTTCCAACTTACAACATACTGAGATCAAAGATTCATCTAGTCAATAACAGATACCTAAAGAAGAACAGAAAGTTTAGAGTCACTGATTATTTTCCTGTCTGCTCTCTGAATCATGTTTCATAATTCAGCAGCTTTCCAGAAGACAATCAGCAGCATATGACTGTTGATAATAGATTTTAGTTTTTTGGGGTGATAAACAAAATTCAACCACAATTGAGCCAATAACTTCCTAGTAATGAAAAATAAGTATGAAAATCCTGTGAGAGACTAAAAGCTTGTCTCTCCTGATGTGACTCAACAAAGATAAAATCGCCTTTGCTGCTTGCCCATACAGTAGCTGATGTGTATTGGGCAGAGCCACAACAACGACTCTTGGGAAGGTGCAAAGACACAGTCACAGGGGACACAGTCTCAAGCTGTGCCCGGGGAGGTTTAGACTTGAAGTGAGGAGAAAGTTCTTCACTGAGCGAGTCGTTCGTCATTGGAATGTGCTGCCCAGGGAGGTGGTGGAGTCACCATCCCTGGAGCTGTTCAAGAGGAGACTGGACGTGGCGCTTGGTGTCATGGTCTAGTCGTGAGGTCTATCGAGACAGGTCTATCGAGACAGGTTGGACTTGATGATCCTTGGGGTCTCTTCCAACCTTAGTTATACTGTGATACTGTGATACTGTGATGATAACATTGCTCACTGGACCACAGCTGGCCTCACAACAATGGACTGAGGCCACCTTCAGGAATATGCATAAGACAAGATATTCACCCATCAGATACCCCGGAAAGGGAGGATGGTGAGACAATGGATTCACCACCTGGCCCCTGATTTCCTGAGGGACAATACTTGGACACATAGCTAAGGACTAAAAACTGTATAAAAAACTTGAGCAACTACTGGCTCAGTAGAAGAAAAACAGAGAACCAAAACACAGGAGAAATAAAACACAGAAGGAAAACACAGATGAAGAAAAACACAGGAGATAGACAATGCTGCTGAGAAGGAAAATGGAGAGAATACCAGGAGAGGAAAAATGACAGAGACATCATCATGGAGCCTGGAAGAAGCAGACTGAACCCTCTCTCCGTGTCCTAAGATCAGCCTGCTGCAACTCATGGAGCTTAAGAGACTGCCCAGAGGACCACATCTCTTCTCCAGCCAAAGCCTCAGCACCCTTCCTCTACAGACCCAACATTTCCTGCAGCACCTTTCCTCCACAGACTCAAACTGTCTTGGGGCAGGGTGAGGGGTGTGGTAAAACAATTCCTTTCCTCTTCTCTCTCTCCCTCTCTACTTTCTCTCTCTCCCCTTCTGATCCATCCACTTTATTTATGTAATAAATAGCCTCACTGTTGATATTTTTGCCTCGTTTGTGCCTCTAATTTCACAACAAGGCAATATTCAAAAGAACTGAGTGTCTTTCCCTCTCCAGACCGAGACAAATCTGTGGCCATCTAACACTGAAAATAATGCATAAAATACTAAATTTCTATGCAGCAGAAACTCCTACTACAAAAGTAAAACACAAAGAGTGAGATGAAGGCCTTGCAGCGTTTGACAGCTATTAAGAATACTTGAACTTCCCAGTCTTTATAATGCACCAACTAGAATTGGAAACGTTAAGAAGCATGACAATAGAAAGTGAAGTGTATGTGAGTGACCATTATCTCAAGTTCAGGAACAGGTCTCGCAAAGCTGTAGTCTGCGGCAGCGAATCTGACTGAGGCATAAAAGTGACGCTGTACAAGGCAGTACAGATAAATAGTGATATTCTCCAAGCTGACATAAACCAAAAAAATGATTAACTGAGACAGCCCATCCAATCTTCTTTTCCTGAAAAAGTAGAACAGTACCGAGGTGGCATCAATTTCTAACTCCACGCTCGGTCAGTTTAAATTACTTAAGCCATGATAAACTATGAAGAAGGCACTATTAATTAAGAAATTAAATGAAAAAAACCAACCCTTGCTGCTAATACTGAGATATACAAATTGTATGCTGCATGACGAAGCAGTAAAAAAGAGGAATTCATTATTCCCCTTAATATTTATTATAACGCTACTGTTGCATAAAAACATACATGCAGGGAAGACAGAAATGTTCTGATTCATGTTTAAGGAAAAAATAAACAAAAATAAAAACCTAAGTGATGGTATGAGAGCCTTTCTAAATTTCTGAATTAAAAGTGATTGTACTGCACTTACCAAAGAACAGATTGAAAACTGGAAATGGTTTAAGGTCTGTCGACAGAAAAGAACTTTTCAAAGGAACCTGTTTTGGACAATGATCCTAGAAGATATGTTAGCAGAAATGTAGCCTGAAGCAAATATGAGAGGACCGAACAATTCAATATCTTCAAGATCACATGCAGTAGCTGGAATCACTGATCTATGACACAGACTATTAATATCTGTTTTTAAAATAGTTACTAAACAAGCATCATCTCACATAAAAGACACTGAAATACACTTAATCCATACTTATAGTTAGTTATACAAACCTTTACTTGCTTTATCTAAATGCTGAAAATCCTCAATGAAATTCAGGACATCCGGGTATCTTTCTTCACACACTTCTACAAGAAAATGGAGCAATGTTGTTTTTTGATCTGCTGACTTCGTGTCCTTCAGCTAAAGAGAAAAAAAGATATGTCAGGAGACTGAGACTAAGGTAACTTCTGGTGGTTTTGATAATTAATGCGTATTACTAATTGTGAACCTAAGAAATGCAAGATCAAGCTGTTGAACTGGTACAGCTCTTTTAAAGAAAACTAAGTAATGAGCTCTTTCATTTTTCTCCTTGCTAAAATCCTAGAAAGATCATATTAAACATTTTTAAACTCTATGCAATACTTGAGTTCTCTACTCAAAAATAGCACACATTTCTCTTAAAAATGCAGTTATTTAAGTTACATAGGAATAGGGACATTAGAAAAACATAACTGAAAGGGTTGTCTGGCAGTGGAACAGACTGCCCAGGAAGGTGTTCACCATCCCTGGAGGGGTCTAAGAGCTGTGTAGGTGCGGTCCTTGGAGACACGGCTTAGTGGTGAACTTGGTAGCATGGGGTTAAAGATTGGAACTGATGTTCATGAAGATCTTTGCCAACCTAAATGATTCGATGATTCTATGTGCAAAACTGGGAACAGAATCATGAAAGCACACAGAAAATACAAAAATAATGAGCTAAAGCAGTAAAATCTAACAGTATATGATGCATGTGTTCAATCCATGACACGATCTCTGTATGTCTGAAGCTAACTCTAGCCTAAAAGAGAAGTGAAGCTAGAATCTTAACTCGCATAGGTTCTTGTTATCAGCTCTAAGTAGGACAAGTTAGTTGACACCACTGAAGCTAGAATCTTAACTTGCATAGGTTGTTATCAGCTCTAAGTAGGACAAATTAGTTCATAGGTTCCATTGTTTAAAAACTTCTGAGTTTAAAAATTCTTAAGCATAAACTTTTGTTTCTGAAGAATTTTTGGATATAAAATTATTTTAAACCTGCACATTTTTAAACCATGCAGCAACTTGTGTGGAAACACTGGCAAACATGAAGCTACGTGTTTCTCTATTCTGCTAGTCTTTTAGATCACCTGAGTTTTGGAAACAGAAAACGACATCTCATGTGTTTCTTCAATACTTAAAAACATTCTGCATAAAACAATGTAACAGAAAAAGCACACGTGTACGTGGGCACACATAAAGTACGTACACACACTTATAGGGCTGCCACAACTGCACACAGACTTGCACATCTGAGTATCAGGGGAAAAGGCAATATCACAGTCAGCACTAAACAAGCAGAAGACTCAAGTTAATTTGCTTCCAATGCAAGACTGTTCTTTAGTTTGATTATCATGAAAAATCCATGTTATCAGCAATGCAGTGAGAGTAACTAGAGCAACAAGGCAGAAAGGAAAAGCTACCTTCCTTTCCAAAGAGGGTTGAAAACCAGACACAAAGCTATACTCCTGAGTAGGGCACAGAGAGGGAGATCAATTTAAGTCATACATATTTGTTTAAAAACCATATTACTGCAGTTTCCCCATGGTTGCAAATTTCTTACGAAGAGATTTTTTTTCCTACGCGTTTTATGCTTCTCCTCAGAGAACGTTTAAAGGGCACTTCATTGATCTGATTTAACAAACAAATTCAAGTATGTCATTTGGGTTTGGTTTTTTTATATGGTACATAAAATAAAATGGAGGATATTGGATGGTGCTTATCACTGAAATTGATACTTCATACTCTGCTGTAAAAAGTTATCAATTACTTGCAAAGATCAAAGTGATACTATCTTATTATTAAGATGTACTGTTCCAGGATGCATATGTTTCTTTCTGTTGAGGGTGTGACAGTCCTAGGCTCTGCCTTTAAGAAGAGAGTTACTGGAACACTCTGGCTGAATGTTTTGGTGTGAAAAGGAAAACAAAAGATAGTTCTAAATGAATTTCATTGGATATATCAGTGGGAATGCAACTTTAAATTTTAGTTTTAGTTCAGTTTGAGTCTTGCTTCTGTCTGTTTCAGTCTGCCAGGATGGCTGCTTCTCTGTGCTTGGCTGGCCGTCAACTAATGAGATAAGAAACTAACTCTTTTTTTTTCCTTCCCTTAGCCTACGCTTTGAACTAACAGCATTTCCCTCTTAATAATTATTTTTCTCTCTCTAATCCTTTTTGGGAGAAAAGGGAGGAAGGGGGAAAAGGGGATTTTGGGGGGGACCCTCCTCACTGGAGGAGGGCAGGTTTTCTGTGTTACAATCATTGCTGTGTATTTTTGTATATACTGTAAATACTGTAGATTGTGTATATATTCATTGCATCTCATCCTGCTTGTAAAAATATAGCTCTTATCCATTTTGCTTCTCCGACTGAGTTAGCCATGGTTTCTGTGTGTGTGGGGCAGGGGGGAGACCTTCTCTCACCACCACAGAGGGGAAACCGAAAATGGCATAAATATATATAAAAAAATAAGGCATAATACTCCAAGGTCATTCCTATATAAAGGGCTAGAACATAAGTTACTTCTGCTGTACTAGGAGTCTCAGTGGGAAATGCCCACAATTCAAGGATCACACAAAACTGCTACGGCGTAACACTGCTTAAAAATACATGTAGTTAACAAAAAGTTAGTTTGAAAAATAAAACATTGTTATAAACATGCATAGAATTTTAATAGATCAGTATTTCATAAACAACTGAGCATTGGCATACCAATATCATATCCCTCTTCTGAGAATATGCACATATGCTCTCTATTACAGTTCGTGATGCAGGGAGAAGGCAGGATATGGAACTGTCCTCTACAAAGCAGACTGTCCAGAGAGCTCCCCATGCATCTTTGGGCACCAGTGAAGAACAACAGATAAATTGTATATTCTTCAAATATTACAGAAGCCAGGATCTTTGAAGGACTGATGCCACTGAAAATTTCTTATGTTCTCAGAACCTCTGCTGAAAACTGCTGTGCAGGCAACAGTGCAGTCTGCAATTTGCAGCTTTCTAATTCTGGGCCTTGAAGCAATAGTGGTTTGGGTGGGGTTTTTTTCCCATTTTTATATTAATATTCCCAGCAGTTGAAACAGTTAATTATTCTCAGAACAGAGGAGACAAATCATTAAGCAAGACATTACACATAGTTAAGAAAAACCCCCAAATTACACATACATAGTTTTACCTCTTTGTTTCCAGACAAAGTGACCGGTCTGTGTAAGACACAATGTCATAACCAGTGAAGGCTTGGCACTCACGGACTTCCTAAATGAGGCCACAATTGGATGCGGTAAATTAGGAACTGGCGTCTAGTACCCTGATACACACGGGATAATAAATGCAAACTCCTAGTGATTCTGTCTCTGAACAAGTAGTTGACTGTAGGTTGTGCTTGTCCTGGCACTGGGTCTAGCAGCAGAAATCTGAAATTTTACAGATCATCTCTAAAGTGGCCATAGCTGCTCCACCTCCCAGCAAAATCTATAATAGGTGGAATTTCTTTCCCAGTCATAGCACGGTTTGACTTGGAAGGGACCTTTAAAGATCATCTAGTGCACAACAGTCAAGGTTGTATTATCTTTCCTCTGGAAAAGTTTTTAAGCACCACAGTCTGGTATTTATACACTAGCATGATGTGATGCCAAATCAAATACATATGAGATCTTTGTCACTGGAATTTTGTTTTTTCACTTGCATGTTTCTTATGCAAACAAAATGTATTGAGATATATATACTTAGGTAAATTCAATGCAGTCCTGAAAGGAGCAAATGAGCATCATGAATTCTAATCCTGTAACATGATGCAATACCAAAACTACACTAATTGTACTAAGCATTTTGATAACAGGGAGCAAATTACCTTTTCTGTGTCTTCACAGCTCTGTATCTACTTCACCTAGAGTATTTCTCAAGCAGAAGGTTAGACTAGGTTGCTACTGGCATCTCTTCCCATCTGAATGATTCTAAGAAACATGCACACATTTCCCAACTAGTTAGCTACACACTCTATTCAAAATACTACTTATTTTGGCTCTTAATCTGGCATCACAATGACTCTTTGAGAATTATTAATATACCTGCACTTCTAAGACTTTCCACAATCTTCTTGACTATGTGATACTGTGATACAGTTAGAAAGTTTTATTAACTATTAAGTAAGCTTCTTTTGTTCCAAACAAACCCAATTACTCCAACTCCTACCTTAGCTACAGAGAAAACAAATGTTCAAATGCCTTCATCATAAATTATTAACAAAAGGATGCTGTTTTATCCCCCTCATGTTCTTGTTTTTTTTCTAAGCTATATAAACAAAATGGTTTTTTTCTCAGTTCAGAAGCATTATATGTTGCTACTACCTGGATTCTCACTCTTCTATTTCTTGCAGTAATTCAGACAAAAGTTCACATAAAACCTTATCAGCACCAAGTAAGCAGGTAGCTACCATTTTTAAAGTACATAGATGGTCCACTAAGAGGGACTTTTTTCCTCTCCCACAGAATGTTGGCTACCTCCTGTAAACCTAAATAACCTTGCAGTGTGCAAATCTAAGCATCTAGGAGATCCTAGACACCACAGTACATTAGAGGTTGTAAGGGACTTCAAGAGATCATCAGGTCCAACCTAACACATTTAAATACAGAGCACTGTAGAGTTAGCCATGTTTAAGGCTCACTTTCTAGAATTCAGTCCTTTATCTGCACACTACTTCGTGGTAGTCTTAAAAATTTTCATCTTCTAGATCCTAAATTATGTTTCAAGATTTTTTTTTTAATTTTGACCCTGCTCTGCAGAAGTACCTATAACAGTTACCTTCATACTGTTTTCATAAGCATGTTTCTTTTTTTGTTGAGCACAAGCCCTATGAGGACAGCCTGAGGGAGCCGGGATTGTTCAGCCTGGAGAAGAGGAGGCTCAGGGGAGACCTCACTGCTGTCTACAACTACCTGAAGGGAGGTTGTAGCCAGGAAGGGGTTGGTCTCTACTCCCCCACAACCAGCACCAGAACAAGAGGACACAGTCTCAAACTGTGCCAGGGGAAGGTTAGGCTCGAGGTGAGGAGAAAGTTCTTCACAGAAAGAGTGATTTGCCATTGGAATGGGCTGCCCAGGGAGGTGGTGGAGTCACCATCCCTGGAGGTGTTCAAAAAGGAATTGGACGTGGCACTTGAAGCCACAGTTTAGTAGCCATGAGGTCTTGGGTGACAGGTTGGACTTGATGATCTTTGAGGTCTTTTCCAACCGTATTGATTCTATGATTTTATGATTAAAACCACAGAGAATATAACCAGACCTAGAATAGATTGATGTACCTAAAAACAAATGCACCTAACTGGAGAGAGACCCTTTACTATCTTCCCTCTAAACATTTATTAACTGTTCTTTTAATTTAATAATGCACACTATGCTGCATCTGTTCAGGTGTCTGAAGCATGCTGAAACATATACTTAAGACAAGGGAAGGCACAGAAATTATTCGCTATGGATATTTAAGTTATAGTTTCACATTCAACACTTAGGAATCACAGTGAAAGAATTCTTCTGAAACATGGCAGGGTAAGGCTGATTATTTTAAAGAATGCAGAAGTTAATATACTGTTTTCCCTTGTGTAAAAAGATAAAGAAGCCAAGAGAAGACAAAAAGTACATACAAACTTCCAAATACGTCCTCTCTCATAAGGATTATAACATACATGTACTATGCAGATTCTGCAGTGATCTCCCAGAGGACTCAGGGGAAAATAACAACACTAAATAAGGGGAAGGTAATTAGGATTAGAACTGATCATAAATTAACGCTGGAAAGTATAGATATCTTCTTGTATATACCTCATGCAAAAGCTGAGAGAGTGAAAATATAAGGAAAATCAGAAGAAACAGGGAACTAAAGAAACTAAGCAATGATAAAAACCAGGTAAGGAGGAAAATTGTGTAAAAAAAGAACATGTTACTACATTAAAGAAGATTAAAATGTAGCAGTCTTAGAAATGCTTGTACACATAAGACTATAGCACTACTATAATCATAGTGATATGGTCCTTCCATAACTTTATTTAGTTTGATTTGGGTATTTTTTTATTATTCCCTCAAAATGGAGTCTTCTAAAAGTTTAACTGCAAGCCAGTTTCAAGAAAACACTATGAAAATCAGCTATATTGCTCAAATAATTAACTAATGCCAAGATTTTTTGGGGAAAAAAAATATAATATTAACTGCAGGAGAGGCATCTTAACAAAGAATTTCAAAAGTGTAACAGAAACAAATGAAAAAGTTGAATGTAATACTCAAGACGGACATTTCAAAACTCACTTTACATAGGGAGCTGAGATTGTATCCAAAGGTCTGTGCATTCCGAGAACCTGCATTCATGTAGTTTCCCATTAACAATACTAGTTCCAGCAGCTTGCTAAAGCTTTTACTCTTCTTTATCTCTTCACAGGCAGCACTGACAGCCATGATGTCAGGTCTGATGTTGTTCACCTGCTCCTCAAACTGAAGCTTAAAAAGAATAGCACTGAGCCGTGGCCGCAGTCTCTTCACGTTGCTCATCTGATTGAAAAGAAAATAGGAGATTTCCTTTAAAATTCATGGTACACTTTGGCACTGTACAAATGCATACAATCTGAAATGATTTATTGGCGTGACAGGCTTGAAGAAGCAATGTATCTGCTATAACTGATAGCAAATGAGCGAATGAATGAGAGACATTTGGGTAAGCAACTGAAATCCCATCTTGTGGTTCATACAAACTGCTCCCATCTTTTCCCAATAACTAGTATGTGTAAGCAATAAAAGATAAAGTGTCATCATATATCACATCTGTCAACTCATATACCAAACCCTACATAACTAATCCAAGTTTATGACCCAGTACTTGCAAAGCAATAAAAGTAGTTCACACATTTCATTTAACTCAAGATGTACCAAAACAAGGCAAATATGATTTTATGGTACAAACATTTAAAGGCTGATTTCAATAAGACCTTGCTACAAACTTGCAGGAAAATAACAGTTCTGAAAAACCTCAGTTGTGGAACACATAATATAGCATGCATCACTATATACTGCTATTCATACCCCACTATACTCCTGTATACTAACTAACCTCATACATTTAATTAGGTGAAGCAGAAAGCTCCCAGGAAGAATAGCTTCTGCACTTCAGATGTAAAAGACTTGACTTTTTCTATGGTTACTGGTCAGTTTCAACTGAAATTTCTATCTTCCCATATACCTTAGGGCACACCCCAGATATACTTTGCAATGTATTTACTATGTCCCAACAAGAAGACTCCAAATACCACTGCTTCCTTAAATCAAGGAACATTCAATGCATTCAATAAATTAAATTCTTGCACCTCTCAAGTTACCAATGTGGTACTCTTGTTAGATGATTGACTAAAATGCTTCACAAGACAATGCCCTAAGGACATGAAACTTAAAGGGGGTAGAGTCTTGTGAACAGGAGACATAAGCCTACAACCTTTTCTCTTGCCAGTTTCAATGAGAATACCCCTGTGTCTCACAGGCCCTATGTATTGTCAACAAAGCTGCCCAGGGAGATGGTGCCATCATAAGAAAAGACTGAAGCACTTAGTGCCATGGTTTAGCTGATTAGTTAGAGTTAGGTAATCAGTTGGACTTGACGATCTTGGAGGTCTCTTCCAACCTGGTTGATACTCCATGTGTGCGTGATTTTGAAGCCAGGTGGGTAGTGGGAGGTGGTAAGCAGAAGGCGGTCACAAATAATAACAGAAGTATTAACACAGGGGAGTGGTGGATTTCTATCTTTACATGTGAAGTTTGGAGTGGCCAAGTGACTTCCTTGCTTTGTTACTATTTTGTATGTGAGATGCAGCTTATGTCTTAGAAGGTGTGTTAGGCACACAGTCCCAGCTCCCTCAGCCTTTCCTCACAGCGCTGTGCTCAAGGCCTCTCATCAGCTTTGTTGCCCTTCTCTGGACACGTTCAAGTGTCTCCATGTCCTTCTTACACTGAGGGCCTAGAACAAGGCAAGCTTCAAGCCAGTAATATCTTGACAAAAACACATTACAATTTCCAGCTACCAGCACTTCTTAACATAAGAAGCAATTATATTGGCATTTCTCCTACAGTTTCTTACAGTGGCCTTCAAATTTGTCTTTCAATTGGAAATATCCCACTTCAAAGCACAGCAATACCTAAGGTTTTACAGAGTATTTCTCAACACATACCCAGTCTATCAATGTGAAAACAGTTGCAACGTTCACAAGTTGTTTGGTGCTGATTATCCCACAATAGACTCAGTGAAAAGGTTAATGGTGACACTCTTCATCCATTTCACTGTGAAGTCAAACAAGTTACCTTAAACTGATGCTGAAGGCTGTCTAATCCTAAAGGTTTGATATCGAAGCAGAAGAGGATGGATCATAGCCTATTTTATTGGGTTTACCGTGACAGTAGTAGAAAATAAAATCAAATAGAGATAACATTTTATGCAACTAAGCCATTTCTCTAGTGTTTGCCTGGCAGTGCAACCACCCAATTCTGTCCCATGGAAGTAAAGATACCTTTTGCATTTCACTGCTAATGAGAAATCTTGAAAATATGCAGTCCTTTACACTAACACCACTTTGGGTTTCATCACAGAGCAGAGCACAAACAGGATGTCCTTCAGATGTAACTAGGCTGAAAATCAACATCACAACTGAGCTGTAGTCTACAGACTGCCTCCAGTTTCATCCTGAAGTAAAACACTAAAAGGTATATGGTTCAAACATGACCTCAGTATCAACTGCTGGCAAATATTTTGTACACATTGCACACTAAATAGCATCAATTAGTATGGTAAAATTCTTATTTAAGCATAGGTAAGCAAGGATAAGAGCTCAAAATAGGGCATTTCATAGAATCAGAGAATGGTATGGGGTTTTAACAGACCTCTGGGATCAGAGTGGCTGGAGAACAGCCAGGCAGAAAGAGACCTGGGGGTACTGGTCCATGGTAGGCTGAACATGAGCTAGCAGTGTGGCCAGGTGGCCAAGAAGGCCAATGGCATCCTGGCCTGCATCAGGAATAGTGTGGCCAGCAGGAGCAGGCAAGTCATTCTGCCCCTGGACTCAGCACTGGTTAGGCCACACCTTGAGGACTGTGTCCAGTTCTGGGCCCTTCAGTTTAGGAAGGATGTTGACTTGCTGGAACGTGTCCAGAGAAGGGAAACGAAGTTGGTGAGGGGTTTGGAGCACAAGCCCTATGAGGAGAGACTGAGGGAGCTGGGGTTGCTTAGCCTGGAGGAGGCTCAGGGGTGACCTTATTGCTCTCTACAACTCCCTGAAGGGAGGTTGTAGCCAGGTGGGGTCTGGTCTCTTCTCCCAGGCAATTGGCACCAGAACAAGAGGACACAGTCTCAGGCTGCGCCTGGCAAAGTTTAGGCTGGATGTTAGGAAGAAGTTCTTCACAGAAAGAGTGATTTGTCATTGGAATGGACTGCCCAGGGAGGTGGTGGAGTCACCATCCCTGGGGGTGTTTAGGAAGAGACTGGATGGGGCACTGGGTGCCATGGTTTAGTTGATTAGATAGTGTTGGATGATAGGTTGGACTCGACAATCTCAAAGGTTTTTTCCAACCTGGTTAATTCTATTGTATTCTATTCTATTCTCCGGAGATCACCTAGTCCAACCCTCTTGCTAAAGCTTGTTCACCTGGGTCACGCTGCACAGGAATGTATGTAGAAGGGTTTTGAAAGTCTCCAAAGAAGGAGACTCCACAACCTCTCTGGGCAGCCTGTTGCAGTGCTGCATTGCCCTCACTGTAAAGAAGTTTTTCTTTATGTTTCTGCAGAGAAATAAGAAATGAAGTACCTAAAAATCACTTTAAAATAATGCAGTCCTCTAACAATTTTACATCTTATTTAAAAATAAATATCTAAAAGAACACTAAGGTACTGGACAGAGGCAAGTGTCACAAAGTCATTCTTCCAGCTCATCAGGGTGCTACTCATGTCCTTACAGTGGAATCCTGAAACAGATAAACCAGGTAACAAAAAAAGGGAAATTGAAATAGAAAGCTAAAGAATGAATGGACTACATATAGCAGAGAACTCATTGTATGGGTAACAAATTATTCCATTTTTCAAGTAGTAGTCCACAAGAATACTCTCACTATGTGCAAACCCAAATAGGAACTGACAACTGAGTTGAGCCATGCAGTTCATAGCCTTTTATCCAACAACAGAGAGCTTTTTCTCTCAAATACACCATAAATCAGAAGGCACCAGCAAACGTGTGCCATCCTGTAAACATGGACTTTCACCATCTGTGTTCTTGACATCATGAAAAGGAACATCTCTCAGAAGTTACACTGACATTACATTTTGATCTCAGAATGTGATTCATTCTTACTATAAACTCATAAAGTAAAACACTGCAGGGGTTGCAGTTTCACAGTATACCTTCCTTAAAGGATCAGGGGTTGCAGTTTCACAATATACCTTCCTGTAATGGATCAACAGTGCCAAGGCTGTCAAACCACCTGCAAGTATTCTCATCCAAAAACTAAAGTATTTGTTACAGGTGTCTAAAGATGACTGTAAGACTAAAGTGGAAGGGCATCCCCAGCACAAAATGTACGGTTTTCATCACTGCAGCATCAGTGAACTGTGAAGAGTGCATAGGTAAAAAGTATGCATTCTTAATGCAGTAAGAAAGAATTGCTACCTTAACAGAAGTTTTAGCACATTTAAAGGGAAAAAAAAGAACACCCTGCCCAAATATTAGTGAACATTATTTGAGGGTATGAGAAGGCAATGCATAATAAGGGACCAATATTTTTGTTGTGAGGGTTTTATGGCTATGTGGAAACAGAACATCTTTTTTCACCATTAACAGGCTCTTTTCCTCAAACAAATGATAACTAAGTCAAGAAATGCCAATTCCAAATTTAAATTAGTTACAAAAAATCACGGGCTGCATCAAGAGAAGTGTGGCCAGCAGGTTGAGGGAGGTGATTCTCCCCCTCTACTCAGCTCTGCTGAGACCCCACCTGGAGTACTGCGTCCAGTTCTGGAGCCCCTATTACAAGAAGGATATGCTGGACATGCTGGAATGCATCCAGAGAAGGGCCATGAGGATGAGCAGAGGGCCGGAGCACCTCTCCTATGAGGACAGACTGAAAGAGTTGGGGCTGTTCAGTCTGGAGAAGAGAGGGCTCCAAGGTGACCTTATTGTGGCCTTCCAGTATCTGAAGGGGGCCTACAAGAAGGCTGGGGAGGGACTTGTCAGGATCTCAGGTAGTGATAGGACTAGGGGGGAATGGAATGAAGCTGGAGGTGGGGAGACTCAGGCTGGATGTGAGGAGGAAGTTCTTCACCGTGAGAGTGGTGAAGCCCTGGAATGGGTTGTGCAGGGAGGTGGTTGAGGCCTCATCCCTGGAGGTGTTTCAGAGCAGGCTGGATGAGGCTCTGGCCAGCCTGATCTAGTGTGGGGTGTCCCTGCCCATGGCAGAGAGGTTGGAACTAGATGATGCTTGTGGTCCCTTCCAACCCTGACTGATACTATGAGACTATGAATGTCTTTGTACTTAAAATATGGGTATGTGTACATACAAACAACTGAACTCATGACTTTGACCCTTACTACCACTGATAAATGACACATCCTGCTACTCTATTTCTCCAGCTTGAATTTCCACCACTGATTCAGGACAGAACAGAAGTGAGTGTATTCTAAATGACAGAGGGACAGAAACTCTTCATTATCTCCTAGCTGCACACAGGTAGCCTTCTGTCATCTTGAGATGACACTGCACTAATGTACAGAGCAGACAATCCCTGGTACTGGTTCTGATGGCAGAATAGAATAGAATAGAATAGAATAGAATAGAATAGAATAGAATAGAATAGAATAGAATAGAATAGAATAGAATAGAATGGAATGGAATGGAATGGAATGGAATGGAATAGAATTAACCGGGTTGGAAAAGACCTTCGAGATCATCAAGTCCAACCTATCATCCAACACTATCTAATCAAGTAAACCATGGCATCAAGCACCCCATCAAGTCTCCTACTAAACACCTCCAATGATGGTGACTCCACCACCTCCCTGGGCAGCCCACTCCAATGGCCAATCTCTCTTTCTATAAAGAACTTCTTCCTAACATCCAGCCAAGGGAACACCATCATCATCTGTAATGAACAGATGCCTGGAAGAGTCAAGAAAACAAGATCCTTAAGGCTTCCAACCTTCATGCTCCATACAGTAACATTTCATCACACATCCTAACCATAGGGCAGCAGCAAGTCTTGCAATTATGTTCAACAAAGATGGACCAGCAAGGCCAGGCTGCAGATTTCAGGAATTGTGGTATTCCTTTTGAAGGCTTCAGAGATCACCTGTCTTATGAAAGACACCAAACTTGCCAAAGGGGGCTACAGCACAACTGTCAAAGTAAGTTTACAGTCTTTACGCTGAAATTCACAGATAGGCATGTTCTGCTGTGAAGGTGATTTGTTTTATCCAAATCAGTTTTAATGACAACCTGGTCAGAATGGAACACGGAGACAGCTTTTATTGCTCCAAGTTTAATTCAGAAGATATTTTCCTAAAAAGGAATCATCCTCGAGTGGGAGAGGCTGTTTTTCCCCAATTCTTCTATTTTTAGCAGACCTAACAGATGTCAGAAAAGCTATTTTCATTAAAAGGTACATATGGAGCCGAGACCACTAGACTGAAATGCTTTCCTCACGGGAAACTATGTCAAGAGCTTAATATAGGTAAAAATCCCCTGTAAAACCTCTACATCAGAAGTCAAGGGCAGAAATCTCTGAAGAATTTAAAATACAGTAATATAGTATCAAAGCAAATGGAGAAAAAATTCTAAACAGTTAAACAGGTCCAGTTGCATTCCAGATAGGAAATCTGATCTGCTTAGCTTTAAAATAAGTGTCTCATCTTCTATCTGGCTACTACTAGGCATCAACATCCTAACAAAAAGTGGTCTACAATATTAATTTGAGGCTCTCAACATGTAGACCATGAAGATACAGAAAGATAGCTGAGGTCTAGATGGGATGTCTGAAAACTGACAGCAGGCTTAGTACTCTCCAGTCTGAACAACAATAACTCAAATATCAAAGTGGAAGTTGATGCTATGAAACTAAGCAACATACATTGGTGATGGATCATAATAGCAACTATGATGTCTTTGATGTGACAGACATGTCCAAAAAGCACAGCTTTTTAACACATCTGGGGGTGTTACTAGTAATCTGGGGGTACTGGTTGACAGCCAACATGAGCCAGGTGTGCCCAGGTGGCCCAGAAGGCCAATGGCATCCTGGCCTGGATCAGGAATAGTGTGGCCAGCAGCAGCAGGGAAGTCATTGTGCCCCTAGACTCAGCACTGGTCAGGCTTGTTGCTGTCTACAACTACCCGAAGGATGGTTGTAGCCAGATGGGGGTTGGTCTCTTCTCCCAGTCAACCAGCACTAGAACAAGAGGACACAATCTCAAGCTGCGACACGGGAGGTTTTGGCTGGATGTTAGGAACAAATTCTTCACAGAAAAATTGATTTGCCATTGGAATGGGCTGCCCAGGGAGGTGGTGGAGTCATCATCCCTGGAGATGTTTAAAAAGAGACTGGGTGAAGCACTTAGAATCATGGTTTAGTTGATTAGATGGTGTTGGGTGATAGGTTGGACTCAATGATCTCCACGGTCTTCTCCAACCTGGCTAATTCTGTTTCCTGTATTCTCTACTGGCTCATCAAGGTGTCCAAGTTAATTTGTTAAGCAGGAAGCTACATGACTATGATGATGATAGTATGGTAAAGCAAAACCATTCTGCTCTATGTCTCCAATAGTCCTGTCACCAGACTGTGTAATGACTGTGGAAGTTTTATCCATATGGTTATTTAATACATTTGGAATCACAGTTAATCTGTGTCAAAACCAGTCTGACGTGAAGTGTCACACAACCAAATGTTGTGGAAGACAGCTTGCATATCTTAGAGAAAGTTCCCCAGTTTTACAAAAGAATCAGAAGGAAAGTAAATCCTAAAGCACTTGGGTTCCACAGGAGCTCCATTGAGCTCTGAACTCAGGAGCTGGAACACATGGAATACCTGCATAGTAATTTCAAGCTTTAGGGAGCTAAGAGGTTATTGACTTCCCTCAAGGTTCCCACACTGCACGGAATTACAGAATGGTAGTGGTTGGAAGGGACCTCTGGAAATCATCAAATTCAACTCCTTCACTAGAGCAGGCTGCACAGCACAGCATCCAGGTGGACACTGACTGAGTCTAGAGACAAAGATTCCACTACCTCTCTGGGCATTCTGTTTCAGTGCTCAACCACATTCAAAGCAAAGACGTTCCTCCCCACGTTTAGATGGAACTTCCTATGTTCTAATTTGTGCCCAGCTCTTTTTATCCTGTCACTAGGCACCAGTGAAAAAAGACTGGCCCCATCCTCCTGACACCCACCCTGTAAGTGTTTGTAAGCATTGGTAATATTCCCCCTCAGTTGTTTTTTTTGTAAAGGGTAAAAAGCTCCAAGTCCCTCAGACATAGTTTGTAAGAGTGAAGTTCTAGTCCCCAATCATGTTTGTAGGCCTTTTCTGTACCCTCTTCAACCCTGTTCTTCTTGAAGCAGGGAGCCCAGCACTGGAGACAGTACTCCAAATGAAGTCTCCAGCTCTCCAGATGAGTACTCCAGGTTTGGATGCCTTGTTCAATTTTAGTGGATACATTCCAAGAAACCCTTGGAATTGCCAAGAATCAAAATGGCAGGATCATGTACTGATCATGGTCCTTACTAAAAAAAAGTGTTTTTCTTAAACTGTTCAAACCACAACATGAGCATCGGAGCATTGCTTAACATTTCTAGTGAAACAAAAGCAACAAATCAGATTCCAGACAAGTTCTTGAGACTTTTAGAGGAATCTTCGAAGTGAATGGCTGGAGGCAAAAGATGAGAACTCTTCAGACAAACAGCTATACTGATCTAAATTTGTAGGGATATCTCATAAGAAAAAAAATTTAAAAGATAGCCCATGTGTGTGCTAGAAGGAAAAAACCCAATCTCTTCCAGCCATCTGAATTTGCCATCAGACAACACACGTTTTTTAACTCATTCTTTAGATTAGCTACCCAAAATAGCTTTATCGGAACTGAACAGGGATAAGAGTGAGATCTGCTGGTATGGAATCTTATACAGGAACATTCCTTTATGATTCAGCACCACAGTCTTTCAGTGGTACAGCAGAAGTAACATAATCCAATCCAATGCAATTGCAAACACTCCAATCAGGAAGGAGGCATCCTCATCTTCTCTGGGCAACCTCTTCCAGGGCTTCACCACCCTCATTGAGAAAAACACCTTCCTTATTTCTACCTAACCTAAACCTACCCTCTCTTCCAGTTCCAAGCAATTACCCATTGTCTATCACAGATTCACAGATCGCATCATGTTGGAAGGGATCCTCAAAAGTCATCTTGTTCAACCCCCCTGAAGTCAGTAGGGACACCTCCAACTAGATCAGATTCTCCAGCATCACATGAAGTCTAATCTTGAATGTCTCTAGGGAGGGGCCTCAACCACATCCCTAGGCAATCCTTTCCAGCATTTAGCACTCATTGTAAAGAACTTCCTCCTTATGTCCAACCTACATCTACCCTGCTCCAGTCCAAAGTACTGCCCCATGTCCTCTCACTATAAGCCCTTCTAAAGGCCCATGTAAAAAGATACCTGCTGCTAGAAGATCTCCACAGAACCTTTACTCCTCTAGTCTCAACAACCCCCATTTTCTCAGCCTGTCTTCAGAAGAGACAAACCTGTTTACAGATAACAGCACATAGCATAGTCCAGCACAAAAAGTGCAGTCAGGTAAATATAAGTTTTGTAGCTAACATACAATCAAACACAAAACAACACAAATTCAAAGACACTTCTCCAATGTTTTGTCACCCTTTTTGCATAGTAGAAAGACATTTAATTACTATATTCAAAAACTCAGTTTCTTTACCTAATAAATTTGAGCAAATGAAGTTGGCATAAGTAAATTATCCAATCCAAAATATCTTATTTAATACAACAATAGCCGGGTGCTGCACTTTGGCCACAGCAACCCCATGCAGAGCTACAGGCTGGGGTCAGAGTGGCTGAGAGCTCCCAAACAGAGAGGGACCTGGGGGTGCTGATTGACACCCACCTAAACATGAGCCAGCAGTGTGCCCAGGCGGCCAAGAAGGCCAATGGTATCCTGGCCTGCATTAGGTATAGTGTGGCCAGCAGGAGCAGGGAAGTCATTGTGCCCCTGTACTCTGCATTGGTTAGGCTGCACCTTGAGTCCTGTGTCCAGTTCTGGGCCCCTCAGTTTAAGAAGGACATCGAGAAACTTGAACGTGTCCAGAGAAGGGCAACAAGGCTGGTGAGAGGCCTTGAGCACAAGCCCTATGAGGAGAGGCTGAGGGAGCTGGGATTGTTTAGCCTGGAGAAGAGAAGGATCAGAGGTGACCTCATTGCCCTCTACAACTACCTGAAAGGTGGTTGTAGACAGGAGGGAGTTGGTCTCTTCTCCCAGGCAACCAGCACCAGAACAAGGGGACACAGTCTCAAGCTGTGCCAGGGGAGGTTTGGACTCAAAGTGAGGAGAAAATTCTTCACTGAGCGAGTCGTTCATCATTGGAATGTGCTGCCCAGGGAGGTGGTGGAGTCACTGTCCCTGGAGGTGTTCATGAGGAGATTGGACGTGGCGCTTGGTGCCATGGTCTAGTCATGAGGTCTGTGGAGACAGGTTGGACTCGATGATCCTTGGGCTCTCTTCCAACCTTAGTTATACTGTGATACTGTAACTACACCCAAAATTGAAGGGGGGGGGAACAAAGCCAAAAAACCGACCTGTACAGCAGTATTTTTTTTTTTCTCAGTAGAAAAGACCTACCTGGAAAATCACCATTGCTAAGCATTTTATGTTCTAAAGCAACATATACATTCAAGATCAGACATGGTGTGTCCCTGGGCAACCTAATGTAGTTGGAAGTGTCCCTGCTCTCTGCAGAGGGGTTAGACAAGATGACCTTCGAGGGTCCCTTCAAGCCAATGCAATCCGTGAATCTGCGAATGTAATTTACACTGCACATTGGAGAAAACAAAAAACCCCACACAACTGTAGCAACAAAAAAAGAACAAATAAACAAACACCCACAAAAAAAAGCTTTCTGCCAACAATAACCTTCCAAGATGATCAACTAGCAGAAGCCATGCTCACCTGAGATGGGTCTCATATTGCAAGTGTACTGTCATATGACTGCTCATTTCTAAACACTATGATAATGTTCATCACTAACAAGATTCATACAATGTATCACTCAGTATCAGTCATAATCAATGAAATTTCCAAGAAGGCATTTGTGAGAGACTAAATCTTGTCTCTCTTGATGTGACTGAACAAAGATAAAATCACCTTTGCTGCTTGCCCAGACAATAGCTGATGTGTATTGGGCAGACACCACTGGATAATTCCTTTCCCCTTCTCTCTCCCTATTCTCCCTCTCACTCTCTATTTTCTCTCTCTCCCCTTCTGATCCATCCACTTTATTTGTGTAATAAATAGTCTAGCTGTTGATATTTTGGCCTCATTTGTGCCTCTAATTTCATGACACAGGAATATTCAAAAGAACTGAGTCTCTTTCCCTCTCCGGACCGAGACATTAATAGCATTAAATTTAAATTATTTTAGAAGCAAGTTTTACTGTGCTGGGTAAATACAAGTACAAATCAAGAACTATAGTAAAACAAAATGCAATTGAATGCTTACATGTCAGCAAGCACAAGCACACTTCATCAACAATCTGAGCAACAAAATGCAGGCATTCAGAACAGCATCAACTTAGCAATTATGCTAAGTTAAAATGCTTAGTAAGACGAGTGGATGTCATATAGTTTTCCTGAACTATAGTTCATGGATGCACAGAAGTGAAAAGAAAAACAAACCCCTAAATCCATTGTTATAGGTGATAATATCTGTGTTCTGAAACATCAGCCTGAAGTAAGTGAAAGAAAGAATATACAAGAAAATGAAGTAGTTTATCTAAGGAAAACCTAAAGTCTGGAAGGGGAGATAAGGGTAATAAAGGATTTATTTTATACTTACTGCTGAATGAAAAGAAAACATAAAAGTGAAAAATAACTTTAAAAGTGAAGGATAATTACAAAACCCACAAAAGCAACCCATAGAGTTGGGTTACCAAAACCCAAAAAAGCACCACAGGCAACATTTATGAAGGGAGGTTGAACTGTTCAGAGTCATGCCTCAATGTCTTTAAGCCAGTAACAGAAGTTAATTAACTTCAGATGGAGTAAAATACACAATACTGTAACAGTCACAGCATGCCAGTATCTCAGTGTGTAGCTGTTTCTTTCAGCAAACCAAATCTTGACTTTGAATTGAAAGCCAGAAGGATAAAAGAAAGTTTCCCTTATTTTTTTTTTCATTTTCTTACCAGTAGTAATTTCCAGTTTATTCACCACACAGTCTCTTCCAACAGCTTAGTTCTTCCATTAATCACAAATTTAAAGCAAATTAACATGAAATCTCCAAATTCTCTGACATGCCATAACTACAAAACACTACCCGTGTGAAAGACAAACCTCAAACTCTTGTATTGGACAGGTTTGATTCTCCATATTTGAAAAGAACAGCAAAAAAGCAAGGCATAAAACAGCAATTTTAAAACATCAACTCAACAACAACAAAAAAACAACCCTAAACAAAAAAAAAACACTAAACAACTATATTGAGAGGCTCGGAGCAACCTGATCTAATGTGAGGTGTCCCTATCCATGGCAGCGGGGTGGAACTAGATCTTTGAGGTCTCTTCCTTCCTATATTATCATAGAATCAACCAGGCTGGAAGAGATCTCAAGATCATCAAGTCAACCGATCACCCACCCCTAACTAATCAACTAACCCATGGCACTAAGCACCTTATCCAGTCTTTTCTTAAACACCTCCAGGGACACTGACCCCACCACCTCCCTGGGCAAGCCTAACAATTCTATGATTCATATTTGTGCCAACAGCAGTTGCTAAAGAGCAGAAGTTCTTAGCTCACTCCCTAGCCAGAATAGAACAAAATATACAAGAAAGCCTAAAGAATACTGAAGAACTTGATAAAAAAGGAAATGCATAGGTTACCATATTCAAAGAGTGAAAAAGTGATTTATTTAAAACTTCCTCTCCTCCAAGAGAAATGAAGAATGTTTAATGTTAAAAACTGATTGTAGCTTGTTCTCTGAAGTCAACTCTACTAGATGCATAGAAGATGTGACACAAGAATAACTATCTCTAACAATGGGGTTCAGTTTTGTTTGTGGGTTTTTCACAGAAAAATAGGAAAAGCTCACACTTGCACTCTTTAGTGTGACTCTGTTTCTAACTTCAAAGAAGAAACTTCATCAGCTTTTGAGATGCAAGAACCCGTATTGTTTAATGAAAAAAAATTCAGAGTCATCTCAGTGCCTCAATTTTTTAAGACAAATTTATCAAATCTGTTGGGTCACATCCAGGAAAACTTGACCATCAGCCTGACAGTTCCATCTAAGTGAACAGATATGTCCTAAAGAAATAGCTAACAGTTTAAAATGTCTACCAATAATGTTCCATCTTGTCAATCAATACGAGTCAATCAATATCTTAAGGAAAGGTCCAAATGTATTTATATTTGAGTATTACCAGATTAAAGAAAAAAAAAACACAGTAAAAAGAGTAGAATAAAATGAATTATTGCTTAAGAGTTAAGAAAATTGTGAATTAGCTTGGAGAGATGCTTCAAAACATAGCCTCACAAAATAACATATAGGTAGTGCTGCAGGGGCAGTAATTACAGGATTAATGTCACTGAACTAAGGAACACAAATGTGTGTAAGAGGGTGATCAGACACTTTATTACTCATAACAATACCTTCAGCAGAAGAGAGTTAGACCATAGAATACTGCTGTTTTAAACCAAAATTTCCACCTGGGGAACCGATTCAAACATAGCAGAATCAGTATCACAGCCTCATGCCAATTCTCACATCCAAAAAGTGGTCAAGGTACATTTATCTACTCACCTGTTTCTTTCTAAAGCTCTGTAATATAAAGTAGCTTGAAAAGAAACCTAAAAGTTACTATTGTGAAATCTACCTTTGAGAAACTACTGCTATTTTCTTAATTGAATAAACAAACATTAGAATGAAACAAGTGAGAAGGAAAGAATTTCTGACTTTAGACCTTTTGTGTTCCTTGGAAGCAACAGAGGAGCTGAAAGCATTCGTTTCACATCCCATAAAACACCAAAATGTGTTTTGATTGGATTTTTGTTGTTGAGGGAGGACACTTCATTTAAAGGATCTCAGAGACTTTTTTGGTGACCTTTTGAGATAAATGGTTATAATCAAATAAAGTTGAGATAGGGGTGAATTATAAACAAATTCCTTCAATGTTTGATAAAACCTCAACAAGAAATAAAAAGGAAAAGGTTTCATTAACTTTTGCAACTGAGAAATCCAGAGCAAGAGAAATTGATAATTTGGTTTCAGTAACTGTATAAGAAAGTCTTGGGGAATAAATAAAAGCAGTGATGGGGGTTTTTTTGTGCTTCCAGAGTGTAGTTAGAAGACTCCTAAGAACCAGGAAACCAGCATTACAATATATGTACAGCAACTATTACTCTTGTTAAAGATGGTTTGAAAATGAACAGCAGCAACAGTTTTCAGCAAAAGCATCACCAGTTTTGTTTTATAACAGCCTGTACTCAAAGAAGACTGGCTGTGCCACATCTGCAACTGGCAGCAACTCAATGTAATTGTGTTTCCTATTCACATCAGCATTCCCCAGCTGATTCAGAACAGTGATTGCTGCTCTCATATCCCATACCTGTGCTCCATCTGTTCCAATATTTAAGTACAGATATTTGATATCCATACAGATAACTACCAACTATTACCAAGACATGACACTCGCTTTCCTAAAGCCCACAGACACAACTAAAAGAAGTATTTTCTCCCAGGGAAATTCTCCCAGAAAAAGCTAACAACCTTATTAGCTTGAAACACTGGGAGGGGACAAGAAAAATCATAGACTTATTTAGATATATGCACTGACAGAAAGAAAATAGCTTTATTTTGTGTTTGTCTGGATGAAATCATTAACAATTATGATTTATGCACTGTACAGAAATTATATCCAAAATATTTTTCCACAGAAAACAATCAACTGCCTGCACTGAACTAGCAATATTTTCCAGTCTTTGTTAATTCAACCTGGGAGATACTAGAAACATATGCTGGGATCAGAATGGCTGGAGAGCAGCCAGACAGAAAGGGACATAGGGGTATTGATTGACAGCCAGCTGAACATGAGCAGCAGTGTGCCCAGGTGGCCAAGAAGGCCAAGGGCATCCTGGCCTGCATCAGAAATAGTGTGGCCAGCAGGAGCAGGGAAGTCATTGTGCCCCTGCACTCAGCACTGGTTAGGACGCACTTTGCGTACTGTGTCCGGTTCTGGGCCCCTCAATTTAAGGACATTGAGACTCTTGAACGTGTCCAGTGAAGAGCAACAAGGCCTCGAGAACAAGCCCTACGAGGAAAGGCTAAGGGAGCAGGGATTGTCTAGCCTGGAGAAGAGAAGGCTCAGGGGAGACCTTATTGTTCTCTGCAACTACCTGAAGGGAGGTTGTAGACAGATGGGGATTAGTCTCTTCTCCCAGGCAACCAGCACTGGATCAAGAGGACACAGACTCAAACTGCACCAGCGGAAGTTTAGGCTTGACGTGAGGAGAAAGTTCTTCACAGAGAGAGTTGTTAGCCATCAAAATGTGCTGCCCAGGGAGATGGTGGAGTCACCCTCCCTGGAGGTGTTCAAAAAGGAACTGGACATGGCACTTGAAGCCATGGTTTAGTAGTCATAAGGTGTTGGGTGAGAGGTTGGACTTGATGATCTTTGAGGTCTCTTCCAACCTTATTTATTCTAAGATTCTAAGATACCACAGAATCATAGAATCAATAAGGTTGGAAAAGACCTCAGGGATCATCAGGTCCAACCTGTCACCCAAGACCTCAATATCCTCCTGCTAGGAATGGAAAAATTGACTACAAGCAGTATTGACAGAACATATATGGGAGTAAGGAGGCAGAATAATAATTACAGGATTTTCTTCTCATTTACGTGGAGAATAGTACAAGAAAAATCAGTGTAGGAATCTTCACTAAAAAGGTTAAGATTTATTAATCAGAAGTAAAGCCAAACTATTTTAGCTATGGAAATTCAAAAATAGCTCTGTACCTCCCAGTGAAACTTTGCCACAGAAAATACAACAGAATTTTTTGCCCTTTTTGCCCCTCCCCACCCCCAACCTAAATGACTTCAAAAGTAAAAGAATCACAAATCATTACAACAGTAATGCTCAAACAAGCAGGCTTTCCATATTCATAGATATATCCACTCAATGTCCAATTAAAAGGCAACATTTGTTCTCTTCTCCCAGCCTGGAACCTGGTATTTTTCTGCAATATTATATTAAAGCTGTATTTCAGGAAAGGACAAGAAAAGAAGCAATAACAAAGCAGAACTCACCACAACTCCAAACTGCTCTGGCTCAGACAAGTTATTATACTCATTCTTGAACTTGGACAATGCATTCAATTGTTCTTGTTCAGGAAGATGCTTTATTAAATTCTATCAAGAAAAATAAAATAGGCTTTAAAATGTCAGATTCTATGTTGCTTGTATTACCATAGCAAAATGGTATTGCACAATGCATAATTACCGTACATTCTGAAAACAACACTCCTGCCTTAAGACACTAGAATGTAAAGAGGAAACACACAAATTAATGTAACGGAGTGTGATGGGTTACACCCATCCTGAAAGCAGGGGGGGAGGGCTTGTGAGAGCTTTTCCTTCCATGGGGGGTTTTCACTGCAGCCATTAGTTCTTGTTTGGCTCCTGCCTTGCCTGGATGAGGACTGCTGCTGGCTTCCTGCTTCTCTGCCACATGGTCAGACCTGTTCCTCCTCCTCCCTGCTACATCCACGCCTCTCCAAAGGACTCCAAAAGACTGGTTTTGTATACTTATTTTCCCCATCCATCCTTGTTCCTTACCCTCGTGAACCCTTCCTGTCATATATATATATTGTTTAAAGAAAATTTTTGCCTCTCTGCTTCCAAACTAACTCCAAATTATTTCTTGGTAGATTTTAGCCTGGAGAAGAGGAGACTCAGGGGTGACCTTATTGCTGTCTACAACTACCTGAAGGGGGGTTGTAGACAGGCAGAGGTTGGTCTCTTCTCCCAGGCAACCAGTACCAGAACAAGAGGACACAGTCTCAGGCTGCACCAGGAGAGGTTTAGGCTGGATGTTAGGAGGAAGTTTTACACAGAGAGAGTGATTGCCCATTGGAATGGGCTGCCTGAGGAGGTGGTGGGGTCACCATCATTGGGAGGTATTCAGGAGGAGATTTGACAGGGTGCTTGGTTGCATGGTTTAGTTGGTTGGGTGGTGTTGGATGATAGGTTAGACACGATGATCTTGAAGGTGTCATTCAACCTGGTCTATTCTATTCTATTCTATTCTATTCTATTCTATTCTATTCTATTCTATTCTATTCGCTCCTTCCCTTTTCCTTTTTTCCTCTCAGTCGGGAAAGAGGAGGTGTAGGGAGCAGGGAAGGGATTCTCAGCCTTGGCCTCCATCTGAGCTCTTAAATCCCAGTTAAGGCTCAAACCACCACACAGAGAGTGTAAAAAGCAAATGATTCAATACCACTATTCTACCTTATTTTGCTGATTCTATAAACATTTCCATACTCTTATTTTAATTATCATTTTTAAAGACACTAATAGACTTTTTGACAACACTATGCAGACAGAACACTAAGAAGCAAATAAAACAAGAACTTCAGGTGTAATCTATCTAAAGGATGACAGGGATTATTAGTGTTAAATAAAAATTTTGAAATAGGTAACTTATTTTCTAGTATTTCAAAACAAAAGCTTAATCCAATTACAAACTACATAGCCTGACAACTTGGCAGAAGTAGGAATTCAGAGGTGGAACTCAGTTTCAGCTGAATTCAGAAATCCATATGGAGAACTTAGACACTGACGCAAGTGAGTGTCTTGCAAACAAAGGAAAGGCAATCCAAACACATTAATGTATGTGATCATCTTGAGAATCCTCAAACTCTTTGGGGCTTCCTGAACACTTCAAGGGGTATATTTATGTGTAGACAAACTTAAGCACCTGAATTCCACTAATTACAATCAGCTAGGCTGGCTAGAAATGGCTGTTCTGAGGCTCTGGAATTTGTGTCATTGCTTTACAAGAATGAACAAATGATCACAGTACCACAGTATCGCAATTATCACCAAGGTTGGAAGAGACCTCAAAGATCATTGAGTCCAACCTGTCACCACAGACCTCATGACTAGACCATGGCACCAAGACGCTTAAAATAATAATGTGAACTTGAATTTTATGGAGTTTGATTTGCACATGGTCAAGACTTGACTTTCACTGAAAATTTTTTACAGTAGTCATATTTTCCAAAGGTAATAATGGTATGGATAAATATTTTTGTTGTTAGAAAGATTACATTTATTACAGATGAAGATTACATTTACAACAGATGACGATGTCCTAATTAAATCAGTAACATATAGGGAAAAAAAAGAAAGGTAGAGAGCATAAAAAGACACACTTTAAAGTATAAATTAATAATGCACTTATTTCTTGATATACACCCATATAACCACTTCTAAATGTATGTAATCCCTTAATCTTTACTGAGATGCAAATATAATTGTCCGATGCTAAAATAAGTTTCACAGGGGAAAAAAACTTACAACAAATATTTCCCAAGAAAGTCAAGCACTATATGAATGCTTTCAATATTGAGCATGAGAAAAACAAACTACAAACAATATCTGAGGGAGCAGCTGATATCAGAGCAGCTGTACAGTGTTCAGATAAATTTGAGCTGCTAGAGATGGAACACATTTTCAATATCAGAGAATAAGCAGCAGAAATAATTTTGACTAAGTCTAAGAGAGAAAGGCCAAGTCAGGGATCACGCAAGAGCAAGAAAGAGCAGTCAGAAGCTCAAGAAAGTATGAGAGAAGAAGCAGAGACATATTTTACTACCTAACCATAAAAGGAGTAGGATTAAGTACAAGTTTCCAACTTCAGAAACTGCAACATTAGGATACACACTGAACAATATTGAAAGGGTCCTTCAAGAAAGTTAGGACGGGAGTTTTTACAAAGGCTTGTAGTGACAGGATGAGAGGGAATGGATTGAAGCTTGAGGAGAGCAGATTTAGACTAGACTTTAGGAATAAATTTGTTACAGTGAGAATGGTGAGACACAGGAAGAGGAGGCTGTAAATGACTCCTCCCTGGCGGTGAAGTACTATATCATCTAAGGTATTTTACAAATAAAAGTAGTCATACACTTGCAAACTTCTGTATGGTTTTGCTCTTCTCAAAACCACTGAATGCACAGAACTACATTTTCAAAGCACTGCCATAACCCGTACTTGTGAAGGTAGAAACCGAGACACATAGGTGAACAGTTACATCTGTTTAGTAACCTAAGCATACATGAAGGTGGATACCAAACTATTAAGGCACATGATTCTACCACTTCCAAAGGGATATGGATGTCTTAAGTGCCTTTTGAGTTTGAATTCAGCTGGTCCCTTTTCAAAGTTATTATTGGGATGTTTTACTCAGAAACAAGAAACTTTGAGGAAATCACTTGATATAAATTATTAAATCCATATTTGCAAAATAAATTTTGAGCTTAAGTTCTACTGAATTTTCCATTTGATTTAGGCCTGCAAGTGTTTAATCACTTTGCAATCTTGAATCATTTATATGCTTAAAAATACCCCAATATGTCATCCTCCAACAGTATATCATGTTCTACATATGACTGATATGACTGTCTTCCTACAGAATATTGCAAGCATTAACATTGCTGACTTTGACTAAGTCACAGCAGGTCCTAACACAATGTTTGCCTCTTCAACTCCTCTTAAATCAAATTGTTTCAACCCTTAAAAAGACTCAAGTGCTGTCAAAAATACTTTAGATCCAATTCTGATGTCAAGAACTATATTGAGAAGTGACTGGATACACTGACTTTCAACATACTCTACTGTTAATACTGATTAAAAGAGCTACATGGTTACAGAATCATAGAATTGTCAGGGTTGGAAGGGACCTCGAGGATCATCTAGTTTCAACCCCTGTGCCATGGGCAGGGGCACTTTCCACTAGATCAGGTTGCCCAGAGCCACATCCAGCCTGGCCTTAAAAACATCCAGGGATGCGGCTTTGTGTTAGTTTCAGGCTGTGCCTAGGAAAAATTTCCACACATCTTGAACAGAAAGCAGTAGAATGTAAACAAATCACAATTGGATGTGAAAAGGAAAATAATAAGTGCTAAATAATCCCAATGGACAGATCTCTACCATAAAGCTAGCTGTGGATACTAACTTTCTCACTTTTTGCTTCCTGCACTCTATCAGATACAAGCTCTGGGTTTGCTGACCTTGGCTGCGTTGCTTTGTTGTGGCTGAGTATTAACAAACAACTCTGCTCTTCTCTCTCCTTTACCATGTACAGGGGGGAAGGGAGAAGGGAGAGGGAAGCTATTAGTAGCCCCCTGGTTTGTCCAGGAGGATTCTTCTGCTATTTAAAAATTGTACATAAATGCAAATATTCCATATTTTGTACATATTCATTGCATTTCATGTCTAGATTGTAGTTTTGCTTGTAAATACAGCTTCGTTCGCTTCCACTGAGCTGGTATGGCTATTTTATGTTGGGGGGTGATTTCAACCCACCACAGGCTTCCACTACCTCTTCGGGCAACCTGTTCCAGTTTCTCACCAGCATCATGGTGAAGAACTTCTTTCTAACATCGAACCTCAATCTACCCTCCTCTAGCTTGGATGCATTCCCTCTATCCCTATCACTACCCAACATCCTAAAAAGTCCCTTAGCAGCTTTCTTTTAAGCCCTGCTCAGATACTGGAAGGCCACAATAAGGTCTCCTCAGAGCCTTCTCTTCTCCATATTGAACAACCCCAACTCTCTCAGCTTGTTATCAGTGCCAAAAAAGTATCTCCTATAACTGTTAATCATGTCTCTTGCATAGAGAATAAAGAGGGGCTAGGCTGTGTTAGCATTTTTAACAGCATTTTATCAGAAATGTAGGGTTTCTTACCCAGAGTATATGGCATTGAAATGAAAATAACAGTCCACAGATGAAAAAAAAAATGCTCAATGAAAGTAAAATTTTTCTTCTTACCTTACTGCAAGTGATGGAATACTTACCACATGCTCACAAAACAGTATGCCATTAATTAACTACCCATTAATGGTTTGATAATATTTTCCCCCAGATTCTAGCTGCAAAAAACTGTTTCATCATCTTTGAATAATACAGATAGAAATTATTAAGATGTCAGTTTTTCATAATTTCTCTATATATTATTTATTCAGTACATACAAGCTGCTTTGGGACATTGTTGAGGACCTAATTTTGTTAAATAGCTACAGAAAGCCAATCAGATCCTGGGCTGCATCAAGAGAAGTGTGGCCAGCAGGTCAAGGGAGGTGATTCTCCCCCTCTACTCAGCTCTGCTGAGACCCCACCTGGAGTACTGCATCTAGTTCTGGAGCTCCTGCTACAGGAAGGATCTCAACATACTGGAACATGTCCAAGGATGATCAGAGGGCTGGAGCACCTCTCCTGTGAGAACAGACTGAGGGACTTGGGGCTGTTCAGTCTGGAGAAGAGAAGGCTCCGCAATGACCTTATTGTGGCCTTCCAGTATCTGAAGGGGGCCTACAAGAAGGCTGGGGAGGGACTTCTCAGGATGTCAGGTAGTGATAGGACTAGGGGGAATGGAATGAAGCTGGACGTGGGGAGATTCAGGCTGGATGTGGGGAGATTCAGGCTGGATGTGAGGAGGAAGTTCTTCCCCATGACAGTGGTGAAGCCCTGGAATGGGTTGTCCAGGTAGGTGGTTGAGGCCCCATCCCTGGAGGTGTTTAAGACCAGGCTGGATGAGGCTCTGGCCAGCCTGATCTAGTGTGAGGTGTCCCTGCCCCTGGCAGGGGGGTTGGAACTAGATGATCATTGTGGTCCCTTCCAACCCTGACTGATTCTATGATTCTATTTATCCATCTAGTATTTAAGCAGAGCAGCATACTTATACAGATGAAACAGAGAAACAAATACAAGAAAAAAATAGTAACTAGGAAAGAAACAGACTATCATATGCTGTTTGAGTATGTACCAAAGAAAATATACACCCTCTGGGTGTAGACAATATGAATGCAGAAAACAGAGAACATAAATTCAGCTACTTCAACTAAAAAAAAACTAAATTCAAAAATAATTCCTGAAGTGATTTGATAGCCAAAAGTTTATGTTAAGAGGCTTTTTAGCCCAGGTCTCTCTTTAATGAGAAGCTTTCCCTGAAATACTTGGATGTAAGGTGTGATTTTCCTTACCTGAATCATGGATTCTGACAACTGTGTTTCATCTACTTCCAATATCATCGTTCTTATTTCCTCATAAGGCACTCGGAAAGACCCAAGGAAAATTGCTAAAAGAAAGATTCCACAAATAATTAAGAAAGCAAGGCAACCATCTTTTTTTCTACTTACAAAATACCAAACAATCCACAGTTCAACAAGCACTGCGAAGTGTTATAGATAAGAAATAACAATTTTAAATGTCACTATAATGACAGTTTTCCTACAATTCCAGTCTTCTCCATTCACTGGCACACTATTCATTATCCCAGAAAACCTCTATAAGCAGCCATTGACAAGCCTACTCTGCAGGTGTATCACTGCTCTCACAGTATTTTGTGCTGAGGTAACAATTACACTTTTTTCTTCAATGGTCTTGTCAGAGCTTTCTCTTAAAACAGCCTCATGAGAAACCAAAACCATACAAACAGTTAAAAAAGAAACGCTCCTTTAAAAACTGTTTATTCATTCACCATAATCCAGTCATTTACTATTTTATGTCTGCTAGCAGTTAGAAATCTGCTCCTTATGGCACTCCTCTCCATCAAAACTTTATTATTGCAAAATGCCAAGTACTGCCTTCTTTGCAGAAAGTACATGGGAAATGGTCAGACTCTGGCAGATATTATTGTCTTCTTTTTTTGTCAGGGTTGGGATGGGAGGCTAGTTGTACAGGCAATATTCCTCGATGAATACATTGAAAATATAGATAGCTAATTAGATGTATAGCTGCATGTTTGAACTTAGGTATACACAAATTAGACTAATCAGTCTCGAACAAAACTTTTATAGTTTGCCCAGGCAGCCAAGAGGGCCAATGGCATCCTGGCCTGCATCAGGAACAGTGTGGCCAACAGGGGCAGGGAGGTCATTCTGCCCCTGTACACCGCACTGGTTAGGCCACACTTTGAGTCCTGTGTCCAGTTCTGGCTCACTCAGTTTAGGAAGGGTGTTGACTTGCTGGAACATGTCCAGAGAAGGGCAACTAAGTCCATGAGGGGTTTGGAACACAAGCCCTATGAGGACAGACTGAGGGAGCTGGGATTGCTTAGCCTGGAGAGGAAGAGACTCAGGGGAGACTTTATTGCCCTCTACAACTACCTGAAGGGAGGCTGTAGACAGGCAGAGGTTGGTCTCTTCTCCCAGGCAACCAGCACCAGAAAAAGAGGACACAGTCTCAAGATGCACCAGGGGAGGTTTAGGCTGGATGTTAGGAAAAAGTTCTATACAGAGAGAGTGATTGCCTATTGGAATGGGCTGCCCAGGGAGGTGGTGGAGTCACCATCATGGGAGGTGCTCAGGAGAAGACTTGATAGGGTGCTTGGTGCCATGGTTTAGTTGATTAGATGGTGTTGGATGATGGGTTGGACGTGATGATCTTGAAGGTCTCTTCCAACCTGGTCTATTCTATTCTATTCTATTCTATTCTATTCTATTCTATTCTATTCTGTTCTGTTCTGTTCTATACTTTTAACTGTTTTGTGGGTCTTTTTAAACATGTTTCAGTTGTGACAACTCACACACTTGGACTTAACAACAATTTGCATATATTTTCACGTGCATTAAAGTGGTTACCAGGCAGTCAGACAAGAAGCACGTTTTAATGGAACATTCATATGTTAGTTTGTCATAAAACCACAATCTACTTACATAGATTCTGTGCAATCTTTGGGTCCAAAACTTTCAGTTCTTTGATACGTTTCTTAATGGATTTTCTCTCCTCAAAATCCTCCTCATCTTTTTTCACTGCCAAAGTAAACACAAACACACTCGTATACTCTTAGTCTTTAGAGGAAAAATGAATTAATTCAGTAAACATATTTGCTATCAAATGTGGTCAGTTCACAAAGAACATATCATGAAACATACAACCATAATATAAAACGAAACAAAACAAAGGTGTTGTATTTATTGCTCTTCAGTCAAATCTGTCAGCATCTTGGCCTTCTTGAACAAGATTTCATTTTTAAAATAATGATGTTAATGTTGATTTCACAAATGGTTTGAAGTCATGAAAGTGATATGTAAAACACCGTGCTCTATCAGTTAGCCTGGTCGGGTTAGCATTCTGAATTGGATTTAAACAATGACAAATCTTAAAGAAGATGCAGAGAAGGGCGAGGCTGGTGAGAGGCCTCAAGCACAAGCCCTGTGAGGAGAGGCTGAGGGAGCTGGGATTGTTTAGCCTGGAGAGGAGGCTCAGGGGAGACCTTATTGCTCTCTACAACTACCTGAAGGGTGGTTGTAGCCAGGAGGGGGTTGGTCTCTTCTCCCAGGCAACCAGCACCAGAACAAGAGGACACAGTCTCAAGCTGCACCAGGAGAAGTTTAGGTTCAAAGTGAGGAGAAAGTTCTTCACTGATAGAGTTGTTGGCCATTGGAATGGGCTGCCCAGGGAGGTAGAAAATATGTTGTAATAAAAGTATATGCCACTGACTTCAGAAGGAGATGGATATATACGAAAAGTCTTGTCAAGATGACATAGGGTTAAACTATCTACCTGACGGTCCATGACAAAATCAGATGTAACATAAATTATCAAGAGGATTTCCCTTACTTCTGCAAGTTTTAAGAGAGATCTCTCAAAGCTACGCTTCTCTTAAAAAATATTTTTCTAAGCACAATAAATTTTGCCTAGGATGAGGACCAGACTAAATGTCCTCTTGTGGTCTTTCAGTTTGTTGTGTAGGATACCACCAAAGAAATAAGAACTTAAGGACCTCAAACAGTCACTGAAGGAAATAGATTCTAGTCACTTCTGAGGTGGTGGAGAGATAAATTTGAATCATCTCCTAAATCACTTTAATAGTCTACACCTGCTAGGCAGCATGATGCTGCTCTTGAGGACATGCACAGTGCAGAGAAGAACCTGCTATTCTGAAAAATGAAATTACTGAGCTAGGATGTAAAGCAGTCCTTGAAGAAGGACTGTTATCTGGGGCCCTAGTAAATGAGTCACAAAGACATAATCCTCCTCTTCAGTCTCTCCTCACCCTACACACAAGAACCAGCAGGCCTTGAACTTTAGCAGAGATTTAACAGAAAGGTTAGCATTCTCCTGCCTCAGGGAAAACAACACCCTCTGCTTATTAGGTGTGTGAAAGCAAAAGCAGTAAGTTTTAACCGCCAGGCTGAGAACTCAATACCCTATTGTGCAAAAAGGAACAGAATGACATTTGAGCTGTTTGATACAAAGGGTTACCACAAAAGCTTCACTTTTGTCTGGTTATGCTTTAAGAAGAAGCCTTACTGAACACAGAAGGGTATGTCAGGGGCTACAGATCTCAAGATCATGCAACTGTTTTCCTTTGCAGTTACACATCTTAGAAGACATATCAAATATCTTATTAGCTACACACTGAACATAATCAATCTTAAAAGCATCGTTTTGAGTTGCCTGTCTTATCTGCAGATTTCACTAGAAGACCTGGACATCTCCATTACACAGGTTCCATGATATCTTCATGCCTTACTCTTCTGAATAATAATGAAAACATAATCATGCTTTATAGCTACCCTGGCATTTCAAAAATCACTGGTTTACAGGAAAGAAAATAATTTCCCTAATAGTCACCAAAAAAAAAAGTGAAATCATCTGAATTTGGTAATCTACTTAAACTTGCTCTCACAGCAAGGATGCTAATAGGGGGTCAGATGGGCGGAGTCCAATGGCATGGCATTCAACAAGTCCAAGTGCTGGGCGCTGCACTTTGGCCACGGCAACCCCACGAAGAGCTACAGGCTGGGGTCAGAGTGGCTGGAGAGCTCCCAAACAGAGAGGGACCTGGGGGTGCTGACTGACAGCCACCTAAACATGAGCCAGCAGTGTGCCCAGGTGGCCAAGAAGGCCAATGGTATCCTGGCCTGTATTAGGAATAGTGTGGCCAGCAGGAGCAGGGAAGTCATTGTACCCCTGTACTCTGCATTGGTTAGGCCACACCTTGAGTCCTGTGTCCAGTTCTGGGCCCCTCAGTTTAAGAAGGACATCGAGACACTTGAACGTGTCCAGGGAAGGGCAACAAGGCTGGGGAGAGGCCTTGAGCACAAGCCCTATGAGGAGAGGCTGAGGGAGCTGGGGTTGTTTAGCCTGGAGAAGAGGAGGCTCAGGGATGACCTCATTGCCCTCTACAACTACCTGAAAGGTGGTTGTAGCCAGGAAGGGGTTGGTCTCTTCTCTCAAGCAACCAGCTGCAGAACAAGGGGACACAGTCTCAAGCTGCGCCAGGGGAGGTTTAGGCTGGAGGTGATGAGAAAGTTCTTCACTGAGTGAGTCATTCGTCATTGGAATGGGCTGCCCAGGGAGGTGGTGGAGTCACCACCCCTGGAGGTGTTCAAGAGGGGATTGGACGTGGCACTTGATGCCATGGTCTAGTCATGAGGTCTGTGGTGACAGGTTGGACTCAATGATCCTTGAGGACTCTTCCAACCTTAGTGATACTGTGATACTGTGGGATGAAATATAAAAACCCAGGTATGTTTGCCTTTTCCAGCACCAGGAAACAATACTCATGCATTACAAGTTTTAGAACACAAATAAACAAACATACAAAAAAAATCTAAAACTCTAAAGAATCTGCAGTTAAACATGCACTATTTTAACTCTCAACTTTCAAGTCAAGAAACAGTACTGCAAATGAACTGGCTAATTCCCCCTGGAATTTTCACCCAGGAGGGATTATGCACAGCATTAAAGCAATGCTTAAGGCACTGCAACCCTTAGGAAGAATGTATAAACACAGAACACACTCAGTGAAGGAACTCATGCAATAATTATACGCAGAGTTATACGATTATGCAACAAACTAAATTACCACAAACTTACGTGATACTTCTTCAGGACAGTTCAGGTCACATCCTTACGTGGTTGGCAGCATTAAGAAGCACAGATATACATTACTTATCTGCCCTATTGAAAATCTTGCATTTTCCAATGAAAACCAATACCTCCTACTGCCTCAAGAAGATTTTACCTCGCTTGTTTATTGACATATAAGGGAAAGGGGGGGACCACAAAAACCCACAGGCACCCCAAAAAAAACCCCAACAAGCCAAAAACAAACAAACAAATCACCACCAATAAACACCCCAAAACAAAGACACAAATGGAGTTGGGACTGTTCAGTCTGGAAAAGAGAAAGCTCTCAGGAGACCTTATTGTGGCCTTCCAGTATCTTAAGGGGGCCTACAAGAAAATTGGGGAAGGACTTTTTAGGGTGTCAGGTAGTGATAGGACTAGGGGGAATGGAAAAAAGATAAAAAAGAAATGGGTAGATTCAGATTGGATGTTAGGAAGAAGTTCTTCACCATGAGGGTGGTGAGACATAGGAACAGGCTGCCCAGGGAAGTGGTAGAAGCCCCATCCCTGGAGGTTTGTAAGGCCCGTCTGGATGTGACTCTGAGTAAGCTGATCTAGTTTGAGGTGTCCCTGCCCATGGCAGGGGAGTTGGAACCAGATGATCCTTGAGGTCTCTTCCAACCCTAACAATTCTATGATTCTATTACCTCTTTCCAACAAGAAAAAGAGGGGGAAAAATAAAATATCTGAACCAGTGAAGTAAATCAGATTTTTATTTGGGGAGGGCACTGGAGCATGGAGTAAAGTAACAGAAGATAGAAAATGGGAAACATCTGTTTACACAGGATAAAGAGAAAGCGGCTCAGTGAAAGTGGGCAGCTGCTTCAGAAAGGAGATGACCACAGAGAAAAACGTAAGACACTGTGATGTTAATGAAAGAATAATCAAATCATGGGATCTCAAAATGCACAGACAGCTCTCACAGCTCCAGAAGTTGGACCATAAAATTCAACCACTTACTTTTTCAGTATCACATCATATATCAGGTATTATACAACCAAAAAGAAATGCTACATATCAAGAACCACACATCCCTTCCAATTGTGTCTGTATGGTACATTTATTGTGCTGAGGGGCATAACACAGGCCCCAGCATATAAACAGGGCAATTTTTAGGCAGTAGTACCTCATTTGATACCCCAAATGCTTTACCCTCTCAAGCTAAAAAATAAAGTGCTAGAGCACTTTGAAATAGAATTCATCTCCAACCTTTCAAAGTTCCTCTTATCTCCCCAATTCCACATCCTTATTGACATGACTCCAAAATTAACTCACGTGGTTGCCAGTGTGCAGATGGATACATACCTCAAAGGATTTCTAACTACTGGAAAGAGTGCTATTACTGTCTCCTTCAAACATTTGTCCATATACACATTCAACTCTAGTCAACTCCCTCCATCTGTGGCAATGACCTGACTGAAATTAGAGTCCTGAAGAGAGTGTTGACAGGACTGTTTTGCAAATATAGCATCACAGTTGGAAGCCTACACAACAGCATTTCATAAAAATGTGAACTGAATCCTAGATGGGTGTTCTACCTATCTCTGAAACAATTACATTCTTGGTCGGTGCCACTGAAATAACCTGCATTCATGAACTGCTATCTACACTTACATTTCTGCCACAGGTCTTGATGTAATTTGCTACCCGCGATCTCTGCGTAAGAAAAATCATGTCTCTGCATCTGATTGATAAAGCAAAAAACCCAATCTTCTGAAATACATCAACCTACTAACTAAAACCAAAATACCCTGGAAACACAGGCTTCAGAAGCAACATGCAGATCTGAATGTTTATTTTAAAGAGCCTGAATTCCTAGTTGAGATGCAACATGGAAACTGCATTACACAGAGATCTGCAGAACATTCAGTGGAGCTATTTTGTCACTAAATAACAGAGCATACAGAAAATTATACAAGACCTTGCACCTTTGCTGCCCTCTTATCTAAGGTAAGAGCCATCTTGCAGTCTGTTTTCCTGGAACGTGAAAGAACAACGCCGGTGTCATGGGCTCAAAGGATGTAGACATAACAAGTCTCATTACAAAAGTAGATGTCTATTTCATCTCTTTAGAAGTCTAACTCTTAGAATAGCTTGTGGCCTATATAGTAGGATATTGAGCTGAAAGATTTGAATTCCTTATCTCCAAAAAGTTATCTGGAATCAAATATTTAACACAACATGAGTTTGCAGCTAAACAACAAATGCTGCAGAAGTTCTTGGTTAGTCAAAGCAAAAATGTGGAATAATTACTATAAATCACAGAACTGTTGAGGTTAGAAGGATAGGATAGGATAGGATAGGATAGGATAGGATAGGATAGGATAGGATAGGATAGGATAGGATAGGATAGGATAGGATAGTCCAGGTTGGAAGAGACCTCCAAGATCATCTTGTCCAACCTATCACCCAACACCACCTAATCAACTAAACCATGCAACCAAGCACCCTATAAAGTCTCCTGCTAAACACCTCCAATGATGGTGACTCCACCACCTCCCAGGGCAGCCCATTCCAATGGGCAATCACTCTCTCTTTGTAGAATTTCTTCCTAACATCCAGTCTGAACCTCCCCTGGCGCAGCTTGAGACTGTGTCCCCTTGTTCTGGTGCTGGTTGCCTGGGAGAAGAGACCAGCCCCCACCTGGCTACAACCTCCCTTCAGGGAGTTGTAGGGAGCAAGAAGGTCTGCCTGGAGCCTCCTCTTCACCAGGCTAAGCAGCCCCAGCTCCCTCAGTCTCTCCTCATAGGGCTTGTGTTCCAAACCCCTCACCAACTTTGTTGCCCTTCTCTGGACATGTTCCAGCAAGTCAACATCCTTCCTAAACTGAGGAGCCCAGAACTGGATACAGTACTCAAGGTATGGCCTAACCAGTGCAGTCTACAGGGGCAGAATGACCTCCCTGCTCCTGCTGGCCACACTGTTCCTGATACAGGAATCTCTGAACATCATCGGGTCCAACCCCTCCTACTCAAGCAGAGCCACCTACAGCCAGGTGCTCTGAACGGTGTTCAGGAAACTTCTGAGTATCTCCACGGATAAAGTGTGAGTCTACAACCTGTGCCAGTGCATAGTTACTCTCACCAAAGAGAGCATTTTCTGATTTTCATGAGGAACTCCCATGCTTCTGTTTGTGCCTGTTGCCTCTTGTCCTGTTACTGGACACCACTGAAAAGTGCCTGGCTCCATCCTTCTCACACCTTTCCTTCAGCTATTTATATTAATTGAGTAGATCCTACTGAGCCCTTTCTTCTCCATGTTAAACAGACCCAGCTCTCTCAGCCGTTCCTCACAGGAGAGATGCTCCAGTTCCTTCACTCATCTTTGTGACCCTCTGCTGTACTTGACCCAGTATGCCCATGTCTTTTACTGGGGACCTTCAAAATGGACAGAGTACTCCAGGAGTGACCTCACCAGTGTTGAAATCAAAGGCCTGACAAGGAATACATGCCTCTTGGCTGACAAAACACAGGCCTTTAGGACACTTGGATTGTTTTAACAGCTCCACAACTACGGTCCCAAAACAGTACATGCAATGAAGCAAAGAAAAGTTTTGCCTCCAAAAAAAGGACACAAACAAGCCTATTTCCTAGACTGTGATGCTACACAGGTGCTGCCAGCTCCATCTGCATTTTCCATACTGAGTTGTAGAGCTCAGCAGCAAAGTTATTTATGACAATCTGCTTCAAAATATCAAAGAAATGAATTCCATCTGAATCATTCTGCAATATCATCAAAGACACACATTTGCCTTAAAAAAAAAAAAAAAGGAAACAATGAGGATACTGGGCACAGTCCACAGCAGTAGGAGGAATGCCTGAATGCTGAGAGACCAGGAAGCTCCTAAATATTCTTCTTTCCAAACACAGCAACCTAAGGTTGTATCTACACATTGGCCAAGAAGGCCAATGGCATCCTGGCCTGTATCAGGAACAGTGTGGCCAGTAGGAGCAGGGAGGTCATTCTGCTCCTGGACTCAGCACTGGTTAGGCCACACCTTGAGGACTGTGTCCAGTTCTGGGCCCCTCAGTTTAGGAAAGATGTTGACTTGCTGGAAGGTGTCCAGAGAAGGGCAACAAAGCTGGTGAGAGGCCTCGAGCACAAGCCCTGTGAGGAGAGGAGGAGGGAGCTGGGGTTATGTAGCCTGAAGAAGAGGAGGCTCCGGGCAGACCATCCTGCTCCCTGCAACTCCATGAAGGGAGATTGCAGCCAGGTGGGGGTTCGTCTCTTCTCCCAGGCAACCAGCACCAGAACAAGAGGACACAGTCTCAAGCTGTGCCAGGGGAGGTTTAGGCTGGATGTTAGAAAGAAGTTCTTCATAGAAAGAGTGATTGGCCATTGGAATGGGCTGCCTGGGGAGGTGGTAAAGCCACCATCACTGGAGGTGTTTAGGAAGAGACTGGATGGGGCACTTGGTGCTATGGTTTAGTTGATTAGGTGGTGTTGGATGATAGGTTGGACTCTATGATCTCAAAGGTCTTTTCCAACCTGGTCAATTCAATTCAATTCAATTCAATTCAATTCAATTCTATTCTATTCTATTCTATTCTATTCTAAACAAATGTTAGTTTCAGTGACTGTTTATCACCCCCAATAATCTAATCCAGCCCTTTTTTGGGGCACAGAACATGTTGCAGGTATCTCTATCTTGGTTTACATTTACATATATGTGAAACTTGAAAAATCAGTACAAAACTATGAAATATGGTAGGAATATAAATGTTTCACAGTTTTATCTGTCAGCTTTGAAACTAAAATGATTATAATCCATCTTAATGCAATGGAAACCTCCTAGAAAGTACAGATACTTGCTGTTCTTCATGTTAACTACAAGAGATATATGTAAAACCATAAAAGGTGCCAATGTATTCCAAATTCCTGCTCATTCAGGTCTCTGTTCGTTTTGACAATCTCTGTTCATTGATAACTCATCTCTTTGGAACTGAAGTTGCTGAAGTTCTAGTGTTTGTTTTCTGAGCAGTCTGTAACAGACTGTCACTTCTTACCTCCCTCAAACATGCCTAGTCGTGCACATATGCACTGTTGTTCCTGCACTGACAACGCTGCTGTTGAATTGGCACAATTCATGCATACATCATTGCAAATCAGTCATGCTTCAAGATAACTTAAACTCATGCATCATAACTCATTCAAAATAGAGGACTTTATCACAGAACTTCTCAAGGGTATATAATAACCAGCATCGCTGGTAATAGCAAAGATACAAATGTAATCAAGCATTTTATCTCTGACAACTTATTGCAAACTAATTCAGAAGAAGAAGATGCCTCTATAATCAGCTATTAAATACATCCACTGACTGCCTTTATAGATACTTTTGCACAAAGCTTCTCTATGAATCAGCCCATTTTTAAAATATTTTAATTTACCACAAAATATCTCTCCTATTAAACTTGTATAATTACATCGTCTGGCTGAGAAAACAGCTGAAGCAGATATAATGTGTATGAGAGCTGGAGAATGATTTCTTACAGCTCTGTAAAAAATTGGAACAAAATTTTGAACATCTTTTCATAGAATCATAGAATTGTTTTGGTTAAAAAAGACCCCTAAGATTTAGTCCAACTGTCAGCCTCACAGTACCATGGCCATTAAACCATGTCTTGAAGTGCAGTGTCCACACATTTCTTGAACACCTACAGGGACAGTGACCCCATCACCTCCCTGGGCAACCTATTCCAATTCCTGTCCACTCTTTCTGTATAGAAATTTTTCTAATATCTGATCTAAAGCTCCCCAGCACAATTATGGGCCACTTCCAATTGTCCTATCACCTGATACTAGAAAGAAGAGACCAACCCCCACCTCACTACATCCTCCTTGCAAGTAGTTATAGAGAACAATGTGGTCTCCCCTCAGCCTTTTCTTCTCCAGTCTAAACAATCCCAGTTCCCTCAGCCATTTTCAGATGTTTTTAGCACCTAATGCCTTTTACATTAATTAATATAGGCTTTAATTTTCTGAATGTACATCATATTACCTGCACACTCACAGAAAAGTACTTCACCATAGACTCCTTAATTGTCAGCAGATCATAGAATCATAGAATCAATAAGGTTGGAAGAGACCTCAAAGATCATCAAGTCCAACCTGTCACCCAACACCTCATGACTACTAAACCATGGCTTCAAGTGCCATGTCCAATCCCCTCTTTAACACCTCCAGGGATGGTGACTCCAACACCTCCCTGGGCAGCACATTCCAATGCCTAACAACTCCCTCTGTGAAAAACTTTCTCCTCACCACAAGCCTAAACTTCCCCTGGTGCAGCTTAAGACTGTGTCCTCTTGTTCTGATGCTGATTGCCTGGGAGAAGAGACCAACCCCCTCCTGGCTACAACCTCCCTTCAGGTAGCCGTAGACAGCAATAAGGTCTCCCCCGTCAGCCTCCTCTTCTCCAGGCTAAACGATCCCAGCTCCCTCAGCAAGATGCATCTTTCCATTTAAATACTGTAAAAATCATGGCATGACTAGGTGGACTAAGATTTAAAAACAACCCAGACAAACAAAGAGAAAACATAAAAAATACCACACACCAAAAACAAGAGGCTCTTAAAACAGACATATGAGATCCGTATTTGTATAGGGCAGATGAAGTGGGACAAGGCAACACAATGAGCAGGACCCCAGTTTTAAGAAAGCTGTTACAATCATAACTACACTGCTGCCTCCAGAAAACTCTTCATAAGAATAATTATGCCCCATTGGATCAAAAGTCATCCTCATCCAGGGATCAACATAACGTGTAGAAAAAGTACAAGAAAAAGTCAGGCATATACTTCTTTGCAAGTCTCCACATATTGGCCTTCCAGAGGTTGTCCAATTTCAAAGTAAAATCTCTTCATTTAACAATTCTCAACAGATTATGCTTCCATGCATTTGTGTAATTGCATTTTACACCTAGTAAATTTTCAACTTTGATGAAGTTCCTCAACCAGAGTTCCCATTCTTAATTATACATTGTACAAAGACTTCCTTTTATTTGTTCTGATAATCTTGATCAGTTTTGCGGTACTTTCAACACAACTTTGATCAGCAAGAGCAAACAAAAAGGATGTATTATGCAGTCCCAGCTTGAACTTGTACAATGACACTTCTTTTTTTCTTTTCTAATAGCTCCTAAAATCTTATTTACTCTCAAATAGTAGCAAGACTGAGAAATTCTGACAGTGTGTCAAGTAAAATATTAAATGTTTATCTAATTCTACACTTTATTAATGATTATCTGCTACATGTCCACCGTGGGTATCAACTTTACTAATTACAGATCCTCAAAACCCAGAAACCTTTTTTAAAACTATCACCACATTTGTCACCTTGCTTCCTTTCCTCTGTCGTTGGCACAGGTTCAAAGAATAGTTTACACAGCACAGTGATTTCATCCTCCAGTTCCCTTAGAAGTCTGGAGTGAATACCAGCTGGTCTTAGCAATCTGTTACTGTCCATTTTATTGACCTATTCTGAACTGTTCTCTACTGGCCATATGAGTTGTGATTCATTCTACAACACAGTGCTCCCCCCGAAAACTGGTTTGGAGGCAACTTCACTATGGGACAAAGAGATAGAATTCTAAAGTAGAAAAGACTGATGTTGCTTTTCATTCGTTTGGCAGACAAAGAAGCAGCACTAAATCACACTTTTGTATTGCATTTTTATTAAGTCTTTATCCACGGTCAACTTTCACTACTATGAACATTTTAATGCCTTAGCCCTAACTCAGCAAAGCAGTAAGAACAGTATTCGAAACATTCCGAAATCCCTGGAATTTAAACAGAAGCATATAATCTGAGTAAAATCTGAGTGAAAAAGACACTCCAAGACATGGCTTTTCCTACCTGTAGATTTTATATAGTATATGTTAATATCACAGTATCACAGTATCAATCAGGGTTGGAAGGGACCACAAGGATCATCTAGTTCCAACCCCCCTGCCATGGGCAGGGACACCCCACACCAGATCAGGCTGGCCAGAGCCTCATCCAGCCTGGTCTTAAACACCTCCAGGGACAGCGCCCCAACCACCTCCCTGGACAACTCATTCCAGGGCTTCACCACTCTCACGGTGAAGAACTTCCTCCTATCATTAATATACTGCAGTATTTGTATTTCCCTATGTATTTCCCTATGTTGTCATTTACAAGTAAGGCTACTAGTTAAGCTTTTTTTTTATTTCTCTAACGAACAATTCATTATTTTGTTTGATATCAAAACTTTCAACTTCACTAAACAGCTTCTGAAATTTGAACAATTACTCATTTCTAGATCAAATTCCAAGGTATAAGCTAATTTTAGATTTTTACTGTACAACTTTTCAGACAGTTCATAGTCATTGTTATTTATTTACAAGAATAAGTAAAGATGTAGGGTTGCCCCATTTATAGGTATAAATTCACTAGGGTAATCATTAGGTATTCACTAGGTATTAATTCACTAGAGTCAAAACTGCTTCATCAGAATCTTTACTCTCAATTTAATACATGTGTTACCCAGCCCCTGAGTTTCAAAAACTCAGTCTGAACCACACATAAAGCAATTAAAGTGGGGTTTTTTTTCACCATCAGTTCCTCATACACCAACCACCTTTATTCAAGTCAGGCTTTCATTTCGAAAACACACGCACTTCAATAGTTCCCTTGAAGCAGACCTCTGGATTTGCACTTAACAAAATAACTTTCAGTATCATACAGACTGAAGTGTAAGTTTATGCACTGCAGATTCTTAAAAGCACAAAAGCTGATGTTAAGTAGGGCATGCTTTTGAAATCCCACTATTATTGCCCATTCTGTTAACACTTCAATAGGAAACAGTCTGTAAAACTAACTTCATGAGAGGAAAGTAAGAGCGTGCATGTGGACTCATTGGAGAAACTGCTGTCATTACTACTTTATGCCTGCATGATCCTTGAGGTTATTTTCTCCAGTCAAACAGGATTTTGAAAACAGAATTTCCTGGGCACTTCCTATGGCCAGAAAACAATTCCTCAATATATAAAAAAAGGCATATAGTGCAGTATCATAGAATCACAGAACAATTATAGCACGTTTTGGGTTGGAAGTGACCTTTAAAAGGTCATCTAGTCCAACCCCCTTGCAGTTAACAGACCTGTCCAAACTGGCCTGGAATATTTCCAGGGATGGGACATCTCCCACCTCTCTGGGCAACTCATTCTAGTGTTTCACTACCTTGACTGTAAAAAATTTCTTCCTTATTCCTACAATGAATCTATGCTCTTTAAGTTTAAAAAGACTGTCCTCCTCTTTCTTATAGACCCCCTTTAACTACTGAAAGGCTACAATAAGGTCTTTCTGAGAAATGTCCTACATTTCCTGTTTAAATCTTTAACACCACCAACATATTTCAATTTTTTTAATTAAAAAGAAAAATTAAAAAAAAAAACACCTAGTCTTCAAAACTATCACTGACAAAAGAAATTAATCTTAATTATCCACTAAATAGATTTAATTAGCAAGAAAAGTTTTGCTTCACAAAGGAAAGACAAGTCAGAATACTTCTCAGAAATGAAGAAAAGAATAGACTGGCTTCTGACACAACTAATAAGAACAGGCAATGACCATTGGTTCCATTATATTCAAATAATCTAATTGCCCTCAGCAGTTTAGATAGAGCTTGTCTGATGTATTTCTATTATTGCACATACAGCATGCTCACTTCTGAATACATAATATGTATATTTGTATGTTCAATGTATATGCAGGACATACACTAGTTCACTTCTTTGTACTACTGTCCATCTTTGAAGTCATATGCTATTCCATCCTAAAGATGAAAAGAAACATTCCAGGACTACAGCTTTAGGGTGAGTTCAAACAAGGTACTCAGGAAGTTCATTATATATACATACATAGATATATATATATATATACACACACACACACAGAGTTGAAATATCTTTTAGTAAATACTTCTTGTTCAGATTACAATCTCTGACAGACAAGGTTGAAAGAAAGCATCTGCTCTGCCATTTAAGATTTGGCTAGCAAATTAGAATAGAATAGAATAGAATAGAATAGAATAGAATAGAATAGACCAGGTTGGAAGAGACCTTCAAGATCATCGCATCCAACCCCTCAACCAATCCAACCCACCTAACAACTAACCCATGGCACCAAACACCCCACCCATTCTCCTCCTGAAAACCTCCAATGATGGTGACTCCACTGCCTCCCTAGGCAGCCCATTCCAATGGGCAATCACTCTCTCTGTGTAGAACTTCTTCCTAACATCCAACCTAAACCTCCCCTGGTGCAGCCTGAGACTGTGTCCTCTTGTTCTGGTACTGGCTGCCTGGGAGAAGAGACCATCATCCACCTGAGTATATCAGAATACTTCATCTAAAAATTTCCTTTGGTTAAAAAACACAAAATTTTTACTGGACATTATGGTCACCAATGCAAGTGAGCTAATCAGTAATGTCAAGATTGGAGGCAGTCTAGGCTGCAGTGATCATGCCCTGGTGGAGTCCATAGTCTTGCCTGATAAAGGAAAGGTGAAAAGTGAAGTCAGGACCTGAAATTTGGAAAGACAAACTTCCAGCTCTTCAAGGAGTTAGTCAATAGAGCCCTCTGGGAAACTGCCTTTGTGAGCAAGGGGTCAGAGCTGGCAGAATGTTAAGGACACTTTCCACAGAGCACAAGAGTTCTCAAACCCCAAGTGAAAGAAATCAGGCAAGGAAAGGAAGAGATCAGCAAGGCTGAGTTGAGACCTGCTGGCCAAACTAAAAGGCAGAAAGGAACTGCACAGGTAGTTCAAGCAGGGAGTGGTATCCTTGGAAGAATTTAGGGACACTGCCCAGTTGCATAGGGATGGAGTCAGAAATACCAAGGTGCAACTGGAGCTGCACCTGACAAGGGCTGCAAAGCATAATAAGGTCTTCTACAAGTATATCAGCCAGAAAAGGAAGGTCAAAGAAAGTATGCCTTCCCTGATGAGCAAGACTGGCAAGATGGTAACAATAGGTGACAAGAAGGCTGAGTTACTCAACTTTTTTGACTGTCCTCACAGGCAGTTTCTCTTCCCACACCTCTAAAGTAGATGGACCTCAAGGCAGGGACCAGAGGGGCAAAGTCCCTCCCACTGTAAGAGAAGATCACATTTGTGGCCACCTTATGAACCTGGACATAAATAAGTCTATGAGACCTGATGAAATGCACCCAAGAGTCCTGAGGGAATTGGCTGATGTAGTTGTCATGTCACCTTCAGTGATACTTGAAAAGTCTTGGCAGTCAGGTGAAGTCTCTGTTGACTGGGAGAAGGGAAATAATGCACCCATTTTAAAATAGGGTAGAAAGGAGGACCCTGTCAGCCTTGCCTCTGTGTGATCTATCTGGACTTCTTCTGTAAGGCCTTAGATATGGCCTCCAAGAACATTCTTCACTCCAAATGGGAGAGATACAAATTTGATGAATATACTATTTGGTGTATGAAGAATTGGTTGGATGGTCACATGCAGAGAGTTGTAGCCAAGGGTTCAATGTCCAGATGAAGATCAGTGACAAGTAATGTCTGTGAGGGGTCCGTACCAGGACTAGTGCTGTCATCAGTGATACAGACAGTGGAATCAAGTGCAATTTCACCACATTTGCAAATGGCAAAAAGCTCTATGATGTAGTTCACAAGCCCTGTGTCCAGCTCTAGAGCATGTACCTCATGGAGCTGCAACACCTCTTCTATGAAGAAAAGCTGAGAGAATTGAGTTTTTCCAGCCTGGAGAAAAGAAAGCTCCAGGGAGACCTTACTGCAGCCTTTCAATATCTAAAGAAGCATTTTAAGGAAGATGGTGACAAACTTTTTAATACAGCCTGTTTTGACAGGACAAGGGGTAATGGTTTTAAACTAAAAGATTTATACTAGATAGAAGAACAAATTTTTTTATGCTGAGGGCGGTGAAACCCTGGAACAGGTTGCCCAGAAAGGTAGAAGTTCTGTGCCTGGAAACATTCGCGGTGAGGCTAGATGGGGCTCTGAGTCCAGACTCTTCTGTGAATCTATGACTGATTCCACAAATCACAGTATGCAGACACAGCCGAGCACTGCTGGCAGCAGATGGGAACCCATGCCTTCCCTCACACCCTCAGCTTTTCTCTTGGCTGCATATTCCTACTACTTCTGAAAAAGCTAGCACAATCGTGGGCTTTTCTGAAAACTTCAATTCACTAAAAAGGCAGAAAAATTACCAAGGGGAAAACCAAAATAGTGGTTAGCTTTCTATCAAAGCACCAAGTCTCAACAGCTTGTGGAGTAATCTAATGAGCATCAGAGTGGGGCAGACCATATAACCAGGAGCAGCGCAGAAGACACTACCCTAGCCTCTTCTCCCTTCAGAATGGGTTAACAGATGCTCAGCTGCTCACAGAGCACCATTCTGTAGATCCCCACTGAGCAGAAGCTGGCAATCCACCCTTTATTCCTGATACTTTATACTGACCAGCATACTTTTATCTGATACTGAATGCCAGAAGCTAGTTTTCAGTTGTGTCAGCTCCCTGTCCCAGTTCATGGCATAGCCACATAAATACTCATGTTAAACAAAAAACATAGCTGGACATCCCTATCTAGCAGTCAGAATCACCTGTCATTGAAGTATGGCATAAAACAAACTCATGAAATTGGCTACCACATTAAATGATAAATAAAAGTTGCACATTTTCAATTAAGCATTTGTATTCACTTAAAGGCTCTGTCTCTCAGAATGATACCCTATACCACTTCAATAAGATAAACATTTGCTGTTTGTTATTTGAAGATTTAACATTAACAAGTACCTCCTATATATACAGCTAAATTGAAGACAAAGTTCTGACAGAAAAAGCATTCCATGAAAACCTCATCTCCTTCCTTTAAACTATGTTTTTAATTTCATTTCGTAAATTCATGCAGCGTTGTACAGTCGTACCAGCACTTCGCTCTCAAAATCAGTGTTTTACTACATATCCTTATGGATCAACAATACCTTAAGGTACTCAGAACAAAGGAAAACTACTTATCCTAGTTATGTGAAAGTCATTTCATTGCAGAGTAGTATCACAGTATCACAGTATCATCAAGATTGGAAGAGACCTCAAAGATCATCAAGTTCAACCTGTCACCACAGACCTCATGACTAAACCATGGCACCAAGTGCCACATCCAATCCCCTCTTGAACACCTCCAGGGATGGTGACTCCACCACCTCCCTGTCAGCATATTCCAATGGCTCTCTCAGTGAAGAACTTTCTCCTCACCTCAAGCCTAAACTTCCCCTAGTGCAGCTTGAGACTGTGTCCTCTTGCGTTGGTGCTGGTTGCTTGAGAGAAGAGACCAACTCCCTCCTGGCTACAACCACCCTTCAAGTAGTTGGAGAGAGCAATGAGGTCTCCCCTGAGCCTCCTCTTCTGCAGGCTAAACAATCCCAGCTCCCTCAGCCTCTCCTCATAGGGCTTGTGCTCGAGGCCTCTCACCAGCTTTGTTGACCTTCTCTGGACACGTTCAAGTGTCTCAATGTCCTTCTTAAACTGTGGGGCCCAGAACTGGACACAGTACTCAAGGTGTGGCCTAACCAATGCAGAGTACAGGGGTACAATAACTTCCCTGCTCCTGCTGGCCACACTATTCCTAATGCAGGCCAGGATGCCATTGGCCTTCTTGGCCACCTGGGCACACTGCTGGCTCATGTTTAGGCAGCTGTCAATCAGCACCCCCAGGTCCCTTTCTGTTTGGCAGCCACTTTGACCCCAGCCTGTAGCTCTGCCTGGGGTTGCCGTGGCCAAAGTGCAGCACCCAGCACTTGGATATGTTAAATCTCATGCCATTGGACTGCTTAAACAGTTCTTTTCCGATCCTAATGCTCTTCAAAAAGAATAGGAAAATATCTTAGTGCTACAACATGATCCTTGCTTTTTCTTAATTAGAGATTTCAAATCCATTTAATCTCTTCACCTGATGATACCAGCAGCTTCTATGCATCTGTGATTTAGTCTGTCTTGAGTCTGGGACAGTAGAACTGAAAGTCACATTACAAAGCGTGACGTGTAAACACATTAACGACAATGCTTCCCTACTGGAAACAACTCTGTGAAATCCAGGATTCGTTCTGCTCCTCTTCCCTTACCTTTTTTCTTTTTCTTTTTTTTTTTCCCTAAAGAAATGAAACATGCATACATCTGCCTAAAAAAAACAAAACCAACCAACCAACCCCCAAACAACTACAAATAATGAATTCACGATTTCCAACAATACAGCTTGTGTTCACAATGTTAAATTTCATGGCATAAGCACCTCTTAGTTTAGGCTCTGATACTCTGACCAGAAGGAAAGGAAAGTTCTATGCCATGCATTTATACAAAATCAAATCCATGTGAATGGACTGCAGAAGTGTCAGCTTATTTCAGACATCTGCTTTCTAAGATGGTTTATTACCAGTTTTTATCTGAAGGGAGCCTACAAGAAGGCTGGGGAGGGACTTCTTAGGATATCAGGTAGTGATAGGACTAGGGAGAAATGGAATGAAGCTGGAGGTGGGGAGATTCAGGCTGGACGTGAGGAGGAAGTTGTTCACCATGAGAGTGGTGAAGCCCTGGAATGGGTTGTCCAGGGAGGTGTTTGAGGCCCCGTCCCTGGAGGTGCTTAAGACTAGGCTGGATGAGGCTCTGGCCAGCCTGATGTAGTGTGAGGTGTCCCTGCCCATGACAGGGGGGTTGGAACTAGATGATCCTTGTGGTCCCTTCCAACCCTGACTGATTCTATGATGATTCTATAATGGTTGGACTTGATGATCTCAAAGGTCTCTTCCAACTTCAGCAGTTCTGTGATTCTGTGACACTGGTACACTCACTCTCCATCCACCTGTACTCTGCCACTTTCTAAGCAGCCAGTCAGCTGCTATCGGTCTCCATAATAAAAGTATTAGCAGATGGTTACTAGCAAAGATAGCAAGAAACATTTTAATGACTGCTACAGAACTTCAACATAAAGGTTACTAATTGTTCTTCCTATATGGGTCTTTGTATTTCCCCACCCCTTCTCTCTACCCACTCCTGACATCAGACACTGACACTGTGGGCTAAGTATCATGCTATTAAGACACCAATTAGGCAAATACAGTAGAATTTAGTAATGTGAACACGTAATTTAACATATTGAAATTTCTTTATTGTGTGACAAAAGCACTGCTTAAATACCTGCAAGTGAAGTTCCAGATTAAGTTTTGTGCAAAGAAGTCCTATAGTTCTTACTTTGTCAATCATATATGTAGCATGAATATCTTGAGATGGCTTGAAATGCACTTAACTAGAACAAGTTCTATCAGAATTTGCCAATCATATCTAAGCATTTGGGCTTATTCCTGATTTTAACTTGTGTTTCTGCTACTTACCCAGCTTCCTTTCTGTGACATCCTAACTTCCCACTTGATGCCTCCAAATGCTGCCAAAGGTCTGCCTTTACATACACAACAAATAGTTGAGACTGTTCAATAAGTAATTATTCCCCAAACTAATCCTTCAGAAACTCTAACGGCCTCATAGTCTAATGCATCCTTTTTCAATATTCCACACCTCCTCCTGAACTCAGCTGTTTTACAAATCTGCAGCTAATTCCATTTTTCCTTAGTGCTGGGACAGTGACAATCCTGCTGCAAACCAGAGGTTAAATCTACCAAGTTTACTTTGATTAGGAAAAAAATAACATCTTCTGAAAAGAAACCAAACTTTAACAACTGTCTAGCATAACTTTTCATATGCTGAACCTGACATGCACACACACCTTTCTTTTTTTTCCTTTGTTTTAAATGTAGCTCCATGTATCTTAAGTCTTAACTTTGTAGAAAAACTCTTCAGTATTTCTGCATATCATTAGTAATTACTAAATCAACAGTCCTCTGTGATCTTGGAAATTAAGTTGTAGAAATGTATTAAGCCTTTTGTCAAAGGTTGAGCTTTAATCTGCTGCTGTCATTCAAAATCATCCTGCCTTGCACCAGCTTCAAAATAAAAGTGCTGGCTGGAGCAATGTATTAAGGGGCTTGAAATTTGGATTGTAACATGGGAGGCTTCCTGCTCCACTTGCCACTTTTGGGTTCTGGGTTTTCTTGGGTGTCGGCTCTCTTCTGCTGAGAGGGAAGTGGGACAGGGAGGGATGCAGCTCTCTGGCTTGAGCTTTTAGCTTACTTGCTTCTGCTTGCTGCTTCTTTCCACCATGCTTTTTCTGCAAATAGACTAAACTAATTGTGCTAAGATAGTCTCATTTATACAGTAAACTCTTATCTCACTCTTTTTTTGTTTCGACCCAAAGGTTTTTTGTGTCTTGTTTCTCCCTCACTCCTGAGTCAGGGGAGCAGGCAGGTTAACCTGTTGGTTTTGCTTTAAACCATTACACCTTTTTAGCCTAGAAAAATAAACACAAGATTCAGAATTCCCTTGCTATAACCACTAAATAATGAATGATTCCCTTGCAATCATCATTAAAAAATACATACACTATTCCTAATAAGAGCCATTAAATGAATTTATCTAATTGAACAGAAACCAATAATGCCACAAGCAACGAGAGTAGTAGGCTGAAACAAAACACAGCTTCAGTCAACAGTTTTCATTTCTAAATCAAGAGCTGTCAATCTGCATATTTGTGTGTGTGCTCTCATTAGAGCACATTGCCTCCATCTCAACAGTCATGGTAAAGAATGCAGCGAGCATAACTGTATCTACTTAACCTTCATCAACCAGCATTCATGCACCCTCATTACCTTTTTTCATCTCACTTTAAAGCATGACATCATTCATACCAGAAAAATAACTTGCTGATAATTGTTCAAGACAACAGCTGGACAGGAACAGTGCAGAGGTGAACTTTCTTATAGATTATAGGGTGCCTCAGTGAATTACAATTAGTTTAAAAAGTCATCTGTCCTGTTCAGCAGCTTTGACAAGAAGACATTTCATTAGCAGCTAAAAAAATCCTAACATATTTTAGGCTTTAATGACCTAACTGCATATTTTCTAAGATAGGAATTTCTCCAGATCATATGACAAATGTTGAAATGGGTGAGCTCACAGCTCAGCAGAGGACATAGTGTTTATGAAATTGCCACATGAGATGAACCGAAGCTTAGCTTGCCATTCATCATTATCTAGTTTAAAAGCTAATAACACAAAAGGAACAATTTATACAACTCCCAAATTACAAATCATCTTTAGAAAACTCTCTGATAACTTTTCTGTACACCTTTGAAAGGAAATAGTGTCATGTTTAGAAGTATAAGAAGAATTCAGATCAAATACAAAATGCTACAAGAAACCACAAAAGAAAGCAACTATTTATCTAGTTGCATAGTTGCATTATATAATTACCTAAAGAAAGATAGAACACTTTATTTTCTTAATATAGAATAGAATAGAATAGAATAGAATAGAATAGAATAGAATAGACCAGACCAGGTTGGAAGAGACCTTCAAGATCATCGTGTCCAACCTATCAACCAATCCAACCCACCTAATCAACTAACCCATGGCACCAAGCGCCCCATCAAATATTGTTCTTTGTCTAGGGTAAGCAAAAAGCTGTTCTCCAATCTTCTGGTCTTCCCCAAACTTCCAAATATAATTTGCTGTAACTAAAAAAACTGAAATATCAGTGAAAAAAATCTAACATATATCTATCTGCCTTTCTGTGACAAAATACTATATTCACCTAATCCAGCTTATGATTATTACATTGCACTGATAGTAAAAAAACCGAACAAGATTACTAACAAAAACCATTATTTCAGATGACTATCTCTATTAATAAACTGTTGCATGCTGATAATGTTCCCTGCTTTTCCTACAAGAATCACATCGGTGCTGCTTTATCTCTTGCTTTTACTGTCCTAAAACTCAACCTTTTGAAAATCAAGATCGTTTTCACTGCATTTATCTAATTTCTGAGGAAGATATGTGATGAAGAGGTTACTAATTTATTAATATGAATTACACTCATATTAATTTTATTAATTATTATCAATAACTGATGAATCACTCTTTTATATGCAGAGTCTAGTGCACGACCACGAAATACATCCCATAAGTGGTTTAGTATTTACAATTTGGACCCAATTAGAATATTTACTGAATTAATTATAGAAACATTATTATAGAAACAAAGGGTGCAATTCTGCCGCTTGTCCTCCAGGCGGCAACTCGACAGGCTTGTTGGTGGCTGCTTAACTATATACAGAGAGTATTACAATGTGTCAGAGGCTTGAACTGGAAATGTTATGCTGCTAGGCGCGGGTGCTTTGAATTGAATGTCAGTGAGTGGCAAGCACGTGGAAGGTACCCTGCGTCCTTTGTAGCAAGGTTAGTTGCTAGGCTGCAGCAGAGCGGCTGGTGGGCAACCTTGCCCCTCCTGCGGCAGCGGAGAGTGGGCAGAATGTAGGCTAGGGTAGGAAGACTCCCTTTGCAGGAGTGAGGCGGCTCCCTCCAGATGGCAGGGAGCGGTCCTGCGGGGTCGGCCCAGCAGGGCTGGTCCCTGGACAGGGTCGGCCCTGCGGCAAGGGGCTTTGGGGCTGGCGTAGACAGCCCCGGGGAAGAGGCGTGGCTGTGCGGAGCAGCGGCTTCCCCTTTGCTTGGCTCTTGGAGTGGTCCTGGCTTTGGAGCACAGACACAGATGGTGCTCTGGGTTTCCCTGGGGTTCACAGGGCACAGTGCGGCGGAAGTGGTGGTTCCTCTTCTCTCCCGCAACAGTGGGATCATGCAGGCATGTAGCTAGGCACTGCTCCTGCTTTATGAAAGCCGGTACACATGGTTGTGCCTCATCAGTCTGCTGCTTAAGGCTGAGGCAGATGTTTGGACTGCCAGACTCGGCTAGTCCCTTCCCCATCAGCTGGGCAGTCTTATCCTCGGGGGTCCAGTCCTCTTGAAGACATGGCAGGCTCTTCCAACTGGTGGGGCTAGCAATACAATGCTGTAGCTTCTCAGGTTTTCAGTGAGGGTCCCTCCTCTGGAGACTCTCAGGGCTGAGGCATGATGGACCCTCCCAGGTGATGGCTTCTCCTCATGCAGAGGCCACTACTTTGCTTGCATGTAGGAACGAGAAGAATTACTAGCAATGGCTATGAAGCTTAGTATCAAAGGCTTAAGCACAAAAGCAGTGAGCTTGGTAACTTGACAAAGAGCGAGGGTGAAGAGAAAGAGAGCAACTTGTTTACAAGTTGGGATAATACAAGTTTCTTAAGGCTGGATTTGGCCAATGGGCACTCTACTCTCCTAAACAACCAGCTTAAGCCTATAGCAAGCGTGAAGCTAGAATTATGCCCATACTTGGCAGTAGCACGAGCATCCCATGCCATGGGTGCATGCAGTTGTTTATGCCACCTGGCTGACGCCTTGACCTTTGTTCCCCTCAGGAATGAAAGAATGTTGGTAATGAAAGAAGAGCTATTAACTGGAAAGCTGATTTTCAATAGAATGTCTGGCCTCAGATGCAGAAAAAAATTGCAGTTGAAGGTCCATTAGAAACTTACATACTGCCCAGATTCCTCACTTTAGGGTAACTTAATGCATGGGACTGCAGCAATAGCTAGTGATTTGAATTTACACAAAAGATAATCATCTAAGAAGAAAAGTAAAAGGTAGTAACTGGAAGAAAAATAAACCACAACATATTTAAATGACAATTTCCTATTGCCATTGGAAAAAACATATACAACAGTATGGCAGACACAGCAATATTTCTCTTCCAAACAGAATGTTGAACCAAGTATCATTAAAACAAAAACAAGAAGAGAGGACAAAAGACCTGGTTTTCTTCTCTGCATCAACCAGTAGTGAGCATCCTTCGGGAGGCAGAAAAGATTTTACGTATGGCTTAAAACAATTTGCTTATTAATACATTGTTTTCTGTAGCATTCTGTAGCACTTCCAAAAGGCATCATCAAGTAAAATGGCACATTAATATTCAGACATCAATATCATTTTCGGGGGGGGAAGTTATTTGTCAGTAACTTAAATTGTTTGATACCTGTTACCCAGATGTACATGGGCAGCTCTATTTTCTAGTGTAAGAGCACTAGTATTTTTGCCACTGCCATTTCTCAAAGTACACAGCAAATCACCATGTTCCTTTCTACATGTCCTTCCCCAAAGCTAGACATGTTGCCACACAAATGTGGTTCTTGATCTTTACTTTCATCCTCTCAAATTAGGATATAGGAAGGTTACATATGTGTACATACAAATGACACGACTCAATGAATTGCAATTACTGACAAGTAATCTCTCTCAAACATTTATATAGGTGTCCAAACTGCGGACAATGTGATACCTGTTTCACACACACCATCATTTACCTGGAACCATCTTGAAGTTCAACAGAATTAATATTGCTCTTTCAAAAGTAACATGATGCTTAGAGATACCAGCAACAGAATAGCTGATAAAAGCATAAATGCACTTGAAGCAAACAACAATTGGGTTATTATAATAAAGATTTCTCCATATGGCCATCAATGCTTATTCATTCTAAATTCCACCCACTGTACTTATAACAATGCCTGATACATCTGCAAGTGACAATTTCTAGAGCCACTACAATCCAGAATTTGGCACACAATGGATGGATTGCAAGCATGCTGCTCTGTTTTGGTTTAACCTGATCAACACAAGGCAAAAATTGAGACACTTAGAAATAGCCATTTTAGTAGTTGGTGGTGTTTTTCTCCCTCCAAATTTACCCTTTAAAACATTTTAATGTCTACTTAAGAGTTTTGTATCTATAGTTATCATACTTCAAATGCTTCCTTTGAAAAGATTAAGTTCAAAAGGTTTTGTATTCGCCATACTGACTCTGGAAAATGGGACTGTGAACAGGTCAGTGCTATATGGAAACTATAATTATTTTCTCTGTTAGGTCTCCACTGGACTTAAAGTGCATCCAAAGATGCAAAGACATATACCTACCACAATTTTACCTGGACAGACTACAGGGATAGACTTTCAGGAAAAAAGCACTGCCACAAAAAGACTGATTGCACTTTTAGCATTTGTGCATTCTGGTTTGATGAATTTAAGTAAGAAAAAACCTTCTGCACACAGGAAAACAAAACTAAGCATCATGGCAGCATCTGTATGACAGCTCCACATTGCTAAAAATCAAGTGAAGAAGAATGGGAGAATACTGTGTATTAAACTGGAGAAATGTCTGGTTTCTGCCTTCAGAAATCAAGGCTTCTAAACATTATGCAATCACCACTGAAGGTTCTTTGTTAACTTCTCTCCTGCCATTCTCTCCTTTTCCACTAGGTACAAAAGACTGAATAGCTCCAGGAAACCAAATGTCCTGGACTCTGCCCAGCCAAATACACCAGGCTGCCACCATTAAGCAGCATGGGGATGCTCATAGTTCAGACACGAGTCTCTGAAGTAAATGTTCTCTTTTTCATTTCCTTTTTTATAACGTTTCTCACCCCCTCAATAAAAACAAATAAATCCACAGAGTTGCCTTCTTGCAGCTTTCTGAAAACAGATGCAAGAACACAAGCTACTACTGATAAATAACAACATGGCTGTTCAACGCTTAGTCTTTTCTTTTTGCCCAGTTAACTTCAGACTGACTAAACACGGCACTTAGACATAATTTATTCTTTTGTCAAGGGATACTCAAAGCTGCTAGTGTAAATGTAATCAACAAAATACTATGTTTATATAGAAGCATAATAATTTCTGTATTATGATGATCTGTAATTTATCAGAAGGTTGAGTAAAAAAGATATGTATTAGAGAAGTCTAAAAAATATTAACTTACAATTCTATTCTGAGAACTGCTATAATAAAAGCATTTTCTGAGAGCAGATGCTTTGGTTTAAGATGACATTGCCTCATGAGAAAGCATAACAGCAGTATTTCTGTAATTCTCTATGACTATGTTTAAAACCACAAGTTAACTATAATAGAAAATACATTAAAAAAACCCAGCAACAACAGTACTTCAGACTTGGGGGGGTGGGGGTGGGGAATAAAAGCAACAACTATACCTAAAGCTGCACAGCCATTACTTTCAACAAATTCTAAACACTATCTTTTCCCTCAAATATTTGAAACAAGACTGAAATCACAGTTCTAAACTGAAATACAAAAAGAGAGAAAAAAATAAATATATATGCCTAGCTGCCTAGTCTCTAAAACCATAGCATACAGACCTATGCATCAAAAAAGCAGAGGTTGCAAAGTTTACAGAGAAGCACAAATTAGTGAGTTATTTAATATGACATTAAGATCAGATTCTAGCAAGAATGTAGGATGAATAAAGTTTGAAATCTTTTATAAATATACTAAGGTCAAAGTAATATAAGACATAATACAGGCTGACAAAAGATCCAAGAATCTCGTTGCTATGGTGAAGGCATGAGGAAGGAGAAAGTCAAAACAGCATGCATAAAAGTGTTTAAAGTAAGTATTTGGATACAGAACAAAAAGATGTGATGCAAGAACACAACACGAGACATGAATCTGATTTCGCAGAATACCTGAGGACTAAAAGGATAATTTATACAAAGACAGCAATATACATTGAAAATTTCCTGAGAAATCTGAAGTAGTGACATGTAACTGACCACTACTATTTCTAACAGAAAATGACAGTGTAAATTATAATTTCTGATTCCCAAGTTTTTGTTAGGAGAGTAATCTTGTTCATTGTTCATTGGCCTGCATCAGGAACAGTATGGCCAGCAGGAACAGGGAGATCATTCTGCTCCTGTACACTGCACTGGTTAGGCCACACCTAGAGTCCTGTGTCCAGTTCTGGGCCCCTCAGCTTAGGAAGGATGTTGACTTGCTGGAACGTGTCCAGATAAGGGCAACAAAGTTGGTGAGGGGCTTGGAACACAAACCCTATGAGGAGAGGCTGAGGGAGCTGAGGTTGCTTAGCCTGGAGAAGAGGAGACTCAGGGGTTGCTTATTGCTCTCTACAACTACCTTAAGGGAGGTTGTAGACAGGCATAGGTTGGTCTCTTCTCCCAGGCAACCAGCACCAGAACAAGAGGACACAGTCTCAGGCTGCGCCAGGGGAGGTTTAGGCTGGAGGTTAGGAGGAAGTTTTACACAGAGAGAGTGATTGCCCATTGGAAAGGGCTGCCCAGGGAGGTGGTGGAGTCTCCATCACTGGAGGTGTTCAGAAGGAGACTGGATGGGGTGCTTGGTTGCATGGTTTAGTTGATTAGGTAGTGTTGGATGATAGCTTGGACATGATGATCTTGAAGTTCTCTTCCAACCTGGTTTATTCTATTCTATTCTATTCGATTTTATTTGATTTTATCCGATTTGATTCTATTACAAAAGGATTCCTTATATAAAAGTGGCGAAATAATTTACATTGATACGGCATAATCACCAATCAATAGTTAAGCATTTCACTTATTTTGAACCCCTTAAGGGTGTCAAAAGTGTTTTATTGTTTTATTTCAGAATGTAAAGTAAATTGTCTCAGCCACCAAATGATTCAGCAGATTTTAAACAAATGTTAAAACACAGAAAATGTACCATCTTAGATTTCAAAAAATGAACTATCACATTTACATAGTCCTTTCAAGTTTAATAGTAGCAATAATAGCATGCTGTAATTTTGATTCTTATACAAATATATAAACTCCTCACAGTAAGAGGCTGATGTTTAAAATAAACTAGAATTAAGAAAACAGAGATGAACAATAGAAGTTACAATTACCATAGTTTAAACTTCATAATTATGTAGGCACTGAGATTTATTCTAGCACACGGAACATGGTTTCATAAAACAAATTCAGCTTCAGCAAATGCCCCCCCAGCTCCCAATATGAATTGAAAACATCAGTTAGCGAAAAATGCAAACATGATTAAGGCAAACTTAAAAGCAAAAAAAAAAAAAGTGTTTGGTGTCCTCTAATATGGGAATGGTCATATTTCACATATTTGCCTCCCTGGAAGAAAGCTATATGCTGCCTTCATTAAACTACATTACACAGCACTGTGCAAGTATATACCATACAAACTGGAGAAAGCAGACGGCTTTCAATAGGAGCACACTAAGTGCATAGCTATTGTAGCATGAGCAGCTTATAGATTGTCTTGAATGTCCAAGAAAGAAGTGAGGATCTTTTCTCTCTAAAACCCAGATTATATTTGCATGCATGTATAGATTTCCAAGAAAAAGTATCTGTGAAGGACCTTGATCTGGCATAGGAATCTTAATACATATGGAGTAATCACAGTACAGGTAAGCTCCCAGTTACACAAGGGAACAGTACACTTGATAAAAATCTGTTGAAGTAGTTTCTGTGAAAAAAATCGAACAAACCAGAATATGTACTTACTGAAAGCAGCATTAATATAGCTCTCAAACTAGCTAGAAATCCATAAATAACAAATCAACTAATTTTTAACTGTAATAAATCTTAATGAACATCAAATCTCTAGAGCACAAGAGAGTACTTGTAGGATAAACACATCACATAGCTCTGTAACTAAAGCCAGCATCAAACAAGGTCATGTGGATATAGTTGCCATACTTAAGAAATAAATCCAGGTATTATCCATAGCATTGACTTGTTGACAAGTAAATATAAACAACATAGTAGAGGTTCTGTAGAAGAAAGTTAATTAAGGATTATGAACTTGCTTGGAAAAGGCTCTGCTGTAGCTCCTCAAAAGGACAGATTAACAGCCTTACATATTTTGCAATGGGAAGTTATTAACTATCACGAATAAAGCTTTCAGTCATATACTGCATATCAAAACCAACTTTCTGACAAATGATTGAGGACTTCTGAGCAAACACTAACAAGGAGTTCCTGAGATGTCCTTTAAATTGAAAGGATTACTCATCCAAGCCTGTATTTATTTATTTATTTGGTTGGTTTTTATAGGACTGATCTTTTTCTCCCAAATTTCAGTACTACCTTTTTGAAATTATATTTTGGTGCCTGTATGGAGAAACAGAGCCTCTACTCTCTTTCAAACAGCATAGTAACCTTACACAGACACCAAAACCAAATCAAATTAAGAAAGAAGACACGATGGAAAAGAAGAGGGAGTTCAACCTGATCTCAAACCACAGTGTCTTGACACCAGAATGGGATCCAGCAGCAAAAATCAAAACAATTCCTATAACAATTCATACATGAAAACAAAAGCTAAAAGGGAAAAACATAAAAGTAATAAAGGAAGAGTATAAATTTAGACTATTTTATTTACATGAAAAGGTCAGTCACAATAGGTACGAGATGCTCAGGGGGAGAAAAAAGAAATTCCCTGCCTTAGCATCTACGAAAAACCTCTTCTTGATTTACCAGTTATTTATATAGTAGGATTTAAGCATGCTTAATGATTATTCAGCTATTTAAAATAATTTACTAGCTAAAAACAATAATTAGCACTTTAATAACTACTTAAGCAGTTACTGGGGGAGGAGGGTTGGGCGTATTACTTTGCTTTTAATTAAAACATATTACAGCATTTAGCAAAAGATGTAGTCAGATATTCACTCCAGAAGGGCTTGTACTTCAAAACCAAGTGGAACATGTCCACAGTCTAAAATACAGAATGAATTCCAGATTTGATGCTTCACACTTCAAAGAGATGCCACAACTTTGGGGCCTAACATTATCACCAGAATTGTACTCCCAACTCAGTTTCCTGAATGTGTTCAGTTGATATTCAAACTGAGTATCATCTGCTTGGCATGACCAAGACTGTCAAGACCTGAAAAGTACACTGAATTCCAGTAGAAAACAAGGAGGTAATTCAGTCACCCAAACCTGAGTCCCACCTTGACCTTCTCACTCTTCCTGATGTGTTGAGTAGTACTGCCAAAAACACTTAAATAACCAAATGTTGTTAAAATTAGATGCCAGTTCACACTATTTAGGCTGGTTTAAGCTCATAAACATCAGAAACTGATTTTAAGGACTTCTATCTAAACATTTGATAGAATGTCTGAAAAATAATTTCAGCTTACTTCCAAAGTACTTTTTAAAATAGTGTCAGAAAATTAGCTAGTGAAAAAGATTAAATATTCCAGAGAGTAGGCAGGCTGTTTTATTGGGGGAGGCAGGCTTGTTTTGCTCGGGGTTGGGGTTTTTTTGTTATGGTGGTGGTTTTTCCCTTGGAGGATTTAGGGTGTTAAACAGTTCAGAAAAGATAGGTATTACTATGATCTTTCTATAGTCTAAAAGCCTGAGTTCCTACACTGTTCATAGACTCAGTCTGGAAACAATTGCATTTAGCAACATATTCTAGTTTAGGTAGCGTCTACTTAACACACCACAGTTTACATCAAATTGTAAGATCACTTTAGACACATTTAAAGGTTGCCTAGTCCATTAACAGTGGTTGAAATAGGACATTAAGGATACTTAATGAGATTTTGGAAGTTTAAATGCATTGTGTGTCAAGCAAAAGATAGCACTATTATAGGGTATACTGTCTAAGCATGTGAGTTATACTGTTAAGAATCCATGTGCTCATCATATTAAACACCAAACTCTTGTAGTCTCAAGCCATAACAAGACTGCAAGTAAAGGTAAATGGAGCATACCTTCATTTAGATTATACGCTTTAATATACCCTGTAATAAGCTAATTATTCAAGGCTGTTCAGCAGAGTGCCCATTTTAACTATTGATTTTGGACAGGTCAAATACAGGGGGGAAAAAAAAAACAACTAATAAGAAGTACTGAGAAAAACATACAAAATGAGACAATGATCATTTATTTAATGACCTTGCAGAATGTCTATTAAAGTTCTGCTTCTCTTGAAGAAAGCCTTGAAAGAGAAGAAAACTAACAAAGCAAAAAAAGAAGCAAGTACCATCTAGAAACTATAGCCACAAGTTCATTTGTCAGAAAAATCGTTAAGCTACAAACTACAACAGCTAAAATTTCTCTGTAATATACTCATGAAAGTGTCTACAGTATGAAGAAATTGCATCACATAACCCTAGACACCAGATTATTCAGGCACCAAATTGTTTTGTTTTCCTTGGGATATAAGGACACTCCTGTACAATGCTTAGTATGTAAATGGATATAGCTTCTTATTATTCAAGACTTATTAAATACTAGAAAACAGTATTTTTCAACAGCAGTGTAAGAGAAACATGCCATTAGACCAACCAAAATGATTCTATGATTATATATAAATACATTTATCAATGTATATCTGAAGGTTAACAGAGAGAGGGTCTCAGGTTGATATGGTTAATTAGAGAAAACACCAATATCTCTTCTTTTCAGATTTAACCAAAAACAACTTAAAAGGAAAAGCAACATACAGTGTCCTCAGTGCTGCTTCTGATAGTAGCACACCTTTCTAACTTATTGAAAGATACTAATAGCTTAGATCCTTTTTCTCAAATTAGTATAAAAACTTGGGTTTATACTAAAAGCAGTAAAACTACTTGATTCAGCTAATATACTGTAGTACCAAAACTGTTTAGTGAACAGAGAGTCAATCAGAAAAGACAAAAAAGTTCCAACTTCTGTAAGCCATCAAACAGGATGCATAAAAGAACTTAATCCATTACTTCACAGCTCTAGTATTTAAACATACTCAAATATTTATTATTCAGTGTACTACTGTACATATACAGCTAACAAAATGCCACACTTTCTTTCAAATAAAAATATTCTGTTAAAAGTTTTCCCTAATTAAACCAACAAACAAAAAAACCCTGGCACAAGCAGGCTTCAACTAGCAAACTAGGTTCTGAATTACAAGAATTAGCTTGCTGATTTCACTGAACATAGAAACTTGCAGAAAAAAGCAATGATCTCACTTTTCCCAAAAGCAGGGCAAAAAGCCTTTTAGTGGAAAGTCTACCTCTGTATCTTCCAATTACAGAACCACATTTTATTAGCATCGTTACAGAAGTACAAGAGATGCAAGAGATGTTGCTTCCAACATGTTTTCCCCTCATTTTTCACCAAATGTCTAATAGATATTCAGTTATACAGATCATTTACTGTACTATGACACACTCTTGTGGTACATTAAGGAATGAAGTGATCAGCCAATCATAAAGGGAGAAGAGATTTAAACCAAAAAAGCATCCAGTACAAGGAAGCTTTAAGATACAGCACTTCAGAAGGTTATGTTAAAAAGCAAGTGAAGAGATCTGCAGCATCTGATCTCACTAAAATGCTGATGTGCCTCACATTTTATTTGACAGACTAAGTAATAGTGATGATGGAATTTCTAGTGAATTCTCACCTTTATTAGCTACAGAATATATAAATACCACACCATGCTATAAAACTCAGTGCAACTTCATTGCAAATTACTTTCTCATACTAAAAAAAGGATATGCATTTCAACATTAAAAATAGATAACAGAAACCCCAGCACACCTAGCCAAAGCTGGCATATCAGGGGAATACTGTAAATACAGTTTTAGGCAAAATACTAAAAGATTTCCTAATCAGCATGCATTCAAAACTTTGTCCTGAAATCTTCTCATTCCTTCAGCTACTCAGGAAAAAAAAAAAGTCATGTCACTAAAGCTTCCTGAATTCCTGCTCTTGTAAGTCTGTGCTAGAATTTTGAGAGACTGAAGATGATGCAGATTCTATTCTAGAGATTCTGAATAATCAGTCCAGTACAGAGATTCAGTTAGTTTATGTCATAGTCTATCATAGTGTCAGTCAGGGTTGGAAGGGACCACAAGGATCAGCTAGTTCCAACCCCCCTGCCATGGGCAGGGACACCCCACACTAGATCAGGCTGGCCAGAGCCTCATCCAGCCTGGTCTGAAACACCTCCAGGGATGGGGCCTCAACCACCTCCCTGCACAACCCATTCCAGGGCTTCACCACTCTCATGGGGAAGAACTTCCTCTTCACGGCCAGTCTGAATCTCCCCACCTCCATAGCTTCATTCCATTCCCCCTAGTCCTATCACTACCTGATATCCTGAGAAATCCCTCCCCAGCCTTCTTGTAGGCCCCCTTCAGATACTGGAAGGCCACAATTAGTAATGTACATAAATGTATTATATACATATATATAAGGCTACACTACAGCAACAATAATAGTAGTATTTCTTTATTTGTATTAGCTTCAAATAAGTAAATGCTGGAAAAAGAAAGGAAAAAATAAGTCTGCTTTGTATCAGTTTTAGCCCTTTTCATATCAATTATATTAGCATCTCTAAATTCTGTAGAATAGCATTTTATTCCTCACTTCCCATTACATTCACCCATGCCCAACAGTTGGCTACCTAGTTCCTAGACCTCACTGACTTCTGAGGAATTAGTCTAATCTCATTTGTATCAAAATCATTTATTAGTTCTACTTGTAAACACTAACAAAATATTAGTTCCAACTGACCTTAATACAAAACTACTGGAAGCATCATTACAAGTAAATGTGGATCTTGCAGCAGTACTATACTTTATTTATACTTTGACTTGTTTCACACCCCCTGAAGACTGAATAGAAGTATTTCCCTGAGTAAACTGAAGAACCCAACTGGTGATCAAAGAATAATAAGCCTTATCTTCAAACACTGGAGTCTCAGCAGTACCAAGAGTAAGATCCATAGTCCAGAAGAAACACTGCTGTTCCAGGAAAGTTTTTATTTAGTCTCAAAGATGCTTCATACCTTGAGTGTTAATCCATACTCCCAAATTCTCTCAGCAACACTAATTCTAAAATCAGAACTGCCTGCTTCCGGTCCATCAAGATATTTCATATTTTAAACAACAACAACAACAGAAAAGAAGGATGTTCAAATGGTTCAGATCCTTTGTATTTCTTAGAAAGCATATATCTGCAAAGCACAACCTGACTCACCATTTCTCCCTACTTGCTCACTACCACTTCCATTATTTTGCCAAATACAGAAGACTCCCAGGTGCATTCTGAGAGTTAACTGGTAGCAGCAAATTAATTCTATCTTCCCCTTTTTCAAGTTTTACCAAGTCCAATCCTCCATTCATCATTACTGTGTCTCCTCTATAGAGCAGTAAAAGGAAACTATTTTGTTCATTCTACTAAATTACTACTGACAATAAACTTCCTCTCTTGGCTTTCTGCAGTTAGAATGAGCCAATCCAGTTTGCCTTTAGTTATATACAACCAGGTTTGTTTCATTTTACAGTAGCACTATAGATCTGTTGAACTCCATGTGCCAAGATTTTTCATGCAATGTGCAACTAAGCCTTGAATCCAAATTTCTCTTTATCCATTCCTGTTACATCTACCCTCCATTTTTTCAGCTTTGGTAGCAACTTCCATTCACACAATCTCATAGATCCTTTAGTTGCTTTTTCCATCCTGCCCGTGTTTCAAATAGATGACTCAATGCATTGTGGTCTTACACTGAAATGCTAGCAACAACAAAAACTCCCAACATTCTGATGCATGTATATAAAATATATTGCAGTCAAATGTACATGCCACAAGGCATTGCACCACACAACCAAGGAACTGCAAAGATAAGCAGTCATCATCAGTAGGCTCTTTCTAGCATGTCACCCTTGCCAGCTAAACATATACATTTACAATTTTACTAAGAGGCATTTTTATATCAAAGGACAAGACACACTGCACAGTAGCAAACATTTAGTCTTTAAAACTGTTAAGCTGAGTAAAAGAGCATATAAAGCTTCTAAGTTTCATTACTCGGGTGCAGTTAGAGGTGAGTAACGTTGTAGAAGAACTACCTTGTGAGTTACAAAGTGCAGTACAGTACATTAGAGGTTGGAAGGGACCTCAAGAGATCATCAGGTCCAACCCCCCCTGCTAAAGCAAGATCACCTATGGTACTCCACACAAGAATGCATCCAGGTAGGTTTTGAAAGTCTCCAGAGAAGGAGACTCTACAACCTCTCTGGGCAGCCTGCTCCAGTGCTCCATCACCCTCACTGCAAAGAAGTTTCTCCTCATGTTCAAGCTTGAACCTGTTGTTCACTGTCTTATTACTGTGCACCACCAAAAAGAGCTTAGTCCCTGCAACTTGACAGCCACCCCTCAGATATTTATACACATTGATGAGATCCCCTCTCAGTCTTCCCTTCTCAAGACTAAGTAGAGCACACTGATCCAGAAGAAGAATGTAACTGAAAACACTGTTTCACTGTAAATATTTAACTGCTGTGAGAGAGAATAGTTAATAATAACAACAATAATAAATCAAGCAAAGACATCCTGTCTATTAGGAAAGTTTACAGGATGATGAACTAGGTTATAGCCTGTGTAAAGGATATTTTGTTAGAATTCAAATTTAACACCCCAAAAACACTACCATTTTGGATTAATTAAGTTCTCTCCATTCTTACATGGCCTTCAGAACCTGACTGCTATTAATGGGGGGCACCCCACCTACAGAACATTTATAAAATATACATTTCAATTTTTATGGTGATGCTTGTTTGACAGAAGGTATTGAAAGAGCCTTGTTTAATATTTTGACAGGAAACTACCAGGAGAGATATTTGTTTAGAATGAAGCAACTATGATAAATTTATCATGTAGAGATCCTAGAGGGGAGAACAGCAGCCTACAATGGAAGTCTGTTTCTCAAATATTCACATGAAATGATCAATTTATTTTTCAAATAAGATGACACTTAAATGAAGCAAAGTTACAGATGAGGTAAGGTCAGATCATATTCACACGGATCTAGTACATAAAGAGGAATGCATACTCTTAGTGCATAAGAAAATGTCTATAATCATGTTCTGTATATGAATGAATTCAAATATTGTTCCATCAGAACCAGATGAAATGCTAACTGAACCAAAGGCTCTGCCAAATACACTGCTATAATCTATGTGGCACAGCAATGTCTACCCAAGTACTGTCTAAGAGCTGCCTAATTCTAAGTAACTGCTCCACTAAAACAATCTTTTCGTTTGGCTTTGTAGGGTCATTTGTTAATTTACTTTTAAAAATGAACTGTCCTGGAAATGAGTCGTTCGTCATTGGAATGTGCTGCCCAGGGAGGTGGTGGAGTCACCGTCCCTGGAGGTGTTCAAGAGGAGATTGGACGTGGCACTTGGTGCCATGGTCTAGTCGTGAGGTCTGTCGAGACAGGTTGGACTTGATGATCCTTGGGGTCTCTTCCAACCTTAGTTATACTGTGATACTGTGAATTTTCTCTGAATCACACAATTCACTGAGAAACTAAATGGCAGATTTTCTAAAGGATGAAAAGTAGAGCTCATGAGGATTTACATGCTAAGACTTTGAAGGTCCAGCACATAAGGTTTGTTAAGTATTTCCTTTCTCAGCTTATAATGCAAAATAAGCCTACAATAAAAGCACTGTTGTAATGAAGATTTTATTGCACTCAAAGATAGTGTTACTTCTAGTAAGATATAAATGCTTGAAACATTAAACTAGAAATTCGTCAAAAGCTCTTAGTGCATAAACATGTAACAAAAGCAAAAAGGAGGTAAAACCCATGAAGCCAGGTTTGTAGTTGTGATGGGTTGAGGCTGACCCCCTCCCCACCACAGGCAAAAATGAAACTCAGACAAACGGATTGCAAAAAGTGGTGGAAAGTTCAAATGGAAAGCAGAGAACCACAAGCACAGTGACAAGAGATCCCAACCCATAAGCATCCCAACACTCCCCTTTTTTTGCCCACCTGAGGGTACACCCAAAACCCCCAGGGCTCTTTCTTCCACACACCCCCCTCCACTGTTAGGCTAATCTCAGCTGGCCAGATCTGAGACTGCCCTTCCCCCCGGGCCTTGGGCCTAGCCAGGCTCAAAAGACCAGGAGACAGCTCCCCCCATTACCAGGTAGCAGCAAGGGAAGAAAAGAAGATGTGCAGGATCCCCACTGATGTCTTATAGGAGAGCAGGGCATTATGGGATGAAATACCACTTCCTGTGTCCACCCGCTGGGCTGGACACTTTTGAGACATGGGAGGTGTTTCTCATGTGGGCACAGCAGGGAGCACCTGGCCCAAACTACAGTACAGTAGTAGATGTACAGAGTTTTATCTCTAGGCAAGTGATACAAACACTGGGTAATTAACAGTTGAAAAATCCTTGCTGGTATAGGGAGAAACAAAAGTTCTTAAAGTGAGTATTTTCCATTAAACAAACAAAATTAGTAGTCTGAGCAGGAGCACTGTGATGATGACCTCCTTTAACTTGCACTTTAAGTTCCAAACCTGTTTTTCCATTCTGTTTAGATCTTATAAAACTAAGGATTTTATTTTCCTTTTCTCCCCTCTCCAGATACATGAAAATACTATCTATCTCTTCTAAGACTTTTCTTATTCACGTTGTAAAAACATTTTTTACTAGAAATCGATAAAGGAACAGTCTAGTCTTGCTGCTTCTAAAACATCAAGTGCTTGAAGGCTTCCTACCACAGTACTGTGAAACAGGAGTGGAGTGCTCTTGTTAGCCTGAATATTTTCACCAAACGCTAGCTGACTATTAATACTGCATTCTGGGTAAAAAAGACAACTATAAAAAAAATAATAACTTGTTTGAAATAAAAAGGTAAATGTGAACTACAAGAACTACTCCTCCAAGCACTTTACTGAGAAAAAAGGAAAGCATTCAATCTCTTCTGAAGCTCACAGGAAGCAACAAATAGTCTCTGTGTGAAGAAGGCAAGAACCAATCACTTAATAATAACACTCCAGTTCTGTTGCAAAGCAAAAAACGTTAAATTAAAACTACACTAATATTAATACTCTGTGTGTAGTTATGTTGCAGTTTGGGCTGGGTGCCCTCTGCTACATGGGGTGCTTCCTGTGTCCAAAGGTCCAGCCCAGTGGGCAGACACAGGAAACTGGGTATTTCCTACCATATTCTTTGCACCACTATAAAATCCAGTGCGGGGTCTAGCATGTCCTCTTTCTTCCTCTGCCATCACCTGGCAACTGGGGGGATGGGCAGTCTCAGATCTGGCCAGCTGAGACTAGCCTAGCAGTGGAGGGGGTAGGGGGTGGGGGAAGAAGGAGCCCTGGGGGTCTTGGGTGTACCCTCAGGTAGGGATGGGATGTTTCTGGGTCTGTTTTGGGATCTTTCCTTGTCACTGTGCTCCTGGCTTTCTGTAAACATTCACTGTTTTCCATTTAAACCGTCCATCACTTTTGCAATCCGTTTGCCTGAGTTGTTATTTTTTGCCGGTGGTGGGGAAGGGGTCTGCCTCAACACATCACAAGTTATTTACAAGTGCTGTAACAAACACTTCACCATTACCCCTTAACTACCTGACAAAGCTTACTCCAAATACAAGTCACAGCACCCTTTGCACACCTAAAGTTTTCCTGAAACTTTTTGTAACATCTCCTGATAAATTGACTCTTTTCTACAGTCCTACCAGAATGATTGGATGTTATTGATGATTCTGACTTATTCAGATTAGGCTACTGATGACACAGCCATTCAATAATGAGAAATTAATTCATCCTAAGAAACTGCCACAGGAAGAGATTGAATAGAAGATGCCACTATTAATAGCTTCAAATAGAATCAAACTACAAAGCAAATACTATTTCAACCATTGCTATGTTAATGTCCTATCTGGGTTTTCCATTTTTATTTGCCATGTAGTCATGGAGTTATGTAGATACAAAAGTATCACAGTATCACCAAGGTTGGAAGAGACCTCAAAGATCATCAAGTCCAACCCATCACCACAGACCTCATGACTAGACCATGGCACCAAGTGCCACGTCCAATCCCCTCTTGAACCCCTCCAGGGACAGTGACTCCACCACCTTGCTGGGCAGCACATTCCAATGGCAAACGACTCTCTCAGTGAAGAACTTTCTCCTCACCTTAAGCCTAAACTTCCCCTGGTGCAGCTTGAGACTGTGTCCTCTTGTTCTGGTGATGGTTGCCTGAGAGAAGAGACCAAGTCCTTCCTGGCTACAACCATTCCTTCAGGTAGTTGTAGACAGCAATCAGGTCTCCCTTGAGCCTCCTCTTCTCCAGGCTAAACAATCCCAGCTCCCCCTTCCTCTCCTCACAGGGCTTGTGCTCAAGGCCTCTCACCAGCCTCGTTGCCCTTCCCTGGACATGTTCAAGTGTCTCAATGTCCTTCTTAAACTGAGGGGCCCAGAACTGGACACAGGACTCAAGGTGTGGCCTAACCAACGCAGAGTACAGGGGTACAATGACTCCCCTGCTCCTGTTGGCCACACTATTCTTGATACAGGCCAGGATGCTATTGGCCTTCTTGGCCACCTGGGCACACTGTTGGCTCATGTTTAGGCAGCTGTCAATCAGCACCCCCAGGTCCCTTTCTGTTTGGCAGCTCTCCAGCCACTCCGACCCCAGCCTGTAGCTGTCAGGTTTTAGGAGTTATTCACATTCTATTCAAATACATTTAACAGTCAGATGAACTGACGGTTTCTCCTATCTGTGATAGCACACCAGAGAAAACATAAGTTAAATTAATTTCCCCCAAATCGTGTCTAGCTTGGCTGTGATAGTAATTGCTAAATGATCTCCTTGTCTTAAACTCACTGCACAAGTTTTTCCGTTATTAGAGAGCAGTTGGCTGAGCATCTGTCAGCCAGCCAAGTTCAACCCACCACAGAGCTACATTCATGCACTGATTCTTATTTATTGATCTACACATAGCAAGTATTTTTGACATAAATATCTAAATAAGGTAAGAGCAGAGATCATTCTAATTGTTACAAACAGAAACAATTGATACAGTTACTGCTGTACCATCCCTTCCCTCCGTGGGAAGATGACATCCTGATAGTGCAAGACACCACTGACATTTCAGTGTTTTACTGATGTGATTCATTGCTGTCTGTTATAAATGCCTACAAATTACTCCCGAATTGCTCAGAGAGAAACCTGTTCTCCTTTTTCATCTCACATAAAAAAACTTTTACAATAATTTTGGTTTACAGTTTCAGTAGGCAGGGTGATACTGCAAGGCAGCCAAATTAAACACATGCAGGCTTTACTTCTGCTTGTACAGTTACATTAAAAGGTAACTCAAGTTACTCAGTGAGTAGCTACTACACTGAGTTGCTGAAGCAGCTCCAGAGAAGGGCAATAAAGCTGGCAAAGAATCTGGAGAACCGGTCTTATAAGGAGTGGCTGAGGGAACTGGGATTGTTCAGTATGAAGAAGAGGAGGCTGAGAGGAGACCACATTGCTCTCTACAGTTCCCTGAAAAGAGGTTGCAGTGAGGTGGAACTTGGTCTCTTCTCCCTAATATCAAGTGACAGAATAAGGCAAAATGACCTCAAGTTGCAGCAGGGAAGGTTTATTTTGGATATTAGGACAAATGTCTTTCCAGAGAGTGGTCAGGCATTGAAATATGTTGCCCAGAGAGGTGATGGAGCTACTATCCCTGCAGGCATTCAAGAAACATGTTGACATGGCACTTCAAGGCATGGTCTAATAGCCATGGTGGTTGTAGGTTGATGGTTGGTCTTGATGATCTCAGAGGTCTTTTCCAACTGAAAACCTCCTACAATTTATAATTATTAGCCGACATTACTAGATTATATTTTTGGCAGACTTAGATGTTTGTAACAATAACAATTTACAGGAAGCACAGCTTGGAGCAATTCCTGTGTAAATCCTCCTCCAGAGGAAGAAAGTATGAGGACACTGGGCTTCAGAACATCCTTCAGGTGGCTGACCATAAGCTCTGTTGCTTATGCTGGGTAGGCTGTGGCATGTCAAATACAGCACTAAATTAATCTATATTGCTGCTCTGACCTTCTTGCTAGCACTTACTCTCTTTGGTAGTTTAAGATGTTTGAAACTTCATTGGCAGCATAGCAGTTTAGGCCTTGATGATTTTTCTTAAGAGTATAGAGAGGAGGGGAAAGAAAAGGGAAAAAAAAATAGCGAGAACTATATTGACCTTTTCAAGAGAAGTGCCAACAGATATAGCAGTCCCACAGAAGTGTTTTACTTCTGAATAATCAAGTCTGGCAGGAGCTCTGGTGTGATGAGATCAGCCTGCCATCTCCAATAAGATTAGGATGAAAATCTGTCCCAGTTGATAAAAAAAAGAGAGAGATATCATACAATGTTTCTCTCTTGAGTTTACTAGATCAGTTTCTTCTAATATCTAGACAAGAAAGAAGAGTAAATTTCTAATTTTTTATGCCAAGTCCCATTAACACATTGTTCATTAACTCATCTGCACTCATCATTAACTCATCCCATTAACTCATCTGCACATTGCTAAAAATTATTAAGAATTTAGGAGCAGTTTCTCTTTTGATCTGCAATTTCTAATCCTCTTTTGGACTTTAATACTTCAAACATAACAGTTATGTAAAGAAAACAAGCCTGTTGAAGCTAGTCAAATTGCCTTATTAGTAGGATATTTATAAATACAACACACTATAAAGCATCTATTTCAGAAAACTACTACCTTTCTTATGTCACACACACAAGATACAAATTGCCATTTTGTATTTAAATGCTCACAAATATTTCTTTTTGGGTAGAGTCTACTCTTAAGAGTAGGCTCGAGGTGAGGAGAAAGTTCTTCACCGAGAGAGTCGTTCGTCATTGGAATGTGCTGCCCAGGGAGGTGGTGGAGTCATCGTCCCTGGAGGTGTTCAGGAGGGGATTGGACGTGGCACTCGGTGCCATGGTCTAGTCATGAGGTCTGTGGTGACAGGTTGGACTCGATGATCTTTGAGGTCTCTTCCAGCCTTGGTTATACTGTGATACTAAGTCTCAGAATCACATTTGGCAAAACACTTCAAGCATCCGAAGGATGACTTTCAGCAACATGTAGCTGGTGCTCTCAAGCTATCCTGAACATACATCCCACATTAGGCCTAACTACTACACTCTCACTACTTTAATTACACTCACTTACTTACTTCCACTACTGCTGTATCTTCTTCATGCCACTCTTCAAAGTACTCCATAAAGTGAATACATTTCTTAGAAGTGTTTCATTAATCTTTTCCCTTCTACAAGTGAGACCCTTCTACAAGACCAATCAAACATTTGTATATAAAAATTTACCCTATTTCAGCATTGTGTGTCTCGCACATAGTAGCCTGAAGCTACTCCACTAGAACAGGCACTCATAAATCCACCATTCAGAAGCTAATAAATGCCCTGTTGGGTCTGACAAGCGAACGCAGCACTGTCTCTCCAACAGCTGCAGTGAGTTGTTACTTAAAAGACACTAAACTCATCTTTATCACTACTTCTAATCCATTCTCCTCACTTACCAGAAGACTCCTCTTCCTACCAATCCATCCTTGCCTATTTATTGTGGGCTTATTACTGTGGAATTTTTCTAATGTTCTTTGAAAGTGCTCAGCTTGTGGAATTGTCAAGGCCCCATCAGTTCCCCAGCTAACTTTCAAAAAATGAAATACACTTTTCAATATCAGCTGAAGCATCCTTTAGAAGAAATTCAGAAGTCTGGGAGCATGGGAATAACGTCCTGTTTACATTTATGCATCTACATTTAATGAGTTTTTCCATTATCTTCATTTGTGCAGGACTTCCACATTTTTAATGCCACACTTTTCCTTTTGATACTGTCTTTAACTTTCCTACCAAGTCATACACACTTTTGTACCCCAAAGTTTTGTTGGGTTTTTCTGAATCAGAAAGTTAACTTAAATCTTTTAAATGGCATTTTCAGAGCAGCCTCTGGGTTGCTAGCAGGTGTGTCTATTTTGCTTGCATCTTTCATTTAGCTCCCTGCCCTGAAGTTGAATACTTATACAACAGACATACTCGAATTATTCTCTCCTCGTACAACTTTTAGATGGTGATCATTCTCTCTTCCTCTCCTACTCTGACCACCTAAGTCCTATGCTTGACTCCAGCCTATTCCCAGAACAGTTTCTGTTCGTGTTGGCTATGGAAATATTGGAAACAGCAATTTGTTGCATTGAAAGCTTTTATAGTTTCATAACATCCTGATGAGGAATCAGTTCAACCCATATGCAGGGAGTTCTATCTTCCACTTTGCCACAAAATTTGCAGCTTCTCTACTCTCACTTAACATTTTCTCATCACAAATATCTGAGCCAAGAGCTGTTCATACAGTACAGTATTGTATTACTCAAAGGAACTTTCCATCCACAAGGCTTTGCATCGCAGGCTTCTTTCCCCCTCACAAGATGTTTCTTTTTATGCAAAGTGCCACTCCCCTGCCACTCTGCCTAATCGTTCCAGCAAAGCTGGCAGCATATTAACATCATAGACCAGTGATTAGTCTCCTTCCATCAGGCTTCCAACACATCTATTATAAAGCAGTTGTCATTTGATAACGAGCATTTGTGTTTGTTTATCTTAGCTTTTAGATAAAACACAAGCATATATAATGTCTGCTCCAGCTCTGCCACTCATTATTTCACGTACCAGTTAAGTCATATATTCAGTTAAATGTTTCCAAGAATTGTCATAGAAGATTCCTTTAATAACACTCTTGCCAGATTTTCTTCATTTCTCTGTAATCCTGATAAATCCTAAACACTTGATATTTCTTATTATTTCTATTTCAATTATCTAATTACCCTTCACATCAACCCTTCTTTTTACTTTTAAAAAGTTATCAAAACCCCAAAGATAATTCATGTAAACAATTCACATTCATCATCTCCATTTCAGAACTTCCAATTTCTTATTTTGTTTCTTCACATTCCCTGCTCCAGCCCTATACACATACCCTAAACCAAGACACTCTTTACTTTTCTTTTACCTGCTGACACAGTTAATGATTTGAGGGTTCCAGAATCCTGTTTCTTGAGGCATCTCACAATAAATTCTCCTGTTTTCTTGCAATCATTTTAAATATATGTGCACTTCTCAGACAATCGTTTTCTGAAGTATTTACACTGAAAACATTCCATATACACACTAATCCATGTTCCAGATCCTGAAGAAATATTCTCCTTCTGTAATCCCTGTGTAGCAGTAAGTTGATGTGGTTTTGTGACACAGGACCTAGTTTTCCATTATGGCCTTGCCTACTTCTTTTATATGTATAATCTTAGACATCTTTAAGATTACAACATTCTTCTAAGACAAGAATCAATTCTGAGTCAATAAATAAATTACATAGATCATTTTGTCTTCAGTAAGCTGCCACAAGAATACCATCAACAATTGATGCTTTGACAGTTCTCATTGCTCCAGCTCAAAATTTTAATTTTTATAAAACATTGCTCTCACAAAATGGTTCAGTTTATGAAAAGTGACAAGAATAGCTCTATAAAATGTAACAGAATGATGAGAGAATACCCTACATCACCCACAGGCCTTATATGGACTCACCATTTGCAGATGACACCAAGTTGGGAACAGGTGTTGATCTGTTAGAAGGTAGAAGGGCTCTGCAGAGGGACCTTGACAGGCTGGACAGATGGGCAGAGTCCAACAGGATGGCATTCAACAAATCCAAGTGCCGGGTGCTGCACTTTGGCCACAACAACCCCATGCAGCGCTACAGGCTGGGGTTGGAGTGGCTGGAGAGCAACCAGGCAGAAAGGGACCTGGGGGTGCTTGTTGACAGCTGGCCAGAAATGTGCCCAGGTGGCCAAGAAGGCCTATGCCAACCTGGCCTGCATCAGGAATAGTGTGGCCAGCAGGAGCAGAGAGGTCATTCTGCCCCTGGACTCAGCACTGGTTATGCCACACCTTGAGTACTGTTTCCAGTTCTGAGCCCCTCAATTTAAGAAGGACATTAAGACTCTTGAACGTGTCCAGAGAAAGGCAATGAGGCTGCTGAGAGACCTTGAGCAAAAGCCCTGTGAGGAGAGGCTGAGGGAGCTGGGGTTGCTTAGCCTGGAGAAGAGGAGACTCAGGGGTGACCTTATTGCTCTCTACAACTACCTGAAGGGAGGTTTGTAGACAGGTGGGGGTTGTCTCTTCTCCCAGGCAATCAGCACCAGAACAAGAGGATGCAATCTCAAGCTGCATCAGGGGAAGTTTAGGCTCAAGGTGAGGATAAAGTTCTTCACAGAGAGAGTTGTTAGCCATTGGAATGGGTTGCCCAGGGAGGTGGTGGAGTCACCATCCCTGGAAATGTTCAAGAGGGTATCAGATGTGGCACTTGGTGCCATGGTTTAGTAGTCATAAGGTGTTGGGTGACAGGTTGGATTTGATGATCTTTGAGGTCTTTTCCAACCTTATTGACTCTATGATTCTATGATTATCACCATTATTATTCAATAAGCAGCACAGAGAAAACATTTCCTCCAGTATGTTACCAAGACCACTGTTAGCAGGTTAAATAAAGTATTATTTCCCTTTATAAGGCTTCTCTCTCAGGGAGAAGTATCTCAAGTGCTCTTTCAGGTAGAATTTCCCATTTCATGAAAAATACAAATATATTGGAATGAGCACAGCAGAAGAATCTAGATGATCAGAGGGCTGAAACATAAGATGCAGACATAAAAGCTGAGTTTTGAGAAAGGTAAAGAGGCCAGGGAACTCTTACTGCTGTCTCACACTACTAACAGAAGGCTACAAACAAGCGGGAATCAGATCCTTCTTAGATGTGCACAAGCAACAACAGACACAAGTTGGAACAAGAGATATTCTGAGATGTCATGAAGAAAACTACATGGTGACAAACATGGGAACAGACTTGTCCATCCACACATTTCCCCTTTAAGGATATCTCAAACCCAGCTGGACAAAGCCCCAAACAACTAGACTGGTCCTTTGATAAAGATGATTGGACCAGATGACCTTCAGAAGTCCCTTCTAAGCTAAACAATTCCATGATTCAAGGGCATGCCTCTGACATGTCTTGACATCCATAGTAAGTGATTTTTTTCCTCCATGTAATCTTTTCCTCTGTTACTACTCACATGCTGAAGCTAGACCTTTTTTTACTTTTTGTTCTTGCAGTAACAGTTCTTTTGTATCTCTGTAGCATCTTCATTTACTTCAACTACCTTAATACCATCAACATTACTTATAACTTCTATACAAACATCTGCTAAAGCTTTAAATCTATTCTGTACTCTTCTGTATTCCTTCTTCTAGTAGAAAATCCTCTGTGCATTTACATAGACATAAAGCTTCGTCTTCTGGATCAACACTGCTCTTGGCACACCAGCTGGCAAAATGCACCAACTGAATAGTTGAGTACTTCAATCAGATTTTACTTAATCAAAACAAAATTCACTTAGAGCATCATTGAATATTCTGGTCTTTGCTTCCACTACTAGATACCTCTTCTTACACAATGACTTCAATGAAAAGTGTGGATAAGCAGACCCTTCAACAGAGTGGAAATCAGCTCATTCTTTGCATGCTGTCATTTGGCCACAGAAATGTTTTTGACTTTTGTTTTTTAAAGACAAAACTTTAGAAATCGTCAAGGACTGTTTCCAGATTGAGTCCAGTGAATAGCTTTCTGATTCTACTTTAGAAAGCATGGTGTTAAACCTCTTTAACATTCTGAAGTGAAGAAAACTGCAAGCCTCCAATTTCTTTGGTGCGTTTTGTAATAATCAGTAAGTTATGTATGAGCTACAAAGAAGCATTCCCTCTGTCCATGGTCATGAGAGCAAAAGCAGCTACTTTGTTTTCCTTTGTACTAGAATCCATGTTTTTAGCAAGAGACACTGAGATGCCTGGTGCTGCCTACTTTTGTGTTTAAGCATTCATCCCAATTTCTGTAAACCACTCACTTGAACAAAGATGAGATTTAGTCTCATGATACTCTATTGAAACCTTATTGTTCTCAATAAAATCTTACCATCTCCATTTCCTTTGAAAACCCTTTAAGATGAAATATTTCAGAACTTAAAAAAAAAAAAAAAGTTAAGCAGTAAGCTCCACCTCTAAAAAAACCTTAAAGTTGTCCCTGCAGGCTATAGCTTTTTAATTGTCCTCCCTCTGCATTTGGTATAACAGTATACTTCAGCTGTAGATCCAATAACTCTCTTCTATTAGGTTTTGTCAAAACAGTCCATTCAGGAAACCTCTGAAGGGATGTTAATCTTGTTAACTCTAATGTTCTTGCTGTCTGTGGAGATTCACAATCCTTTCCTGAGCCATTAACATGTTTGGCCTGAACATCATCATGTCTCCCAAACGTTACTGTTTAATTACACATAGGAAGCAGTATTTTCTCTAGGGGCTTTTAAACCTTCCAACCTATTAATTCAGGGAACACTCTTGGGAATTCTCCTAACATTATAAAGGGATCACAGTTATCTTTGAGACTTATTCTAACAGATGAAAGCAAAACTGTCTCTGGTCTGGGAGGCTTTCTTGCCTTTTTATGTGTACAGCATTCTTAATATTCATTTTCAACAGTAATAAACTGTAAAACTCAACTCAATAGAAACACTGATAGAGCAAAAAAGCCTGCTTTTTTGTAACCCTGGGTACAACCACAAACACAAAGGTCCTGACAGACACTGGACAACATGGTAGGAGCTGATAAAGATCAGCTCGGTACCTCCACACATTCAGTGGCACCTCAGGGCCCAAAAGCTGTTGTGTTGCTGAGAGCACTTAGCTCTCCAACTCATTAAGAAATTCACCACAACTCACAGTCACTGAATCACAGGATGTTAGGGGTTGGGAGGGACCTCAGGAGATCATCAAGTCCAACCCCCCTGCCAGAGCTGGACCATAGAATCTAGCACAGGTCACACAGGAATGCATCCAAATGGGTCTTGAAAGTCTCCAGAAAAGGAGACTCCACAAGCTCTCTGGGACAACTGTTCCAGTGCTCTGTGACCTTCACAGAGAATAAGTTCCTCTTCATGTTGAGGTGGAACATCTTATGCTGTAGTTTATATCCATTGCCCCTTGTCGTATCACAGGGTGCAAGTGAGAAGAGCCTGTCCCCTCCCCTCTTGACACCCAGCCCTCAGATATTTATAAACATTTATTAAATCTCCTCTCATTCTCCTTTTCTCCAGACTGAACAGCCCCAGGGCTCTCAGCCTCCCCTCATAAGGCAGTGCTGCAGTCCCTTAATCATTCTCACAGCCCTTCATTGGACTCTCTCAAGTAGATCCCTGTCCCTCCTGAACTGGGGAGCCAAAAACTGGATGCAATACTCCAGGTGAGGTCTCACCAGGGCAGAGTAGAGGGGGAGGAGAACCACCCTCAATCTGTTAGACACACTCCTCTTAATGCACTCCAGGATCCCAATGGCTTTCTTGGCCACAAGGGCACATTGCAGACCCATGGATAACTTGTTATCCACCAGGACTCCCAGGCCCTTCTCCATGGCGCTGCTCTCTAGGAGATTGCCTCCTAACCTGTACTGGTGCAGTTTATTATTCCCTCCCAGATGCAGGATTCTGCACTTATCCTTGTTGAACCTCATTAGGTTTCTCTTTGTCCAGCTCTCCAGTCTGTTCAAGTCTCACTGAACAGCTGCACAGCCTTTGGCGTATCAGCCAAACCTCCCAGTTTGGTATCATCAGCAAACTTGCTGAGCAGACACTTTGTCTGTCCCTTCATCAATGCCATTGATGAAGATGTTGAACAGGACCAGACCCAGCACTGATCCCTGGGGGAATCCACTAGTCACAGCTCTCCAGCTGGACTTGGCACCATTGACCACCACACTTCGGACTCTGTTGTGTAACCAGTTCCATCTCACTGTCTGTTCTTCTATCCCACATTTCCTCAGCTTGCTCACAAGGATGTTATGGGAGACAAGTGTCAAAAGCCTTACTAAGGTGAAGGTAGACTACATCCACTGGTCTCCCTGTATCTACCCATTCAGTTACAGCATCATAGAATGCTGTCAGATTAGTCAAGCATGATCTACCCTTGGTAAATCCATGCTGACCGCTCCTGATCATCTTCTTTTCTTCCAAGTGCCTAGAGATGACCTCCAGAGTGACCTGCTCCATGGAGCAGGGATGGAGGTGAGGCTCACTGATCTGTAGTTTCCTGGATCACTCAATGATATAAATGGAGCACTGCTATGGAGAGTGGGCTCTCCACACAGCAAGCAGCCTGGCAGTCAGATTCTCTTCCCACAGACTGGGGCCTTGTCTAAAGAGCCCCGGCCCCCTTTTTACTGAGTGTATATACTTTGGGTACAGGCAGGGAGATTTTCCTTTTCTGACTGTACATTTTGGTTCATCTCTCTATAGAGAGATGGTTGTGCAGCAGTATATTCCCAACTGACATCAGAACCTGTAACTTTATTGTCAGAAGGAGTGCAGAGTAATTAGAACAAACCCAGAGTTTTCAGGTGGCTGTTGCTGCCTGTTTTGGGGGTGCCTCTGCAATACCTTTTTGCAATATTGCTGCTTTAAGCAGTCTAGGATTTCTCAAGCTTTTTAAATTAAATATGTGAAGGAAAAAACAGAACATTAATGCTACATTCTTAATTTTTCATATATGTATGCAAGCCCCACCTCTAAAATCTGAGAACTGAACCAATCACTTACCCCTTTTTTGACAACAAAACTTAAGTTCCAATTTGCAAAGCATGTCAGCATTCTCATACTTGTCCTCTTCTGCTTTAACCCAAAAACAGGATTCTGTCATTTCCTGAGGCCTAATCTACAACCAAGAGACAAACCAAAACTGTATTAATTAAATTATTTTGATGCAGAGATGGTGCTCTCTAGAACCTAAAGAAAATCACATGCTTAAGAGCTCTGCAAGACATGAGCTTTTGGTATATTTTTGATCAAAACCAATCATGCTTACACAAAGTGCTTTTGGACAAACTCATTCTAACAATGCAAAGTAATACAGACAGCACACTCTATTATCCAGGGTCTAAATGTAGCAAATTATCTTTGGGCTAGATTTAAAACATGAATTAACTTTAAATAGTCTCTGAACACAGCTGATTTAACTAGATATTAAGTACCTTATTTTTTAGAACATAGCTTTGATTGCTTCATAACACTCTGAAAAACTTTTTACTGACTAATTTGGTCTAAGTAGACTGGTAGTGCTGGTATATTTGACCACAATGGAGAAGAAAAAAAAATAAACAGTCTCTGTACTTTTTCCACCATTAAATTTACATATGTACATGTGCCCTAAGGACAAATGGAGAGGCCTGGAATGCTTCTACACACAGTCCAGACTAGAAAGATGAAAAACACTTGTTCAGAAACTGCGTAGCTATCAGTACAGTGCAGTCACTGATCCAGCATAAAGAGTTTGCTAAAAGCCAAGGCATACCAGGACCAGAAAGCATGCTGTATTATTTTAGACCACAGTGGATTTTTCAGGGCATCCCAGAAAGTCAGCAGATTTCTGTCCAGATGATGCATCCATCAATAAAACACAGTTTTCAGAAAACAGTGAAAACTAAAGGCAGTAAGTATTCATATCTTGCCTAATTTTAACTAATGTATCAATTGTTCTACATAGTCTTACTCCTGACAATCTGTTTACCCTAAGCTCTGTGCAAGATTTTAGGTCAAGTATTTGCCATTAATCAGAACTACCTTGGACCAGTTGAGTCGTTTCATGGTAACCTCAGGTCTGAATTCTTTCTTGGGCTTCATTCCAAATGGCAAAGTACATGAAGGTGGAGACCACTGTGCTCCAGGCAGACCTGGTAGAGGTGGTGGTGGAGGAGCACCTCCAAAAACCACAGGAACTCCAAATCCATTCAGAGGTGGTGGGGGAGGAGGTGGCGGTGGTGGGGGAATTGCTCCATTAGAAGGCAACGGTGGTGGAGGAGGTGGTGGTGGAATCTGATGTGGTCCTGCAGCTTGCAGTGGAACAACAGACGTATCTCCATGTGCTGATGGTAGAAAACCAGGTGGCGTGGAGCCATACTGACAAAGAAATTATTCTTATTCAATTTCACATTTTTCATCAACAAAATGCCATGACAATCATAGTTTATAGATTAAATCCATCAAAGCAATTGAAAGTCTGTGCCATTTTTCTTGTATAGGTCAATCAGTTATGAATTATAATGAGGCCAACATGATTTTGATTTCACAACTGGAAGTCTCAACATTTGAGGCAGATATTCACATGGGGGTGCACACCAAAAAACAAAAAGAAATGCTGTATCCCTCTTGTCACATTTCACTGATCGTGATCAAAGATTCCTTCCCAAAGGCACAACTGCCTTACACATTAATTGCTTATTCTATATCGTAAGGCCATCTATACTGTATCAAGGCAATCTTATTAGCACTTCAGTTAAAAAAGCTACACTTATTTCTACTAGTTGAAGAACTTCTACCATTCAAGCATTAATAAATAGGTACCTGACAACACCAACAAAAGAATAAATAAGAAATAGTTATCTTTTAATGATATTAATCAATTTTTCAACTGACAATTTTGAGCTAAACCAGTCCATTTAATTCCTTCTTTAAAAATGAATGAAAACACAACAAACAAAGCATTTTTAAAAGGAAATGGCTGATAATTAATGAGTAAATGCACAACAATATTACTGTCCTGAATTTCTGAACATATGTATACCAAATACGACAAAGGAACAGGAGAAAAGCAGTCATAGGAGGTGGAAGCAGCCATGCTAAGTAGCAACTGATGCCATTTGGAAACAAAAGATCCCTCTTAAGATGGATTTAAGAGGACTAAGTTGCAGCAATCCATTATAGTTCATTCTCACCAGAACCCTGAACTAGAATGACATGTTTAAATAGACAAAAGGCAGAGCTAAACTAATTTTCCTCACCAAGAAAATTAAGCAAATTCAAAATGATAAAGCAGTCCCTATGATCAAAACACATATTTTATCACTTTCCTATATGCATGCCTTCCCAATGCTGTCTTTCTTCAGCCATTTTCAGACTGTGCTTCCTACTCCAGGAAATAAGACACAGGAAAATTCAGTTGGTCACACAGTCTCCTTATATACATTTTAGAGCTGAAGCAGTTATAACTTAAGTGCTACTCTCAAAAATGTTCACTATGCCTCTCCATCCCATTTTAAAACATCTATTTATGCTTGAAAATTGAAAAATTATCAGGAAATGTTCTTAGCCAGCCACTGGTTATTTCTTTCACTGGTGGATATCCATGGTAAGGCTTTGGCAAAGCGAACTGTGTAATGAGTAATTTCCTGTGCAGGGATAAAGATCACAGTGATGAATGCTAATTTAAAAGCATGAGACTTATTACCTATGTGGTTTAATTACTTTGGCAATACATGACACTTAAAGCAAAATCCAAATGATATCTAAGAAGGTGGTTTAATTAACAGAGCTCAGGCAAAAACAGGATCTGGGAATTCAAACAGCTAATTAATGTCACACTAAAATTCTTTGTATTAAACAGAAATAAAGGAAACTAACAGTCAGTAATAATCAACAACAATGATTCTTTGGGAAAAATCCTCAGCTGCACTATCAGAATCTGCAAAAGATGCAAAATTGAATCCCTTTCAAAAAACAACACTTGGCACATTTGCATAAACTATCTCGTACCTGTGATTTAAAAGCCTGTAACTCTGCTTCAAGTTCATTGATTCTTTCTTCTTTCTTTTGCAGTAGGGCCTGAGTCTCCTGATGAACTATAAAATCTTTTTCAAACTATGACAGAAGAAAAAAAAATACAATTGTTAATGCTAGGCAGTTATGCATATTTTTCACAGACTTCAACTTTTCAGTTTGTGTTGGTTAAAACTTTTGTGTTTGTTAAAAACATCAAGATATATACAAAATATCTGCTATTCATGTACCCACTAAGTGGAAGTACCACCTGTTACCACGACAAGTCTTTACTATATGAAATGGCAAAGTACTTAGTAGAATAGAATAGAATAGAATAGAATAGAATAGAATAGAATAGAATAGAATAGAATAGAATAGAATAGAATAGACCAGGTTGGAAGAGACCTTCAAGATCATCATGTCCAAACTATCATCCAACACCACCTAATCAACTAAACCATGCAACCAAGCACCCTATCAAGTCTCCTCCTAAACACCTCCAGTAATGGTGACTCCACCACCTCCCCAGGCAGCCCATTCCAATGGCCAATCACTCTCTCTGTGTAGAACTTCTTCCTAACCTCCAGCCTAAACCTCCCCTGGCGCATCTTGAGACAGTGTCCTCTTGTTCTGGTGCTGGCTGCCTGGGAGAAGAGACCAACCTCTGCCTGTCTACATTTTAAGATATTTTTTTAAGTATTTTTTAAGATTTTTTTTAAAGTATTTTAAGATGGAATTAGATTAGATTAAAAAAAAGAAAAAAAGAAAAAAGATGTCTAGTAATACAGAATTTGTAGATACAAATCAGTCTATTCTTACTCTTCCACTGTTTATCTCATTGAAGAAACAGTAACTTCAAATAAAGTGTTTGGTTAATTTTGGGGAGATACTGTACTTGAAACATCAAAAAAAAATATCAAAAAGTTTCTCAATTAAGGCTGACTACTTCACACCCCTTTTCTCTCCTTCCTAGTCCACAAGAAACATCCAAATTCACACTATGCCATGTTGTGGCAGTTTCAAGCTTTGCCTTTAAAAGTTAGCTGCAGAGTCCAATCAGAAGAGCAGAGAAGCATAAACAATTCACAGCTGGGTGTAAAAAGGAAAACAAAAGATTACTCCAAATTAATTTCATTGGGCAGATGTGTGAAGGGTACTCCTAACACTCTCACACATCCACTTCATTCCTTTCTTCCCTGGCTGTTTGGCTGTGCTCTGCTTCGGCTGGGAGGATATTATTGCTACTAGCTGACCTTACAGGTAAGACTAACATTCCTTCTAACGGCATGTAAGGGGAAGGGAAAAAAAGGGTTTTGGGGGGAGTGGGGTAGTTTTCCATGGTCATTTTTGACGGGGGCAGGGGGTTTCCTTGCTGATTACTGATTGTAAATACCTGTATAATATTGTAAATACTGTATATTTGTACATATTCCTTGCATTCCATTGTAGAGTGCAATTATTGCTTCCACTTGCTTTCCCGACTGAGTGAGCCGAGCTTCTCTTAATGTGGTGGTGAATTCCAAACCATTACATTACACAAAATCTTGTGCGATAACATCCATGGAAATGTCTATGGATCTGTCATGCATGTTCAGTTATACCATTCATGAAGTTATTAAGTAACCTTCTGTGTACATATTATGGTAACATAACTTTAAAATCACTTACTTTTCTGGAAAGTTCAGAAGCCCTCTCTTCACATTCTTCTAATCTTGCTTTATCTACACAAATGTCTTGAAAAAATAAACAAACATACTTTCACACATACAGCAAACACAAGATTCTCAATCACATGCATAACTTTAACTTGGTTTTTGGAATATGTAAGTATGACATTGTAATCATTTCCAAACATAGTACTTACCTAGTAAATGGCTGAAATCTATATCTAATCTCTTACGATAGGTGAAATCAGGGTCTGTTCCACTTCTGTGTAGCACTATCTGGGACACACACTCTTCAATTAATTTGAAGTACTGTGGACTAAAGACAGAGAGAAATTTATTTATTAATATATATAACATATATTTATTAATATATATTTAAAATCTTGTCTAGAAACAGAGTAAGGTCAAAAGATTTGAACCAACTTATTTTCATAGAAGGGTAGGTGCAAACCCCAAAAATCTTAAAGGACAAATACATCTGGTAGTTTATTACACAAGAATAGTTTACACAAATCATTAAAAAAACCCAGTGGACTCTGAATCTCTCCCTCATGAAAATGAGGAAGACTGTATTTCCATACAAGACTTCTTCTTGCTTCCTCTCAGTACAAAGAAGGGTCACCTTTCCGCTTGATCCCTCTGGTTTTGTGGCTTTTTTAAACTATGGATGCATTGAAGCCCTACTTCAGTAAAAGGGATGAAAAACATCTTGTTCTGAAATGCTGGGATAGGGTATGACAGCTGGGTCATTTGCCCAAAAGACTGAGCTGTGAGTTTAAACCCTTTCAGGTGGAAGAGGTCTAGCAGAGATGTACTATCAAAGGTGAAGGGTGGTAGCCTGACATGGGTAAACCTGAAATGCAAGGTTATGCAGAATGCTATGCAGCAATGGCTTTCCCTTATTCAGTTCACATCTCACTCTTCCAGTTTTCTCAAAACACAACACAAGCAGATTTTACAAAGGAAAAGTATTTGACAGTTTCCAACATCTCAAATTTTATTAACCATTTCCCTGTAATTTATCTGACAACTTTTCCAAAAGACATTAGTATGTACACATCAACCTATAATGTATAATGAGAATACTCAATTCCCAGAAGTTACACTAAATTAAGCATATGCTCACATTTCTGCATAAAGTGCACATCTGTGCATACTTGGTTTTGTCCTTTGACTCAAACACTGCAAAATGACAATGTTACTACCATGACCTATAACCAATTAAAAGACTTGTCCTGCTCACATACATTTGCAGACAGTAAGGTTCAGATCTCAATAAAACCAGTTTTCTCTGCTTATACATTATGTTATATCCTAAGCAAAAGAGACAGAGGTGACATTCCTATTGAAAACTGAGACATTTGAAGGAGTTCACAAAGTAATACTTACAAATAGCAATCCACATAGAAAAATAGTATAATTACATTTATGAAAGAGGTTAGGCCACACCTTGAGTTCTGTGTCCAGTTCTGGGCCCCTCAAGTGAAGAAGGACATTGAGACTCTTGAACGTGTCCAGAGAAGGGCAACGAGGCTGGGGAGAGGCCTCAAACACAAGCCTTATAAGGAGAGGCTGAGGGAGCAGGGATTGTTTACCCTGGAGAAGAGGAGGCTCAGGGGAGACCTTACTGCTGTCTACAACCACCTGAAAGGAGGTTGTAGACTAGTGGGGGCTGGTCTCTTCTCCCAGGCAACCAGCACCAGAATGAGAGGACACAGTCTCAAATTGCACCAGGGGAAGTTTAGGCTTGAGGTGAGGAGAAAGTTCTTCACAGAGGGAGTTGTTAGCCATTGGAATGGGCTGCCCAGGGAGGGGGTGGAGTCACCATCCCTGGAGGTGTTCAAAAAGGGATTGGATGTGGCACTTGAAGCCATGGTTTAGTAGTCATGAGGTGTTGGGTGACAGGTTGGACTTGATGATCTTTGAGAGGTTTTTTCCAGCCTTATTGATTCTATGATTCTATGATTTTATTAATGACTAAATGAAAATAAAATACATAACTCACACTCAACATACCGTATAAAATAATCATTTCTTATCAGCAGAAGATGTTGGAGAATAGAAAGAAAATATCCTTCAGCACTAGTATCCTTAACTGTATTCCACACCATGTTGTAAACATCATTTACTTCAGTAAAAGTGTTAAGGAAAGTAATAGCAACCAAAAAAAACTATTTCAGTTACATGTTGACTGGTAACTTTTTTAAGAGAACCTATGCCAGAAAAATTTCACTTTATTCATGTTGCTCTTGCTGATAAGAAAAGGATATTCCAGTTCAGACCGAATATCTTCTAAACGATGAGAGAATTCGATCATGTCTTCTTCCTTATGCTCATTGAACACTTTGAGCTGAATATCTAGTGCTTCATTTTTTATACATCTCAATTGCTGCAAAGAAGAAACAGTAGAAAGTTTGGCAAAATTATCTTTTCTATATGTCAAAACACCCCTTACTTCTTTGTAACTTCCATGAGGTTACATTATTTTGAAGTTTAAAAGAAGACAAGTTAAATATTCAAAAGCTAAACGTGGCTTTGGCCTGGCTTAACAAGTGTCTGCACAACAGTCTGCCACATATTCTACATCAAAGTCCTAAAAATGCTGTGCAATTAGAGACCACACTTTACCTTTTCATTCCTTTTTTTAAGATTGGTTCTCATATGTTTGGGAACAATTTATTAGAATTTCTTCTCCTTCTCCCCCTCTCAAGCTCAAAATGTCCAGGAATTTAAATAGCAATGCAAAGAGAAACTACAAGAAGCTTACTGGCAATATCTCTTTCAATCCACTGCGCATAAACTCATTTCTGATGTGAAGTCTAAAATCCAAATCATCAGGAGATGTAACAAGAGCATTGATGAGCTGCATGCAAGCTACCTGTAACAGAGGAAATATTAAACTATGTTATTTCTTACATTTTAATATGCATCACAGTAAAAAAGACATAATGAACTATTAATTAGACATTAGGTCATGTCTAATTATCAATTTACAGTAATCTTATAATTAGGATACTTAAGTTTCTTATTATCCACAGAAGCTGTAAATATCAAATACTAGTTCAGAAATTTTCATTAAGATGAAACAATTAAACTCCATTTATTTTTTTCTTTTCATTCAAGTAGCAAGTTCCTTTAGTAATTGAACTTGGGCAGACAGTAAACACCTTGACAAGGATAGTTTTCAACTTATAAAAATATATACATTAAAAGTTAGTGCCATAACAGAAGCAGTAAAGGCTAAAGTCTGTGTGAACTGTGGAAAACATATCAGATGACAAAATGCTGATGAAGCTGAGCTGAAGAACACAAAGGGCTTTTTTCCCTTCTTTTTAAAAATCTTCCCTCTTTAAACATACTGACTGTCATACAGTACTTCATGGTAACTGGTACTTCACTTCAGATGCAAACATCAGGTCAACTAGTGAATCTCTTCTGAAGAATCAAGAGATTCCCATTGAAAATCCATAGCCAGAAGCATCAGGAATTCACTGTCTAGATTCACAATCCTTTAGAATAACAGTAACCTTTTCACAGTATCACAGTGTAACTGAAGTTGGAAGAGACCCCAAGGATCATCAAGTCCAACCTGTCTCGATAGACCTCAAGACTAGACCGTGGCACCAAGTGCCACGTCCAATCTCCTCTTGAACACCTCCAGGGACGGTGACTCCACCACCTCCCTGGGCAGCACATTCCAATGACGAACGACTCACTCAGTGAAGAACTTTCTCCTCACTTCAAGTCTAAACCTCCCCTGGTGCAGCTTGAGACTGTGTCCCCTTGTTCTGGTGCTGGTTGCCTGGGAGAAGAGACCAACCCCTTCCTGGCTACAACCACCTTTCAGGTAGTTGTAGAGGGCAATGAGGTCACCCCTGATCCTTCTCTTCTCCAGGCTAAACAATCCCAGCTCCCTCAGCCTCTCCTCACAGGGCTTGTGCTCAAGGCCTCTCACCAGCCTTGTTGCCCTTCTCTGGACACGTTCAAGTGTCTTGATGTCCTTCTAAAACTGAGGGGCCCAGAACTGGACACAGGACTCAAGGTGTGGCCTAACCAATGCAGAGTACAGGGGCACAATGACCTCCCTGCTCCTGCTGGCCACACTATTCCTAATGCAGGCCAGGATGCCATTGGCCCTCTTGGCCACCTGGGCACACTGCTGGTTCATGTTTAGGCAGCTGTCAATCAGCACCCACAGGTCCCTCTCATAAATAAGGATGACAACAGCAATTACTCCTTTTTTTTTTTTTTTTCCACCCTCTTTATTATTTGTACATCATGATTCCGTGCACAGGAAACATTATTCATGTATTCTCAGCATTTCAGAGGTTTTTTAAAGCACAAATCAGCTAGGATGTGTCTTCTGGCCTAATATACTATGTAAACCAGTAATGAATATGGTTTCTCTGCTGTAAAATCTTTTAATGTCTAGTAAATGATGATGCATTATGCCATGGTCAGGCAAAAGCTGATTCCAGGTACATACTGTATTGGTCGTCTTCAAAGTACATGGAATTCCAAGTACTGAATTTACAGAAGTACTGGATGGTCTAGCTACTTCCATACAGATTGTAAGACACAACAACACTCATTAGGTTTCCATGAGAAACACACTGAATAGCATGCACCACAACTATTTATCTTACTGCAAAGAATATTAGGTATGAAAGTAGTTGTATATACTAATTTAGCTGAACTGTCGTGGGGATGCATGACAGCCAGTAAAATTTAGACCTACTTATGTTAGCATATTTAGACAAACTTTAGTTAGCACTGTAGGAGAATGGAATAGCTTAGGTATAATAACTGAGCTGTAACAAGAGTTAACCAACAACCTGTTGATCTGAACTGTGAACCTGTTCAGGAAAACCAAGTCAAGCAGACGGTGCCCTCCAGCAGGTTGGTAGAGATCAAATGTCAGAATGTCCCAATTAAGCATCAGGCATTCTCCACCCAATTCCATAAATTATAGTATTTGAAGTCACTTGAATAGAGAGTCCCAAGGGCCCCACAACTGTGTGTCAGAAGATGAGAACATCTCTCCAACTTCTGGAGATGCCTGAGAGGACAAGGATGCTCAAGGAAGTATGCCATGGCATGGTTGGAACCATTGTACTAGCTCAGCCAACACTCTTCTGGGAAAAAAGTTGCCGTGTCAGCATCTATTCCTAAATTACTCCATCATATAATATACCTTATGTCAACAGTTGCTTTAAACAGTAATAAGAATAGGGAACAAGCTTTGCTCTTTCCTCTTACTTCAAGAGCTGAAATTAAGTTCTATGCAGTCCAAACTGCTATGATACTCTGTACATGCAAATTTCTAGATTTACACAACAGTAATAAAAACTTACTGCTTTGACTTTACTGACATTAATAGGACAAAGCACATTAAATTCAATTGTTGGAATCTCCTGCACAAATCAGTGTTAAAACTGACTTTTAAAACTTAGTCCAGTCTTGGATGATAACTACTCAACTTACAGTATCTTAATGAAACAAATGAGGTGTGAGATAAAAGTCATAACTTCAGCTGATCGACCATGAAGCTGCATTCTTCAAATAAATGAAAACAAAACCTTTGTATTACTCCTGAAGCCTCTTTCTGTGCATGTACTGTTTCTAAGTTTTTCTAACCCTTGTTTGTAACTGCTGAAGCATCACTCTATATGACATAATAAAAATGGGTGCTAACCCCTAAAAAGGAAATTACAAATACCAAAAAATACATAAGAAAACCCTAAGACTTAGCTACATCCAAAATCCCACACAACAATTAGGTGTCCAGTCCACTTTTCAAAAGTGGACTGAACAAAACCTTTCAGTAATTGCCTTAAAAGCACCCAACAGAGAAGAAATCAGGACTCTTCTGTTGTACAACCATCACTGAAATGCTCCTCATATTCAATATTTCTCTACCATGTTCTTTTACAATCTTGTTCAGAACATGTGGCCTTGTAGCCCAGTTATTTTTGCTAGTAACAGCCTACAGGCTTTGTATAAACCTAATACCACATGCTTCCAGACTTGTCAGGCTTTATCAAGACCCGGTTTGCCTGCTTGGATCTCTGTTTTGAGTTATTTACCTGCAACAAGACTTGTCTAGTAACAAATAGAATGGTAGTCTAGAACACCTACCACCCCACTAACTTTATATTTTGCTTAGCCTTGTACAACTCTGTGGCACAAAGTTTTCTGTTAAATACATTTCTAAAAGTAGCAGATAGCAATATGACCCTAAATAAAATGCAGCACACAAAAGTAAAGGCATGGGATGCAAGCAGAGATATTTCTTAGCACTACTGGGAATAATTTGATTCAACCATTAAGACTTCATCTAAACTCACAACAAATCCTTGGCTTTGGATATAAGGACTATTTTTCAGACCCACAAACTGCACAACTTGCAATGCCACCGTGTGGTGAAGAATCTTACTGGGACACAAGAAGTGGTACCAAAAAAAGCAGACAACCCAAACTGTTCAAATTTAGTACACCACCACTTTACAAAATATACTCTCCTATTATCTAAGTCTTTTTCCTTCTCAAACCCCTTTTTGTGTTTGTTTTGGTATGGGCTCACTTTACTAAACCATCCACTTTATCAGTATTTGTATTTTTCTTCAGCAGCTGTGACCAAAATTTTTACTTCCCCTAATTTTGAGCTTATTTAGTTGAAAGCTGTTGTAGCATCCCTGTTTTCTCTCTCTGGAGTACTGATTCTTTCACTCAATTGCATTTTCTTGATTCAGTTAGCTCTGCCATCCAAAACTATTAATTCAGTACATTGACAGATGCCACCAACACCTGTACTTCTGTTAACATCAGTGACACATTTCAATGACTGCAGACTTCACTGGGCAACACTATCATACAGTCAATAATGAAGTACTGCAAGGCTACATGTACATTTCAAATAAAGGCAAACTCCACGTTGTTTGATTACATCACAACTGAAACCCTGTCAGGAGTTTAAAATACAGTATGTTTCCATGCAAACCTTAAAGTGAATGGACTGCTAAGCAGGAAATCAGCATTTATCACACTTGATTTAAACTATCAATGAAGAAGCAATCAGAGACTGAATAAAGCGCACTATTGTAAAAATCCTGATCAAGACTAAAATCAAGTTTTATCTTTGAGAGAGCAATGCAATTGAGATGAAAGGATGTCTACAGATGTAATTGCAGCCACATGAAAAAAGGTATTTTCTTTTAATTTGCCAGATCAACAAGGTACACGAGCACATGTGCTATTCAAATAGAACTGAGACAAGACACAACAATGAAAAACAAGAAACACAGCAGTAATAAGTACTGTTATTGCACTACTTCAGTCAAATATCATCAATTGGGAATTTAATTGCAGTTCATAGCAAGAACATACTTTAGCTTTCCTGGAATAAACAAGACCAGATTATGCTAACAAACTATTTCTATAGTAATACAAGGACAAAGCAATTGTGAAAGTTCCACTCAGAGGTCCACAAAAAGCAGAACAGGAAAAGGTTATACAAGAGGAAACAAGGCAGTGATTAAACACCTACCTTAATCTGCTTCATGAAAACTCTTTAAACATTTCTAAATGACAACAGCAAGACCCTGTTACCAGATCAGAATCATTTAAAACATGCACTAAATGCAAGTACAGTTCAATATCTAGCAGCTGGTATATAATACTTAAATCACATGTGACCGTGATGTTTTTTAATTAGTTCATTCACCTGGGAGTAGACTGCAACAAGACAGTTCTATTTAATGAACTTAAATCTCATAAGGAAAAAATGTGTTACATTCTATCAAGAAGGAAAAACAAGCTGGTGAACATTTCAGTAATGATGCAGTCTGGAAAGCTAGATTTGAAGGGAACATGCCAAAACCAAGAGAGAGCGAGAAATACCCCTCAAACTTGATGAGCATCTTCTGAGTAGCTTATTTAAAGGGAATTTCAACCAGTAACACAGGGAAGATTTAAGAGCAAAGAATTTTTTGGCTATCCTAAACTCTGCAGTTGGAAAAACAATATATTAAAATTATCCTATGTTTGACAGTAAGCCAACTAAAGAAGGAGGAAGCTTAGTCCAATTAGTGTCTGTGTAAGGCACAGGAATAAACTCAAACAGAATTTTCAAGAGTTTTCTCAGACAACACAATTCAAGCTTCAGATACCTGCATTTAGATGTCTATACGTAGATAAATACCTATATATGTCTGTATACAGAGCCAAACTCCCATTCTTGTTAATCAGCATCCTACTGGATTCTTCTTTAAAGTGCATCTTTAAGATTCTAGATTCTAAAAAGATCTTCCTTACACACATGGAGTGACTAGGGCCCTCAAGGACCTACTCTCTTCACTGACTAGGGGACCCAAGTAGCCTGAATGTGAACACAGTACACAGAGCACCATTACAGATGCTGCATTGTGTCTTATCTGCCTTACAAATACCAAACCAGAAGGGTGGGAATCTCCTAAAGGAACCATGTAATTTCAGATGCCTTTGTAGACATTGAGTTTAAAGTTCATGTGTGGGCAATCAAACTGAGTCTTGGATTTCCATTGTTTACATGAGAGTTCAGCTAGCTCAAATGCTTGATGGGTTGGCTTACTTGCAAACTAAATCCTGTTCACTGTCTTACATTGCTGAAGAGAAATATTTGCCACTTAGTTAGAGAGGTCATTTGTTCCCAATCTACAATGTTATAAATAAGTCTGGTATTTCACCTTTATCTATGGCTTTCTATTTAGAAAGAAAGTCTCAACTACAAAAATGCCTAGGGAAAAAAAAAGTCAAGACTGTGATGATGATTTCTTAACATTACAAAGATAGAAGCAAGTGACTTTTGTTTGGAAATACCAGATTATTACTTTCTCATCTTAAACTAGTGTTAAATCTGACTAACAATATGCTTAAAAAATTCTCAACATTCAAGTGTAGATTGTTATTTATAATTACAAAATTACTACAAAGCATTAGTGATTTCAGATCTAACAATAGTCAAACAATGAGTTTGTTTTCTGCTTCTAGACTGTAGCTACTAATAAAAAAAAAACATAATAGAATCAGTAAGGTTGGAAAAGACCTCTCAAAGATCATCAAGTCCAACCTGTCACCCAACACCTCAGGACTACTAGACCATGGCACCAAGTGCCACATCCAATCCCCTCTTGAACACCTCCAGGGATGGTGACTCGACCCCCTCCCTGAGCAGCCCATTCCAATGGCTAACAATTCCCTCTGTGAAGAACTTTCTCCTCATCTCGAGCCTAAACTTCCCCTGGTGTAGATGAGACTGTGTCCTCTCATTCTGGTGCTGGTTGCCTGGGAGAAGACACCAACCCCCTCCTGGCTACAACCTCCTTTCAGGTAGTTGTAGACAGCAATAAGGCCTCCCCTGAGCCTCCTCCTCTCCAGGCTAAACAATCCCAGCTCCCTCAGCCTCTCCTCATAGGGCTTGTGCTCGAAGCCTCTCATCAGCCTCATTGCCCTTCTCTGAAGTATAAATAACAGATAGGGTAATTTCTTCCACAAAAAAGAGGCCATCCAGTCTTTAATCCTGCTAATAAAGGGTAGGATCAAAGAGAAAACAGAATGCAAAGAGCTGAAAGAACTGCTTAAGAGAGAAAGGAAGATATAGATAAGCAATTACTTTACATGTATTCATACTACACACAATTCCAAGGAGCATCCACTCAATGATTTGTCTTCAAACTTTCTAATTAAGAAATAAATGAACATTTATCCCAAATGTAATGTCATTCCTTGGCAACTCTCAAAGTATGTAACACTCATGGAAAATGCTTATGGCACTCCATTTGATAGCTCTATGAACATCAACTCTAGGGACACAGAATTATCAATCACTCCTTGCACTCCAGATGAGTGGGTCCTAACTGCATTCTTTTACACTCAATTACTTCAGGTAAGTTTCTGTAAAAAGACTGACAGCCTTTTGAACTTTCACACACAAGATGGGAAAGATATCCATATCAACAAAGATGTCCCATGTTCAATAAATGAAGAGGTATGCCTGCTGAGGTAGTACGAAGTTTAGTGAAGATAGGTAAATTAGCTTCCTAGGAAGGCAGGAGTCATTGTGAGCAAAATAATTTTGGGCAAATGGTCTATATCTAAAATCAATTCAGGAAGAGTTATAGATTATGTAGATGGAGGTATTCTGGCAGTCTGCCCTTGAGAAGATGCCTGAAGAAGTGAAATTACTTTAGACTCTAACAGTGAAAGGCATATGGTAATACACAGCTCTCTGGTGTATCTTCTGAAATTTTGTAATGGTGCTGAGAATTGCAACATTTAAATACTCTTTCCTGAGGGTCACATCTAACCCAGATGGTAATTATATCCCACTGCAGGCATTTTCTTCAGGGAAAAGCCAAGAACAAATCTTTCCTTTACTTGGCACTCTAGTTAGATGCTCCCTTCCCTTCTTCAGCCCTGAAGAGATGCAGCTAAATATTGTCCACCATGTTTGTTTTCTGAAGGCTTTCGGGTCTGTGAGTATATTCTATCGGGAACACTTTCAACACCCTGCTGCCACATGGTACAGAAATCTACAGTTCTTGACTTTGTATGGGCATATATTGATGGATGAACACACACATTATTTTTGGTAAGGGATAAAAAACTCTGCATGAGTGATACAGTTCAGCTGGAATGTGAAAATTTTGAATTATTTCCTCCATGAAACTAGACCAGAGAGATCAGATAGATTCTACTAAAATACAGCTTCAAATTCTGATCCTCTGCAATTCTAACCAGGGATGTCTATCAAGTTACAGGGTGCATTTTCTGAGGACTCCACATCCTGAACTTTACACTTGCATTTTTCCAAACTGAAGACATGATGCAATATATATATGCTCCTCTTCTGGTGAAATACATAGGTATATCTCAGTAGCTCAGACAAACTTCTTCCTTGCATAGGCAAAGACAATCACTACTAGGTGGTGTGTATGATCTTATGGCTTGAGGCTCAGGCCAGCCTGATGTAGTGTGAGGTGTCCCTGCCCATGGCAGGGGGGTTGGAACGAGATGATCCTTGTGGTCCCTTCCAACCCTGACTGATTCTGTGATTCTATGATTCTGACATATCTTGATCATTTGAACTAAAGAAACTACACTAAGATTTTCCACTTCACTTTTCTCACTATTACTGCAAGCATTAGTTTGTAGAAAACACTGTAAAGATGATGCATAAGTAATTAAATTCTGTTTACCGCAATTAAGCTGGCTGTAGATTTGGTCTGATACAGACATTACATTGTTTTTCATCAATTATCCACCCTTGCTAATAACAAAAAAATTAGAGTTAAAACTTTGAGATGTACCATCCACATGAATATATGCTTGCATGGACGTAGCAGTTTGGGCTGGGTGCCCTCCTGCTGTGGCCACATAAGACACACCCCCGGTGTCCCAAGGGTCCAGCCCAGTGGGTGGACACATGAAGCTGTGTATTTCATCCCATAATGTTCTGCTCCCTATAAATCCACCTGCAAAGTCCTACACTTCCTCTTTCTTCCCTCACTGCTGCTATGGAGATGGTCCCTATCTGGTCATGGAGGGGGAGTCATCTCGAGGCCTCTTGGGGCCTGGCCAGACCTAATGCCTGGAGGAGAAGGGGGAAGGGCAATCTCAGATCTAGCCAGCTGAGATTAGCCTAACAGTGGAAGCGGGGAGGGAGAGAAAGAGCCCTGGGGGTTTTGGGTGTACCCTCAGGTGGGGAAAAAAAGGGGAGTGTTGGGATGCTTATGGGTATGCTTTGGGATCTCCTTTTGTCACTGTGCTTGTGGTTCTCTGTAAAATATTGACTGCTTTTCCATTTAAACTTTCTACCACTTCTGCAGTCTGTTTGTCTGAGTCTCATTTCTGATGCCCTGGTGGGAGGGAAGGAAGGACTGGCCCTTCAACCCACCACAATGGATCGTAAATACTTATTATCATTCTCTACATTTAGATAAGGTAGCTGTGCTCCAATTCAACCCATCACATACACAGTTATGCAAAAGGATCTTGTTATCACAGAACAACCAAGAATCATCAAAAATTTCAGCCAACCATAGACTGGCACAATCTCATATTCTCCTATTTACTAGATGAAAAAGAATGACGAAACGGTATCCCCTGACATCTAAAAATATTGATAGGGTAATGATGCTGATGAATAGAAAAAGACCTTTTCCTTTGTCACAAAAACGCTTCTCCTAGGACAGGTGTGAAATACCTGCAGATTTTCACAGGGATGCCCAGTGCTTACTTTTCAGAAACTTAATTGGAAAAGGAAGAACTGCAATTTTGCTTCATCGTTCTTCTTCTCAATTCTAAGTGGAAAATTAGAAGGAACTGCAACCAGAACTGTACAAAAAAGAAATAGCATTCTCCCGTTAGTTAAACCACCAGCATCAGGAACAATGAAAGGTGATGATTAGGGCCCAGAAGCATTCATTTGATTCTATAAGAATGAGAAGAACAGGACAACACTGAATTTGCTGTTGTTTTTATCACTTTCTCAAATACATCAAAATGGGTTGTGTCAGAAGAGCTATTACCTGCATCCCTGACTTTTTGTGTTGTCCTCATAGTCTACAAAGGCACCTGCTTGCCTTATATGCATTTTCTTGAGCAAAGGCTTAAGACATTAACAAAACTGGAAACTGAGTATTACTCCTGCCTGTAGTTATATCCTCAAACTAAGATCACCAACCTTGTCGTCAACCAAAAAATACTTAAGTATGATTTCCATACTTTTGGATTGAATGCTTTTTGCACCCAGCAACTGCAAAAAGTAGATACATAGAGCTTTCACGCACACACACACACACACACACACACACACACACAAAAAACCAACAAAAAACAACAACAAAAAACATCCTAGTGAGGCCTTTTATATATTCAGCCTTCAAGTAGCAGAAATGTTAGTCAATTCAAAATAGAAAAGGTCAGTTGTTAGTGTCAAATTGAGCTGCCACAAAGCAAGCCCACATATATCAAGTAGATAATCAAGGCAAATATGCCAAGTAACTGACAACTGCAAACTTTTATCTCATTAAGACACTGTCAAATTAACCACAAGGTCAATGTCATTGTTACAAAAGATTGCAACTGATGCACATGAGGAACCTTGATTTTTCTGTTCTTAAAAAAGAAATCTAGCAAACATTTGTGAAGTCTGAAAAAGAAAACATAAAGCCTTTTAATGGAAAGAACATGCTCCAGTGTAAGTTTATCTCAAAAAAAAAGAGACAAGAGTTTTCATTAGAAGTTTCCATGTCTATACAAGATACAGCAAATCAAAGAGCAAAATGCTGCCTTTTTTCAGGAACTTTAGGGTAATACTGACAGTAAAGTCAAAGTAATATATTTATCCAAAGTATTTTAGCTGTAACATTTAAATACTCAGTTTTAACAATGCTTTTCTCTTCTGTATCAGAGGATAACAAAATACCAAATGGAGATATAGCAAAATTATGAGACAGCTTAAGTAGTAAAGTACTTTTTAATATCTGAAGAGTAGTCCTAAAAAAATGAAAGTTCTTAGTGCACAGTTAACAACTAAGCTGAAGGTTTTCTGCACTGATTCGGTTATGTCATCAGTGGTGTCTCACTGATGGAGCTGAGCATTGCTGTGAACAGTGGGTATGAAAGTGCTCATGTTTACAAGAAAGCTCTAAGTGGTTAGAGATTGTGACATTTTCCCCCTGTATCACAATTGTGTAGACTGCCATGAGTCAGTAAATTTGCAGACAACACCAAGCTGGGGGCAGGAGTTGATCTGCTGGAGGGTAGAGAGGCTTTGCAGAGGGACTTCGACAGGCTGGACAGATGGGCAGAGTCCAACGGCATGAGATTGAACACATCCAAGTGCCGGGTTCTGCACATTGGCCACAACAACCCCATGCAGAGCTACAGGCTGGGGTCAGAGTGCCTGGAAAGCAGCCAGGCAGAGAGGGACCTGCGGGTACTGCTCGATGGTAAGATGAATATGAGCCTGTAGTGTGCCCAGGCTGCCAAGAGGGCCAATGGCATCCTGGCCTGTTTCAGGAACAGTGTGGCCAGCAGGAGCAGGGAGGTGATTCTCTCTCTGTACACTGCACTGGTTAGGCCACACCTTGAGTCCTGTGTCCAGTTCTGGGCCCCTCAGTTTACAAAGGATGTTGACTCAAAGGAACATGTCCAGAGAAGGGCAACGAAGTTGGTGAGGGGTTTGGAGTACAAGCCCTATGAGGAGAGACTGAGGGAGCCAGGGTTGTTTAGCCTGGAGAAGAGTAGGTTCAGAGGAGACCTTATTGCTGTCTGCAACTACCTGAAGGGAGGTTGTAGACAGGTGGGGACTGGTCTTTTCTCCCAGGCAGCCAGCACCAGAACAAGAGGACACAGTCTCAAGCTGTGCCAGGGGAGGTTCAGACTGGATGTTAGGAAGAAATTCTACACAGAGAGAGTGCCCATTGCAAAGGGCTGCCTGGGGAGGTGGTGGAGTCACCATCATTGGAGGTGTTTAGAAGGAGACTTGATAGAGTATTTGGTTGCATTGTTTAGTTGATTAGGTAGTGTTGGATGGTAGGTTAGATGCAGTGATCTTGAAGGTCTCTTCCAACATGGTCTGGTCTATTCTATTCTACTCTATTCAATACCTCATTGCCCTCTACAACTACCTGAAAGGTGGTTGTAGACAGGAGGGGGTTGGTCTCTTCTCCCAGGCAACCAGCACCAGAACAAGAGGACACAGTCTCAAGCTGTGCCAGGGGAAGTTTAGACTCGAGGTGAGGAAAAAGTTCTTCACTGAGCGAGTCATTCGTCATTGGAATGTGCTGCCCAGGGAGGTGGTGGAGTCGCCGTCCCTGGAGGTGTTCAAGGGGAGATTGGACGTGGCACTTGGTGCCATGGTCTAGTTGTGAGGTCTGTTGGAACAGGTTGGACTTGATGATCCTTGGGGTCTCTTCCAACCTTAGTTACTGTGATACTGTGAAAATATATTGGTGTCAATCTATTTCTCGTAGGGGCTGCTTAGCAATAGCTATTTGCAATGGATAATTTCTGAAACTCATTCCCAAATGTTGATCAAGAAAGCTACTACCTGTTCACCTTCAGGTTAATCTGCAAGGTGTATCTATGGACTTAGACAGGCCCATACAATTTTTCATTTTAATTTTTAAAAAGCAGGAAAAGAGCAAAACACCTATTTAGGTACCCACCACACATATATGGAGATTTGAAGCAGTAGGTAACTGCTCTGCTTTCAGGGTAGTTTTCATGTGCTTTTCGAACTGTATAGAAAAGCAAGTTATAGGAAGCCTTTTCCCCTTATTAAACCTACACACATGCAAATATATTGCAGTTCCTTAAAATTCATGATCATATTTGGAAGCCTAACAAAGCAAAAATGCCACAAATTTCAGGTGTCTGAATATCTATACTCTAGTAAAAAGTAGTCAAAGAAGTACTGTGTTATAATAATGAAGAAATATGTTGTTATAGTCTACACCATCCTTCTACAGTGCCTTTCCAGTTCCACTGAACCTGGAGGTTAAAGTTTTTTCTCTCTCTCCTCACTAATCTTAACTGTAGGCTGAGTCTTATGCAGAGGCTCCAACCACTGCCCAAAGGAAAAAAAAAAGTATTACTTTACAGTTCTCTTTACCACTTCAGCCTTGCCACTATAAGGCCTCCTTTTTGACTCTGAAAGGCAATCACTAAAACTTGCAATACATCAGCAAAGTACAGAAACCTGGGGGGGAGGGGAAATGAAAAAAATGACTGGTCTTTCTGCACTAAGCTACAAACATCTTCCATGCAAAGCCAATATCAACTTGATATACTTTTCAAAAAACAAACAACAAATTAAATAGAAGGACAAACAAAACATCCCAGACAGCATTTCCAGACAATAAAAACCATTGCTGGAAAGAATCTACCTGACCCTGACCTTGACTGTCTGAAGTTCCTAATCTCCTCTAAGTGTCCAGCTCTGGAGCCCTCAAAACAGGAAGGACATGGACCCAATGGAGTGGGTCCAGAGGAGAGCCACAAAAATGGTCAGAAGGCTGGAGCACCTCTCTTATGAGGACAGGCTGAGGGAGCTGGGGTGGTTCAGCGTGGAGAAGGCTTGGGGGAGATCTACTAGCAGCCCTCCAGTACATGAAGAGGGCCTACAAGAAAAGTGGAGAGGGATCATTTACAGAGGCCTGTAGTGATAGCACATGGGGAAATGGGTTTATATCAGAGAAGATTTGATTTAGATTGGATGTTAGGAACAAGCTCTTTACCATGAGGATGGTGGAACACTGGAACATGTTGCCCAAGAAGGGAGCTGGAGCCCCATCCCTGGAGAGATTCAAAGTCAAGCTTAACAAGGCTCTGAGCAATGTGCACTAGTGGACAATGTCCCTCCTTACTGCAGTGGGATTGGACTAGATAACCTTTAAAGGTCCTTTCCAACCCACATCATTCTATGATTCTATGATTGACTGCCATCAGTGGTAATGGAGTACAATATGCCTTACAGGTATTTAAAAATCTTCAGTGTTGAAACAAAGGAACTAAGATAACCCATACATTCTTTGAATTGTTTTTTATTCAAAACTTCAGAACTTCAAAATCCATGTTGGGATAAATATTTACAAGACTAAAGGTGTTTTTTTAAAAACCCAGAACTTGAACAATTACCCTTCACTCAGTTATCATATGACCTGACTAATTGTATGAAGTTCAACAAAGCCAAGCGACAGGTCCTGCACTTGGATTACAACAACCCCATGGACAGATACAGACTTGGGGATGTGTGGTTGCAAAGCTGCAACTTGGAGAGGCACCTGGGGGTATTGGTTGATAGTTGACTGAATACAAGCCAGCAGTGTGCCCAGACAGCCAAAAGAATCAATGGCATCCTGGCTTGCATTAGGAACACTGTGGCCAGAACAACGTTCCCCTGTACTCAGCACTGGGGAGGTCACACCATGAGTACTGCGTTCAGTTCTGGGCCCCTCACAATAGGAGGGATGTTGAGGTGCTGGGGCATGTCCAGAGAAGGGCAATGAGGCTCATGAAGAACCTGGAGCACATGACCAACAAGGAGCACCTGAGAGAGCTGTTTTTTTTCATTCTGGAGAAGAGGAGGCTGAAGGGAGACCTCATCACTCTCTACAACTACCTGAAGAGAGGTTGGAGCAAGCCTCTTCTCTTTGATGACAAGTGTTGTTTGACTGTTTGATGACATGTGAATGTTATCAGGACAGACTGAAGAGCTGGGCAGAGAGGAACCTAATGAGATTTAACAAGGATAAGTGCAGAGTCCTGCACCTGGGAAGGAATAACAAAACTTCACCAGTAAAGGTTAGGAGGTGATCTGCTAGAGAGCAGCCCCACAGAGAAGGACCTGGGAGTCCTGGTGGATAACAAGTTATCCTGGGGTGCATTGAGAAGAGTGTGTCCAGCAGATTGAGGGAGGTTCTCCTCCTCCTCTACTCTGCCCTAGTAAGGCCCCACCTGGAATATTGTGTCCAGTTCTGGGCACCCCAGATAAAGAGGGACAGGGATCTACTTGAGAGAGTCCAACAGAGGGCTACAAGGATGATTAAGGAACTGAAACATGTGCCCTGTGAGGAAAGGCCCTGGGGCTTTTCAGTCTGGAGAGGAAAAGACTGAGAAGGGATCTAATAAATGTATATAAATATATGAGGGGTGGGTGTCAAGAAGGAAGGGACAGACTCTTCTCATTTGCACCCTGTGATACAACAAGGGACAATGGATGTACACTACAGCACAGGAAGTTCCACCTCAACATGAGAAAGAACTTCTTTACTGTAAGTGTCACAGAGCACTGCAACAGACTCCCCAGAGAGGTTGTGGAGTCTCCTTCTTTGGAGACTCTCAAGACCTGTCTGGATGCAATGTGTGCTAGATTATGTGGTTATGTATATTTATATATATATAAAAAACAATAAATAAATAAATAAAATTAAACCATGACTATGTAGTCATACTGTCAGAAAACTGCACAATAATTCAAAGCTGAATTTATCCTATCTGTCACTGTCTATGACAGTAAAATTTAAAGAAAAGTAAAAACAAGTAATAATCTTGCTATCAGATCTGTTTCTCAGGAGGGAAGACAAAGAGATATCTATGCAAACTATAACGAAAAACAACCAATCAAGTAACAGAAACAGAAGGAAACCATGGGTCAGATAAATTTAGTCACTTTAAACTGAGTTTATGCTGGACAGCAATTTTCTGTCCGCTTCAACTTTTGTATGACATTCCATTGACCTTTGTTTTGCACTTCTAGAATGTGTAGTCCAGAATGCACTTCAGAAAACAAAGTATTTTGGTAGGGATTTTTACAATACTGGGTAAAAAAGAATGATAGTTTTGTTCGCTCAAGCTATACTACAAATTAACATCCAACCTATTACAAAGGGTTATAAGGCGTCTTACTCAGAGACCACAAATATGAGTAGTTAAATAAGTAATTGCAACTGTGAAAAGCTTTATTCCAGAATGAAAAGGAACAAAATGACATGATCAGAGATTGAAGATGGGAGCATAAAGAGATGCCATCCAAAGGAATCCTGACAAGCTAGAAAAGTGGGCCCGTGTGATCTTCAACAAGGAGAAATGCAAGATCCTGCTTCCAGGCTGGTGCATCACCAGTATCAGTGCAGGCTGGGTGAAGAACGGACTAAGAACATCCCTCCAGAGATGGACTTGGGGATATTCATAGACAAAAAATTAGATGCACCCCAGCCATGTGCACATGTAGCCCAGAAAGCCAATCATACCTTGAGAAGATGTAGATCCTTCATCCCTAGAAGTATTCAGGGTCACGTTGAAAGATGCACCCGTCATGATAGAGGGGTTGGAACTAGAAGATAGGTCTGTTCCAACCCAAACCATTTTAAGATAGAATGAGAAAGGAGACAGTTTTTCAAAAGAGAACCCCTTTGATACTAGCATAATTCAACTACTAATCAGTCTCCAATTTCAAATCTTTCTTTACAGTTTGCTTTTCTGTGTAGCAGATGAAACAAACAGCAAATTTCATTGTCAGACATGGACTACTCAATACATAAAGGGACACTGAAGTAACAATAATTTCTATCAGATTCATCTATTACCATTTTTGTAACATTCACAAAGAACTACAATTATGAACAGCATTCAGTTTAAATGAATTACATGAAAATCAATATGAGTTAATATTTACCATCTTAAATCAATGATTTATGACAGTGATTCAAATGCACTGTAATACTTTGTGTCTTTCTGCAGCAAAGTCTATATTCAGCTGAAGCAAGATGAACATTGAAAATAAGGTGAAATATGTCTTTCCTCAGACTCTCTGGGTGCAATTATCAAATCATAAAGTAGGCATGAGGGACAGATTTGCTTTTTTGTTATTATTAATCTTTAAGTTTCAGCAAGTATTACCAGAAGTGAGATAATATTTTCACATTTGAATATGACTCACACTTTATTTGAAAATTGAATAGGCAGTTTAAATTCAGCTCCCAAAGTCTATAAGATTTGGGTGAATAGAAATCAACTAATTAGCCTGCAACATCCCTGTGTTTCTCAACAGCAAGTCTTCCCATGACACAGTTTGAAAGATAACAAAGTATTATAAACATTCCAAAATTTGACCCTCATTTGAAACAGTGCTGCTCCTCCTTTTTTCTGTAATGACTCATTCAATACAGAAAAAGAAGTATATCTGTTTTCACTGAAGAAGTCTGAAAAAAACCCAAAATGCTTACTTGCAGCTGAACTGAGTTATCCTGAAGTCCTTCCACAATAGGAGAGAACCTGTCAACATTCCTTTCCTCTGCTGCTGCTGTTATTGCCTCCAAAATTTTTTCAAGACTGCAAGAAAAAGAAGTATTTCATTCAGGAGACATATCTTGCTGTTTATTTGTTTTCTGAAGAGTCATCTTGCCAAAGCATTCGCTTGCCTCGGTTTCTTGTGTACAGTTTAAGGAGGTTGAATCAGTACTTGTTTCCTTTGGAGACTTTTGTAGCCAAAGAATGAGTTACTGGAGTACAGTGTTCAAAATACCTTAACATTTTAAGCAAAAGAATGACTACCTAATTATTTCCATCCCACAAATATAACCACATGTCAAAAAGAAAGCTCTTATAAATAATAGTAAAAATCACCGACAAAGGTATTTTGAAAGCTGACAAGAGAGATTTGAAAGTAGTATCTTTACTGAGTTGAAAATTTTAGTTTCATTCAGTTGTAACCATAATTTTGGATATCATAAAATTTTCTTACTGTTTCTGGCTACATATAGTACTTACATGTTTTCCTCTCCAACAATGCACATTGCAGAAAGGAGTTTAACTATATCCGTCATCATATTAGTTTGCTTGGGATCAATTGCTTTGATCAGCAACAAAAGACTCCTCTCCTCTCCCATAATTCTTTCCAATCCATACTAAACAACAGAAGAACAATTGTAAGAAGAGTTGGAGGGAATCTAAATGACTGTATCAAATGCCTAGTGAAAGACAGCAACAGCTCCCTCCACTAAATATTTCCCATGACATTTAAGTCCACCAAGTAATCCAAAAAATTAATGAGAGAAAAGTCCAAACCAAATCACTTATTCTGTACTAAGGGCATACAGCAGCATCAAAAGTTTACCATTTCATCTATTTCTGCAGAAAGGAAGTGCCAGTGGAAAGAAATCCTAACTACAGCTGATCAATAGAGCACTTCCCCAAACTGCACAGCTTTATACTCACTGATCATGTACATGGTCTGATTGGACTATAGAAATTAAGATTTACAGAACAAATAAAATCCCATACCTTGTTATTCATGAAGGCTCTCAAACACTGTATAACCTTATGCTGACTCCTCTTCACAACTTTCTCCTGGCTTAATGAATAAAAAAGGTGGAGTGTAATTAAATGCTGTTTCCATGTTAAGAAAGCTGGCAATTTTACATGAAATCATCCTTACTTTTTTGTCTCCACCAATCTTTCCAAAACATCCAACAGCAGCCCCAGACCTTCTCGGCCAAAGTTTTCAACCCAGCTAGGGAGAAAGAAAAAAGTCATTTAAAAAATTGATATTTGAAAGACTGCCCTTTCCTCTGCTTCCACAGAAGAACAAAGATCACTGACACTATCTGGAGCAAACATCCAGCTTGTTGTCAGCCTGACAAAGCACCAAGCTATCAAGTATCCCTATTTTCAATTAAAAATACTATCTTAATCCAATTGCTAAGAGAGGAAATAGCTGTAGATAACCAGTTATCTGCAATACTATGTACAGCTAGACCACTGAACCACTTATGATAGTGTTGGCGACTGTGATGTAAAAACATCTTAATTATTTACCTTAAGATCAATGGATACATTACCCTTTTGAGGCTTTCTTTTTCTACTGATGGAAAATAAATGTTACACACAAGGTTTCAATATGTTCAATACACTCAGCATCACTTGATTGAGATTTTTCTCTGCAAACTCAAAGTGTATTTTACAAAAATGACTAATTAAAAGTGATGTCGGAGAACCAGTTCTTGCATCTTTGTGGGTGCCATGGACAGTGGCCTGGAGTGCACCCTCAGCAAGTTTGCTGATGACACCAAGCTGTGTGGTGCAGTAGACACGCTGGAGGGAAGGGATGCCATCCAGAGGGACCTTGACAGGCTGGAGAGGTGGGCACAAGCCAATCTCATGAGGTTCAACAAGACCAAGTGCAGGGTCCTGCATCTGGGTCAAGGCAATCCCACGCACAAATACAGGCTGGGCAGTGAATGGCTGGAAAGCAGCCCGGAGGCTGATTCTCCCCCCTCTACTCAGCTCTGCTGAGAAGCCACCTGCAGTAGCATCCAGTTCTGGAGCACCTATTCCAAGAGGGATATGGAGTTGCTGGAAGGTGTCCAGAGATGGGCCACAAGGATGAGCAGAGGGCTGGAGCACCTCTCCTGTGAGGATGGCGTGAAGGAGTTGGGGCTGTTCAGTCTGGAGAAGAGCAGGCTCCGAGGTGACCTAGTTGTGGCCTTCCATTATCTGAAGGGGGCCTACGAGAAGGCCGGGGAGGCACTTCTCAGGATATCAGGTAGTGATAGGACTAGGGGGAATGGAATGAAGCTGGAGGTGGGGAGATTCAGACCAGACGTGAGGAGGAAGTTCTTGACCGTGAGAGTGGTGAAGCCCTGGAATGGGTTGTCCAGGGAGGTGGTTGAGGCCCTGTCCCTGGAGGTGTTTAAGAGCAGGCTGGATGAGGCTCTGGCCAGCCTGATCTAGCATGGGGTGTCCCCGCCCATGGCAGGGGGGTTGGAACTGGATGATCCTTGTGGTCCCTTCCAACTCTGACCGATACTATGAAAGACTATGAAACAAGGTGCCTATCTCCCATTGCTGATTACTCTGAGAAAGTAAGAAAATATTCAAGAGTTAAGAGAATATATCAAAAATTAAAATGGAAAAAATAAAAATCCTGTTTGGAACTCAAAAATAAAGTAAACTGCTCTGCACTACATTTGTTTTACCTTCTCTTAGTATTACCTTGCACAGATCAACAAATTCCATTGAAAAATTGATCTACAGAAGATACATAATCAATAAAATAGAAAAAAAAATGTACATTGACTAATGCATGCACATTTATTTACTGGAAAACCTTGAAACATGCACATCTACAGATCATTAATTTTAATCCATTAAGAAATAAGAATATAATTAATCTTTGCAATATGTGTTAATAACATTACCTGACAGGATTACTAGTCAAGGACACACGGAGAGATTCCAAGCAGGTGACTAGCCTTTCATCTGTTGACCCAGATTTTAATTCCTGAATAAACTCTTGAGGTGAAATCTTCCTACTGTTCTTGAGACTTCCCTGAAATACAGAAAATATATTCATATTTTTATTTAGCACATGCAGAACTCAAAAAGATTGTTCCTGGCTAACCTTCTTTTCTGCTCCTTGAAAAAATAGGGGGACAATAATATAATTTAGTCCTAAACCTGCTGTCTATCTACTACGTATGCTAAACGCTGACTAAACGTTAGTGAGTTTGCTGATGACACCAAGCTGTGTGGTGCAGCAGACATGCTGGAGGGAAGGGATGCCATCCAGAGGGACCTTGACAGGCTGGAGAGGTGGGCACAAGCCAACCTCAGGAGGTTCAACAAGACCAAGTGCAGGGTCCTGCACAAATACAGGCTGGGCAGTGACTGGCTGGAAAGCAGCCCTGAGGAGAGAGACTTGGGAGTGCTGGTGGACGAGAAGCTCAACGTGCGCTCTCAATGTGCAGCCCGGAAAGTCAATCAGGTCCTGGGCTGCATCAAGAGAAGTGTGGCCAGCAGGTCAAGGGAGGTGATTCTCCCCCTCTACTCAGCTCTGCTGAGACCCCACCTGGAGTACTGCATCCAGTTCTGGAGCCCCCATTACAAGAGGGATATGGACGTGCTGGAACAGGTCCGGAGAAGGGCCACGAGGATGATCAGAGGGCTGGAGCACCTCTCCTATGAGGACAGACTGAAAGAGTTGGGGCTGTTCAGTCTGGAGAAGAGAAGGCTCCCAGGTGACCTAATTGGGGCCTTCCAGTATCTGAAGGGGGCCTCCAAGAAGGCTGGGGAGGGACTTCTCAGGCTATCAGGTAGTGATAGGACTAGGGGGAATGGAATGAAGCTGATCTAGTGTGGCGTGTCCCTGCCCATGGCAGGGGGGTTGGAACTAGCTGATCCTTGTGGTCCCTTCCAACCCTGACTGATACTATGATACTATTAGTTTATGAATACATTTATAATCAGTAGTCGAAAGCAGCCAGACATCAAACAAAGAAATGTATCATGCACACTCAGCAAAATAAATTTTTTGTAATTAATAGATTTGTTTATGCACTGCCAACACCTTAATCTTAAGTACCCAACAGAAAAAGGGGGAAAAAACCACCAAAAAGCCAGCAATCTCTGAAGAGATCACAGGGCATGTGCCCTAAAGGATGAATGCAATCATATGAGAATACAGAGGGAAAAAGCAGCACACCAGAAGAGTATTCAGGACATTACTGCAGTAAGCAGAGTTCTTGCAGATAATGTAAAATGCCTTTCCCTTAAAGGTCCTTCAGATAAGAAGTATAAGAGGCTGAGATTATCAAAACAAATTAGCTTCAGCTCTGAAGCAAAAGAACTTTAACCATAAATTAAAAAAAAAAGAAATGGAAAAAGGGGAAAGGAAAAAAAAGACTTCTCTAAAACTGCTGAAGTTCTAACACTACATCTCAGCTCCTCATTCTTTACATCTGCTATCTGTAAGATTGCAGTGTGACATAAATATTGCTACTATAGATGCAAGAACCTAAGGCCACTTAGTCAAAATTCAGGTTTGGATTTGCCTTGCTTTTTTGGTTTTGCTCTTTTTGGCAGGTAGGGAGGCAATCAGGGACCTGGAGAACAGCAAGACAAAAAGCAAAATGCAAAGGCAAATCAATGCAGCACTGCACAAGTAGTTTCAGGCAAACAAAGTATTTTCTGTTCCAAGCAATACAGGCTGAAAAGGCACTGGCTTTGACTGGTCATTGTATCTGTGCTGTTAAATATTGCTTAAAATACATTCACAATGTTCATGTCTCTTCTGAAGGATATACAGTTTCCATTGTTTGAAATAAATCAACAGTTATACTTAACTAATGAAGCTCTACATCTTGTAATTGAAACAAATAGAGTATGTACTACACTTAAGAATATTCTCTTCTCTTTATGTAGCAGCAAAGATAAAACTTGTAGAAAATGGAAAATGAAAAGTCTACTCCACCTAATAACCCTTTTACAACATGAAAAAGGATGGATATATTTTCTACAGGACATCTCTAAATTCTAAAAAGTAGGCATACAATAAGGCATACAACCTACATTTCACTTAATTCATTGGAAAGATTCCTTTTCTTGAGAGCAGAAGCACCTTTGCATCATGTAGCAATAAAGACAGTTACTAAATAATACTTGATTATTTAGTCAGGAGTTGAAGAGAATTAGACTTGCAGTGCAGTAACACCTTAAAATTGTCTACTGTAAATGGTGAAGCAGTCTCATTATATTTTACAATATATTATATTATATATTATGATATATATTATATATTATGATATATATTATATATAATATATATATATTATATTATATGATATATATTATATCATATAGATGTTTTCTCACTTTGATAGATTCTCAAGAAAAAGAAACTTTTCTCCCCAAGAAGCAGAGGGTGAGTAACTAGTTTTTAGTAGAAAGGTGGTGTTAAAAACCAGAGAGAGAGTCTGACAGACCAGACTGCTTTGCTGCCTTTCAGAAGGACCTCAAGAGACAGGAAAAATGGGCAGAAGAATTTCAGGGAATTCCACAACAGGAAACACTAAATCCTGAACCTTCATGGCAAAGTGTTTAACTAAATGTTACAGGAGTTCTCCAGTTGAAAATTTCAACAAGTCCCAGAAATTCTCCTGTCAGCTCCTGCTGTGCGTAGACTAGTTGATAAGCACTACATGTATGCCTATGCATATGGATTAATATCCTGGGTGGAGAATCTGTCATTTCCAGTGACTTCCCCCAGCAGTCCGTGCTGCAATATTGACCAAGCTGTATATAACTAGGATACTTCTAAATAGTCAGTAAAACTGCTTTCTTTTGATGTAGAAAGAGCCATATGGGACAGTCATATAGATAGGGATACAGTAAGGAAAGCCAGAAGATATTTTGGATGTAATTTAATATCATCAATAGCAATGTGTCCAGTGCAAAGGTCACACAGGACAAGAGCCCAGCCAGCCTATAAGATTTAATGAGAATGACATTTCAGAGTCTTGTCTAACCCATTTGAAGACAGCATCATAAGCAAGGCAGACTCGCATCAACATTCAGACGGTAATCAGCCATCCCATTTCTGACTAGGTTCCCCATCTGAACGTAGCCCTTTGCAAAAGATGCCAATAAACTGTGAATGACTCTACAACACACCCACAGTACCAAGCACCACTTATTCACAGTCACACTAAGGTTCTGCAGCGTAATAAAAGTATGATACATCTGGCAGTGCTTAAACAAAATGAAAGCTGCATTTGGTACCAATTGTGACGCTGATTATATTAGCTATATTTCAGCATGATAAAAACTGCTTAAGTTCAAAATGCTTGAGTTAACTGAGAAACAGGAAATATCTTGAGACATCAGTGCCTCTAGAAATTTAATTGCTCAACTGAAGAACAACTGGTCTGTGAGCAGATGCAGTATGAAGTCAGCATTAATTAACTCAGTTAAAATATTACAAGGGAGTAAGCTGCACAACAAAAACAGAATCTTGTGAAGAAAACTCACTTTAAAAACCCAGTTTGTGTATGTTCAACATATAGAACAGCAAATGCTATGGTAAAGTAACACTATAGCAATGCTGCTTTTATTTCCACTTGAGTATTAATGCCGTAAGGAATTTTTTTTTTTCTCCCTAGGCTGGAACATCTTTCAATGTGTCTGTATAGCACTTAAAAAGATGCTCAAATAACCATAATGCAAACAAACAGCTACAAACCATGGAAAACACATTGAACATAACATCTGACAGCAAACAGAACCACACCACTTTTGATAGATGAGAATTCACACTCACTTAATAGCCTTCAAACTAGTGTTCACTTCTCCAACTGTTTCCTGATAAATAAGTCATGATACTACAGCAGACCAAATTTTTCATTCAGAATTTCCAAGCCATGACTGTTTAAACAACACAACATACATCCCTAAGGTAATGTTTTTAAGGGAAGAAATAAGGCTTCCTCTAAACCTTACACATTGCAAGAAAATGTGGAAGTACTACCAGAATAATGAAGTACTTCAGCAGAATTCTTCCAAGCATACTGGTTTTGCTAACATGCAAATTTTCATTGAGTATACCAGTATCCCAAACCCCAAGACTGTTTACTAGAAATTCTTCTCCAGGGAGCTCCTGAACACATTATAAAGAGTGATGGTAACAGCACACTTACAAACATATATAGACTTACATACAGAAGCCTGCTTTCAGCCAGCTGTTTTAGAAGCCTCTAAGCAAAGTGAGTGAATGAAATGAGTATTATTAGACATGTTAGAACTGTGGTTACTTTTAAGTAACTTTGAGTACTTCAGTGATAGATTCCTTCTAACCACCTCTGACATACAGATGTAGGTCACAGTATTCTATACATAAACATGCACCAAATCCAGCACAAGTTCTAGATCTATCAGCATGAGATGTGCATTGTGAATATTAGAAAGGAGTTATGCATTTCTGCAAACCAGAAACCCTGATACTGAGGTCAGTGATGAAGTTTTAACTTCATCACTTTAACTGAAGTTTTAACAAGTGGAGTCCACTTTGATCAAAGGCTGCTTCATTTTCAGTGATTCATTAGAGCCACAGCTTTGGTTCTCCATTTTAAGTTTTTATAATGATAACTGTTTTAAATGAAACCTGCCTGGTACACTGCATAGCAGTTGCAAATAAGGACATTTCTCTCAACACAATAGAGCTTAGTACCCATCTCTTAAGTTTTAGAAGTATGAACTATAAAGATGCTACTGCCTCCTAGTCTTCCAGTATTAAGGTACTTTCATGCTATAGAAGGACTAGTAGATTTCATAAGATCATCTTAAATAAAATCATTTCTAGACAGTTCACCTTATGAGATGTGCTAGAGCACTACACTTACAAGGTAGAGCATTTAAAGCAGACAACAAGATATAAACTACAATATTTAACATCTTTTCTCACTATTTAGTTATCATTTTTCACTGATACCTCTACACACACAGAGAGGTGACAGTCAAAGAATGAAGTATATTATATGTAAAACAATAAAAGGGTTTGAGGACAATGTGAACACTGAAGCATTTAGCACTGGAGTCAGTCTCCACTTTGCAAAAACCAAGTAGCTTTTCTCATGCTTAAACTGCCCATTACACAACATCTTGCACTTCTCTGAAACAACCAGTAACTATCCCTATAAGCAAAAAATGGACACTAACTAGGCTCATATGCAATGCTTTTGTTGTTAGCTAATTAAATAACACCACAGCATGAATGTGAAGAACGTCTATCAATTCAGGAATTCTTTTTAAACACTTCTAGAAAAGCAAAACATGAAGCTTTTCCAAGAAGCTTTCTGCAGATTCTTTCCATCTCCACTAACAGCCATACCTATACCAAAAAGAAATCTTGTAATGCATACAGAAGATGCACCTCAAGCACAAGTGGTTACCTTTCAGTGAAGGTTGTAAAATAATGAGATAAACACTTCTAAAGGGCAATGTGTATGAGAAACAAAAGTTAGCAAGAAGCATGTAACATAAAACACCTCTCCTCTCCTCCATGTAACACCTCTCCTATGAGGACAGACTGAAAGAGTTGGGGCTGTTCAGTCTGGAGAAGAGAAGGCTCCCAGGTGACCTAATTGTGGCCTTCCAGTATCTGAAGGAGGCCTACAAGAAGGCTGGGGAGGGACTTCTTAGGCTATCAGGTAGTGATAGGACTAGGAGGAACGGAATGAAGCTGGAGGTGGGGAGGAAGTTGTTCACCATGAGAGTGGTGAAGCCCTGGAATGGGTTGTCCAGGGAGGTGATTGAGGACCCATCCCTGGAGGTGTTTAAGACCAGGCTGGATGAGGCTCTGGCCAGCCTGATCTAGTGTGGGGTGTCCCTGCCCATGGCAGGGGGGTTGGAACTAGATGATCCTTGTGGTCCCTTCCAACTCTGACTGATTCTATGATTCTATGATATGCACCACTTTTTGTTCTCCAATAGGAAATAAGCTAAACATTAAGTCATTTTTTTTGGTGTACTTCAGAGAAATTTACTTACAGACTTTGAAGCAGTACTAATATATTGCATCACCATTTCTTTTTTGGTATTAAAATCTTTTTCTCTCAATGGCATCTTCTTGTCTTCATTTAAATTCATATCTTCCTACAATGGAAGGGAAAAAAAAGCTTTAAGTGTCATCCAGTAACAGAATTGTTACACTCTAAGAGACTGACTTTTAAAATAGGAACATAAAAATATGAGCTTGGTCAATTGAAATATATTATACAAACAACTTTTTGCACATTACTCAAAATTGTAAGAGTCCTTATCCAACTTCCCTAGGAACTCAGGCTGAAAAGAAAAAACTATTAACTATGCCATGATCAACAAGTGCATCACAACCATAACCAGCACAATCTCTTCTTAGAAATCACCTACACTTTCACACACACACACACACACAACTACAAAAAAGTTATTGAACACTTCCTAAAACATTTATAAATGCACTCAAATTCCTTTCTTAGGAAGATTTTTTGAATGATACATCCATTTCCTCTAGACTTCTGTTCCTCAGGTCCCAGATTACTTAATCCTGGGCAGTGGAACATGCTTTGCACTGAGAGCAGATCACAAAAATAACACATATCTTTGAAGTAGGTAAGGCCCAAATTCCTGATGATTTGATCATCAAATCAACACCTTCAACTATTAGCAAAATCTCATGAGGAGTCGTTCATTCCAACATAAACCCAGAGGTCAAACAGAGCAGATGCAGAGCTACATTCAAAAGCATGCAGCAGTTATTCATTGGCATTTCTGACACAGAACTTCTACTGTTCAAGGCTAGAAATGATATGATCGTTGCAATCAGTTCCACATCTATCCAAAAAAAAACAACTCCCATCACACTGGAGGGAAAAAAATTAATATAAAAGTAATTGTTTTAAAAAATTAAGAAGCCATTTAAGTTTAGCAAGATTTACTGCAGTGAATAAAATAGAATAGAATAGAATAGAACAGAACAGGTTGGAAGAGAGCTTTGACATCAAGTCCAACCTATCATCCAACGCCACCTAATCAACTAAACCATGGCACCAAGTGTCTCCTCCAGTCCCTTCCTAAATACCCCCAGCGATGGTGACTCTACCACCTCCCTGGGCAGCCCATTCCAATGGCCAATCACTCTTTCTAGGAAGAACTTCTTCCTAACATCCAATCTAAACCTCCCCTGGTGCAGCTTAAGACTGTGTCCTCTTGTTCTGGTGCTGGTTGCCTGGGAGAAGAAACCAGCCCCCACCTGGCTACAACCTCCCTTCAGGTAGTTGTAGACAGCAATAAGGTCTTCTCTGAGCCTCCTCTTCTCCAGGCTAAGCAACCCCAGCTCCCTCATCCTCTCCTCATAGGGCTTCTGCTTCAAATCCCTCACCAGCTTTGTTGCCCTTGTCTGCTGAAATTCTTGAGGTGAATCCCTACTGGCTTTGTCAGGAGAAATGATACAAAATCAGTAGGTAATCATCTTGACATCAAAACTATTTCATCTGTTGGATATCAAAGACAAACAACAAACTCAGAGCCTTAGAATTTTAAGAAAAAGAAACCTGAAGATCAAAACCTTGTACTACACCAAAACTTAGTTACTTTGTCCTTTGCTAGTTTTCATGTTGGACAGAATCAAGCACAGCTCCTAGAAACATTCCAAGTTTCACATACATCCAAGCTGTGACAAGACATTGCAGAATGTGCTTGATCCCTTAAGAAGAACTTCGAAGTACAATTAGGGCAATTTTGTGTCAATTGTGGATTTTTTTCGCTGACAAATGTTCCCTTCCCTTAAAGCCCAGAAAAAGTTTAGCATGCAGTTATTACTTACTATCTGTTGAGTTAGTATTAAATTAATATTTTTATTATTTATTTCAGACTATATAGTGTATTTAGAGCACCAGATTTGTGTATTTGAAATGATATATATATATATACACACACTTTCTATTATTTGATATTTAGATATTATTTAGTATTATTGATATTTATCTATTATTTGATACTTATTTGAAGTACAGGATGCATGTTGATAAAAGTCCTTTCATTCAAGCAATAGCAAGATAGTGTTTGGCAGCTAGCTAGCATATTGGTGTCACTTTCTACATCTGAAAGTAAAAGCAAGATAACTTTGTCTAAACAAGCTGAAAGGAGGCCACATACTTCAACCTTTTCTCATAGTTCTGTTCTTCAAAATACTGCATTCCTTTGATTAAAAAAAAAAAATCATGAAGAAATTATTTGCTTTATGCCCAAGCCAAAATTCTAGCAGTACATACAGGCATACATATTCCTGAATAGTTTACAATTTGCCTCATACATCAAATGTTGGAAATATTATCTTGAAAGGGCATACTGCACTTTCTAGCTTCTCTTGCATGAAAGCAAAACAAGAACTACTGCAATTTATTTAATGATGGGAAACCTGGTTTAATAAAAAAATGCTCCACAGGCTCAAATATCAAATATTAAAAATCAAAAATGTTTTTAAAGTGTCTGTAGTATTCCAAAATCACAAAATCAAGCTTATTAAATGGTCAGGTAGAAGTCGACAAATTTAGACCAGTCAGACAGCAAGTCAATCGAAATAATTTACAGGCCAAACGTTCTGCGGTTAACTACATAACTAGTCAAGCCTTTTACAACTCATCAATGAATTCTAACATTAATATGTGATTTTGGACATAAAGATTTGGGAACTACCAAAAAGCATTTAAAATAAGAATAGATAAGGAAGTTCTTTTCAATTTAAATATTTTGTCAATTACAAATTGTTTTATAGACAAAAACATCACACCTTTGAATTCTCAACAACTGCTCAAAAATCTTTATGCCTTATCAAACACATTCCCTTAGCTAAAGAATATGGGGGGACTGAAATTAACTCAGATTGCCAAAAATACTACAGCATCAGTACTCCCTCCAGACTTTCATTTGTTATCTTACAATAGAATAGAATAGAATAGAATAGAATAGAATAGAATAGAATAGAATAGAATAGAGTAGAATAGAGCAGAATAGAGTAGAATAGACCAGGTTGGAAGAGACCTTCAAGATCATCGCATCCAACCCATCAACCAATCCAACCCACCTAAACAACTATAACCATGGCACCAAGCACCCCATCAAGTCTCCTGAACACCTCCAGTGACGGTGACTCCACCACCTCCTCGGGCAGCCCATTCCAATGGGCAATCACTCTCTCTGTGCAGAACTTCTTCCTAACATCCAACCCAAACCTCCCCTGGTGCAGCCTGAGACTGTATCCTCTTGTTCTGGTGCTGGTTGCCTGGGAGAAGAGACCAACCTCTGCCTGTCTACAGACTCCCTTCAGGTAGTTGTAGAGAGCAATAAGGTCACCCCTGAGTCTCCTCTTCTCCAGGCTAAGCAACCCCAGCTCCCTCAGCCTCTCCTCGTAGGGCTTGTGTTCCAAACCCCTCACCAACTTTGTTGCCCTTCTCTGGACATGCTCCAGCAAGTCAACATCCTCCCTAAACTGAGGGGCCCAGAGCTGGACATAGTACTCAAGGTGGGGCCTAACCAGTGCTGAGTACAGGGGGAGAATCATCTCCCTGCTCCTGCTGGCCACACTGTTCCTGATGCAGGCCAGGATGCCATTGGCCCTCATGGCCTCCTGGGCACACTGCAGGCTCATGTTCAGCCTACCATTGACCAGTACCCCCAGGTCCCTCTCTGCCTGGCCACTCTCCAGCCATTCAGACCCCAGCCTGTAGCACTGCATGGAGTTGTTGTGGCCAATGTGCAGAACCCGGCACTTGGATGTGTTAAATCTCATGCCGTTGGATTCTGTCCATCTGTCCAGCCTGTCAAGGTCCCTCTGCAAAGCCCCTCTTGTTACCTTGTTACCTTGTTACAGGTATTTCTCATTTTATGTAATAATTCAATTGAATTATCGTCTATTAAATGCACAATGTATTTATGACTGTTCTTATTACCAGGCAATGCATATATTGAGACATGCACATAGCAGCCCATATGGCAAATTACTAAAATCAAGTCCAGCTTGACATTAGCAAATAATTCTTTTTTTTTCTTCTTTAAATTTCAGAAAGTATCTTTGGAACACTGTTGCTCAGGATTCCCTTCCACAGAGTTACAATTGTATAGTGAGGCAGGCTTCAAACGAAAATACACTATACCTGTATATTTAATAAGAGTATTTTATTTAATACTTAAATTATATTTAAAACACACATAAACAGAAATGTAAGAATGCTGAAAACAATACATTCAATTTTAAGTTTCACAAAAAATACAGCTAGGTCTTTCTCAATGTTTTCTCAGAGTTCTTCAGCACCTTGCATGCAACATGTCACAGGGTTTTTCCATAGCAAGAGTGAAATCTAAGGTAGCTGTACAAGTATATGTATATCTGCCTAAGCAGAAAGGAAAATAAGCAAGTAAAAAAAAAAGCCTGGACATTAGCCTGTAGCTCTTGCACAACTCATTCTTCTGTTTGAAGCAGTTTTGCACTTGTTTCTGATTGCCTTCTTAAGTTTTCTGAAAAATAACTGCAGAACTTGAATAACAAAGAGAAAAGAAAGGGCTTGTTTTTCCTGCAGAAAATATCAAACTTCTAATCACCGTTTTTTTTAAAGTAATTAAGTAGGAATGAAACCTATGAGTATAAACTATATTCCACAATTCTAGCTGCAATGGCAGGTTTATTCATAGGAAATACTGTGTCTGTGATGCAGTAAAAAATACTGCATAAAGGATTGGGAGAAGGAAGCAGTCTGCATCCAGGAAACCCAAGGTATCATGCAACACATTCAGTGAGACTTCAGTTTAGAAACTGCCCCCTTCAGTACTAAGCAATCAACTGTTTTCATTTTGTGCAAAACTAGCTCTAAAAGCCTGTCTACAAACTTCAAATTGTTCACCACACCATCAGCCCAAAATCACTTAATTTGATCTCTACAGCAAACTACAGGCTACGATATATAATTAGCTATGTAATCTACTGTGACTAAACTAGCTTTATTCCAGTCCCTTCAAGTGTAGATAATCTGAAGAATCCTTTCTGTATTACATGTTATAGCTAAAATAACACTGATAAAGTAGTTTATCAAAAACAGTTTAAGTGCCTTGTTCTCCAACAAAATTATGAAAGCATCCAAATTAGCCAGGATGTTGTCATCTTTGCAATATACTTTGGCAAAAGAGTTATAAAATCAGAATCAATTTCTTCAGCATGCATGAATATAAGCATTTGTATTTACCTACACATGCAGCAATAGGTTTCTGAGCATTTATTGCAGCTTTCCATTTATTGCAGCTTTCCATTTATTGCAGCTTTTCCACTATCCTATACCAGAATTGCTGTGGGATAGTAGAGAACAGAACAGAACAGAACAGAACAGAACAGAATAGAATAGAATAGAATAGAATAGAATAGAATAGAAATTAACGAGGTTGGAAAAGATGTTTGAGATCATCGAGTCCAACCTATCATCCAACTAAACCATGGCACCAAGCACCTCATCCAGTCTCTTCCTAAACACCTCCAGTGATGGTGACTCCACCACCTCCCTGGGCAGCCCATTCCAATGGCCAATCACTCTTTCTAGGAAGAACTTCTTCCTAACATCCAGCCTAAACCTCCCCTGGCACAGCTTGAGACTATGTCCTCTTGTTCTGGTGCTGGCCGCCTGGGAGAAGAGACCAACCCCCACCTCACTACAACCTCCCTTCAGGTAGTTGTAGACAGCAATAAGGTCTTCTCTGAGCCTCCTCTTTTCCAGGCTAAGCAACCCCAGCTCCCTCAGCCTCTCCTCATAGGGCTTGTGCTCCAAACCCTTCACCAGAAGTGCAACCTACACTTACGTAGCAGGGTGTGTAGACAGGGAGGTACGCTTTCAAATTCACTTAAAAAGCAAAACAAAAGAAACCCACTACCATTCATAGTCAAACGTATTAACAGAAATATGCTAGACATCAAGGTATAGTGACAAAAATAGACCATGTACCTGAGAACAAGTACAAATACAGAAGTTGGTAACATAGTAAATTAATTGTCCCCTTCATAATGTCATAACTATGAAAATCTTGAATCCTATCTCTCAGTCATAGCTCTCAACAGTTCTAGAAAAACATCTTCAAAACTAAACCAACACTGAGTACTAGGAATTAAAAATTCCATAAAGGTACATTTACTCATAGTACATTTATTTCACATCCCAGACACCTTCGTGTTTCAAGAGTTATGCATTACTTGCTGTGAGGCAGAGAAAGAAATAACCTAGGCATCACTCTCCTTGCTAAAGTCTTCTTGTGCTCTTCAGATGGCAGTCACTCTCTTCTCTCAAGGTAATTTCATGTTTAGTTTTCAATTGCCCAAAATGTCATCATCATCATGACAAAAATCCTCAACCTGTTGTGGTACCAATGCCACATGATCTTTCCAGCAAGTGGCTGCTCTTTTGTAGTACAGTAACAACAACAGCTAAGGAAGGAAGCAAATTTGCGTCTGCATGTGCCGACAAATGCTGCCTTGGAATCTTAAGTCTTTATAGTTCAAGTGTTCAGAACAAACCCTGCTGTGACATTCAAAGGTGTAAAATCCCTTTGTAGAAATTTCACAGAATCACAGAATCTGAATCACAGAATCAGTAAGGTTGGAAAAGACCTCAGAGATCATCAAGTCCAACCTGTCACCCAACATCTCAGGACTAACTAAACCATGGCATCAAGTGCCATGTCCAATCCTTTTTTGAGCACCTCCAGGGACAGTGACTCCACCACCTCCCTGGGCAGCTCATTCCAATGGCTAACAACTCTCTCTGTGAAGAACTTTCTCCTCATCTCGAGCCTAAACTTCCCCTGGCATAGCTTGAGACTGTGTCCTCTCATTCTGGTGGTGGTTGCCTGGGAGAAGAGACCAACCTCCTTCTGGCTACAACCTCCCTTCAGATAGTTGTAGAGAGCAAGGTCACCCCTGAGCCTCCTCTTCTGCAGGCTAAACAACCCCAGCTCCCTCAGCCTCTCCTCATAGGGCTCGTGCTCAAGACCTCTCCCCAGCCTCGTTGCCCTTCTCTGGACACTATTCTATTCTATTCTATTCAAGTGCTTCAATATCCTTCTTAAATTGAGGGGCCCAGAACTAGACACAGTACTCGAGGTGTGCCTTGCCATGGAGGCATATTATGAATGGCCTTTATTGACACTCACGATCTCATACACAGAACTCTTCTCAAGAAATATTTGCACTTTATACAAAGTATCAAAGCACTCAAACATTTGTGCCAAACAGGTCATCTCAAAAGAAAGCAGGATTCCCCATTTATTGTTCTTCTTCAAAATCTGCTACATCATGTCAATTCTAATAATCAGAAACATTTAGATTCCATTTTAAATATATTTGGAGCAAAATCTTGTCAAAATAATTCAAAGACTTCATCCCATGAGAAACACTTTAAAATCCTTGTAACTACAAATCACAACAGTAATATTGAGAATTCAAGTAAAGATCAGAGCACATGAACAAAAGAAGGCTCCACCTGTCAATTAGTCATGTTGTCATTCTTTAAGTAAAAGAAACCAGTGTAAGACTCTTACCATCATTTTTTCAAACAATGCAATGATTTCTCTTTCCGACAGAGGTTTTGGAGCAAAATCCTCTGCATCCATAGGCGTGGATGACCAGTCTGTAGAATGTGACTGCTTCATATGTGGCAGAGGAGGTCTTTCCTTTTTACTTCCTGGAATTCTTATACTGGCAAATCTATCCAGCTGAAAAAAAGAAAGGGTATAACATTTCACATACTGTTTCAATTCTGTGCGATCCCTAATTAAGAATACATAGAATAGAATACATAGAATAAACCAGGTTGGAAGAGACCTTCAAGATCATCGCATCCAACCCCTCAACCAATCTAACCCACCTAAACAACTAAACCACGGCACCAAGCACTCCATCAAGTCTCCTCCTAAACACCTTCAATGATGGCGACTCCACCACCTCCCCAAGCAGCCCATTCCAATGGGCAATCACTCTCTTTGTATAGAACTTCTTCCTAACATCCAGCCTAAACCTCCCCTGGTGCAGCCTGAGACTGTCCTCTTGTTCTGGTACTGGCTGCCTGGGAGAAGAGAACATCTGCCTGTCTACAACCTCCCTTCAGGTAGTTGTAGAGAGCAATAAGGTCACCCCTGAGTCTCCTCTTCTCCAGGCTAAGCAACCCCAGCTCCCTCAGTCTCTCCTCATAGGGCTTGTGTTCCAAGCCCCTCACCAACTTTGTTGCCCTTCTCTGGACTGTTCTTGGAACCTGAACATCCTTGGATTTTCTGTGGTAACTTGCCTAATATTTTACTGTCTTGTTGTGGTGAAGGCACATTATGCCCAGATACTGGGACGCTGTCTCCTCTCTCTTGCTACAAACAACAGCTACAGAGTATCTCCCACGTGCTTTCCATCTACCAGCACTCAGTTCAAAGTATTTGCGTCTAGCAGAGTAACCGCTGACCCATAGCAACATTGTAATAGCGCTGTATATAGCCAGAAGCCACCAGCGTCTCGCCGAGTCCCCAACTAGTGGCCAAGAGGCAGAACTGCACCCCTCGTTATATAAAGATAGATAAGTCTGCAGAGAGTTCAATTAAGCTCTAATCATAACACTAAGCCACTCATGGAATGTATTTCACGAACATGCACTAGAACATGTATATAAGTTAGTGATTCATTGGTTATAAATAAGTTTGATAATATTTTCATAATTCATATTTCATAGTAATAAATTTAATAACCTCTTCATCACACTTATATTAAAGTTTTTTCCTAAAGACACATATAACAGTCAGTGCCTTAGCACTTGAGTTAGCAGATCAAAGTCCCATTACGCTACAGAGAAGTCACACAGACTATGAGAATTTTACAGAAAATCTGAAGGAAAAAGATACCTGCAAAACCAGTTTCTAAAGAGTTCTTTCCAACCATTACACACAAAAATTGAAAAAAGGCAGGAATATTTTCCAAAAGACACAATTTTAAAAGATTTTTCCCTCACTGAAACAGCTGAGATATCATATACATAGAACATATACATAGAATAAACCAGGTTGGAAGAGACCTTCAAGATCATCGCATCCAACCCATCAACCAATCCAACACCACCTAAACAACTAACCCATGGCACCAAGCACCCCATCAAGTCTTCTCCTGAAAACCTCCAATGACAGCAACTCCACCACCTCCCCAGGCAGCCCATTCCAATGTGCAATCACTCTTTCTGTATAGAACGTTTTCCTAACATCCAGCCTGAACCTCCCCTGGCGCAGCCTGAGACTGTGTCCTCTTGTTCTGGTACTGGCTGCCTGGGAGAAGAGACCAACATCCGTCTGTCTACAACCTCCCTTCAGGCAGTTGTAGAGAGCAATAAGGTCACCCCTGAGTCTCCTCCAGGCTAAGCAACCCCAGCTCCCTCAGCCTCTCCTAGGAGGGCTTGTGTTCCAAGCCCCTCACCAACTTTGTTGCTCTTCTCTGGACTCGTTCCAGCAAGTCAACATCCTTCCTAAACTGAGGGGCCCAGAATTGGAATAGATAGATGCAAGAAGAAACTACTTTTTAATAAAAGCCGAGTTAGCGTAACTAAAACATCTTTCTACTTATTTTTTATTTGCTCTGTCTTACCCAAAACATAGTGCCTTTTTGAGCTCCAAATAGACAAAAATTCATTTGAAGGAAGTACAAAAAATATCACCCTCTTAGTTAAAGTTAAGTAGGATACAGAATCACAGAATCACCAAGGTTGGAAGAGACCTCAAAGATCACCAAGTCCAACCTGTCACCACAGACCTCATGACTAAACCATGGCACCAAGTGCCACATCCAATCCCCTCTTGAACACCTCCAGGGATGGTGACTCCACCACCTCCCTGGGCAGCCCATTCCAATGGCTGACGCCAATGGCATACATTCATGGTTTCACAAATAATCCTTAGGACTTAGCACCAACTTGAGACAATTCCTGGCTTTAACCTTTCAAGAACTAGAAACATTCTTTAGAAAGGTAGTTTGGGTGGTGGGATATTTTCATTGGTTAACTATTTATAAACTTTTCATTAAAGACCTACTAAGTGAAATGTAGAACACAAGCTCTAACAATGAAAATTATAGAATTGTTAGGGTTGGAAGGGTCCTCAAGGACCATCTAGTTCCAACCTCCCTGCCATCGCCAGGGACACCTCATCCAGCCTGGCTTTAAAAACCTCCAGGGATGGGGCTTCTACCACCTCCCTGGGCAACTTGTTCCAGTGTCTCACCACCCTCATGGTGAAGAATTTCTTCCTAACATCCAATCTCAATCTACCCATTTCTATTTTTGTTCCATTCCCCCTAGTCCTCTCATTACCTGTCACCCTAAAAAGTCCCTCCCCAGTTTTCTTGTAGGCCCTTTCAAGATACTGGAAGGCCACAATAAGGTTTCCTCAGAGCCTTCTCTTCTCCAGACTGAACAGCCCAAACTCTCTGTCTTCATAGAAGTGCTTCAGCCCTCTGATCATCCTCATGGCCCTTCTCTGGACATGTTCCAGCATGTCCATATCCTTCCTGTAACAGGGGCTCCAAATCTGGACTCAGTACTCCAGGTGGGGTCTCACCAGTGCTGAGTAGAGGGGGTCAATCACCCCTCCCTCAACCTTCTGGCTATGCTTCTCTTGATGCAGCCCAGGATGTGATTTGCTTTCTGGGCTGCAAGTGCACACTGGTGGCTCATATCGAGCTTCTCATCCACCAGCACCCCCAAGTCCTTTTCTTCAGGTCTGCTCTCAAGACAGTCACTGCCCAGGCTATTTCGGTACTTGAGATTGCCCTGACCCAGATGCAGGACCTTGCATTTGGTGTATTTTATGTGTATGCACAAGGACCAATAGAATACAACAGGAGCTGACATACTCATGAGACATGCTAAATTTTAATCATCTTTGTTAGGATCCTTTCGGACGTATGTGAACAGAATTATTAACAGTTGTCAACACAGAAGAAAGTTATGGTAGCATTGGATACATGAGAGATTTTGGACAAGATTTCAACCATATCAATAGAGTTACATCTTTAAAATGCTATGCAAAAATGTTCTGAGGCTTCAATATATCTCGAAGATAAGTATCTTGAGATATCATTTAGTAAGTACATCGAAGATACCAAACTAAATAACAAGTAAAGTTATTGTAGCATCTGCAGAATTAAGATCAGAGAGAAAAGAAAAATAGTAGCAAATCCTGGATACAAGTGTTCCACTCTAGTCAGAGCAAGAATTGACTATTAGACATTCAAAAAGAGAGGCTTAGAGGTAAAACAAAAAGACTTTAATTCTTCCTGTTCAAAATTGAAAAGGAACACTTTTTGCAACATAGAAATAGATTGTAAGCTGCTCACAGATGGTTGTAGAACATGCAAAAGCAGAAAATTAATATAGCATAAACATAAAAGAGATCAGCATGGATGATGGGGCCCTTCAGTGTCACCAGCAGGCAATGAGGAAAGCACACTCTACGGGAATAATTGCACAGGCAAGACGCAGAAATTGAATGCAACAAAAGCTAAGGGGGGAGTAAAATCATTACAAGTGTAAGTATTGAGTCACTGGTGGCAAAAAACATTCTAAAAGACAGCAGTCCCCCTTCCTGTCCTTTAATCAAAAGTCTATGGTAAGCATGGTGGGGAAAGGGAGGGATGAAAGCAGATTGCAAACTGCAATGACTAGGTTGGAATCTTTTAAAAATCATATTACACAAAATTTTTCTTTCCAAGCAATGGCTTTCACAGAGCACTGATGAAAGGCAGTACACCAGCTCAAAGAATGAGTTAACCACTCACTTTTCTGTGCCCCACTGTTCACTATCAAGCGTGCAATCCCAGAAGCAACCCAGGATGTCAAACGAGGGCCAAGGTCAATTGCATGAGGTTTCACAAGGCCAAGTGCTTGCAGTAGAGTGGCTGGATGACTGCCTGACAGAGAGCAAACTGCAGGGGCTGGTTGACAGCTGCCTGAACATGAGCCAGAAGCATGCTCAAGAAAGCCAGCAACATTCTGGCCTCTATGAGAAACAGCGTGGTCAGCAGGAATTAGGGAATTGATTATGCCTCTGCACTTGGCAGTGGTGAGGCCACACCTCGAATTCTGTGTTCAGTTTTGGGCCCTTCACTTCAATAAAGACATGGAGTTGCTGAAGTGTGTCCAGAAAAGGGGCAATAAGGATGGTAAGAATAGAATAGAATAGAATAGACCAGACCAGACCAGACCAGGTGGGAAGAGACCTTCAAGATCATTGTGTCCAACCTATCATCCAACACCACTGAATCAACTAAACCATGCAACCAAACACCCTACCAAGTCTCCTCCTAAACACCTCCAAGGGTCTAGAGAAAAAGTCTTACAAGGATTGGCTGAGAGAACGGAGATTATTTAGTCTGGAGAAGAGTAGGCTGAGGGAAGACCTCATTGCTCTTTACAATTAGCTGAAAGGAGGCTGTAGTGAGGTGGGGGTCAGTCTCTTTTCCCTAGCATCAGGTTATAGAATGAGAGGAAATGGCAAAAAATTGTGCCGGGGAGGTTTAGATGTTATAGTAGGAAAAAATTCTTTACTGAAAGAGTGGCCAGGCATGGAATAGGCTGCCCAGATGGACCATCGCCCCTGTAAGTGTTCAAGAAACGTGTGGAGATGGTGCTCCAGGACATGGTTTAACAGCCACGGTGGTCTTCGGTTAACACTCAGACTCAATGATCTTAAGAGATCTTTTCTAACTGAAACTATTCTATAATTCTATGATTATATGTGAAGATTTTTCACATGCAGACTTGAAGCAGGAGATACAAGGCACTTTGACTGACATTCCATACAATGGTTCAGTCAATAGTGAGTTTACTAAACTAGATTTAAGAGAGGTGTGTTCTACACTCCTTCCTTTATCCTCTCTCTCCTGAAAGATCTCAGCCTCTCCCTTACAGTCCATGTTCCACAAGTGCCCCCTTTGCTTTCCCCTGTTCCACATGGCAGCTGCAACAGCAGCTCTGGCCAGGTAAAACCACTCCAGTCTCTGAAGTGAAATGCACCATGCAGACCTGAAGTTACTCTTAGAATCACAGAATCAACAAGGTCTTGCTCCACTACAAACAGGTAGCACCAATTCAGGGATGAGAAGCCACTGATCCAAGAAAAGAGCTATTTCACATGTCCACATTTTCAGTTTATGCTTTAAGATCCTTTTGAATGTTACACTGTATGGTAGATGTTTTGCAACATCATGGATTAGGCCATAACATTGATATTCCCCATATTCATCAAATCCTATACCACTCGTCCTAGAAAGAAGCACACTCACAGAACATATATATACATATATATATATATATGCAAGCTAAAGTGTGATACCAGGACAAGCACATTTAAACATGTGTCAGACAAATTACTTCAAATAACTTAAAACAACACAGTCTAAAAAAAATATTTCCATACATTAGAAAAAGAATTCACAAGACCTGCAGAGCAGTATAGTGTGGGTATTTTACACACACTCTTCTTTTGAATTATACATTGACAGTGCTTAAAATAAGTTAATACCTCTCAATATTCCATACAGTCAAATAATTTCATGGTCCACAGGAAGCACAACACAGAAAGAATAGAAATTTTATTGCTGGGTTGCAATTAGAACTACCACTAAGACTGTTGACAATCCAAATGCATAGAGGAGGAGATGACAAAATACAGTTCAATAATCTTCCATGTTACATCAAAACCATTTTTAATCATACTAACCAATGGGAAATATCTGCCTAGCTTTGATACAAAGTATCACTACAGTTTAATAGAATCAAATCAAATTGAATCGAATCAAATAGAATACAATAAACCAGGTTGGAAGAGACCTTCAAGATCATTGCGTCCAACCTATCACCCAATACCATCTAATCAACTAAACCATGCAACCAAGCACCCTATCAAGTCTCTGCCTACCACTTCCCCAGGCAGTACATTCCAATGGGCAATCACTCTCTCTGTGTAGAACTTCTTCCCAGTATCCAGCCTAAACCTCCCCTGGCACAGCCTGAGACCATGTCCTCTTGTTCTGATGCTGGTTGCCTGGGAGAAGAGACCAACCTCCGCCTCTCTACAACCTCCCTTAAGGTAGTTGTAGAGAGCAATAAGGTCACCCCTCAGTCTCCTCTTCTCCAGGCTAAGCAAGCCCAGCTCCCTCAATCTGTCCTCATAGGGCTTGTGTTCCAAACCCCTCACCAGCTTTGTTGCCCTTCTCTGGACATGCTCCAGCAAGTCAACATCCTTCCTAAACTGAGGGGCCCAGAACTGGAGACAGGACTCTTTTCTGTTGTCCCTTTGTGTACAGTGGGGTAGGGAAGAAGGCAGGGAAGGGAGAAGCTGTTGCAGCTCACCTGGTCTTTGGCCAGGTTTGGTCCTTGTGCTGTTTATTAATTGTAAATACCTGTAAATATTGTAAATATTATAAATACTGTATATTTTGTACATATTCATTGCATTTCATGTAGATTGTAGTTTTGCTTGTAAATATAGCTTCATTTGCTTCCAACTGAGCTGATCTTTCAGACAGAAGAGTGTTAGAGAAAAGCAGTGGAAGAAATACTACTGTAATTTTTAAACTCTATTACAGTATAAAGGGGCCATATAGAGGTTCTTCAGAAGAGTGTTAGGAATGTAAGACATAATGGGATGAAGAGAAAAAACGATGTTCAGACTACAAAAGACTTATTTTGCAATGTTTAACAGAAGAGCAAAAGGCTGGGAAAAGGATGGATCTCAGAGATCAGAGGAACAAGCATGGGGGGAAAAACCACAACAGCATAAGGGAATAAATAAGGCCAGTTGTACAACCTTATGGTGCTCAAGCATGTTCAAAGAAGGGCAACAAAGCTGGTAAAGGGTCTAGAGAAAAAGTCTTATGAGGTGCATCTGAGGGAACTAGGATTGTTTCATCTGGAGGAGAGGAGGCCAAGTGGAAACACCTCACTGCTCTATGCAACTACCTGAAAAGAGGTTGTAGTGATGTGATGGGGGGCAGTCAGTCTCTTTTCCCAAGTAATTAGCAATAGGATGAGAGGAAATGGCCTCAAGCAGCACCAGGGGAGGTTTAGATTAGGTATCAGGAAAATTTATTTACTGAAAAAGTGGTCAAGCATTGGAAGAAGATGCTCATAGAAGTGGTAGAGTGACTGTCCCTGGGTAAGTTAAAAAAAAAGAATGTGTAGACATGGCACTTCAGGACAGAGTTTAGTGGCCATTGTGATATTGGGTTGACAGTCGGATTTCATGACCTAAGAGATATCTTCCAACCTGAATGATTCTATTCTGTGTAAACAATTTACCAGTTAGTACCCTTGACTAGCCATGCCCTGTAACAAATCAGCACAATCTGCCTATCTTATTAATTTTTTCCCCCACACACTATTTTTCTGTGACACTCCATTTTGTGTATGCAGGCCTATGTGTCAGCAACAGGGTCAGATCACAAGTCTGAAGGACCACAGACCAGGAACTAGAGAGACCAATGTAAACAAAGTACCAGCAACTTGAGCTAGACCTCAGATGTGTACATGCTGTCAGCACATGAGGGAGAGTGGTGAGTGTATGATCACTAGCAAGTATCAAGGTGGACAGTGAGAAGTGGCCTGGGAGCAGAGGAATTTATACCTAGACAGAGCAAGAACATGGGAAGAACTGCCTAGAGGAAGGACATAGGAAGTTCTGGACAGCTGCCAAAGAGACCATAGGCTTAGGGGTGGAGCGGGTGTGAACTGGGAAATGCACCTGTGTTTGTGCACTAGAGTTTAAGGGATGGGCACCAGGGGACTTTGCTTCTACAAGGGTGAGGGCAATCCTGGACAACTGATTGAGATCTTTGTGTGTGCATGTCTGTTTCCAAAGACAAGGCTACACGGAGAGTTGCCTAACAGAGGGACCAGGGAAGCCCTGTCAGCTGCCAAAGAGCACACACACAGACGTGTCTCCATGACTTAAGGAAGTCTTTATCAGGAACTGAAGTGAATTTGCAGCCCCATGGTTTCACACGACCCAGGTATCAGACACAGGAAAGTCTGGGATCTGGGAACCAGCAACGAGGTAGTGAGGCTGTGAACCCACTTACTGGATCTTCATCCTTATCAGCCACAGAAGGTAACAGGATGGCCCCCACTGTGCTGTTTGTGTGAGTCTGTGTGGCCTGCCATATATATACATACATTTTGCATGCATGTGTTTCTGTGGGTGCCTATCAGGAATCAACTTAGCCTCAACTACTGGTTGGACCTGCATGGAGCTAGTGTAGCCATTGCCTGTGTTGGATAACAGGATTCATTTTTCCACCTTACATTCTCCTTTCCTACACAGAACAAAGGATTTATTTCACCCCAAAAGGGCTCACGCATTCATAGCCATCTTTCCAGTATTCTTAGTATAGGAACAACTTTGCTACTTAAAATACTGGAATTATTCAGGCTGGAAAAGAGTTAAGATCAGAGAGTCAAAGCCCACAAACCTTCTATCAAGCATTATACAATGATCTCCAGACTGTATGAAATTACTACAATATTTTAGACATTCTCAAGGTATATAGAAAGCCACAATACATAGTGCTAAGGAGATAAAATGTTGAGTGTACATATACAGCATTCACCCTCAGAATTTATTTCAGATCAACTACAAATTTGTTATCAGAATTTGAATCAATAAGAGCCAAATGAAGCAACCATCAGAGGATGAATGGTGAAGTTTTATTTGGTTCTCCTCTCATAGGCTGTTATTCTACTGAGAGCCTATTAAATAAGAAAGTGATTTTGTGCACACATCATGGACCTGAAAATCAAAGTTACAAGAGATTCACAATACAAACCTTATGACTCATCTTACTTTCTGATCAGGTCCCTAGAAAGTACATGGTTTTGTGTTCTCATTTTGTACTGAGTGAAGACTTCTTATACCATTCTCCCAAAGACAACAGTGTCTACTGAACTTACACACTTGATAATGCAAGAATCAATGGGTTAGTTATTGCTGGCTCGACAGCTTATCAAGACATCACCTCCTAACAGAGCTGCTATGCATGCAGTAATCACATTCATGATCACTGAAAGGATTTCCTAATTCTGCCAGTGCTTCACTCCTGCCTTCATTCAATGCCTTTCTCTAAGCAAGGACAGCCAGTCAGATGAGAATGAGATATTCATGGAAAAACCCCATGGCACCAAATACTAAGGGAACAGGACTTGCTAAAGGAATTCTCATAGGAACATTCATTTTTGAGGCTGTTAATAACTGGAGATCGTGTTTAACACAAACTGATACATGCAGGATGCCTTGTCAGCCAATAAATTCGATATCATTTAAGCTCTATTTAAAAGCAGAATTTAAATTGCTTTATATTGCTGAATTTGAACTAAATATGAAAAACAAACATCACAATAGATTCTCAATCGTTTTTCAACAGCTGCACCAGGGGAGGCTTAAGGTGGAGGTTAGGAAGAAATTCTACACAGAGTGATTGCCCATTGGAATGGGCTGCCCAGGGAGGTGGTGGAGTCACCATCACTGGAGGTGTTCAGGAGGAGACTTGATAGGGTGCTTGGTTGCATGGTTTAGTTGATTAGGTGGTGTTGGATGATAGGTTGGACACAATGATCTCAAAGTTCTCTTCCAACGTGGTTTATTCTATTCTATTCTATACAGCAGTGCTTACACTCAGTTTCTAGTTAACCATAAAAAAGCTGGTTGAAGGTGACTGTCATGGCTTATACCCAGCCAACAGCTGAGCCCCATGCAGATGCTTTGCAAGGTCCCATCCTGAGCCACCAGTGGGATGGAAAGGAAAATTAGGAATAAGATACAATTGTGGATTGAGATAAGGAGAGCGTAATAGAAGAATATAAAGAATGAAGAAACAACAGCAATAACAAAAATACTAATGAAGATTATATATAATGTAAGTGATATAAAAAGCAACCCACATCTGCCCAGGCCAGCACTCCCCTCATATAGTAGGCATGACACGTATGGTATCAAATACCCCACTGGCTGGTTCAGCTGGCTATCCTGGGTGAAGCTCCTCCTAACTTCCTGTAAGAAAATTACCCTACCCTAGCTAAACCAGGACAGTGATTAACTAGTTGAAGACGATAACTCCCAGAAATCCACAACAGGAGAAAACGGCTATTTTCTGAGGACCGCTCTGTGCGTGTTCTGGGAACAAACAAGTGATGCTGAACCTATTAGCATGGCTGCTCTTGTTTACAGTCACAGAAAGTCAGTAGGGAAAATTATTTAGCAGGTGTCCTGCTAAATAGGAGAGAGTATTACATCATCCAGGTCTTATTTTTCTTCTCCATGTCCAGACTGAAGCCCTCAGAAACAAACAGGCAATGAAACAGTACAAGCACAATGTCAGAAAATCTAGGTGGCTTTTGCAGAACAACTTCCAACAGTGTGTAATGAGATTTTTATTGAGCTAATTTGGACAGTGAATGTTCATGTCTATGCAACTTGACTAAAAATAGCTGTTTATTACATACAGATTAGCTTCATAAAATGAAACTAAAACTTTGCTTTTGACTTTGCATATAAAGCATGTTTCCTATTGTCCATATCTGGAGCAAAAAGTCTGTGTGTAGGTCTCCAGAGTTAAGAGTTACTATGCACACTGCCCACATATCATAAAATTATATCACAGAATCACAGATTGCCAGGTTGGAAGGGACCCCAAGTATCACCTTTTTAGAAAAAGGGCTCATAGAATCACAAAATGGTAGGAGATGAGAGGGATCTGTGTAGATTATCTAGTCCAACCCCACTGTTAAAACACATCTACCTAGATCAAGATGCTCCAGAGAAGGAGAAGTCCCAGCCTCTCTGGGCAGCCTGTTCCAGTCCTCCATCACCCTTGCAGGACAGTTTTTCCTTGTTTTAAAAGTGGAACTTCCTGTGTTCCAGTTTATGCCCACAGCTCTCTGTACTATCACAGGCCACCACTGAAAAATAGTCTGCCCAACGGTCTCAACACTTACCCTTCAGGAATTAATAAGCACTAATAAGATCCCTTCTGTCTTCTGGCTAAAGTCTCTCAGCCTCTCCTCATAAGAGATATTCCAGCCCCCTAATCCTCTTTGTGGCCCTTCACTGGACCCTCTCCAGTAGTTCCCTGCCTCTCTTGAACTGGGGAGCCCAGACGTGGACAGAATACTTCAGGTGTGGACTCATTAAGGCAGTACAGTTACTTCAGATTCTAACCATAATGTAAGTATCAGACTTAATCAAGTATCTCCATTATTGGCTGATCAACAAGGGCTTACCAGATTAGACATGAAGTACATTAGCCTGGATGCAAACTAACATGCCAGCTCAACAGCTGCCATATGTGGTAGTTTTAGGCTATGCCTTTAAAATTTAGCTGCAGACTTTGAGCAGAAAAGTAGAAAAAATATAAATAAATCACTATTGGGTGTAAAAAAGGAAACAAGAGATTATTCTAAACAAATTCATTGGATAAATGTCTGGGTCAAGAGAAGCTGTATCCTAACAATTCTTCCACATTCCCATTCTTTTTCTCTTCTCTTCTGATCTTGGCTGTTTTGCTTTACTCGGGAGAGGGCATGTGAGAAAGGATTACATTAGGGGAGACAATGAGCCAATTCTAGCATGGATAGGCAGGTGCACCGGCTTTAATAGTGGGAGACAAGTCAGCATCTCAGCTTGGAACCGTCTCAAAAGATAGTGGAATAGATAGACATCTAGGCAGGTGTCTTGGTAAGGTTTCTCTGTGGACACACCTTCTACTGGCAGCTCTTGTGAGGTACCCATCCAGAGATGACCTTCTATGAAATCCTAAGCCTTGGAACACCATGGATGAGGGAATTAAGCGCTTGAGAGAGTTTGCTGTGAGAGAAGTGATGTATAGAGACCATGGTACTCTGAATCCTGATGAAATTCCTGTGTGAACAGGTCTTGCCAAAAAGCTCATCTAACTTGCTCTTCCTAATTATGTTACTATTCTGGCAAGCAAGAAATTATGGAGGAATGCCTCCTACTGTTGGACATTTCACTGACCAAATGAGACAACTGGAGGATAGTTTCACACATGTTTCTTTGGTTTCGGTCATTGAAACTCTGTTTGGTGAGATAAAGAATTGCATGAAAGAGCTGAAGGAGGAATTTAAAACCTCCATATCCAAATTGGCACAGGGAGATAATTTCAATTCTTCTTCCACCAGATGGATACAAGTTTCAGCTGTTAGACATCCTCCAAGGAGGCCTTTCCAAAGCAGGCCAAACCAAAACAGACCACAGAGGCAATCACATGGGAGTACTTGGATAACTCTGCATGATCAATTTGGTGAGAACATGAATAGACCAACCAAACAATAGGTCAACCAACTTTTGATCTTTTCAGGAGATTAAGGGAACTGCAGAGTGGCAGAAACTGAGGTATCAATACCAGAAGGGTGGCTGTTGACTTCCTCAGTTTCCCAGAACAACTCTAATAGCTCCAACAATAATTCCACTTCTGACACTAGACGCTGTGCTAACTGCACATGCAGATCTATTCCCCACAATTAGGGGTGCCCTGCCTCCCACCAGGGGGAGGAGAGGAATAATGGAGATAACAGAATCCATTGGGCTGTGTACATCCAACGGCCTGGTGCTTCAAAATTTCACAAGTACAGGGCCTTGGTTGACACAGCACCATAATACTGTCAAATTATCAGGGATCAGAGCCTATAACTATTCTGGGAGTCACTGGTGGGTCTCAAGAGTTAACTAAGATACAAGTTGACATCAGTTTAACTGGTGAACAGTGGAAGAAGCATACTGTTGTGACAGGACCTTATACACCTTGTATTTTAGGAATCGATTTTCTGAGAGAAGGGCGTTTCAAAGACCCTAAGGGTTACAAATGGGCTTTTTGAATAGCAGCTGTAGAAACTGATGAAGGAAAATTGATGTTGTCCATTAGACCTGAGCTTTCAGATGAATTTGCACTTGTGGGACAATACGAGATAGAGGACAAAGTTTCCAGTTGCTTCTCAAACTGTACATCACAGACAATACAGAACCAACCGTTACTCTTTGGTGCCCATTCAGAATCTGATTTGTCAGTTGTAAAGTCAGAATGTGGTCAGCAAAACTCATTCACCTTTCAGCAGTCCAGTGTGGCCTGTGCGAAAGCAGAAGGGAGATTGGCATCTGACAGACGACTTCTGTTGGCTCATGACAGATCCATTGACATTTCCATGGATGCTATCACATAAGTCATCCATGACTGTGACATTTGTGCTGCTATTAAGCAGGCAAAGTGAATCCAGCCCTTGGGGTATGTTGACCAATGGTCCAAGTACAAGTTTGGTGAAGCCTGGCAGGTTAACTACATCACTCTACCTCATTCTCAATATGGTAAGCAATATGTGCTTACTATGGTAGAAGCAAACACTGGATGGTTGGAAACTTATCCAGTTCCACATGGAACTGCATGCAATACCATTCTTGGTCTGGAGAGACAAATCCTGTGGAAACATGGAACTCCAGAGAGGATTGAGTCAGACAACATAATTCATTTCAAAAACAATCTTGTGAAAAACTGGGCCAAAGAGCATGGCATTGAGTGGATATTCCACATTCCCTACTATGCATCAGCTGCAGGGAAGATTGAACGCCACAACGGTTTGCTGAAGACCACTCTCACCATACCATGTGGATTTGACATTTCTGGCACTAGCTCTGCGATTCTTGTACTTTGGTTTAGCACAAAGAACAGTGATGCCTGAAACAGGTAAAGCATATCAATCAAGTCATGTAAAATCCTCTCACATTAGGGTTGAGTCCAACAGCTTTGATGCCCTTGAAACAATAAGATCTACTGGTGTTTCTATTCATATTCTCTCTCCAACTATACAAAGCACATCAACCTACAACTTTGAGACAACTGGTAAAATATTATCCTCTATTTCCACACCAAATTCCTGTGCAAAGCTCTGGGATGCTTCTAAAGAAGAAAATTTAACCTGAGGGATCCAGATCAAAACACCATGAAGTAGTAATTGGCTTGGAACTTCACTTTCTTCACAAGGAACAGCAAAACTTCAACGCAAAGTAAGTTTCTGGAGTATATATCACTAGATGATTTCATTGCACTTTCATGGTAAGAGTAGGCAACACAGTATGAAAGAAAATTCCTGACTGTGAAATATGTTGTGTGCCACAAATGAGGTATCACTACTTCTGGTATTTTATTATGAAGACAGGATTACAGAATCGTTATGAGTTAGGCTAAACTGCATTTACTAGAAGTACTGAAGAGTTTTTCTCTCTTTCCTTCCCCACCCTCCCTTTAGTGGTGAAACACACACACACATACGTACAGATTTGAAATCTTCATTTCTCAGCTGACAGCATAAAGGCAAGAGTATTGCTTATAGCTTTGCTCTTTCTCTAGGTGTCCTTTTCACTCTTCCTCATAGAACAAGAAGTACTGCCATTCCCAATTTTCAAATTCATGTATTTTTAACTGCCCGCTATTTACAATTTCACACCTGGAAAACTTCCTCAAGTACTACAGCATAGTTCATTCTGCCAGACATTTTGCCAGTCATTTTAGTCACAGAAGACAGCAGCTCAGTCTTGAAAGTTTGCTGTGACACAAAGAATCCTATGTCTTAATTATTTTGAGTCATTGTTCTTAGACAAGATACAGGAGAACATGGGTTGTAACTTATTTCAGCATCTTTGGAAGTAAAACCAAACCACTGTTTTCCCTTACCAGAAAAAGCACTTCACTTAAGATCAAAAGAAGTTGCTTCCATTGATTCTGAGTCAAAGACCTCTTAACATCTTTTTCCACCTTGAATCTCCAAAAGATTAAACAAATCTATTCTTTGACAGTCGAATTGCTCAATAAGATTAACTTCTTACCATATGAGAAATACTACCAGTAGCAGTAGAGCTTTTAGTTAAGAGGAAGACTTGCATAAACCAGGATATAGAAGAATCCCTTTCATTAGACAACTTCTTATTCCTAAGAAGCTCAATCTTCAAGATTTTACCTTTTTTTGAGAGCAAATTTCACTAATGCCAGAAAACTGAAAGTTAGAGTTTAGGCTTGTACACAGTCAATTTTTCAATGTGTAAAACATATTTCACTCTGAATAGTGTCTTCATATACCAGAAATTATATATTTACAGCAATTACTATAAAATTAGTCAACCTAACTTTATTTTAGAAGGAATTTTAGTACACATTTCATTTTTGGCATCATAAGATGTCTTTAACAAAGTTCTGTTAACATGCAGGGTTTCTTATCCTTCTGAGTCTTACAAACCATCCATTGGAAAGTGGAACACCTAATACAGAAACCAAGCTTGCTTCCACAAACATCTTGTAGGTAGATAATTCCTTAGATACCTACTTGTTGAAGATTGCCATCTTCATAGTTTGCAAACAATCTTAAAGAATATGTAAAAAGCATAAGGTATTTCTCAACTTAATAGCGATTTGTTACTGAAAGTAGACAATTCATTAGCATCTTGGGAATAATCCTGTAAGATTCCAATATTGAAAAGTAGTCTGCATTATAGACTAAAAATGTTGCTAAAATACTTAAACATTAAAAGAAAGAAGGTCCTGGTAAGCATTATAAATAGCATATTTGTAAGAAATAGATTGGGAGCAATAAAATATAAATATTCTATAAAGCCTAACAGAGAGCAAGTTAACATCCAAATGATGAAATAAAACATTTTTTTCATTGAAAGCTCTCCCAGATAAAGCACAAGTTTATAAAATCCAAATTGCATTATAAACTCGTCAGACTAGAAGTTCTTAATTACCATACCCAGCCCATTAAACCCCATTAAAGAAATAAAAATGGGTGATGTAAGCTAGGAAATGGCAGTTTCTCAGCAGAAGCATGTTGCACATTGTCCAACATACAACCCTCTACACTTAAGCTCTGTGTTCTGCACAGGAGCACTTTAGCAAGAAGTCTGGATAGCACTGAAGTCCTCATAGCTGATCTTCAGATGCCTACAGACCATTACTTTCCAGGTAAATTCAAAGACTTTGCAGAATGATCCACTTCAAAGAAAAACTATTCTTACCTACAAAAGAGTAGTACAGACAATGACACAGGTAATTTGAATTAAAAGAAAAGAAAAGAAAAAGCAGTGTTGTGATACAGAACTTCACCTACTGAGATGAGAAGACACTTTGAGAAACAGTGTCAGCATGACACTAAATACACCTGAAGTGTTCAAAACAAGCATTAAAGAGTTTTACAAGCAAACATTAGTTTGTTAAACATGGTATTTTAAGCTAGCCATGCAGCCTTCATTATTAAACATGCAATCACAGATATATTAACTATATTGCATGTAAATTGGCATAATTAACCGTGTCAAGCTCATTTTAATCATGATTAGAGCATGCTTCAAAGCCACGCATAGATTTTTGCTACCTGCATTGCATAGGTTACAATTAACAGTTTGCTGAGGCTTTGCGAATTAACTAAACTGAAAATAAGGCAGTTTCTTGTATCAATAGGGATATTAACAGTAAGGTTATTAGCTTAGCATAGCCACAGCAAAACTTTTCTTACCACATCATCTGTCAGTGTCTTGATATTTAAGTGCTGTAAATCAAACAGAAAACCAGTCATATTACCACTGTGCAGTAAAACAAGCAACCAACAAAGGAAAAAAAAAAAGGCAAGTCACAGTTACTGTTACTCAAAATAAGATGGAAGTTAAATAATGTTGAATCGTGGCAGCTGAAGTAGTCATTTCTTGGCAAGTTCCACAATGGTGGCTTACAGTGCACAGCAAATTATTAAAAAAAACCCACACCAATCTCTAGACCAGAAGATAAGCTAAGCACATCTTCACACAAGTTGTCTTTTATTATATTTTATAACTAGATATAGTGGAACATTTTCTCACAATTCAGCTACTAGAATTATGTCTTCTCTGAATGGCTTTGGGGACACCACCAAGGAGAGAGTCATTCGTCATTGGAATGGGCTGCCCAGGGCGATGGTGGAGTCACCATCCCTGGAGGTGTTCAAGAGGGGATTGGACGTGGCACTTGGTGCCATGGTCTAGTCATGAGGTCTGTGGTGACAGGTTGGACTCGATCTTTGAGGTCTCTTCCAACCTTAGTGATACTGTGAAGGAATTGGAGCACAGATTTTAAACTCAAAAGAAGAACATACAGTTCTTCAACAGTTCAAAACTATCTGCCAAGCTGCAACACTGAAACAAGACTAATGAGTACTATCAAGCAACACCTATGTGAGCAGAGCACAAGCATTAATTAGTGGTGACATCCAAAAATCTATAGATCAGTCACTGCTGGATGAAACAACAACAGTTCCTTAACCAATTATTTTGCTCTCCACTGCACTTCTACAAACACAGCAAGCGCCAAGATGCACAGCCCTTGCACAAAACCAAAGAGCAGCGCTGAAGAACATTGGTTACTGTTAAGTCAGTGTTGCACAAATACCATTTATAGTTTTGCAAAGAGGCTGAGAACAGACTTGGCAGGAAAACTGGAAGAATGTGAAGTCACATATTTTGTGAGATGACTCTTACCCTCTTCTTAGGGTCCTCTCACTGACAAAGCTTGGCAGCAGCTAAGCAACTGTCAATTGCTATCCAAATTATTCAGATTTGGAACTTGTTGCTTTGTAATCACCAAGTCAACAATACTTAGGCATCAGTACTTATAACAGCTCTTGCTCTTCCCTCAAATACTGTCCTATGATAGCTCTACTTGGAACACTGTCAAGAAACCAAGAAAGAAGCACTTTATGAATGACTATGAAGTTAAAAACAAAAAGCAAGTGAAATGTGAGGACACACTCAGGACTCAGTTACATAGTGTAAGTCCTGCCATCAAAAATCAAAAACAATGGAACTAGGTCAGTATGGAATTTTTAGAACAATCCCACTTCATGTTCTAATAGATAAGGGTTCCTAATAAGTGAAAACAACTAAGTAAAAATACTTCAGTCCAGTCAGGAGACTGAAGATCTGTATCTCGACACACTGCTTTTTCCAGTCTGATAAATACCTACAGAGACAGCACAAACATCTTTTCCTTCATTTGCAAGAGCTCACAACTTTACATTTAACAAGTTGCTGGTATAATACTTCCATCCTTAACTGGTCAAAACTGCTAGGGAAAAAAAAATAACATGTGGTATTACACAGCAACTTGGTAGCAAAGAACACTAAAAATTTATTCCCTTTTCAAACACATGCACATATTCCATTGTGAAGCTCATGTAATATAGGCAGGAAATTGAGTAATCTTAGAATTAAAATCTTCTGTATTACGTGTTTTGAGGTGGAAATTCAAGATTCATGTCAAACCCATGTACATTCCACTAAACAGACACAGGAAGCACAACATAAAATTCACTTCCACTTAGGAACAGTGTTGGATGTTCTGCAGCTGCTCTGTATAAAAGAGTATCATCAACCATGGAATCAGGAAAGCATTTTCCACATTCAGGTTTTGTTGTTTGAAAAGAGCAAAAGTCAATGGATAGTTCAAGCCAATGTTGTAACTTTCAACAAACTGAAATTCAGCAGTAAAGGGTAAAAAAGTTCATTTTGGGTACAAAACATCTCACTCACCCAGGTTATTTGACTAATTAGTGAAAAAAGACTACTACACAACCAATTAAGCCAATTTGGTTTAAGAAACAGATTTGAGACCCTATGTCTTTGTCTTATTGGTTACCTACAATACAGGAGTCCAAATATATCAGCGTAAGACCTTTTCAGGCAATGTTGTGGGGTCTGCTTCATAAGTAAATGCTGCAAGGACGTGACCTTGGTTAACCAGCATTCATGTCAACACTGGTGGTATTGTATTTGGAGATTTCTTTATAAAGGAGGAGAAACAACATGCAAACTAGCATCTAATGTTCAGATCTTTTAGCACTCTTGACATTAAAAAGCTGAATGACTTTAAGTTACACATCTCAAAAGACGTATTCTGTGATTTTTCTGTTACAATAGTTCTCAGTCAGAAGAGGTAGTTAAAACACAAGAACTGGGATGATCACCTCCCCTCTTCCTCATTAAGTTGTTCTGGCAAAGCTGTACAAAGTAAAATGAGTTGCAAATTTTCATGGTCATCTGTATCATTTAAGGATGCAGAGATGTGGAAGATTATATGTGGTCTCACAAGAAAAGAAGAAGTACAAATCTTACCAGATTTCACCTTTTAAGAGCATTACATTTAAAGTGTTGTGACTCAGGAACAGGAGTGCATTTTTATTCTTGCTAGGCCAGACACAAACAAACACATCCCTAATAAGGAGACAAACTAGAGCACAGTTAGGTAGGCTTTACTGCCATAGAAACACATTTCCAGACCTGGATATATTGGTTTACAGAAGTAAGACATATTCTGCTCTTGTGAGTAGGTTGCCTGAAATATAGGCCTGCAAGTAAATAAATCTGGCTTAAGTAATATTCCTGTGGTACCCAGTTACTGCTCTAAAACAAGATACAGGATTACAGAATACTGCTCTGCAATGGATGAAAATACTAATATATTATTCTGTGCCTTCCATGAACTACTCCAGAACATTATACATAACTCCTACATTCTCAAAAGCAGTAAGTATTCTTGTAGTCTGTTTTGTGTGCACCCTCAGGAAATTTGCCGATAGCACCAAGCTGGGTGGCTGTGTCAATCTGCTAGAGTGCAGGGAAGCTTTACAGTGGGATCTGGACACGTTAGACCAATGGGCCAAGGCTAGTTGTATGAAGTTCAACAAGACCAAACGACAGGTCCTGCACTCAGGTTGCAATAACCCCACGGTAAGACTTGGGGATGTGTGGTTGCAAATCTGCAACTTGGAGAAGGACTTAAGGGTATTGGTTGATAGTTGACCAAATACAAGCCAGCAGTGTGCCCAGATGGCCAAGAGAACAAATGGCATCCTGGCTTGCACTAGAAACATTATGGCCAGCACAAAGTTCCCCTGTACTCTGCAGTAGTGAGGCCACACCACAAGTATTGTGTTCAGTTCTGGGTCCTTCTCTATAGGAGGGATTTTGAGGTGCTGGACAACATCCAGAGAAGGGCAACAAGGCTCATGAAGGGCCTGGAGCACAAGACCAGTGAGGACTGCCTGAGGGAGCTGAGGTTGTCCAGTCTGGAGAAGAGGAGGCTGAGGGGAGACCTCATGACTCTCTGTGACTACCTGAATGGAGGCTGGAGTGAGCAAGGGCTCAGCTTCTTCTCCTAGAGAACAAGCAACAGTACTAGAGGAAATCGTTACAAACTGTGCCAGGGGAGGTTTAAGCTGGATATTAGGAAATACTTCTTCACTGAAAGGGTCATTAAACATCAGAATGGTCTGCTCAAGGCAGTGGTGGAGCTGCCACCCTAGGGGTGTTCAAGCAGCCTGTGGACTTGGCTCTTAGGGGCATGGTCTAGTGTAGACCTTCAGTGGTGGGTGGAGGGTTGGACTGGATGATATTAGAGGTCTCTACCAACCAGATATATTCTGTGATTAGGTGTGCAATAGATACACAAAACTGAAAAACAAATTGTTTTTTCAAGTGTATGTACATCCTGTTTTCTAGTCAAAGACCTACAAAACTATGAAGAGATTAAGAAATTATTTAGGATACTTCCAAATTCCAGATTTATCAGTAGCACCTACAGTTAGAAAAGAGGAAGTATCACCATTGCTTAGTCTTCAGCTATACAAACACATTTATACACAACTACCATTTTGAAATCACATTTTCCAAGGTAACTGAGTCATCAGCCTGGTACATGACATATGAGGTCATTTTGTTTGGCAGTTGAGTACAAGCAGTTTAGTTAAAGCTAAATCATAAATAAGAAAAAGTGCATAGATGTATCATTGCTGAAGAAAGTAAGCAATCTGCTGAAGGCAGTAAAGAAATTACAAATGCCATTTAATTGGCTCAGCAGTACTAGTCTGATCCATTCTGTGATTACATTTAATTCTCCATCTTTGCTCATGCACATTTACAAACAAAATTCCATCTAAATGATCATCTGACTTCTCAAATTAAAAAAGCATGTCTACAACCAGTATGTTTGGTACTTGAACTCAGATCATAGCTGGCAGAGATGGACGTTGTTTTGATGCCCCAAAGGCAGACACAGTCCAATTTGTTGATCATAAACAGAACCAGAAGTCAGGCAAGCACGCAACCATACACCACTGCCAATGCAAGAGGAGTTTCAGGCATGCTACAAGAATTTCAACACACATGCCTTCCACCACACTATGGCATTGCAATTTTAAAAATAAACTAAAAAAAGGAAAAATCCCACAACTCAGTACTAAATTCTTTTGGGATCTTCAGTTTTGCCTTCCTTGCAGAAGAAAACAAACACGTATTATACCTCCTCTAAAACATCACACACGTGCATCTTTTTCGATACATTAATAAGAGATTAGATCCTCCATGTAGTTATGAAGAAAAAGGAAATAAAGACAATTTTAAAAGGAGAGAGTTTAAGCAAGATGCAAAGAGGTTTAGAAGTCAAATTAAGCCTGAATGCTGAAACTAGATAAATGAAGACCAAGGATGTACATATAATCACATAATCCCCTCTATACCTTTTTAAATTAGAAACTGAGAAAGAACTCATCACACACTGCCATTAATTCTACCACCAAAAAGATTCAACACTAGCTGCCTTTTTCCCCAAAGGCTATCTCCAGGAGAAACACAACCAGAAAAGTAGATTCAGAGATGTAAATTGGATGATTACAGTGAATACTACTCCTTTGTCACAGTATTCCCTTAGTAATTTCGCTACCTCAGTCTGCTAGGGGAATTTATAAACTGCTGTATAATCCCACAGCATTTCCTACTTTTAATTTCCAATACACTAGTTCAGCATTTATTTAATGGTTTTATCATACACTCTCTCTGTTGCTTGGCAAGCAGTTTGAAAAGCAACCAGGGGCAAAATTATCTTAACATGACAGTTTCTACACAGTGACATTCTTTAGACATTGATGAGTTAAACTCAAAATTGGTGCTTACAGGTAAGATTATATAATAAAGTGCTAGAACACAGCACTAAAATTTAATATCATAACCCACAGTGTTAATTCATGCCAACAAAAATAACAGCATGAGGAATTTACAATTTTACAAAGCTGCAGCAAAGTAGTTTAGGTAACATCTGTCAAGCAATCATTTCTTTAAAAGACTAATTTAGATTCAAGGTCTTACACTGCAATATAACTGCAGCAATAATTCAGTCACTTCATAATTAAAGATATTGACACAAATCGGTCTTACCTTTCTACTCTGTACCAGAGAAATGGAAGTGCTTTTGCTCTTAACTACATCTTTCTTTGATTTACAGGCGCCGTTAAAGGCAAATGCTAATTTTGCTATTTTTACCAGATAGGTGCAAACAAGAAAGCCATCTTAACTCATACATTTCATAAAAAATCCTATCAAAAACATAACATGAAAGTTACTGACGACAGGTCCATGGTATACTGAAATGAATAGAAACACCACTAACTCAAGACAGAAATTGAAGTTGACCTTTTGAAGGCTGGTGTGTACAAGATGTAGTTCCAGCAACGTGTAATTGGAAGTCATGTAATCTAGTACTTTGATGATTTCCTAACTTTTGGGGGGAAGGGATGGGGGGGGAGGGTGAGCAGATGGAGAGAAGTGGCAAAGAACTGCTTTTTACCCACCTCACAGCAGATTTTAAAACTTTCCTGCTCAACGTATACACAGAAGACAGGCCACACCTTGACTACTCTGTCCAGCTCTGGGTCCCTCAGTTTGGGAAAGATGTTGACTTGCTGGAACGTGTCCAGAGAAGGGCAACAAAGTTGGTGAGGGGTTTGGAGTACAAGCCCTATGAGGAGAGCCTGAGGGAGCTGGGGTTGCTTAGCCTGGAGAAGAGGAGGCTCAGGGGAGACCTTATTGCTCTCTACAACAACCTGAAGAGACATTGTAGACAGGTGGGGGCTGGTCTCTTCTCCCATGCAAGAGCACCAGAACAAGGGGACACAGTCTCAAGCAGCCCCAGGAATGGTTCAGACTGGATGTTAGGAAGAAATTCTACACAGAGAGAGTGATTGCCCATTGGAATGGGCTGCGCGGGGAGGTGATGGAGTCACCATCACTGGAGGTGTTTAGGAGGAGACTTCACAGGGTGCTTGGTTGCATGGTTTAGTTGATTAGGTGGTGTTGGATGATGGACACGATGATCTTGAAGGTCTCTTCCAACCTGGTCTATTCTATTCTATAGTATGTGCCATCCTTCAGTTTATTTTCTTTTACCTAGCACCTACACCTCAAAGCTAAATGCAAGAGCCTTCAGTAAGATGACTTATCATAGAGTATCTTTTGCCCTTTTAAGATTGTCCCTCTTCCAAATCCTTGGGCCTGCTGAACAAAGCCAAGCTGGTGTGTGCTTCAAAATTAACTATCACTCCCTAAAAAACAATTATTTTACATTATTTGTAAAACAACAGCGAGAGCTGAGGTTTACAACTCATTCACTCCTGAGAAGCTAGTTTATTCAGAAAGACAGTATTTAAAGATGACATTTGATTGGAATGAACCACTGTAAATGTTTAGCCCAAAGATTCTTACTCCCCCTCCAAGTGAAATGGGTTTTAAAAAGAGAAAATTTCCTCCTGCTAAATTAAGCTTTGGAAGAAATTTTTAAAAAAAAACAAAAAAAAGGAACTGCATGCTAATGATGTCAAGTTTATCAACCAGCAATCCAGTTTCACCTTACAGTTTGCCAGATAATCAAATTATTCTTTGGATTAGCATATCTGCTGTAATAGATCAATGTGTTGCATTGACTGGAAGGGACCAACCTGGAACCTACTTTCATGCCTTTCACACTGAGGTAAACTTGACTAATATAATCTGGATGACTTTCATTCACTGAATGTAACAGCCAATTTCATCCACATTTGACAAATGCACAAAAGATCAGAAACATAACACAGGTGACACAGTCCAAGTGTTAATGTAACACTGCCAAGTAGATTGTCAAGTCCACTACTAAACCATGTTCCTAAATACCAAGTCAACACATCTTTTAAACATCTCCAGGGATGGTGGCTCAACCACTTCCCTATGCAGTCTGTCCCAGTGCTTGACAACAGTTTTCCCTGAGAAGAAAAGACAAGCACTCACCTTGCTATAACCTCTATTTTTTTCTCCAGGCTAAAGAATCCCAGTTTCCTCAGCCACTCTTCATTAGACTTGTTCTGTATACCCTCCACCAACTTTGTGCTCATCTTTGGACACATTCTAGCAATTCAATGTCCTTCATGTAGTGCAGAGCCTAAAACTGAATATAGTGTTTGAAGTGCAGCCTCACCAGTGCCCAAGTACAGGGGCACAATCACCTACCTACTTACTACTGCTTGTCACACTATTTCCAACACAAGCTTTGTCCTTCTTGGCTACCTGAGCACACTGCTGGCTCACATTCAGCTGGCTGTCAACCAACACCCACAGCTCCTTTTCCACCAGCCAGTCTTCCATCCTCTCTTCCCCAGGCCTGTAGTGTGACTGAAGTAGCAGGCCTGGCACTTGGCCTTGCTGAGCCTACCACTGGGCTAAGACCATTGATTGAGCTTGTCCAGATCCCTCTGTAGAGCCTTCCTGCTGTCAAGTAGAACACTCTTGCCTAGCCTGGAAAGCCTAGACATGTATCAAATAAGGTCACCTGCACCAAAGAGATGGCCTTCTTTCATTGAAAAGCCAATCAGACACCATCTAAGAAAAAAAACTCTGGCTTGTATCACATATTTGGCTGGCTTATACTTCCTATAAATTATTTCTATTTTAACACATGGTTGGGAATTGAAAAGTGAACATGATGGCAACACCCTGTTTTAACAAACATGGGGAAAAGTGAAAATTGTTGCAAAATCCTTATTGTGTAAGAATTCAGCTGCTAAATTATCAATAAGAAAATCCTTTTGACTCAGCACTTTTCTCTCCCCCACACCATAGAAATAACACAACCCTGAAGTCATACACCAGTAACTCCACCGATGCATTCAGACCGAGTAGACTGTATAGGTTTTTACTCAGGGATCCTGTATCAAAGTATATCAAGCCATGGCACCTGAACAACTAGAATGCACCCCCAGTAGATATATAGCCATTTATGAAGACAAGCAAATATCTCTTGGTCTGGCCATTCTAACACGCAAAACCAGGCACAAGTACTTGCTGCAAACAACAGTCTGTGCAGCCACAATATGAAAAGGATTCCAGGAAACAGGAATGCCAGGAGGAAGTTGTGACCTTGCAAAACTGATTTGGACAGTCTGTTTGCTATCACTTTGTGGCTAACTTCTTTGAACTTCTGTTCAAGTGCCAGACACTCAAGTAATGAATATTGCACAAAGGTGCCTTAGAAACAAGAATCCACTGTACATTATATATTATACTATCCATTTCATAAGCACATAATGCAGCTTAGAGCAGGTGGGCTCAGAGCTGGATGAAGACTAACCTGTTTATTACCTAAAAATGAACATGGGATGCAGCTACTCTGCATGTGGTGGGTTCAAAACCTGTAGGTTTTCATTAAGTCAAATACAAAAAAAAATCTGTTTGGGGGTGTGGGGTTTTTTTTCAGTTACAGCACATCTTGCAGATACATTTAGCTTGTGGACAGTTATTAGCCATTTTGAGTTTTCCTGTTTCTTGGTGTGATAGCCAAAAGCCTGCAAAAGCAGGGCTAGGGAGAAGACTTTGTTCAGTGTTCTTTGATATCAAAGACTCAATTTTTCATCATACACTCTACACCACCAAAATAAAACTAATTCTAAAAAAATCTAGTTCTATTAACAGGAACATCATTTAAGAGCTATAAAGCCATTGCATTCCCCTTATACCTACAGCTGTCAAACAGCAAGAGAAAATATTGGAGAGACCACAAAACTTGGTGCAAAATAAAGCCACGTCCTTCCATGTCAGCAAGGAAGAGGTGAGATGGGGTATCCAGGTTCATCCTTTGATGCTCAGTTGAAGTTGATGGCGCCCCTTTGTAGTCCGTATTTTCCTACCCGCCCCCCAAGTCTCTCACTGGGTTCTAGGTCACTGACCGCCCCCGGCGAGATGTTGGGCAAGGCCGCTGCACGGTCGGGCCCCTCGCCATAGGCCCGGCAGGGAGACGGCCTGCTGGATCGCATCAGTCGCCGACAGGCCCAAACGTCAGTCAGGCCCACACCTCAGGCAGTCTGCCACGGCCAGCCCCAGAGAGGGCTGCGGCTCTTGGGATCGACTCGTACTTACGAATTTGGGCTTCCTGCCGTCCCCTGCCGCCTCCTCAAAGCCGCCAGCGCTCCCGGTCCCCAGCGGGCCCTTCCGACGGAGCCCCTTATTCTCCCGCCCGCTGCGACCTGGCGGCGAGGACGGGGCGCAGTAACGCGGCCGCGCCCGCCGCTGCTCCATGGCTGCACCCTGCAGAGGGGAGACGGAGAGAGATCACTGCCCGCGATCGGGCCCAGGCCCAGCGGCCCTGGCCGAGCTGGGCGCCTGCGATTAGCGCGGCTTACCTGGGGTCAGCGGGCAGGACACCGCGGGGGGGGAAGGGAGAGCTCAGGGCTAAAGCCGCCGCCTCGGTGCAGCAGAGGATTTAGCGAGGAGCGTAATCCCGGCAGCGGATGCCCCCGGCAGCCGCACAGCCACGTCGGAGCACAGGGCGGAGAGGAGGGACAGCAGCGCGCGCTCTTAACGGCCGTTCTCCGGACCTGTCAGAGCCTAGGAATGTGCCGCCGTACGAATCGTCCCGCCACTGCCTGTCCCGCCCCCGGGCTGCCCGCGCTAGCCAATCCGTGGCGACAGGATGGAATTGTCGTTTTCCAGTTGGCTGGCCTACCGCTAATCTCCGATGCATTCCCCTCAGAGCGCTGTCGAGGAGGCCCCGTGACCGCACCTGTTTACTTGAGCGCCACCCTCAGCCCTGGCTCCCTTCGGACTCCCTGCCCTGCCGCGCCGTCCTCCCGCGCAGGGGAAGAGGGACGAACTGTGGCGGAGGCGCAGTGAAGGCGTGTCAGTGGGCTCTGTGAGCGCATATGAGCTGTCTTAAGGGTTCGGGACGCTCTGTTTTGGTTTGTCTCCCCAGAAGGTTTTACGTTGGTGAACTGCGGGCGCTCAGCCAAATTAGTGTCTTGGCTGTAGAGCACTTCGTTTCCTCTGGCAGAATGAGCTGTGCTGCACCCCCACCCCATTTCCTGTCAGCTCTGTGAAAATACCGGCAGAAGATGGCTAAATCCCTGTGTTTTCAGGTCTAACCGCTTCCCTCTTAAGTGGTTAAGACACACTTTCACCCCCTGAGGAAGGTTTGCTTCTATTGCTTCCCAACTGCCTTCTAAAGGATCTGATCACCCACTGCTAAAGGTAGGGATGGTTCCTTCACCTGTTTGGCCTAGGAGGATGATTTCCAAGGTCTGGCTTTGTTTAAAATTTCCATTTCATAGGTAGAGCCACTGACAGGCAAAAACTCGTTCATCTATTTCTGTGTAACAGGTTGCCTGGGGAAGTATCACAGTGTATTAGAGGTTGGAAGAGACCTCAGGAGATCATCAGGTCCAATCCCCCCCACCCTGCAGGGTCACTTAGGGTACTCTGCACAGGAATGCGTCCAGGTGGGTTTTGAAACTCTTCAGAGGAGATTCCACAACCTCCCTGGGCAGCCTGTTCCAGTGCTCCATCACCCTCACTGTGAAGAAGTTTCTCCTCATGTTGCTGTGAAACCTTCTGTGTTCAAGTTTGAACCTGTTGTTCCTTGTCTTATTACTGTGCGCCACCAAAAAGAGCTTGGCTGCCTCCACTTCACACCCACCCCTCAGATATTTTTACACATGGATGAGATCCCCTCTCAGTCTTCTCTTCTCAGGACTAAATAGCCCCTGGGATCTCAGTCTCTCTTCTGGCTCTCTGTTGGATTCTCTCCAGCAGTTTTCTTTCTTGAACTGGGGAGCCCAAAACTGGACACAGTATGCCAGATGTGGTCTCACCAGGGCAGAGAGGTAGAAGAACTTCCCTAGACCTACTGGACACACTTTTCTTGATGCACCCCAGGATACCATTGGCTCCCTTGGTTATAAGGGCACGTTGTTCCATGGAGAGCTTGCTGTCCACCAACATTCCAAGGTGTTTCTCCGTGGAGCTGCTTTCCAGCAGGGCAGCCCTAACCTGTACTGGGGCATGTTGTTATTCCTCCCTAGATGCAGGACCCTGCACTTGTCCTTATTCAATTTCATGAGGTTTGCCTGCACCCAGCTCTCCAGCCTGTCCAGGTGACATTGGATGGCAGCACAGCCCAAAATGTTCAAGGCCAGGCTGGGCAGAGCTTTGAGCATCCTGATCTATAGGAAGGTGCCCTAGCCAATGGAAGGGGGTTGGAACTAAATGATCTTCAAGGTCCTTCCCATGATTTCTATGCATTTAGAGCACTGATTTTTTATATGTAAATACACATTTCCATGTATTTTATATATGTTTCTCTCTCTTTCTTTTTTTTTTTGCCATTTTGCTGGTACTGGGTTAAGAGAGAAGAGTTAACACTGGCAAAACACAGGCCCTGTTCAAAACCATGGCATTATTTCCATTAATCTCTTCAGGCAGGGATTTTGGTTTGTGACCAGCACAGCATTTGTGGTAGTGCTGTTAACTGTACTAGGAAGACCAAAAGTACAGGTGTACCTACATTCTATATTTGTTTTCTGTCACAGAAAGACCTCCAGTACCCTACAGTTTGGGGGGAAATGCACAGAAATTTCATTATGCTATGGACTAGCAATAGGCATATGTTTTGCAAAGTAATTAAATTCTCATTACAATAATCAATACCTTAAATTTTTCTTTATCTTAACAGTAGTTAGAATAATGATGCAAACTGAAGATTTAATAAGGGGGAAATCTGTTTTCAAATCTCAATGTTAGGTGTTATTAAGAAGAAAAGAAAAACTTACCATTCAGCATTAGTGTCTTTAGAGTATTTTCTAAGCCAGAACAAGTTTCCTTTTTTTTCCCCCTGTCATCCAGTAAAAAAAAGGCTGAAGTTTCCATATTGTTTTTATCATTTTGTGTTGTCTTGGGTGCAGTGAAAATATAATACACCCTCTGACAACTGCATTCACTTATTCCAAATGATTTGAGGGGATTTTGTTCCAGTGCAATGACATCAAAAGTATAAAGAATGCAATCCTTCAGCGTGACTTACATGGCCCTTGACCTACAAAATGTAATGTCTGCCACTGCATAGAGCTCTGGTGAAATTCATCAGAATTCAGACTCAAAATGGACCTTTGTTGGACTGGGGTTTAACACTAGGGCGCTGTGGGTCTGTTTAGAGTAGATGCTGCACATCTTGGTATACAGTAAACTGTTTGTCCTTTGGCACATTTGTATAGATGTTCTGTAAATTTATGTTGGAATTCTTTGTGGAGAGTATAATTAGCACAACACTGTTTAATGTCATGGTTAATGATTTCCTGGAACATTTGATTAGAAAATTAATCAGTCTATGTATGCATATGATAAAGCTGTTTAAATGGACCTCCTAATTGCACTGTGGTAGAACACAATGGCTTGTGCCAATATATCACTTTCAAGGTACTGTGCTGCAGTAGCGGAGAAACCCTGAAGGGAATAATTTATCAGACAGTTTTACTAAGCCAAAAGTAAATTTTAGTACTTTTGATCAATTATTTCATACTAACCCTCTTGTGCTTATTAGGTGCTTCACAGAACAAATACAGTCTTCCAATAGCTTAGTTGGCCAAGATTAATCATGACTGAGGAAAAAAATGTGGGAAAAGAAAGAATCAGTAAGAACATAATTATGCAGAGGTTATACTTAGTCCTAGTATGCATATTGTATGGGACATGCATATAGCTTGGTAATTTTGCATTGTTTTTGTTCTGAAATGGGAATTTTTCAGTTATAGAATTCTGAAACAAAGTAATTGTGTGAAGTTAAGTATATGGAGATCTGTAAAACTTATCCTTTAGATTGATTTAATTAGGCTCTTCTCATTTTGCTCCATCTCCTTTTGTTTTTATATATATATCTATACGCTGTGACTCAGGTCTTAAACACACAAAAAACCCCAAAACAAACAATAAAAAAGAATATCCTCTGAATATTTGCTGTTCCAGGGTAAGAGCTTTTCAAATAAATCCCTGTGCAAAGTGTTTGCAAGATGGCTTTTGACTGACTGTAGGCAGTTCTCCACATTTCATTTGGAGATGCCCAGTTCTTTCCTGTAAGAAGATAAAACACTTAATTAACTGTTCTTTAGTTAGGTTCATCCTCTTAAACTGTCACATAAAAGTTATGAATGATTTTGTGAGCAGTGTTGTTGTTTTTATACAGCAAGCATAAACGTTTAACTTTCTTTACTGCTAACACCATTTAAGTATTCTAACAAGCAAAATCTTCCAGAGACAGTTCCCGTGGCAAGGCAAATGGCAGATAGATGTATTGCCTTTCTCTCATGATTAGCACCAAGAAGGCTATTTTATCCCCAGCCCCTCAAACTCACACAGATGTTTGTAAGTCATGCCAATTAACACACACCTTTCCTATCATCTTGTTTAAGCAGTTAATACAGTAGTTACACCAATTGTTAACTTACAATATCCATAAAAACTACAGTGGAAAAACACAGCCTGTCTTCATGTCTTATCGAGACAACCAACTGATTTATCTAGCAACTCTTTTTAACAGCTGGTTTTTCATATTGTAACTGCTATCATTATTAAAGATATTACAATATAATATCCTTAAATGTAACCTATGGATAAGATGTTACTTAATTTTCAGAGTATGAAGGGCTTGTAAAGCATACTATTCCATTATTAAGATAATGGATAGATGAAACCTCAAATTGCTCATCTGGTCTAGTCTATTAATTTTCCTAAGGAACCTGGCTCTTAACAAGTATATCATACCAATAAATGAACACATTTATGTTGCAGTTATGAGAAAATCCATGCTTTGTTGAAGTAACAAAGTTTTACTGAACAAAATTTGCTATGCGAGTCTTTTTCCCCCTCTGAATCAAACACCTAGAATTCTTGTTTGTTTTTGGACATCATTTGATTGTCATGTAGTTGAGTGTCACTGCCCCTCTACTGCTATTTGCCATATCTCCTGTTTGGAGCATAGACTAGGAAAAATAAAAGTCCACAGTTTCCATACTGGAAGATCATGGTTATCATTCAGAAAAACAAAGCAACTAGAAATTTGGAGCCTAACATGGCACTATCCTGAAGTTCTTACAAGGGAAAAAAAAGCTATGAAATGTTTTCTGATGTACAGCTATATTCATGGAGTTAGTTATGGGCAGTTAGAGAGTTCTGTCTACTAAACTCTAACAAAAGATATAATAGTCTTTTCATAAAGGATTGAATTCCTGGGCTTAAACTCGTTATCAAGAAGACTTCTGTTATGGATCTGCTTAAAGGGAATTTGCAAACTGAGTTTAGGTTAACACTTTCAAAATATTTTCTTTGAGATTGCTTGGGGGGTTTTGTTTTGTTTTGTTTTGCTTTGCTTTTTGTAACAAGATAGTTTTACTCATGCAATGCTTTAAGAATATATGGTGTTGCTTGTCTTACAATGCTTCCTATTTTGAAATCTTCATCTCTCTGGCTGCCTAGTGCGCTGTGTACAGTTGCAAGTACTTGAAACACTTGTTTGCCATCATTCACTGGCACCCTTGCAGACAAGTACGTGTGTCCTAATTAGTATTTGTCATATTTCAGAACGTTTTAGGTGGAAGCAGGGACCTACAACAGGACAGGCAATTAAAGAAAATTATGCCCTAACTGGATGTTGAATTGTCTGTGGAGAAAAGCAGCTTTGAACCATTTGGATCACAGACTTGGTGAACTATTCAGATCTCTTGGCACATACATTTGTCTTAAAAAAAATCTCTGAGCTAGTGTCTTCTGAAAGCAGTTGTTTACTTTCCTTTCTCATTTAAAAATAAATTTTAAAAAATAGGGAGAAAGAATGAAGTATTATGGCCATATTTGTTGCAACCATATTTGTTGGAAGCCAGAATGAATGTAATTAAAGGACTCAAGTGAAATGAAGCTTTCACTGAGATTTGTCTTTAAAATGGATTTATGCATTTTTTATTACTGTATGGGAATTGTTACTGAAGAAAACAACAAAGCAAATGGGCTCAGCAGATTCTGAAGGTATGGCTGTCTTTACTCAAGAATGTAGAGATGAGAAGGGCATCCCTGAAGACAGCATATATCACAATCCCGTTACTGATTTTATATCAGTCACAGCTTTGTGAAATGCCAAACAACGTTTTACATGCAATGGATTTATTTTCTCTCTCTTCTAGCTAGAATTTAAATTAAGGATTTTCAGAAGTAGTTGCAGTCTGAAGAGCCTCATTCTCCTTTCTGAAGAGTTCAAAGTCACCGTGCTAAAGATGAGCATATAAGAAGTAGGAAAGTAGTTTGCTTCATCGATTTATTGTGGATTACATGTTGCTAATAATTTCTCACAAAATATTTTAGGCTAGCCTCTCATTCAGCTGAGGAAATTTAATATACCTCCTTCAAGATACTGCCTAGATGGGGAAAAATCAGTGAAGAAGTCCATTATACCGTTCATCAAATGGATCTTTATGAGGATACTGGAGAGGTGATTTGTGGTGCTATTTAGGATACATTGCATACCACATTATTACAAAGTTCAGGTTTGTAATTTAATTATGGGCCAAATTATCTTCAGTTCTAAGTTTAGTGGTGGTTACTAGGCCAAGCCTGACAGCTGATATAAATTATAAATTGTAAGTGGTCTGGGTGTCATGGGCTGCAATAAAGGCTACGTTACGTAATTTTATACTTCATGTGGGACTTTCAGAGTTGCCTAAAGAATTAAATGAGCTGGTGAAACCTTGTCTGTTCTACCATTACGCTATTAAATGTTCCTAGTAATGTTATTGCAAATAGTTAATTCTTCCTAAAAGAAAATAAATATTTCCAGAGGCAAAAATTGTGATGAAGGGTCCATAGTAGTGTGATCAAGCACACACATTTTTCAGTGCATTTACTATAAAATTTTAAAGGCTTATGTCAGAATACTGGGATGTAATTATCTTCCATTACTTCTTGATAACTCTCTGAATTCTTCATAGCTTTCCTATTTAAATATACTTCAGTCTTTTTTTGTTATTCACTTCCCAATTTCCCTTCTAAGATTCTGTCTTTCATTTTCACTTGTGATAATTTATATTACTTTCTACTAGGGCATGATACTGTCTGCTTTGAAAAATCCCTTATTTTCCATAGACAGATGTATCATATCTGAGAGAGAGAAAGATAAACACATCATAGTATCAGTCAGGGTTGGAAGCGACCGCAAGGTTCATCTACTTCCAACCCCCTTGCCATGGGCAGGGACACCCCACACAAGATCAGGCTGGCCAGAGCCTCATCCAGCCTGGTCTTAAACACCTCCAGGGACGGGGCCTCAACCACCTCCCTGGACAACCCATTCCAGGGCTTCACCACTCTCATGGTCAGGAACTTCCTCCTCACCTCCAGCCTGAATCTCCCCACCTCCAGCTTCATTCCATTCCCCCCCAGTCCTGTCACTACCTGACATCCTAAGAAGTCCCTCCCCAGCCTTCTTGTAGGCCCCCTTCAGATACTGGAAGGCCACAATAAGGAGCCTTCTCTTCTCCAGACTGAACAGCCCCAACTCCTTCAGTCTGTCCTCATAGGAAAGGTGCTCCAGCCCTCTGATCACCCTCGTGGCCCTTCTCTGGACACCTTCCAGCACGTCCATATCCCTCTTGTAATAGGGGCTCCAGAACTGGACGCAGTACTCCAGGTGGGGTCTCAGCAGAGCTGAGTAGAGGGGGAGAATCACCTCCCTTGACCTGCTGGCCACACTTCTCTTGATGCAGCCCAGGATCTGATTGGCTTTCTGGGCTGCAAGTGCACATTGAGAGCTCATGTTGAGCTTCTCATCCACCAGCACCCCACACATACATGTGTGCTTATTATGAGTTAGCTATTTGTTGAGGAAGTCTAAAAACTGACTGTAATTTGTTTATATAGCTTTTATATCTGACTGATTTGCTTATACTAATCCAGCTTTGAGTTTCTCATTCTAGTTTTTCCTCTTGAAAGAATAATACATATAATGGTTATAAAATCTGTGTATTACTTTTTGATCCTCTGTTCCTTGGCATGTTGCAGAGAACAGCCTCATTTTTAATGGTCTTTGTCACAGGTAGCCTCATGCTTCTACAAACAGAGTGCAATGTGCTACCTTTTTTACACTATATAGAAGCTTCATCTCATGTCATAGGAAGACAATGACTGGAACTGGAGGTTTTCTTTTGTATCAGGAGTACTCCTTCAGTGCAGCATAGCTACTAAGCTAAGTTTCATCTGACAAGTTTCTTGAACAGCAGTTTTATGACAGGTATGAATCAGAACAGACTTCATGACTTTCCATTTTCTTTCACCTATGTTATAAATACATCAAAGCTGATGCTTAAGAAAAATGAATGCTTTCACTTACTTTTACAAAATGTTTCTGCAGAAACAGGGGAGATGATTATGTTGAGTTATGATATAGAGGTTACCCCATAGGGCTTAGAGATGTGGCTAACAGGTATTTGTTCGGGTGAGATGCAGGTGAGAGAATTGTGTTGTAATAATTACAGGAGCACCTCTCAGATAGCAGTAGTTGACAACAGCCTCTTGGGATGTTTTTGCTTCATTGTTCATGACCTGATAGAATGAAAATTTCTGTAATCAAAATGTATTTGCCAAGAAAAACACAGGCCAGTTGACATGGTATCTGTTACCCTATAGAAAAAATTTAGAGAGAAAAATCTCAGCCCATGGGTCAGTGTCAGGGCATGGTGAGAGCCAGCTTCCCCTAAGGGATGGGGAGCTGAGGGAAGGGCAAGGGGCCTCGCTCTCCAGAGCCCACCCTACCACTCCCAAGTGAGGCAAGCTAGAGCAGCCCAGGGATTGTAGTCAGGTTCAACCAATAGTCCATACCATCAAGCAACTTTGTGATGATAAGGGTATGTTTGAGGTCAAGCAGGAATGCAGACCAAAAGTCAGGGTCAGGTCCAGGTCAAGTGAAGGTGATGAGGGTCAGACACAGTCTGGTGGTAAACTGATGTGTCCACAATGATGAGAGAGGTGAAGTTTGGAAGTCACACTGGAGATCAACAGGATTCATACCTGGCAGAGCAAATGTCTGTCCTCTTTTCAGTGATGTGGTGTGAAATGCACTAGAATGCATCCTGTTTGTGTATCCCATGTGTTGTCTCATGAGGCTCAAGACCTTCGCTTGTTACTTCTATAGCCTGGTAGGCCTTAAGTGGGGGTGCAGTTTTGGCCTGCTCTTGGGCCTGTTGAGGCTGGGTGAAGGTTTCTGGAAGGTTTTGGCCTGGTAGGTTTAGCCTAATTCGTGAATATGTTCATTCTACCTGAATGCCTTCTGCATATATACTTGTAAATAGAACTCCCATTTAAACTTCCAATCAGTGTGTAGTATTTTTACTTTTACTCCTCAAAAAGGAGTAAAATATCTCTTCTGTCCCTTTGGCCTGAGCAGATCATGGCTCAAAACCAGGACAGAAAACAATTGGCACCCAGTGTGGGGCAAATTCAAAATTAATGTTTCTTGGATTGGGAAATATATGCTTGGAAGTTGAAGTGGGATTCTGGACACTTTTGGCCCTAGTGCTTCAGCCTTTTTCAAAGTTAGTTATTGTTGGCTGGTATCTTCTGTGTCTTATCACATATTCCAGATTGTGTGGTATGCAGTGCACGACTGGTTTAAGACTTTGCCAGGACAGTTATGTGAGTATTTTGTGAGTCCCTTGGTAAAAGGGAATTTCACCTTCTTTGATGATGAGATTTGGTCCGATATTGATCTACCGTGGTCAGCGGATTTTTTAGAAGGCTAGAGATATTTGCTGGTTATTAATAATAGAGCACCAAGATGCACGATTCTCTGAAGAACAGCATGCACAGAGCAAAAGCAGTGAGGACAAGGAGCTCAGCAATAAGAGCAGCAGAAAGGCTGATGTATGGAATGGTGCTGAGAACTGAGCATTGAATGATACTGATCCCAAATAAAACTACTCTTCTTATGCATATAATGAATTAACTCACCTACCCTCCACCCTTGCAGTCATTCCCTGTAAGACTCTTGGTCAGTAATGGTTACTGCTAGTTCTGCATATTTGGTGCCACTTCCTTGTGGTTGTGCATGTGGCAAGTCAGTGATGCTGTTGGTGATGAGTGTCAGTATACCTGGAAGGAGACAGTATTTCCAAATTCCACAAACCAAGTAAAATATATGAGGGGTTTGTGTCATTTATGCATATTCTCCAGCTTTGGGAAATATAAAAGGTAAAAAATAAGCTAACTTCTTTCTATGATTAATGACCTAACACTTAACTGAAGCTCTTACTTTAGTTAGTGAAGAGAAACTAGCATCAATAAAAAGCAGTTCAACCACTCTTAAAATATGAATCTAAAACAAGTGGAAGGAGATCCCTTGGAGATCCTTCTCTGCCTTCACCAACTATAGAAAAGAGTTCAATATCTGATTTAGACTAGATGAATACCTTTCATATGCTGAAGGCAGATGAGTTAAATTTCATTTTCTCAAACTATTCTGGGGACTTCAGCAATTTGCAGTCGATAAATTCCCCCCCTTTCACTAGATTTTATTAGACATATTAATTCAGAAAATTTAGAAATATTTAAATAGCAGTGTTAATAACTTCTTGGAATTAAGAAGAAAATTCTCATGTGATCTTCAGAGAATAAAACTTTAAATAATCATACTTGCAAGATAATCTGCACATCTTTGACACCAGTTTTTGATAGGCTGAAAATTGAAGATGGTATTTTTTTCCTAAAAGGATTAATGACTACTTCCCTTACTCCTTTTGCTGCAGTCTATTATAATTCTGGATATTAAACTACTTCAAAAACTGTGGGAAGTTGCAGATATACACCCTGTTTTACAAACTTACTTGGTCAATGGTTAAAAGGATTGATTCTGCTAATGACCTAAATGTTCTAGCAGAGTTTGTTGACAAAAATCTATTACATCTGTTTCTTCTTTTCCCCCACTCCCATGGCCTTTTCTGGTACAATATATTGTTTGTTTTTTTTTCACTTGCAAAACTTGCCCTCCAACTTTGGAGATATTTGGAATATGAAGAAATTAACTCTCTTTGCTAAGCACTGCATGACAGAAGCCCCATCATTGATTTGTTAGATTTCTAAACACGTACCTTTGTGCATTCTCCCCACATGGCATTCACTTTATGAAGTCACCTGTAAGTATCCATGGGCAACTTGCTTAGTCCTTTTTTTAATCTTTCTTTAGAATTCTCCTTTTTCCACAGAAGTGTAGATTTTAATTACAGCCTCTCTCACTCTTACATGCTGCCCTTGATTTGGACTGTTATCTCCTGTCTCCTACAAAGAGATGCCAAGGTTTGGGGTCATTGCCTTGTTTTCATTCAAAACATTACAGTTCTAGGATCTAGGCACTTAATCTCTTGATTAACACACCGATCTTGATACTTGCATTACATGTGAAAACTAGAGCGCCTGAACTCTGTTTGATTTCCAGATTTTTCTACTTGAGTTCTTCCTGCATTTGTATGGGAAATTTCACCAGAACAGATGTATCAGGAAAAGAATACATGCTTTCCAAACTTAATGTTCTTTTCTTCAAGGAGGATAAAAAAATCACAGTATCACAGTATCACAGTATAACTAAGGTTGGAAGAGACCCCAAGGATCATCGAGTCCAACCTGTCTCCACAAACCTCATGACTAGACCATGGCACCAAGTGCCACGTCCAATCTCCTCTTGAACACCTCCAGGGACAGTGACTCCACCACTAACTACCTGCTGTAATTTCTTGATATTCACCAAATATATTCTAAATAATACATATTTTATAATAGACATTGTTCAAGAAAGCTTTCAGACTTGTGCACAGTCTCAGAACTGACTGGTTTATCCCCATGTAAGAAAAGTTGGGCATGGATATAATGATCCATTTGTGTTTTAGGTGGAAACAGAAAAATTTGTCATGTGTATGTAGATTCAAAGTCTTGCCATTGTGCAACCTTTTCTTTTAAATTGAGAGATTATACAATTTATATGCATTCAGATTCATTCTTACATAAATTATGTCTTTGCAATCACTTAGGAGCTGTATCACATTAATCTGCAGTGACAGTGTTCAACAGAGTCTAGAAAGCTGTTTGATTTTCCACTTTGTAAATGACAGTTCTTGATTTCCTGTAGTATTTTGGATCACAGGCAAAACCTTGTTTCAGTTACTACATATTATCTGGACAGTTACAGATGAAATGAAGAAATTTTCATGGTTGGGTGATATGATCAACATTCATCACAAGCTAATAATGATGATTTTTAACATCTTAATTGGAGATCACACAACTCTGTGTACTGTGAAATAAGATGTCTGGATGATTGCAGAGATTTTGACTAGTCCTTGTGCTGATAGCCTGCAGGAGATTTTAATATTCTAAAGTCACACCAGATGGGCAATCTGCTGCAGTATATACCTTGGCTCAGTTTTAAGCTACAAGGGTTTGATATCTGATGTCATCTCAAGGGAAAAATAATAAACAGCTGCACTAATGACATTTTTTAATCTCTCTGCTCTTGATTTACCTAGGCTTTGACTGATGCAATAGTCAGCTTAAGATAACTGTAGAAAGGCACAGAACTTCTACAATACTGAGGTATAACAATGCACAAGGGGATCAGAAATGGAACTGGGGCAAAAAAATAGCTGCTCTCTGCACATCTTCTAATCCCATGTGCAAAATTTGTTGTTGCAAAATAGGTTTGGGAAACCATACAGATGCAAGAAAAAAAATAGCAGAGGAATCAGAGTTTTAAAATGAGCATTGCAAAAGCATACAGATAAGATTTTGATTAATTTTTACAACTGCAAGAAATGGAGTCAGTTTTTTTAGATCAGTGGAGTTATTTATTCTGGGACTGAGTAGACAGCAGCACCAGCACTCCCCCGTGCCAAGGTTTTGTTGGACAAATGCTTTCATAGAATATTCCATGGAAACAGTGTGGACTTTTAGCAGAAAACACTCATAGTTTACAGTTCATCAGCTGGGTGATTCTGACCAGTAGGTTATGCAAGGAACAAACTAGAGGATATGTTCAGCTTTTTGAATTGACTTTTAAATTCAGGTTGGTTTTTTGTTTCTTTTGTTTGTTGTTTTGTTTGGGGGTTTGGTGGTTTTTTGGTTGGTTGGGTTTTGGTGGTGGGGTTTTTTTAACCAGTCACTTCAGACTACAGGAAATACGTCACGTTAAAAGAGAGAGTAAAATGTAAGGAAATGTGATGGTTTAAGCCTTAACTGGGAGTTAAGAGCTCAGATGGGGGCAAGGCTGAGAATTTTTCCCCCGCTCCCCGCTCCTCCAGAGAGGGGGGAAAAAAAGGCAAAGGAGCAAATCCACCAAACAATAATTTGGAGTCGGCTTGGAAGTAGAGAGGCAAACAGTTTTTCCTTAAACAAAAACAAAACGAAACTGTATATATATCTATCTATCTATCTCAATAACAGGTAAGGTTCACAAGGACAAGGAACAAGGATGGATGGGAGGGGGACAAATAGGAAGAATACAAAACCAGTTTTTTCTCTGAAGAGGCGTGGAGGCAGCAGGGAGAAGGATCAGGCCCAACCATGTGGCAGAGGAGCAGGAGGGGAGCTGCAGTAGCTCTCATCGAGGAGAGACAGGAGCCAAAAGGAGAACTAATGACCCCAATGCCTTCCCTTTTATACCCTAGCTGGGCAGGGAGAGGGGAGTGGAACAGACTCAGTTTCCCAGGGGGAAAAACGCCGTGCAGGGAACGCAAAGCGCTCACAAGCCCTTCCCTCTTTATTTTCAGAAAGGGCGTTAGCCCACCACAGGAATTAAGAGCTGTTGTTGTAAATGGCTGATTTTGAATTATGGAGCCAAAGAAGGAACTACAGTAACTTCTATTATGCAGAATCATTTACAACTGGTAACCGAATGAACAAAGTCTCATTTAAGTGCTTTGCTGCAGTGTGGCTGCTGAACGAAAGTACAGTGAGCAAATGGCAGAAGAAATAGTCTGAGTTGAAAAATAGAACATATAAAAGATCACTGGAACTTTCTCCTGGATTGTGAAAGGCACATAAAAAAATTAAGGAGCACAAATTTGCCATCTAAACACTGAATGAGAAGGAAGACAATGAGAAGGTCCCTTATTTCTGACTATATCCAATTCTGTGTCACCTGTTATGCTTCACAGTTTTTAATTAACTCAAGCTAATTGTTAAATTACTTCCTCATGATAATACACTATGAAGCCTAACTGAGAATGGAACCTTCTACACAAATGTGAAATGCATGAATGATGCATTTAAAAAAATGTGAAAACATACGAAAGTTTGTGATTGATACAAGAGTCAAATGTATAATGCTAGGAAAGAAAGGACATTCAAGGAAAGTTCAGATTGAAATTGGAAACTGGAATCCACAACTGAAGATGCAGGACTAGCACATAAAAGGATGACATCACTAGTCTATGCCCAGGAACTGAATTCAGGAGAGCCATGCTACTGGGTGCTCCAAACATCCCCCTTCCCCCATCTCCATCAGCGGAGGTTTGAATGGGGAAAGACAAAAGCATGAAATTTTCTTCCAAGGTGCGAAATTGCCTTCCCCTGGGGACAGGTTAACAGCCCGCTGGGGCAGAGGTCCCTCATAAGGCATTTACAGGTGGGGGAAGTCTGCTGGGTTTGGAAACTATGATTAAGCAGGGTGCTTCACACCCGTTATACATTGGCCTTGGATACATTGTCTAGAAATGCCTTAAATAGAGTGACCAGAAAGTGGTTGGGGCTCTCTCTCTCATGTTCCGCTCTCACCCTCATCTTGCTCACTCCCATTTTCTGCTCTCATCTTGGACTCACTCTGCGCTCGTGGTGAAATTGGAGAAACCAGCACTCAGATCTGGCTTCTGCCCAGACCTGCCTGCCCTGGCGTCCTGCTCCCTGCCTGCTGCCAGAGCAACCCTGCCTGCCATGAAACTCTGTCCTTCTTGCACTGTTCAGACAGTGCTGCTGCACGAGCCTTCCCCCATAGCAGCTGTGTCTAGGGACACTTTGATTTTGGGGGTCCGTTTTCCTTTGGATTTGTGCTGTGTTATCCACAAATCGGATTATAAAACCTGCAGTTCTGGAGCCTGCCGCCAAAGAAGGACCTAGGGACTGTCTCCAAGTTCCTGCTCCGTCCTTATGAGTAAAATCGGAATTCTTGCTTCTGATTTTATAAGTGGGGTAAAGCTATTTTATGGCTTAGCCTTTTCCATTTTCTGAATTCTCTAAGTTGTACTAAAGCTGCCCATAAGCATCCTGGTAGAATTCATGACTGAATAGAACCTGTAAATAATTTAATAAGCTCTATACATCCTTTTGGGGCAGGGCTTTGGGGAAAAATCAAGATAACTATATCTTTGTAATTCCTGCCTTGTTAATTTAACCCCAATCAAATCAGGCCAAAATAGGCTTAAAGGAGGGTCAGCAGTGCTGGGATACGTCAGAGTTAAGGACAGAAAAGATGATAGGTGTATGATGAAAAGACACATGGTCTCAGATTCGGATACAGAACTGACTGACCCCAGCACTTGGCAGAAATTGCAAGTGATGACAGTGTGCATACATTACAGAAGAAGACTGTGGTAGTCCCATCACTGATCCTGGCTAGTCCCTCAGTACAGCAATATATAAAAATCTCTAGAGTAATGAGGCATTCAGGGTGGCCTTTTCACTTTTCCAGAGAGTTGTGCTATATCAAAATGTGACACTGGGACAGGCTGGGAACTGCTGGAAAGCCACTTTGTAGTTCCAGGGTGTTTAATATATGCCAAGTGAGGAGACTAAACTGCCAACATCTTCTTTGAGAATCCTAGAAAATGAGATAGAAGTAAGAAAGAATATCACACAAGAATCTGCAGCAGCACATTAGGTAGTAAAGTACATTTGGCTTGCCATGACCAGGCTGAAAAAGCCAGACAGGTGGAGTGATTTCTGAGTTATGATTCTTTTGTTTGAAATGCCATCGATAATCCAATTACATTAATTATGAATAAGATTGTTTCATATTGTTTAACTCAAATACAACATATCCGAAGTGGATTGTGAGACACTGCTGCCTTATGCCTGAGGTCTGCTCAAGGGCAAAGAGCAAGTGATGCCACATGCTACACACCTCCAAAGTACTGATAAATGAACAAAATTCTTCCTAGGAAAAAAGGGCATAAATGTCTCCTAAGTGAGGATGTGTTTTTTTCATTGAGATGCACAGTACAGTTCAGTGAATTAAAGGCATTTTGGAGTTTTGTAGCTGAATGTCATTCCTTTTAAATGAGGTACTGGCAGTTAGATGGCTTTGATTGCTGCCAGCTGTCAATACCCCTGAGGAAAGCTGAGATACTTCTGTGATGGAAGATGAACAAGAAGCCTGCTGATCAAACACATCACAAGTTGTGTCAGAGGATTATTGAGTTAAATAAAGTAGATGTGTGTTTACACTCTTCTAGTCATAAACAAGCTGTCTGTGAAGGTTTTTTTCCTACAGAGAAAATTTCATATTCCAGTATGTTATCTGTTTTTTGTAGCCTCTGTTCTAGAATACATTTATGGAATGCATGCCCATAAATGGGGACAAAAGCAGCTCAACCAGCCATCTAAAAATGTCTGTCCATTTTCCTTGATAAGCACCATTTAAACAGACAACATGAGTAAAAATGGTTTACTTACTACTGTTACTTGTAGGAAATTAGTTGGATTAGTTGATAGGTTGGACACAATGATCTTGAAGGTCTCTTCCAACCTGTTCTGTTCTATTCTATTCTATTCTATTCTATTCTAAATGGATATGTAGGCTAGAATTTGAAAACTAGATACAACATGAAATATGCAGTTAATTCATGGATCCAATACCTGCTGTGCAGCACAAGTCAGGTGTTGGTGTTGCACACAATCAATTGTCTGCTGTTTGTTTATATGTGTGTAATTTAGAAATACACACTATGTTATGCCTAATTTTGAACAACATAGTCTGTATGTTTTTATGAGTCCTCCTCTGTTTCTTCTTATTACACCTGCTTACTCTCAGTGTTCAGCAGAAAATTAGCTGAAAACAATAAAAGAGCAAGTGAAGACTAGGGATACAGTTTTAAAAGTCTAAAAAAAAAGTTTAACTCTCTCTTTACACCTATGCATTAACAAAGGATTGAGGACAGTTTCTTGGGTTTGTTATAGCTGAGAATAGAATTAACCAGGTTGGAAAAGAACTTTGAGATCATTGAGTCCAACCTATCATCCAACACTATCTAATCAACTAAACCATGGCACCAAGCACCCCATCCAGTCTCTTCCTAAACACCTCCACCACCTCCCTGGGCAGCCCATTCCAATGGCCAATCACTCTTTCTGTCAAGAACTTCTTCCTAACATCCAGCCTAAACCTCCCCTGGTGCAGCTTGAGACTGTGTCCTCTTGTTCTGGGAGAAGAGACCACCCCCCCACCTGGCTACAACCTTCCCTCAGGTAGTTGTAGAGAGCAATAAGGCCTGCCCTGAGTCTCCTCTTCTCCAGGCTAAGCAACCCCAGCTCCCTCAGCCTCTCCTCAAAGGGCTTGTGCTCCAAACCCCTCACCAGCTTCGTTGCCCTTATGTTCTCCTTTAAAACCTTGAATGTTAGATAAGTGACACATTTCAAAAGTGGAGCTGATAAATGTTGGGCATAGCTAAGAAATTTTAATAGAGATTTCTACTGGGAGGACATGTCTAACCATAGCTATCTTCCTAAAAAAAATGAAGAAACAAAGATCTAATTATCTTCCATGGTAAGGGAATGGGAAGTTTCTGTCTATTTTAGTCTTGAGATAGAAGACCATTTTCTGTTTTCTTTTCTTAATAAAGGCCTAGATTTAATGGAAATTAGGCTAAATCAATATGAGCATATGTCTGAGTGCTATATGAACACCCAGGTGTTCAAAGTCTGAAAAAGTTATTTATAAAACTGCCTTCTGGGCAACCAACCACTGTAAACAATTTTCTCTGAGTTTATTAAAAGCTTCTGGGAAGCCGCAGTAGGAAGTCCTGTAGTGTCACACATCTTAACTTGCCAGTTAGGAGGCTAATCATGAAGGTCCCCTGTGCTCTCAGTCAGGCCGTCCTTAAATCTCTTTCATGATGCAGAGAAATCCTAGATAACTCACAAACTGAAAAACAGAGACTGGACTGAGCAGCCAACAGCAATCTTATGAGAAGGGAACTAGAGAAGGGATAAGAGTCAGAGTGACATTGTATTTCATAATCTTCAGACAGAGGCATTTTGCACACATTTCTCAGTGATCCTAACTTAGGCCTAGCTGTGTGTACAGACCAAGGCAACTTAGACTAAGAACAGAAGTTCTTGGAAGTTTTTTGTTTTCCAAGTTTTCCATGGTGTGAAGGAAACAATCCTAAATTCTATTTTTTTTTTGCCCAGCAAGAGCAAGTGCAGGCTGTAAAAAGTAGTCATGAAGGCTGTGCTGGTGTGGTTCATTTTAATTACAGATAAAGGAACAACTGGAATGTGCTGTGGCTGCCCTCCCCAAATGTATATTCCTTTCCTATGCTTGCCCAGTGGCAGATGCGAGGTTGGTATTTGTGTTGTCTAGCCCGGATTGAAAGTTAGTGTATGCATGGACAAGGGAAGGCTTCTCTTACAGATGTAGCCCAAGAAGTGCCTCTAACAATTGATGACACAACATATATTGTTTCCTGGACATTATGTAAGTTGATTTGCTTCTACCTCTGTGACAGTCAGCTAACATGGGCACCTGACTGAAGCTGGGTAAAAGGAATTCACTTCTCTTTCATGCTTTGAACCTCCTAGTTGAGATACCTTTTTAATTCTTCCCTATTCCCTCCTTTTGCTTTGAAGGGGGCTTTTATTCAGTATCTTCATCAGGGTATTCTTTTTTATTTTTAAGGCCTTATGACTCAAATGTCTCATCACCTCAAAACTGGAGTGCACTGATCTTTAGAACAGCACAGCGAAGTGGGCAGGTTCACCACTGTCAGAGAAAAAAGAACTGAAGACTAAAGTACTTCTAATGACTTCTCAGCAGCCACACACAATCTGTGGCTGAGCAAAACCTCCAGTCACATATGCTGTACCTTCCACAAACTAGGTGTGCATGGGGTGTATGTGTTGTGTGCTTGTTTTGTGTGTGTGCTTGTTCACTTACAAACTCCAAGCTGGACCAGCCAGGGAGTAGGGGCAGATAGTCCATGCTGGTATTTAGTGAGAACTGTAAGTGTGGGGTAAGTATGTGAGTGCTGTATGCAGTGAACACCCAGTCAGACCAACTGGTGAGTTGGGGACCTGTGGAGCATATAATGGGGTACCTGAGATCCAAGCAGAGGCTGTGTGAGTGTTAGGGGAATCTGCGAATGTGTGTGTCCTTTTGAACCTGTAGTGTGATGTGCATGGCTGCACTAGTGACCTTCTGCCTCTGCCAGCCCAAGAGAAGAAAGGGATGTAGCTGTTTGTGATTGTGTCTGGTGCTGCTGGGGGCAGTTCTTTGTCTGTGGCTCTTCGCATCACCAGCTACAACTGTGGCATCTCTGTACGTGTGGCCATGTCTGTGACTGTATGTGTGTGTCCATGTGTCTCTGGGATACATGCTCAGCTTTGCTGCTGGTTAAACCTGCAAATGAGACAGCAGGTAGCACATCCCTCAGCCTGGGAAGAGACCCCAGGTCCCCAAGCATTGCAATAGGCTCCAGTGGTAGTGAAGGAAGAATTCCCAGACCAGGAGCTGCTAGAGGTGGTGGCTGCTTATAACAGCTCTTAACATTATGCTTTTGTATCATCCTGGTATCTGGGTACTTCCCAAAACTAACAATTTTTCCTTCTCATATGATCCCCATTACAGTCACAAAGGTATTATGCTTATGGAGTGATTAAGGGCAGTATTTTCAGTAACTAGTCCACTTAAAGAAAAAAAAATATCCAGCCTAAATCACTTTCAGTGGGTTTGAATCTTCTCATACTGTTGTAGTTGATAAAGCTGGAGCACCTGTAGGGCACATGAGGCCCTTAGTGCCCTGTAAATTAGGACTCCGGGAAAAAAAAGTGGGATAAAAAATTGTTTGACATTTTTGAAAGCTTGGCTTGTGACATGGTTAATATCACACAGCAGATGTAACATGCCACAGAGGCCACAGCTCACCAGCTGAGGTGAGCTAACTGAGCAGAAATCACAAGGAGAGATTATACCCACAGAAACAGTTTATTGCAAGAGTGCTGAAGGGCATTGGCTGTGAATAAGCTAGCAAAATTTATGCCATAGTTTAACCATCACTTTAAACTCCTGAAGCTGCCAAAAGAGGCATTTCAGCCTTCCCTAGATTACTTTTCCTGCTGCTGTGTTCACACAAACAGTTGTGCTGGACAAAGGGAGAGGCAGAGGGGCAAGCAAAATAAATATTCCATTTTTAACTTGGATCAGTTTCTCTGCTTAGTTTACCACCTGCAAGCACAAGCTTTTCTGTTGGCACAAGTTGGAAGTTAATATAAGGATGGGCATGAATGGCTGAGCAAGGGAATAGGAATGGTTCTCTTTATTCAGCTGGTCTATGCTGCATAAAAATGGCTGCAGAATTATTGTAATTGCTTTGTGGATAAGTAGGAAAACGTATTTCCTCATAGTTCACAGCATAATTTAGGTTGGAAAACATCTCTGAAAGTTACCAAGTCTCAACTTCTGATCAGAACAGAGTAGATGAACTTGCTCAAGGCTTGCCTCACCTGAGTTTTGAAAGTTTTGGTGGTGGGTAGCCTATTCCAATGCTTAGCCCCTCTTGGGCAGTAATTTTTTTCTTTATGCCCAATTGGAGTTTATTTTGACAACATCTGTCATCTTAGGAAGCCCTGACCTGATCACTGTATTTCAAATGCTGCCTCCAAAGTGCTGAATAAAGAGAAATAATTGACTTTTTTGACCTGCTGACCAAGTTTTTGCTAATGCAGCCCAGTATGTGGTTAACCTTTGTCACAACAGGGCACATTGCTGATTCATGTGGAATGTATGGGTCATCAAGATAGCTTCTTCACTGGTCCTTTTCAGCAAGGCTGTTTTCTAGCCCTGCCTCTACTGTTGCCATGAGTTTTTCCTCTTACTTTGCAGATCACTAGCCCATGTTGAAAGTATTTCCTAGTGGTGTCTTAGCCTTTTTTGGACCTTGGAAATCTGCACTTTGTTGTCTTCCTATATGTCTATCCCAGCCTACCAAGTTTCACCTTCCCACTCATGATTTCTACTCATCCATGATTCTTTTCTTTGGTAGTTAAGAGTAAACATAGTAACAGCAAAGCATTTAAAAATTGCTAATATAGAGGACATTGGGAAAACACAAGAATGCAGAAATGTGTGATCTGCAATTCCCAGGACTGTGGCACAGATTGCAGATTGTGTAAACAATCAAAACAGGAACTCTGAAGTGAGCATATGTTACTAACATTAGAATACCGTTGTCATGTCAGATAAAACTCTTGTAAAAGCACATTTTGCTCCCTTTGTAATGATTTTGCTTTTGAAATTACTCTGCATGAAACTGCGTTTAATCGTTACAAGTGTGACTATCCCCGCGCTCTTCAAATGCCTTCTCCTACTTCAGTTTATTTCTTATCAGGAGCAGCATTCCAAACAGTTGTCTCAGTATTCATATTAAAGCAGACAAAATTCAGACCTCTGAAGGACTGAACTGCTTTATGCATTTTTGTTCCTCACAGAGAACAAAACCCATATTTTCAAGTGTACTAGGTGCATTTGTAGTGCCTTGCCCATTGCAAGGAAGTTTTTCAGCTCTAATTCTCTGCCTTGCTCATTCTTTCCTCCATTGTTGTAATTGAATTCATAAAACAGTTCTTTATATTTTTGTCTCATAAATGGAATGTTCTTCAGAACAGAGCAAGAATATGTGCAGAGCACAAAGAGTCCCCTCTACTTGAAAAAATTATCTTCCTTTCAATGGTGAAATAAGATTTAATAAATGACATTATGTGAAAAAGATAAAATTATTTTTTGATCACCTGAAAGCCACCAACGTTCACTAGCAAAGCAATGTGGGAATAATTTATGTTATGTTTCTTCTGTTCTATAATTAGTTAAATTCAGAGGCACACCTAATTAAGGCATCATTTTAAAGGGAGAAGAAAGTGTAATGGCAGGATTAAAGCATGAAGGTTAGATTCAGTAGATGCTCTATATTCTGTAATTGCTTAGCCTGAAGAAGAGGAGACTCAGGGGTGACCTCATTGCCCTCTACAACTACCTTAAGGGAGGTTGTAGACAGGCGGAGGTTGGTCTCTTCTCCCAGGCAGCCAGCACCAGAACAAGAGGACACAGTCTCAGGCTGTGCCAGGGGAGGTTTAGGCTGAATGTTGGGAAGAAGTTCTACACAGAGAGAGTGATTGCCCATTGGAATGGGCTGCCTGGGGAGGTGGTGGAGTCACCGTCATTGGAGGTGTTCAGGAGGAGACTTGATAGGGTGCTTGGTGCCATGGTTTAGTTGATTAGGTGGTGTTGGATTGGTTGATAGGTTGGACGCGATGATCTTGAAGGTCTCTTCCAACCTGGTCTATTCTATTCTATTCTATTCCATTCCATTTCATTCCATTCCATTCCATTCCATTCCATTCCATTCCATTCTAATATCATAGTTCTGAGAAAAAAATATCTATGGTGTCCTTTTTTTCCCCCCAAGTTCTTTCAGCATGCTAATAGCTTATTTTGCTGTTCTATCCATCTCAAGCATGCTAAGAGATGACTTTGTCATTATACCCATCCCAAACAGCAGCAGATTATTAGACCTGAATTTGACAGGGTGAGATTGAGCAGCACCAATCCGAGAAATTATGAAAGTTAGAAAAGTTCATGTGGTTTGGGTTATTTGTCTGTGAAGAGGGACCTTGACAGGCTGGAGAGGTGGACACAAGCCAAACCCACGAGGTTCAACAAGAACAAGTGCAGTGTCCTGCATCTGGGTCGAGGCAATCCCAAGCACAAATACAGGCTGGGCAGTGACTGTCTGGAAAGCAGCCCAGAGGAGAGAGACTTGGGGGTGCTGGTGGACAAGAAGCTCAACAGGAGCTCTCAGTGTGCACTTGCAGCCCAGAAAGCCAATCTGATCCTGGGCTGCATCAAGAGAAGTGTGGCCAGCAGGTCACGGGAGGTGATTCTCCCCCTCTACTCAGCTCTGCTGAGACCTCATCTGGAGTACTGCCTCCAGTTCTGGAGCCCCTATTACAAGAGGGATATGGACATGCTGGAAGGTGTCCAGAGAAGGGCCATGAGGATGATCAGAGGGCTGGAGCACCTCTCCTATGAGGACAGACTGAAAGAGTTGGGGCTATTCAGTCTGGAGAAGAGAAGGCTCCAAGGTGACCTAACTGTGGCCTTCCAGTATCTGAAGGGGGCCTACAAGAAGGCTGGGGAGGGACTTCTCAGGCTATCAGGTAGTGATAGGACTAGGGGGAATGGAATGAAGCTGGAGGTGGGGAGATTCAGGCTGGAGGTGAGGAGGAAGTTCTTGACCATGAGAGTGGTGAAGCCCTGGAATGGGTTGTCCAGTGAGGTGGTTGAGGCCCCGTCCCTGGAGGTGTTTAAGAGCAGGCTGGATGAGGCTCTGGCCAGCCTGATCTAGTGTGGGGTGTCCCTGGCCATGGCAGTGGGGTTGGAACTGGATGATCCTTGTGGTCCCTTCCAACCCTGACTGATACTGTGATACTCTGATACTAAGATCTCTGTCATGGTAAGGATAAAATCTTCCAGCCATTTTGTGCCTGGCTTTTTTTCTTTTCAGTTATGTAGAATAATATGTGGAAAATTATATATGCAAAATTTTTCAGAATAAGTATGAGCAGTTTCATGAATAATTCATTTCCGTCTTGTATGACTTCATTATGTCATGTAGAACTACTACTTTGTACTGTCAGACGGAGAAGCTACAAAAAGTGTTTAACCTTGCAATATAAATTCATAACTTGTAATTTGAAAAGTTACATGATTTTGCACAAGTCCTAGCATTCTCAAATGTGCTTTCCCAGATTTCCTTACTTAAGGCCAAAACGTAGAACTGTTTTTCCACTCACAGAGCTCTGGTTTTCTTAGAAACAAATTAGAATCTTCATTGGCCTAACCGCTCTCATGAAGGAGTTACTTTCAGCTGTTGGTCTCAATTGTGCAAGATCACTAAAGCCATAACTAAATATTTCACCAGTTACATCAGGAACCATAATATCACAACCATCTTCTCAGTGAGGGATCTCTGTCACTGCTTAGAAACTAATGAGTATTGTTGTCTAATTGCCTAAAGAGTTGACAATACAGCTGTGAGTGTGCTGTGGTTTGAAGCCAGGTGGGTGACACGGCTGCTCTGGTACTTACACAGCTGGTTTGTTGGTTGTCAGAAGAAGCTCAAGGTTTCATTCCAGGTTGTATTTGGAAATACAACTATTTGATTGTGTCTATATATTAATATTTTTTCTTACAGTTTCATGGGTGCCAAGCAGAGAATGTGTTTCTGAAGAAAATGTTCTAGAAAGACAGTAAGTTGCATATAAGTCAGTTTGTCTTGGGATGCCCTTCTGCAGAAGCAAGAATGAAAGCAAGCCAGCCTTTCTCTTCTTGCAGCTCTCAAACCATGCAAAATGAATTACAAGGTCCTAACTTCAATAATACTGTAATCCACACATAGTAAGGAAATAATCCTAAGGACTCCATTTTAGACAACAAAATTAGCTGCCTGAAATTTCCCTTAGAGATGTTTTGAAGCCCAGTCTTTTCTCCTTATTGATTCTGTGATTCTATGATTCCTTTAAAGGCCTCATAAAACATCTGAAGAGAATATGTGTCCGAAGTCTGCCCAGGGAGGTGGTGTGTGGCAATGCCAGCGATGAGCAGTGTGAGCAATCTGGCAGTGTAGGCCTAGAGCCTGACATGGTAGTAGGCCATGCTCAGCATAAGTGCAGAAGTGGCTAGCAGTGTAGCAAAACAGTGCTGTGCCTGCAGCATGTAACTAAAGCAGGGCACTGGTAGTTATAAACATAGAGAGTTATCTTGGAATAACAGGACACGCACCTGCATCAACAACCTCGTGTGTCATCAGTAGTTGGACCAATAATCTATAACTGTGGGATGTGTGGTCACTCATGGGAACCAATGAAGCCATGCCAACGAGGCTCTCCGAGTTTATATAAGTTGTAGAAGTTCCCTTGATACGCACTTTCCTTTCCCTTCTTCTTTGCTTTGCTTTGCTTTACTGTGCTATACTCACTATGCTCACTCTATATTCCTACAATACTGGAACAATAAAGAACAATACTCGATCATATTCGTCAGCTGTGTTGACTCCAGTCTCCGCTGCTGATAGTGGTGGAGTCACCACCCCTGGAGGTGTTCAAGAGGTGACTGGATGTGGCACTTGGTGCCATGGTTTAGTAGTCATGAGGTCTTGGGTGACAAGTTGGATTTGATCATCTTTGAAGCCTTTTCCAACTTTACTGATTCTATGATTCTGTATTCCATTGAATGTAAAAGGACCCCGAGCACTTACTTCAGTATTGTGTCCTTTTAACTTTAAGGTTGTGACAAGTGCAAAGTAAATCTCCATCTCTGATTTTTTTCCACAGTGTGAAATATGTTTACCTACAAAAGCTATCGTGGCTACTACCAGTGGCTCCTCAGCAGTATTTAGAAAAAGCTGCATTTGGGGTCAACAGTTTCATTACCTGGTCATAAATTCAGTTAAGAGCCATGTGTACAGATCCTCACTTCCTTGCTTGTGTGTCCAGTAAGAGACAGAACCAGGATTTACTGTTAAATCTTACCACTCTAGTGTCCTTCAGTCTTGGTGCTCCAAGCAGGCTTAAAAAAACACAACTCCCTGGCCAGCAGGAGCAGGGAGGTCATTGTGCCCCTGTACTCTGCATTGGTTAGGCCACACCTTGAGTACTGTGTCCAGGTCTGGGCCCCTCAGTTTAAGAAGGACATTGAGACACTTGAACGTGTCCAGAGAAGGGCAACAAGGCTGGGGAGAGGCCTTGAGCACAAGCCCTATGAGGAGAGGCTGAGGGAGCTGGGGTTGTTTGGCCTGGAGAAGAGGAGGCTCAGGGGAGACCTCACTGCTCTCTACAACTACCTGAAAGGTGGTTGTCGCCAGGAAGGGGTTGGTCTCTTCTAGCAACCAACACCAGAACAAGAGGACACAGTCTCAAGCTGTGCCAGGGGAAGTTTAGGCTCGAGGTGAGGAGAAAGTTCTTCACCGAGAGAGTCATTCGTCACTGAAATATGCTGCCCAGGGAGGTGGTCCCTGGAGGTGTTCAAGAGGAGATTGGACGTGGCACTTGGTGCCATGGTCTAGTCATGAGGCCTGTGGTGACAGGTTGGACTCGATGATCTTTGAGGTCTCTTCCAACCTTTATGATACTGTGATACTGTGAAGTCTTGGTTTGGCTTCGTTTTCCATCACAATCTGGAGACAACGAGAATTGTTGGGATTTATACAGATTTCTTTTTTGGGGTAAATAAGCTTTGTTTTGCATTTTACATTGTTAAACAGGTTGAGGGTTGTTTGTTTTGTTGTTGTTTTTTTTTCTCCAAATACATATCTTTCCTTTTAAGCATGCCATTATATATATCACATGTATGCAGAGAGAAGATCACTGTGCAGAAATGGAACATGAATAACATTTTGCTATCGAGTATCATCGTGGTTTTAAAAATAATGTGTTTGCTCAAATTTCTCTCTTCACAAACTTTGATCCAAGAGCAAGGTGACCTCATGACAACTAACAATTACAGGCAAAACATCTCAGAAAGAGTCTTTAAAGGATGAAGCCTCAGGCAAGTTCTGTTTTCTGTAATGTCGGAAGAAAAGTTAATACAAAGCAAGTCTTCAAATGAACAGAAACTAATTTGATACTTGGCAGTAGCTAAGGAAAAACTTCTTTCCTCTTTAACTTTTTTGTTTTGCTTTGCTCTTCCTCTTAATGCAGAGAGATTTTGTAGTTTTTCATACTTCTGTGTCAAATCCAGGCTGGGCAGTGACTGGCTGGAAAGCAGCCCTGAGGAGAGAGACTTGCGGGTGCTGGTGGATGAGAAGCTCAACATGAGCTCTCAATGTGCACTTGCAGCCCAGAAAGCCAATCTGATCCTGGGCTGCATCAAGAGAAGTGTGGCCAGCAGGTGAAGGGAGGTGATTCTCCCCCTCTACTCAGCTCTGGTGAGACCCCACCTGGAGTACTGCATCCAGTTCTGGAGCCCCTATTATAAGAGGGATATGGACGTGTTGGAACAGGTCCGGAGAAGGGCCACGAGGATGATCAGAGGGCTGGAGCACCTCTCCTATGAGGACAGACTGAAGGAGTTGGGGCTGTTCAGTCTGGAGAAAAGAAGGCTCCGAGGTGACCTAATTGTGGCCTTCCAGTATCTGAAGGGGGCTTACAAGAAGGCTGGGGAGGGACTTCTCAGGCTATCAGGTAGTGATAGGACTAGGGGGAATGGAATGAAGGTGAAAGTGGGGAGATTCAGGCTGGAGGTGAGGAGGAAGTTCTTGACCATGAGAGTGGTGAAGCCCTGGAATGGATTGTCTAGGGAGGTGGTTGAGGCCCCATCCCTGGAGGTGTTTAAGCCCAGGCTGGATGAGGCTCTGGCCAGCCTGATCTAGTGTGGGGTGTCCCTGCCCATGGCAGTGGGGTTGGAACTAGATGATCCTTGTGGTCTCTTCCAACCCTGACTGATACTATGATACTATGAAACCCTTAAGGCAGAAGAGTCTAGATGAGACAAGCTGGACTTCCCAGGTGAAAAGTGTATGTTAAAATTACATATGAAGAATGCAGACAGGAATCTTATATTCACCTATTCCCCCACCACAGCCTGGCATGTAAGATTGTGTGGGGGATGCAAATTTGTTCACTGAAGTCCATTTTCAGAGTCTTCAAACCATCAGTAATACTGGGAATGCAACTACTGCTCTTCTCCATTCAGTATGCAGGTCACTGTAAAATTGCCTGTTCAGAAGCTCCTCCTCTGGCCTGCCATCACCTTTTCAGGGCAAAAAAGTTGCTAAAAGCATCAGTTCTAAACTCTAAAGAGGACAGATATATGACTCTGCCATCATCCCTTGGTGGAGGGGTTAGCACAATGCTTCCTTAGAGCACCTGACCTTGCAATGTCATTGCAAGAAATTAATTCTGGTCTATAGGTAACTTCTTTGTGTAGAAGTTGGCAGAAATTGGATGATTTATCAATCTTGTCCTTCATTTGCAATTGTAAATAGAGTATTGAGTAGGCAAGTTCTATTTTCATCATACAAATTGACTGTCTGGTACAGAATTATTCAAATACTAAATCCTAATTTGCACCCAGTGCAATACTATTCAAGTCAAAGGGTAAAGCAGGTTTTTTGACCTCACCCAGCAATCGACCCATTTATTTTTCATTGTGTTCTGTTTGATGTTTTACTTATGATTAGAGAGTAAGGACTGGAGGTAGTCTGCAGTTCTATTCCCGTAGATGAAGAAAATTTGAAGCCCTTTACTGAGGCAGTATTGTGCAACTGAATACCATGATCTTTATTGCTGAGGTGTGTTTGTCACCAATTAATAAATCTTCCTCTTAGCCCAAGTTTTAAAGCAGAAATAACTTCACATGGTCAATATGGTAGGCTGGACATGAGCCTGCAGTGTGCCCAGGCAGCCAAGAGGGCCAATGGCATCCTGGCCTGCATCAAGAACAGTGTGGCCAGCAGGAGCAGGGAGGTCATTGTGCCCCTGTACACTGCACTGGTTAGGCTGCACCTTGAGTACTGTGTCCAGTTGTGGGCCCCTCAGTTTAGGAAGGATATTAACTTGCTGGAACGTGTCCAGAGAAGGGCAATGAAGTTGGTGAGGGGTTTGGAACACAAGCCCTATGAGGGGAGACTGAGGGAGCTGGGGTTGCTTAGCCTGGGGAGGAGGAGACTCAGGGGTGACCTTATTGCTCTCTACAACTACCTGAGGGGAGGTTGTAGACAGGCGGAGGTTGGTCTCTTCTCCCAGGCAGCCAGTACCAGAACAAGAGGACACAGTCTCAGGCTGTGCCAGGGGAGGTTTAGGCTGAATGTTTGGAAGAAGTTCTATACAGAGAGAGTGATTGCCCATTGGAATGGGCTGCCCATGGAGGTGGTGGAGTCACCATCACTGGAGTTCAGTATTGAGTATTCAATATCACTAAGGTTGGAAGAGAGTTGTTCAGGAGGAGACTTGATAGGGTGCTTGGTGCCATGGGTTAGTTGTTTAGGTGGGTTGGATTGGTTGATAGGTTGGATGTGATGATCTTGAAGGTCTCTTCCAACCCGGTCTATTCTATTCTATTCTATTCTATTCTATTCTATTCTATTCTATTCTATTCTATTCTAATATGGATCTTGCAGAGCCTCCTTCCCCTTACTGTGTTGCTGGAAGGATTTCTGGAATGAAGGATGTAGTTTCATAAGATTCTGGAATTGACCACTCTTCTAATTTTTGGGCTTGGTTCTTTGGGGTGTTGTGCAGTTGTGTTTTTTTTTTTTAAATGTGTGGGCTTGTTTGTTTGTTTGCTTTCCAGAACTTATATTTAACTTGTTACTGAACCTACTTTTCTGTCACATTGGTTATCCTCTCTGAGAGTTTTCTTCTAGTCTTTAATGGTAGATATATTCATTTATTTGAAAAGCTTTCCAAGAAGAACCTTTGTGTTTTCTCTCATGCTGTCATCTCATCTAGGCATACCTTCTGAATATCACTTGCAAATTAACCTTATTGTGATCCCTTAATTCCTCCAAAAGATATTTCTTTTATTGTGAAGTTGACATGTTTTGGATATTTAGGAACCCCATTGCTTTGGTTGATAAACATTATTTCATCAGTTTCAATGTTTTAATGCAACAAACTGCCCATATCCACCCCTATGGATGTTGGTCTCTTCTCCCAGGCGGCCAGTACCAGGACAAGAGGACACAGTCTCAGGCTGCGCCAGGGGAGGTTCAGGCTAGATGTTAGGAAAAAGTTCTATACAGAAAGAGTGATTGCCCTTTGGAATGGGCTGCCTGGGGAGGTGGTGGAGTCGCCATCATTGGAGGTTTTCAGGAGAAGACTTGATGGGGTGCTTGGTGCCGTGGGTTAGATGTTTGGGTGGTGTTGGATTGGTTGATGGGTTGGACGCGATGATCTTGAAGGTCTCTTCCAACCTGGTTTATTCCATGTATTCTATGTATTCTATCTCTTCTTTGAAAGCTTTTGCTGACATTTTCTTCAGGAATGTTTTGGGCTTACTATTTTTCTTTAGTGCTTTTCCCAGTATGACACCATGACGATCTGGGACTCTCTGTAAAAATAATGTTAGAAAAACCCCCTGCCAGGTAGCTGATTTTTATAATGTAAGCATTGACTCATCCTGCTCTGTGAGTATGCTTTTCACATGCAAGAACAACTAATAGCAATAATTCGTGGATTTTATATGTAGCTCAAAGATTAATCCTTGTCCTGATAGATAAATACAATTCAGTAAGATGAGGGGAGACATACAAGAAAAATGACCAAAGTGGAGCCTGACACCCTGTAATGTGTTGGGGCAGACCCCCTCCCCACCACGAGCAGAAGTAACGACTCAGACAAACGGATTGCCAAAGTGATGGAAAGCTTAAATAGAAAACAGTGAGTGTGTACAGAAAGCCAGAAACACAGTGACAAAAGAAACCCCAAACCATACCCAAGAACGTCCCATCCCCACCCAGGGGTACACCCAAACCCCCCAGGGCTCTTTCCCTCCTCCAACCCAGCCTTGGGCCTGGGCTGGCCCAAGGGAGGCAGCTCATGCCATTTTACCTAGGCAGCAGCAGGGGACGAAAGAGGAAGTGAAGACCCCGCACTGATGTTTTATAGAGGAGCAGAGGATTGTGGGTGAAATAATCTGGTTTGCTGTGACCACCCTGTGGGCTGGACCCTTTTGGGACCTCTCAGGTGTGGTCTGTGCAGTGGCATCCAGGCCAGCACCCAGCCTAAACCACCACACACCCCAATTCCAATTTTTCACTTTTTCTTCACTTTATCTGGCCCCGCTTCCAGCCTGTCCTCTAAAGCAGTGTCCTGCTCTCCCCTCCTCTTTCTCTTTGATATGAACTGTAATATCAGGGCCTCAGTGTCATGAAATAAATAAATTGAGCTCTTCCCTACACACTTTACAACTTTTCTTGTTCTTAAATTTGTATGTTGAATTTATTGTTTTAATATCTTGAAGTCCACCAGCTTATTAACTGCTCAGACACTCAGAATACACTTTTTCTGATCATGTGCCACTCATTGCAATGGCTTTGTTTTGTTGAAGGACCACTAAATCTTATAAGCAGAAGTTTAATTTCCTCCTTTGAAAGAAAAAGGAAAAAATGATGAAAGCACTTGATGCTGGCTGTATAGCAATGAGGTATTCATCTCTATTTCTGTCTGTTGAGATGCTTTTCAGGCTAATAATTAGGAATTGATCATTGTAAAAAGCTATATTACAGCAACAAAAAATGACATATGCATTGCAGTGATAGGATTTTAATATTGAAGTCAATTTTTCATAATAATGTTGTATGGGGAGGCATGAACTTTTCACTCTTAAAATGTGTTTTGAAAGTTTGAGGAATACTTAGTATCTTTAATTATTTCATGTAAATTTCAATTCCCACAGTTGCATTGTTTAGTTAATAAGTACTAGAATTTTAAATTTATGTTCTCTCCCTTTTTTTTATTATTATGCTGAGAATTTTATCTTCCTTGGGCATTTATGTTTCCATAGGTAATAAGCACAGTTAGTGGTTGCAAATCTTCTGAAGTGCTTTCTGTAAAATTAATTGCAGCAATCCACTAGTAGAATAGTTGGTGAGCATCAGTTGTGGGGTGAGGGGCAGAATAGTGATGGGGAAATCCTCAGTGTGGAGAATTACTTGAAGGAGAGGGAACCTGAAGAAGGACCTGAGCTACACAGATTTAAAAAGACTACTTCCTGCAGTCCCAAGTAGAAAAGTAGTTTAGGTTCAGTAGTGGAACATGACAAGATGGGCATTTTGGCAAGGTGGTCTCCATCAGTGTCCTTCCAGACCACGAATAGTGTTACATGCAGTTGCATGTGGAACTGGATACGTTTCCAACCATCCAGTGTTTGCCTCTACCATAGTAAGCACGTATTGCTTACCAGATTGAGAACGAGGTAGAGTGATGTAGCCAATCTGCTAGGCCTCACCACACTTGTACTTGGACCATCAGTCTCCATACCACAAGGGCTTGAGTTGCTTTGCCTGCTTAATAGCAGCACAAATGTCACAGTCATGGATGACTTGCATGGTAGCATCCATGGAAATGTCTATGGATCTGTTATGAGCCTATTGGCAGGTTGCATCTCTCCCCTGATGTCCAGACAAATCCTGAGCCCACCGAGCTAAGAATATCTCGCCTCAGTGTTTCCAGTCAAGTTCAAGTTCAGAGTCCATGTCTACTTGAGAAACTCTTGCAGCTAGATCTGCCTGATGGTTGTGCTGCTGTTCCTCAGTAGCTTTGCTCTTAGGAATGTGAGCATCAATGTGTCTCACCTTCACTGGAATTCTCTCGATTCGATCAGCAATGTCCTGCCACAGGTCGGCTGCCCAGATGGGTTTTCCTTTTCTCTGCCAACCATTCTTTTTCCAGTCCTTTAGCCAACCCCATAGAGCATTGGCTACCATCCATGAGTCGGTGTAGAGATAAAGCTTTGGCCATCTCTCATGTTCAGCTACGTCAGGAGCTAGCTGGACAGCTTTTACCTCTGAAAATTGACTGGATTCTCCTTCTCCATCTTTGGCCTCTGCAGCTCAACATGTTGGACTCCATGCTGCAGACTTCCACCTTCATTTGTTTCCAACAAGATGACAGGAACCATCTGTGAACAAAGCATACTTCTTTTCATTATCAGAAAAGTCATTGTAAGGAGGAGCTTCCTCAGCACGAGTTACTCTCTCCTCTGGAGGTTTAGTACAGTTGGTATCTTCAGGCCAACTTGAGATCACCTCCACCAGACCAGGTCTTTCAAGATTTCCTATTCCAGCTCTCTGTGTTATCCACTTAGACCATGTGGCATCCGTGGCATGATGTGGTGTGGAACCTCTAGCTTTGAACATCCAGGTCAAAACTGTCAATCTAGGAACTAGAAGTTGTGAATCAGTTCCAGCTAGAATCTCTTTCTCTGTTGGAATATAATTTGCCTCTGAACCTCTGTAACTTCAGCTGCAGGAACCAAGTGGATGTCCACGTGTCTCACCTGGAGTTCTTTGCCACAAGCACCAGGTTGGACCATTGTCACTTGCAGCTGTGTACAAAATGTTCTCAATGTCTGGAACAGCTGGGGCAGATCCCAAACCCATTGCTTGGATCACTTCTTGCTTTATCTGGTCAAAGGCTGCTTGTTGTTCAGGTGGAAACTGTTTCTCTTTCGAGTCACATCATACAGAGGTTTCACAATCTGACTGTATCCAGGAATGTGTAGTCTCCAAAATCCCACTATCCCCAAGAAACGTAGAGTTTCTTGCTTGTTCGTGGGATTTGCCATGGTAGAGACTCTATTCACCACATCCACTGGAATGTGTCGGCATCCATCCTGCCACTGCACTCCCAGGAACTGGATCTCTGTGGTAGGACCTTTCACTTTGTCTCTCTTGATGGCAAAACCTGCATTCAGGAGAATGTCCATGATTTTGTTACCTTTCTCGAAGACTTCCTCAGCAGTTTTACCCCAGACGATGATATCATCGATGAACTGGATGTGTTCTGGAGCACCACCTTCCTCCAGAGCATCATGGATTACTGCATGACAGATGCTGGAGCTGTGGATCCAGCCCATTGGCAGTCTGTTGAAAGTGTACTGGATTCCTCTCCAGGTAAAGGCAAACTGAGGCCTGCATTCCTCTGCTATGGGAATAGAGAAGAAAGCATTATCAATGTCTATGATAGCATACCATTTGATCTCTTTGGATTCCAGCTCATACTGGCGTTCCATCATCACAGAATCACAAAATCACCAAGGTTGGAAGAGACCTGAAAGATCATCAAGTCCAACCTGTCACCACAGACCTGATGACTAAACCATGGCACCAAGTGCCACATCCAGTCCCCTCTTGAACACCTCCAGGGATGGTCTGGCACCTCCAGGGATGATCATGTCTGGTACTGCTGCACTCATAGGTGGAGTTACTGCAGGGCACGGAAGTCGACTGTCAGATGCCAGTCTCCATTCTGCTTTGTAATGTGGTGGGTTGAGGTCTCCCCCCGCATTAACTTTTACATACCAACTCAGTTAGAAGCAAATGAATCTCTATTTAGAAGCAAAATCTGCACTCTTTGATGGAATGCAATACTATGTACAAAATATACAGTGGTTACAATATTATGCAGATATTTACAATTAGCAAACTACACAAAACCCCCCCGCTCACAGACCAGGGAAGCTGTTCCACCACCGCCCACTCCCCCTGCCCCCTGTTCCAAGAGAGAAAGAGGAGTGGAGAGAAAAAGCAGCGGGCTAGATTTAGGCAAGGCCAGCCAAAAGCACGTTAACTCTCCTGAGCAAAGCAAACCAGCTGAGATCAGAAGAGAAAAAGAAAGAGTTGTTATGGTACAGCTCGTCTTATACTAAATATTTATCCAATGAATTTGTTGTCTTTTTTTACACCCCATAGTGTTTTATTTATATTTTTCTACTTTTCTGCTCACAATCTGTAAATAAATTTTGAAGGCATAGCCTAAAACTACCACAATCAGAATGAGCTCTTACCTTTGGGGTACTAGAGTCCATCTCTGCCAGAATTTTACAGCAACTAAGAAAAACTTTCCAAGTCATATTTTTCTTCTGCAATAAGCATGATATGAGACAGGCTAGCACCAGCCCTGGCAATGCATCAAGCTAGAAGAGAATATCCACACGGGGATAAGTATAGGACTGTACCTTGGCTCTCAATGGAGATAGGGGCATCCACATCAGCTGGAAAGCATTCGAGGTAGTGCAGCTTTCCAAAGGATAGAACCAGCCTGCGCTGTGCATGGTTCCAAATTTACTCTGTCACATAAGGGCCTCTGGGATCAGTTTAGAGCAGCTGTTGCTCCTCAATCTGTGTGAACCAGAACTTTGTTTCTCAGTTTAGCTACAAGTTTTGAAATGGAAAGATAAATTCAACCTTCCTTAAAGTTTTGTTGCTTGAGAAAAAAGAGGCAGAACTAGGATGACCCTCTGAGAAAGTTATTTGGAGGAGCAGGTTTTGAATCTATCTGGGACAAGCTTTGCATTTGCACTCTCTCTTGTGTTTTTCTCATACCTGTTCAACTAGATACTAGGGATTGTAGCTGGAAATAGTTGGGAGACTGATCCATTCCTATCTACTTGAGCATAGCTGCTCATTACCAATGCTGATGTCTTTCTGTATCGAGTGCCCATGATGAGTTGTTGGCCTTCAAGGGCTGCAAGGGTGGCATCTGTGAGAAGAAGCCAGGGCTGTCCCCTGACAGACATGAATGATTCCAGCTGGATCCATCTGACCCACCAGAGGGCACAGCTGACACAAATAACCAAGGCGGTGACATGTCAGGTAAAACAAACTTTTGAAAGGGCAGACATTGCAAATGCACTGAGGACTAGGGGGGAAATGTGAGAGAAAAAGCCCTGAAGTTACCAAAGTGAGAGATGCAGCAGTGGGAGCCGATGTTCCCATGCAGTCCCTGGAGGATACAATGGTGGGGCATGGCAAAGGTGTAAGGAGGAAGGAGCAGCAGAGGCCTGTTATGAACTGACCCAAATCCCTCATCCTCCATGTTGCTGCAGCTCTCAGGAGGGAGGAGGTACTCAAGTTGGGAATGAAGGAGTGATGTGGAGCCTGGGAAAAACCCTATGAGGAGAGGCTGAGGCAGCTGGGGTTGTTTAGCCTGGAGAAGAGGAGGCTTGAGGAGACCTTATTGCTCCCTACAACTACCTGAAAGGAGGTTGTAGCCAGGTGGAGGTTGGTCTCTTCTCCCAGGCAACCAGCACCAGAACAAGAGGACATAGTCTCAAGCTGTGCCAGGGGAAGTTTAGGCTCAAGCTGAAGAGAAAGTTCTTCACAGAGTTATTTGCCATTGGAATGTGCTGCCCAGGGAGGTGGTGGAGTTACCATCCCTGGAGGTGCTCAAAAAAGGATCAGACATGGCACTTGAAGCCCTGGTTTAGTTAGTCCTGAGGTGTTGGGTGATAGGTTGGACTTGATGTTCTCTGAGGTCTTTTCCAACCTTATTGATTCTATGAGTCTATGAAAATTAATTTGCCCTAAGTCAAGTCTGTTTTGCCTGTGATAGTCATATATGAGTGATCTCTCTGCCATTATAGAATCATAGAATCTTAACCCATCAGCTTCTCCATGATATTTTTCCCTCCAACCCACGGAGGAGGAGGGTGAGTGAGTGGCTGAGTGTTAGTTTTGTTCTTAGCCTCAGGTAACCCACCACATCTGCAGCACAGAATTATACATGGTCTCTAGTTCTGTCACTGAGTCATTAACTGTAGATTTTTCCTGTGGGTGAAAAAGATACAATGATACTTTATTTATTTTGTTTTACCAGTAGTGTCACAGGCATTAACTATTGTCTGTAAAGTGATAACTCCTTATTACACTCCATAACTATGCAGTTTGTAGGGAGTGTAACAGCTAGTGAGTTGGATGTATTCTGTTCAACAGTCAGTGACATCACAAAGGAAGAAAATATCTCATGTAAAAATGTTCTGAGATGTGCCCCTTGGTTAATGTTTTTATTTGAATATTGACAAAATTATTAGCCACTTAAAAGCAGTATTATTTTTTTTTCTTAACCAGAATTAATGCCAGATATTGATACTAATTAATGATGCTATTACAGTTCTGATGATTACAAGCCCTTTTTAATGATCAACTTAACTGTTATTTCCAAGGCACTTCAGGATGCTCACAAGATTAATTGTATTTAGGTGCAATTGCTATTTGTTCTGGGTAGTAATGGCCTATTGACTTTTTGAGATGATGACATGAGATCAATGGGGATTTGGAGAATATAAGTAAAGTAAGTCCACAAACACCCATGTCTGAGGGACATAAATATCGTCACCTTTACTAATTTGCTTCTTGCAGTTCGAACTGGACAATTCTTTATTGGTCTTTTCTTTTTTAACCCCCTTTCTTCCTTTCCTCCTTTCTTCCTTTCTTCCTTTCTTCCTTTCTTCCTTTCTTCCTTTCTTCCTTTCTTCCTTCCCCTCTTTCCCTTTTTTCCCTCTTTCCCTCTTTTTTCCCCTCTATCCCTCTTTTTCCCCCTTTTCCCTCTTTTTTCCCTCTTTCCCTCTTTCCCCCCTCTTTCCCTCTTGATTTCCCTCTTTTCCCCCTCTTTCCCTCTTGTTTTCCCCTCTTTCCCTCTCTTTTCCCTTTCTCCCCCTTTCCCTCTTTTTCCCCCTTTCCCTCTTTTTTCCCCTCTTTCCCTCTTGTTTTCCCCTCTTTCCCTCTCTTTTCCCTCTTTTCCCCCCTTTCCCTCTTTTTTCCCTTTTTCCCTCTTTTCCCCTCTTTCCCTCTCTTTTCCCTGTTTTTCCCTCTCTTTTCCCTGTTTTTCCTTCTCTTTCCCTCTTTTTTCCCTCTTTCCCTCTTGTTTTCCCCTCTTTCCATCTTTTTCCCTCTTTTTCCATTCCCTCTTTTTTCCCCTTTCCCTTCCTCCCCTTTCTTTTTTCCCTTCTTTTTTTCTTTTTTTCCCTCTTTCTCTCTTTTCTTTCTCTTTCTCTTTCTCTCTCTCTCTCTCTTTCTCTTTCTCTCTCTCTCTTTCTCTTTCTCTCTCTCTCTCTCTCTCTCTCTTTCTCTCTCTTTCTCTTTCCCTCTCATCTCTTTCTCTCTCTCTTTTTTGGATGAAAACTTTCCTCCAAGTTACCATTCATCTGAAAAGCAACTTTAAACTTTTAAAGTGTATGTTTTCAAATTTACTTACTTTAAAAATACATTTTTCTGAAATCTTCTATTTGGTAATACTAGTACAAAGAAATAACTCAGAATATTTTCTTATGCACAATGAATTCTGCCTTTCTGTCACAAATACCTTACTTTTTTTTTTAATTTACTGGCTTTGTAAGTGTTTTGTATGTTTGCAGAGGATATTAAATGCAGCTTTATGGTAGGACAGTACAAGTAGTTTTATAGCTCTGCAAGTGGTGCTGGGGTTTCTGCGTCCCCTGTAAACTCTTGTTCAACAACTACAAAGTCTTTCTCCGATACACAGCAAAACTTCTGGATTCAAGTGATAGCAAGCTACTCAGCAGCAATGCTTGCATTTTGAAATGTAACTGCACAGCATATGCAAGACAGGCCTAAACAGACCTGCAAAAGGGAGCCGAGGAGCAAGCCAACCAGAAATCTCGGTAGCTGTTTTAAGTTGTCAGCTAATTAGCCAAGGTCTGATGAATATGGCAAGCTAGGTGGGTGGTTATGCCTGAAAGTATGGTTTTCCTGATTTTATTGGAAAATGTTGACTAGAGTGATTTACTTGAAGTAAATAACCCCTCTGTTCTTCAGAAAACTAATGTAAGAACAGAAAAGCTGGGCTTTCAGATCTCTTTGTCAAGTGCTTCTCATCATTTGATATCAGTATGTAGTCACATTATTTGTAGATGAAGTATTTACTTGTTAGGGTTTTTTTGCACATGAAAAATACCCATGTATTTCAGTCACATCATTACAGTTCCTCCTCTAACATATGCCCTGTTCACATCATTACAATTATTTATGTGAACTTGTTGCAGAACCGAGGCCTTGTGATCTCATTTATGTCCCTAAGCAGAACAGTCACAGATTCCACCCTGAAGGGCTTTCAGGTGAGTGTCACAAAAGAAAATATTAAGACAATTATACTATATAATGAGTTTTCTGTAACATGCAGCATTAACTCCATTTCACTGCCCTTGTCATCAGTTCAACTATACAGTCTTAGTGTACTGTACATAGAAATACATGTCCTGATGACCTACAGAGTTTTTCTAGCCCATCCTGAACCTTGGAACTTTGGCATCAGGGTTATCAAACACTGGAATAAGCTCTCCAGGGAGTTGTTTAAAATTCATGGTATAAAAGATGTGGTGCCAAGGGACATAGTTTAGGAGCAGACTTGGTAGAGTTAGATAATGGTTGGACTTGATGATTTTAAAGGCCTCTTCTGACTGAAATGATTCTATGATTCTGTACTATGATTTTGTTTTGAGCTACCTGCTGCTCTGTATTACATAGGCATGCTTTGTCTAGTCCCTCAACTGAGCACAGGGATAGACTCAGTGTGCTGTATACCCATTGTGCAATAGTGATGATTAACCCAATCCTGGTATTATCAAGTGATTCTTACTTGTTATTTTAGCTGAGTGAAAAGGAAGAGAAGCAACAGCAAATTGTTTGAATTTGTATAGCTCTCTTCTAGGCATCACATGTGATTGATGTGGCTGCTTACAATAGGGTTCAAACCTATTTGATATTGGGCTAGTCCAACATTTGGAAAGGGAAAAAAAGGCAAAGAAGGAAACATGAAATTATGTCTGAAGCAAAATTATCCCCTTAATCACCTGTAATTATGCACCTAGCAAATAATATGAACAACAGGCTGAGATCTGAGAGCTATGTAAAAGGGTTTTTGTAAGGAAAAATAGGCATAAATATTGTGGGTTTAAAAGTGTATTTAAATAAAAGCTATGCCCTTATAGTCTCAATGGCATTAAAGTTTGCCACATAAGAATAAAGATCCCGTTGCAATGTCAAGCACATAAATGAGGCGTGTCGTGCATGTGCAAAAACTCCATTGTTCTGCTGTTCCTGAAGTAAATGACAAAAAATCACAGAGTGATTTGCATAACATGGAGATTAGAAATGTATCCTTTTATCCTTATTAATATATTTGCCCTTCTTAATTATAAAGATTTGAATCTTATTTTAAAATAATTTCCTATAGAATATTCTTGGGGATAGAAGCTGCATGTTAATTCCAAACAGATTATTTGCCTACCCTTACAAAAGAGATAAATTGCTCCCATTTGCTAATAGCCTTTTTTTGTTTTTAAGGATTTAGGATATCTGAAAGAAAAAAAAAATAAAAATTAAAAATGGCCAGTGGCATCCTGGCCTGGCTCAGGAACAGTGTGGCCAGCAGGAGCAGGGAGGTCATCCTGCCCCTGGACTCAGCACTGATTAGGCCACACCTTGAGGCCTGTGTCCAGTTCTGGGCCCCTCAGTTTAGGAAAGATGTTGACTTGCTGGAACATGTCCAGAGAAGGGCAACAAAGCTGGTGAGGGGTTTGGAGCACAAGCCCTATGAGGAGAGACTGAGGGAGCTGGGGTTGCTTAGCCTGGAGAAGAGGAGGCTCAGGGCAGACCTTATTGCTCTCTACAACTACCTGAAGGGAGGTTGTAGCCAGGTGGGGGCTTGGTCTCTTCTCCCAGGCAACCAGCACCAGAATAAGAGGACACAGTCTCAAGCTGTGCCAGGGGGGGTTTAGGCTGGATGTTAGGAAGAAGTTCTTCATAGAAAGAGTGATTGGCCATTGGAATGGGCTGCCCAGGAAGGCAGTGGCGTTGCCATCACTGGAGGTGTTTAGGAGGAGACTGGATGGGGTGCTTGGTGCCATGGTTTAGTTGATTAGATAGTGTTGGATGATAGGTTGGACTGGATGATCTCAAAGATCTCTTCCAAGCTGGTTAATTCTATTCTAAATGACACCTAGTTAGTAAATGGCTTCTCACTGTAAGTTTAGATGCTTTTATTTGTAATAGACCTATATCCACAAAGGTTGTATTTCTGTTAATGTCACACTTCCATGTTAAAAAAAAAAGCAATAATTTCATAAAACTTTAGCCTATGCTTGTAAAACTCTTGAGTGTAACATCAACTTCTGGACCACAGGGCCCCATCCAGCCTGACCTTGAATATTTTCAGGGATGGGGCGTCTACTGCCTTTCTGAGCAACCTGTTGCAGTGTTTCACCACCCTCAGTGTAAAAAATGTCTTCTTCATATCTAGTTTGAATCTTCCCTCTTTTAGTTATACCCATTACACCTAGTCCTATCCCACCTGGCCCTGCTAAAAAGTCTGTCCCCAAGGATAGTGTACTCTCAGTAAATTTCCTGATGATACAAAACTGGGAGGGGTGACTGACACCACATTAGGCTGTGCTGTCATCCAACGAGATGTGGACAGGCTGGAGAGCTGGGTGCAGGTGAACCTCATGAAGTTCAATAAGAACACAGTACACCAGTGGGATCTCAGCAGGGTGGAGTAAAGAGGAAGAGTCACCTCCCTTAAACTACTGGCCATGCTTCATTTGATGGAGCCTTCTGGACTGTGAGCACTCATTGTTGGCTCATGCCCATCTTTTCATCCATCAGAATCCCCACACCCTTCTCCATGAGGCTGCTTTCAATTACTTCATTCTCCAGCCTGTATTGATACCAGAGATTGCCCCAGTCCAGGTGCAGGGCTTTTCCCTAGGCCTTGTAGAACCTCATGAGGTTCACATGATCCTGCTTCTTAAGCCTAAGGGATGATGGTGTCTCTGAATTCTGTTGTTTCCCACTAGGGTAAGAGTTATGTCATTTGCCTCATGGTCAGGGAGAGCTTCTTGTATGTGTAGAGTGCTGTACTAGATGTAAAGTAGTTATAAGAAGCCTAACCAAACATGAAATGCAGGCTAGAAATAAAACCACTAAATCTGTCATTCTGTAGAGGAAAAAAAACAAACCATGTACAAAACATTTGCAAGCAGTAATTTTATTTAGAATCCTCAAGGTACAATACTGCTATTGAAAGTGTCTCAGTTAGGCAGGCTTCATTGCTTTGAAAAGACAGAAAAGTCAGTGAACATCTGCTTGAGATCTATTATTAACATAGTCCTAACACTGCTTTTGTTCCCTCACTCAGTTATCTGGAGGCCCCATCTTAGCAATATCTCATAATCTTTGGTCTCCATAGTCTTTTCCATCTTCTGGTGACAAAAAAAGCCTGGCTTCAAATGCCAGTATGCAACAATAAAAACCAAGTGTAGGTGCCATCTGCATATTCTCTGAAATTCAGTGCATTAGAACACTTAGAAATTAAGATGCCATTTAGGGTTAGCAGGATTTACTGCAGTTATAGTGTAGAGTAGAGTAGAGTAGAGTAGAGTAGAGTAGAGTAGAGTAGAATAGAATTAACCAGGTTGGAAGAGACCTGTGAGATCATCCAGTCCAACCTATCATCCAAAACTATCTAATCAACTAAACCATGGCACCAAGCACCCCATCCAGTCTTTTCCTAAACACCTCCAGTGATGGTGACTCCACCACCTCCCTGGGCAGCACATTCCAATGGCAAATCACTCTTTCTATGAAGAATTTCTTCCTAACATCCAGCCTAAACCTCCACTGGCACAGCTTGAGACTGTGTCCTCTTGTACCCTGTGTTTCCATTCCTAGTGGTGGTTTGGACCTGGCTTGGGGGCCAGATGCCCTCCAAAACTACTCTATCACTCCCCTTCTTAGATGAACAGGGGAGAAGAAAAATGTAACAAGAGGCCTGTGGGTCAAGATAGAAGGATTTTAATAGGACAAAGGAGAAAGCATAAGACATGCTCAGAAGCAAGATCAAACCAAAGTATTAGTTCTACTTCCTGTCAGCAGATGATGTTCAGTCACTCCCCAGGAAGCAGGGCTAGAATAGAATAGAATAGAATAGAATAGAATAGAATAGAATAGAATAGAATAGAATAGACCAGGTTGGAAGAGACCTTTGAGATCATTGAGTCCAACCTATCATCCAACACTATCTAATCAACTAAACCATGGCACCAAGCACCTCATCCAGTCTCTTCCTAAACACCTCCAGTGATGGTGACTCCACCACCTCCCTGAGCAGCCCATTCCAATGGCCAATCACTCTTTGTATGAAGAACTTCTTCCTAACAGCCAGCCTAAACCTCCCCTGGCACAGCTTGTGGCTGTGTCCTCTTGTTCTGGTGCTGGTTGCCTGGGATAAGAGACCAACCCCCTCCTGGCTACAACCTCCCTTCAGGTAGTTGCAGAGAGCAATAAGGTCTGCCCTGAGCCTCCTCTTCTCCAAGCTAAGCAACGCCAGCTCAACACACATAGCAGCTTCTCTGGGGGACAAATGCTGTTAACAAACGCCCCTTACACTTCCTTCTTTTCCTTAGCTTTTCTATCTGTGCTGATGTCATATGGCAGGGAATACCCCTTTGGTCAGCTTGGGTCAGCTGGCCTGGCTGCACCACAAAAGATGATGTGGGCAGAATTAACTCCATCTCAGCCAAACCAAGCACACTCGTGATTGTGAGGGCCCTTGTTGACTGTTCCTCTGCCCTGAGGAAAACAAATGTTTTTATTAGACTTTTAGGAAAGCAAATTCTGGTTAATGACATCTGCCAAGTCTGAATGTTTTTATATTATTGGCAAAATACTGTACAGATTGAGCCATGAAGCATTTTTACTTGAACTCTCTTCCTCTGCTGGATTCTGTCACTCATCACACCTCACTGTATCACTGTTCGGTGCGATACATAACAGCATTGCTTTCCCTGACAAAGGAAAAGAAATTGAAACCACAAAAAAGCCCTTAGCAAGTATGTCACATCCTTGAGGAAGAGCTGAAGGAAACCTTTCAGAAACAAGTTGGTCACATATAATTATTCTAGGTCCTTCCAGATAAAATTCATCCTACTGTTATGTTCTGAGGTTATCAATGTCTATTTGTTGACTGCACATGAAAAGAGAACTTTTGGGTTTAGCGTCAAAGGACAGAGGTTTAAGAACGGCCTGATCGATGAGCTGGGGTTGTTTGATGCAAGTCCAGAAAAAAATCAGCTCTACAATTGATGGAGCCCAGGCAGTGACTGCTGAGACAAATTGTTCTGCTGGCAAAAGAGAAGTTTGGGTCAGAAAGGTCTATATCAGACATTTTTTCTTATGATATTTCATTTTCGGCTTTACCAGCCACTTGACAAGTGAAATTCCCTTTGTGCTGTTATAAAGTAGTGAGTTCAAAATGAAGGCTGGAATCACTCACAAATCTGGGCAATTATGTAAAGTGTTAAAAACTTGCAGTGTCATAGCCTGTTGTAACACACTGAGGTCAAATGGTTTTCATGAAGACAAATGGTCATCCCCCGAACACAGGACAGAGCTTTGCATACATGGATAGGTGCCACAGTATCCAGTTCTACATGACATCTATAAAACAGTTCATACTGTAATGTATTGTTTGGGTGGATTCCAGCTGGAAAAGGCTGAAGTCAGCTGAGAGCAGTTAAAATATAATTGCAAATAGAATTTGTACTTTGTAGCAAATACTTTTTGTGTACTTCTTGACGGCAATTTCTTATGTTTCTGTTTATTAGGTACAAATTATGGGAGGGCAGAAACCTCTTTTCACACATCACAGGATGACTGCATGGATCTTTGTGTCTCCTTGTATCTGTGGGTGAAAATTGTTTTACTTTCTGAGTTGTGTTTTGTTACCTTTGCCATATGGGAAATGGGGAGAAAACAGAGAAGAGAGAGCATCTGACTGGTCCTCCTCCTAACAGGATTATCTATACTGTTAGTATTTAAGCAAGGTTGATTGGTTCCTGCTGATCTCCAGTCTCATAGAGTTTGCTTAATTATCATGACACTCAACTCCTCTAGACATAAGCATCGAGTTTAGATTGCCTTTTTACACATACAGGGATCCTCATACCTCTCTATGCATACACTTACTGCCTCATTATTTTTTCTGGCTTTGCTATTTGCAGTATCCTTTTTTCTGCTTCCCTCTCAGCCTAACTGCATGCCAAATCTCACACTGTTCACAGTATACAGAATAATCTTTTTCTGAAATGAGTCAGAAGGCTCTGATAATGCATCTAGAAACTCTACAAGGAGTGGAAGAAAGGACAGCTAGAATAGAGATGATTTCTTGCACTCCTTGTAGAGTTTCTTGATGCATCCTGGGCCACATCAAGAGAAGCATAGCCACCAGGTTGAGGGAGGTGATTTCCCCCTTCTACTCTGGACTGGTGAGACCCCCACCTGCAGTACTGCATCCAGTTCTGGAGCCCCTATTACAAGAAGGATCCAGATGTGCTGGAGCATGCCCAGAGAAGGGCCACAAGGATGATTAGAGGGCTGGAGAACCTCTCCTGTGAGAACAGACTGAGGGACTTGGGGCTGTTCAGTCTGGAGAAGAGAAGGCTCTGAGGAGACCTTATTGTGGCTTTCCAGTGTCTGAAGGGGGCCTACAAGAAAGCTGGTGAGGGACTTTTTAGGGTGTCAGGACTAGGGGGAATGAAAAAAAAACTAGAAATGGGTAGATTCAGATTGGATGTTAGGAAGAAGTTCTTCACCATGGGGGTGGTGAGACACTGGAACAGATTGCCCAGGGATGTGGTAGAAGCTTAATCCCGGCAGGTTTTTAAGGCCAGGCTGGATGTGGCTCTGAGTAAGCTGATCTAGGTGTCCCTGCCCATGGCAGGGGGGTTGGAACTAGATGAACCTTGAGGTGCCTTCCAACCCTAACAATTCTATGATTCTGTGATACACCTTTCTCTTCTTCTTGCTCAGTTTTGTACTGGGTCATACCAAAGATTAGCAAATATGGCATACCTAAACAGAATGGCAGTTAGAAAAATACCATATTCATTATCTTAAGCTAAGAAAAGTATCAAGATTTTCCATCACAGGATTTTCCATCACTCACCACAGTATGTTAATTCTTGGTTCTTTGTCTTTGTTGCAGGGGTATGTCCTGGCCTGTGCTCAGTGCTTGCTGCATGTCATGGTCTCTTGTGACTGTCCAAATAGCAGAGCTTCCCAGACTTCTTCCCTGTGTGTTTGCCCCCACACTGACACAGCAGTGAGAGGTAAGGCAGGTCAGCTTTTGGAGAGAATGCCCCTGGCTCTTAGGACCTTGCAACTTGAAACTGTTTCAGGATTAGCATGCACTGAACAGGAGCTCCCTTTGCCGCTCCTAAGTCCCTATGTGAAAATTGCCTTATCGAGTACTAGACTTATTGAACTTCTTGCTCTTTATGCTGAGCATGGTCCAACAATCATGAATTGTGGATGGGTAAGACATTTATTTTTGGTTTTATGCTATTTCTGCATTGGAGTTCAGGTAATAAACTGTACAGTGACAAGTTTTATGATGAGCAGGGAAATCAGACACTGCTATGGACCTGTTACCAGAGTTAAACTCATTTTAAGCTGAAGAGGCTTTAAACAATGTTCATCTGCTGGAAATCAGAGCCTTAAAAGAGGGAATAATTTTTGCCATGCTAGCTGCACATAAGACAGTATCACAACTATATTCTAATTATGTTGCAGTGGAGGCAGATAGAAGGGAAGTTGCCAAGCTTACATGCCTGCCACAGACTGAGTTAAACATATCAGCTGTCACTGACTGGGTTGACTGATTCCTTTGCTGACATGTAGGCATACAGTGTCACTTGAGACACTGTAGGGAACTGCTCTAATACCAGTTGCCATTGATGAACTCCTTTTAAGTCCTGATAACATTTGCCTGATGTCTTTGAGATCTTAAAACATCCATCTCAAATGAAATTAAGCAGCTATGTATGAGCACCAAATTAACCTTCACTGAGTGAAGAACTTGTGTACCTAGGTAGTCTCCCACATTTAGGTATCTATGGTCTGGACCTGAATCCTTCCCTGTATGTCTCATTGCTAATTTACATGTCATTGAATGATTGCCATTAAAATTATACTGTCAAAGTCTGTGTTGCACGTCCAGAAGGCTCAATATAAAACAGTGCTGCCAAGGGAAAGAAGCAAGCTCTTACTGTGCACTTGCCCATTCCAGCTGGCTTGTCTCCATGCTACTGTGTGAAAGCTGAGTCCAGAAGCAGAGTAATGCTGGTCTACATGGAGGCAGGCAGTGGTGTAAACAAGCAACAGTTCATGTGTCCTGGAGCTACAAAACTCCTGAACAATTCAGAAAGTATGAGGATGATTGTGCCTTCCTCCAGTACACCTAATTTTGCCTCTAGATGGGACTTGGATGGGATGTTTGGATAATTCTTCCCACTCTCCACTGGGGCATCTGTATGTTGCTTCTACTTTCAGTAAGACAACCAGAGGGGTCGAGTTGTTGGCTTGTTTTGTTTTTCATGTTTTGGTTTTTGGTTGGGGTTTTTTGTGTGTGCGTGAGATGAGGTTTTTGGATTTCGTTGTTGTTGTTATTTAACTGTGTATAATGGAAATGCACAGATAGTATCTTAGTAACTGACAGTTTGTACACATAGCATCTGCCAGTCCTACTATGAGCTTTTTCCAGGCTGCCATTCCCAGGTGACATCTGCTACCCTGCTGCTACCAGACCACTAGCTGTATTGAGTGGTTCTCTTATATATAATACAAATACAACACTGCAGTTATTTCTATGGTGCTTACAGGGCGCTGAAATCACAGATTATTCTTCTGCATGAGCTCTGATCATTCTTCTAGACAGTACATTTCCAGATGCCATCTTTAATTTGTGATACTAATCCTGAACTTCATCACTGTTCAGTGGTTTTACTGAAGTATTTACATATAGATTAGCGAAGTAATTTTTTTCTAGACCATTGAAAGCTCTCCAGGCCTAATTGAAATCATAAACTTAACCACAGTATCTGTATACCATGAATATGATTTTTGCTGATGAAATGGCCTTGGAGGTTTACTTTCAAAACAAATTGAGTGTATTTCCTCTGCCTCTTACATTTAGCTCTGACTACTTGGAGAATGAGTTGGGCAAGCGAGGTGTTTTGAATGAGCAGCAGCGAGTGCATTCTGAGATTTGTTTCCTTCCACATCAGCACCCTTTTAAGACAGATGAACTATCTCAGGGAGTTCTATAAAAGATTACATTTTAAAATAATGAACTAATTTGTTAAGACATATTTTTCTTTATTAGGAAAAAAAAAAAAACCTTTCCAGAGTGATAGCTTTAGATACGTCAAGTGCCCTTTCATTTTATATTAAAATAGAAAGATGGACCTGTTGTAGAAGACTTGGACCACTACTATTAATTATCTGATTTGAAGATCACCTCTGGCTGTTAAAAAGATTTATATTAATCTGTACGTGATAGATTCAGAAGGATTAAAGGAGTGAAGGAGAGCGAATAAAAAGAGAACAACTTCCTGGCTTCATTGTTCGATGACCTTGTGCCATGGTACATTTAAATTGCTTACTTCCTATAACTCTATAAAGTTCTGTGTTTTCATTTTCTGGATTAGATTGAAGTGTCAACTGTTTTTGATGAATTACTCTAGTAATATATGTTCATGTTCATCTTTGCTCTTTTCTTTTTTTATTTATATATGTCCAGTGTAATTTAGCTCACCTGAAAAAAAAGCTTTCTGGAAAAAGATTTTTTTAATTACAGTTTTAGGAAAGGTGGTTTTTTGGTAGCTTTTTGTTTGTTTTCTTGCTTTATTTTTTCCCAATGCCTTTATATGTTCAGCTGCTTAAAAAAACCCTTAAATTAAAGGTTTGTGCCAAATGTCCTGGGTTTCCATGTCTGAAATTCAGCATACTTTGTAGAAAGAAGGGGGAAAAAAAGAGAGTTATGCAAATAAAATGAACAAGTTATTGCAATTAGCATTTTGAACCTTTATCCTTTAACTTGATCTGTGTGAAACACTTCTGAAATCAGAAGGACTCCTTGCAAGAGCAAGGATTTAGTCTTACTGTTAGGATTGGGGTTGCCTTTATTTATTGCTGAAAGGTGCAGAGGGGACAAGAAGGTTTTAAGTGCTTTGCTTCTGTTATTGAAGATTCTCACTGATGCAGAACTTGAAAGAACAGCAAATAAAATCAAGACACATTTATATACAGTATGTGTGCTACTGACAGGAATTACAAAGGACTGTATATACATACACTGGTTTATAGCCTCACATCAGAAGGGGCAGAGATATCTTTAGCTGAGTGTATTTTGTGCTGATAGAGATCAATAGATTTAAGTTACACTATTAATCTATATTTTTTTGAGGTTAAAGTGTTATAGAGGACAACAGCTTCTCTCTGCATTAGATAGCTGTGATGTGTTAAACTCCAGTGAATGTGTTTTATGCATAAGCAAATGAGTAAAGTCTTTTAATATAACCATCAATAAAGTGCAAGTTTGGAATTCTTCTTAACCTTGCAATTTAAAGACATTCAAATTGTTTTCAGGTTTTGTTTTGTCTTAAAACTCCAATCTGAGACAAACTTCGTTTTTTTTTTTCCCTGAAAGAACATAGTGAACTTGGAGAAGTCTGATCATAGTCTTATGATCATAGTCTGATCATGGGTTAGTTGATTAGATAGTGTTGGATGACAGATTGGACTGGATGATCTCAAAGGTCTCTTCCAACCTGGTTAATTCTATTCTATTCTATTCTATTCTATTCTATTCTATTCTATTCTATTCTATTCTATTCTATTGGAATTCTATAGCTGCAGCTTTGACCAGTGTGACAAATACTAAGCAGAGCTAATAAAATAAATTAAAATAGTTTTTTTTACATATTTTACACTTTTCCTAACTTCAGAAGCTGTCATAAGGTAATTAATTGCACTATACTGTACAGGAGCAGTGGTACATTATAATATCTGGTGTATATGATTCTCAACTTTTTCACCACTGAATGTTTTCCCTAGCTCTGTTCCACTCAAGAGTGTGCACATATACTGCAGCAAGAATAAAAACAATCCTAAGTTATAAAGGGTTAAGCATCAGAAGAATTTTTTTATCAGCACTTACTGAATCTCATGAATATCAAAGTCTTTTTATGTCTTTGTCTGTTCAACCAATTCCTGATTTCTCTTGTGGTTTTAAGCAGCATCTCTGAGTATTATTTTTCTGTATCCCACTGTGTGCTGCACCATCTCAAACAGAACTGCAGATGCAGTTGCTCTTCCACAATGAAAGGTGATAAGCAAGTACCTGCCTTCGTATCTGTTGTTGCCAAATGCAACATTTTTTTGAGTGGAACAGTTTCTGAAACAGTACAGTCTTGCTCCTATTGCCACCTGGCCTTTGACGTTGTTACTGCTATGTCTTTGGCTCTGTTTTATTTTGCTTTCCAACACATGACAAAATCTTAAAGGAAAAACTCAGAAAGAATCTGCTCAATGAAAAGAGACAACTACACAGAAGTCATTAAAGTAGCAACACTTTCCTGCATGGTTTATTACTGTAGGAGTAAATTAGGAGATGTAGCCTTCAGCTCCTTGCCAATGGTTTTCTACTGTTGAGTTCACTGATTAATACAGGGGTAGTGTGACTTTGCTGGCTGTTTGTCTGTTGTTTTGATGCTTCTTCCAATTGTTTTTAAATTACAGATTTGGGGGGCAGAAATATGTTGCCACAGAAAGAAATCTTGTCTACATAGGAAGGTTTTGCTCTAGGAACATCACTTTGAACAGCTCATAAACCAATTGCTCTGTTCCTAGGAAGTGAGTTAATAAAGTCCTATAACACTCTGCCAAGTAGCTGTATGCTATAATATGGCCAAGAAATTGCAAGTCATCTGACCTGAACCATCCTGCCTTGCCTTATCTTTGTAGTATGAGCTGAGATTGCTATCTGAGAGGTGGAAGGGAAGACACTGAAGACTGGCTTAGGGAGGAAGGTCTTCATGGATTTCCTGAGTGGAAAGATACATTTCTTCAGCTAGTGTAAAAATGGAAGGAGGTTCTTCACAGGGGCCCATTTCAACACTGTCAAGTAATATTGAGGAATGCTCTCTGGCATTGCAGCTTAACAGTAGATATTTATAATTTTTCAGGATGCTTCTTGGAATGTTTCTGGACTAGGAACAGTTTAGAAGCTATGGGACCAATTTCAATGGAAAGTTTGCATGCAGATGTCCCGTTTTTGAGGCTTGAAGAGCTTAACACCATCGAGGTAGGCCCATCTGCACTAGGTATCAGTCTCAAAAAATGTTCCCAGGATAAATTATATGTTCACACAGATGTAGCTTAAGTTGCCTCCCAGATAAAACAGAAGTCATCTGAAAGCTGAAGTGTAAAATCACTTAAGTAATACTGCTTGGCTATGTTGATGGCTGGACAGGGCAAGAACAAGCCTCTAGAGTCATCCTCATCCCAGGGTTTCTGTCAAGTTGTTTGAGAACTTGTGAGTAGAAGGGGTTAGACTCAGTGATCTTAGAGGTCTTTTCCAACCAAAACAATTCTATGCTTCTATGATAATGTGAATTTTATGAGGGAATAAGGCTGTAAGTTGATAGATCCACCAATGGAAGTCAGGCACTAAAATGACAGCCATAGTAAAGAAAGAAACCCAGTGGAAATATCATTTCAATGGCACCAATGGAATGACTTGAAATCTATAACAAACCAAGCACCATTCCACACAAAGTATATTGCCCATCTTATTGAGGATTGCCATGTCTGAGCTGGCCTGAAATTGCAAATGTATCCTGTTTAGAACTGTAAATATCTTTTCAAACCCAGTGCTTCCTGTGTTTTCCAATTTCCAGCAAAATGGAGGTGGAATGGCAGTGGAAGAGGCAACTGCTTGAGCACCTTGCAGTGGCTTCTAAGGATGATAATGTGTTCACTTTTCATTCACCTGTGTCACTCTGGGAAAAGCAGAATGTTGTGGGAAGGCTCTGAACTTAAGGGTCTTGATGTCAACTGGACTTTCAGACAGGGAAAACAGGACTGTCTTCTTCCCAGTATGTGGTAAATGGAAAAAACTTCCTAAAATCAAGTGTTGCAAATTGCTTTATTGTTTTAAACCTTTCCATGATAGTAAAATCAGCTATGAGGAATTTGGCTTGAACCAGCTCACAGCATCATACTGCTTTAGTTTCACTGTGAAAACCTGCTGCTTCTTTGAGGAGTTTTCCTTAGATATGCTAGGAATACACTCTGCTGTTAGTATGTTTCTATCATCTACCATCTTCATTTCATTATCTGCTTGCACTTTTTGTATCTTTTCTTTCTCTTTTCTTAATTGTATATATATTTTTCCCTTCTCCCTCTGCACCTGAAATTTTACACTACTTATGTATCTTTTTTATTTATCTCTCAGTATCTTTTTCAAATTGTCTGTTTGCTGTGCTCTTTTCCTCCTCCTAGGGTACACACTGTTGAGGATACTCATCACCCTTGGATATACAGTAATTGCTTTCTGAACAGTTTCCATTCGCTCTGTGTCCTTCCTTCCTCCCACTCCTCCTATTAGACGCTTAACCGACTGGATCCTCTCCAGCACTTCCCCATTCTTCTACATTCAAAGTCCTTGGGGGTTTTTATTCCTCTTGCAGGTTCAGTCTGCAGTAATGAATCCAACTGGATTATGGCCATTAGTGAGTCCTCCACCTCTGTCTCCTAACAGCTGCACTGTTGAAAGTCAGAACTTTCGTCTTTCTTGCCACCTTTTAATACATTGAGGATATAGTACATGACTGTTACTTGATTTATTTCTCTTTGTGTCCCTGTTCCTGTGTGTCTGGCTAGCTGAAATCTCCTCTTATTAGTTTTGACATTTTGCTATATCTCATAATCTTGTTCTTTCTGATCCTATTTTTTTCTGGTTTATATCCAGTCTGTACTGCCACCTCACTCCCCCTATTGTCTCGAATTTTGAGCCATGATGATCCTTTCAAACAACTGCAAAAACTTTTGCCTTCTTCAAAGTTCCGGCCTGTCGGAAAGGAAGAGTTTTGAAGTAAGCCATTACCACCTGAGCGGTGTCTGGCTTAGCAGCGCGCTTGCTCCCACCTGCGGCTCCCTCCCGCAGCGTTTCCAGTGCTCCGGCCCCAAATCAAGCAATTAAGTAGATGCTTAAATTCAATCATGTGAGGAGCACCGTTAACCCAACAGGGCTGCTTACATGCTTAAAATTGGCACAGGATTAAAAGCTTTGCCAAATCTAAATATTGGAGCGGTGATTTTAATGCAGCTCGGTTAATGAAGACTATACATCCCTGTGATGGGAAAGGTGCACAATAACTCCTTCTGGTAGACATTCAAGTGTGAAGGCAGAGAATTCAGTCCCACATCTAGGTCTTAATAATGTGTGTCTGTGTGCATTTGCATACACACACACACACAATCGTAGGGGGGACAGCACATCAACATTGTAAAAGCAAATGTAAAGAGTCTCGGCCTTTTTCATTGCCTGCAGGAGCAGTAAGAAATTCCCATTGACTTTAACACACAGTTTGGAGACTGAGACAAATACTGCAACAGCATTTATCAAACAGCTCCATACCATGGACACATCTCTCACTGCAGTTTAACTTTGTGCATCTTATACCTTATGCAGTAACTTTACAGAGAGCAGTAGATTAAGCATCCTTTTTCTGAATTGTGCCTGAAATAATGTTTAAAGGACCTAATTTTCCTATCCTTTGTCCTATCTCTTGCTCAGAATCTTTAAACATTGGAGTGATAATCCTACTAAGCATTTAAATAATTATGTATCAACCTCTTCCATCATAGATGACTTAGCAAATAGTGGGTTTGTCTATTGCATTTCAGTTGTAGAGTGAATATTGTCAAAATTCATATCCATATGAGACAAGGATATTTATTCTAATCCACATCTTGTAGTTTTCAATAATGTTTTAAAGTAAATTAAATCACCTCTGGAAACTGAATTCTCCGGGTGAAATTACATATTGTCATAGCCATGATGTGTCACATTCATTTTGTTACAAATGAATATATCAGCTTAGATTTATTTTAGCATGGCTTATGCTTTCCAAATTCAGGTTTTAAAGGTTCACTCTGAATAGTATTTCAGCAAAATGCATCTGAAGAGACAGTTGGATCTAATTTATAAGCATCTCTCACTTTCTGCCTTATGCCATAATAGATGTTCTTGACTGTAAGATTTTAGATGAGATCAATTGTGCTTCCAACTTATCCCCTTCTCTACTGTCAAGTCTGAAAAAAAGATGATTTCTTTTCCACAGCCTTTGAAAAAGCAGGACTCAGCTCATTTTTATAGTTGATCATTTAATATTTTTGGAATTACTGCTCAAATTCCATTTGTAGGATGGCATTTATTATAACAAGCAAAATAAGGGAACTCCTCACAGCAGAGCCTCTTTCTTTCACTGCCGTGAGCTACTTGCCATATCAAAGAAATCTGTCTCCAAAGTTTTTTCTTCTGTAATATGTCATAGTTTTTAATGGTTATCTTTAGCAGTTGATTGTAAAAACTGAATTCCTAAAATTCACAGAGAGCTCTGGATTCCAAGCATCCCTTTATGACTTTTGCAAACAATTCTGGTGTCTTTATATTAAGTTTCTTAAAATACATGCTATTCTTTTTAAAGTTAAGCAATTTACACCTCATGGCAGAGTGAATAAGAAAATCCATATGCAGCTATGTCATGTTTGCCAGCCTTAGTAATCTTCTAAGAGAGGAAAGGAAAAATCAGATCTTTTGGGAAGTACCAAGAGAAATTTCATGTCCACAGAGGTCAGGAAGAAGCTCGCTGAAGTGGGTTTGGTTGTGATGGACTTAACTTCACTGCAGCCTGTATGTCACTGTGGCCAAAACAGTGTGGATAGCACACCAATGTGTTAACTATTGATGAGCAGTGCTCCCACAGCACCAAGGCTGTCACTTGCCTTGTCTTTCACTTCTTCCCCGTTCCCCAAAACACCAGTAGGCTGTGGGGGGGCAAGAGGTTGGGACCCTATTTTTCTGTGATACTCATGTAATCCCATGCAACAAAATAAAATAATCATTGAATGGAAGGTAGCATAAAATGCAGACAGAAATGCACAATGTTTGCTTTATTATTCAAATACTAATACACTATATCTGTGCCTCAACTTCCAATATTGCCACTATGTGACAAGACTTATCAGTGAAGTGTGACATGCTAATACAGTGATAAAAGTGAGAGTTTTTATAAAGGAGATCCAACAATATGCCTCCCCATGACGGAAAAGTGTCTGTGCTTAGCACCAAGAGATATATGAATTAAACAATACATTTTCTAAAAGGAAACTGGATGGGGGGGGGGAACCTTTTATGTGACCACTGCATTCATATTCACAGGCCATCAGAAGAGTTTGACTTCTCTTCAGTCTTCCTAGCAAACAGACTTGTTCATTCCAGAAGGACTTTGCCTGAGCAGCTGAAGCTCCAGTTTGCCATAAAAGAGAAAGGGATCTTGCCAAAGTGTTAGCTAACCATAGAATAGAATCAGCAAGGTTGGAAAACACCTCAAAGATCATCAAGTCCAACCTGTCACCCAAAACCTCATGCCTACTAGACCACGGCACCAAGTGCCATGTCCAATCCCCTCTTGAACACCTCCACGAACGGTGACTCCACCACCTCCCTGGGCAGCCCATTCCAATGGCTAACAACTCTCTCAACAAAGAACTTTCTGCTCAGCTCGAGCCTAAACTTCCCCTGGTGCAGCTTGAGACTGTGTCCTCTCATTCTGCTGCTGATTGCCTGAGAGAAGACTTAGTGTGTAGTGCCACTTTATGATGAATTTGAGGGGTGATAGTTGCCAGCCTTCTAAGGAGAAGCCTGAGGTTTGCTACAGAATAAGCTTCCTGAGATACAGACATCTAGCACAGTAATGTGAAGAGGGAACAATCAAGTTTCTTCATTTTTAGGTCAAAGCACTTTCCCTTTGCTTGTACATAAAGAAGGATGAGCACCATAATGGAAAAACATTTCACAGTATTTTTCTGTAATCATATAAATCAGTCTAACAGATATCTCTCTTGGCTGAAATACCAACTTTCTGCAAAATCAAATCTATTTCACACTCGTGATCATAATGCAAAATTAATTGAATTTCATGTCAAGGAGACTGCAAATATGGAATGATTCCCATCTAACAGAACCATAGCCACAGTTTTTAAGGAAGATTCATCATAAATAAATGTCATAAATGTAATGGTGGAGCTGTAATAACCTCCAGCAGGTGGTCTAGAGAAGGAAACACAAGGCATGGAGGAAACTACTATATTCCTATCCCCTTAAGTAAGAAAAGAAAATGGAGAAGAGAGATCTTGCAGGCAAATATCTTTCTGTTGAAAAAATGCTGCCAGCATTTCCATTAAACTTGCTATCAGAAGCTGCAGCAAACCATGAGGAATGGGGAAAACCATGACAGACCATGAGGAATGGGGGAAAAGATGTCTCTTAAAGAAGTATCTTAACATGTATGTGGAATTAGCTGATGTTACTTAGCATTTTGTGTAAGAAGGTGTAGAAGCAATTTGTGCTTAGATTAAGAATTACCAAGCAGATCATGAAAATACTCCTTGGTAAGATTTTACAACATGTTTCCCTAATGTCATGCAAGGATATATGGCTTGGCATCTTCTGCTAAAAAGATGAATGAGTGTGAGTGTAAGGTGCACACAAGGTCGTTTGTAATTTTTATAGAATAATTCAAATTGGGCTTATTTGTTAAGAGAAGGTAGAAAAACTTAGGCCACCTTGTCTGCCTGGGGTTTGCATGCAAGCAACCTATTTAACCCTTTATTATTGTGGGTGAGCAGGTTATGCTGGCAGAGCTCAGACCTGCAGGGCCTAGTGGTTCAGGTGCAGTGTCGCACAATCACAACTGTACTGCTTCCGGGGTCAGCGCTAGTAAGTCAAAAGCAGATTTAGCTGCTTCTCCATGGGTGATTGATCAATTAATGACTCCTACAAGACTCAGCCTGCTCCTTACAGTGAACTGTGAGTCCTGGGGTGCATGTTTCAGAAGCAATTAACTGTCCCTCAGCAGAATTGGCTGGGCTCATTTGCTCTGGCTCAGTCCCAGCACCCCGCTGAGCACTGCAGAGCTACCTCATGGCTTTGCATTATTTCTCCCAGGGCTGTGAATTCCGGGAGGTTTATTAACTTCTTCAGCAGCACTTCAGGAGCAGACAGAGCCAGCTCGGTTTTGGGGCTGTGTGCCAGAAACCGTTGATCAGAGGGTGCTAGAGAGCACAGCAAGGAGACTGAATCTGTTCTGTTCTCAGCTCCATCTCATGCTGAATGCTGGCTGACTCCTGTGGCGCGTCTTCAGTAGCTCTGCACTGTATTTCACTTTAGTTTGGCTTGTTAGACCCTGGATAATGGAGAATTTATCTGTAATATTTTTGGAGCTTACCTTATTGGAGGATGGAAGGGTGAATTTTTCCAAGGGTGGTTCCTGTGAGGCTTAGAGGCCTCACAGGGATCTCAGCCCTAACACCTATCAAACAGGAAATGACTGGATTATGTTAACTGTATGTAGGGCATACAACTCAGTATTAAGGTTGATATATTTAATCCAACATTTAAGAAGTCCAGCACTTTCATCAAAGACTGCATACAAGAGAATCACTTCCAGGGGTGAACAAAGACACAGATGAGATGGATATGTAGCCTGTTAACTAAACAGATAAAAGAACAATCCCTCCCTGCTCATGGATACTGCACCTTCTGCAAGAGGAGGTGAGAAGTAGCTAACCTGGCTGTGCCAGCTGAGCAGATCTGCTGCTTTCTATCAGAGGCATACAGCTGTCAACATATTTAAGCAAGCTACTGTATCAGCTGATCTATGCAACACCTGCATAAATCAAAGCTCTGAAGACCAAGAGGTGAAAGTATATCCTTCTATTTAGTTTTCTTTCCCTGTTTCGTATTAAGGACTACTGTTCTCTCGTTCTGCCAGTGCATGGAAGTGCAAAGAAAGAATTTATGTGCTTGTGGAAAAAAACAGTTCTTACAATACTTTCTGAAAACATAAAATGAGTTCCCAAATTGGTCTTCTATAATAGTAAGTGCTGCCAATGTTACAGGAATGCTTTCTGGAGCAACTGTTGTGTGTAGAAACCTGTTGCAGTAAACACTCATCTGTTTTATTTCTGTCGCTTAGTTTTTATGTTCTTATGTGAAATAGGGAGGATAATAATGATAGCAAAGGAATAGGTACAAGAACAATTATGGCATTTAAGGAAAAGGGAAAACAGCAGTGAAACTGTAGCTAAGGAAGTCTTTTTGGTCTCTGAGGTGGTTTGGCCCTGGCTGAGGGCCAGATGCCCATGTAAGCTGCTCTATCACTCCCCTTCTTAGATGGACATGTAAGACAGGAAAATATAACCAAAGGCCCATGAGTCAAGGTAGAAGCAATTTAATAGGATGAAAAGCAAAACAAAGGCCACATGTGGAAGCGAGAGTAAACAAAGCTATCTGTTATTCTCTACTTCCCATCAGCAGAAAATGTTCGGTCACTCCCTGGGAACAGAGCTTCTGTACACATAGCAGTTCCTCCAGAGGACAGACATCATCAACAGATGTCCCCACACTTCCTTCTTTCACTTAGATTTTATATCTGAGCTGATGTCATATGGCATGGAATACTCCTTTGGTCAGTTTGGGCCAGCTGACCCAGCTGTGTCCTCTGCCAAATCTTGTCTATCCCTCAGTGTACTGTTGGAGGGGGATAAAAATCACAGCCTTGGTGATGTGCAAGCTCTGCTCAGCAGTAGCCAAAGCACTGGTCTGTTATCAACACCCAGGTACCACTACAAAACACAGCACTGGAAAGATGCTCTGAGGAGAATTAATTCCAGCTCAGCCAAACCTAATACAGCCTCTCTACTTCCTTAAGAAAAAAACAGCCTATGCATTATTCTGTGACTCCCTGTTATAAAGTCCCATGGAAAAAAAATGGGAATAATACAGTTGTATTAAAACTGACATACAACAATTTCTTTCACAATATTGGACTAGGAAAAAAAAAAAAACAACAACTTTTTTTTTCCTCATAACAGGATCTGACTCTTAGTTGGATTAATTTGATAATCTAAATCAAACAGCCATCAATTTGCTGATTTTATTTGCAACAGTATTTTTAATTTGATTGTTGTGTTATCTCAGTTTTGATTTAATAAGTAATGGTCATTCAGTCTTAATGGCTTTGTTAAATCTTTATATTTGCCATCTACATTTCTTTTAATATGCCATAAGGAAAACTGTACAGACTAACTTGTTCTCTGCATCTGTTTCTGTTTTAGAATGTCAAGAATGAAAGTAATATCAGCTATGGCACTGGTGTACCAGTTATTTCTCATCCTTGTAATTCAAATGTTCAGAAAGGAAGGAACTGTGAGAAATGAAACCTCTGTCTGTTAAGAAGATAAGAAGTTTCTAGTGAAAATTATTAGATCATCAGACAGAATTATTTAATACAGATGGGTCTGGGGTAAGTTCCCTCTCATGGAAAATAGACAATTATATTGGAGATTGGTGAGATGACAGTACTTGACATGCCACGGTACAGAATGAAAAGTGAATTCACTCCACACTTCTCATGTCTTAGTTTTGAAAATTACTGCTCTGGTGGCTTCATTCTGTTACTTCTGTGGACCCTGAAATATTGCTTTGAAAAGAATCAGCCCCCAATTGCTCACAGCCCTCAGTGTATCTGCTCCAGTAATCAAGACTATTAATGCCTTCTCCTCCCCTCTTCCACCTTTTCAGGAAGCAACGCATACTGAATGCTTTATTTTCCTGAACAGCTACTCTCCAGTTTGCTGTACTTTTATATGAACGAAGTTTCTGATTAGGAAGGTCTCAGACAATGCAGGAGAATCTGACAGGTTTCAATACCCCATGCATTTAAGAAACTGAAGTACTGAAAACCTAGAAGTGGAAATGTACTTTTCCTAATAGCATGAGGGTTATTTTATTATTAGTTAGGCATTAATGACAGTTATTGTTGATAGGTATCTCTGAGGAATGAGCCTTTATCTATTGTTTGCAACAAACTGCACGAGCACGATTCATTGCAGCTGGTGCAAGTTGATTGCCGACTTTCTGTGTGCTGCTGCTGTCAGGAATTACTTATCGTGTTTTGGATTATAAACCAGGTTTTAGAGAATTGCCTCCAGGCTTCTCAGTGACCCTCCTTATTACTAACATGAGTGAATCAGCTGTTAGCTGAGCTTTGCTAATTTGGACCAATAATTGGTACAACAGCGCTGCTCAGTACTTACTGGCACCTCCCGCAGTTCTGCCTTCAGTCGTTTAGCAGCCGTGCATAAGTCATGGAAATGGTAGAAACCTATTACTGAGCATAGATGCCATCAGTTCTCATGATGAGTTTCTTCCAACAGTAGCTTCCATTTCCTTCAGCAAGGGCCCTTTGCTTTTTGCCTTTTTTTTTTTTCTTGTACTGTATAGCATCAAACATTTCAAAAGAGGTTGAAGAAGGGTTTGAAAATTCAAGGAGAATAACTGAATGAAGGGAAAGTTAGGAGAGTGTCATTCAAGGAATAGCCATAAGGAAACTTCTTACCTGTTCTGAAGATGTATTTTAGAAAATGGTTTCTCTGTGCAACTGAGGTTTTTTGTGTGTCTCATTTAAGCTAAAAGTCAATCATGTCATGATCTCTGCAGAAACTTTACCTGCCTTCACTTTCCTCTAAATCCAGACTATTAAAATTTTCTGATAGCAATTTATTTGTATACAGAAGTTGTTAGGCCAGTGCCTATTATGTGCCAAAGTACTGTAATGGAAGTCAAGTTGAAACAAAGGAAACGCTGGAAGTTGAGAGTGAACATTCACCTGCCTTGGTAGCGCAGACCCGTTATGCAATCTTAAAAAGGCAGCATTTGTCTACCCTTAATTATATATGACTAATAGCAGAAATTTAGTTTAGGTCTCATTCATTTTAGATTATCCCTTTTTGTAAAATGAGCAATTGAAAGGACTTTGATCAAGGAGTATATTTAAACTGTTTGCTGTTTAACAGATGAGAGAACAGAGATCAAAGGATAAACCAGTTGTAGCGAAGAGAAAAGAATCCATTAAGGGAGTGCATTATTAGTAAGATTTTATTTGTGGAAAGAAATCTAAACCTGTCCAGTCAGGTTTCAGTCTACTTTACCTGTGCCACAGGAGAAAATCTGCATTAGTTTAGCATGGGCCACATTTCCATGTCCCTCTGTGGGGCAACAGGTTCACAATAGTCTTTATCTGGAGACTTGGATCTATCAGGACTGATAAACTCAAAGCAGTAATAACCTCCTTGTGAAAGGCTGCAGAAGAAACTCTGGAATGCATACTAAGGCATTGCTTCCTGTCCTGTTCTTAAGAGTTGTTCAAGACTTTCCTGAACAAAAGCAGCTTGGAGGCAAAGTTAGTGAATTATTTTTTCCATACATCCTTATATAAAGTAATGTCTATACACACACACACACACACACACACACACACACACACACTTTGTATTTAAACAATTCTGTGATTACAAGAATAAATAGGGTCACATTCCTGCATTCTCCTTTTGCACCCAATGACATTTCAACACAATTGGTTCGGTAGATTGCTAAAATTCACTCCAATAACTGTAGCTGATTTTTCCCAATGAATGCAATGTAGCAGTTTAGAAGGTGGTAGCAGTAAAAGCTACAGCTGTGCAGTGGCTGTTGCAAAAAAATGGGCCCCATTAGGTGTTCTACACTTAGCACTCAAAAAAACTTGATTTGAAGTGAAAGTTTTATCAAAACAATAAACAAACAAGCAAGCCCTCCCTGAACACCTCAAAATCAGGCTTTCAGATCGGTGGCAAGTTTGTTGTTAAATTTGAAGGAAATTAATCAAATCAGTGTGGCATTTTTGAGGCCAAAGGGTGTGTTCTAAGCAGTCTTATTTGGATATTTATAGCTCAAAATTAAGTAAAAAAATTGTGTTTCTAAGCCTCTGCAGTAGCTAAAGAGCAGTTGGAACAGTGAAATGGGAGAAAAGATAGTGTTTACTCTACTTTGAAACTTCAGTTTACTGAGTTATCTTCCCAAGGTAAAGGAAAGAGATTAGGTCATTAAATCCAAATGGGGTGAGCAAAAGGATGTGACATATTCAGTATCTCTTCTGTCCAAATGCCAAATCCTCTCTTTTTCAAAGCCAGCTCTTCTACAGGTCATATGGGGAAAGTTGAACTGTGGCAGTTATGATGACGGTATTTCACCTTAAAACATCCTTTCATTGGGTTAGGTCACTGCACTATCTGAGCATCTGGAGAGCAGGCCAGGGTTGGGGTGAATGTTTACCTATACCATGGAAATAAATGGGGGAAAAAAGAGTCTTGAAATATCACCACTTGCTTATAGCCTGGAACTGAGTTAGGATCTTATCTTTGTTAAGAAGCATCTCACCCAAGGCTGTTCATTTAACTCATCAGATTTCCAGCTCACTCTAAAAGTGACCTAAAATTAATTATCTTACATCTTCTTTGTGTGTTAGAACAACCAAACTACTAACTGGTTAATCGCATTTCTTGTTTTCATTGATCCTCAAAAATCAAACAAACTAACAAAAACCCAAACAAAAAATGTTAATCTACTATTCCCCCATTCTAAATCAATATTTTCTGGACAGGTCAGGAATATGATCCAATTTCCAATTAATAGCTACAGACTACATTGTGGTTTTCCCTCCCTTGTGCACATACAATGGAAAAAGTCTGTAACAGCATACTCATAGTATGGAAATATCCTTAGGCAAGGAAATATCCTTATAAGATTATGGTTCTACCAATTGAGTTGGTATGAGAGCCCAGTATTAGAATAGAATAGAATAGAATAGAATAGAATAGAATAGAATAGAGCAGAATAGAACAGAATAAACCAGGTTGGAAGAGAGCTTCAAGATCATCGTGTCCAACTTATCATCCAACACCACCTAATCAACTAAACCATGCAACCAAGCATCCTGTCAAGCCTCGTCCTGAACACCCCCAGCGACAGCGACCCCACCACCTCCTCAGGCAGCCCATTCCAATGGGCAATCACTCTCTCTGTGTATTCTATTGTCTCAGGCCTGACTGAGGGTCCTAATGACTGACCTGACCTTATATTGTTTCAAACAAGCTGTGGCATACCTGGTCTGAACAGACAGGGTGATGGTTTGGATGGCCCTTAATATCTCTCAAGGAGAGCTGCCAGCCTGGCAGAATGGCTCAACAATTAAAAGACATCATTTCTCCAGGAATTCCCTTTTTCCTTATTTTAAAACCACTGCAACATTGCCATGGAAAGGCCTGTGGCAAACACTGAACTGTAGGGACCTGGTGCACACTTCTCATCGTAATTTGGAGAGACTGCCCCACCCTGCCAAGAGGGTATAAAAGGACTGCAACCTCTGAGCTCCATGCGTTGCATCTACCACAGAAGACCCACCACTAAGAGTTTGGACTATGTCCATGAGACATCATTTAAACTAAGGTTGTGATGTCTGTCTCTCTTTCTCTCTCACACTCTATTTTTTCCCCTTCCTCTTTCTTCCCATTTTCTCTCTGCTTCAGTCCAACCAAGCATCCTTAGGATGCAAGTGACCGAGAGCTTTCATTTGATCAAGTAAACATAACTCATCAGCTGTTTGGTGTCAGTTCACTTTAATTTACTCTGAGGGAACTTTTGAATCTCAGCACAACTCTCCTATGCAGTTGGCTAAGTTAACTAAAAGCCCACAGTCCTTTTCTGGGTTTTATTATTTATTACAAATCCCTGATTGGTTTAGCTCTACTCAATAATTATGTCGATAAAGAAGATCAGATAAAAATGACAGAATACTTTCAGTCTTTTGCCTCCATGTGCAGCTAGGTGGTCCATTAGTACTTTTATCATGCCAATGGCTGCCTCATGGGAATGTCAAATGTTGAAATCTGCATTTTGACCTAACATGGCTTTGAAACACTCACCTAGAGATAGAGCTCTGTATTCCCCTGAGCCACTCACAGTATCACAGTATCACAGTATCACTAAGGTTGGAAGAGACCTCAAAGATCATCGAGTCCAACCTGTCACCCAAGACCTCATGACTACTAGACCATGGCACCAAGTGCCACATCCAATCCCCTCTTGAACACCTCCAGGGATGGTGACTCGACCCCCCCCCCTCCCTGGGCAGCACATTCCAATGGCTAACAACTCCCTCTGTGAAGAACTTTCTCCTCATCTCGAGCCTAAACTTCCCCTGGTGTAGCTGAGACTGTGTCCTCTCATTCTGGTGCTGGTTGCCTGGGAGAAGAGACCAACCCCCTCCTGGCTACAACCTCCTTTCAGGTAGTTGTAGACAGCAATAACGCCTCCCCTGAGCCTCCTCCTCTCCAGGCTAAACAATCCCAGCTCCCTCAGCCTCTCCTCATAGGGCTTGTGCTCAAGGCCTCTCCCCTGCCTTGTTGCCCTTCTCTGGACATGTTCAAGTGTCTCGATGTCCTTCTTAAACTGAGGGGCCCAGAACTGGACACAGTACTCAAGGTGGACACAGTACTCTTGCATGTGTCTTTAATATCATTCCTCTCCTTAATACATTTTTACTGTGTGTTATGTTTTATGAGTAAATCTTCCAGCCACGGGAATTTACAATTAAAATAAGCTTCATGTTGAGGACATTTCTGGTATTAGCTCCATCCCTTATTATGCTGCTTCTGTTTAAGCCTCTTAGATGTGAAACTGAAATGGTTAGTTGTACATGGTAAACCAAGGAAAATCTATTTCCATTTTGAAAAGATGAAACTTTCTGGTGTGTTGGCTGGGACTAAGCCTGAGGGCAGTAAATTTTCAGTGTGCTAGGTAGGGACTTTGCTACATGACTCATTAACATTAATTCCCATCTGTAAATAATTTTGAACTACCTTAACTAGCAGGGGAGCCATTTCATCTTTTATACTTAGCCGATTGTAAAAATGTATGCTCAAACCATCTGGCCTCAGTGCTTTGTTGGACTTCAGACTTTTAATAGCCAGTCTGATTTCCTTCACTGAATTGGGGTTTTCTAATCCCTGGCTCAATTCTCCTTCCAAACTAGGTAATACCATGTTGCTATTTGCTTGTCAATCAATCCCTATCTCACCAATTGAGATGAATAACGGAGTTGCTATAAAAACTTGGGAAGGCTTTGGGCCTAATTCTCACTCATGCTAAAGTTGCTTTACGCTACTCTGGTTGCTCATTTACTGGGTGTAAATGCAATTTACTGCCTGAGCAATATAAAGTGACTGTAACATAAATGAGATTCAGATCCCCTATGTTCAGAGCAGCTAACAAGTTCAAATTGCTGAGCACTGTTTTCCCACAGGAGCCAGCATACTGGGATTTCAATGCATATAAAGAATGCAACAAGCCAATTAAAAATTAAGATATTAAATGAGGAATTGAATGGTTATTTCTAAGGTCTGATTTTTCCAAACAATAGGACTGATTCAACCTGGCTGTTACAAACATGCCAACTTCATCTAAAGTTCAACCCTGCATGAAGCTTGGATGTTTTCCGCAACACAAGCAATGACTTTTCCATATTACCTGGAGAAGGAAGATCGTATTTCAGAAGTGCACACAGGATTCAACTGATGGCACTTCCCTCCCAGGGACTGTCACTGATATTCAACAATTACTAAGCAGTGAAGCACAGCAGCATGTTTTGATAATGGATGAGTTGGGGAATAACGACAAGAGTAACTTGAAACCGTAGTTACCACAAATGCTGAAGCAGACACTGCTACCTCACCCCTTTTCCCATTTCTGAAGTCATGTTTTCATTGACTAAAGACTTAAAAAACATTTCCTGTTATTGTGGCCCATAATGACTGAGCTCTAAGTTGATGTTGGTCTGTACAAAGGAAGATAATTGATGGTGAGCAGACTGTATAGTGGGCTATTCTAATTTAGACAGAGGTCTATCATCCTCGTGTTCTCCTCACACCTTTGTTATATCAATATTTGATATCAGCATTCACCCATTTTGCTTTGAAGTCCACATTCCTGCCCTCTTCTCCTTTTCATTTGGTCTGCTGAAGAAACTTCAACCACCCACCACCCACATCCTAATAAAGAACTGTTCTACTGTGGAAACCACAGACACAAGAAGACTGATTTGCTAATACACGAATCCTTATATGCTATAAACAAATTGTCCCCTGTGCTCTGTTCACTACTTTCAAACCTAGACATTTTGTGCCTAGTTTTTCACCAGCTACAAATCAGCTGATTTTGATCCTACCTTCACCTTGCTGAAGAACAGAGGGAACATAGTATATGTATCACCTTATACAAAGACTAATAGCCTTCTGTGGTTGCTAAGAGGGTCTCTTCCAACCTGGTTTATTCTATTCTATTCTATTCTATTCTATTCTATTCTATTCTATTCTATTCTATTCCATTCCATTCCATTCCATTCCATTCCATTCCATTCTATTCTATTCTATTCTATTCTATTCTATTCTATTCTATTCTATTCTATTCTAACAGCCTGGTTGTCTAACATAGGGCTGTGTTAAGGTGTGAATATCATAGTCCAGATCCCTCATCTGCTATAGCAGGACTCTTAGACAGTGGGATGATTTTGCAGTGCTCCTTATGCTAGCTTGCTCTTGAGGCTGGAGGCTGTAGATGAAAACCTATGCAATTCCTCTCCTGAAGATGAACTTCTAAAGGAGCAGGCATGTTCGTGTTGCACACACACACGCACACACAAATCAGCAAGCTTTGTGTCCATCTAAAATTGAGGTTTGCACTGTTCTAAGGGAGACCTGTGCCTGAAATTATTTGGATATTTTTTTAATGAAAGATAAAAATAATCCTACTGCTCCTAGTACACAACAGGCCTTATGGGTGCTAATAAACAGAACCGTCTTTTGATTCTTTGACATTGAACGTCATGATTTATGCCAATGTAATTGAGAGTGGAATCTTTTCCTACCTTCTAGTTCAGATACATCATTGTAAGTAGCAAACTGTGTTTGAGATGTTGCTCCTGGTATCATAACTCTCTGGTTTGCCATAAGAAATAAAAAGTATATAAATGTTTTAGAGCAAAGTTGATCATCATATACTATTTAGGCATTTATGGTTAGCTTTGCATATGCTAAAGCATTATATCATTACTCAATGCTGTGGTGAATGCAGGAATTACTAGTGCCATCTATTGTTGGAAAATGTAGACTTGTAAATGTTAATTTGCACATTATATCATAAAGTAGCATTAAGAATTTAATATTGTACTCAATTTGATTGCAAAATGAAATAGTTTATGCAATTGCATGCTTGGAATGTTCATACTTTGCATTCCTTGAAATTTGTCTGTCTTCAGAAAGAATATCCCTGAATGTTTTATTTTCATTCCAGTCTTGTGTCTCTGAAACCAAGCTCTGTTTCAGTTTTGGACCCAGAAAGAAAGCTTATGGTGATTTATTATCCAGTAGCAGAGAACCCAAATTTTCGCTTGCTGGACACTGTTAATTCTGAGTTTAAGAATCTTCAACATTGCACAGTAATTTGAGCCTGAATGTCACATTCCAAAGCAGTGCTGTGATGCAGACTTCCCTGTTTCACTGGCAGAGAAACTGAGGGCTAGATTTAGACTGCTTCTTTTGCATCTTTGTGGTGTTTCAAAAGTATATGTCCAGCCTTTACTTGTAGGAGAATGATGGGAGGTGTGCAAGGCATGTGTGCTGCCAAGACAGGGAGGAGGTTATTGGCTCAAACAGACCTCAGAAGACCTAAATTTGTTTTCTACCTTTCACCATTGATGCAAAAGGAAGCTTCTGATGGGCAAACCTGACAATGCAGAAGTAAGTAAAGAGATGAATTTTCTTATTTTCAGAAAGCTTGGGAGCTATTGCTGTGGGAGCTGCAACAGCAATTTTTTTTCCTGAGGGAAAGGTGAGTGCTGTTCTGCTGACAAGGGAAGAACAGAAGTATTGCTGTGGTGTATCCAGGGCTCTGTGATCTCTGAATGCCAAACCAGGTGGCATTTGTATTGGAGACTTTTGAATGATGATGTCTCAGTATCGCAGCTGTTCACTGTGGATGCTGCATTGCCATACACCATAGGAAAACGCCCGAAGATGGATCAGTTGTACTCTGGGAGTATTCATCAGTCTCAGCAACATCTCTAAGTGACACACTTCATCTTCTGGATTTTTTGTGGGCTTTTGCTTTTTGGCTCTTGTAATTATACAATAAATTGTAAAAAGACTTTAATGGAAAAGGGCAGCAGCTGCCTGCATCAGGTACATTTCAAGGATGATGGCATGATCAGACGGAATCCACTCTACCTAAATCTGTTTCAAATCAGGCGATAACTCAGCTACATCCCTCACAGCAATCCATTCCACCTTGGTCTAATCCTTTAGGCACTTAAATTTGGTGATGGTGGGTTTCTGCATGTCACTTTGTGCCCGATTTTGATCCCCACAGAGGCAGGCATTCATTTGACTCAACCCACACGCCCTGAATAGACCCTGATTTTCAGATGTGGTCAGGTCATGACTAATGCACCATTGTCATGTCATACAAGGATCATGTGAAAGAAGAGATGAGCAAAGACTAAACAAAGGTTTGTGGTTCAGGCAATCACCCGAGAGGGAACATACCTCTGATTTCCAGACCAGACTTCTCAAAAAAACATGCACTTCATGTCTTTGAGTAAAACTAAGAGCAACTAAGGATTCTGCTCCATATTATCATTTCGTCCAGTTCTGGAGCCCCTATTACAAGAGGGATCTGGAGGTGCTGGAAGGTGTCCAGAGAAGGCCCACGAGGATGATCAGAGGGCTGGAGCACCTCTCCTGTGAGGACAGACTGAAAGAGCTGGGGCTGTTCAGTCTGGAGAAAAGAAGGCTCCAAGGTGACATAATTGTGGCCTTCCAGTATCTGAAGGGGGCCTACAAGAAGGCTGGGGAGGGACTTCTCAGGATATCAGGTAGTGATAGGACTAGGGGGAATGGAATGAAGCTGGAGGTGGGGAGATTCAGACTGGACATGAGGAAGAAGTTCTTCACCATGAGAGTGGTGAAGCCCTGGAATGGGTTGTCCAGGGAGGTGGTTGAGGCCCCATCCCTGGAGGTGTTTAAGACCAGGCTGGATGAGGCTCTGACCTCAAAGATCATCAAGTCCAACCTGTCACCCAACACCTCATGACTACTAAACCATGGCACCAAGTGCCACGTCCAATCCCTTTTTGAACACCTCCAGGGATGGTGACTCCACCACCTCCCTGGGCAGCGCATTCCAATGGCTAACAGCTCTGTGAAGAACTTTCTCCTCAGCTTGAGCCTAAACTTCCCCTGGCGCAGCTTGAGACTGTGTCCCCTTGTTCTGGTGCTGGTTGCCTGGGAGAAGAGTCCAGCCCCCACCTGTCTACAACCTCCCTTCAGGTAGTTGTAGAGAGCAATAAGGTCTCCCCTGAGCCTCCTCTTCTCCAGGCTAAATAAGTGATAGTACCTCATGCAATCCTTGCAACAGCCCTTTGCAAATTCCCAGCGTTACCCTCCCGTTCCTGTGTTTCGGAGCACGCGGCAATAACGCTGCCTTCCCTGAGCATGTGGCAGTGGCTCTCTGCTGTAGTCATGTTCCACAGAAAAGAAGATAAGATGATTTTAAATTTGTAAGCTATCTGCCGAGCTGTAGAATTTAATTTGCAAGACCAAACTTCCGCAATATTGTGTTGATATTGCAGTGCCATTTACTGTTTAATAGAAACATTCACAATGCCCGGGTTCCATCTGTTATAAATAGTGAAGGCTGATAAACACTATGCAAACACAAGATGCAGCTTTCTGGCAAATTATGTTTAGTACAGCTTCCAAACATAAAGCAAGATTTATAATATTTGCATCTCTCTCTATTTTTTATTTCTTTTTCTTCCCCCCCCCCCGCCCTTTACAGTAATTACTCTAGAGCTTTGAGTAGATATATAAATAACATTCAAAGTTTTTACATTAAATTATTGTTTGAGAAGACAAGGACAAGCATATGCACACAAACAAACACGTTTCACATCCTCAGTTGTACTGCAATTACAAATCTTGTTATGGCTGCAGAATTTTTGATACAACTACTTTGCAAATGCATTTTTTTTTTTTAATCAGACAAATGCAGTTGAAAGGCAAACCTACACACTATTATGCATTGGATGAAGAAAACTCATTTTTTGATTAAGGAAATCGAGATGAACCAGACAAGTAGCAGATGAACCAGACAAGACTTGCAAAGGGCTCTAGGGTGAATAACCGAAAATGTTACTGCTGTTCCCCGCTGTGATCGTTTGAGGTTGTGCCTTTAAGAAAGAGACAGTGTTGGGAACACTCTGGCTGAATGTTTTTGTATCAAAGTGAAAACATGATATTCTAAACGAATTTCATTGGTAGATGGGCAGAATGCAACTTTAAGTTTTAGGGCAGTTGGAATTTTGCGGAGTTTCAGCCTGTTATGCCGTTCCAGCCTGTTCTGCTTCTCAGTCTGCCTGCTTCTCAGCAAACTAGCAGGAGCTGACCTTGAGATAAGCAAAACCAATGCCTGCATGTGCTTTTGAAGCCTAATAACATCTCTTTTCCTTAATAACTGCCTTTCTTTCGCTCTCTAACCCCTTTTGGGGAAAAAAGGGAGGTAGGGGGGGAGAGAGGGGGTTACAGGGAGGGAAACCCTCCTCGAGGAGGGAATTTTGTTTTGTTATTTCTCTTTGCTGTATATTTCTGTATATATATTGTAAAATACTGTATATATACTGTGTTATATATAACCTGCATTCCATATATGCTTGTAAATATAGCTTTGCTTCTCCGACTGAGTTTAGCTGTGGTTTCTTACTCTGTGGGGGAGGGAGAGCTAGGCCCTCTCTCAACCTACCATGCCCGCCCTCAGGAGAAAGGGAGAAAGCCTGCAACAACAGGGGGAGTGAGTCACTGAACAAGACTGTTAGAAGCTGTGGGTGAAGCATGGTAGAGAAAGAAAGTTCCTGGTAATGCTGTTTGGGCATGATCACATTATCATCTCCCAAGACTGAAAAAACAAATTATTCTACATAGTTAAGGAAAACCAAACTTGCAATCTGAAACATTTGAGACAGCCTACAGAAACACTTCAAGATAAGTAAGTTTACATCTTCTTTTGCTCAACCTGGATTCTGTCAGGTTGGACTGGATTCAGGTTGGACTTGATGATCTTTGAGGTCTTTTCCAACCTTACTGATTCTATTCTATTCTATTCTATTCTATTCTATTCCATTCCATTTTATTCTATTCTGTTCTATTCTGTCAGGTGAACAGAGTGGAAGGAATAATTTGTTTGTTTTATTTTTGATGCAGATATATTTCAAAGGAATTAACTTGACAAACCTTACTGCAGTCCCTGCCAAAGGTCTGTAAGGTTAGTGGATATTTCTTCCTCTGCAGAAAATGTTTGTTTGTTTTTCCAGTTGAGTTGCCTGACTTTGACTAACCATATCCTTTCCAGGACATAGCCACACCATTTAAAACACCCTACTTATTTGAGCAGATCATGTTACAGACTGGACTTTTTGAAAGCTTTTGGAAATAGAAGATGCAAATACCTGAGATGAGTTTGGAACATCCATCTTCTCAGTTATGTTTATCTTAATTAGCAGGAGATATACTCTTAAGGCAAAAGGGAAACAACTGTTTCCCAGGCTGTTGCCCTAGTCCAAGCTACTTCTTCCATATCCATAGCCATAGCTGAGCAAACCACAGGGCTCTTACACTCATGGTTTCATCCTCTGTTTCTCCTAATGTTTTAAGTACTGACTTCCGAAGTCTTTTTCTCCTGTCAATATAGGGACATGACTTTGATTTGAGCCTCAGACTGGAGAGGAATATGGGGAGGCAGATGTGTATATTTACAACACCTGTGTATTTCTGACCTTTTGCTGCATTGTAGTATGTTTGGTTTCTGCAATACAAGTGCAACACTGGAGTTGTATCAAGTCAGAACACACAACCAGAAAGTCACCTTAATTTGGGCTACAGTGAAGTGTCAAGTAAAAGGGTTTCCATCAGAAAGTGAGAAACTTAACAGGAAATGCAGGTCTTTTATCCCTCTGGCCATTACTTCTTTATATTCTGGGATTTTAAAATGTGCACTCCACCCATTCTTTGTTTGTGACCTTTCTCATAAGGACAGGCATTTTCTTATCTTTTTCTTCCTGAAGTCAAGTTAATTTAATTTACTGATCATATCAAGGGCCTAATTCTTATGTATGTGTATTTCACTGGATTAGTTTAACTGGCTGTAAAAGAATGTTAAGTAAAGATAATAGGATGATTCGTTTAAACACAACAGGTACAAATTAAGCTGTTAACTGTATTATAGACATTGCATTGCTTATCATGTCTGATAAGCAAGCTCAATAACATTTAGCTTTGGCACATCTTGTAGCTCCACCATGGACATAACTTTACATACCAATTTTTAGTTGCAAGGAAAGCAAAAAAAAAGAGGACTCCTGATTCAGAAATTGGTTTTGCCTGGACTTCCTCTCAACCATCTGCCTTCCACCTGCTGTGGGAAGAATTCAGTGTTTTATGCAGCAGCTACTAGTACATTGCTGGAAATCAGAGTTTTGTCTAGTAGGAGGAACTAAAGCAGGTCTGTTATTTCAGAAGAGTGAAGAACTGAAATCGATGCTAATTTACCACACCAGGTTTGTACTATAAAGTGAAGTAGGTTAGTTCACCCAGGATAAACAGGGAGGTCCAAGACAAGTAGCACAGGTGGAGGAGTTGGACATTCAGCTCATCTCAAAACCAGCATTTTTTGGTTTGTATGAATTAGCACCTTGATAAAAATCCTTGATCTTGCGGTAAGATCTGTGTGAGGTCTCTCTTCATTTTGAGGCTACATTACAGCATCACTTCAGTTCCACTGCTGAATAATGCCAGCAGAGCTAAATGATTAGTCAGAGAGTCAGAGTCATTTAGACTGGAAGGTACTTCTCTCTGGAAGAAACCTGGTCCAATCCACCATTCAGAGTAGGTTTGGCAGGTTGGTTAGTTGTTCCAGTTCAGTTTTTGAGTACTTCTAAGGGAGGAGATTCCTCAGCCTCCTTGGGCAGCCTGTGGCTGCCAACCCTCAACAGAGGTACTTTTTTTCCGTTCATATTTTAGCAGAATTTTCTTTATAGCAGTTTGTGCTCATTCCATCTCATGCTTTCACTGTGCACTCTCAAGGAGAGTCCAGATTCATCTTCCTTATACTCCCCAAACAGGCATCATCAGAGAACAACTCTTGCCCTGTGCCCCCCATCTGCCCCCCTTCTCAAGGCTAAACAAATTCAGTTCTTTGAAGTTTCTCCTGATAAGTCATGTATTTCAGGTCCTAATCACCCAGAGTAGATAAACAGTTTATCTCAACTTGTTCATTAAATGCTGTGTAGTGTTCAGCTCCTGGAATTCAAGTCCTAGGCATAGAGCAAACTCAACTTTGTATTCAGGAGACAGAGGAGCCAAATCAAATTACAGATTTATTCTAGATGCATGTAAATTGGCAGGATAGCCTAATATCTGAAGTGTCTTAATTAATTGCTGTGATCTTTAGATAAATTAACTAGGGGTATTTGTATGCTTGTAAGTGGTGTTAGTGCAGAGATGAGTAAGAAATAACATCACTTTCTTCTGCGAGTCTTAAAGATATATACAGCAAATAATTGCAGCTTTCTTTAGAATATTTTTAAATTTAATAAAGATTGGAAACCATACCTTAAAACCAGGAGGTAAGCTAATGGATTTCATTTAGTAAGTTCAGCCAGCAGAAAAGTCAGTTCTGGGCCCCTCAGTTTAAGAAAGATGTTGAGTTGCTGGAATGTGTCCAGAGAAGGGCAACAAAGCTGGTGAGGGGTTTGGAGCACAAGCCCTATGAGGAGAGGCTGAGGGAGCTGGGGTTGCTTAGCCTGGAGAGGAGGAGACTCAGGGGTGACCTTATTGCTCTCTACAACTACCTAAAGAGAGGTTGTAGATAGGTGGAGGTTGGTCTCTTCTCCCAGGCAACCAGCACCAGAACAAGAGGACACAGTCTCAAGCTGTGCCAGGGGAGGTTTAGGCTGGAGGTTAGGAAGAAGTTCTACACAGAGAGAGTGATTGCCCATTGGAATGGGCTGCCCGGGGAGGTGGTGGAGTCACCATCACTGGAGGTGTTTAGGAGGAGACTTCACAGGGTGCTTGGTTGCATGGTTTAGTTGATTAGGGGGTGTTGGATGATGGGCTGGACACGATGATCTTGAGGTCTCTTCCAACCTAGTTCTATTCTATTCTATTTATTTGATCATATTGTATCTTGTTGTACACTGGAATGAGACTTAGAGAACTGTGGAATCAGTAAGCCAACATATAAAAGTTCTGTCGCTGGGAGACAAACCTCTCAACCCAAGCTACAATAATCTACATCGTTTTGCTGTGGTGGCACTTTACAATCAAAAGGACTTACCTTGGGAATTAATGAATTTATCACTATGTGAAGACTTCGAATTACGACTGTGTGTATTTCTAAGAGATGTCATCTAGCTCCAGCAGAAATCATAGGTCAGGAATTACTGGGTGAGGTATTGTGACCTCTATTACACAAAGCTCACAGTAAATTGTCTACATTGTTATTTCAGTTTTTAACTCTGCAGAGCTATAAAGCAGAACCAGAGTGGTGTGCTGCATGGCTATTCCCCAGTGGCTGCCTGGATGGGAAGGAATGCCTTACTTCTCTGTCAGGTACTACCATGCTCTCCATTTTCCAAGTTTATAATCACCTGCATTCATTTCTGCAAGACCCATGCCAAAAGATGGCAGGAAGAAAACATGTTGGGGTTTTTTTTGGACATAAGTTAGATTGCCCTCTTTTGATACTTAAAGTAACTGGGGTTCTATCTCCTACTGCAGATAACTAGGGTTTTTTAGGACAATTTCTGATCATTAAGCACAACGAAAACGAAACCCATTAAATAATCTAGGTGGAATAAAATCTCTAATAACATTTCGCTTTCAGGTCCTTTGTACTTACAGTTTATTATTTTAATGTGCTGCATGTGAAATTTCATAAAGCAAGCAAGCAAACAAACAAAAAAGCATTATGAATGCATATAATTTCAGAAGGGAACAGAGAATAGCATTCCAAACCTAGGAAATTATTTGCCTCTCCCCTTTTGGCTACATGTGGAAGCAGAGAAACATTTGAATCACCCAAGGAAAGCTGTTAAGGTAATTGTAAGCTAAAATCTCTGCACTTCATCTTTCTCCAGTATTCCTAGTCAGGAGAGCATTAGGCTTCAATTTTCTGTGATTCCCTCTAGAAAGCCCCCTCTTCTTCACTGGGACACCTCCTGCTTTGCAGGACCGGACTCTGTCCCTGGAGCTATTCCATCACTTCTGTAGTAGCATACCATGTGCATCCCTCAGCCTCCTCACACAACAGATTGCAGTAAATCTTCAATATAATATCCTAAACCCTTTTTTATGAGGCATAGAAATGAGCTTTCCTTCAGTAAGTGATGCTTCCTCAGCATTACAAAAGAGCATCCTAACATGAGAAACCTAAAATAAATTGTATATGTGTTCTATAGAAATCCTCTAAACAAATAAAACAGAGAGACATTTTATAGCAGTAATAATTTCTTACTTGCAAGTGTTTCAAAAGACTCCCACAGCAGCAGGTGTTAAGGAAGTATCCATCTGTTCTTGTTTCTCTGCACAGAAGTATATTGAATAGATAGAGTTCCTAAATGTTCAGGGTTGTCATTAAAACGGGGTAGCTGTGATTGTCACTTAAGGCATTCCTGATATTGAAATTAAAATGAAGACTCTCTCTGGTTCTGTTGCAATCTGAGGATGTGATCAATGGTTCCCTGAAGAAACATCCTGTCAACTGAGTACTTTTTAAATTATCTTCTGAAAACCGCTTCAATATTCTGTGACTGAGCTGGAAATGCTGTATCAGCAGCATTACTGTGCTCTGAAAATATGGATCAAACCCCAGCTGTTGCAGATATGCTAATTGATGAATAAGGTTAAAAGATCTGAAGCCTTTACACTACATTTGAAACTCGTGTTTCTGTTTAAATATTGAAGGCTTTTCAGCTTTCTCCTCCGCTGCAAAAAGTTACTTGAGTCACTTCCAAGCAAGGCTTGAGAGTCTCTAAACTTGAGGGCTGATAAAGACTGGAGCTTCATTGATGCAGCAGGGGAATCGGCATGAGAAAGAAGAGATGCACTCAAGGTGAGAAAAACAAGACAGCAGTGTTTCCCAAGGTGAAACAGAAAGTATACAGGGCAAGAGTATGAATGAATCTATGAACAAAGCACTTATGAAACTTCTACACACCCTAGGGGTCTTTTTTGCACCTTAAGTATTCATATTTAAGCTACTACATTTAGTTTATTGAGATGAAAAATGCATCTTGGTAAGCAGTGGAAGTGTTAAGAATGAAAATTCCTTCTTTGCTCTTTAGCATTGTTCTTTAGCATCCTCCCACTAAACAGGAGGGAAAAAAAAAAGGTAGGGTTTTTGGTGTTTTGGGTTTTTTGTGTGTGTTGTGGTTTTAAGTGTTTTGTTTGGGGGTTTGGGGTTTGGGTTTTTGTTTGGTTGGTTTGGTTTCTTTGCATGTAGCACATATAACAGAATCACCAAGGTTGGAAAAGATCATCAAGTCCAACCTGTCACCACAGACCTCATGACTAAACCGTGGCACCAAGTGCCACATCCAGTCCCCTCTTGAACACCTCCAGGGACAGTGACTCCACCACCGCCCTGCACAGCACATTCCAATGGCTAACAACTCTCTCTGTGAAGAACTTTCTCCTCACCTCGAGCCTAAACTTCCCCTGGTGCAGCTTGAGTCTGTGTCCTCTTGTTCTGGTGCTGGTTCCCTGGGAGAAGAGACCAACCCCCTCCTGCCTACAACCACCTTTCAGGTAGTTGTAGAGAGCAATGAGGTCTCCCTTGAGCCTCCTCTTCTCCAGGCTAAACAATCCCAGCTCCCTCAGCCTCTCCTCATAGGGCTTGTGCTCAAGGCCTCTCCCCAGCCTCGTTGCCCTTCTCTGGACACATTCAAGTGTCTCAATGTCCTTCTTAAACAGAGGGGCCCGGAACTGGACACAGGACTCAAGGTGTGGCCTAACCAATGCAGTGTACAGGGGCACAATGACCTCCCTGCGCCTGCTGGCCACACTATTCTTGATGCATGCCAGGATGCCATTGGCCCTCTTGGCCACCTGGGCACACTGCTGGCTCATGTTCAGCTGGCTGTCAATCATTACCTCCAGGTCCCTTTCTCTTGGCAGCTCTCCAGCCACTCCGACCCCAGCCTGTAGCTCTGCCTGGGCTTGTTGTGGCCAAAGTGCAGCACCTGGCACTTGGATTTGTTTAATGCCATCCTGTTGGACTCTGCCCATCTGTCCAGTCGGTCGAGGTCCCTCTGCAGAGACCTTTTATGTTCTAACGGATCAACACCTGCTCCCAACGTGGTGTCATCTGCAAATTTGCTGATGACTGAGTCAATGCTCTCATCCAGATCATCGATGAAGATATTAAAGAGCATGGGGGCCAGCACTGATCCCTGGGGGACACCACTAATGCCTGGCTGCCAGCTGGATGTGGCACCATTCACCGCCACTCTCTGGGCTCAGCACTCCAGCCAGCTCCTAACCCAGTGCAGAATGTTGCTGTCCAAGCCATGAGCTGACAGCTTGGCCAGGAGTTTGCTGTGGGGGATGGTGTCAAAGGCCTTGCTGAAGTCCAGACAGACTACATCCACAGGCCTCCCCACATCCACCAGGTGGGTAGCCTGATCATAGAAGATCATGTTGGAGAGGCAGGATCTGCCTTTCCTAAATCCATGCCCTTCCTAAATCCATGTTGGCTGGACCTGATCCCTTGGTGACAGTCATAATATGTTTAGAATTGCAATGGTGGTAGCTTCCATCCACAGATCTGGTAGCAGTATCTTGCTCAAATGCCAAAGTTTGATCTGTCCATTGTGGCTTCACTTTTATTCCATATTCCTCCAATTCTTTCTCCTCTCATGAAGGCATAGTGCTTTAAGTCTTATGGAAGGTTTTTTGTATTTATATGTGAACAACTCAGTCTGGATACCTGAGAGCCAAAAATTCTGATTCTGTGATGGAGTAATTCTGTTATTGTCAGCAGAAACTGTTTATAGCTGAATCTATATGCAAAGCTTCAGGATCTTAGCTCTGAAACCATCAGTTCAAAAATGATAACACAAATCTTTGCATCTTTGAAAGAATCCTCTCAAACAAATAAAAGCTGGCCAGCCTCCAGCTGGTATGGCATCTCTCCAGATTTAAAGTCCAGCCTTGAATGCATTTATTAATACAAACTTTACAGTGGCTTTTTTGGTTTGTGGAAGTTTGGGTGGGTTTTTTTGGTGTTTTGAGGTTTTGGTGGTTGTTTGTTTGGGTTTTGGTTTGGTCTGGGGTTTTTTGTTGTTTGTTTTGTTGGGTTTTCCCCCCCCTTTTTCTTTGTTGTTGACTTACTGAGATCTTTAGGGCTACAAAACTGTGGGTAGAAGAAACAAGATTTTTCAGAAGATAGTTTGTTAGCACTTTTGGAGTTAATAAGTAGTAAAAATCACACAGGAGCACCCAGGAAAAAAGCCCAAGAGACAATAAAACACCCCACTGTACCACAGCCTGGTCAACAGAGTATGCAATATACTAATTTGTTTGATGGAAAAGTACAGATTGTGTGCTAGGATTGTTTCAGTACTAAGCATTTTGCTAAGCCACCTGCCAGGTTAAGCCACTCTAATAATGTAACCATGGTAATACTGCTGGTGTCAGCGAGAAAGACTGATTTGTGCAACCAGTAAGGACTAGACACCTTAATGCATTAACTGGAGCTGTTAGGAAATATTTGGAGATAAATATGCAAAACAGGTATAAAAGGTTCTTTTAGATTGTTTGGTGTCTTGCTCTGGGCAATATTTGTTAACAGCAGGCCACTGTTTATGGGGCTAAGAGATTGTGGTTGTGAGCACTAAAATAGATACAAACTGCTGGAAGATTCTGCTCTGCTGCTTTGCTTTTTGTTCTTTGATGGGAAACAACTGTTCTTGTTTTAAGCAGCAAACAGTATCACAGTATCACAGTATAACTAAGGTTGGAAGAGACCCCAAGGATCATCAAGTCCAACCTGCCTCGATAGACCTCACGACTAGACCGTGGCACCAAGCGCCACGTCCAATCTCCTCTTGAACACCTCCAGGGACGGTGACTCCACCACCTCCCTGGGCAGCACATTCCAATGACGAACGACTCGCTCAGTGAAGAACTTTTTCCTCACCTCGAGTCTAAACCTCCCCTGGCACAGCTTGAGACTGTGTCCCCTTGTTCTGGTGCTGGTTGCCTGGGAGAAGAGACCAACCCCTTCCTGGCTACAACCACCTTTCAGGTAGTTGTAGAGGGCAATGAGGTCACCCCTGATCCTTCTCTTCTCCAGGCTAAACAACCCCAGCTCCCTCAGCCTCTCCTCACAGGGCTTGTGCTCAAGGCCTCTCCCCAGCCTTGTTGCCCTTCTCTGGAGACATTAAAGTGTCTCAATGTCCTTCTTAAACTGGGGGGCCCAGAACTGGGCACAGTACTCAAGGTGTGGCCTAACCAATGCAGAGTACAGGGGCACAGTGATTTCCCTGCTCCTGCTGGCCACACTATTCCTAATACAGGCCAGGATGCCATTGGCCCTCTTGGCCACCTGGGCACACTGCTGGCTCATGTTTAGGCGGCTGTCAATCAGTACCCCCAGGTCCCTCTCTGTTTGGCAGCTCTCCAGCCACTCTGACCCCACCCTGTAGCTCTTCATGGGGTTGTTGTGGCCAAAGTGCAGCACCTGGCACTTGGACTTGTTAAATGCCATTCCATTGGACTCTGCCCATCTGTCCAGTCGGTCGGTGTTAGTCCATGCTTATGTATCTACTGATGTAAAGCTGAGATTTATAACATCAGCTGCAGAAAATCTCAAGACAGACAAATGCAACAAATTCATGGAAGTCTTAATTAGGCCCTATAAAAATGGTGAAGTGGTCAAGGGGTTGCTACCATCTTTTATCTCTTGTCTCGCCATTCCTCTATTGTTTTCCGTATGCTTTTTCCACACACACATTTTCTGTCCCTCTCAGATTTGCCTTTCACATGCCCCTCAGTTATGTGTTCTCCTCACACCTCTAATTTGCAGCTACACTGCTCCACAAATAATAGGTTTGGGGGTTTTTTGCAGAGAGGCAATGATCTGATGATATACTGTCTCCAGCATCAGTGCTGACTTAATTAATTTCTATTCCTATGTCAACACAAGTGGTGCAGGACTGTAATGTGAATCAGATCAGAAAAGAAATCCACTTTAAAGTAAAAACCTCAGCACCTCTCCTTTTTGCTCTAACTTTCTCTTTCCCAGGCAGGAGCCTGGTTCATACAGTAAGCCCCAGTGTATGCAAGCATAATTAAAGGACTGCCTTAGTGAACGTTATAGAGGCTGGAACAGAGTGCTGGTTATTTCTGATTTTGTGGCTAGATGAGGGAAAACCACATAATTCTAAAATCTGTATTCATTCTCTATGCCAAAAGGCAATTTGAATGAGAAAAAAAAAGCCCAAACAAAACAACAAACAGAATCTGTAATAACCTCTCTGTATATTTTTATGTTGTGCTTACTTTGGTTTGCCTACTAGCAGCATTTCGTGATAAGAAATTGCTTCCATTCATTGCATCTTACTTCACTGATGTGAATCCAAGCTGATGAAGGTAGCCCAAGTTGTTGCTTTAGGATGTGGTGCAGTTGTTGACAACTTTTTGGTTTATTCTCTCAATTTGTTTCTTATATTCCTCTAGAACCTTTTCTTCTGACCTCTCATTTCTGTCTTTTTGCCCCTTTTGCTAATTTTTCATGGTACGTGCCAGTTCTCAATGGTTCACTAATTTGCCTGACAGCACTGTGCTTTCTGGAGCATATTTCTGTCCCCAAGGTGTCAACTGTAGGATTCTGCATAGAGTAGCTGCTGAATTAGCATATTTGCTTCTGAACTGAACCAGGATTTTTTTTGCAGGCTGCAGAAATGCGTTGGGTTTTGTGTCTGGTGGGGTTTTGGGAGTGGGCTACTGGTGTGGCTCACACCTCACAGCTTCAAGAAGCTCCCCTGGCTTCAAGTTAGACCCACCTCTGGCCAAGCACTTCTGATATTGCATAGAACCACAGAATCATTAAGGATGGAAAAGACCTTCAAGATCATCGAGTCCACCCATAACTCAACTACCATAACCACTAAACTATATCCTGAAGCACCACATCTACACATGACTTGAACACCTCCAGGGATAGTGACTCCACCACCTCCCTGGGCAGCCTGTTCCAATGCCTCACCACACTTGCAGTAAAGAAATTTTTCCTCATATCCAATCCAAACTTCCCCTGGCACAACTTAAGCCCATTTCTGCTTGTCCTGTTGCTTAGTCCTTTGGGAGAAGAGACCAACATCAGCCTCACTACAACCTTCTTTCAGGTAGATGTAGAGGACAATAAGATCTCCCCTTAGCTTTCTCTTCTCCAGACTAAAAACCCTGTTCCTTTAGTTGCCCCTTGTGTTACATGCCCTCTAAACCCCTCATCAGCCTCACTGCTCTTCTCTGTACATGTTCCAGGACCTCAACATCTGTCTTATACTGCTGTGCCCAGAATTGAATCAAACTGTGGCCTCATCAGTGTTGAGTACAGGGGCAGGATCACTTTCCTGCTGGACACACTGCTCTTGATACATGACAGGATGTTGTTGGCCTTTTTGGCAACCTGGGCACACTGCTGGTTCATATTCAGATGGCCATCCAACAGCACTCCTAGATCCTTTTCCAATGGGCTGCTTTCCAGCCACTCTTCCCCAAGCTCACAGTGTTGCTTGGGGTTGTTGTGACCCAAGCGCAGGACCTGGCACGTGGTCTTGTTAAACCTCATTGCAGTGGCTTCAGCCCATCAATCTTATCTGTGCAGATCTCTCTGCATAGACTTCCTACCCTCAAGCAGATCAACACTACCACTTAATTTCATGCCATCTGCAAACTTGCTGAGGGTGCATTTGATCCCCTCATTCAAATCATTGATAAAGATGTAAAACAGAACTGGCTCAAATACTGAGCCTTGGGGGACATCACTTGTGACCAGATGCCAGCTGAATTTAACACTGTTTACCACAACACTTTTGCTATATAGTTAATTTTACCTTGCTTGCTTTTATGCATGCAAAGAATGTTAGAAAGTTCAATCAAAGGTGTGGTTTTATTAGAAAAAGGGGGAGATGTAGGAGAAGGGCTGGTTTTAGATAGCTTTGGAACAGATATGTTTTGCCCATGAGTTAGGAATGCACACCTTATCTGATTCTCCCCCTCTACTCAGCTCTGCTGAGACCCCACCTGGAGTGCTGCATCCAGTTCTGGAGTCCCTATTACAAGAGGGATCTGGACATGCTGGAAGGTGTCCAGAGAAGGCCCACAAGGATAAGCAGAGGGCTGGAGCACCTCTCCTATGAGGACAGACTGGAAGAGTTGGGGCTGTGCAGTCTGGAGAAGAGAAGGCTCCAAGGTGACCTAATTGTGACCTTCCAGTATCTGAACGGGGCCTACAAGAAGGCTGGGGAGGGACTTCTCAGGATCTCAGGTAGTGATAGGACTAGGGGGAATGGAATGAAGCTGGAGGTGGGGAGATTGAGGCTGGACATGAGGAGGAAGTTCTTCCCCATGAGAGTGGTGAAGCCCTGGAATGGGTTGTCCAGGGAGGTGGTTGAGGCCCCATCCCTGGAGGTGTTTAAGACCAGGCTGGATGAGGCTCTGGCCAGCCTGATGTAGTGTGAGGTGTCCCTGCCCATGGCAGGGGGTTTGGAACTAGCTGATCCTTGTGGTCCCTTCCAACTCCAACTGATTCTATGATTCTATGATTAGCAGTAATTGAGAGAAAGAAAGAAGGAAATGTAGGGGAAGATTTGTCTTTGCTCAAATTAGAGAAGGTTATGTTTGGTCTCTGACTTAGAAAAGAATGTAAACATCTTGTAAGTGAAGAGAGGAACTTGACAGAATTTGTTTGGATGTGTTGGAATACTGTTTTGTTATTTTAACCTATTGTATGCCTTAATTACACACATGCCAGCAGAAAATAACCAAATAAAATGTGACACACATACTTTCTAAAAGAGTATATAACCTTGCTGTATAACATAATACACGTCTTCACCTGGTAACATCATGGCCTGGAAGCTGTGCTTGTAGTGACTCTAGGGTGATCGAACACCAAAACCATATTACTACACAGCCATCCAGCCAGTTTTTAATCCAGTGAAGAGTACATCCATCTATGACATGGGCTGCAAGCTTGTCCATGAGAATACTGTGGGAGCTGGTGTCAAAGGCTTTACTGAATTTCAGGAAGACAATGTCTGCAGCCTTTCCCTCATCTACTAGGTAGGAAATATGTTGAGTAAGTTCCATGTTCCATCGGTTCTGGGAGCTCTTTTTGCCCCTGGTAGAATGGCAGGCCAAGCTCTTGCTGCCCTCAGAGTTCAGTGGTGGAGAAAAAACCTGTCTGCAGCCCCTGGAGGACCCCACCCATGACTGAGCCCTAAAAAGGCCATGACTCTGAGGGAGGCCCACACTGGAGCAGCCTGTTGCGGGGAGAATTACAGCCTGCAGAAGGGGATCCACACTGGTGGGAGAAGTTTGTGAAGGATTGTGTCCCCTGGGAGGGGTGCCATGTTGCAGCAGAGGACTGAGAAGTTTTTCCCTCAGGATGAAAGAGCAGCAGGAGCAACATGGAATAGACTGTGACTGACTGCAATCTCCATTGCCTGCCCCTCTCTGCCACTGCAGGGGAGGAGGCAAAGTGCTGGGTGGAGGAAAAAGGGAAGTGTGGGAAGGTGTATTTAAGACAGAGTTGTATTCATCACTATCCTGTTCAGGTTCAGCTAGTGAACTCATGGTGGTTTTATTGAAACTAGATTGATTTTGTTTCTCCAAGTTGAGTATGTCTTTAGCTTGTCACCATAATTGGAGATTGGGCCCTCCTTGTCTCCTTTCCTGAGCATTTTGCTGTCTTTTCTCCTCGTTATCCAACTAGAGAGGTGTTAGGAGTGAGTGAGTGAGTGAGTGAGTGAGTGAGTGAGTGAGTGCTGTGTGGTGCTGTGGGTGGGTTAAAATCACTGTAGGAAAAAATGAACTTATGCTTCTGCACTGAATTAAAGGAAGTGCAGCTTTCCCCACAGGCAATGCTGTGGTATCGGGAGCCCACTTGTGGATTTGGAGTTATGCAGCTTTTGTAATCTCTGAGGCTCTTCACTCCTATGCCCTGTTGTTGTATGGGCTCCATTTGAAATATCTTAGGCACTCAAGATAAATATCCAAGCCAGGGAATTTCAAAGTGTATACTTGGAAATAATGAGAAGTTGCTCAGGGCTCTGCTCTGACATTTCTGGTTCTTTTCATTCTACGTCTTTGTGCAAAGCAGAATTTAACCTAAAAGTTAGCTGGCATATAAGTTAGAAAAAGGATACTTTGCTTTTAATATTTGGCTGCTTTAAGGATGATTCTATAATTCTGCAATTCCCTTCATAATTCTGCAGTTGCTCAGAATACAGGGCCCAATTCTCAACTGAATTAAGCTCATACGCTTTTTTCACATCCTTTAGAGGTTTCCTTGGGTTTGTGTTTTGCTAACAGGCAGGAAACAAGGAGCACGGAGAACAGAATAATAACTGAAATCATCAGAGAGAAAAGATAAATAAATACAAAAGAATCAGAGATGAGAAAGGAGCTGATAAGTGAAGGTCAGTAAACAGTATGTCCAGCTATTGCTTTCAATTATTAGAGGTGTTCATACCTTTGCTTCTTGAAAGTTCTTTAGAGATTTAGTTATTTTTCCAAACTGCAGTCATTTGGGCCTGCAGAGTGCAATGGAAAAGCAGAGTTAGGGTAAAGCTGCCATGTTGTAATGGGAAAGAAGCATCACAGTGTATTTTCACTGCCAGGAAAGAACACAGAAACATTCTTGCCTGCTTAGTGTGTATTCAGTCATAGACAGAAAGTCAACTGCTTAGCTGGAGCCTAGCATAGATTTCCAATAACTTGCTTTTCTTCAAGCACAAACATACAACAGCACTTGAAGAAAACCACAGAGTGGATCTTTTATAATACAAAACCAATATTTTCAGATTTCCATGAGAAAACAGCATTTATTTATGGGACCATTTTCACCCACCTTGAGATTACTTGCTGGCATAGCTTGCTGGATCATTCATGCCCCAAAGTGTTCATATAGAAATGATGTCTTCTGGTACAGTGGATATACAAAGCTAAAACTTTATGGCTTTTAATAATAATAATAATAGCAAAATCAATTCACAGAGATACAACACAATCATGTATACTGCTGCATAACAGGTAGCCACTGTTTTGCTGTGCAGCTGTGCTCTCTAACCTAATCAATACTTGAAAGTCACATTCTCTTTATGTACTATGCAGAGTGATGTATCTATTCCTGTATTACTGTGATGGGCTGATATATGGGCTTCCAATATCTGTAGTGTTTTGATTGTTGTTGCCCTGCTGTAGAGGAATGGGCTTACTTTTAACTGGCACATCCATGAGGCTGGATAGGCAACTACAAGATGGCTCCACCCATGCCCACACTGCAGGTATTATATAACACCTTGAGAGCTGAAACTGTGCAGAGCTCCCTTTGCATGACATCTACAAACCCTTTAGCCCTCCACTGGGAAAGCCATCCAAGTGCTTTCCTTAATCATCTGCTCATAAACATGCCATGATTTCACCATGCAGCAGTTCTGCCCAGCAGTGTTCTTTATTACAAGCCTTAATTTTCAGTGAGACAAACTATGACAAGTTCAGCTTGAAAGGCAGGAGAAGCATGGGGAAAACAGAAATCTACAAAGAGGACCAGGCATTCCCTACCTGCTGTCCTTCTGTTTGAGGGCACTGATGCTGTCTATGTTGAGTGACTGTTTGGATAGCAGCTGGCCTTCAATAGTGTCTCCACTGTTACTGAGTTTTGTTCAGTTACACCATTTCTGTCCATTTCAGACATGAAATGACTGCCAATGGGACACTAATTTCTTTATGTAGCAGACCATGTTCATAGCTCTGGGATAGGAGCTCTTGGGAACTGGCAAGCACAGACCACCTCAGAATGGAAGGAAGCAAGGAGCTGAGTGCCACAGCAAGGCAGGTGCAAGGACAATCCAGCAAGTCAAACCAGTGGTTCACGATCACCAAGATATATGGCCAGATCAGACAGGTCTCAAGGATGGAGGCCTGAGCTTCAACACAGTTCCTCAGCAAAGGACATAAGGCTCCCATGAGGCTTCTCTTAACTCCTTTTACACCTCTTTGCCCAGCAGCTTGATCCCAAGCTACAGCAGCACCACATCAGAGCTAGAAATAGAGCACAGGCAGACAAACTGCAAGGAGCAAGGAAGAGGTTGCAGAGCTTCTTATTGCACTCAGAGCCCTGTCAGCAGCACATTTATTTCCAGACTTCCATTCAGTCCAGAAGGTATCAGTCTCTTAAAAGTAATCTTGTTAGAGACAAGGCACAGCTGTTCAGGGCTAGGATGTTTACTGCAGCCCAGTGAAAGTCTGCAAAGCCATATGCTGTTTGATCCTCTGCTCCCTGGCTGTTTACCAATTCAGTGTCCAGAGGACCGGTGGGTTGAGCTGTGCCAGAATCGCTGACAAACACAAGCCCTTCTGCTGGCCCTTGAGGGGCCCTGCCAGCATCAGAATTATATGAGATTACATTCTGCTGTACTTAGTGGTCTGTCATACCCTAGTGATCACTGCAGTGGCTCATCTGCACTTTCAAATCTGAACTGTCCACATTTTGATAAGCAGCTATGTACAGACTTGCAGTAGCATCATCATGCCACCATCCTGACAACAGCAGTGCTTCAATAATTAGAATAGAACAGAACAGCACAGAATAGAATAGAATAAACCAGGTTGGAAAAGACCTTCACGATCATCGTGTCCAACCCATCATCCAACACCTAATCAACTAAACCATGGCACCAAGCACCCCATCAAGTCTCCTCCTAAACACCTCCAATGATGGTGACTCCACCATCTCCCCAGGCAGCCCATTCCCAATGGGCAATCACTCTCTCTGTGAAGAATTTCTTCCTGACATCCAGCCTGAACCTCCCCTGGCGCAGCTTGAGACTGTGTCCTCTTGTTCTGGTGCTGGTTGCCTGGGAGAAGAGACCAGCCCCCTTCCTGGCTACAACCTCCCTTTAGGTAGTTGTAGAGAGCAATAAGGTCTGCCCTGAGTCTCCTCTACTCCAGGCTAAGCAACCCCAGCTCCCTCAGCCTCTTGTCTTGACAGCAGTGATGCTGTCTTTGTGTCTGACATAATGCAAACATGGATCATACCTTCAAGATCACCATGGCCTGCCATGCACTTAAGTGATTTCCATGAGAAAGTGAGTTTGCTGTAATAGTGCAGGGTTACAGAAGTGGACAGTCAGATGACAAAATGAATTAGAGCAGCCTGACATAAATCTTAGCCTTGGCCTTTGTGGAAGTTATCTCTCCTTGCAACACCACCTTAACTACACTGTGGCTATAGATGGTGGTATCATATCCAAGACTTCCTGACCCTTAACAATTTCTAGGCTTTAAAATGTGCCTCCTGTTCATCTCTTTCTTTCATTGTACTCCTTTACAAAGTCTCTTTCCTTCTCCTCCACCATTAAAAAAACATTATTTCTTTAGAATCAACTAAAATAGAATAGAATAAAACAGGTTGGAAGAGACCTTTTGAGATCATCACGTCCAACCTATCATCCAACACTATCTAATCAACTAAACCATGGCACCAAGCACCCCATCAAGTAATTTTGCTTGTTCTCTTTACTCTGGAAAATTCCAGTTCCTTCTCCATTTGCCATAACAGATGAGAGAGACAGAATCACAGAACAGAATCACAGAACTGTCAAGGTTGGAAGGAACCTCAAAGATCATCCAGTTCCAATGCCCCTGCCATGGGCAGGGACACCTCACAGCAGATTAGGTTGCTCGGGGCCCCATCCAGTCTGGCTTTAAAAACCTCCAGGGATGAGGCTTCCACCTCCCAGGGCAACCTGTTCCAGTGTCTCATCACCCTCATGGTGAAGAACTTCTTCCTAACATCCAATTTGAATCTACCAACTTCCTGTTTTGTTCCATTCCCCCTAGTCCTGTCACTACCCAACATCCTAAAAGTCCCTCCACAGCTTTCTTGTAGGCCTCCTTAAGATACTGGAAGGCCACAATAAGGTCTCCTTGGAGTCTTACATAGAATACATAGAATACATAGAATAAACCAGGTTGGAAGAGACCTTCAAGATCATCGCGTCCAACCCATCAACCAATCCAACTCCGCCCAAGCAACTAACCCACGGCACCAAGTACCCCGTCAAGTCTTCTCCTAAAAACCTCCAGTGATGGCGACTCCACCACCTCCCCAGGCAGCCCATTCCAATGTGCAATCACTCTTTCTGTATAGAACTTTTTTCTAACATCCAGCCTGTATCTCCCCTGGCACAGCCTGAGACTGTGACCTCTTGTTCTGGTACTGCTTGCCTGGGAGAAGAGACCAACATCCGTCTGTCTACAACCTCCCTTCAGGTAGTTGTAGAGAGTAATAAGGTCACCCCTCAGTCTCCTCTTCTCCAGGCTAAGCAACCCCAGCTCCCTCAGCCTCTCCTCGTAGGGCTTATGTTCCAAACCCCTCACCAACTTTGTTGCCCTTCTCTGGACTCGTTCCAGCAAGTCAACATCCTTCCTAAACTGAGGGGCCCAGAACTGGACACAGTACTCGAGGTGCGGCCTAACCAGTGCAGTGTACAGGGGCACAATGACCTCCCTGCTCCTGCTGGCCACACTGTTCCTGATGCAGGCCAGGATGCCATGTCTTCTTTTCTCCGGGCCAAACAGCCCCAACTCTTTCAGTCTGTCTCCATAGGAGAGACGCTCCAGCTCTCTGATCATCCTGCTGTGTCTCCTGGTTCTGTATCCCCCCAAGATAATCAGGGCTGGAGCTGGCAGGAGATCATGGTAGCAAGGATGAATCAAGCCAGAGGTGGGGAACCTGTAGGACTGCTGCAAAACCTGGCTTTTGCTGTCTTGCCCTGTGTGTTAGTTCTGTCCTCTGTCTCACCAGTGCCCTAATGGAGATGCTCAAGTGTAGGGGTGCGATGGTTTAGTCCACATGCACCAACTAAAAGCACAGCTGAACTCAGCCAGAGAAGCGAATGAAAGCTGTATTTTACAAGCAACAACAAAATACAATGAATAGATACATAATATACAGTGTTTACAATATTATACAAGAAATTTACAAGAAAAGAAGCAACTCAGAAATCCTCCTCGGGAGGAGGATCCCACCTGAGGTTTCCCCCAGTGTTTTTTCCCCTCCTCTTTCTCTCCAGTTAATTAGAAGAAAAGAGATGAGTAGAACAAAGGATGTTAGGGGAATCTGAGTTAGTTCAAAGCTTTGTTAAGAAGTTCGCTGCTTATCTTACCAGTTTCTGTCCAGGGTCAGCATGCATGCAGTCTGGCCAAGAAACCGAAGACAGACTGAGAACAAAATGTAATATCATAAAACTACATCTCACTCATCTACCAATGGAATTCATTTAGAATTATCTTCCTTTTGTTTTCCTTTTTACTCCCAAACATTCAGCTAGAGAATTCTGCAGCTATCCTTTCTTAAAGGCACAGCCTAAACTGTCACATTTTAAGTACTTAGAGAACATTAGGAAACAGCCTCTTTGTCATAGATCATGTTGTCCCAGGTCACACGGGCCACAGTCAAGAAGAACTGTATTTTAGGTACATCTTTATATGCCTGTCATGTGGTACTCCACAGGATGGGCTGCCTCCCTCAGTCACTGGATGACACAGTGTACATGTTGTGGATTTTGTGAAGGAATCATAGGGGCTACTTGCTTTTTGATAAAATAAACAAGAGGAGCTAATTGCTACCTAAATTAAATTTATGCTCATAGGCTCTTAGAGTTCTAATAAATAAGGCAGGTATATACAAGACATACAAGCAAAGTGTCCTGCTTTCCCTGGTATTGAATCATAGGCCATTAACAGTTTGGAGGCAGCCAGGACAGCAAAGGCAGCCAATGCCTAGTTGGCTCACAGGTGTAGCCTATACCATAAATGTCATGCTCGTTATAAAGGAGGAGGTTTGTTGTGGACTGCTTTTCTGCTTGTTGTGACTGCTGTACCTTCTCCAAGCTGAGTGTTATGTTGTATACTTCATATTGGCAGTTGGTATTAGTTTGGCTGCTTCATTAAACCTTTTCCATTTTAATCCACAGATCTTTTCCTAATCCCCCTTTTCTGCTGGGGAGGGATCACTTAGTGATAGAGCAACTACTTTAGTTTAGCCCCAGATAAGGGCTGATTGGAGACATGTGCTTAGAGATGACATATTGAATAATAGAATAGAATACATAGAATAAACCAGGTTGGAAGAGACCTCCAGATCATCACGTCCAACCCATCAACCAGTCCAACCCACCTAAACAACTAACCCACGGCACCAAGCACCCCATCAAGTCTCCTCCTGAACACCTCCAATGACGGCGACTCCACCTCCTCCCCTGGCAGCCCATTCCAATGTGCAATCACTCTCTCAGTATAGAACTTTTTCCTAACATCCAACCCAAACCTCCCCTGGCACAGCCTGAGACTGTGTCCTCTTGTTCTGGTACTGGCTGCCTGGGAGAAGAGACCAACATCCATCTGTCTACAACCTCCATTCAGGTAGTTGTAGAGAGCAATAAGGTCACCCCTGAGTCTCCTCCTCTCCAGGCTAAGCAACCCCAGCTCCCTCAGCCTCTTCTCATGGGGCTTGTGTTCCAAACCCCTCACCAGCTTCGTTGCTTTTCTCTGGACTCGTTCCAGCAAGTCAACATCCTTCCTAAACTGAGGGGCCCAGAACTGGACACAGTACTCAAGGTGTGGCCTAACCAGTGCAGTGTACAGGGGCACAATGACCTCCCTGCTCCTGCTGGCCACACTGTTCCTGATGCAGGCCAGGATGCCATTGGCCCTCTTGGCTGCCTGGGCACACTGCAGGCTCATGTTCAGCCTACCATCAACCAGCACCCCCAGGTCCCTCTCAGCCTGACTGCTCTCCAGCCACTCTGACCCCAGCCTGTAGCTCTGCATGGGGTTGCTGCGGCCAATGTGCAGAACCCAGCACTTGGATGTGTTAAATCTCATGCCGTTGGACTCTGCCCATCTGCCCAGCCTGTCGAGGTCCCACTGCAGAGCCTCTCTACCCTCCAGCAGATCAACTCCTGTCCCCAGCTTGGTGTTGTCAGCAAATTGAGCAACCTTTCCCCCATTTATACCCCACTCCTTTTTAAATAGACATGTCATACCTATCTAAAAGGTAAATCTAATAGATCTAAAACTTAATGAAACAATCATATTAATTTAAGATCTCATTAAAATGTAAATAGCTTCATGCGTAGCACTTTGAAGATAAAAAGTACTAGATATGTTTTTATGTCTTTGAAGGAGAAGATCAATACAGATAGTTCTCCATTTTCCCTTGAAAGCTGAAATCCTTTGCAAAAGATGTACCAGAGTAAGCTGTTAAGTTGCCCTGGTTTTGGATGATTCAGACTACTGTTATCATTTCTGCTTAAAAGAGAAACTAACACATCTTCAGAGACAAGTTATGGGTAAATGAGTATGTTGCTCATCAGACCCGTTCACACATTAACACAGCAGAAGATCCTTGTTGTCAGGGTACATTCCCCTTCTTAGGACATTAGTTAGCTGAGTCAATCAGCTTAGCTGGTCAAGCTCATGGTCAGTTTTATTGTCAGTATGAGCCATTGAAAAGAAGGTAAAACCAAGGCCCTGCCTCTCATTTCATTTCACATTCGAGTAGCAGTTGTACCACCAACCCCTGCATAGCCAACATCACAGCTAGTCTGTTGTTGGGGCATGTACCTCCTTCATCCTGACCTGGACTCTGGTCTGGTTTCCTGGCTGAGCTCAGACTGTCTCATCACAGTGGCTGTGCTGGGTGATCACCGGGCTATGTCTGGCTCTGGCTACCATCTCTGGCCTTGATCCTGACCTGGACTTGCTGTTCCATATCCTGGCTCCTTATAGTGCTATTAACTGCTCCTGCCCACCACGTTGATATGCCCCACTTCTGACTTGCATTTCATAGAATCATAGAATGATTTGGGTAGGAAGAGACCTCCAAAGGGCATCTAGTTCAAAGCCCCTGCAGTCAGCAGGGACATCTTCTATTAGAGCAGGTTGCTCAGAGACTTGTCACGCTTGATCTTGAATATCTATAGGGATGGGGCCTCAACTACTTCCCTGGGCCACCTGTTCCAGTGTTCCACCATCCCCATAGTGAGGAACTTGTTCCAAACATCCAGTCTAAATCTACTCTTCCCTAATTTAAAACCATTGCCCCTCATCCTATCACTACAGGCCTTCATAAACAGTCCCTCTCTATCCTTCAGCCCCCTTCAGGTGCTGGAAGGTCTCTATTAGGTCTTCCCAGAGCCTTCTTTTTTCCAGGCTGAACAACCCCAGCTCCCTCAGCCTTTCCTCACAGGAGAGGTGTTCCAGCCCCCTGATAATCCTTCCTGAAATGCAGCTAGCTCTTGCTGCTCCATGACACTTCTCTGTGTCATTTGTAGAAGAACTGGTTGAGGCACTCCTTAAAATTCAACATAGCTGATTTGCACATGTAGCATTTTCAAAGAGGACTTCCAACCAGTCACATATGTAGGCGTATTTGTGGAAAGCATCACAATGACTTTGGGCCAATGTCAACATCTTTCACAAGTACTACAATAAATGATTTCTGTTTCACAAATTGTCTTGAAGCTGTATATGAAACTCAGCAGTGTTAGCTGTTTCTTGAAGACCCTGGGCTTTAATTTAATGCTTTTCTATGGCTAGCACTTTGAAACAGACACTTGGAAAGAGAAAGTGGAATGAGCCTTTCAACTTCTGTGAAGTTGAACTAGGCTTAAAGATGGAGTCTAGGCTTAGTCCCTGTATGGCCCCAGGTACTCTGATGCTCATTAGCTTCAGTAACATTATTTACTCTAAAGGCAATGGATATGGAGATATGCTCTAAGAATGCTTTATCATGAACAGTTGGTACAGAGGCTCTTACCTTTCCAGTTTGAATTTTTTTTTTGACTGCCTGGCAGGCTTTGTAGCACCTATTTAGAGCTAATTGTTTACCCCACAACACCTAGAAACAGCAAAGATGAGGCAGTGCCCTCCATGAGCACAGAAACACCTACTCATGGGGATTTCTCATGTACAAAAAGATGTGTGTGTTTGTGTTTATCTATGTCAGCTTGCACACAGTGAATTTGTTAGAACAGATGCCTGCAGACCTTTAAGGACAATGCCAAGTACTACTTTTTCTTTATAGATGTTGTTTTGTGCCATGAGGTGCAACAACAAGCCATATGCTGGCATAAATTGCTAGTATAATTGTCTGGTGATTTCAATTAAGATTTAAGTAAGCAAAAGTTCCATGTCTTGAACTAACATGAGGTTATGCACAAAGTCCATAACTCTCATTATCTTCTCCTAGATCATACTCCATCCCTTACTAATTGGCCCTACAATAATGTTTACAGCCTTTTCTTGATAGTCTAACATGCATCCAGGTCAGAATCTAAATGCAAAGTGTCTTTATTCCCATTTGTTTTGCATAATATGTGTGTGAACTGGCATTACACTTCCACTCATCTGCTGTTTCTTTTGTATGCCACCAGATTCCATGATTAAGTGCCCAAGGAAACTCTACAAGGAGTGGAAGAAAGGACAGCTGGAATTGGGGGCATATAAGGAAGCTGCCTGAGCAGCAAGAGGCCTGGTTAGAAAACCTAAAGCTCTGCTAGAATTAAATCTAGCCAGGGAGATCAAGGGGAACAGCAAAATTTTCTATAGGTAAATTAATGATAAAAAGAAGATTAGGGAAGGTGTTGGCCCCCTTAGAAAGGAAACAGGTGAACTGGTGAAAAGTGACATGGAGAAGGCTGAGGTTCTCAATGTCTTCTTCATCTCAGCCTTCACTGGCAAGGGCTCCATCTGCACTCCCAGAGCAATGGAAGACAATGGCAGGGACTGGAAGAAGGAAATGCCCATTGTGAGTGAAGATCAGGCTCGTGACCATCTGAAGAACCTGAAAGTGTTCAAGTCCATGGGACCTGATGGGATATACCCCCAGGTGCTGAGGGAACTGGCAGATGATGTTGCTAAACCCCTCTATTATATTGCAAAAGTCATGGCAGTCCGGGGAAGTCCCCACTGACTGGAAAAGGGGAAACATAACTCCCATTTTCAAAAAGGGAAAGAAGGATGACTGGGAAACTATAGGCCAGTCAGTTGCAGTAAGATCAGGAGCAGATCCTCCTGGAGGCACTGCTTAGGCAGAAGAATAATGAAGAGGTGACTGAGTACAATCAGCATGGCTTCACCAAGGGTAAATCCTGCCTGACAAACCTGGTGGCCTTCTATGACAAGGTCACAACATCAATAGATGAAGGCCAAGCAACTGATGTCATTTACCCGGACCTGAGCAAAGCCTTTGACACTGTCCTACACAACATCCTGGTCTTCAAGCTGGTGCAGTATGGGTTTGATGGATGGACCATCCAGTGGATAAAGAACTGGCTTGAGGGCCACACCCAAAGAGTGCATGTCTATGGGTCTGTATCCAAGTGGAGGCCAGTGACAAGTGGAGTCCCTCAAGGATCAGTACTGGGACCAGTCTTGTTTAACATCTTTGCTGGCAACATGGACAGTGGCATTGAGTGCACCCTCAGCAAGTTTGCTGATGACACCAAGCTGTGTGGTACAGCAGACACGATGGAGGGAAGGGATGCCATCCAGAGAGACTTTGACAGGCTGGAGAGTGGGCCCAGAGGGACTTTGACAGGCTGGAGAGGTGAGCCCATGACAACCTCATGAGGTTCAACAAGACCAAGTGCAAGATCCTGCATCTGAGTTGGGGAAATCCCAAGTACCGATATAGGCTGAACAGTGACTGGCTTGAGAGCAGCCCTGAAGAAAAGGACTTGGGGGTGCTGGTGGATGAGAAGCTCAGTAGGAGCCACCAGTGTGCACTTGCAGCCCAGAAAGCCTGTCAGGATGTGATTACATCCTGGGCTGCACCAAGAGAGGCATAGCCAGCAGGTCAAGGGAGGTGATTCTCCCCTCTATTCCACTCTGGTGAGACCCCACCTGGAGTACTGTGTCCAGTTCTGGAGCCCCTATTACAAGAAAGATATGGAGGCACTGGAACATGTCCAGGGAAGGACCGTGAGGATGATCAGAGGGCTGGAGCACCTCTTCTATGAGGACAGATTGAGAGAGTTGGGGCTATTCGGTCTGGAGAAAAGACGACTCTGAGGAGACCTTATTGTGTCCTTCCAGTATCTTAAGGGGGCCTACAAGAAGGATGGGGAGGCACATTTTAGGGTGTCAGCTAATGATGAGACCAGGGGGAATGGAAAAAAAATAGAAATGGGTAGGTTCAGATTGGATGTTAGGAAGAAGTTTTTCACCATGTGGGTGGTGAGACACTGGAACAGGTTGCCCAGGGAGGTGGTAGAAGCCCCATCCCTGGAGGTTTTTAAAGCCAGGCTGGATGTGGCTCTGAGCAACCTGCTCTAGTGTGAGGTGTCCCTGCCCATGACAGGGGGTTGGAACTAGAAGATCCTTGAGGTCCCTTCCAGCCCTGACACTTCTATGATTTTATGAGTGTGTGACTCAGCTACTAATATTTCAGCATGTCTCTTCTGCTTCACTTTAGGCTACTCCTCAGCACTACTTTGAGAGTTCCTTTGGTACAGGTATACAGTAGGCCTATTTCAGCGCTCTTTTTTTAGGATTTCTTGTCTTTATTCCTTTCAAAGCTCTTATTCCCCTGGATTATTGTTGTAATATGAGAGTGCATGACATTTGAGAATCAAAACAAGTGACATTGTTATTCACTTGTGAGAGACTAAAACCTTGTCTCTCCTGATGTGACTTAACAAAGATAAAATCAAGGACCAAGGCCACCTTCGGGAATATGCATGACAAGATAATCTCCACCCATCAAGTACCCTGGAAAGGGAGGATGGTGACACAATGGATTCACCACCTGGCCTCTGATTTCCTGAGGGACAATACTTGGACACATAGCTAAGGACTAAAAACTGTATAAAAGACTTGAACAACTACTGGCTCAGCAGAAGAAAAATGGAGAACCAAAAACACAGAAGGAAAACACAGATGAAGCAAAACACAGGAGAAGGACAATGCTGCTGAGAAGGAAAGCACGAGAGAAGGAAAAGCCCGGGGCAATGCTGCTCCGGAGAAAAGAGGCCATGGAGCCTGGAAGAAGCAGATCAAACCCTCTCTCCGTGTCCCAAGTTCTGCCTGCTGCAACTCATGGAGCTGAAGAGGCTGCTCAGAGGACCACATCTCTTCTACAGCCAAAGCCTCAGCACCCTTCCTCTACAGACCCAACATCTCCTGCAGCACCTTTCCTCCACAGACTCAAACTGTCTTGGGGGGGTGAGGGGTGTTGTAGTATAATTCCTTTTCTCTTCTCTCTCTATTCTCTCTCTCTCTATTTTCTCTCTCTCCCCTTCTGATCCATCCACTTTATTTATGTAATCAATAGTCTAGCTGTTGATATTTTGGCCTCGTTTGTGCCTCTAATTTCACAACATGGGAATACTCAAAAGAACTGAGGCTCTTTCCCTCTCTGGACCGAGACATCACTCTATAAACTGATTGAGCTGGCACAGTTTACTGAATGCGTCCATCATCAGTAACTTTGCGGACGACACCAAGCTGGGGGCAGGAGTTGATCTGCTGGAGGGTAGAGAGGCTCTGCAGAGGGACCTTGACAGGCTGGGCAGATGGGCAGTCCAATGGCATGAGATTGAACACATCCAAGTGCCGGGTTCTGCACATTGGCCACAGCAACCCCATGTAGAGCTACAGGCTGGGGTCAGAGTGGCTGGAGAGCGGCCAGGCAGAGAGGGACCTGGGGGTGCTGGTTGATGGTAGGCTGAACATGAGCCTGCAGTGTGCCCAGGCAGCCAAGAGGGCCAATGGCATCCTGGCCTGCATCAGGAACAGTGTGGCCAGCAGGAGCAGGGAGGTCATTGTGCCCCTGTACACTCCACTGGTTAGGCTGCACCTCGAGTACTGTGTCCAGTTCTGGGCCCCTCAGTTTAGGAAGGATGTTGACTTGCTGGAATGTGTCCAGAGAAGAACAACGAAGTTGGTGAGGGGTTTGGAATATAAGCCCCATGAGGAGAGGCTGAGGGAGCTGGGGTTGCTTAGCCTGGAGAAGAGGAGACTCAGGGGTGACTACAACTACCTGAAGGGAGGTTGTAGACAGGTGGAGGTTGGTCTCTTCTCCCAGGCAGCCACCACCAGAACAAGAGGACACAGTCTCAGGCTGCACCAGGAGAGGTTTAGGCTGGATGTTAGGAAGACGTTCTATACAGAGAGAGTGATTGCCCATTGGAATGGGCTGCCCTGGGAGGTGGTGGAGTCACCATCATTGGAAGTGTTCAGGAGGAGACTTGATGGGGTGCTTGGTGCCATGGTTTAGTTGTTTAGGTGGGTTGGATCGGTTGATGGGTTGGACATGATGATCTTGAAGGTCTCTTCCAACCTGGTTCTATTCTATTCTATTCTAACTCTGTGTAGATGGTTCTCACAGTTGCTATGAGCTTGCATCAAAAATGCATTCTTGCACTTTGCAAATTAATAATAATGCTCCCTCTGCTATTTTTTTTCTTATTTTTTAAATGACCAGCACAAGGATTAAAACTTCCCTGAACATTGTTGTTGAGAGTCTGCTGGCAGAGATTGCATAGATCACTCTTCCAAGCGGATTATTATTAAGAACTAGAGTACACTTCATAAAGGCTCCAGAAAAACTTCAAGGGTGTGTGCAGCGTTAGACATTGCTCAGATCAATCTGAGCAATACATATTTTCTCTCCTTCTCCTGCACCAACCTTGCTATAATTATTTCTTAAAAGATGTGTACCTTCTCGAAAAAGAGTAGCCATGCAGGACACCGTACACGCTGATGTCAAAACCTTTCTAGAGCATTATCTGTAGACTACAAAAAAGAATACAGTGGGTATTGTTATTAATGACAGAGCCAATTGAAGTCGACTGAATATAGCTTTAATTTGAAAGGAGCAATTTCAAGGCAATAAGAGACATGCAAAACAGTGCTGTGTGCAACAATGCACACTGATCACAATCTAACTCCCCTTTAAATGTTCTACTCTTAATACATATGCATATAAAGGTGGGTTTATTTAAATTAGTTTGTCCTTCTGGTGGTCTTTCAATGATGTAATCTTCTGGTCAGCACAGCTGGTGGGTTGTGTGCTGAGTCCTTGTGATTGTATCTTTGTAGCTCTGTTGTTACAATCAACGTCCTTCCCAGGCATGGGGTTTCACATAGGTTCTTATGATTCTCACAATTGTCTCTAGTGTTCGTATCTTCTGTAGCAATCCCTCTTCCTTTCTCATCCTTGAACAACTTATTGTTTCACAATACTTCAACTGTTAGCTGTTAGCTCCTACCATTTCACTAGGGCCTTAGTATACATATATTAAAACAAATAAAATTAATAAACAGCAGGTTATAATAAAACCTAAAATCTTACTCTCTACTAAAGCAAGTCAAATTAATCATAAACAACTGATTATAATAAAGCCTAAAAAGAATCTTACTCTAGTTACATATGTAAGTGTCTGATCCCTTGTTTCACCATTCATGCTCCTGCTTTTGCTTTAATCAAAATCATCTAATTGACACACATTATCATTCCATTCATCACAGTATCCAGGTTTTGAAACCTCACTGCAATAAAAAGGAATTGACATCTGGCATTAATGGTTTGCAGAGCAGCTGGACCTGACTCACTAATATGAATTGTGTTGTGTGGACTGAGCTGTGCTCACCGGCAGGCAGAAACTCTGAGCACCAAGGCTCTGGTAGGAGTTCTCTTAACTCCTAACCCACTCACATTCACCTGTAGTTTTTCTGAATGGCAGTGCACAGAATAAACAGGAGGACAGCCTTCTCACCCTGCCCTGGCACCTGAGCCACTTAAAACATCAATAACAAAATAGTGCTATTCCTTTTTAAAGTGTAATTCCCATTAAAAAGCAGATCACAAAAATATTCATGTCAGTAATGAGTATTTGAGGGCAAAGCATTGTTTAAAAGACGTTAGAGAAACACAGGAACAGCCTTTTACGTCCTGTCACTGTAAAGGTTAAATACCCCTCCTCATCTGCAATTCCTATTTCGAGTCCTTTCCCACACGCTGTTATCAACAATAATATTATTTATAGATGAAACTCTCTTAAGATACTTTTTTCTCTCTTCCATAAGGAGGCAGATCGCTGGCCACTGCCAACGCTCCCAGGCGGCAAAGCCCCGCCACACAGCTGCGTGAAGCCCTACCTTCCAAGGCCGGGCTGCCCTTGCCTCAGTGAGCCTGGAGGCAGGAGGCAAGGGCCGCGCTCCACCCCCTCCCAGCCCCGCGGCACCTCCTTCTCTGCCCTCACTGCTTCCCTTCTCCGCCATGGCGGCAGCGACTTCCCTGCAGGCGGCAAGACACCCTCCCCCACAGCCGTAGCAGCCGGTCGCGGGCTTTGTTCGTCTCTGCTTGCGCCGCCTCCGCCCCTTCCTTCCCTCTCTCTCTCCCCAGCCGGAGCTGGACGGGCCGAGTGCCCGGGCAGGGTCGAGGGGCGGGGGAAGGAGCGGGTCCCGCGTCCCTCCTCCAAGCGCCGGGCCTCCTTGCAGCGCCCTGCGGTCGCGCGCCCGCGCCGCCCCGCCCCAGCGGCCCCAAGTTCTGTGGGTGAGCGGCGGCAGGAGGCGCCATGGCCGACAGGACTAGGGCGGCGCTCTCCGAGTCGGGCTGGTAAGTGGGGGCGTCCTCGGCTGCACCGCGGCCTTCGCTGAGGCTGGGGCCGGGGTGCCAGGCCTCGCCCGAGCCTGACCGGTGCCCACTGCTGAGCGGGCCACCGGCCGCGGGCATCTGAGTCTTTGCGAGTAACTCTGAGCAGCGGTGCGGGGTTTGTGGAGTTCTCTTGTTTCGAAGCGTGCAACGGTGAGGGGACGTCACCGCCCGAGCCCCGGCTTGGAGTCGCTCGCGGTGCGCTTGGGGCCTGTCGCTGGAGCGGCTTATACTTACCGCCAGGAACAGCTCTTGGGCCTCCTTGGTGGCCCTGCAGAGAGACATGCCCCAGCTGCCTGCTCTAGGAGAAGCCGCCACCTGGTGGGGTCCTGATCCTCCCCGGGGGCCTGCGCGGCCGGTGGGCCTGAGGGCAGGCGGATTCCAGGGGACGCTGTGCTGCGGCCGGCCTGCTGCCCCTTACGACCATCTTTCCCCGAGGTCTGCCTTGGCTGTGTGTCGGCAACAGCAAATGCTAGGAGGCCTGGCGGTTGCCGGTAGTTTTATTGTTTTAATTACGCTGTGCTCCCTTTCGTCAGGGAAAGTAAGATGGGAAAAGTGGAATGAAAGTAAATAGACACGTGAGGTTTGAACCCAGGTATTCCTGCTTTCTTGTCTTAATCGTTGGACACACTGTCTCTTTTGGCACAACGTCTGTCAATGAATTGTGCTTTTTGAAGTACTTAGTACAGGCTCTGCAACTCCTTCACTAGTCTAGAGGTGTTTTGGACATTCTTGACTAGCAGTTGATTTTTTCATTTTTGGTTTTGTTCTGCTTGTTCTTAAGTGGTTAAAGTAACTGTTTTTTTAGTTAACATTTAGGGCTTTTTTTCCTTAACTACTCTCAAACTTTTCACCAAAACAAAAGCTCAATTCTAACTACCAAAATAAAAAGCAGCTTACTTGGTGGTAATTGAGCAAAAACATTCAGATGGCAAGAAACGTTATTTCCAGTGGCATTTTGGTGATACTTCTATAGGGTTGTTTTAACTTTGTGGTGTTTTTGAACTCTGATTTCATACATGGCTTAGTTGTAAAAGAGTAAAACATATGGTTTAGAGTAGAATATTTCGGTTGGAAGGGACCTGCAGTGATTATCTAGTCCAACTGCTTGACCAGTTCAGGGCCAACCAAAAGTTAAAGCATGCTATTATAGACATTGTCCAAATGCCTCTTAAACATTCACAAGCCTGGAGTTTGTTCAAGTGTTGTATCACCACCACAAAATGCTTCTTAATGTCCTGCCTAAACCTTCCCTGACACAGCTTAGAAGTGTTCCTGTATGTCCTGTCACTGGATCCCCGGGAGAAGAACTCGGTACCTCCTTCTTCACATCTCTTCCTTGGGAAGTTGTAGAGTGTAATGAGATTGCCCCACAGCCTCCTTTTTGTCCAGACTAGACAAGCCCCAAGTCCATCATAGGACGTTCCTTCCAGCCCCTTCACCAGCTTAGTTGCTCTCCTCTGGATGCATTCAAGGCCCTTAATGTGCTGCTTAAATTGTACAGACAGTACTCGGCGGCCGTGCCAATGCTAAATGCAGTGGGATAATCAACTCTTTGCACCAGCTGGTTAATGCTGTGTTTGATAGCTTAGCTTTTACAGTGTTTACCCAGCTTTTAAAGCTTTACTCTGTGATAATGCTAACCAAACTGCGGTGGTTTTAGGCTGTGCCTTTAAAATTTAGTTACAGATTCTGAGCAGAAAAGTTAATGTTGGGGGGGGGAACTTCAACCCACCACACCAAACTGAGAAAATTAGCGTCCTTTAAGTCTGCTTCTTAGATAAGCTTATCATGTGTTTCAAAAATACTGTTTTAAATGTTTCTGGAGTGCACAATGCTGTGATTCTTTGCTATCAGCTATTTATGCTAGTTTTCATAACATCAGCTTATTTAAAGGGAGGTTTTGGCTATAACTGGAAACTCATGTCCTTCTCTTCCATGCTTGTTCTGAAAAGGACAAAGCTCTCCATAGAAGGAATCTTTATAGGTTTTTTTGCTTGCATTTTCATATGCAAAATTTTATCATGGTTTTGAGTTGCTTTGCTACTTTGTCAGCTTAATGACTACCATTGATAAACTGCTCTCAGGTTGGGGCAGTACATATATAAGGCACCTCTAAAATGATCTGTTGTTCCAGAGTGTTTGCCCCTCTCCTTTGGGGCATATACTCTTGACTGCCTATAAATATTTGTTATTCTTGCAATACTGCAGGGTGTGAGCCAAAGACAGAAAGATGATCAGGCAAGTACTGGGCTGATTATCTGGAATTATGCCTTGACCTAGTTCTGTTGGGAACAGTAGTATGAAGGAGGGGAAATGGATGCATATACTTTCGAGGAATGTGTGATGGAATGGAAAAAGAAACAATAGTTTAAAGATCTTATTTAGCTCAGTGGTTTTGCACTTAAAAAATGAATAACCTAGGCATCCACACTTTTAAGTGTTTGGCTGATACTGTTTTACTTAGGACTTCTTTTATTAGTTTGTCTTAAATTTATTTAATGCGTGTATAAGTAAGCCTTCAGTTGTATTTAATGTGGCATGTTTCTGACTGTGCTTGATTGCAGTGGCAGTTAAATCATGTTCTGTACCAAATTGGTTGCCACTGTTGCTGTTACCTCATGTCAAAATGGTATGCTTTCTTGTACAAAAATGAAGCTGAGTTTATACATAAAAATCTGTCCCCACTTAAACTGCAGAAGCACCTCTTGGCATATCAAACCAAGTAAGAAACTGTTGTTCTTCCATAGTTGCAAATCTGCTAGCTTGTAAGATTCTGCCTGTACTGGTAGGGTATTATTAAACGTTATTCATTGTTAGAGGTAAGAAGAGTTAATATAGACACTTATTGATGTGAATTTCTGTAATCAGTTTTACTGGGCATTCAGCATCAAAAATTCATTTTTCAAGTAAAGCAGTAACGTGATGTGGTTAATGTAGTATAGTAATAATGTATATGTTTTATTCCAGCTAGGTATTGTAAGAGAATCATAAGTTGTAAAATTGCTTAGAAATTTGTAATGTGTGCTTTGTAAGCTTTTTTCCCCCCAGTGTGTTAATTAAGTTTTTATCAGCTTTTGAAAAACACAGTAGCCTACAATGATAGCTAAAGCTAGCTAAAGGTACCTGAAGGGAGGTTGTAGACAGGCGGATGTTGGTCTCTTCTCCCAGGCAGCCAGCACCAGAACAAGAGGACACAGTCTCAGGCTGCACCAGGGGAGGTTTAGGCTGGATGTTAGGAAGAAGTTCTATACAGAGAGAGTGATTGCCCATTGGAATGGGCTGCCCGGGGAGGTGGTGGAGTCACCATCATTGGAGGTGTTCAGGAGGAGATTTGATGGGGTGCTTGGTGCCATGGTTTAGTTGATTAGGTGGGTTGGATTGGTTGATAGGTTGGACATGATGATCTTGAAGGTCTCTTCCAACCTGGTCTGGTCTATTCTGTTGCTGAGATTATTTTTTTTTTGGTGGTAGTGTTTCATAAAAGTTGGTAAAAATTGGTTTGCAGAATTGTAGTTTTTCTGAAGAGGTGTTCTTGGAGTTGTCTTTAAAAGTAAGCATTTCTTTGAGGTGACTTCTTTTTGCTAAACATTACACTGTACATTGGAATGAGACACGGGCTCCAACTTTAGGGGTGAGATAAGGTATGTTTGTATTACATTACAGCGAAAAAAGATACTCTGCCTTGGAACAGAAGTTCTGTCTTAATGTTTTATTAACTTACCAGACACTTACAAGGAGGAAGGCTAAGGGACAGAGAATTACTTTTTTATATACATATAATACTTTTTTATATTGATACCTTGGTGAATTTTGGAACAAGTTTTATATTGCTCCCATTAAAATGCAAACCTTAATGGAACTTGAATTATCAAATGCAGTTTTCATACTGGAGTTGAAGTCTGCAAGTACTGCAGAGCATCTCCTTATGTAATCAGTGAATGGCAGAACACTTCTGTTGCATGGGCTTGCAATAGATATATTTTTTTTTAACTCTTCCAGGTGACTTTTCATGAGAATATGACAAGCCAGGACCTCCTCAATGTCTTAGATATTTGCATAACTTTGGAATTTATTATCTAGAAATGCTTCCATGTTCTCAACAATCAACAGTATGTCATGTCTTATAGCAGGTTTAACCTGTAGTCCCACAGATCCTGGGTCTGCTGACTACTCCCTTAATGTGGGAAAGCAGGATGTGCAACCTGGGTAACTAAAGAATTGTTGTAGTACAACTAAATATATGTGTGAGTTCCATGTAAAGTAGTACAGATTTTTCAGTTGTAATGTTTGATGCCATAGAAACTAGTAAGTCTATGGCAAAAGTATATGATCTTGTAAAACTTAACATACTTTGAAGATTAGGTAGTGTTCCAACTATGAAATGTTACTCCCAGAGATGAAGAGGAAATGGATTTATACTGGTTGCTTAGAAACAAAAGAATAGTGCTTAGTAATCTGTGAGAAAACAGTTGTATCAATGTAATTTTGTTTTTATGTACTTTGTAAGTGAAAACTAATCTGTGGTGTATGCTGTTTTAGACTGAATTTTAGGTATTTCAGCAAGTAGTGTGCTGCATACATTGGTCTGTTCAAACTTGTTCTTTGGAGGACTGATTGTATGGTGTTACCAAAGCTCTAAAGCAAAGCAGGTGCATGTCTGGAACCACAGGGAAGTGCTCAGCGGTGCATCTAACACCTCTTTCCAAGAGTGCAGGAGGGATTTGGCAGAGCAGTCAGTTTCAGGATCCTGCAGGGTGATGTGCTTTTCCTACATGTTCTTTTGCTGTTCCACTGAAGTGTCTGTGGAAAGCTCAGCTGAAATTGATTCCTACATATACAGCAAGCCCAGGCTGGATACAAGATGTTTTCCAGACACAGCAATAACACAGGAGAGATGCATCAATTCTGAGGTTCTTGACAATCCTTTTGTGATGTAGGTCATTTTGGTACCATAAAATCCCAAAGTACCAATACAAAACAAAGTGCTGCATCACTTCATTTTTTGTTTGTTAAAGTGTATCCTTCACTGGCTGGTCTGATCAGTTTGCATTCTTGCTGGGTCATGAATAATGAGTAATTAGAAACTGAACTCTTTCTGCCATTTTCACTTCTGAAGGAGCAAGAAGAGCTCCGTTGTTTTTGTTTTACCTTCTGTTGAGGGATACAAACCCATAGAAATGAATACAGGCACTTTAAATAGTTTAAAAAATATTTTGTTTTTTAAAGAAGATGTGAGGTGATAACAGATCATAGAATAGTTTGGGTTGGAAGGGATCTTAAAGACCATCTAGTTCCAACCCTCCTGCATTGGGCAGACATACTTCCTATTAGACCAGAATACTCAAGGCTTTGAATAAGTACAGACTTGGAGCCTCCACTTCTCTGGGTAACCTGTTCCAGTGCCTTGCCACCCTCATGGTGGCATCCCAATCTACCCTCTGAGGCTGTTAACCCTTGTCCTGTCACTACATGCCTTATAAAAATTCCTTCTTCAGGTATCCAGTAGGCCCCATTCAGATACTGGAAGGCTGCTGTAAGGTCTCCCTAGAGACTTTGCTTCACTAAGCAGAACAACCTGAACTCTTTCAGCCTTTCAGGTGGGATTGTTCCACCTTTGTACAAGAGAAAAAAAATATGCCTAAGGAATGATAGTGTTAGCACTGTAGCAGCTTGTTCATATATGAGAACTGATAAAATCTGAACTGATTGGGTGCTTGTAGCAAAATCCTATGATACAATTGCCCAGTGCTTTTATTCATTTTTGTGACTGCTGTATGATCATGCAGGGGAAAATAATGCAAACCTATCTACATAGTGGTGTACTGTAAATTGTCTGATGTTACTTAGAGAAGAGCAGCAATCAGAAAGCTGTTGGGAATTGTTCACAAAGAGTAAAATAATTTTTAGTGTCATTATGTGTATCAGTGGTGTGTCCAAGTGATTAACAGTGTGCATTGGTGTAATCACCTTGGTAAAGGAAAGGTTTCCTAGATGGTGAAAAAGTGGATGAGAGGTGGGGCTGGGCTTCCTCTGGGCTGGGAAGATGAAGATCTTTAGTCTGGAAAACAGAGCAATAAAGGGGAAGGGGTAGAGGTCTATAAAATCCATAGATTGCACGGAAATGATGGATAGGAAGCAAGAATAGCTGTTGTGTGTTTGTTTGGGTTTTTTTAAAGATGGGAATTAGGCCACCCAGTGAATTAAACCTGCTATCTGATGAAAAATAAAGTAGCTTTTCAAGCACTGTGCAATTAAATTCTGTAACATAATTGCTAAGTGGATTAAAATTAGGCAAAGTCAGGTAGAGATAGATGCACTACACGCTGAACTCTACAATTGGGTTGGACTAACAGCTCTAAAATGGCTGAAATACAGAAATTATGCCATGTTTTACATTCTTTACAATTGTCTGCTTCCATCCACCCTTGAAAGAAAGAGAACTGTTAGATGGACCTGGACTGCATAAGTAAAAGCACCATTTACATTCTGATTTTTATGTTAAGTAATTGTCACACTGTAGTTCTGCTGAAGAAAGGATTTTTCTTGATTGGGGGTGGAGGAAGAAGGAGTAGGAATTTGTGGAGAAATGAACAGAACAATTTGGAACAGGACAGAGAGAAAAGACAAAGCAAGTAAGACAGTCCCCTATGCACACAGACTCACCTGCCTTACTGCAGCTCTGATATCAGGTTTTCATTAGTTGCTAGGAGAAACTGTTCTTCTCTCATCTTGTTGTGTCAGATCTCAAATTGATTTATGCATTGTCTTTGGGAACACAGACTTCGCCTGCTGATTTCTCTGAATAATCTGTTAGGAAGCTGAAGCAGTAGTATAAGGTGTCCTTAATTTGTAGGATTGTTGCAAGTGAAGATGCTGCTACTGTGAATGCTTGACTCAAGGGGAAAAAAACAAGCCAAACGAGAAAATAAAAAAGCTTAGTCTACTTGCAACACATCTGCAACTGGAAATCCTTTAAATTGTTAGTTTCTTTTATTTTCTTTTTTTTTTACCAGTCACCTTTTAAAGTTGCTTTACTTGACTTGGTAATGTGTGTCTCAGGCTGATTCTCTCCAATCAAGGAGTTATATATGAGTGTCTACCCTTTCTGTAGCTACTCTCCATGGAATCCCTGGAGATCTCACATACGTTGACCTTGCTTCAGAAGCTATTTCCGTAGCCTTGTAATTCATAGTCTGCCACCTTTCTGAGATGCAAATAGTTGCTGGGACATGCATCACTTAATTTCATAGAATCAATAAGGTTGGAAAAGACCTCAGAGATCATCAAGTCCAACCTATCACCCAACATCTCATGACTAACTAAACCAGGGCTTCAAGTGCCATATCCAGTCCTTTTTTGAACATCTCTAAGGATGGTGACTCCACCACCTCCCTAGGCAGCACATTCAAACTCTTGGTGAAGAACTTTCTCCTCACCTTGAGCCTAAATGTCCCCTAGTGCAGCTTGAGACTGTGTCCTTTTGTTCTGGCACTGGTTGCCTGGGAGAAGAGACCAACCCCCACCTGGCTACAACCTCCCTTCAGTTGTAGAGAGCAATAAGGTCTCCGCTGAGCCTCCTCTGCTCCAGGCTAAGCAAGACCAGCTCCCTCAGCCTCTCCTTATAGAGCTTGTACTCAAGACCTCTCAATATCCTTCTTAAACTGAGGGGCCCAAAACTGGACACAGTAGTCAAGGTGTGGGCTAACCAGTGCTGAGGCTGGAGGCAGAATGACTTCCCTGCTCCTGCTGGCCACACTATTCCTGATGCCAGCCAGGATGCAATTGGCCCTCTTGGCCACCTGGGCACATTACTGGCTCATGTTCAGCCTGCTGTCAACCAGTACCCCCAGGTCCCTTTCTGCCTGGCTGCTTTCCAGCCACTCCAACTCCAGCCTGTAGTACTGCATGGGTTTGTAGTGACCGAAGTGCAGCACCTGGCACTTGGACTTGTTAAATGCCATTATGTTGGACTCTGTCCAGTCCAGCCTGTCAGGGTCCCTCTACAGAGCTCTTCTACCCTCTAACAGATCAACACCTGCTCCCAACTTGGTGTCATTTGCAAATTTACTAATGGTGGACTCAATCCTCTCATCCAGATCATCAGTAAAGATATTGAACGGGATGAGGCCCAGCATGGATCCCTGGGAGACGCCACTAGTGACTGGCTGCCAGCTGGATGTGGCACCATTCACCACCACTCTCTGGGCTTGGCTCTCCAGCCAATTCCTAACTCAGTGCAGGGTGCTACTGTCCAAGCCACGAGCTGACAGCTTGGCCAGGAGTTTACTGTGGGGGATGTTGTCAAAGGTCTTGCTGAAGTCCAGAAAGACTACATAGTGTCTTAGTATAAGTCAGGGTTGGAAGCGACCACAAGGATCATCTACTTCCATACCCCCTGCCATGGGCAGGGACACCCCACACTAGATCAGGCTGGCCAGAGCCTCATCCAGCCTGGTCTTAAACACCTCCAGGGATGAGGCCTCAACCACCTCCCTGCACAACCCATTCCAGGGCTTCACCACTCTCATGGTGAAGAACTTCCTCCTCACATCCAACCTGAATCTATCTCCCCACCTCCACCTTCATTCCATTCCCCCTAGTCCTATCACTACCTGATAGCCTGAGAAGTCCCTCCCCAGCCTTCTTGTAAGCCCCTTCAGATACTGAAAGGCCACAATTAGATCCACAGCCTTCCCCACATCCACCAGGTGGGTCACCTGATCATAGAAGGAGATCAGGTTGGTGAGGCAGGACCTGCCCTTCTCAAATCCATGCTGGCTGGGCCTGATCGCTTGGCCTTCTTTCTGTCTCTTTTTTTTCTCCTTGGTCTTTTACTGACCTTGTGGTGATCAGTGTGCATTATCTGCCTCCAAGAGTGCCATGTCTGCTGAGTTTCACAGTATTTTCTGTCAGTTTGTCTGTTGGTAAGATAATTCCCCTTAATGAGGAGACTGGGCAGATCTTATTACACAGTTGTGATTAACTGTGTTTGAACTGATTTACCTCTTCCACAAATTTTGCTTCTAACTATGCTGGAAGTAGAGCATGTAAAAAGGTCCTTATGGTAGGGATTTGAGAAAACTATTTCTTAATGTCATGCCTAAACATGTGGAGGAAAAGATGGTTATTGGGAGAGGTCAACATGGATTCACTAAAGGGAAGTCATTCTTGACCAATCTGATGGCCTTCTATGATAGCATGACTGGCTGGGTAGATAAAGGGAGAGTAGTGCATGTTGTCAGCCTTGGATGTCAATGAGGCTTTTGACATAGTTCCTCATAGTTTGGTGCCGTGGGTTAGTTGTTTAGGTGGTGTTGGATTGGTTGATGGATTGGATGCGATGATCTTGAAGGTCTCTTCCAACCTGGTTTATTCTATGTATGTATGTATTCTATTCTCATAGGGAAGCATAGAAAGTGTGGATTAGTTGAGTGGACAGTGAGGCGAGTCGAGAACTGACAGAATGACAGAGCTCAGAAGGTTGTGATCTGTATTCACATCTGAGCTCTCCAGTTCAAGAGAAACAGGACACTACAGGAGTGAGCTCAGCGGAGGGCTAAGTTGATCATGGGGAAACTGGAGCACCTCTTTTACCAGGAGAAGCTGAGACACCTGATGCTTTTAATTTGGAGAATAGTGAGAAGGGATCTTCTTAATGTTTCTAAATATCTGAAACTTGATTATCAAGAAGATGGGGCAAATTTTTTTCAGTTTTGCCCAGTGATAGGACAAGAGGCCACAGGCACAAATCAGAACACAAGGAGTTCCATCTCAACATGGAGAACAGCTTTTTGACTTTGTGGGTGATGGAGTACTGTAGAAGGCTGCCCAGAGAAGCTTTGGAGTCTCCTTTGAAGATACTCAAAACCTGCCTGGATGAGTTCACAGAATCAGAACATAGCTAGTTGGAAGAGACCTTGAAGATCATCCATTCCAACCTTTGACTCAGGGATGTGGTCTAGTGTTGACCCTTCAGTACTACACACCACCTGAACTCCACCAGGGGTGGTGATTCTATCACTGCCCTGGGCAGACCATTCTGATGTTTAATAATTCTTTCAGTGAAGAACTATTTCTTATTATCCATCCTAAAACTCACCTGGCATGGCTCATAGCCATTTCCTCTAGTCCTGTTGCTGGTCATCAAGGGGAAGAGGCTGGGACCCTCCTCACTCCAACCTCCCTTCAGGTAGTGGTAGAGAGTGATAAGGTCTCCCCTCAGCCTCCTCTTCTCTAGACTGAACAACCCCAGCACCTTCAGGAGCTCCTTGTAGGTCATGTGCTCCAGGTCCTTTGTGAGCTTCGTTGCCATTCTCTGAACATGCTCCAGCACCTTAACATTCCTCCTGTAGTGAGGGACCCAGAACTGAACATAATGCATGAGGTGTGGCCTCATCAGTGCTGAGTACAGGGAGATGATACCTCCCTGCTGGCCACACTATTCCTGATACAGGCCAGGATGCTATGTACTTTTCTTTGCTACCTGGGCACACTGCTGACTCATGTTCAGTCCCCCCGGGTCTCCCTCCAAGTTGCAGTTTTGCAACCATACATCACCAAGTCCTTAACTTACCATGGGGTTGTTGTGACCCAAGTGCAAGACTTTGGCTTTGTTGAACTTCATACAATTAGCCTTGGCCCATTGATCCAACCTGTCCAGATCCCTCTGTAAATCTTTCCTTACCCTCTAGCAGATCAACACAGCCACCCAGCTTGGTGCCATCTGCAAACTTCCTGAAGGTGCAGCCTGCTCTAGGTGACCCTGCTTTAGCAGAGAAATTAGACTAGATGATCTCTGGGGATCCCTTCCAACCCCCATGTAAGAGTGTGTGGAAGTATGAGACTGTCCTCAAACTTAGAATTGTGCTCTGAGACATTGGATTTTAATTATCCTATACATTTTTATAGATTGTTTATTCCATGGTAGTCATGACAATAAAATTAAAATATGGCTAAGATTGATTCTACAAGTTGTGTATATTGTTTGGATGTTCAGGAGTAGTATATTTTCTACTTCTTTAAAGAAAAGCAGGGTATTTAATTCCAATAATAATTCTAATATAGCTGATGGAAAGAAGAAAAGGCTCTTTCAGGGATGAGTGTGAATGTTTCTAGTCACGTTTCACTTCATGTAGTGCACAGTTGTGAGGTGTCACAATTTGGGAAGTCTGGACAGCTCTAGGACTGATGTACAACCTTTAAGCTGCTTCACACATATAAGGAAAAGAATGTTACTGGTGTAATCTTTGCAACACTGGTAAGTAATTGAAGCATGATGGGCATTCTTACATTGGCATTATTTTGAGCCCTTCACTGTGAGAAATGGAGCATAAGTATAAGAAATGGGAGTGATGGCATTAACTGACAGCAAGCAAAGACTTACTCAGTTAGAAAACAGGCTTCCAAAATTGCTTCTTTGGCAGAGCGTGCTGTTTGTCAAGTGTGGTCAAGACTGCCTTTTTCTTTCCTGTTGTTTTGTCTTAAAGTGCTCCAGGAATGGGCAAGGAGCTTTTTGTTATGTGTCATGCTTGAGAAAGCTGTTGAGGAAAGCAAGAGGAGAAAAGCCATGTGTGTTCAGACAGCTTCAAGATACTGTCAGTGGTGTGGCAGCTGTGTCTTTGGCACAGTCCCAGCTTTAGAATATTTGTGTTCAGTCTAATACTTTAGGGTGGCTGCCAGTGTTTTCTGGGGAAATGTGAGAAACGGTATTCACAGCTTGTATCTGAGGAGGAAAAGAAGAAAAAGAATTTCATTAGATAAATAATTCCTCCTCATTGTTGTGGCTGCGGCCTGTTGAATTTCTATGGTCTGTTAATGAATCATGTAGTAACAAACCTCGAGGAGCAGAGCACACAAGAGCTCTTGTCAGGCACTTTCTGACTGCAGGGGCTGTTTCTAGTGTCTGCTGCTGAAAGCTTGCCTTATCAGAGTTTGCAGTTAGTGAGGTTATCTTGGGCACATCTGTGTATTTCCCTGAAAAGTCTGATATTTTTTGCATGGGGGCTATTACTGCCAGGTAGCAGTGTGTATATTTATCACTGTATCTTTTCTGTTAAGTTGTTGTAGGGACTTATGTTGACCTTTCTTTGCAATCTGATGAAGTTTCATGCTGTTACATACTTCTACTGTTGTAGTATGTTGTTATCTCAGTATTTAAATACTTATGTAGGTGTAAATCAGGATGTAGTATTAAAGCATAGGCTAGAAGTTTATACTATTCAGAACCATTACCAGCTGCAATAATAACATTATTTTTCCATTTTGTGAAGGTAGGAAATCACTCTGATATTGATGGCAGTATACTGAATGTGGAAAACACAACTTTCAACAGCTAGATTGTCTTGTTATGTAGTATTGCTTGATAGAAAGACAGAAATAGAAATTACTGTTTACAGAATCTTAGAATGGTTTGGTTTGAAAGGGACCTCCAAAGGTCATCTAGTCCAACCTCCCTGCAGTCAACAGGGACATCGTCCACTAGAGCAGGTTTCTCAGAGCCTTGTTGAGCCTGACCTTGAATATCTCCAGGGGATGGGCCCTCAATTACCTCCCTGGGCAATCTGTTCCAGTGTTCCACCACCTCATGGTAAAGAACTTTTTCCTAACATCCAATCTAAATCTAGTTTGAAGCCATGCCCCTCGCCCTTTCACTACAGGCCTTTGTAAACAGTCCCTCTCCATCCTTCTTGTAGGCCCCCTTCAGGTACTGGAAGATCTCTATTAGGTCTCCCCAGGGTCTTCTGTTCTCCAGGCTGAACAATGCCAGCTCTCTCAGCCTGTTCTTGTAGGAGAGGTGTTCTAGTGCCTTGATCATTTTTGTGGTCCTCCTCTGGACCTGCTCCATCAGCTTTGTGTCCTTCCTGTGTTGAGGGTTCCAGAGCTGGATGCAGTACTCCAGATGAGGTCTCACCAGGGCAGAGCAAAGTGGCAGAATCACCTCGCTCAGTCTGCTGGCCACACTTCTTTTGATGCAGCCCAGGATGTGATTGGACCTCTGGGCTGCAAGCACACACTGCTGGCTCATTTGTTGTGGAATTACATTTACACTTTCTTTTGGTCGATAACCACTTTTAGTTTTTTTGCACAGAGGGAATTGAGGAGACTTTAAAAGCCAGCAGGGCTGTTAAGTTTGCTTGGAGGTTTTCGTGGTTAACCTGTTATCTTGTCCAGTGTTAAGTACAAAGCAGAGATGCTGGATTCTAAATTGCTTTACAGAATGGTAGCAATAATGAAGCAGTGGTTTTCTGCTTCTTAGAACACTTTCTGGATTACAGTTGAAAGTACTTGCAAGTGCTGAAGTTTCCATATAATTTGGGGAGGGGAAAAAAGTCAGCGAAAGAGCTGAAGAGAAAATGGGTGATTTTTCCAAGGGTCTTAGTCTGACTGTGCAGAATCATAATTCTGTGATCACAAATCAATTGCCTCTGCAACTTTTCACTGGAGTAAAATTGTCTTTAATTTTTGATACAAATTAATAGCAGATTTTTTTTGTTTCTAACTATGAAAATCAGAGTAAATTAAGGGAGTGCATTAATGTATATACTATAAACAAGCCAAACCAGGTTTAGCTTAATATATTTATAGTTAAAATTATTCTTGAATATGTAGCATATAAGGATTTAAAACTGTTTATAATAATTGGAATCACAATAAAACAGAGATCTTCAAGATCATTGTGTCCAACCTATCATCCAACACCACCTTATCAACTAAACCATGCAACCAAGCACCCTATCAAGTCTCCTCCTGAACACTTCCAGTGATGGCGACTCCACCACCTCCTTGGGCAGCCCATTCCAATGGGCAATCACTCTGTCTGTGTAGAACTTCTTCCTAACCTCCAGCCTAAACCTTTCCTGATGCAGCTTGAGACTGTGTCCTCTTGTTCTGGTGCTGGTTGCCTGGGAGAAGAGACCAACTTCTGCGTGTCTACAACCTCCCTTCAGGTAGTTGTAGAGAGCAATAAGGTCACCCCTGAGTCTCCTCCAGGCTAAGCAAGCCCAGCTCCCTCAGTCTCTCCTCATAGGGCTTGTGCTCGAGGCTTCTCCCCAGCTTTGTTGCCCTTCTGTGGACACGTTCCAGCAAGTCAACCTCCTTCCTAAACTGAGGGGCCCAGAACTGGACACAGTACTCGAGGTGCAGCCTAACCAGTGCAGTGTAGAGGGGCAGAATGACCTCCCTGCTCCTGCTGGCCACACTGTTCCTGATGCAGGCCAGGATGCTATTGGCCCTCCTGGCTGCCTGGGAAAATAGCAGAATGTCTAGTAACACTTTTTGTAAATTTTTTTTTAATGGCTGATGTAGTTTCTCCCTGCAATTGGCCTGCAACATTTTTTGCATATATTTCAGGATTTTATTTGGAAGGATTGTCTAAACTGGAGAGAATCCTGTGGAGTGAGCAAATGAGGAAACAAGAACTTTTACTGTTTCTGTGCTTGGGGCATTGTGTTTTGTTAATTCACCCAAGTTTTCAGCCTTGACCAAATACCTATTACAGAAATTCATGGTTGATGCTCATTATGATCTTGGATGCTTAGACAAAAAGATTTTCTATTACATGGTTTTTAGATGGAAAAAGATTTATTTGGAGAATGCTGCTAAGGGTTCACTAGTGTGTAATTTTCTCTCAATTTGTGAATGAGGAAAAGAAGGGAAGAGGAAGCGTCTGTCTAAGCACTTCATTGCTCACTGTCTCTTCTGCTTTCCTAGTTTGCATATCAGTTTCTAGCCTAAGCATGTCACCATACGATAACAACATGAAGAAATGGAAGAAGATTCTTTGATCATATTTGCTTTGTTCTGTTACACCAGAGAGATGAACTTAGTGCTTTATAATGGCAGAATTCCACTCAACAATGACTTACAAAGAGAAATGTTCATATCATATAATAATAATAATAAACCAGGTTGGAAGGGACCTTCAAGATCATCATGTCCAACCCATCAACCAATCCAACCCACCTAAACAACTAACCCACGGCACCAAGCACCCCATCAAGTCTCCTCCTGAACACCTCCAATGACGGTGACTCCACCACCTCCCCAGGCAGCCCATTCCAATGGGCAGTCACTCTCTCTGTATAGAACTTCTTCCTAACATCCAACCTAACTCTCCCCTGGCGCAGCCTGAGACTGTGTCCTCTTGTTCTGGTACTGGCTGCCTGGGAGAAGAGACCAACCTCCACCTGTCTACAACTTCCCTTCAGGTAGTTGTAGAGAGCAATAAGGTCACCCCTGAGTCTCCTCTTCTCCAGGCTAAGCAACCCCAGCTCCCTCAGCCTCTCCTCATAGAACTTGTGTTCCAAACCCCTCACCAACTTTGCTGCCCTTCTCTGAACATGTTCCAGCAAGTCAACATCCTTCCTAAACTGAGGGGCCCAGAATTGGACACAGTACTCCAGGTGCGGCCTAACCAGTGCAGTGTACAGGGGCAGAATGACCTCCCTGCTCCTGCTGGCCACACTGTTCCTGATGCAGGCCAGGATGCCATTGGCATCTCTTAAAACATATTCTGCTCTCTTTAGGTTTGTTTGTAAATACTTTTTTTTTTTCGTTGGCATGGAGTAGTTCCTGTGTTCTGTTGTTGTGTGATTCTTAAATTAATAATATAACTGTTACCAGAAGATGAAAACTTATTAGGAACTGACTTTGCCCTATCCCCTCAATTATTTGGTGACAGAAAAGTAATACTTTTTTTCAGATGTGTCTGTGACTGACTTAGAAAGGAAGTGAAAGCTTGAGTTAGAGCATCATAAAAGAAAATCAGGGAGAAAAAAGGCCATATGGTGCTCCGCATGCTCCTGGTTGCATGTTCACGCCGCACTTACTGATGCTTGGTTTTGCGATAGTTTGCTGATCGCCTTCATATTTTTTTACATACCTGCGGTTGGTTAATTGGTACTCCTTTGTTGCTTATATGCAGCTGACAAGCTGCAGCTTGGAAATAATCCTTGGAAGTCCTTTGACAAATGCAGTACTGCTTTTTAATCTTTTAAACATTATTTATTTATTTTTAGTTCTAAAAACATACAGATCTATGTAGCTGCGGTGATTTTCAAGTGCTGCTTGTAAACACATTCTAGTTTTAGTGTATGTTCATTTACATTGCAAGAGCATGTCTGCCCTCACACTGCTAACTTTGAGAGTTTGGGTCTTTCCTGTAAATGAGCTATAAATCTAGTTTTAAAGGTCTGGAGAAATGGCCATTTTTAGCATTAAGCAGAATAAGAAGCAGCCTACTACTTCTACAGGATGGAAAATAACTTTATGCAGAAAAGTTAGCTGTGATGAGTTAAAATGGTGCAATTACAGTAATACAGATATGTGTATTTAGAGCATTGATGACCACAGCTGTAAAAAATTTCCTACTTGGCATTTTCAGTTATGACATATACTATGACACATGACATGTACTACTTTTTTTAGTAGCAAATTCTCATCTTTCATCCTTCTGAGCACATTGTGACTACTTGTGTGTATTTGTTTTAATCAATTTTTGTATGTAGGAGGGAGGGATGTGCACTATTTATTTATCTTTTAGTTAGAGAACTAGAACAAATTTTGTAATGATAGTGCCCACTACAGCAGCTATTCAAGGGGACTTCGTATTGGGGATAAAATTCTAAGTACTTCAAAATGAAACTGAAGGCATTTGCTTAACACAGTCTCAAGCTGCGCCAGGGGAAGTTTAGGCTCGAGGTGAGGAGAAAGTTCTTCACAGAAAGAGTTGTTGGCTATTGGAATGTGCTGCCCAGGGAGGTGGTGGAGTCACCGTCCCTGGAGGTGTTCAGAGGGGATTGGACTTGGCACTTGGTGCCATGGTCTAGTCATGAGGTCTGTGGTGACAGGTTGGACTTGATGATCTTTGAGGTCTCTTCCAACCTTAGTGGTACTGTGAACATCCTGCTTTGTGAGTCCACAAACACTAGGGATGTTAAGCTTCTATTATTGCCAAAGTTAATAACGCATGTCTTGAAAGTCTTTTGATGCTGGTACAGAAGACGTACTTTAATAACAAAACACCAATTAATAAAGCTTCCAGGTTTCATTTTGTGGTTTTAGGGATTGTTGCTGCTTTTTGGTAATAAAGTGAGATTTTACATCTTGAATTGAGAAATATTAATAGTCTTCTTCATGTGTACAGTTGTAAAGATAAATAAGGTGGTTAAAACCTGTCAAATTTGTACTTGATCTGCTGAAGATACAGCCTTTTGTTACTTACATGTATGAATAATACATGTTGTGCATTCTTGTCTCAATAATCCAGAAATGTTACTTTGAGGAGACGTTTTTGCAAATTAATTCTTGTAAAGATGCCAGCTTTTCTGATACTTACAATACCATTTAATAAAGATCCTTGCTAGGACAACATCTGGAGAGGGCATCGTAGTTCCAGCCCTTGCTGAAAGCAGGGCTACCTTCAAAGTTAGATCAGCTTGCTGAGGGCCTTGTCTAGTTGAACTTTGAATTTCTCCTGCTCCGCCTTTGAGCCACTCTTAAACCACCGGCATATCCTGTCAATGAAGGGGAGGGGAACTGTTTCCACCTTCCTTGCTTTTCTTTCTGCTGCACAAACATGGCAAACCAAATGATGTGCTCAGCTTCTCCTTCTGTGGCATGGGCCTCAGCCTTCAAAACGTCTTAGTGGTCTGCCTTCAGTTGTTGGATCTTTTGTTGTTAATGGGGGCTCCTGAAACTGGACATGGTATTTTAGATGTGGCTTTGCACTGGGAAGAGGTGAATAATTGTGTCTCTTGATTTGTTGACTGTAGTCTTGCTAATGCAACCCAGTATGTTGTTACTCTGGGGAGGTGGTGGAGTCACCATCACTGGAGGTTTTTAGGAGAAGACTTGACGGGGTACTTGGTGCTGTGGGTTAGTTGCTTGGGCGGAGTTGGATTGGTTGATGGGTTGGACGCGATGATCTTGAAGGTCTCTTCCAACCTGGTTTATTCTATGTATTCTATGTATTCTATGTATTCTTTAGCACTGTATAGCTACACTGGTTTGTGTTTAAATTGTTTTTCACCATGAACCCACAGAGCTGCGTTTTTCCCAGCCATTTCCCAACATCAGTGGTTACAAGGTGTCTGGTCTAGCACTTAGCCTTGAGCTCTGTGGTGTTCTTTTTGGCCATGAAGTGGTTCTTCTTACATAGTTCAGTCTTCAGTAACTTGACATTCCCTGAGCTGTCCCTCCTTAAAAGAAAAGACTAGTTCTGTTATACTTTTATTGATCAGAAGTGTATCTCTTTTAAACTGCGAAGTGGTTATGTAAATTTTGACTTACTTATGAGAGCACAAGTTATACTGATGCAGAGCAAAGCAACCTGTAGTGTAGTAATTGATTATAGAAAATGGGATATTTTGAAGGTAAGTACTTAATAAGAACTATTACTAGAATGCCTTTTTTTTTTTTTTTTGGCCTGGCAGCTACTCAAACTTTCTGACTCCTGAAATTCATGAACTGGAGACTCACATGAAAGATCTCTTCATTTTATGTGGGAATGTTATTTTGATTTAATTTTGCTACAGATCCAAGAAACTTCAGTCATTTTTTGCCCGTGCACATCTTGCCTTGCTCAGTCTCTGCAGTGGACAGTCTTGTGCTTTCCTTTGCTGTGTCAATCAAAGGTTCTGTCCCAGTACTGTGTCTCTAATCAATAACTGTCTGTGGAGAAGCCCAAGAGTGTGACAAATAGGCAGAGGTGATGTTTCCCCAACTTTTAAGTATTGGGTTTTCAGCAGTTTTCTTAGCTGGATGTTTCCTTGCTATTAAATAGACTTTTGATGAATTTCTTCTGCATGGATCCGTGCAGTTGTGTTTTGAGCCTATATGAAATTTTAGCAGTCATAGAACAGTGAGTAACAGCTTGATATGCTGTATGAAGCAGTCTTTTCCTAAGTCTGCTGGATTTCCCACTTGCTAACTTCAAGACCGTGAATAACCAGTCCTTTTTATCTCTTTAACGGTAGTTGGAACCATATAGGTATGGTAAATCCCTTCTTCAGTCTTTTTCATGCTCAAGACGGCTGTTCTATGTAGTTAATCTTCAAAAGAAAGGTGTTCTGTATGTTTGATATGCTTTGCTACTGTCAAATGAAGAAGGGCAGGCAGAAGACAGACTCTTGAAAGGAGGGGGAGTTTGGGAAGAATAGTTGCTGATGAGGACAAGAAGAAAGGAGAATAAAGGAGGATACTTTTAGATAGGTATAATTCAATCTCTCTCATTGTAGAGGAAAGTACCAAATGACTGAGAAAATGAGAGTGATGCAGATGTGGTGAAAGTTAATTAACTTAGCAAGCTGAGTATAATGCATGATAAATTGCATGCAAGTTTCAAAATTCCAAGTGCATGGCCTTTGGGCAGTGTCATTTAGCCCATCATGTACTTGTGAGTTTGGATAAAAGAGGGAGTATAAGAATGTGAGCAGTCATTTGCAGTTACAAGATGGGGGGGGCTGGCTTGCACAGACTTTGTGACTGGATGTGAGCATGTTCCTGTGTTATTAAACATGCAGAATAAAAAGGTATAGCTTTGTCATGCTGTCTCTATGAAGATGGTACACTTATTTTACTACTTGGCAGATGAAGAATATCTTCAGTTACTCCTTGTCAGCAGAGAGGTGAATATTTGTTAAGATGTCTTATTTCAGCTGGTTCTTCCTTGTCCACCTGCATCCACTGGAGTCCTGACCCCATCACATACTGTTTTTCTACAGAATGTTGATGTATGTTTCACTGTGTACATTTTAGCTTAATATTACTTCTTACAGGCTGTGACACAAACGTGATTTCACTATTTGTCAATGGAATGCTAGGGTATAAACTTTAAGTAACTTGCAGTGAAGTAACGAAATAGAAACAATTCTGAGTCATGGCATTGTATATGATTTCTTGGCTATTGATGAAATGAAAAGCAAGCTTTTCAGAGGTAATGGAAATCAGAAAATGTGGTTGTCTTCAGGCTTGTTCCCTCTGCTCCTGAAGCTAAACTCGTTACTGTAAATGTTTCCTTTTGACTCCTGTGTCCGCCTGCTGCAGTGCCTTTGGTGCTCTTAGCACCGGTGTTATACCATGCCTTCATCTCCTCCTTGTGGTCTGCCCTACCTCAGAACACATTTGTCTGCCTCTCACGTCCCTCTGCATTTGGCAAGCACCAGCATGTGTTATGGCTGGTTTGGAGCTAGGCGAGCGCTTCAATTGACCAGTTGATTGCTGCTGCTCAGAATGGATGAGAGCCAAGTTCTGTTTCCCTTTTCCACAATGCATCAGCTAATTTGTATGTCTTGTGTGTACCCGGCAGCTGATTTCTGTGAAACTTAGGGGAACTCAGCATCTTTGAGACCTCTCTTTCTCTGTCAAATTTGACTGAAATTGGCCTGCATGATTAGAATTCATTGGTGTGACAGTGTTGCTGGACAGACTGCATAATATATAGTCATTTTCTAAGGGTAATTGAATTCAACTGCATTATAAAAACTTTTGGATTTGTTCTCTAAAACAAAAATGAAGAAACTGGACTTCCTGTGAAATGGTTTATCTATTTAATCTGTGAAGTGTTCGCTTTTTCCAAGTACTGAATGCAAAAGGAGGGAGGAGAAATTGGCTGAAGTGTCTGTCTGTTCCTTGTGCTCATTATTTCAGCAGCTAGAGTGTTTCTGTATAGGTGATGTGGATACCAACTCGGGCCATGGGGATTTGAACCATGTATTCTCCTGCAGAAGAGTGCTGTGCCTGTGAATCCGTAATACATACAGTGGTGAAATAGTCTTTTCTTCTTTGATGCCATTCTGCATTTCATAAATAATCAAACTTCCTTCAGAGTTGCCTTAGCATCTCAAGTGTGTAAGTCTCTTCCACCCGTGCCCTCCTTTTGTCTCTGTGTCTGTTTTAACATTTGGAGCAACTTCAGCAGAAGGAATTGACAAAGGCTCAGATACCTAGCACTGAAGCTAGAGAGATGCTAATGATCATGCTGTGCTATGATTTGAATTCTAATTTTTGTGCACAGTGTTATTTGTTGTATAGTTATCCCCTACAGTTATTATTTGCCAGGAAAATGCAGCTGCTGTACAGTGGTTTTAATCCTTTCCTGTATTTTTAGAAGCAGAAACTGAGCTCATCATTCAAGACAGGTTGGAAGTCACCATTTTTCTGAGACTTGTGAAGTACATAAAATATCAACAGATGCAGAAAGGATTTTTTTATTTGTTTGAATCCAAAATAAAAATGGATGAGAGAGATGTTTATACAGTATTTGGCAGATGATTATCCTGCAGAACATAAGGGAATAACTTCTGAAGGCCATTCTTTTAATAGAAAATATGAGTTTCAGTGCATATTATCTTGATTTGAGGCAGTGCCTTCAAAATAAGGAAGACGATGGTCCTAAGCATTGCTTTGCAAATTTTGCTTTTCCCCCCACTCTCATGATGAGGCACCATGACCTATCCTAAATCTTAAGTTAGAGATGGCAGTTGGAATGCTGGTGGTGTGACTTTATCTTCTCTGTTTATCCTGACACATTAGTTTTGCTTCCTACCACCTTTCCCCCTTTCCTGGCAGAGACTGGGAGCAGGTGTGTCCTAAAGTATTTTAGCATTTTGTACTTCAGACTGAAGTACACTGGAATTCAACTGTCTGTGAAGCTTCTAAGAAAAAACCTGAAGTAGCTGATGGAGCAGAGGAAGGGCTATTAATGAAGGGTGACAGAGTTGCAAGTAATTCTAAGTTTCAACTGATCTGCAATACACCAAATAGATAACAAGAACATAGGTTTCTTGTTATCATGGAATCATGGTATGGTCTGGGTTGGAAGTGACCTCTGAAAGTCATCTAGTCCACTCCCCTCTGCAGTAAGCAGGGGCATCCTCAATTAGATCAGGTTGCCCATAGCTCTGTCAAACACCTCCCTGGGCAACCTGTTCCAGTGTTCCACTACCTTCATGGTAAAGAACCTGTTCCTAACAACCAATCTAAATCTCCTCTAGTTTGAAGTCATTGCCCCTCATCCTATCACTACAGGCCTTTGTAAACAGTCTCTATCGATCATTCTTGTGGGCCCCTTTTAGGTACTGGAAGGCTGCTCTTAGGTCTCCCTAGAGCCTTCTCTTCTCCAGCCCAGCTCCCTCAGCCTCTCTTTGTAGCAGAAGTGTTCCAACTCCCTGATCATTTTTGTGGCCCTCCTCTGGACCTGCTCAATAGCTCTGTGCCCTTCCTGTATTGAGGGCTTCAGACCTGTACACAGTACTCCAGGTGAAATCTCACCAGGGCAAAGTGGCAGAATCACCTCTCTCAGTCTGCTGGCAGCACATCTTTTGATGCAGCCCAGGATGTGATTGGCCTTCGGGGCTGCAAGTGCACACTGCCTGCTCATGTCCAGCTTCTCATCCAACATCAAGCCCAAGTCCTTTTTCCCCAGGGCTGCTCTCTAACTTCACCTCCCCCTGTCTGTACTGATAGTGAAGATTGTTCTGGCTCGGGGCAGGACCCTGCATTTACTCTTGTTGAACCTCATGAGCTTCACTTGGGCTTACCTCTCCAGCTTGTCCAGGTTGCTTTGGATGACATCTTGTCCCTCTGGCACCACTCAGGTTGGTGTCATCTGTAAACTTGTTGATGGTGCACTTGACCCCACTGTCTATATCACTGATAAAAATATTAAACAGTACAGGTCCCTGTATGGACCCCTGAGGGACACCACTTGTCATTGCTCTCCATCTGGACGTCAAGCCATTGAGCACTACCCTCTGGATGTGACCATTGCCGTGTTGTTTCTAAAAAGTGGAGTTGGGAGTTCAGTTATTTCAGACTCCTTAAAATTTTCAGACTTAAGACCAGAGTGCATCAATTTAACTAATACAAAAAATGGTTTGTGCCTGCTACTATACAGTTTATTGTCAGGTGAGAATTCCTGTTGAAGTTTGTGATTGCAGTTGTGTAGTGGTTTGAATGAAAGACTAAAATTGCCCACTATGACAAATCATGAATTTGCAGCATTTTATACCTGTAGAGTGTAACCATCCTGGACAGGGAATTCTGGTTTGTTCTCTTGCTTTCCAGGTCCTTAGCGTGCTGGTGTGCTTTTTGCTTGGTTTTGGGTTCTGGACAGTATTTTCCCTTTCCCTTTCTTTGTGTTTCATATATATACTGATGCAATCTGATACCTTTCAGTGGAGGAGTGAAATACTCTAAGTCAACTAGGAAAGTTCCTGCCTTCCCTCCTCTCCCGCCCTGCCCCCTCGGTCTTATCTCTTGGTGGATGGGGGAAAGGGAGGACACTAAAACTATGTCACATTGTTAGCAAGAAGATTAGAAATTGTGTCTATCCATTGGTCACATTTCAGGGGAGACAAGGATTCACGATTACACATGAAGTTAGGCAAAACATGCAGTAAAGGGTTTGCAGTGGCTATGAAAGAATGAGATGATGCCTGGTTCAGAAAAGAGTCTGTGTTCTCTGATCAGATTTGTATGGATAAAGCAGCTGTATGAGATCAGCATGGTGAGTCATACAGCTATTTCACCAGTCTTCCTGAAAGTCAAATTTTCTGTTGTCAGACAACTAGCTCCTCGTAACTTCTCAGTAGTAAATAATGCAATAGTCTTGCCGAAGTCAGACAGTGACTCTTGATCTTTCAAAGAGTTTTCAGTAATGTCAAAGAGATGGGAGCAGTCATGTTTGTGAAGAGGGATGTGAAAATAGTCTCATGAGGAACATATTTTTTCATTTTTGAGCAGACATTGGCTAGGTCCTTAATGCTGTAAAGAGAAAATAAATAGTTGCCCATAAAGGGTAAGCAGTCTGAGTGTACAGCAAGACAAGCACTTACTGAATTGTTTAGATAGACATTTACAGCTTGTCAGATATAGAGAGGGGAAAAGGGAAATGCTTTGTTGAATCACTTAGTTGATTTATATATATATAAATAAAATAAAATCCTGTGTTCAGTGTGAATTAAAGAGCTTTGGTGTATCAAAAATATTTCTGAACCTTTAAGGTCACACCAAAATTTTGTAGCATGTGTATCTGACATCATGACATTAATAAAATCATAGACTAGTTTGTGTTGGAAGGGACCTTTAAAGGTTATCTAGTCAAACACCCTCCTGCGGTGAGCAGGAACATCTTCAGTTAGATCAAGTTGCTCAGAGCCCTGTCCAACCTGGCATAAAATATTTTCAGGGAAGGGGCTTCTACTCTCTTCTGGGCAACCCATTCCAGTGTTTCACCATCCTCACTGATATTTAGAAATCTACTATGTTTTGGGTTGAACCCATTACATCTTGTCTCCTGAAGCATCTGTTCCCATCTAGCAGCTTTAAGCACTGGAAGTTTGCAATAAGATGTCCGTGGAGCCTTGTGTTCTCCAGGCTGAACAGCCCCAACTGTCTCAGCTGTTCATAGGAGAGGAGCTTCAGCCCTCAGATCATTTTTGTGGCCCTTCTTTCAACTTGCTCCAACAAGTTGTCTTCCCTGTGCTGAGGACTCTGGAGCTGGACACAATACTCCAGGTGGGGTCTTGTGAGAATGGAGTAGAGTGGCAGAATTGCCTTGTTTGAACTGCCTGCCACACTTCTTTTGATGCAACCCGGGTTACAGTTGGCTTTTTGGGCTGTGAGTTAACAATGCTGGCTCATGTCCATCTTTTCACCCATCAATGTTACCAAATCTTTCTCAGCAGAGCTGCTGCCAGTCTCTTCATCCCCCAGTGTGTAGATAGTGGGGGTTGCCCCAACCGAGATGCATGACCTTGCACTTGGCCTTGTTAAACCTTTATGAGGGTCACATGAGCCCTCTTCTCAAGTTTGTCCAGGTCCCTCTGAATGACGTCTCCTGTCCCTCAAGTGTGTCATCCACACAATTCAGATTGATGGTGCCAGAGCAGAAAAATGACAAGCCAAAAGCCAAACTGCTTTGTTTGAACATACTTGCCAAAGTACTCTACCTCCATCCTACATATGTCATTGAGTCTCTAACATATTCCTTTTGATGTGTAAGTCAACAGAGATTGGACAGTGATTAAGGGAAGACTGCTTTGCATCAGATATAGAAGTCTGAGAAATGAAATGGTAGTAATTTCTGGCTTGCATTAGGAATAGTGTGGCCAGCAGGAGCAGGGAGGTCATTGTGCCCCTGTACTCTGCATTGGTTAGGCTGCACCTTGAGTACAGTGTCCAGTTCTGGGCCCCTCAGTTTAAGAAGGACATTGAGACACTTGAACATGTCCAGAGAAGGGCAACAAGGCTGGGGAGAGGCCTTGAGCACAAGCCCTATGAGGAGAGGCTGAGGGAGCTGGGATTGTTTAGCCTGGAGAAGAGAAGGATCAGGGGTGACCTCATTGCCCTCTACAACTACCTGAAAGGTGGTTGTAGCCAGGAAGGGGTTGGTCTCTTCTCCCAGGCAACCAGCACCAGAACAAGGGGACACAGTCTCAAGTTGTGCCAGGGGAGGTTTAGACTCAAGGTGAGGAGAAAGTTCTTCACTGAGTGAGTCATTTGTCATTGGAATGTGATGCCCAGGGAGGTGGTGGAGTCACCGTCCCTGGAGGTGTTCAAGAGGAGATTGGGTGTGGCACTTGGTGCCATGGTCTAGTCATGAGGTCTTGGTGACAGACAGGTTGGACTCGATGATCCTTGAGGTCTCTTCCAACCTTAGTTGTACTGTGTTACTGTGAATTCTGACTAGGGATGGAAACAGGGATGAGGAAAGCTGGATCTGGGATTTCAGAAGCATGGAGCTTATGACTATTGTACATTTAGTGCAAACCTCTAAATTCATGTGAAAACACTTAACTACTCAGCCCAAGAAAAAGTGTCGTTATTTCATAGATCATTCAAAGTTAGTGCTTGTCATTTTGATACTTTTAATTAAACTCTAACTGCACCTAATTCCATTTAGTGAAAGGAAGGTACCTTACAGAAGTCCTTGAAAGCAGGTTTAATAATTTCTTATTGTTCACCTGTAGTCTCTGATGACAACATCCTACTAACAAGAACAAATTAAAATCTTGTTGGTGGCATGATTTTGAATTTAGTGTGGACTGCAAGTAATAGCTGTTGCCAATAAGAATAACTGTGTGTTGTGTGTGCTTGAAGTGGTATGTGTATATTTTGAAAACTTAGTGTGGTGTGTCTTCAGTACAGTTTGTGTGTAGTAATACATAGGTTTTGAAAGCAACCTCCAGATTTTAAATATATCCTGTCAGATGAGTTATTGAGAGCTTTATTTTCATGTTCCTGAATTGTCTGTCTCCATGTGAAAGTATGGTTTTGTGTGTGTGTATCTCATAGGATGAAATACAGTAGAGATGGTAAGATTTTGCATTATTGCTGCTGTTACTTGGCTACATACTGCCTGTGGTAAATTTGTTACACAAAGTAGAAATTCAGGTTGGTGTCTCTTCAGTGAAGCAATAGTAACTTTTTCCCCCCCTGAAAACAGACACCTGCATTAGCAGACATTCAGTGGTGTGACCATAATGAGCATTATTTGCTTGTCATGGATTTCCTTCTGATGTTAAAATATTCTAGGCCAGACTATGCAAACAGTTCATGACTATGGCTGTGCTGCTGGCTGTGAGAGTTGTGTTACTGTTTGTGCGTGGAAATGATTTTCAGAAGGGATGTCATGCAGTCATCTGGGCTTACCATCCCTGGAGGTGTTCAAGAGGGGATTGGACGGGGCACTTGGTGCCATGGTCTGGTCATGAGGTCTGTGGAGACAGGTTGGACTTGATGATCTTTGAGGTCTCTTCCAGCCTTGGTGATACTGTGATACACTGTCTCCCTTCTGCTTCTGGCTTGTGCTGCAGATGTTGGTTTGGTAGGTGTAAAAGTAACTGTTTGAAGTAGAGTTTCCCTGAAATAAAGATCAATCTATATGCTGTTTCTAATTTAATTTTTTTTTTTATTTTTGGGCCATGAAGTTCATTTATCAGTGAAGGATGGTAAGATTAGTTAACTTCTTGGGCAAGTCCTCTACAAGACTGTTTCTGTCTTCCTGTTAGGGCAAAGAGTAGGAGACACAAGGGCAGTTCCTCCTAGCAAGGATTTTGTCTTCAACACTTAGGAAAAAAGGGTGATTTTCTGGGATTCTCAGAAGAATTTGGGTTTTTTGATATATATACACACATATTCTTTTTTCTGAGTGAATGAGCCTGCACTGTGCCCAGGCAGCCAGGAGGGCCAATGGCATCCTGGCCTGCATCAGGAACAGTGTGGCCAGCAGGAGCAGGGAGGTCATTCTGCCCCTGTACACTGCACTGGTTAGGCCACACCTCGAGTACTGTGTCCAGTTCTGGGCTCCTCAGTTTAGGAAGGATGTTGACTTGCTGGAGTGTGTCCAGAGAAGGGCAACAAAGTTGATGAGGGGTTTGGAACACAAGCCCTATGAAGAGAGACTGAGGGAGCTGGGGTTGCTTAGCCTGGAGAAGAGGAAACTCAGGGGTGAGCTTATTGCTCTCTACAGCTACCTGAAGGGAGGTTGTAGGCAGGCAGAGGTTGGTCTCTTCTCCTAGGCAACCAGTACCAGAACAAGAGTACACAGTCTCAAGCTGCATCAGGGGAGGTTTAGGCTGGAGGTTAGGAGGAAGTTTTACACAGAGAGAGTGATTGCCTGTTGGGATGGGCTGCCTGAGGAGGTGGTGGAGTTGCCATCACTGGAGGTGTTCAGGAGGAGACTTGCTGGGGTGCTTGGTTGCATGGTTTAGTTGGTTGGGTGGTGTTGGACAATAGGGTGGACATGATGATCTTGAAGGTCTCTTTCAGCCTGGTTTATTCTATTCTAATTCTCCCTAATATTATGATTGTGTCTGTTTTGCTGAGGTTTTATCTTTTCTGACATACTGAAAAAGCTGTCTTGCAACTGTGTTCAAATGGTGGGTAAATCTTATTCTGTGCTTCAGAAAGTATAGCTTTTGTCATGATGCCTGTTAATAAGAATGTTTAGTCTAGGAGTTATGCTTCAGCAGTAGACAGAAGTTTAATTTTCTGTCCAAATTTAGTTGTCTAAAATGTAGATGCCAGTGTTATGGTGGTTACTTCTAAGCCTCCGTTAAATTTACAGAAATAATTACCTTCCGGAAGGTCATTCATCTCTTTCTAAGCTTGTGTCTGAGATAAGAAAGATAAATTGCTGTGGTGATTACAAATGGAGCAGAATGACTCATTCAGATTCAAATATCTAGCTTACTCTCTGCAGTGAGGGTCACTGAATCTCATCAGATGGAGGAGTGGTTGAGTGATCTAGGGTTGTTTAGCCTGGAGAAAAGGAGTCTGTGGGGAGGCACTCTCTACAGCCACTTGGGAGGAGAATGTAGCAAGGTGGGTGTTGGAGGTTTAGATTAGATATTACAAAAAATTTCTTCAGCTAAAGTATCACAGTATAACTAAGGTTGGAAGAGACCCTAAGGATCATCGAGGTCAACCTGTCTCCACAGACCTCATAACTAGACCATGGCACCACGTGCCACGTCCAGTCCCCTCTTGAGCACCTCCAGAGACGGTGACTCCACCACCTCCCTGGGCAGCACATTCCAATGACGAACGATTCGCTCAGTGAAGAATGAGCTTGTGTTGCAAGCATTGGATCAGGGTTCCCTTGAAAGTGGTTTGTCTTTTATGTAGGTTATTATTTCTCCTGTGGTTTCTGTTTTCTTAACAGATGAACAACCAAAACCCACCAAAAAACCCTGAACCAACAAAAAAGCCAACTAAACAAACGAGCTTAAGTCACTGTCCCTGGAGGTATTTAAAAGATGTGTAGATATGGTGCCTAGGTTTATGATTGGACTGGTGAACTTAAAGGTCTTTTTCAACCTAAATGATTATATGGTTAGAGATATAGGAGAGGCTGAGGGAGCTGGGATTGTTTAGCCTGGAGAAGAGGAGGCTCAGGGGAGACCTCAGTGCTGTCTACAACTACCTGAAGGGGGTTGTAGCCAGGAGGAAGTTGGTCTCTTCTCTCAGGCAACCAGCACCAGAACAAGAGGACACAGTCTCAAGCTGCGCCAGGGGAAGTTTAGGCTCGAGGTGAGGAGAAAGTTCTTCACTGAGAGAGTCGTTCGCCATTGGAATGTGCTGCCCAGGGAGGTGGTGGAGTCACTGTCCCTGGAGGGGTTCAAGAGGGGACTGGATGTGGCACTTAGTGCCATGGTCTAGTCATGAGGTCTGTGGTGACAGGTTGGACTTGATGATCTTTAAGGTCTATTCCAGCCTTGGTGATACTGTGATACTGTGTGGGGGGTGTGTGTATTTTTTTAAGTTTTAAGTCCACCTTCACTGTGTACCTTGCAGGCTTCGGAGATTTGGATGTGCTGCTGCTGTTTGTTTCACTTTTTGGTTCTAGGGGCCCAGTTCAGAAGGCCAGGGGTAGTTTATAAATGTTCCTTTTCAATTGAGCTGTTTCTAAAGGAGTATTGTTATTACCTAGGTGGTTTAGCCATAGTTGAGATTGATGTCTACTACAGTCTAGTGATTTTTAATTCTTTTTGGTCATGGTAGACAATTGTTTTTGCTTTTTAATTGTGTTTAATTGTAGCAACAGATGTAATAAATCATCATAGATTAAATGTTGTTTTTCATGTGCTTTTCTTTGGAGGTTGTGGAGGAAAGTAACAGAAAGAAGTGTTGTTTGTGTGTGTGATCTTTGCAGTGTTTCTGAACATGAGGTATAATAAGTATTGCTTCAATTGTTTAGTTGCTGATTAGAAAGACTCCAAAATTGCTCATAGATATACCCACTTTTTGTTTTTGCATGCATTCCACCTCAAATTCAGTTTTCCCTTCAGTGCTTTTGTGAGGCAAACAGGTGTTTCTATCAGTCTCTGTGGCTGGCCTCTGTGGCAGAGGCTTCGCTTTTTTCATTGTTAAGTGAAGAGGGCAGTGTGCCCATGTGAGCCAAGTGCCAAGTCCTGTGGGCACAAGGGCTCCCTTATGTTACCTGAACAGGCAGGTGTCTAATGCCAGTTGAGATGACGAACTGGCAGGTATGATGCTCAACTTACACGAGCCTGGTATGTATCTGAGGTGGAAGCTAATGATGTCTTACTATAGATAGACAGTTCTTAAAACTGATCACATGAAGATTTCAAGATCCCCGTTACCTGAGTACCTTAATTTTTGCCACATTCTAGTGGCATTTGAATGCTCCAGTTCCCTGGGGAAAATAAAATCTTCAGTCTGAACCGAGAATGTTTGCATGATCTCTTCATTACCATTATCTGGTAAATTAATTTTTTGAGTCGAAAACTTCTAAAACTAGAGCTATTTATGGATCCCAGTTAGAAGGCAGATCCTCCCTTGCCTCTCACCAGAGCAGGAAAACGAGACTCACACAAACAGATTGCAGAAGTGATGGAAAGTTTAAATGGAAAAGGAGTGAGTGTTTTACAGAAAGGTACAAGCACAGTGACAAAAGAAGATCCCAAAGCATACCCAGAAACCTCCCAGCATTTCCCTTCTCCCTACCTGAGGGTACACCCAAACCCCTCAGGGCTCTTTCTTCCCCCCATTCCACTGTTAGGCTAATCTCAGCTGGCCAGATGTAAGATTGCCTTTGCCTCTTCTCCTCTTGGCATTAGGCCTAGCCAGGCCTAAGAAGCCTTGGGATAACTCCCCTTCCATTACCAGATAGGAAGCATCTCCCACAGTAGCGGTGAGGGAAGAAAGAGGAAGTGTAAGACTTGGCAAATGGATTTATAGCAAGCAGGACATTGTGGGAATGAAATATGCAGCTTCCTGTGTCCACCCACTGGGCTGGACACCCGCGGCACCAAAGGTGTAGCTTGTGTGGTAGCAGTAGGAGGCACCCATCCCAAACTGGTACAAGAAAGAAAATACAACTTTTTGCAGACAGCTTTTCTCATTTGTACAAACCATGCGGCGCGCTGTTAGCATTCTTGTGTGTTTTGACTTAAAGTATGACAGCTTGCTGCCAAAGTTTTTGTAGCTCACTGTGCTGTCAGTTGTCATGACTGATGTTACACTGTTAGTGTAGCAGCAGATGTGGGAATATTTAATTGTAAATGAAATAAATACTTGTGTTAGTGCATTGCAGTTCATTTTTTTACTGCTTAGATTTTGATATATTTTATTCCTCTCCTGTAGTTATAGAAGACAGCATATGACTGAACAGAATGTGAAAGCTTTACTTGTAATTAAGCAGACAAAATTGTAGTGGTAGACTTCTGGATGTATTTACACTGTCAAAGTTTGTAGAGGAAAGGTACGCTGTAGTTGAGACTACCTCAGAAAGCACTAATGATACTGGGAATGATGCTACGAAAATCTTAAATTCATAAATCCTGAGAAATTGCAAGCTGTCAGTGGCGAGTACTTTGACAGTGAGTTCCCTGTTTTAACGTCAGCAGTTCCAAAATTAGGTTTGTCACTTGAACTGGGGTTGTGACAGGTGGAAGGAGCTTCATAGCGATGAACAAAAATCATTTTTTTTGCCAATTTTGTAACAGCTTTCAACCAGTGCTCTGAATTACTTCAGCTATGGTTGTATAAAAATGAATTATATTCCATATCGAGTACTGGAGCCAAAAATTAAAGTTACAGTTGGCAGAATTAAAATATCAGAGAATTATTAGAGTCCAAGAAATATAGAATAGAATAAACCAGGTTGGAAGAGACCTTCAAGATCATCGTGTCCAACCTATCAACCAATCCAACCCACCTAATCAACTAAACCATGGCACCAAGCACCCCATCAAGTCTCCTCCTGAACACTTCCAATGATGGTGACTCCACCACCTCCCCAGGCAGCCCATTCCAATGGGCAATCACCTCCTCTGTATAGAACTTCTTCCTAACATCCAGCCTAAACCTCCCCTGGTGCAGCCTGAGACTGTGTCCTCTTGTTCTGGTACTGGCTGCCTGGGAGAAGAGACCAGCATCCACCTGTCTACAACCTCCCTTCAGGTAGTTGTAGAGAGCAATAAGCTCACCCCTGAGTTTCCTCTTCTCCAGGCTAAGCAACCCCAGCTCCCTCAGTCTCTCCTCATAGGGCTTGTGTTCCAAACCCCTTACCAACTTTGCTGCCCTTCTCTGGACATGTTCCAGCAAGTCAACATCCTTCCTAAACTGAGGGGCCCAGAACTGGACACAGGACTCAAGATGTGGCCTAACCAGTGCAGTGTACAGGGGCAGAATGACCTCCCTGCTCCTGCTGGCCACACTGTTCCTGATGCAGGCCAGGATGCCATTGGCCCTCTTGGCTGCCTGGGCACACTGCAGGCTCATGTTCAGCCTACCATCGACCAGTACCCGCAGGTCCCTCTCTGCCTGGCAGCTCTCCAGCTACTCTGACCCCAGCCTGTAGCTCTGCATGGGGTTGCTGTTGACTGGGATTTTTTAAAGCTGCCCTGGTGCTGGGATACCCATTTGTGCTGCTTACCTGGAGTATTTCCAGGTGAGCTCAGGTGAAGATACCAGCTGACTTTCCATTTTAAAAAAGAGTATTATTTTCTGGCTAAGAAATACATCAGGTTTTACAGTCTTACAGATTTTGAGACATCAAGTTTGTTGTATACTGTACATCCCTTCCTAAAGAGGGGACTTTTTATGTACTGTCATCACTAAAACTCTTCTTGCCTGCTGTTAACAGGGCTCTTTGCTACCTAGTAATTTCTTAAATGTAAGTTCTGAGCAGAAGGGAGCTCTGAGGGTTGGTTGTTTTTTGTATGGTGTTTGTGTTTGTTTTTTTCCCCTTTTTGTGAAATTTTAACTTTTTTAATGCTCTGAAACTTCTTTATCTGTGTTCAGGGTAGCCACCATAGATTTATTTTCTCATCAGGAGAAATAAACTGTAGAAAGAAAAGAAGTTTCTTCAACAGCAGTTACAGTAGCCTCTAAATTGTTGGATGGGATTAGCTGTTTGCAGCTTTGGCTTCCAATGCAGGGATCACATGTTGCTGTCAACCCAAAGACGCTGTTATAAATTATGGAGGAACCTACTAGCTGCTTAACTAACATGCTTGTTGTGGCTTACTTTATTTGCAGTAGCCAGTTACTGTTGTGGTCAGTGATAGTCTGCAGGTAGTGTACATGGAGGAGCAGCGTTACAAGAGGGTAAAGCTAAGATACATTTAATGGTACTGAGAGAAGCTTTTTTTGGAAACAGGTGGCCCATGAAAAAACTCTTACAATGTATGGATCACTGTCAAGTGGGCTTTTTGAAAGATTCTTTTTCTTAATCTAGGGTAGTAGTCTTACTCTAGCTCTAATGGGCCAAGGATAAAAGGTAGCAAGATTTATAGGAAGAGGCCTCAGAATCCTTTCAGTTTTTAACAGTGAGCAAAATGTAAGGTAGTGCAAATCAACGTTAAGATGTTTTTTCTGGATCAGTAGCTAAGCTTTATACTTCAGGTCTCTTGTGGGATAGAAAAGGGAATTTAACACCTAGGAGACAGAAGGAGGAAAAGGTGGAAGGAGGGACAGCTTTTCTTGTATGATTGTGCGTGGGACTTTGAGGCATGTTACTTGATTTGTGGAAAAAGCTTTTCCTTGGTGCCAGGGAGTTTTGCTTATTAATTGTTTGAATTTCTTTTATGGTGCAGTAGCTTAGTTTTCTCTGGATGTTGAGCCTCTCAAATGTTAATACTTCTATGCCTAGTGTGCTTTGGCTTTAGGAATCTGATAAATCTTCATGAATGCTGTATCTGTATGTAAAATTGGCAAGTTATATCCTGAAATGTTTGGCTGTGACATGATGTTTTTTGTACTTGGCAGAAGGAGATAAACATCAATATATAGGTGCATATTTCCAGCAGTGTGAAGCAGTTGCAGTAGGCTGAAAATGCACTTGATTTCAGTTGATTCCTTTCCTGTTTTAGTAGGATGAGAGTAGGAATACTTTGGACTAAAACATGGGGTTGTTTTGGTCATGGGTTGTAAAAGAACAGGTTAGAATGAGATTATTTCATACATCTTGATTAAAAAGCTTGACAAATGTACTTTAAGAGGTTTATGAAGCCTCTCTACTTCAGTAGAGCACAGTCACTGCTTAGGAGTTTGTAAGGACTGGGGTTGGAGAAATGTGCTGAATTGCCTAACAAGCTTGTGAGAGGGTTTTTACAACTTAAGATACTTTATAGCACAAATACACTGTTTTGTAAAGTTAAGGAAGGGAATGGATTTGCGTTTTGTAGCTAAAGGTGATTGTGTAGCTGGTTCAACTGCCTGCAAGCTGGTCTTTTGATGCTGAAACATACCGTGTCTCTGTAGGAAGGATTGAGACAGCTACTGAGAATTTACAGATAACCTTTGCCTTGAAATTCAGTACTAAAGATAGGCATAAGTTTGGGTTTGTGATTTTTTTTTTCTGTTTTCTTTTCTTTTTTCTCCTCTTTCCCTTTTATTGTCCCCCTCTCTTCCCTCCCCCCCCCCCTCCCCCCCCTTTTCTTTTACCCTCTGGGAAAGATATAGTAATGCTTCTCTATTGTACTGGTGCAGCCACCTGAATTTGTCATAGCAAAAATTTTACTGTAAGATGCTGCCAGCAACTACTTGGCTGCCATCCCACAACAAGAATAGCCCCCATCCAAGTTCTGATGCCAAATCATGTGTAGGTTAACCTTTGTAACCCATCTCAAATCAGTGTGTGCCATCTCTAGGGAACAAATCTGGCCTATTTATAGGAATACTCTGCCTGTAGTAGATAGTTTGCATGCAAACTATGCAATTAATGCCTCTAGCAGTTGTTGCTGAGAAGCTTCCCCACCATGAGGCAATGTCTCTGGGAAACTACCCTTCTAGAAAGTAAATAGTTTTTTCACCTTAACATTCTGCATGACTGAGTCATTGAATATGTAAGTATCAGTGAGATGGCTATTGCTGAAACAGTGTCATGTGCAGGAACAAGTTACAGCTCATGTCTGTTCATTTTCATCTGACATGAGTGTTAACTAGCAACATTTCAGTGGAAAATGTGAGCTGTGATCTGGTGTGGCACGTAAGGCCTGTGAACACTGCAAGGAATATTGTAAGGTCACATCAGTTAAGTTTAGGATGCCATACTTGAGTGCTAGTGCTTAACATAGTGTCATGGACCCCCCAGTAGCAATTAGCACAGAAGCAATGTTTAAATGACGAGGTGCTCTTCAAAATCTAATCAGTTGGACAAAGTCTTTTGAGGGAGAAGTTGGTAAATGTTTTGTGGGTTTGGTAGGTTTTTATTGTTGCTTGTTTTGGTTTTTCTTTCTCTAAGGTTTCTTTAGTTAAGAGCATGAAATAGGCTTTTCTTTCCATAAACTACTTCTCTGTTTTCCCCTATAACTGGTTAAAGTAGGATTTGTATTATGTGAAGTACTCCTCCGTTTCGTATTTGATGTCTTTGACCATATGGATTATCTCCATCCAGGATTAGGTTAAAATATGGGTACAAAATTGCTTCCAAAACACTTGACTTTTGCTGTATGTAAAAATTGAATGATTCACTCTTCACACTTCTACTGTGGCAGCAGAAAAATCACTGGTAGAAAATATATAGGCTTTATTAATTATTAATGTTCTTTTAGATTGTTTTTTCCCCTGTAATAATAAGCATCCTAAAATACTTAGGGTAACACTGTGTTCTGTAAACAGTTCAATAAGTTTTCAGTGTTTTATAAACAAACATCATAGAGTGATAAACAACCACGAACAGAAATCTAAGCAAAAAGGCATGACAAGTTTCAACAAGATAAAAGCAGTACTGTTTTGTATCTTCAATGAAGCTTTTGGATATGTGGTGGGGTTTTTTGTTTGTTTGGGGGTGGTGGTTTTTTTTTTTTAAGAGGGGGTATGTTAGATACTTTAAGAGAAAAGTAGTTTATATTCGGCAGACAGTTACTCATAAGATGGGGCATTGCTTGCACAATGACACACTGTCTAGCCTGAAGGGTTGTGAAAACTTAAGCAGGTTTTCAGAGTTTAAAATGGACTTTGGGTAGTGTGGGGAATGGAAGGGAACCAATCTCAGTAGGTTTGAAACAGATTTTGTGAATGTAGGTAGGGTTAGTCAGCTGCATGTCATAAAGTTAAGAAGCACAGCTGCAGAAGAGTGTTTTGAACTATTTCCCCCCAATTTTTTTGTGTGCCATACAGAGTACACTGCAATATTGTTTTGTTGAGTGAGGCATAGAAAACAGCTATTCTAGTTGTTAAGTAACTGTAGTATTTTTAAGATAATCAAAATGATTTTTACTTCAGTCAGTGCTATAAGGCATTATATGGAGTTGGTGTCCAGTTTGTGTATAGCACTGTATGGAAGGTGTGTGGGTGGGGAGAATGGAAATGATAAAAAGAACGTCCAAGTAGAGAACTAGAAAACAACATGACCTTTTAGAGAAAGGCTAAAAGAGTTGGTGTAGTTTAGTTTAAAAAGAGAAGCCTAGGAAATAGAAGTTTTCAGGTATTAAGAAACTATGCTCAGCTCTCATAGCTGTCTATAATACTTGAGAGGCAGTACTGATCAAGGTGTGGTCAGGGAACATACCCCTGACTACACCTACTTCTACACCTACAAAGTACATTTGAGTTAATTTGTTTCACTTGTAGAATTAGTGTGTGACCAATACTGCAAATAAAAACAGTGAATGTTGAGTAGATAAATTACAATATGATTTATAGGCTACCACATAAATCCAGTGTATGCAAGTGTAATAACAATGCAATAACATGGACAACAGTCTTAAGTTCATGAAAATGTATTTATATCATGGTTCTTATGTCTTCTCTGCCAATGTTGTGAGCTGTCTTGGCTGTAAAAGCCCAGTATCTTACATTCATTCTTGCATGTTATTACATGAGATTAGTTTTGTTTTGTTTTTTTTCAGTAGTCCTCAAATTTGAGAGTAAGAACTGTTTAGATCCATGTGGAGGAGGAAGATAGGGAAGGGAAAACAACAGAAATGAACCCTTCTTCCATTAAAAGCTCTGTGTATGCTTATCTTACAGCTTCAATTATGTCAGATAATTGAGGAAATGCATCATCATGATATAATGAAAAACGTTGACAAATGGCTATACTTATAATGTCACTATTTGACAATAAAATGAACAAAACAGAGGCGAGCTAGAAAGGAGAGCATTTACAGAGATCCTTGCCTTTGTAGCTGTCATTAGTAAGGTGAAATCTCAAAACATATAATAAGGTTTTGCAGGAGTTTTTGTCTGCTACTTAAGTAGGTTTTTATTTCAGTCTTCTCAATCTCAGAGTTAATACTGGGAAAGCAACTGAGTCAGTGTTGATGTCAGTATTAACTTTGAGATTCAGAAGACTAAAATAAAAACTACTTAAGTAGTACCACATACTTTAATGATTATGAGGGGGAAAAAAACCCTTGCTTTTTAACTGTTTTACTTTTGAAGTTTTTAAATATTTCCTGGATTTGTGTGTGTTGTGTTGTGTTGTTTTGTTTTTAGAGAGCTTAGTATCTGGTGGTGGACTTGGCTTTTCTATGCAGTAGCATGCCAGAAGCATCCACAGCCTCACTTTGTACCTTGCAATAATAATTTAACATAAACAGTGTAATTACTGTTTACCTTCATTTTATAAGGTGCAAAAGCATGGTTATAAATTACATGAATTTAGAAGGCAGTAACATCAGAGTGCAGAAGGGAGACAGTACTAAAGTGCTTTAAAAAAACCAAAGTAGTTCTGAAACTAGATATTCACAAATAGATGCTTTCAAAGGTGCAACCCAGAGTTTGATAGCAAGATAATGACTTTAAACCCATGCTATTTCATGCCCAGTCAAGGCTTTTTTTCACATCATTTTTATGTCATCATGTTACTGCTGTTAATGTTTAATTACTTGGTAGCCTTACTGTCGTAGAATTGTCTGGTTGGAAAAGTCCCTAATGTCATTGAGTCCAGCCATAACTTAACATCTCCCTGTACAAAACTTGTCATTTTTCTCTGTGTCCTGGTTCTAATCCTGCTTTTCTTTTGTGCCTTTCTTGAATAAGCGAATAATTTCTATAGATGAAGGTCTTGTGCCTGGTCAAGTTTTTCAGTGCTGATGTCTAGTGAGTGCCATCAAAGATGGTGATTTCAGAGGTCTCTGTCATCAAACTGCAGACTTGTATCATTTAGTCGGGTGGTGAGATCTGAACTTTGAATGACTGTTGGTGCTGGTAGACTGCAATGAATTTCTGCATTTCTGCCAAGTATTGAGCAAAGCAGTCTTAAAATATCCAGCCAAATAAAGTCTCTAAATACCAATTACAAAATTGCATTTAGATTCTTAAATGTGGTTGTATAATACTTAGAACTTGTAGTTCTGACTGATTTGTGAGGGGAAAAAACAAATCAATATCAGTAACACAAAGACTCAATTGCCTACATCTATCTTTGTGATAGTTTCTTACAGATCTGTTTCAGTATTGGAAGCATTATTGATTCCCAACTTCTTCCTAAGTCATTAGTTGATGAAAATATGTACTAAGTCCCTGTACAGTTAATTACCACTTCATTAGTTATGTTGTATATGCTCGTGTCCTGTCTTGGTTAATTCTTGTCTGGCTTTTTATAGAAAGCTGAGCTCTGTAATCTGTCATGTAATCAGCTTGGTTACACTGAGGTCACATACATATCAATTGTTGCTGTATGTCTTATAAATGTTAGTAGATTAGGACATAGTTATGAAAATGTTATGTCTTGAAGATAGATGCCTTGAACCTGTGCTGTGGCAGCAATGTAAACTACAATATTTCTTGCTCTCAAACACAGAAAACCAACCACATACAGTATTAGATGTATTCTGAACCGGGATTTGTGTCTTTATCTCTCTTTACCAGTATTGGCAACTGACTTTGAATTTCTCTTGTACTTAACTTAATTAACATATTTATTTTACATGTAGTTGCTAAAGGCTGACCAAATCCCTTTATAGAAGCTAAATAGCTTTTTCTCCAAGGTATGAAATAAAACAAGCAAAACGCTGACCCAGGGGGTCAATGGCATCTGTTAAATTGTACCATAATTCTAGTTTAATTTAAAACCATGGAAATAAAAGCAAATGCATCTATTATTTGTATATAAACCCAATGTGAAAATTTTAGTAAAATGCATTAACTGAGGGCAGCATAATATAAAATTATGCCTGCATCTTAAAACATAATGTTCAGTTACAGTTGCAAATTGGGTTGAGTTCTTGAAATAACAGAAAGGTTGATTGGAAGACATCCCTGAAGTCCTCTTAATTAGAGGTTTGTTCCAAGAAGGAGTCTAGATCAGGTCAGCTGTAGCTTTACTTGGCTGTGTTTTGAAGCTCAGGGACAGAGGTTCTACAACCACTCTAGGGAAGGAGAATAGAGTTCTCAGTCTTAGTTATATACACGGTGGTGAAATAAGTGATATTTGTGTCTGCATTTTAGTGTGATCGATGATTACCTCTGGGTTATGGGACTTGGTTAGTTACTTCCAGTAGAGAAAACTATGCTTTGTGTCTCCACTGAAGAGGTGGAAATAGAGTCACGAGTGAACTGTGCAAAAGTTCCTTCTAGGCTGGTGCTCAGCAGCTGGTGATTGCAGTCTTTTATTTGGGGAAAAGTCTCTTCTCCTTCATCCTTTCAATACGCCTAATTCCCCGCTTCCTAACAAGTGCTTCAGATTTTGACGTCTTTAATATGAAAAATTTATACTTTGTTAGATAATCTTTGAATGTAAACCACCTGTTGAAGCTTTTATCAGTAGATTTTGCAGTATGGAAGTTGAAAATAAAATGGCTGTTTACTTATGTAAGCCTTGAGGGTAGTCACCTTTGCATGTACTCATAGTGCTGCTAATGCAATTTAAAAGTGTACCACAAATAATACCCTAAAAATGCAGCTGTACAATTTATTAAAACCTGCCACATGCCGATCTGACAACTTAATCTATAGCTTTTATCTTGTCCTTCAGTGATTTCTTACCCTGTTTACAGATGCCAATGAAAAGAGATGAGCATTGCAGCATTCAGTGAAGGCCATCTAATTTGAGCTTTTTGAAAGCATAAGGAAGTAAATTCACCAGCTGCACAGCCCTTTCAGACAGTACCCTGCTTAGTAGTTTCTTGTCTATTCAAGTGAGGCTTCTCCACATGCATTTCTCTTTCCCAGTCACTTGTTTGGGGATGAACAGTGGGTGTCCTGAAACCAGCTTCTTGTAGAATTGTGTAATGAAACATTCTCTAATTTCTAGGATTTCTGACTGTCTTTCAGGGCTTTACAAGTGGTTGTGTTATGTTCTTCAGTTAGGAACTAAGATTATAAAGAATGTTGATTCTAGTTTGTAGTTTTGCTTACATAGTTTAGGTAAAGCACTTGGTGAGTGAAATATATTTGGAAAAGACTGAACAGAGAGTCTGAGATTTTTGATGGTTGCAGTATTGAAGGTGTCACACTACGTATCACAGACTATGGGAGGTACTACTCTAAACGCCTCACTAATGCAAGTGTTAAAGTTCTTTGTGTAAGAATTTGATGTAGAATATGCTGAAAACATGCTTTTGATCCTTAAGTTTCGGGGCAGAGTAATTTCAGGGCGGCTGGAGGGAGGGGAGCCAAAGAAAACCACAACCCAGTGCCAGTAATTGGAGAAGAGTGGTGTGTGGGTCTAGGGAGGTGTGAGAGGGAATGATGGATTGTCAGACTAATCTAATAATAGACTTACACTTCTCTTTGTGTGTCAAATGTATAAAAGATTAATTCTAGAGCTATCACTGGTTATTCATGCTTTTGTATGAAAATAGTCCTTGTCTTTTACTTATCCAGCTTCTCATCCATTTCTAAAAGTGACTGCAAAGATCATGATACAAACACAGACTCTGAAACACTTGAAGTGTTGCAAGGAGTGTCTTTGTGCCCTCTGCCTTTGGTGACACCCTAGCATAAACTTTATTATTACCTAATTCAGACTCAATACCTATTGACCCAGGTATAGGGAAGCCTTTCCTCTCCTGTATTGTAGTAGGATAGTAGTTTCATTCAGACCCTTTGCCTCTCTGATGTTGGTAAGATGGTAAAAAACTGTCTCTGCAGCAAGGTTGGATGGACTGAGTGGGGAGAGGAGATTCTTGAAGGAACATCACAGTGAGTGCTGATGTTTGGCCTTGCTGTCAGAAGCCCGACTAGTATTGCCTGTGCAATGAAGTAATTACTGTAGTATTAAGTATTGTACATGTTTTAGGATTGTAATGCTCCTGAATTACTGGTCTTTATTCCTACTGAAAGTTTTGGATAGAAGTAATCTACGAAGAAGTTAATGCATTAGTTCTCCTTAAAACACAGCACTTTGTTCGCTTTACTTTTCCTTGTCTCTGAGCATTTGCTGTGCTTTCCTTCGGTCTTGATTTCACGACTAAAATAGATTTTATTGCTAGATAATTAACTTGTGTTTGCTTCTCCATTTTAAACATTTAGAAAAGGGGAGAGGGGGCAGGCAGTAATGACAAACATTCTGCTTTTACTATGTAAAGTGACTTAAAACAAACCACCAACACCTGTTTTTTGTTGATTTCATTCCAAAAATATGCTGACTTTCCTAGCTGGTATTTTTATCAAGAGTCAGGTGTCACAGACATCTAAGAGAGGTTTTGGTTTTAAATTTTGTTAGCTGATCATGTGAGAAGTAAAACTTTGGAATGCGTTTTTTATTACTTCCCTTCTGGTAAACCAACCTGGGTTGAAGACTGCCCTTAAAGTGGTAGCTGGGATGCAAGTTCAGTGCATTGGTTTCAGGAATGTCAGTGAGAGGCCTCGAGCACAAGCCCTATGAGGAGAGGCTGAGGGATCTGGGATTGTTTAGCCTGGAGAAGAGAAGGCTCAGGGGGGACCTTATTGCTGTCTACAACTACCTGAAAGGAGGTTGTAGCCAGGAGGGGGTTGGTCTCTTCTCCCAGGCAACCAGCACCAGAACAAGAGGATACAGTCTCAAGATGCAGCAGGGGAAGTTTAGGCTCAAGGTGAAGAGAAAGTTCTCCTCGGAGACAGTCGTTCGCCATTGGAATGTGCTGCCCAGATAGGTGGTGGAGTCACTATCCCTGGAGGTGCTCAAGAGGGGATGGGACGTGGCACTTGGTGCCATGGTTTAGTCATGAGGTGTTGGGTGACAGGTTGGACATGATGATCTTGAAGGTCTCTTCCAACCTTGGTGATTCTGTGATATTTTAAAATAGAATAGAATAGAATAAACCAGGTTGGACGAGACCTTCAAGATCATCACGTCCAACCTATCATCCAACACCACCTAATCAACTAAACCATGCAACCAAGCACCCTATCACGTCTCCTCCTGAACACCTCCAGTGATGGTGTTTAAAGACAGACTTTAAGTAGTTTTGGTGTTTGTTCTCCTGCTTACCTAGTTGCAAGGAAAATTTTACAATTCACAGCTTTCTGGATGGTGCAAATAGGCTTTTGCTAGTGTAACACTTCCTGAGTTTTGAATAGCTATATAGTACAGTATATTCTGGTTTTGTAACGCTAAAATTTTGCATCTTTAAGGAGTGAAATAGGAATGGAGTTTTCTTTAAGTTCCCCCCTGAGGTAATTATAAAACTGGCTTGAGCATACTAGAAAGAATGGCTACAGATGATTTGCTGTCAAAATCTGAGGCTTCGTGAAGGCATGTTCTAGGTCAAGTTTTATTTGATACTGTCATTAAACATCTGGATGATGGAGCATGAAGTAATAAGCTTAAATACAAGATAAAGCTCCTTGGGAATGTGAATTTGTGCTTGGGGTCAGAGTTCAAAGTGATGTTAACAAATTGGAAAAATGTTAGGAGAACAGCAATACAGTTGGATAGCAATGGTCACTGATACATGTACAGGGTATAGAGGAAGATACACCAGATGTACAAGATACAGAAAGTAAGTCTTTAAATGTGATTGCAGAAAGGAAAAAAAACAGTTTCTTCTCCGTTAGGTGTGCAGAAAAGAGGCAACAGAAGGTTAGATATCCCTGATGAGAGGCATCCAAGAGTGTTGAGAGAGATCACTGATGATGTTGCTCTACCACTCTCCATTGTTTTTGCAAAATCCTGGTAGATAGGAGAGGTGCCTGAGGACTGGAGGAAAGCCAGTGTCACTCCAGTCTTCAAAAAGGGCAAGAAAGAGGTTCCAGGAAACTACAGATGAGTAAGCCTCACCTCCATCCCTGGAAAAATAATGGCTCATTCTGAGGGTCATCTCTAGGCGCTTGGAAGAGAGATGATCATTAGAAGTAGCCAGCATGGATTTACCAAGGGGAGATCATGCTTGACTAATCTGATAGCCTTCTATGATGTTGTAACTGAATGGGTATGTGACCGTTTTAGGCAGGGAGACCAGTGGATGTAGTCTACCTTGACGCTGTCACCCGTAACATCCTCGTGAGCAAGCTCAGGAAGTGTGGGATAGAAGAACAGTGAGGTGGATTAGGAACTGATTACAAAATAGAGTCCAAAGAGTGGTGGTCAATGGTGCCAAGTCCAGATGGAGAGCTGCAACTAGTGGAGTCCCCCAGGGATTGGTGCTGGGTCCAGTCCTGTTCAACGTCTTTATCAATGACATTGATGAGCGGACAGACAAGAGTGTCTGCTCAGCAAGTTTGCTGATGATACCAAGCTGGGAGGCTTGGCTGATATGCCTGAAGGCTGAGGAGGTATTCAGCGAGACCTGGACAGACTGCAGAGCTGGGCAGAGAGTTTCAACAAGGGCGAGTGCAGAGTCCTGCATCTGAGAAGGAATAATAAACTGCACCAGTACAGGTTAGGAGGCTATCTCCTAGAGAGCAGCCCTGTGGAGAAGGACCTGGGAGCCCTGGTGGGTAACAAGTTATGCATGGGTCAGCAGTGTGCCCTCATGGCCAAGAAGGGCCAGTGGTATCCTGGAGTGCATTAAGAGGAGTGTGTCCAACAGATCGAGGGAGTTTCTCTTCCCCCTCTACTCTGGTGAGATCTCACCTGGACTATCATGTTCAGTTTTTGGCTCCCCAGTTCAAGAGGGACAGAGATCTACTTGAGAGAGTCCAACAGAGGAGTGCAAAGGTAATTAGGGGACTGGAGCATGTGCCCTATGAGGAAAGGCTGAGAGACCTGGGGCTGTTTAGTCTAGAGAAGAGTGAGAGGGGATTTAATAAATGCTTATAAATATCTGAGGGCTGGGTGTCAACAGGGAGGGGACAGGCTCTTCTCACTTGCACTCTGTGCTAGGATAAGGGGCAATGAATATAAACTATTGCACAGGAGGGTCCACCTCAACATAAGGAGGAACTTCTTCACTGTGAGGGTCACAGAGCCCTGCAATGGACTCTCCAGAGAGGTAGTGGAGTCTCCTTCTCTGGAGACTTTAAGACCCATCTGGATGCATTCCTGTGCTACCTGTTCTAGATTCTATGGCCCTGCTCTGCCAGTGGAGGGTCCTTTCCAGCCCCTAACATCCTGTCATCCTGTGTGAATTTTCTGGTTGTGGGAAAAATAGTAAAATTGTTAAGTGTGCCACTGAATGTACATTTGCCATTCCTTACTGACGTTTACCTTGTGGATAAAGCAACAGTTGGCCCAAATTTTGGCAGGGCTATTGAATCTCTCTAAAGGCTTCCCTAACATTTTTTGCCCTTAAGCCCTGTTTTTATTTTGTCTGTTTGTATAATACTGTATTATCCTTTAAATAAGCTCAGAAGTTGAAGAGAAGAATGGTGTCAGTTGCCTTCCTAGTATTGTTATGCAGGTTATAGGGTATGAAGAAACCTCCTTTAAAATCCAGTTTTCATATTTAGCATAAAAATGTTTTAAAATGTTTGTTGTGGGTTTTCTAGCATCTCTAATGATAGCCCCTCAATAAAATTTGTGACATTGCAGTGCAACTGAAATTCAGCAGAACAATTTGAGACCCTATTAAGACAACTCCGAGTTTTTAAAATAGCTGGTATAGGAGATACATTTCTTCTGTAACAGAACAATACTGGCACCCAGTGGTGGTGTGGTAGTGGTGCATTCTTTGAAGTTGTACTTTGCTTTGTTGTTAAATATATTCTCTTTTCTTTTGTGGTGTTACCAAGCATGAGAAATTTGAAAGCTCTCCAATTTTGTTTTGTTTTCTTTTCCTTTTAAACTTTATCCTTTTTTAAGGGCATGGTTGTATAAGTCTGCTTAAGGAACATCCTGATTTCTTTATGCACACATTGAAAATAGCTGTATAAAAAATACTATAAAATTCAACATTGTTTCATGTGGCTCACACTCAATCACAAGGAGTACCATTAGTGCAGTTTGTGGTTTTGGCTGCAGGATCACAGTGATTCTGCAAAGATTTCTGAAGCTGAATTATGTAAATTTTATTGAGTGTGTTTATTAATTTCCCTTATTTACTTCCCTTAAAGAAAGCTTCTTATTAAAATATTAATGGTAGAGATGGTAGGAAACAGAGAGGATTTCTAGAAAAATGTAAAAAAAGGATAGGAGAAGGATGAAAGATTGAAGATTTGTACTCACAGATGAACTGTTAATTACAGAGAAAAGGAAAATCCAAGAAGGCTGTGAAAAACACATATTACTAGGGAAATTGATTACCTGTAGGATTGAATTTTAGAATAAAGCTGTAATTTTAAACATCCTAAAATGTGTGTGGATGCACATGAATGTTTGCTTGCAGATGAAGTATCTCTTCACCGAGTCAGTCAGTCATCATTGAAATGAGCTGCCCAGGGAGGTGGTGGAGTCACCGTCCCTGGAGGTGTTCAAGAGGGGATTGGACGTGCACTTGGTGCCATGGTCTGGTCATGAGGTCTGTGGTGACAGGTTGGACTTGATGATCTTGGAGGTCTCTTCCAACCTTAGTGATACTGTGAAGCAGTGGTGTAGAGCAGACCAGCAAAAATGCATCTTCTTTGATACCACCAATTTCTTCAGTGTGTCAGCCATAGGGTGGTAATAGTGTAGCAGCACAGAAATATTTCTGTTTAGGACATGTCAAGTGTAATCTGTTCTTGATGAAGTAAAGCAGAAGATAAAAGGAGATAGAGGTGCAGATGAGATTGGTACTACAGAGTTAGAGCCCTCAGCAATGGGAAGTACTGAAAAGAAGAATGTGAACACCTGTAATGTGCACAAGTGTGTTATTAAATTGATATCATATGTGATATGAAGCAGTGGGAAAACGGCTCTGCTTGTCACTGATGTAATGTGTTTTTCTGTGTATTACAAAGGAAGAATTACTGAAATCTGTATTTCAAAGAAGTATATCAAGAACATTTTGACAGAAAAATTGCAGATTTGGGTTTATATGTGAATGGTTCACTCAGAAAATTCTGATTCATTACTAATGGCTTGTTTTAATGTTCCTTTGAAGGTAGGATAAGAATCTAGATACTTTATAGGAGGTGCTCTTCTGACAACAGCTGTTGCTAAGAGGATTGTGCGTGTCTCAGATGAGCAGAACTGGGAGGTAAGGGGAGGAATAGGTGAGGCATTCCTAGGGCTTCAACAAGCATTATATGGCAGAATTGAAGTAAAAAAATTATTTTCCTCTTTTTTTCTGGTGTGCTTTCTCAAGAGAATGCTGCACAAATGACAGTCTCAAGCATTTGCAGCAGCTTTATACTCATTTGGTTGTGAACTGATTTTCTTTTTTTTCTTTTTTAAAATTTGTATTAATGTTCCAAGGCCACAAAATCCCAGCGTGACTCATGCAGCATTACTTGCTATAATTCCTTTGAAATCAATTGAAGTGTCTGTGTTACTGTAATTTATGACCTTTGAGATTGTTTGAAAACATGTACTAGAAAGAAGTCTGGTGGATACTTCTTTTCTTTCTTTCTTCTTTTCTCTCTTTCTTCTTTTCTTTCTTTCTTCTTTTCTCTCTTTCTTCTTTTCTTTCTTCTTTTCTTTCTTCTTTTCTTTCTTCTTTTCTTTCTTCTTTTCTTTTCTTTCTTCTTTTCTTTCTTTCTTCTTTTCTTTCTTTCTTCTTTTCTTTCTTTCGTCCTTTCTTTCGTCCTTTCTTTCGTCCTTTCTTTCTTTCGTCCTTTCTTTCTTTCGTCCTTTCTTTCTTTCGTCCTTTCTTTCTTTCGTCCTTTCTTTCTTTCGTCCTTTCTTTCTTTCGTCCTTTCTTTCTTTCTTTCGTCCTTTCGTCCTTTCTTTCGTCCTTTCGTCCTTTCTTTCGTCCTTTCGTCCTTTCTTTCGTCCTTTCGTCCTTTCTTTCGTCCTTTCGTCCTTTCTTTCGTCCTTTCGTCCTTTCTTTCGTCCTTTCGTCCTTTCTTTCGTCCTTTCGTCCTTTCTTTCGTCCTTTCGTCCTTTCTTTCGTCCTTTCGTCCTTTCTTTCGTCCTTTCGTCCTTTCTTTCGTCCTTTCGTCCTTTCTTTCGTCCTTTCGTCCTTTCTTTCGTTCTTTCGTCCTTTCTTTCGTTCTTTCGTCCTTTCTTTCTTTCTTTCGTCCTTTCTTTCTTTCTTTCGTCCTTTCTTTCTTTCTTTCGTCCTTTCTTTCTTTCTTTCGTCCTTTCTTTCTTTCTTTCGTCCTTTCTTTCTTTCTTTCGTCCTTTCTTTCTTTCTTTCGTCCTTTCTTTCTTTCTTTCGTCCTTTCTTTCTTTCTTTCGTCCTTTCTTTCTTTCTTTCGTCCTTTCGTCTTTTCTTTCGTCCTTTCGTCTTTTCTTTCGTCCTTTCGTCTTTTCTTTCGTCCTTTCGTCTTTTCTTTCGTCCTTTCGTCTTTTCTTTCGTCCTTTCGTCTTTTTTTCCCCCCCTTCCCTTGGAAATCAAAAGTTCTTGCACTGAGTATTATTCCAGTTAACAGTCCTCATAGAGGAAAGTTCAGTATGATTTTGTGTTGTGGGTTTTTTTTCTGTGTGGGCTGGTTTTAAACTTTTTTATTTAAAATTTTCTTGAAAATACAAGTAGTGTTGATTGTGGCAGCAACATTTCTGTGCCATTTTATTCCTTGTGCCCCCCTTGTAGTAATATGGTTTTGGTGTTCGATCACCCCAGAGTCACTGCAAGCACAGCTTCCAGGCCAAGATGTTACCTGGCAAAGACATTTATTACATTACACAGCAAGGTTATATACTCTTTTAGAAAGCATGTGTGTCACATTGTAATTGGTTATTTTCTACTGGCATGTGTGTAATTAAGGCATACAATAGGTTAAAATAACAAAACAATATTTCAACACAACCAACCAAATTCTTCCAAGTCTTGCTCTTCAGTTACAAGATGCTTGTATCTACGTCAAAGATTAAAGGGCCTTCTCTAACTCAAGCAAGGGCAAATCTTCCCCTACATTTCTCTCTTTCTCTCAATTACTGATAAGGTGTGCATTCCTAACTCAAGGGCAAAACACAAAACATAGCTGTTCCAAAGCTATCCAAAACCAGCCCTTCTCCTACATCTCCCCCTTTTTGTAATAAACCACACCTTTGATCGACCTTTCTAACGTTCTTTGCGTACATAAAAGCAAGCAAGGTAATATTAACAATATAGCAAAGGCAATAAAATCAACAATCCAGTTTTGATAAGAGATTGTATCCACCCTGGTAACAACACATCCTGTCAAAGTCTTCCAGCTAGTCTACAATAACAAGCATACATTCCTTTTCCACTTATCTTACGAGGTCAAGACACAAACAGGACAGTTGCTTCTTCTAAACAGAAAAGTTTCTCTTAAAGGAGAACTTAGATCTTGCTGGATCTAAGGCATTATATTACCATGCCCCACAACCCCCCAAGATGGTTTGGGTCTGAGGAAGGGTGCTGCCGCTTTGTCTTGGAGGAGATGTCATCCTTGTTGGCTTGTGCTGCCCTCCCTGGAGGCGGGGAGAGAGAGATCCCTAAGTCCAAGTCCTTCTCTGAGCAGCCTCCAAAATGTGGTGTCTTCAGTAAAGATGTCCTTTCTCTGAGTTACAGCAGGCAGAACTTAGGTGTACAGCTTTGCTGGTGGTGGTGAAGAGAGGTTTCCTGGACTGCTTCCAGGCTGCATAGTGTCTTCTGTGTCTTTTTCTCTCTTTGTTTTTCTTCTTCTGAGCAGGCATCGCTGAGGTCTTTTATACCGTTCTTTTAGTCACAGTTTTTTTACGTATGTGTCCAGGTTTTGTCCCCAAGGACTCTTCCTGTGTATTCCTTGTGTGCTTACAGGGGTCCTGCGGAGATGGCGTCCTCCACCTCCTCCTTCTCCTTTTATCTGCCTGCACACACAATACACATCAGGGATTTATCATGCCGGGTGGTGAATCCATTGCATTTTCACCGTCCTCCCTTTCTGGGGTAGAGATGATCCTGTCTGTGCACATTCCAGAGAGTTGTTACCCTGTGGCTTCTGCCCATTACACATTTCTGTTGTCTGGGAGCAAAGGTGATTTTTATCTTGGTTGATTCGCATCAAGAGAGACAAGATTTGGTATCTACAATCGCCAAAGTAATGAGACAAACTGAAAAATCATGTAGAAATTGATACAAAAAGTTTCAAATGGACATTCTTGACTACAGCAGTGAGGGATTATGACAGGTGTGGTTTAGTCTTCACTTGAGGAAGTAAAACATGACTCAACAAGGAATTTTGAGGTAGCAGAATTAATCTTGTCCTATACAGGGAGAATTTTAATTCTAGGTGAGATTATGGTTTCTCCTTTTTGGAAAATGGTGGTGCTTACATCTAAATACAAGGCTAGGTAACTATGTGGGAGAATTGGAGACCTCCTAGCTTCAGTACAATTGAGGAATGGCTTTGTTTGTGTTAGGAGCACAATGAGGAATCATTCCACTGCATGCCTGATGGCCTAAAACTCAGCTTATGGACTTTGTACTCCCCCTAACCCCTGCTGTTGAACTTGCATGCAATTTTATGCTGGATATGGCAGAAGGTAAACTTGCAGAGTTTATGATACTGCTTTTTCTAGGAAGTCTGTTGGTGTAATTCATTCACAGTTGAAGCCTCAAGAGTAGTATAATGCCTGTAGGATGAATGTGTTCTAGTTCCCTCTGGCACAGAGTGGGAGTCCTCTTCTACTTTTACAGCTAATGAGATCAACTAATGCACAGTAGTTACCTGAATTTGCACAGGCATAGTACTTGAGCTCAGAGTCACTCAAATGGGACATCTGGTGTTTCCATTCAGGCCACCAAGTCTTGCCCCTTGTTCTGCCTTTGTTATAGAAAAGAGAGTCTTAAGGTGTGTGTAGTTTCTGTTGGATTTTTTGTTTGGGTTTTGTTGTTTGTTTTTTTTTAATATATGCATTTCCCCACTCCCCCATTCAGTGCATCTGGGTTTTGGGATGGTGGGTTTTTGTTTGTTTGTATGTTGAGGGGATTTTTTGTTGGGTAATTTTTTTTGGGGGGAAGGGTGGATGAGTTTGTGTGTGGTGCTGTGTTTTCTCTCATTTTTTTTTTTTATTTTAATGGTGCTCTGGTCCCTTAGACTTTGCTTCACTTGGACAGTTAGATCCCGTCAAGTGTCTGGGTTAGAGCACAACTGGGAATATTGACAGGGCTAGAATCAAAAAAGTGTGTTTTCCTTCAAATGATTTGTCTTGTTTATATGTTGATGATGTGGGTGTTATGTTGTATTTCTGAATTGTTTGACCAATAATACAAATAAACTAAACTAGAATAGAATAGAATTAACCAGGTTGGAAAAGACCTTTGAGATCATTGAGTCCAGCCTATCATCCAACACTATCTAATCAACTAAACCATGGCACCAAGCACCCCATCCAGTCTCTTCCTAAACACCTCCAGTGATGGCGACTCCACCACCTCCCTGGGCAGCCCATTCCAATGGCCAATCACTCCTTCTATAAAGAACGTCTTCCTAACATCCAGCCTAAACCTCCCCTGGCACAGCTTGAGACTGTGTCCTCTTGTTCTGGTGCTGGTTGCCTGGGAGAAAAGACCAAGACCTCACCTGGCTACAAACACCCTTCAGGTATCTGTACACAGCAAGATCATCTCCCTTGAGCCTCCTTGTCTCCAGGCTAAGCAACCCCAGCTCCCTCAGCCTCTCCTCATAGGGCTGTGCTCCAAACCCCTCCCCAGCTTTGTTGCCCTTCTCTGGACATGTTCCAGCAAGTCAACATCTTTCCTAAACTGAGGGGCCCAGAACTGGAGACAGGACTCAAGATGTGGCCTAACCAGTGCAGTGTACAGGGGCAGAATGACCTCCCTGCTCGTGCTGGTGACATTGTTCCTGATACAGGCCAGGATACCATTGGTCTTCTTGGCCGCCTGGACACACTGCTGGCTCTTGTTCAGCCTACTATCGACCAGTACCCCCAGGTCCCTTTCCACTTGGCCACTCTCCAGCCACTCTGACCCCAGCTTATAGCACTGCATGGGGTTGTAGTTCTTGAAGCACTCAGGAATATTTATTTTTAATACTACTGCATGTATACTAGGCTTGTTTTCTTAAATCATGCTGTTATCCTTTGGGGAATGGTGATTTCTTGGTAGTTATTTAAAAGTTACTTAGGTGAGTGCCATATTTCAGACTGGATATCCAACAACTATGAATTATTTAATGATTACTGTGATGTATTTAAATAAAATGAAGAGCTGTGAGGAGAGGGCAGATTGCCAGCTACATAAAAATTGGGGCCTCAAATAGGAAAAATTAGACAGAATGAATAACAAATGCCACAATTTATGACCACTCCAGTTAAAATTACCTTTTTTTTTTATCCCAAGTGTTTTTGGAGGCTAGAATAGGTCAGCCCTTTTGAATGGATTAGCTGAGTGCATTTAAAACGTAGTTTTAAAGTGAACACATTTATTATATGCTCATAGAATTTTGCAGAAATATTCTGATCCTGGACTTGCCACAGTGAAAGTCACAAATGCTGTTTCCAGATGTCATTGTGAAGGAGTTTATCTTATTTAAACTTTTTCACCAAATTTGGCTATCGATATACGGTAGTGCACTTCCATCTTTATCAGCCTCTTGGTAGCCCAGGCAAGCAAAAATACCTTTTTACAGGATGACAGCATAGAATAGACTAGAATAATCCAGGTTGGAAGAGACCTTCAAGATCATTGCGTCTAACCCATCATCCAAGCCACCTAATCAACTAAACCATGGCACCAAGCACCCCATCAAGTCTCCTGCTGAACACCTCCAGTGATGGTTACTCCACCACCTCCCCGGGCAGCACATTCCAATGGGCAATCACTCTCTCTGTGTAGAACTTTTTCCTAACCTCCAGCCTAAACCTCCCTTGTTGCAGCTTGAGACTGTGTCCTCTTGTTCTGGTGCTGGGTGCCTGGGAGAAGAGACAAACCTCCACCTGTCTACAGCCTCCCTTCAGGTAGTTGTAGAGAGCAATAAGGTCTCCCCTGAGCCTCCTCTTCTCCAGGCTAAGCAGCCCCAGCTCCCTCAGCCTCTCCTCAAAGGGCTTGTGCTCCAAACCCCTTACCAATTTCGTTGCCCTTCTCTGGACATGTTCCAGCAAGTCAACATCCTTCCTAAACTGAGGGGCCCAGAACTGGACACAGTACTCGAGGTGCAGCCTAACCAGTGCAGTGTACAGGGGCAGAATGACCTCCCTGCTCCTGCTGGCCACACTGTTCCTGATGCAGGCCAGGATGCCATTGGCCCTCTTGGCCACCTGGGCACACTGCAGGCTCATGGTCAGCCTACCCTTGACCAGTACCCCCAGGTCCCTCTCTGCCTGGCCATTATATGCTCCAAGCCTTGGGCCTCAACCATACAGTCTTGCCTTTTAGAAACAAATGCATTTGTGTTGTGTGTGGGATTCTGCTTTTGTTTAATTTTGTGTTGTTTTGCCTTTTCAAGTGCATGATTGAAAGTTTGCCACTTGTATCAAGTAAAGCCTGCCTAGCTGATTTGTTGTTTTTGAAACCAGCCTCTTGTAAGTCGAGGGGATGGGCATGAGGACTGTGTAGTGTTTAGTGTTACCCTATTCAACTTAATTGGGATGAAGGCTGTTGTTAGTGTCATAGCGTGCATGTGGTGGTGTGTTGTTTGGGTGTGGTTGTTTTTTTCTTCCTCTCCTTTTATTTTAAGAAATAATTGAAGAAATAGTATCATAGAATCAGTCAGGGTTGGAAGGGACCACAAGGATCATCCAGCTCCAATCCCCGTGTCATGGGCAGGGACACCCCACACTACATCAGGCTGGCCAGAGCCTCATCCAGCCTGGTCTTAAACACTGCCAGGGATGGGGCCTCAACCACCTCCCTGGACAACCCATTCCAGGGCTTCACCACTCTCATAGTGAAGAACTTCTTCCTCACGTCCAGCCTGAATCTCCCCACCTCCAGCTTCATTCCATTCCCCCTAGTCCTCTCACTGCCTGATATCCTGAGAAGTCCCTTCCCAGCCTTCTTGTAGGCCCCCTTCAGATACTGGAAGGCCACAATAAGGTCACCTCGGAGCCTTCTCTCCTCCAGACTGAACAGCCTCAACTCTTTCAGTCTGTCCTCATAGGAGAGGTGCTCCAGCCCTCTGATCATCCTCGTGGCCCTTCTCTGGACACCTTCCATCACGTCCATATCCCTCTTGTAATAGGGGCTCCAGAACTGGACGCAGTACTCCAGGTGGGGTCTCCCCAGAGCTGAGTAGAGGGGGAGAATCACCTCCCTTGACCTGCTAGCCACACTTCTCTTGATGCAGCCCAGGATCTGATTGGCTTTCTGGGCTGCAAGTGCACATTGAGAGCTCATGTTGAGCTTCTCATCCACCAGCACCCCCCAAGTCTCTCTCCTCTGGGCTGCTTTCCAGCCAGTCACTGCCCAGCCTGTATTTGTGCCTGGGATTGCCTTGACCCAGATGCAGGACCCTGCACTTGGTCTTGTTGAACCTCCTGAGGTTGGCTTGTGCCCACCTCTCCAGCCTGTCCCTTCTTTAACCTGATGTCAGTGTAAATAAACTAATTACATAAAGCAGTGTGCCAAGTGCTTTCAAATCTATTTTTCACTAGCACAAAAATTACAAACTTGAGACAATAATCGTATTATATACAGAAAAAAAATGTTTGCCAAATAGGTACATTATGTGCTATTCTAATGCCCATTTGTTTTGTGTTTTTTTCTTAACAGGTATCTTTCAGATGAAGGAATTGAGGCTTGCATAAGTTCTTCAGAAAAAGTTAATACAAATGACATTATCCTAGTTGCCCTTAATGTAAGTTGTGACTGTGAAAACTTGTCTAAACAAATCATGTTAAAAACTATCTGTCTAATGACTCAAGTGTAAGCTTGTATGGCTAACAGTTTACTGTTGTTTTTGTGATTTGCATAGAGGACAGACTACTTTTTTCCTTGTATGTCTGTTTAGAGTTTTATTTGGAAATAACACCTCTTCCAGGCTGAAACACGGAGTAGAGAAATGAACTTAATTTGCAGCAGAAGTTTTTTTTGATGTTTATGCAATGTCAGTGTACAACCAGTAATAAAACCAGAAGTTCTGTGTGCTGATATAAGTATGAAATTGAAGCACAAAATTATACAGCTTACATAGTTTGACTTCTGGACATGATATTCCTTAAAGCATGTTCAAACTAATGGTGAATGTTTCTCTGAAGTGCACATATTGATAATTGCAAACAGTTGTGGTTTATTTATTTCTTTACTGTAGAAATCTGTGTTAGTAGTCATTATTCCTGACAGCAGGTGGATGCAGAAGTATATAGGATATATAAACAGCTTGGAAATAATAAACTTCAGCACTTTTAGGAACTCCAGGGAAGTGTTTATGTGAATTCCTGCTTTTCAGAATTCTAGTATATACATTGTTGGGAAGCATTAGTAAGTCTGCTTCCTTTAAATAACAATGGACAAGAAGGCAGCTACTTAATCTGTGTATTTATTACTTTCAATTGATCAAAATCACAAGGGGGAGTTTTGAGAATTTTACACTTTCTTTGTTTAAAACTTCTCAGTCATCCATAATCAGAATTTTTGAAAGCTTATGTATGCTGTTTGTAGAACTGTGTAAACTTTGTAATATCTACCTGTAGTTCCTAGGGGAAAAACCTATCTAGCAGAGTTGTTAAGAGAAAAATGTGAGGTTTTCTTTAGTGTGTTTGTTTTCTTTTTTTTGTGTGTGTTTGGTTTGTTTTTTTGTTTTCCTTAATGAAATGGTGACCAAGAATGATTAGGGATTATTTTGTCCATCATTTGAGATTCAGCCACTGTTGGTTTAAGATAACACTCTGCAAAGAATATCTGCTCTGCTCCTTTCATCTGTTCTTTCAAGCGTGTGTTTGATCACACATAAGGATGCATGCACAAGTTCCCAGAATTAATTTGAAAAGTAAAGCAAACTCATAATGAAAAATTCCAGAAAATGTAATACAAAGCATGCAGAGGGCAAGTATTTTGTTTCTGGACTGTAGCAGCATACTAGTATGCATTACTACTGCTTTATAAAATATAAACCAAAACCAAGCCCCAAAACCAAATAAAGTACCTCCAAGTGATTATATGTTGGCACAAGTACTAATATGTTCATTTGTGCATGTATGTGTTGTATTTCTGATTTGTTTGACCAATAATGCAAATAAACTAAACTAGAATAGAATAGAATTAACCAAGTTGGAAAAGACCTCTGAGATCATAGAGTCCAACCTATCATCCAACACTAATAAACTAAACCGTGGCACCAAGTGCCCCATCCAGTCTCTTCTTAAACACCTCTAATGATGGTGACTCGACCACCTCCCTGATCAGCCCATTCCAATGGGCAATCACTCTTTCTGTGAAGAATTTATTCCTGAACCTCCCCTGATGCAGCTTGAGACTGTGTCCTCTTGTTCTGGTGCAGGTTGCCTGGGAGAAGAGACCAACCCCCACCTGGCCAGAACATCCCTTCAGGTAGTTGTAGAGAGCAATATGGTCTCCCCTGAGCCTCCTCTTCTCCAGGCTAAGCAACCCCAGCTCCTTCAGCTTCTCCTCACGGGGCTTGTGCTCGAGGCCTCTCACCAGCTTTGTTGTCCTTCTCTGGACACATTCCAGCAGGTCAACATCTTTCCTAAACTGAGGGGCCCAGAACTGGACACAGTACTCAAGGTGTGGCCTAACCAGTGCTGAGTACAGGGGTAGATGCTATACAAGTACTCCAAAGCAAGTTTTGGTTGCTTATCAATATTTTTGGTACTAAGTCAATTGTTTAATGCCCAGAAGACAAGTTGCCTGTTGGGTAAGTAGGCAGTAGCAGTGTCTCTTGAATGACAGGATAACAGTGACTTTGAATTCCCCTTCTTACAGATTCATAAATTCATTCCTTGGCTGCTAGAGACATGTTTCAGACAGAATAAACCAAGAAGTCAACTGACTCTAGTGTGTGGGTTTTTTTGGTGTGAATTGCTGCTTAAATAAGTATGGAATAGACTTAAATGTACCTTCAGTCCTTGAAATACTTTCATTTTACCGAAGATCTTGCAAAGAGTTTGTAGAAGTTATATCTCCTTTCTGCTGCTGTGGTTGCAGAGCACCATGCTGTTACGTGGATGTGGAACACGTAGGAATGGTTGATAGGAGCCTATGTGCAATTTAGAGATAAATGACTGACAGATGACAGATGAGTTCCATCAGGTGGGCTCAGAATGAAAATCAAATGTGCTTTCTTATCACTATCTATGGCTATCTTGTGCAACAGAAAGTGAGTTGAGCATTTTTGCACTCTGTAGATATTCAGAGTAAATACATTAAAAGGAGCATTCCTACAATTAATTTTCTATTGGTAGAGTACTAATGTTCCTCACTGAAAAGCTGGGTAAACTACTTGTTCACAGTGTTTTAGATACTAAAATACAGTTCTGCTCAGCTCTAGATTACGATGCCACAGCGGTTGGCAGTCACAGTTAATGGTGCAATAGTGTACAAGTTCCAGTAGTAATTACACTTGGTCCTTCTTTTGGAAGCATTTGTCATCATAAGAAATAAGGAGGGGTTTCAGATTTAGTACAGTAATCTGCTTCAGCATGTTCTCTTTAAAACAACAAGCTTCCTTCAAGCAATGGAGTTCAGAAAACATAGGTATTTTAGGCTGCACTGCTGTGCTTTATTGTTTCTCGTAACACACATAAGCCCACTAAAACCTAATGTGTGAAGTTTAATTAGTTTTTATTCCATTTCCTATTTTCACACACTGGTTTAGCCATCCAGTGCATCCTTCTGTCATGCGTCACCCTAATTGTTATGCTTGTCCAAACAGTGTTAGATGAGGAAGGTGCTTTTGTGGGGATTTGTTCCTCTGATCATATGAATTCTTTTAATGTCATTGGTCATTTTGAACTGTTGCTGACTAATGTCATGCAGCTGTCTTTCTCATTTCCAAGTTGGAAAGCAGTTAATGGAATGATGATGTATACTTTTACTCCAGGAGTGATTGCAAAAATCATTCCAACCTTTCTGAAGGATTTGTGCATGTGAAAACTCACACAGTAAAAATGTTGTTGTCTAAGTGCCTGATGAAGAGCAAAGACAGACCTTTATTGCTATTAAACTTCGGTGTTGTGTCTAATAATTAAACATAGTCGTTTTGTGTCATTTATTTAAAAGCATTTCAATGATTTTTGAAAATGTGCTTAAGAATACAGTTTAAAAAGGAAAATAATTTCTTTTATCATCCATAAATAGTTGGCACTATGGAATAAATACTCTTTCCTCTTTTATGGTAACAGGGTAGTTTAGGTTAATGTTCTCTTGTCTTCTGTATTAATTTCAGACAGATTTAAGAACGATTGGCAAGAAATTCCTCCCCAGTGACATCAATGGTGGAAAGGTGGAAAAGGTAGATATATTTTTACTGAAATTTTTCGGTGTTCTGTGATATCTGTATGATGACAGCCTTGTTAGATGCTTTAATCTGATTTTTGTCATTATTTCACCCACCAAAGATCACAAAGTTTGAATACATTACAGGATAAATAGATAACTGGTTAGTTTGCCCACTAGGCTTTATAAAGAGAGGACTTGTTCTTTTTGTATCACAACTTTCAAATACTTAAATATAATTCCTAGTAGCTTACTTCTATCACTTAAGAGTAATTAACCTGTTTGATCTTGACATCATATCCAAATTAATTTTCTCCTCACCTTTATTCTTGTGCAAATAACAAAACAGGTTAGAATAGAATAAACCAGGTTGGAAGAGACCTTTGAGATCATCGTGTCCAACCTATCATCCAACACTATCTAATCAACTAAACCATGGCACCAAGCACCCCATCCAGTCTCCTTCTTAACACCTCCAGTGATGGCGACTCCATCACCTCCCTGGGCAGCCCATTCCAGTATATTTAGATGAAAATTAAATGTAGCCCCTTCAGTACACCTTTCCTGTTTTCTTTCTTACACACAGGTAAGAGAGTCGATAAATGAAGGAATTGTTTTAAACCCAGTAGAAGGTCGAAATTCAAATTATTTCTTTCAAATACTGACAGTCTGTATCACTGTTATGGAAGTTCTGGGGAAGCACATATCATCACTGTTGAAACTCAAATAGTGATAAATCAAGGAGGGTTTGTTTTAAGGGAACAAGACAGATTAGAAAGGCTGCTAAGAGGTGTTCAGATTAGGGTTTTGTGCTGATGATACTGTCTAATTGGAATGGTGACTGCTGTAAACACTGGCTTCTGCAACAACCACTGCAGGAGCATATAACATCTGAACTATAAGTTCAGATATGAAGGGTACACTTGAGCTAGTGTATTACAGGATCATAATTTTTGGACGTGCAGCAGTCTGTATATGCAACTTACTAAACAAACTTTCTGGTAAAAGTTCTTTCAAACTTTATTTCTTATTGTGTAGAGCTATGATTTTGTTTGGAGGTATTTATGTTTCCCTGATTATAAGATAGTTTAGAGAGATCAGGCTTCTTCCATTTTAATAATTAGAAAATGCAGAGAGAAGAAAGGTTATTTTTCTTTTTTTCCTGACAACAGCAGCAGGAGTTTTGAAAAGCTGGAGGAACCAGAAGATGACTGTGGTCCCTAATGATCTTTAAGACTGCTCTTTAACAAATGGTATTTGTTAAATGTTAAGGACCTACTTACTTCAGTCAGTTATTGATAAGGAGTCAAGATATCTTGCATGTCAAATTCTAGTAATATTTACTTGGTCCTACTGTAATTAACTCTCTTTACTTGGTCATAGATCTTAGAAAATTATTCTTAAACCAAAGAGCAAAGGTGTTCCCCCAGGCCAAAGGAAACACCTACAAACCAGCTGCTGGAGGGTGATAATTTTCCAGGTTTTGAAAGGAAGTAATGATTGCACAGAGAGAGTCTCTTTGAAAATTATTTCTATTTGTAATTTTAAGCTCAGACTCTTAGTGTACTGTAACTTTCTTTAGTGTAGTCTAGTTTCTTGGTTTTGAGTCCCTTAAAACAAATCTGACTGTAAGTGCTACTGAATAGAATAGAATAGACCAGGTTGGAAGAGACCTTCAAGATCATCGTGTCCAACCTATCATCCAACACCACCTAATCAACTAAACCATGGCACCAAGCACCCTATCAAGTCTCCTTCTGCACACCTCCAGTGGTGGTGACTCTACCACCTCCTTGAGCAGCCCATTCCAATGGGCAATCCCTCTCTCTGTATAGAACTTCTAACCACCAGCCTAGACCTCCCCTGGCACAGCCTTAGACTGTGTCCTTTAGCTTGCAATGTGCACAAATACCTGATGTTACAGAAATGTGTGTTTATAAAGGAGAGTATTTACTTTATGCAAGTAAAGAATATGATTGGGACAGGAGTGATTTGTTAATATAGTCTTTCAGTAGAAAGTAGTAATTTGTTGTTCATAAATGCTTGAGGAAAAAGTAGAAATTATATGGTACTATTGCTCCTCTAATTCAAGACTAAGTTCAGTATTGTTTAATTGAATGGGAATGTAGACAAATCCTGCATAGCAAATAACTTTATTCTGTAGTTTTAGTGTAATAAGTAAATATTTGTGTAAAAGCTGGCAGAGAATTATGGTGTGAAACATGAGTATTTGACAATTATAAGTGATTATCAACTTCAGTCATTAATACACAGGCATGTTTTATTCATGAAGTTGCATCTGTGTTTTGTATGGCTTAAAAAAAAGAAGTCAATATTACCAACCTTAGCCACAAGATGGCCACATTTGAATAGGATTTGGAGAAGCTGAACCCTCCCATCCGTGTAGATGACAATATACCATACATACCTGTTAAGTATTATTAATAGAATACAATTTCAAGGACTGTAACATTAAAACATGTAAATTTAGCAAAGATGTTACAATTAAAGTTTTTTATTTATATCCCATTAAAATGGAAGCATCCATTCCAGAAAGGAAAAATTCAGAAAGCATTTAATTTTTGAACTTGGAGAGGTGCTTTCTGACTACCACCACTTCAATGGTAAGCAGTTACAACATAAGTTGGCAGTGACTTTGATTCCTGTTTAAGATTAGTTATACACTTCCCAATTTCTGTGTTAGGATTTACTCCAGTCTTGAAGTACTCATCTTTATCTTACAGTGAAAATAGTTGTTACATCAGATCAGGTTGCTCAGAGCTCTGTTGAGCCTTACTTTGAATATCTCCAGGGATGGGGCAACAACCACTTCCCTGGCAACCTGTTCCAATTTTCCATCACCCTCATAGTAACCTAACCTCCAATCTAAATCTACTCTTCTCTAGTTTGAAGTCACTGCCCCTCATCCTATTAATACAGGGCTTTGTAAACAATCTCCATCCTTCATGTAGGCCCCCTTCAGGTCCTGGAAGGCCACTATTAGGTCTCTCCAAGCCTCCTCTTCTCCAGGCTGAACAACCCTAGCTCCCTCAGCCTGTCTTTGTAGCAGAGGTGCTCCAACTCCCTGATCATTTTCGTGGCCCTCCTCTGGACCCGCTCCATCAGGTCCATGTCCTTCCTGTATTGAGGGCTCCAGACCTGGATGGAGTAGTCCAGGTGAGGTCTCACCAGAGCAGAATAAAGCTGCAGAGTCTCCTCATTTCATCTGCTGGCCCTGCATCTTCTGGTGCAGCATTTTTAAGTAACCAACAGATAGCAGTGTCTCTTGAAGTTTCTAGGTTCTGATCACACCTCTTTTACAAAAAGATGTGTTTCTAGTTAGTGTTTACAAAGCAATTGTACTTGAAAGGTACTCCTGATACAGCCAAATAGTCTTTGAGGCTCTTTCTTCCTTAAGAATAGTGTGACCCTGCAGCACAGCATGTGAAATCTTATCCGGACTCCCTAGTATCTTGGAAGTGACAATGTTTGTGACTTAGTTCGCTTGTTTAGCACCCCCCCAGCTCTTCTGGTTCACTTCTTTTCCACAGTTGGTATCATGGAGATGTGTGAAGCATCATAAAGCCTGGTGTTTTCGTTGTGCTTTAGAACCTTATAGTGCATGAATGACAGGAATTGAACATTACTGCCCAATCAAATAACCCTTTCCTTTGCCTCAGGGCATCTCTTAGTGTGTCTAGATATTACAGTGTGTTTGCTTAATGGTCATAACAGTTTTATCTTCCCTTCTTTGCATACGTAGCTGGAAGGGCCGTGTGTTCTGCAAATACAGAAAATACGCAATGTCGCTGCACCAAAGGATAACGAAGAATCTCAGGCTGCTCCCAGAATGTTACGCTTACAGATGACCGATGGACACACGAGCTGCACGGCTGTGGAATACAGTAGCATGTCAAAAATAAGGTGAAAAACTTTCTTTTCAAAGTTTGGGTTTTATGCTTACGTGCCCTTAACATATGGGAAAGCATCCTTAGTAATACAAGAAAACAAAACAGACTTCCTTCTTGCATTTTGTATGTAAAGGAGAACCTTAAATTCAACATGCAAAAGCATATAAGAATGCCATTTACGGTATCTTTTATGCTAAAATGCATAATAGGAGAAAGTGGATTTTTGCAGAGCTGGAGTTGACACAGCATGCAACATGTCAGATGTATGCAAACTTACCCAAATTTCCAGTTTTTTAACTGTAGCAGATCTTTCACTTGACTTCTGTAGCAAGAATGTCACGAGGCTGAGACACCTAATTTAATGTCACTAGTGCTGCTTTACAGTGGGCAAAGCTTTAAATTGGATTGAATTAGTAAAAAATTTCTTCAGTTAAAAATGAAGGGTCAGAGAGCTAATTACTGTTGAACATGGGAATTTTGTGTGTGTTTGGTTATGGAGATGTTGAAACTTAGTGTTTAGTCTCTTGAGTCATGGTATGCCTTTTTGCTCTTTGTTCAAATTCAGGTTACATTGATTTAAAGAAAAGATCTTCCTCTCTTTCTCTCTAGCTAGGTGCAACACTTGCATACTTCATATTTGAATGTTTTCTTTTACTGTCAAACTGCTCCTTTTGAGCTGGAGCCAGCTTGTAATTTAGAGTAATTTTGTCTTAAAAGGTAGAACACTGTTCCAGGTTGAGGCCTCTCTTGCCTCTCACTGGGGCAGAAAAAATGAGACTCAGACAAATGGATTGCAGAAGTGATGGAAAGTTTAAATGGAAAAGCAGTGAGTGTTTTACAGAAGCTACAAGCATAGTGACAAAAAGGAACCTGAAGCATACAGAGTCCCTTACAGCACACCCAGAAGTATCCCAGCATTTCCCTTCTCCCTGCCTGAGGGTATATCCAAAACCCCCAGGGCTCTTTCTTCCCCACCTTTGCTGTTAGGCTAATCTTAGCTCGCCAGATCTGAGATTGCCCTTCCCTCTTTTCCTCCTGGCATTAGGCCTAGCCAGGCCTAAGAGGCCTTGAGATAACTCCCCTTCCATTACTAGATAGGGAGCATCTCCCACAGGAGCAGCAAGGGAAGAAAGAGGAAGTGTGAGACCTTGCTGATAGATTTATAGGGAGCAGGACATGAAGGGAATGAAATACGCAGCTTCCTGTGTCCACCCACTGTGCTGAACACCCGGAGCATCCCATGTGGCAGCAGTAAGAGGCACCCAGCCCAAACTGACACAGACAATGATATTCCGGTTTTAGCTTGAGCCAGCATAACTTAGAATATCATGTTCCAGTGTAAGTATGAGGAGAGCAGAAAAGGAAGGCCAACAGATACCTGTGTAAGTAGGTTCCAGATCACAAAATATTTAAAGAACAGCAGCCATCAGAAGACATAATTTGAAAGCTTTTTGTTAAAATCTCAGAGATGTCAGAGAATTCATCACTGAAGTAATGATGCAAGCTCTCCTTCGTTACTGTTAGAAGGATACTGTACATGTACTTTCTATACATTACCAACATATCTTTTTCTCCTACATTAAAAGTTTAAAATCAGATGCTTAACCGTTCTCTATTTATTAACGACAAACACACCCTGGCATGAGGAGCTTATTTGTAGACAACTGACTTTGAGATATATTCAATTAGTCTAAACAAATCACTTCTTTAGTTTGGTATTGTTTAATTGGATTTTAACCAAACAGACAATTTGCAAACATTCATCTCTGTTAGAATCTAATTTGCCATATGGCATTTTTGTGTAATGAATGGGAAGTGTTCCAATAAAGCTATTTAAAAATACTGTGCCTACTGAGAGAATTATTGCAAAGGTTTCTGTTGATCATTTAAAATATAAAATATGGCAGTGTTGAAGGTAAAGCAAAAGTAGAGTTTTATGTTTTTAGTGGCAAAATGTTAATAGACATATTTGAAATGTTGGCTTTGTTTCCGCTTCTAGCCTGAACACTCCACCTGGAACAAAAATTAAGCTTTCAGGAATTGTTGAAGTGAGAAATGGATTCTTGCTGCTGGATGACAGTAACACAGCAGTTCTCGGAGGTGAAGTGGAGCATCTTATAGAAAAGTGGGAATTGCAAAGGGTGAGGTAACACCACTGGAAATGCTTGTCTTACAGGATGCATATCACATTTAATTGCATCAAGCTTTAATGTGTTGAACGTGAATTTTCATGTGATAAGCTTCTAGAGCTTTACTGTCCCAATATGTTTAGGGATGCAGCCAAATAGATCTAAATAGATCTTAAGTATCATGTTGCAAATAAAGACATGAGAAGTCATCTTTGCATGGGAATTAATTCCTTTCATAGGGATTTCAATCCTTTATAGGGATTTATAGGGATTAAAAACATTAAACACATTAAGTTCATTGTAGCCATGAGTGGTTGCTTGCTTAAACACTGTGTTTGGTACCAAAATATTACAGAGTGATGCCTTTTACAATTACCATCTGCAGACCATATATTTTTGAGGCAAATAAAATATAGTAAGCGTGCAAAAAGCATCAAAATTGGTAACCTTGAGTATGACTTCTGTATTGCAGATTCTATCAGTGATTTGTGTAAACTTGTGATTTAGGAAGACAAATTAGAGGTTTTAGACTCTTTCAACCAGCCTTTACTCTGTTTTAGCCCAATTCCTGTCCCAACAGAACAAAAGTTGTTGCAGGAAGACTTTTAAATACATTTCCTCATATAACAGTTGAAGCCCTTAAGGCAGGTAGTTGTGTCCCTGCTGTCATCAGTCCCAAACACTTGGCAGGTCACTGCTACTACCATCTCTCTATTTTTACATCCATGTTTCTGAAACACAGTAGCTACTTAGGAATATCCTGGTCATTTGTGTGTACTTCTTTTATTGTTATTGGTGCCAAGTTCATTGTTGTTTGCATTTTATAGAGTTGAGCAAACTGGGACAAACTTTGTTTAGATGTTTGAGTTGCACATTGCCCATTTTAGTAGAGTCTGTTTGACATCCTTTTTGTGCTTTTATATTTGAAAATAGTTTTTTAAAAACACTTCTGGTTTTAAATGAGGCTACCTGTTTGATTGAGAAGGTGGTTCTGGGCCCATCAGCAGGAAACTTCCCATCTTATTGGATGTCTTTGTATTTAGTATTAAGTCTTCTGAGTTAACGCTGCTGTTAAAATTGATGGGGATGGAAGAGAGCTGCATAGAACTTGTATTCTTAATGCCATCTAATGTGTAAGAGAAGGGTCAATAGGATCAGTTAGCTTTCTTGATGAGATTTTGGAGTCTGTTTTCAGAGGTTTTCTGTCTGGGCTTTTGCAAATAAATGTTGCTTCTCCCAGGCAACCAGCACCAGAACAAGAGGACACAGTCTCAAGCTGTGCCAGGGGAGGTTTAGGCTGGATGTTAGGAAGAAGTTCTTCATAGAAAGAGTTATTTGCCATTGGAATGGGCTGCCCAGGGAGGTAGTGGAGTCACCATCACTTGGAATTGTTTAGGAAGAGACTTGATGGGGTGCTTGGTGCCATTAGTTGATTAGATAGTGTTGGATGATAGATTGGACACGATGATCTCAAAGGTCTCTTCCAACCTGGTTATTCTGTTCACCAACTTGTTTTAAGGTTAGTGTGAAGAAAGAACATGTTCTGCTTACAAGAAAACAAGCCACTTAATAGCCATTGCCAACTATGGCAATCTTCACCATTTGTCATCCAGTTTCATTGGCTTTATGCAGTGCATTTAAAAGAAAAGTAACTCAATTTTCACTAATTTACTCTGGTAAGATAAAGTGTATAAAGTTAACTGTTGCTTATTGCCGTCCCTTCCATTCTGATTCCATCTTGCAGTTTGCCAGAGTATTGTTTTCTTTTTCTCTCTGACCAGCTCATAGCGCATGGTCAGGTTCCCAGAATAAGTGTATCCATGTCAGAAAACTTGTGAATGACAAGGAAACAGTTGGGCAGGTGAACCATGACCACTGGGAATTGTAGTTCCAGTTCTGTATCTGGATTGACAGCTAGACAGATAGGGCTCCAGTCTGTAGAAGTCAGATGCTACTTTGATAGCAGTTTCTTTATGAACTTGGATGTTTCTGTCCTGTTAAGAAAGCTTTACAGAAGAGAATAGCTGACAAATAAGCAAGACTGTCAACTCTGAAAGATACCTGAGCGAGGACATTATCACTGCTTGTCTAATCTTGCCGCTAAAGCTTAAATGAAATGCTGAACTGTTGCATAAGACAGAAAACTTCTATTTGTGTGACTGTGGCAAATTACTTGTTTTGAAGTGAGGGGTTTTTTTGTTCCCTTTTCCCACAGTGTCTGGGAACTTCCTCAGTAAATGATGAAATAAGTTGCTTTTTTCTTATTAAAAAGGTGCTATTACTTTATAACTGAAGTTGTTTATCCAGTCTTAAATGATCAATTTTGCATCTACAAGACCTCTTCTAGTTGTACAGTTAGATTACTGTTTTGTTCCATTCAGAACAGTGTTTGAAAGTGCTTTCTGAGGGGAATCCAGTTTTGGTAAGGAAAGGCTCCCTCTACAGATACAGCATCTGTGGAGTGAGTGCAGTGTTACCATCCTGCATGAGGAGTAAATGTATTCCTCATAGCATTCAGTTTTATCATAACGTAGTTCTTCCCTAGAAATTCCATTTTTCAAATGCATCAATGTTCAAGTGGCAGTAAATAAATAAAGAGTAAATGAGAATGTCACAATGTGATCTTTTTGGAAATTTAAGATAATGTATCATGGACTTCTTCCAGTAAGAATACAGTTCTAAATAATTATTGCTTCATAGTGTTCCGGTGATGACTGGCATGTTAAGCAGAGAATCGCTACTGCTGAGATAGTGCTGGTTCTCTTCTTAAGAAGGATTCACACTTCATATTGCTATTTAGCAAAATACCAGACTATATGTAAGTAAAGAGTGAAGCATATTTTGCTGATATGTAGGTGAGGCTGTCTGTTAGGCCCTTATACTTTTAAACGTAGAATCTCTCAAGCTATGAATTATCTACAAGTTTTCTAGAATACTTGCCAGTTCTTCTGTTTTGGTGAAGATGATGCTAAGTACTGAGGCTACCTGATGGAAAAAGGGAGTAGTTTCTCAGAATGTTAGGGGCTAGAAGTGACCTCGAAAGATCATCTAGTCCAAACCCCCTGCCAGAGCAGGATCACCTATACCAGATAACACAGGAATGCATCCAGATGGGTCTTGAATATCTCCAGAGAGGGAGACTCTATAACCCATCCTGGGCAGCCTGTTCCTGTGTTCTGTCACCTTCACAGTGAAAAAAATTCTTCTTCATGTTACATAATCACAGAATCAGTCAGTTTGGAAGAGACCTCCAAGATCATCAAGTCCACCCGATCACCCAACCCTAACGAATTAACCAGACCATGGCACCAAGTGCCCTATCCAGGCCCTTCTTAAACACCTCCAGAGACGTCGACCCCACCACCTCCCTGGGTAGCCCATTCCAATGGCCAATCACTCTTTCTGTGAAGAACTTTTTTCTAAGATCAAGCCTAAAGTTCCCATTGCACAGCTTGAAACTGTGTCCTCTTGTTCTGTTTCTGGTTGCCTAGGAGAAGAGACCAATCCCCACCTGGCTACAACCACTCTTCACATAGTTGTAGACAGCAATAAGCTCCCTCGGTCTCTCCTCAGAGAATGAATCTGACACTGCTTACATAGTGAAAGAAAAACATTTATTTATGCTGTACCCTAAGAAAACATGAATGAAGCAATAAAAAATTGAACCAACTGAATGAACACCAGGTGTTTTATGTAAACTTTCAATTCATTTTAGAAAGGAGGCTAAGAGTATTAATAGATAATAATAGCGAGGAGCTTGATCTCATATTGCAAACCTTTGTTTCTTAAGAGAGCCCCTAGGAAATATTCTATGTCATAATTCAAATACAGCAGGAAGGGTAAAAGTAGTATACTGAAAATTACTTTTTATTCACGCAAAGTGAAACTTAATTTGCAAAGCAGTTCTTAGCTGGGAAGAAAGTGTCAAAGCTGCTATTTACCATTAGGTGGAGGTCTTTCATTCTGAATAACAGTTTTGTGGCAAAAAACCCCCTGTTACATCCTTGTAGCTAGATGTTAGTACATGTGCCATCAATTTTAAGTGCTTCTTACTATTTCCCAAACTAAATGTTTGAGCAGTAGTTTGGAATAATCTTTTCCTTTTATGTGTTTGCTTGATGCTGGGGAAAAAAGGGTAAAAAAACCCGACTGTGACCTTAAACTTAAGGATGCTCTTCCTGATTATAGGGCTGGAGAAACTGACTATGATCAAATGCTCGAGTTCTCAGGCTGTAATATAAACATCATAATTTTATTCAGTGCTGAAGTTCATTTCTAAATTGCCTACATTTCTCTAGATCTAAAAAGCAACAAAATAAGCCTAGGGTTTATTGGACCTGGAGTGCCTGCCCTGAGAACGGAAGTGGCTTGGCAAAGGAATCACTGTTACACTGATGGTTCAGTAAATAGATGGGGAAGGTGTCAGCATGTGACAGCGATCATCCCTTGGTTAGCTTATAATTCTTAGGCAGTGTCTTAAATGAACTGATCAAAATTCAACCAGAGGAATTTTATTATTTCTGCACTTCTAAGTGCTCTGTTTTGAATTATTTATGGAGTGCTTTATCAGTGGTTTTTGCTCCAAGACATGAGGAAAATTATCTATTTATTTATTTTTCCTCACCCTTGAAGGGAATTAATACCCATAAATGATTTAGAAAATGGTCTTTGATTCCTGAATATCAGTAGCTGCCCAGGGGAGTTGTGGAGTCCCCCTCTCTGGAGATACTCAAAACCTGCCTGGATATGTTCCTGTGTGACCTGGTATACACCATCCTGCTCTGGCAGTGGGGTTAGCCTAGATGATCTTTCAAGGTCCCTTCCAACCCCTAACTTTCTGTGATAGTTAACTTGAAGAGAGTGGACCAAAAGTTTTGATTTGGGTATTAGTTAAGCAAATTAGTCTCTTATTTTAAGAAATTCTTGGATAGTATAATGGCTTAAAGTCTGTACAAGTGTATACAGTAGCTCTCACATGATAGATTTAAATCAGTTTTACATCAGGGTAATACATATGCATGTCATATATAGCCTTAAGTAATTAAAACTCTCTGTGCCAATGAGGAGTAACGAATGATGTACTTTGCATAAATGATGATATATGCAGGACTGTCCCAGTGAGGGGAAAAAAGAGAAAATAAGAAATGAAGATGTTAAAACAGATGGTTGGCAGGAAATACAATTTGGAGGCATTTTAACAGCATTAAGGACCTGCTCTTCTTTTTTCCACTTCCAAAATCAAATATTTCTGTGTAATACAAAATGCCCATTTAAAGTATGTAACACACTTTTTAGGACAGCACAGGGGAAATTTCCCAGTAGCACAGTAGTTTTGTTTCCAGCAGTGGCAAAGAGATGGTTTTTAGGGAAAGCACATAGCCTAAAGCTCTTGCACTGTCTTGGCATCCAGAGTTGTCATACATCAGTCCTGACTGATGGTGTCAGTATTTTCTTATGGGTGGGTTCATCAGTTTCACAGAATGGTTGAAGTTGGAAAGGACCCTTGGAGGTCATCTGGTCCAACCCCCTCTTCTCAAGCAGTGCCATCTAAAGCTGGGTGCCCAGTACCATGTCCAGGCAACTTCTGAATATCTCTAATGATGGAGAGTCCACAGCCTTGCTGGGCAACCTGTGCCAGTGCTTGGTCACTCTCATGATAAAACAAAAAATAAATGTTCACTCATAGAATACATAGAATAAACCAGGTTGGAAGAGACCTTCAAGATCATCGCATCCAATCCATCAACCAATCCAACACCGCCCAAACAACTAACCCATGGCACCAAGCACCCCATCAAGTCTTCTCCTGAAAACCTCCAGTGATGGCGACTCCACCACCTCCCCAGGCAGCCCATTCCAATGGGCAATCACTCTTTCTGTATAGAACTTTTTTCTAATATCCAGCCTGAACCTCCCCTGGCACAGCCTGAGACTGTGTCCTCTTGTTCTGGTACTGCTTGCCTGGGAGAAGAGACCAACATCCATCTGTCTACAACCTCCCTTCAGGTAGTTGTAGAGAGTAATAAGGTCACCCCTGAGTCTCCTCTTCTCCAGGCTAAGCAACCCCAGCTCCCTCAGCCAGAGGGAACCTGCTCCCTCATGTCCAGAGGGAACCTGCTGTGTTTCAGTTATTGCTGCTTTTCTCTTGTTCAGTCACTGGACACAGCTAAAAAGAGCCTGGGTCTGCCTTCTTCAGTCTGTCTCCCTTCACATAGATTGGTTAGATTCCCCTGAACCTTGCCTTCCCTGTGCTGAATTGGTGCAGTTGTCTTTTAAATATGCTCAGACTATGCCTCTACAACCTCTAATGGCAGCAGGTTCACTGGGTGCTGTCTAAAGAAATATCTGCTGCCTTTTTACGTGCCACTTTGTAGATTTGGGTATCTAACTGTGGTGGGTTTAGGCTATGCCTTTAAAATTTAGCTGCAGATTTCAAGCAGAAAAGTAGAAAAATATAAATAATCACTATTGGGTGTAAAAAGGAAAACAAAAGATTGTTCTAAACAAATTCATGGGATGAAGGTCTGGGATAAGAGAAGTTGTATCATAACAATTCTTCACATTTCACTTCCATTCCCGTTCCTTTTCTCTTCTTCTCTGATCTTGGCTGTTCTGCTTCACCTGGAGGGCTGAGTCCAGAGAATGGTGGTGAATGGTGCCACATCCAGCTGACAGCCAGTCATTAGTGGTGTCCCGTAGGGAGGAGCTTTCTCCCAGCTCCTCTCTTCTCTCTCTCTGGTACAGGGGGAAGGGTGGGGAAGGTTTGGATCGGCTTCCGTAGTCTTTTGGACCGGGGGGTTTCGGTGTTGTTTGCTGATTGTAGATACCTGTATAATATTGTAAATACTGTATATTTTGTACACATTCATTGCATTCCATTGTAGAGTGTAGTTTTTGCTTGTAAATACAGCTTCATTTGCTTCTAACTGAGTTGGTCTGGCTTAAAAGTTAATGCTGGGGGAAACTTCAACCCACCTCACTAACATAATTTTCTGCACTTGCTCTATCTGTTGCCTTCCTGATTTTGCAAATCTGCATCATTTTCATCATATGCCTACCCTTCATCCAACCTTTTCCTCAAGTGGACCAGGATTTTAAGTATATCGTTATTTTTTATGCTCAAAACGTTCATCTTGCAAGCCTCATACTGTCTGAAATGGAGACATTTATGATATAAGCTGTTTGCTGTTTGCAGTGTGTTAATCAACACTTTTCTTTTTACAGAGTTTAGCAAAACACAATAGGAGTAACATTGGAACGGAAGGGGGACCTCCTCCTTTTGTACCTTTTGGACAGGTATAGTGTGCTTCTCTTTGTCATTCTGTGAAAAACCTGTGTGATAATACAGGGACCTGATCCCAGCTAGATAAAGGCTATTAAGACACCCTAGAGTACAATGACCTCGAGCTGAAAAATGTGCCTGTTTTAAAAAAAAAAACCAAACCCAACAGAAGCACAGCAGCAACAAAAACCCCAAGACAGAGCAACAAAAAATGCCAAAAATGTGTTGATCTGGATGCTTTGTTGTGACAGTGAATTATGTTTTCTTCCAGTTTCAAATTTAGCATTTTGTTTAGTATGTGGCGCCTTTGATTCTTCTTGTCCAATTGTGCAGGTGCTAACATAGTCCCTTTTTAAATGTCAAAGGTGTATTTCCAAGACTGCTGTTGCCTGCATTGTGAACTAACCTTATATAATGTAAAAGTCATTCTTCTTTGGCCTTTCTGGTGGACCAGGGGAGAGGGTATCACAGTATCACCAAGGTTGCAAGAGACCTCAAAGATCATCGAGTCCAACCTGTCACTACAGACCTCATGACTAGACCATGGCACCAAGTGCCACATCCAATCCCCTCTTGAACCCCTCCAGGGATGGTGACTCCACTACCTCCCCGGGCAGCCCATTCCAATGACAAATGACTCTCTCTGTGAATAACTTTCTCCTCACCTCCAGCCTAAACTTGCCCTGGTGCTGGTTACTAGTGAGAAGAGACCAACCCCTTCCTGGCTACAACAACTTTTCAGGTAGTTGTGGAGAGCAATGAGGTCTCCCCTGAGCCTCCTCTTCTCCAGGCAAAATGATCCCATCTCCCTCAGCCTCTCCTCATAGGTCTTGTGCTCAAGGCCTCTCACCAGCCTTGTTGCCCTTCTAGGGACACATTCAAGGGCCCTTCTCTGGACATGTACTCTCAGGGACAACATGTAGATGTCCTAGGTGTACAGGAGAAAGTTCTTCACTGAGAGAGTCGTTCGTCATTGGAATGTGATGCCCAGGGAGGTGGTGGAGTCACCATCCCTGGAGGTGTTCAAGAGGGGATTGGACGTGGCACTTGGTGCCATGGTTTAGTCATGAGGTCTGTGGTGACAGGTTGGACTTGATGATCTTTGACGTCTCTTCCAACCTTGGTGAGTCTGTGATATACTTTAGATAAAGTATATGATCTGAAGTTGTGCTTCTCTAATAAAAAGAATAATTTTTATTTTAATGTTTTTCAAATGAGGGTATGCAGAAGAGTTAATTAAAACTTTCTGTTTCAATTTCAGAAATGTGGGTCTCACATGCAGGTGGATAGCAGAGAGCTTGATCGCAGGAAGACTCTTCAGATGACAAATACTGTAAAAACTGTTGTGGACAATGATGAATTTGAAAAACAGAGAACAGCTGCTATTGCTGAAGTAGCAAAGAGCAAAGAGGTTAGAATGCTTTTGTTATGGCATTTTACTTACTGTGATTGATCTTTTCTTGTTAAGTAGCTCTTAAATGACAGATGCTTTCTGGTGTTGGCCTCCTTACAATTCTGCTCGTGTTTAAAAATGTGTCAAAACTAGAGTTATTTTGGATTGATGGATATGGTCTTAATAATGCTAATAAATGTATTGTAACATTTTATTGTGGGTACGATTTTGATTTGATACCACCATTAAAAAATGTGGGGTTTACAACTTAGCTAATGAGATTTGAGTAATGGAAATGTACTCTCTCTTCACTGAGAGAGTCGTTTGCCATTGGAATGGGCTGCCCAGGGAGGTGGTGGAGTCGCCATCCCTGGAGGTGTTCAAGAGGGGACTGGACGTGGCACTTGGTGCCATGGTCTAATCATGAGGTCTGTGGTGACAGGTTGGACTTGATTATCTTTGAGGTCTCTTCCAACCTTAGTGATACTGTGATTATGAAATGTTAGCTGCTGCTTTCTGTTCTTGGAACCCCACGATTTTCTGTGTTCAGTTTGAGAGAATAGCTGGGAAGTTCAGTTCTGAACTGTCAGGTTTTTGTGTTCTCCAGTGGTTTTCATTTTAGTTTATTTTTCCACTGTGCTTAGTAGGTCATAAAGACTGGAATTATGTACCCTTTTTACAGCCTCATTTGGTCATAGCAGAAAAATACCTAATAAATTACTCTTTTTATGTGTGTATTAAATTAGTGCTTTATGTGTTGATTTGCAAAGCATGATCATAAAAAAATAAATCTGCATCCCATTTGCTGCACTTTTTGTACTAGCTTAATATTGAGGCTTATTTTCTTAAGTCCTGTTTACTGAAATGTTATCTTTGTGCTTATCTAAAGACCAAGACATTTGGAGGAGGTGGTGGTAGTAGCAGAAGTAACCTCAGTGTGAGTACTGGAGGGAATCGAAACAGGGAACTGTTCCAGAAAGAGAAGATAACAAAACCTGAGGGAAAGAATGAAGGCGTCTACCGAGAACTGGTAAGGTGGAAGGCTTAAATGGAACCTTAAGTGTGTACTATCACAAAACCAAACCAACCAACCAACCAAAAAAACCCAACCCCAAACCAAAACCACCACCACCAACAAAAAAATATAACAAAAGGTGAATCAAAAGACCCTGAGGAATAACAACTTCCTTTCAACTTATTTTGAAGTCTGGTTAGACTCCGTTTTCTGTTTTCCCCTTACTGAGTTAGCTGGGAGTTTCAATGCAATTTCAGTGGAAAAATATTAGTCTCATCCAGTAAAATTTATAACCAAGTCCTTGCAAAAGAAAAGTTGTAGTATGTGTGATAGAAACCATCACAGTATAGTTTTATTTTCTTATTTAAATGAACATTAAGATACTGAACAATACTGATCCCACCATGTACTCGTGAGGGACGACACTTGTCACCTGACTTCATTTGAACCTTGAGCCATTGCCTGCTGCACTCTGTATGTGATCATCCAACCAATTCATTATCCACCAAACAGTCCACCCATTGAATCCATATCTATCCAATGTAGAAAGAAGGGTGCTCTAGTGGGATCGTGTCAAAGGTCTTAAAGAAGTCCAGATACATGACATCTGTCATTTTTCCCTTGTCCACTGATATGGTCACTGCATCATAGAGGAACTCTGGGTGTTCTTTGGGATCACTGCATGGAATTTTCATAAAATGAGCAGTCATCAAAGTTTCTGTTTTGATTGCTCCAGCAAACAAGATGCTTATAGTAGAGCAAGTATTTGTTACAAAAGACAGCTCTGGAGCGCAATCTTCCAAGTATTCAGTAAGAGTTAATGATTCTAATTTCAGTGATGAAAGCATCACAACGATGTAGTAACTCAGTAAACCAGTATTAAAATATTCATTAGCTTATAAATATCACTTACTTATTGTTGAATATTTTCCACCTTATTTACTTTTACCGAAGATTAAACTATGAGGAGAAAAAACGGTTCAGGAACAGTTAACTACCTGTTACAAGTATTTTGTCTGTTTTGGATTTTCTTCTGTGAACTGCAAGGAATTTTTCATGCATTGCATTGTAAAATGTAAGAACTTCCAACTTACTGAAACGTAGTATTATGCCATTTAACATAACTAGGTGCTGTGTAGAAGCAGCAAATGTGACCTACTGTGCGTATATAGAAAGCCTTCAGTTACAAGTGATGATTTTTGGATCTTAAAGCAATGGGTAACAAATTTCTTTTGTGTTACTGGAATTTTGACATTATATAGCTTTGATTTTTGACTTTAAAGTACCTTGTTGACTTGGCTTATATTTAGAAACAGTTAAGTTTTTTCAGTCCTTCTGGTGTGTTACCTTCCAAGAAACCTGAAACACTATATCTTTGTCTACAAAACAAATCACAAGTAGTTTTTCCTGTCTATTTGTAGACAGATAATAGATTTCTAGACATCAGCCACCATCCTCTCTTAATTGCCCTTAAAACATGCATCCTACAATTTTCTTCATCTTTCCAGTTTTGTGTGAGAGAAACAAAATTTGTGCTGTGTAAATGAAGTTTAAAGGAGAGTTTTTGACTTCCAAAGACACTGCATACCGTTGAGAATAGGAGAGCCTGTGTTTCTATGGAAGTAAATTGTACTTCAGAATGGCTAACAAATGGTTAAATTTTATACCATTATTATTTTGTGACACTCCTTTTAATTTTCATCTCAGAGAAAATGTACTACAGTCTGTCATATTATTCCAGTCTATGGTGGAAGAAGGGATAGGCTAGGGGAACTTGGGCTTCAAGCCATGTAATATTTGATCTGAAAATTGGTGACTTAAAAATCATCATCATCATTATATTTTAAAAAAACCTACTAGCCAATTGTTTGGATGTAAGAGAGATCTTGTGTGAAAATTCTGTATTAAAAAAAAACTGAAATACTCATCATCAATAAAATATGAAATAGTGTTTCAATGAAAAATTAATGAAAAAGTGAAGTAAAATCTGGTGTTTTTTATAGAGTCTCTATGGTATCTTCTGATTAGGTCTGCATGTTCCTTTTATTTCAGGTTGATGAAAAGGCCCTAAAACACATAACAGAGATGGGTTTCAGCAAAGAAGCAGCAAGACAGGCACTTATGGATAACAGCAACAGCCTAGAGGCAGCATTAAATTTTCTTCTTAACAGCAGTAAACAAAAACCCGTTCAGGGACCACCACCTAGAGGTAAAACTTGCAAAGAAATGCTTTAAAACAGTGTGTATGAGCAAAGGAATTTGTCTGGTGGCTTACAGAAGGATATATGTGCGTGTTCCTTTCCTGCAAGCTAGAATACGCTCCAGATGGGATAGCAATTAATTCGTGTCAAATATTTTTTGAGGTGGTGGATTTGAATATCTGTATCTGTTTTGTCTATTGATTGTGTTTTCTACCTTATAAAAATTCTGACATTTTTCAAGTTACATTAAAAACTGTACACTGTAAAAAAAAAAATCTATTTTCCACTTACAAATAACTTTTGATGTTTACAGGTAAAGGGAAGGGCCGAGGCCGAATAAGACCTGAAGATGAAGAAGAGCTGGGAAACGCCAGACCGTCTGCACCAAGCACACTGTTTGATTTCTTGGAATCCAAAATGGGTACTCTAACAGTGGAGGGTAAGTTATTGAAATGAATGTATCCTGAACCAGTAGTGGATGTTTTTGGTGGAATTGTTTTGCCTAACTTTGTCATCCAAAAGGCTGTTCCTAGAATTTCCTCCACGGTCATCTCCCACCCCCAAGCAGTACTATAAAGCTGTTCTTGTCCTTTGAAAGGGGTCTAATAAATCACGGTGGTGTGGTTTATACTTCTTCTGTGACAGCAGAAGAGCTTAGAGCCTTTGTCTCAAGCCTGTATATCTAAAGGTGATATAAATCCCAGACTTCTGCAACTTCAGTGGATTTCCATGCTGTTCAGGAGGAAATAAAGAAAAAAGCTGTAACCACAGTCCTTTCTCATTTACAAAGAGCATGTTTTGTGTGCTGCTCAGTTACAAGTTTAGTAATCATGGGAAGTTTAATTGTTAATTGAGGAAAAAAGAAGAAATGGCAACTGTAAAATATTAAACAACCATTTTCTTCTATGTCTTCTGTTTTAGGAATAAGGGAAAAATAGGATTTTAGAAAAAAGAAAGCCATGTAATCAGTGCAAAGGCTTTCTTGTTTTTCCTTAATGTCTTTTAGCTGTTTTTGTTTCTTAAGGTGCATCTCAGTGTGGCCTATGCATCAGGATGACTGTTTAGGCCTAAATTGTTAGCTACTTTAGAAACTTTAATAGACAGCTGCATTAAAAAGACCTGTCCTTAGGTCTCTAGAGCCTGCTCTAGTATTAAAGTAAAACTCATGATAAGCTGAGTAATAAACAGAGATAGCTTTCTTTAGGGTATGGCCTTGGAAGTGTTTCATTGGCCAACATGACGTGAAAATACCTGCTGCCGATATTTAATGTGAAAGTTTTGTGATGTAATCTTTTTTCCTCCCTACAAAATGACACTTTTCATACATGGTACAGAAAAGTAGTAGCTTCTATGAACCCTTTGGTATTTTTTACTTTTCTAAGAAATGAGTTTGATGATCCTCAAGGTCTCTTCCAACCTTAGTGATACTGTGATACTGTGCGTACATTTAAGGAATGACTACATTTATATGGAATTATTTTTTTCACTTAATTTCCAAAACAGCTGTCAGCTGTGAAAATGTAATTCTCCTTTGTGTATTTTCACTGGATTTGGGAATTTTGAAAAAGAAAAAAGTAATATGGAATGGAGGAAAACAAACTTGTAGTACATGAAAATGAGCAGGTTGCCCTGTTGGAAAAGGTAGTAATTTACCAAGAATCATGAAATGAATGAATTGCTGCTTTTAAAATGATACTGATTCATAATACTTGCTCAGGGGGACTTGTGTGGTACATTTGGTTCAGTACACATACGTAGTTTGATAAAACATAGTATTCTGTGAGAAAAATAAAAAGCATATATACCTCAATTTACAATCTTCAGTATTGTGTTGTAAAGGTAAATATGCTTACTTTTGTGCTTTTTTTCCTTCTTAAATAAAACTATTTCAAAATGGCATGGAAGAGTTTAGCCAGATTTGGCGATGACGGAGGTGATTGGAATCAATACAGCTGACCAATATGATCGGGTATCGATCCTTTAGTGTTCCAGTATTGCAGGCCTATGGCTCAGGCCTATGGTGAAAGCATGGCACAGTAAAGCATGGAAGGAGAGGAGACAGGACAGGCAGAAAAAGAAGTGCGTAGCAAGGAAACTGCTACAGCTTATATAAACTTGGTATGCCTTGTTGACACACACTCATTGGTTCCCTATGAGTGACCACACATCACACTATTATAGATTATTGGTCCAACTACGGATGACACGTGAGGTTTGTTGATGCAGGTGCATGCCCTGTTGTCCTAAGATAACTTGCTAAGTTTCTAGCTACCAGCATCTTGTTTTAGTTACAGTGCTGCAGGCACAGCACTGTTTTGGTAGCTGGCTCTGCACTTATGCTGAGCATGGCCTACCACCATGTCAGGCTCTAGGCCTGCACTGCCAGATTGCTCACACTGCTCATCACTGGCATTCCCACAGAAGAAAAACCAGAATTCTGTGAAAACTTTGTAAAGGCCTTGTACTTCTTCAGTTGCCAAAAGTCCTGGTGTGTTTCCTAACATGACACCACAGGAGTTTTGGTTTTGTGAGGTTTATTGTTGGGGTTTTTTATGATTATCAATATGCAATCTGGTGTGCTATTGCCAAGTGATGCTCTTTGGGGGAAAAAAACTTTTTAAGTGTTGTGATTATTTTTTACTTTATTTAAAAAATAAATAAATGTGCCCTTTCCTCCTTTTGAAGTAACTGTAACATGTGTTCCTCTGCTTTCTGTTATTTTTAAATCAGTGGGCTTTAAAGTAGTTGCTGATTTTTGTTATTTTTTTTCCTTTACTGAATGTGTCTAGCTCAGAGGATTGTGCCTCTGTTTCTGTGCCAGGTTTTACTTTTATCTTGCAGAGTCTGCTTCAAATGGATTTTTTTCAGAAAGTACATAGGCATTTGCTGAATTTTCATCTTTCTGTCTCTTTAAAAGGGCTTTTTTTAAATTTCTTTGCCAAGCTGGAGAGAACCTGTGCAGACTTCAAACAAATCTTAAAAGCAATTTATTAAAAGCATTATTTTTTTGTGCAGTTTTAAACCTCAGTGGTTGAAAACAATCTCATTTACTTTCTTAATTATTGGTTGTCTTAAATTCCATGCCAACTGAGATGACATGAGTGTTTACAGTGATGATATATTTGCAGTGGTTATACTTAACCACTGTGAACTCTTTTGTCATAAGTCTGCACACAAGTATTTGTAGAAAACAGAATATATATTGCACCTTTTAAATTTCATTTGATCCTGTCATTTGTTAGCTGTAAGGGTATATAATGCTCTCAGTATTCCAAAAGCAGTGGTCAGATGTGAAAGGAACATTGGGGAAACTGCTAGAAGCTATACAAATGTAATGTTATATAGCCAAAGGATAGGGTCTCTTGTCATTGTTTTTTCTGCAAAGTGTACTAAGGAGGGTCACAGTAGGCAGGTTTTTCTGCATTTGTATATAATATAATGCAGCCTCCACTGAATATAAAATAAGATTGATTGTTCTGCAGCATTTCTGTCCCCTTACTATCCCATATGGTCTCTAAAATTCCAATTTGATTCTTAGAAATTGAGAGATGGCCCTTTAGGAACAAAGGGGTTTGGAGAAATGATCACATCCCTACTATCACACTAATGTATATGATCAGGAGCATATGATTACCAGCAATGGCCCTATTCATCATTGTTACAATAATTAGGCTTCTATATATTTCGGACAGATTGTGATTTCTTCTACATGGCCGAGAGCCTATGTAGGAGCAAAAACAAAAGGCAATTTTACCAAACTGAGATAAGTATTTTTTAAATTCTGTGCCATGTCACATTTTCTTCAAAAATGATTTGTGATCTGGAGAGAAAAGGATCTGAGACAAAAATTGTTTCAAGTATCACAGAAGATTGATTTGGTTTTCTCTGTGCATCCCTTCTTGATTTTCTTACCTAGGGTTTGTAATTGCACCGGAAAACTGTGCTGTAGAGAATTCCTAAAATCACTTCAGGATTTGCAGTAGCCAGGCTAGGTGGTTCTGTTTGTGAACAGGAACTGCAGAACAACTAGTTGTTTAATTTGTTATCTTTGATTTGGTACCTTTACACAGTTTGATTTAAACCAAGTAGGAAAACAGGAATCGATACACGTTTGTGTTTTGTTCAGTAGGCACTTTTGTTTCTTTCAAGAGTGTGGTCGTTTGAGGCTGTGCCTTTAAGAACAAACACTGCTGGAACACACTGGCTAATGTTTTTGGTACTAGAACCAAAACATTCTGATATTCTAAACGAATTTCATTGGTTGATAAACAAAAATTCAGCTTTAGATTGTGAAGCGGTTGGAAAATTTTTTCCTCAGTTCAGTTCGGTTTGGGAGTTGGGGGAGTTTGGTGTTTCAGCCTGTTCTCCCTGCCTGCTTCTTCTGCGAACTGCTGGACTTGGCCTTCAGATAAGCAAACACTAATCCTGCATGGGCTTTTGAAGCTTGCTAACAACTCTTTTCCTTAGTAACTTGCCTTTCTCTCTCTCTAACCCCTTTTTGGGGAAAAAGGGAGGTAAGGGGGGGAGAGAGGGGGTTCCAAAGAGGGGATCCCTCCCTGAGGGAGGGATTTTTGTTGTGTTATTTGTCTTTGCTGTGTATTTCTGTGTATATATTGTAAATACCTGTATATATTGTGTTATATATAACCTGCTTTCCATATATGCTTGTAAATATATAGCTTTTGCTCTTCGACTGAGTTAGCTGTGGTTTCTTACTCTGTGGAGGAGGGAGAGCTAAGCCCTCTCTCAACCTACTACATTTATTGGCTGCCCAACTCGGGGCTTGCTGACAAATTAGTTTGATTTATTGCTTGCTTAAGTCGAACGAGCAAACATGAAGGTGTTTTGGCTTTTTGAGCGTCTGTTCTTCTCGGTCTTTGGTGTATTGATCTACAAGTATTGCCTGGGTATGATTATCGATAAGATAGGTAAATATATAATGCAAAAATTATATTTGTGGTTTAAGTACAAGATTCGGCTTCTGTATGATCAGTGCCTGGAACTCTTTTATGTTAAAAAGTACAGGAATGTTACATCTAGCACACTCCCTATTGAGATAAAAGAGTTTAAGATTCCGCTCGGTGAAAGGGTAATTTTAAGTGATGGCTGGGATCCAAAGCTGATTTTCTTGATGTGTGTAGTCCTGCTGCTGGTGATAAGTAATGTGTATTTGCTAGTGACACTGTACCGGGAGAGAAAAGTTTATAAGGCATGTTTTGTTATTAGACGGAGGACAAAGAGACGAAAACGCCACCCTAGCTCTGTTTCAGGAACATCCAGTGAGGATGATAATGGAGAATCTGTGTCAGTTAAAGATAAAGCTAAAAAGTCAATCGGCAAGGCAGCTCTGAATAGCAATGGTGATGATTCTGGCAAGCAGCCAGGGGCTACAGTAGCCCCAAACATGGCGGCTCCTGTGTCCCAGGCAGCCACCATTAACGAGGCAAAGTCATTTCCTCCTTCTTCCATGGCAGGAGCGGAAGCGTCCTCCAAAGCAACTAATCTGTCTCAAAGCTTATCAGCTTCTGATAATAAGGCAGCTGGAAACCCAAACACAGCTCCAGTAAAGCAAGTAGCAGTTTTAACAACAAGGAAGGGTAAGACTAAAGCTGATTCAGGAGCTGACGGGGATGCACAGCAAGGTTCTTCTGCTGGGGAGGAAGAGAAAATCTGTCTTAAAAATATAGCTGAGTTATTGAGATCATCAGAGGATCGAGATGCATCTCTTGGTAGGACAGCAGCTAGTGGTGGTGCTTCTCAGCTTAAAGGGATCCTTGAGAGGTTGTTGGGACCACAAGTTGAGGAACAGGAGGCAGAGGAGCAAGAACAAGATGACATAACCGACTGCTCTTCACCACGTGAGGAGCTTAGAAATGTGAGAAAAGACTATCTCAGAGCAGATAAGGAGCCAGTTCTCGCTTGGCTTGGTAGATGTTATGATACAGGTGCTCCAGCTCTAATGGTTGGAGACAAGTCAGCAGCCCAGCTAGGAACTCTCTCGAAGGATAATGGAATAGATAGACATCTAGGCAAGGCTCTCGGTAAGGTTAATCTGTGGATACGCCTTCTAATGGCGGTTCTCATGAGATACCCTTCCCGAGATGATCTTCCATGGAATCCTAAGCCCTGGACTACCATAGATGAGGGAATCAAGCGTCTGAGAGAATTTGCTGTTAGAGAGGTACTCTATGGTGAACATGAATCTCTGAATCCTGATGATGTTCCTGTAGGAAATGGTCTTACTAAAAAGCTCATCAAGCTTGCTCCTTCCAATTATGCAAACATTCTGGCAAGCAGAATTGTAGCAAGAAATTATGGTGGAGCTCCTCTTACGGTTGGCCAATTCACTGATCAATTGAGACAATTGGATGATAGCATGACACGTGTTTCTTTGGTTTCAGCCATTGAAACTCTGTCTGGAAAACTGGAGAATTGCATGAAAGAGCTGAAGGATGAATTTAAAAACACCATCTCCCAATTGGCACAAAGAGATGATTCCAATTCTTCCTCCAGGTGGGTACAGGTTTCATCTGTGAGGAATAGACATCCTCCAAGGAGGTCATTCCAAAACAGATCAAACCAAAACAGACCACCAAGGCAGTCACGTAGGACTATTTGGATTACCCTGCGTGATCAGTTTGGTGAGAACATGAACAGGTGGGATGGTCAACCAACTTCTGATCTTTTCAGGAGACTGAGAGAACTGCAAAGTGGCAGAACCCGAGGTAGCAATACCAGAAGGGTAGCTGTTACTTCTACAGTTCCCCAGGACAACTCTAGTAGCTCCAACAGTGGCTCCAGTTCTAACATTGCACAGTGTGCTCGTTGCACCTGTGGACATGTTCCCCATAACTAGGGGTGCCCTGCCTCCTGCCAGGGGGAGGAGAGGGGTAATACAGATAACAGAATCTATTGGGATGTGTACATCCAGTGGCCTGGCACTTCACACTTTCAGAAGTACAGGGCCTTGGTTGACACAGGAGCTCAGTGCACCATATTGCCATCAAATTATCAGGGATCGGAGTCCATAACTATTCTGGGAGTCACTGGTGGATCTCAAGAGTTAAGTAAGGTGGAGGTTAATATAAGCTTAACTGGTAAACAATGGAAAAAGCATACAGTTGTGACCGGACCTGATGCACCTTGTATTTTGGGAATTGATTTTCTGAAAGAAGGGCGTTTCAAAGACCCTAAAGGTTACAAATGGGCTTTTGGAGTAGCTTCTGTAGAAATTGATGGACAAAAACTGAAGCTGTCTGCTAGACCTGAGCTTTCTGATGAATCTGCAGTTGTGGGACAACACAAGATTCAGGACATTAAGTTGCCGGTTGCTTCTCGGACTGTGCATCACAGACAATACAGAACCAACCGTGACTCTTTGTTGCCCATTCAGAATCTGATTCGTCAGTTGGAGAGTCAGAAAGTCATCAGCAAAACTCATTCACCTTTCAACAGTCCAGTGTGGCCTGTGCGAAAGCCGAATGGAGACTGGCGTCTGACAGTGGACTACCGAGCCCTGAATGAAGTAACTCCGCCTATGAGTGCAGCAGTACCAGACATGATGGAACTCCAGTATGAGCTGGAATCTAAAGAGGCCAAATGGTATGCTACCATAGACATTGCTAATGCCTTCTTCTCTATTCCCATAGCAGAGGAATGTAGGCCTCAGTTTGCTTTCACCTGGAGAGGAATCCAGTACACTTTCAACAGACTGCCAATGGGCTGGATCCACAGCTCCAGCATCTGTCATGCAGTAATCCATGATGCTCTGGAGGAAGGTGGTGCTCCAGAACACATCCAGTTCATCGATGATATCATCGTCTGGGGTAAAACTGCTGAGGAAGTCTTCGAGAAAGGTAACAAAATCATGGACATTCTCCTGAATGCAGGTTTTGCCATCAAGAGAGACAAAGTGAAAGGTCCTACCACAGAGATCCAGTTTCTGGGAGTGCAGTGGCAGGATGGACACCGACACATTCCAGTGGATGTGGTAAATAGAGTCTCTACCATGGCAAATCCCACGAACAAGCAAGAAACTCTACGTTTCTTGGGGATAGTGGGATTTTGGAGACTACACATTCCTGGATACAGTCAGATTGTGAAACCTCTGTATGATGTGACTCGAAAGAGGAACAGTTTCCACTGGGGACCTGAACAACAAGCAGCCTTTGACCAGATAAAGCAAGAAGTAGTACAAGCAGTGGGTCTGGGACCTGTGCGAGATGGTCCAGACATTAAGAACATTTTGTACACGGCTGCAGGTGACAATGGTCCAACCTGGTGCTTGTGGCAAAAAGCTCCAGGTGAGACACGTGGACGACCTCTTGGTTTCTGGAGTCGAGGTTACAGAGGTTCAGAGGCTAATTACACTCCAACAGAGAAAGAGATTCTAGCTGCCTATGAAGGAGTGAAAGCAGCTTCTGAAGTGATTGGAACTGAGTCACAACTTCTCTTAGCTCCCAGATTGCCAGTTTTGAATTGGATGTTCAAAGGCAAAGGTTCCACACCACATCATGCCACAGATTCCACCTGGTCTAAGTGGATGGCCCTGATAACACAGAGAGCTCGAATGGGAAATCTTGAAAGACCTGGTCTGGTGGAGGTGATCTCGAGTTGGCCTGAAGGTACTAACTGTACTAAACCTCCAGAGGAGAGAGTAACTCGTGCTGAGGAAGCTCCTCCTTACAATGACCTTTCAGATGATGAAAAGAAATATGCTTTGTTCACAGACGGTTCCTGTCGTCTCGTCGGGAACAAGCGAAGGTGGAAGTCTGCAGTGTGGAGTCCAACACGCCGAGTTGCAGAGGCGAAGGATGGAGAAGGAGAATCCAGTCAGTTTGCAGAGGTAAAAGCTGTCCAGCTAGCTCTCGACGTGGCTGAACGTGAGAGATGGCCAAAGCTTTATCTCTACACCGACTCATGGATGGTAGCCAATGCTCTATGGGGTTGGCTAAAGAACTGGAAAAAGAATGGCTGGCAGAGGAAAGGAAAACCCATCTGGGCAGCTGAACTGTGGCAAGACATTGCTGATCGAATCGAGAGAATTCCAGTGAAAGTGAGACACATTGATGCTCACATTCCCAAGAGCAAAGCTACTGAGGAACAGCAGCACAACCATCAGGCAGATCTAGCTGCAAGAGTTTCTCAAGTAGACAAGGACTCTGAACTTGATCTCGACTGGAAACACCGAGGTGAAATATTCTTAGCTCGGTGGGCTCACGATTCGTCAGGACATCAAGGCAGAGATGCAACATACCAATGGGCTCGTGACAGATCCATAGACATTTCCATGGATGCCATCACACAAGTCATCCATGACTGTGACATTTGTGCTGCTATTAAGCAGGCAAAGAGAATTAAGCCCTTGTGGTATGGTGACAGATGGTCCAAATACAGGTATGGTGAAGCTTGGCAGATTGACTACATCACTCTACCACGTTCTCGTTCTGGTAAGCAGTACGTGCTTACTATGGTAGAGGCAAACACTGGATGGCTGGAAACTTACGCAGTCCCACATGCAACTGCACGCAACACCATTCTCGGTCTGGAGAGACAGATCCTGTGGAGACACGGAACTCCAGAGAGGATTGAGTCAGACAACGGAACTCACTTCAAGAACAACCTTGTAAAGAGCTGGGCAAAAGAGCATGGTATTGAGTGGATTTTCCATATTCCTTACTATGCACCAGCTGCAGGGAAGATTGAACGCTACAACGGTTTGTTGAAGACCACTCTCAAAGCCATGGGAGGTGGATCTTTGAAAAACTGGGAGAAACATTTAGCACAAGCAACCTGGCTGGTGAACAGTAGAGGTTCAGTGAACCGAGCTGGACCTGCACATTCTGATCTGCTACAGAAAGTAGAAGGTGATAGAGTTCCTGTTGTTAGGGAAAAGAATCTGTTAGGTAAAACTGTTTGGGTATTTTCGCCCTCAGGAGAGGCTAAACCTGTCCGAGGGGTGGTTTCAGCAGAAGGTCCGGGTCACACTTATTGGGTAATGCAAGAGAATGGTGAAATTCAGTGTATTCCACAAAGAGATTTAACTTTAGCTGAGAGAGTTTAATTTCAGAATGTTGTACAGCTACAGCGCGTCCAAAGGAAAGAGTCCCTGAGGAATCTACGGTGCACGAACCCTGAGAACCCTGAGAGCCCTGAGTCAACTGAGAGTCCCTGAGTCCCTGTTTCCCTTTTTCTTCGCTTCGTCTGCGGAGAGACAAACTGTTTTCCATTTTCTTGATTTTGGATTTTCTTGGACTTCTGAATCATCTACATCTGAGTATAGCCGGAATGGACGATGAACTTAACTTACGAACTGTAAATATTGTTCTGGACTGGATGGACAGTACGAACAGCCAATGAAATTGTTTAGAAAGGGGTGGACTGTGGTCGTTTGAGGCTGTGCCTTTAAGAACAAACACTGCTGGAACACACTGGCTAATGTTTTTGGTACTAGAACCAAAACATTCTGATATTCTAAACGAATTTCATTGGTTGATAAACAAAAATTCAGCTTTAGATTGTGAAGCGGTTGGAAAATTTTTTCCTCAGTTCAGTTCGGTTTGGGAGTTGGGGGAGTTTGGTGTTTCAGCCTGTTCTCCCTGCCTGCTTCTTCTGCGAACTGCTGGACTTGGCCTTCAGATAAGCAAACACTAATCCTGCATGGGCTTTTGAAGCTTGCTAACAACTCTTTTCCTTAGTAACTTGCCTTTCTCTCTCTCTAACCCCTTTTTGGGGAAAAAGGGAGGTAAGGGGGGGAGAGAGGGGGTTCCAAAGAGGGGATCCCTCCCTGAGGGAGGGATTTTTGTTGTGTTATTTGTCTTTGCTGTGTATTTCTGTGTATATATTGTAAATACCTGTATATATTGTGTTATATATAACCTGATTTCCATATATGCTTGTAAATATATAGCTTTTGCTCTTCGACTGAGTTAGCTGTGGTTTCTTACTCTGTGGAGGAGGGAGAGCTAAGCCCTCTCTCAACCTACCACAAAGAGAGATACTAAAATAGAATAGAATAAACCAGGTTGGAAGAGACCTTCAAGATCATTGTGTCCAACCTATCATCCAATACCACCTAATCAACTAAACCATGGCAACCGAGCACCCCATCAAGTCTCCTCCTGAACACCTCCAGTGATGGTGACTCCACCACCTCCCCGGGCAGCCCATTCCAATGGGCAATCACTCTCTCTGTGTAAAACTTCCTCCTAACTTCCAGCCTAAACCTCCCCTGGCACAGCCTGAGACTGTGTCCTCTTGTTCTGGTGCTGGTTGCCTGGGAGAAGAGACCAACATCCGTCTGTCTACAACCTCCCTTCAGGTAGTTGTAGAGAGCAATAAGGTCACCCCTGAGTCTCCTTTTCTCCAGGCTAAGCAACCCCAGCTCCCTCAGCCTCTCCTCATAGGGCTTGTGCTCCAAGCCCCTCACCAACTTCATTGCCCTTCTCTGGACACGTTCCAGCAAGTCAACATCCTTCCTAAACTGAGGGGCCCAGAACTGGACACAGTACTTGAGGTGCAGCCTAACCAGTGCAGTGTAGAGGGGCAGAATGACCTCCCTGCTCCTGCTGGCCACACTGTTCCTGATGCAGGCCAGGATAAGACAGCACAGTAAGCTTTCTGTTGTTTGTGGGCTTGGTTGGTTAGTGGGTTGTTTGTTTGTTTGGGGTTTTTTTAAGAGGTAAGAATTACTTATAAAATAGTAAGATCATAATCTTTTGCCCTGCAAGTGGTGTCTTGTGATGTTGATACATTTCATTTGTCTTAAGTAATTACAGTTGTTAAAAGTATTGAATACCTCACTCCACGATCTCTGCGAGTTCTTCAATTGTAAAACATAGCCTATATTAAGCATACTTTTATTTAAGTGAACTACAGGAAATTAAAGCTAACCAACCCATAGTTTTGTTATACTGCACATTTATTTATTTATTTCAAACTCTGATTGGTTGGCACTGAGTGTTTCTCTGTTGGAATTAAGTAGTTTGAGTTTTGGTTGTCAGGAGAAACCTGCTGACTATAAGAGATAAATAGTAAACAAAATTGCTGTCAACTAGCTGCCTTTGCTTACCCTTGGATTATTTCTGCTGCCAAACACAGAAGATTTTCTCCATTAATCATCATCTTGTTTTTCTTTTGTTATGAGGAACAATTCATCCATCTTTGCCGGTTTAAATAAGTAAACACAAGGATTCTTAGTGAGAACAAAACAGTAGCAAGGGCTTTGACTGTAGTATTGAGGAATAATCAACAAAATGCTGAGAACTAGGCATGTTTCAGATACTTTTTCTCTTTTTGGTTCTTAGGGATTGAGAACAGACTTGTGCTTCCATCTGGTCAGGATTCAAAGCCACAAAAGCTTTTGACAGACATCTGTGTCTTTGAAATACTCAAGCAAAGATCAACTTTTAAAATAAGTTATTTGTTACTAAGTGGGGTAGGTGGTGAGAAACATACCCCTTGCAATGCTACGGGCTTAGGGAAGTATGGCTGGGAAGCCTTCTGGCAGAGAGAGACCTGGGGGTTCCAATTGACAGTGGCTGCATATGAGCCAGCAGTGTGCCCAGGTGGCCAAGAAAGCCGATGGCATCCTGGCTTGTATCAGAAATGCTGTGTCCAACGGGGGTAGGGAGGTGATTGTCCCCTTGTACTCGGCTCTGGTGAGGCCACACCTTGAATATTGTGTTCGGTTTTGGGAACCTCAATACAAGAGAGATGTGGAGGTGCTGGAGTGAGTGCAGAGGAGGGCAACAAAGCTTTCAAAGGGCCTGGAGAATAAATCTTATGAAGAGTTACTGAAGGAGCTGGGGCTGCTCAATTTAAAGAGGAGGCTGAGGGGAGACCTCAGCATTTCCTACAACTTCCTGAAGGGAGGTTGTAGAAGGGTTGGTGCTGGACTCTTCTCGCAGGTAATTAGTGACAGAACAAGAGGGAATGGTCTCAAACTCCAACACAGTAGGTTTAGGACTTTTTTTTTTTTTCACAGAAAGAGAGGTCAGACATTGGAACAGGCTGCCCAGGGAGGTGGTTGAGTCACCACCCCTGGATGTGTTTAAAGGTCCTTCAGATCTGGGGCTTAGGGATATGGTTTAGGGGTGAACTTTATATAGAGTCAATGGTTGGACTTGATGATCCCAGGAGTCTTTTCCAACCTGAATGATTTGATAGCATTGTGGGGTTTTTTTGTTGGTTTTTTTTTTTTTTTTAGAGCATTAGTTAGGACACACAAAGCCAAAACCTTTTCAGTTTTAGATTGCCCAGAATTGCCTCTTCAGTCCTCCCAAGAGACAAACCGTGCCTGGGTGGATGTTTAATACTTTTCCTGTTGAAGTGAACCTCCTGTGCAATGAACTACATTAATGGGATCACGGGAGATGCATGCATGTCTAGTCTGTTAATAGGTCTACTTCAGATGGGAGGAAGTCATAGGCTGTAGTCTCTGGTTCTTGCTTTGACTGAAATACAGATTTATACATGCATTTTTGATTTAAAAGTGGTAAACTAATTCTGCAGTAATAGTTTCAGAAATTAAAGATCAGCTTTTAAAAAAAGTGGTTTGTAGAATAGTAGGTTATAACTCAAGTGAATCTTCTTAATACCCTATTTTACAGGCAATTCTTGTAAGTAGGTGAATAGCATTTGAGTTCTGAATTATTTCTTTCTGGATTTTAAAGATTAATATTTCCTAGCTAAAGACCAAACATTGTCTTATGTGAGAGTGCTTGTAACTCTTTTGCAAAGCAGGTCAAAAGAGGTGGAAGAAGGGAAGAAAGACAATTTGCAGCTGTGTGACAGAAGTAGGTTGCTTGGAGATATATTACATACAGGTGGTTATTTGTTTTTGGTGTCTAGTAAAGCCATCTGTTTTCATTCATGTGCCTAGACAATAGCTAAAAAGACTTACTACGTGCTATGACATTGAATATGAATGTCAGTAAACTTCTTCCAATTATAGAAGAATATGTGTATGCTTCTGTTTTTCCTCAAGGTTTTAAGGTATTATAACTACTCTACATACTTAGGGGGTAGGTCTTGCAGTTGTACAGAGTCCTGGTTGTGTACTAGACGCTGTCTGAGGTGACTACTCAGCTCAGGTTGGAAGAGACCTTTAAGGTCATCGCATCCAACCTATCATCCAACCCACCTAATCAACTAAACCATGGAACCAAGCACCCCATCCAGTCTCCTCCTAAACACTTCCAATGATGGTGACTCCACCACCTCCCCGGGCAGCCCACTCCGATGGCCAATCACTCTTTCTGTGAAGAATTTCCTCGTAACATCCAGTTTGAACCTCCCCTGGTGCAGCTTGAGACTCTGTCCTCTTGTTCTGGTAGTGGTTGTCTGGGAGAAGAGACCAGCCCCCACCTGGCTACAACCTCCCTTCAGGTAGTTGTAGAGAGCAATAAAGTCTCCCCTGAGCCTCCTTCTCTCCAGGCTAAACAACCCCAGCTCCCTCAGCCTCTCCTCACAGGGCTTGTGTTCCAAACCCCTCACCAACTTTGTTGCCCTTCTCTGGACACATTCCAGCAAGTCAAGATCCTTCCTGAACTGAGGGGCCCAGAACTGCATACTGTAACTGCATATAGGAAATACGTCTTCATTTAGAATAAGGTCAAAGGGCAAGTTTCATGTTGCATTGGTAAAGGAGAGATAAGCAAGTACTTCTAAACTTGAAGGATTTAATCTAAAAATAATTTAAATGTTAAAAGATTTAAAAAGTAATAATTTCATTTTTTAAAAAAAAAGAAAATTAATATTTATGAAACTCTTAGTTCTCTGAGTAATATATTTACATATTCATGCGTTAAAAACATTTTTGGTTTTCAAGTCACAAATTTTGCAGCAAGATGTGTTTTTTATCAAGATTACACTCATGTGAAGCCTCATGTAGGCTTATGCCACTTCAAAAAACCAAACACTAGGTCATGTTAGTGACCCTAATTTTCAGAAGTCAAAAAGCTTTAAACCAAGTGTATGTAAAGATAAAACTTAGATTCTTACTATGCAATTTAGTCACTTGGATAAAAATTCCAGGAGCTATTAGTAACAATGTGGGGGAGGAAGCACAAACTTTTACAATTTTAACTCTTGCTGTGTAGTAATAATGAAAATGCATACATTTCTTTTCAGGCAGCAGCATCCATTGTTTCTTCTAGTAACAGAGTGGTAAACTGAAGTTCTTAGTTTTTCCTTACCATAGGAGTGTATTCAGGGCTGAGGAGCAGAGACCTGAAGTGCATGGTCCCACTGGCCCCTGCATGCACACCAGACTTGTGCACAACAGTGCATACATAGCCTACTGCCATGAATGAGCACAGGCAAGAGAATGCAGACACCCACCTAACATGAGAAATTGCTTATACAGACATGAACCACTGTAATGAGTTTGTTCCGTTAATCAGGAGATGAGATGGGCTGCAGTGATCGTGTGCAGGAGTTGACCTGGCACGTGTGTTAACCTGGAGCCTGTTTAGTTGCCACTTCCCTGTTTAATCTCATTCTTTTTTGTGCTTATTCCTCCTTGATACATCTTGCTCCTTCCCCTCCTTTGTCTCTTCACCTAAACACCCTATTATACTTAAATAAAAATGTAATTCTATAAAGGTTTTTCAGTGATCCCCACAATTCCCCTCCGCCCCAGCATCCTGTAGCAAGTTTGATCTTTCTCATGAGATCCACAATAATAATTTTTAATATTTTTTTTTTCCTCTTCTTATTGGTTAGAGTTCTGGTGGAATATCTCAAAGGTAATACTTAAGCAGTTCTTGTTCTGGCCTGTTGATCAGAGTCTCCAGAGTTCTGGGCTTTATTGCTCTTCCCACTATCTATGTGTTGTCCACTGTGTACCTTTTATCACTTCTATTTCTTGCCTTTTGTCTTTGATACTGAAGAGCTGTTAACAAAGTATTTTTACAGAAAGCTTTCATTCAGATGAAAAGTATTCCTTTTTTCCTCTCATTTCCTCCTCCCCCCCTGCCCCCTTCTTTCTCCATGTTGGAATTCTGTTTTTCTGTTCTAAATGGCTCTTATTCAAGTGAGTTCCTCATGTCTATAGGGAGAAACAAATTTCTGGAAATCCATGAAGTTTATCTCATGCTGGTAGGTGGTTTGGTTCTGAGTACAGTCCAGAGTAGTGTATGTTTTCCAATAACTAGGAATTACAGTTCGAGTGTCTCTGCTAAATTTTCTGTGTACTGATCAATTTGTGTATCACAAAAGGTAACTATTGAATGCTTTTCTAAATAATGCTGTTCCTTTGTCAGGATCTGAAGCGCTATTTCTATGATGTTTTAATATTTCTGAAATACATTAATAATTGAAACAATTTTTTTCTTTGTAGAACCGAAATTGCAGTTTCACCCACCCCATCAGGTACAGCCCAAAGTTGTGAATACAGAACAGAATGGCATCAAAGAGAATCATTCAAGACACATTTCTCGCAATGACATGAGACAGCCCAGGAATGAGAAACCCCCTCGCTTTCAAAAGGATATCCAAAATTCACGGCAGGCCTTGGAAAGTGGTGGGTTACCAAGAAGCAGAGGTCCTGAAAGGCACAACTCTTTAGAACACTGGACAGATGACAAAAATAAAAGTGACAGACATTATCCTAGAAATGATAGGCCAAAGGATATGGGTTATCCCATAGCTACTCACCAGAGTGAGATGACTTTCAAAAAGAGGGATAACAACATGCAAAACAGAGCAGGAAAAGGGGTATGTTTCACAGAGTTCAAGGAGAATTCTGCTGCTCAAGATATTGCAGACAACAATAACCAGAAACGTGGGAAAAGGGAAAACCAAATACACAATTCTGAACATTTCTGCGACAGGAAGGCACGAACAATAAGTAGTGAGGCCTTTATGGTAAAGAGTGAGCAGCATTTTGGTGTTAATAATGATTACCAAAATCCTAGCAGAACTGATAACTTTAATGCTGTACCGAATGGAGATACCGAGCATCATCAGAAAGGAAGGCGAGTAGGACCCATCAAATCATCAGGACCCGCTGCGATCCCAGCTTTCGATGATAAAATGTTGTATTACAACACTGGTCCCAAAAGGAGATCAGGGCCCATCAAACCAGAGAAAATACTAGAACCATCAATTCACATGGAGTATGGAAAAAGTTGGAGACCAGGGGATGAATGCTTTGCTCTTTACTGGGAAGACAACAAGGTAAGCCTTTGCGATGAGAAGTACCTCAAATTGTACCTTCTGTGTTTTCTTATGTACCCATGGGAGACTTAGCATGCTAATGCATTGTTGCTAGGTGTGCAGTGTGCTTCTTGCCAGCTTCTTGTTCTATTTTTCTAAAATCAGATATGCCACTTAGATGAAACTTCTAAATGCTTATAAGTGGAGTTTAGGAGGGCTGAGCTCCACACTGAAGCATTTGACTTCAGTGCTGAAAATTTGAAGGGATGAATATGGATATTAGATGTCCATATTCTTTTTGAAGGAACACGAATAGGATGGCAATTCTATGATGCTGTGCTATCAGAATAGTCTGCAGTGGTGTATGTGTGATGCCTTTTACTAGAGTAAGTCAGCATGCAATCTTTGCATGCAGACCAGTGTCTGCAGAAACAGGACTATTAAAAAAAATCCCTCTTGTTCTTTCAGCCTTTACAGAAAGGAAAGAGAAAAAGACTTTTTCTTTGTTTTCACTAGTAGACTATTAGCTAGAGAATGAATTCCATAAATAAGTTATGCTGTGTGATAGCTTGGTTTCACTGATTTCTATAAGTTTAAATACTTTTTAGCTGTGTTTCTTACTAGTAAGTGTCTTGCTGCAAGAAAAATCTTTCATTATCTCCTCTGTAAAAGATGTTTTAGGCTGTTTTCATAATAGTTTCAGATTTATTGTCTGTACAGGAGTTTCTCTCACTCTTTTTGTCTAGTTTCTCCAGTTATTGACCTTTTCTGAGAACCACCTTAAATACTGTGCTTTGAATAAATTGTGTTGTCACCATTGTCTTTTTCTTTATTGCTTATTCTATCAGAATGTTCAGTTTTGTATGTAGTTTGGATGGGTGGTTCAGTGTGAAGTGTAATAGCACATTGTAGAATGCATTATTGTGAGATAGGTATTTGAAATTTTGTCAAGTATGACATCTGCAAAATAAGTAGATATGGGGTAATTCCAGACTGTCACCTGAAAAACACATTTCCAGGGGGTGTAGAGATGGGGGTTTGAGGGTTATGGGTTTGTTTTTTGCAGTTAGAATAACTGCTGCTGCTGCCAACAGGTAGGACGTGAAATGTGATGATACAATACAGGACTAGACTTAACCATTAGGAGGCAGTGATTTCTTTGTGTTCAGTCAGAAGTGAGTATCTTCAAGAAAGCTGATGTGTTTGCACATGAATGTAAGGAAAAAAATCTAGCTTCATGTTTAGGAAGAGGATTTTTTTAAAAAGCATTTTAATAATGTTTTTATAATCTTAGGTGTTAAATTAGGTGTACATTACCAGGTACATTACCAGGTACATTACCATGTACAGTATATGTGGCTGTTAGGCACTTACTGGTAAATGTGTTTTCAGTCTTAGAGTAGCACATCTCTGTATATAACATTTGTTAGTGATGAATTTGTTTTATTTTCAGCGAAATCAAAACAAGTCTTTTAAGTGTTCAATCCATAAGCTGCATATTTTCTCAATGGGTATTCTAAATACACTTTACTGTGTCCTTGCAGCCTACCATATGAAACTTTAATGTATCTGCTACAAATCTTATTCAAAACACAGTACTGACTCAAGCTAAAAACACAAACACACGTATCTACGTCTATATATATATATACACATACACACGTGTATGTGCACACTTTTCATTTAAAGAGGTAGTTTTTAAGCTGAGTGTGGGATTTCAGGGAGTATTTGATGACCTTGAACATTTCTCTTTTCAAGTTCTACCGGGCAGAAATTGAAGCTCTCCATTCCTCTGGGACAACTGCCGTTGTTAAATTCTGTGATTACGGGAATTACGAAGAGGTGCTTCTCAGCAACATCAGGCCTGTTCATGCAGATACCTGGGTATGTGGTAACAAATTGTATTGAAAAATATAAACTACATAGTCTGTGTAAAATATGTAATCCTTCAGGTATGAATGCCTGCTCCTGTAAAGAGTGTTAGTTGCATAGGTAGTAAAAGAGTTAAGCGAATGCAGTTGTCTTAGATGTCTGTATAAAACTTCATGAAAGTGTATTATCATGTGGTTTTCATCCTGTGTGTTTCAATTGTATTGTTTGAAAATGAATAGCTGACCTGTCAGCCATACAGTTCCATGCATATTTTCTCTCTAAAAGTTGCTTATTCTGTTCAACACATTTCATGTACATTATATATTGTTCTGTAAAGGTTAGGAAACACCCTTTAAAAATACATATTCTGAAGATTTTTACTACATGTATATGTATGGTTAAAAATAGTATTCTGTATCACTTCATTTTGTATCATCATTTTATTCTTCTTTCAGTGATTACTTCTTTGCCAAATACTGTGGTGCAGGTGTTTGCCTCAAAACCTGTTTTACAAGGTTTAGAATGAAGCCTTGTTGAAGTTGGAAATTTCAGAAGGCTGTATTCATTGGTGTCATGGATATAGGGAGATACATTTTTATTATGTTTAGTTTTTTTAAATCAGGAGTGCAGAATTCCTTGTTCTCTCTTCATAATATAGAAAGCTGCACAAAAAGTACTAATATATGTATATTGATATTTTAATTTCTTATCTCTGGATCATAAAGTCATGTTATTACTGTGACCGAGGCTGCCTGTGATCTTTTAAATTTGTGTTGTTGCCTGTAGCTCTCACATGCTTTTATGGTCTCTGAGATGGTGTTGCACTTACAAGGATATCCAGTGCTCTTCCCAGCTGATGCATTGCTGTTTCTGCAGGAGCAGGGAGGTGGTTCTCCCCCTGTATGCTGCGCTGGTTAGGCCACACCTTGAGAACTGTGCCCAGTTCTGGGCCACTCAGTTTAGGAAGGATGTTTACTTGCTGGAACGTGTCCAGCTAAGGGCAACAAAGTTGGTGAGGGGTTTGGAACACAAGCCCTATGAGGAGAGGCTGAGTGAGCTGGGGTTGCTTAGCCTGGAGAGGAAGAGACTCAGGGGTGACCTTATTGCTGTCTACAGCTACCTAAAGGGAGGCTGGAGACAGGCGGATGTTGGTCTCTTCTCCCAGGCAGCCAGCACCAGAACAAGAGGACACAGTCTCAGGCTGCACCAGGGGATGTTCAGCCTGGATGTTAGGAAGAAATTCTTCATAGAGAGAGTTATTGCCCATTGGAATGGGCTGCCCAGGGAGGTGGTGGAGTCATTGTCTTTGGAGGTGTTCAGGAGGAGACTTGATAGGGTGCTTGGTGCCATGGTTTAGTTGATTAGGTGGGTTGGATTGGTTGATAGGTTGGACACGATCTTGAAGGTCTCTTCCAGCCTGGTGTGGTCTGGTCTATTCTATTCTATGAAAATTTACCTTTTTCCTTTTTATCCCCCAAGCTGAACTGTAAGATGCTAGTTTCTTACTGTATGATTGTATTGCTTTTGATCCTTTTGGTGGGTTAATAATTAGCCTTTTCTTTGGTTTTGATTGCAGTCTTGGAGTGGCTTTTATTTTACTTCAACGCTCTGAAAGTTAGCTCTCCCAATCTGACAACATGGCCTGTTGTAAGACTAAGTTGATCTAGAAGTGAGGTGGCAACCTGAAACAGTGATCATTCTTCCTGATTCCTCTGCCTATCTGACCGCATGATTTTCCTCTTCTCTCTTTTACAAGTTGGCTCATCAGTCATATAGTCACAGGATGAGTTGAATGAGAAGGACCACTTTTTTGTTCCCCCCAGGTTTGCTTTTATTTTAGTTAATTTGGCTGGGACAAGATACAAAGAGAGGATTCTGCCACTGATAGAGCATAGTCCTAAGATCATGCTGCTTCCCAATCTAGTCATCGAGGCTCCCTCACTTGTTACTTGGGAGAAATAAAGATTTCCCAAGGACCTTTCAGTCCATTCAGAAATGAAAAATACCTTTTTCAAGGTTCTTTTTTTTCTATCAAGGGAGTCTAGGTGAATAGCATCAATTTAGACCATTATACTTATGTAAGCTCAAATGCCAGCATCTTCACATTGAACAATTTTTTTATGGTTTCTTTCTGAGGTTTTACTATTTTGTTGATAAAAGGCCCATGCAGCTATAGGATTTTTTGTAGGTGGAAATTCATTAGGACATTGCTCTTCACATTATTGTGTTTGAATGCTAACTCTAGTGCTTAATCACCGATTGGGGTCATGCAGTAATACTCCAGTGTCTTTTAAGATGAACATTGTTGGCTGCTTTCTTTGTCTCACTTCATATTGATATATAAATCTAGATAGCATGCACAAATGTGAAGTTCTCATGCTGCTTAATAATTAAGTCTTTATCATAAGGTTTAAGTAATGTTATGGTATTTCCTATTTACAAGAGAACAAAACAGATTTTAAACTGATTTCAGGAATTCCTTTTCATTGATTGAGGTTATCAGCAATAATGTACTTGTTTTACTGGAAATCACAGAATTAAGCTCGTTGGAAAAGACTTTTGAGATTGTCAAGCCCAACCTATCACCCATCTGCATCTAATCAGCTAAACCATGACACTAAGTGCCTCATGCAGTCTTACTTTAAACACTTCCAGGGATGGTGCTCTACTACCTCCCCAGGCAGCCCATTCCAATGGCCAATCACTCTTTCTGTGAAGAATTTCTTCCTAACATCCAGCCTAAACCTCCCCTGGCACAGCTTGAGACTATGTCCTCTTGTTCTGGTGCTGGTTGCCTGGGAGAAGAGACCAAGCCCCACCTCCCCTGGCACAGCTTGAGACTATGTCCTCTTGTTCTGGTGCTGGTTGGGAGAAGATACCAAGCCCCACCTGGCTACAACCTCCCTTCAGGTGTTTGTAGAGAGCAATAAGGTCTCCCCTGAGCCTCCTCCAGGCTAAGCAACCCCAGCTCCCTCAGCCTCTCCTCATAGGGCTTGTGTTCCAGGTCCCTCACCAGCTTTGTTGCCATTCTCTGGACACATTTGAGTAACTCAACATCTTCCATGAATTGAGGGACCCAGAACTGGACACAGTATTCAAGGTGTGGCCTAACCAGTGCTGAGTGCAAGGGAGCAATGACTTCCCTGCTCCTGCTGGCCACACTATTTCTGATGCAGGCCAGGATGCCATTGGCCTTCTTGGCCACTTGGGCATGCTGCTGGCTCATGTTCAGTCTACTATCAACCAGCACCCCCAGGTCCCTTTCACTCTCCAGCCACTCTGTCCCCAGCCTGTAGCACTGCATGGGGTTGTTGTGGCCAATGTGCAGAACCCGGCACTTAGATGTGTTAAATCTCATGCCCTTGGATTCTGCCCATCTGTCCAGCCTGTCAAGGTCCCTCTGCAAAGCCTCTCTACCCTCTAACAGATCAACACCTGCTCCCTACTTGGTGTCATCTGCAAATGTTGTGCTGAGTTCTATTTCAGTTCTTCCAGAAAACTTTGAGTTAGCTAAGTCTTTCTTAACTGTCTGTACTGAAGAGTTATTATTAATGTAGAAATACATGGTGTGTGAGTTCCTGTGCCTAATATAGCCATTTTTTGCAGACCTCTTCTTGAACAAATTGGTTGATATTGGAAAAGATTGGCTTAAAGGCATACATTTTAGTCTTTGTGTTAGAATTTATTATTCCTTACTATTTTCTCCAGCAATTTTTGATACTCATGTATTGAATTTAAAGGTTTTTTTCCCATCACATATAAGCTGCATAGAATATACCACCAGGCAAAAGGAAGAAACTGAAGTTTCTCAACTAGTCACTTGAGAAAATGGCCACAGTGTCACCCTTATGACATTACCTATTGTTTAAGCCTCTGAATTTCTGACCTACTTTTGGCAATCTTTTTAATGATCAACAGCAGTAAATTTGTGGTGTTTTTTTTTTTTTTTACATGGTTGGTAGATTTAATACAATATTGTTTTCTCTTCATCCCATGCTAGTTAGCATTCTACTCTCTGTTCCTTCTTCAATACTGAACTGCACTTCCTAAGTTCTGTGGTTTGGGGGTATTGTTGTTGTGTGTGTTGGGGGGGGGGTTGGTTGTCTATTTTTTTTTGGTGGTTGGTTGCTTGTTTGTTTGGGGTTTTTGTGTTATTTTTTTCCTTTGCTTGCTTTGTTGGTTTGGGGGTTTTTGTTTGGGGATTTTTTTCCTTTTCTTGACTGTAGATCAATTTTGCCTGATATTCTCAGCATACAATGCTCTTTCCACTTCAGTGGAAAAAATGTTATCACTTGATCTTAAGGCTCTCTGATAATGGATTGCATACTGTCCATCACCCAGTTTGTCCTGACTCACTGTTAAGTTTTCAGTCCCTCTGACACCTAACATGCTGCTACTTATTTTTCTGTTAGCTGTGGGTATAGAAGATAAAGCTGCATTTTACATGAGGTAAATAAAAAAGCTAGGCGGGAGGTTTTTTGTTTGTTTTTTTCAATAAGCACAGACAGTGTGCATATAAAATATATGTGAGAACACTAAAAGTGTGGGTTGTTTTTTGTTCTTTTTCCTTTGTGCTTGCAAAACTCATAAATACTTTTAACAACAAAAATTACATTTTGATTCCACTGTTAGATTCTAAGTTCTTCTGAGTATCTTGTATGTAGTACTACAGTACTGTATCTATTTCTGTTAATGTAGGAGAAGTCACTTAATGAAAACATTATAATCACAATGAAAAGAAAAAATCACTGAAAAGCCATTGTAGAAATAAGAACTGCTTTTTCTTGTAAAATATGTAAGACTCTACTAACAGCTGGGAGGCATGGAGCATTAAGGGCCTTCCTCTCTCACTTAATAGCTTGTTCTGTGGAAAAAAAATAAAGCTATTATTTAAACTTTAAGTCTTAATTTTATTCTCTAACATGTAAGATTATTTTTTTCTTAGTGAATTATGAAAATATGTAGCCTGAGTGCTTATCTTGTGAAATTGCCCCCCAAAGCCCTTGTTTTCCCTTTTCTATTCTTCAATTACTTGGTCACAAGCTATTTACATGATTACTCTTTTTTATCTTTCTACTATTATGTGAAGGAAATAAAGATGTGCATTTTCCCACCTATATTTGTTTTGGTCATATTCTGATTGTTCCCCAGACAATATAGAATTCATACAAACCCTGCTTGCAGTAATTCACTTAAAAATTATGAAGTCTATAATTTAGTGTAGTTTCCTATTATTCTATCTTGTACTGTATGCCTAAAGAGGTAAGAAGGCAAAGACTGTTATTAAGGTATGTGTAATTCTGCTTCGTCTATAATTTGTTTTGTTTTGTGGAAACTAAAAATCTACTCTGCAGCTTTGCTTTGTTAAGGAATGAGTTGAAGAAAGAAAACAGCAAAGGTTCTTGGATTACAGTTAATTCATGCTGGCAGACATTTGAGAGCTCATATTTGGTAAAGCTGTCTGGTAGCTCACAGAGCTCTAAGAGCTTCTGAAGGTTTTGTATTACCTGAAATCAAACTATAATGCAGGGATTTCTTATACCTGTCCCTTGTTTCAGGTAAGTAGAGGAGTAAACTCCCATGAGTTTCTGAAGGTATTTGACCCTGTTTCCAGCGAGTAGAGAGCAACACTGAAGCCCACTAAGCAAAGGCTTACAGCTGTAAAGGCTTACAGCTTCCTCTTCAAACTGGAGATGATTTCTGCCTGTATGATTTATGCAGGTTTTGAACCCATCCCAGTGTCTGCATTTATGACAGGCAAATACTTATTTGAACAATAGGTTGCCATTTCTTTACTGCTCTCAGCCTGGATGGCCTTGGCATCACACTGATCTTTTTGTGTTGTGCATCAAGCAGGAAATGATTCCCATTAAATAATTTAGTAGGTACAGTAGATAAACATGTCTTGGTTGGATCTCTTATCTAGCTTCTGAGCTCATGATTACACTAAAAGAATTGTACAGTCTACTTAACCAGTTCTAAGACTACTGTAGGAAAAAAAACCATCCCTAAATAGTTGCATCAGACAAAATTTGATGTCTTTGGCTTCTGCACTTTTAGGAAAATCTCTAATTTTACAGTTTGTAATTGTACATTGACCGAATGAATTAAATGAAGGCTGAGTATTTCAGACTCCCCTTTATGAGTGGTGGTGCATATTTCTTAACCTGAGAAGTGAATAGTGATCCACAAAAGGCCATCTTTCTGGATAATTAACACACTTCAGATTTAGGCAGTTGCTTCTGATTTAGCAGACTTAGTTGCCTCTGTCCTGCCAGGCTGAAAAAGTACTTTTCATAGTCTGTCCTAAATACTGTTACTTTTAATTTCATTACCAGAGACTTTTTTTTTACTCACTGGAAATGTTGCTTTAAATTCCATCACATCTTTTGCAGAGCATCACTATATGTGCCTTTACACAGAATGAACCTTTGGGTTCTGTCAGAATAATTTCTTTATTTCTCCCTGCCTTCTTTTAAGAGGTGGTATTTGAAGACAAGGATTGTGGACAGCATTATCCTGATAAACTACTAGTAGAGTATTTTTCTTTAGCACCTCTATTCTCTGAGAATTCTTCTTCAGCCTTTAGCTTGATGTATCTGTTTTGGAATACAGACAGATGGTCTTAACTGTTCCTCTGAAAGTTACTGGTTGTTTGCTGAAATGTAGTAACTGATATTGAAATGTAGTTAAGGACTTGCATTTTATTTTTTCACAAACTAAAAGAAGGCAAATTTCAGTTGAGAGGAAGTAGTTTATACTGAGAGGGCATAAAACAATGGCTTTCCATTTTCTGAATTGCAAAGTATGTTTGAATCTTTCATTTGAGCTTTTTTATTCTTATTATTCATCAAACTATTAAATACTACAAATTATTTCCCAGCCCTACAGATCAGGTCACTGAAGAAGTTGTGACAGTTAAGAGAGGGTGCTTTGAGCATTGCACTGTCTGTGTTGCCTCCATCTCCTTGTTATTACATTAAATTGCATAGGATATTGATTCATTATTTAGAGACTGCATGCTGGGCTCCATATATTGTTTGTTGTGGTGGGTTGAGAGAGGGCCTAGCTCTCCCTCCCCCACAGAGAAAGAAACTGCGGCTAAACTCAGTCGGAGAAAAAAAAGCAGACTATATTTACAAGCACATACAGGAAGCAGATTATATGTAACACCACAAATACAGGTATTTTACAATATGTACAGCAATATACAGCAAATAAACATGATCAGAAACCAGACCCCCAACAGAGGGGGCTTCCCCCTGTGCCCCCTTCACCCCCCTACCTCCCTTCTCCCCCAAAGAGGTAGAAAAAGAGAGAAAGGGTGGTTAGCAAGGCAGAAAAAAGGAAGGCCTGGTACAGGAGCTAGTTCTTACCTCTTGGCCAGAAGCCCAGAAGCAGTCCAGCTGAAAGGGAGAGCAGAGAAAAGGAAAACTACCCAAAGTCCCAGCTGCTCTGGGTCTAAGACCATCACCTCCCACAATAATCAGCCAATGAAATTAATTTAGAATACAAAATATTTTATAAACATTTAGCCAGAGGGCCCCTTCCTTAAAGGCACAGCCTCAAACAGTCACATTTATTTTGAGAGATGCTGTTCCTCACAAAACCCCTTTCTTTAAAGTGGCTTGCAATTTCATTTTATTACAGCACAGCTTCACCTTTTTGAAGTATTGTTTTTTTTATCCTGTTCTCATGTGATGAAAGTTCTTCCTACTTGTTTTGAGACTTCTGGAGGATTTTGTGCTTGGATTTCTCTATATTGCATGTGTTGAGCTTGAACATGTGGAATATGTAAAAGAAATTTGATATGTAAAAATGTCTGGACTATTCATGTTATCACAGTTTCTTTTCTGATTTCCATGTCTCCTTTACATTTCAGTGTTTTGAGTTTGTTCACATTTCCAGTGCTCTGAATTAATATATTTATTAAAGAGGAGAAACTGGAGGAATTGATGTAGCATTCCTGATTTATTGCTGTCTAGGAAAGAAAGACATGATACTTTTGGCTTGGTGTTGCAGACAAGAAGCTATGACAGACCTGTCTTGTAGTGGCATATCTGCATGTGATTAAAGATGTTACTGCTTATATATACAGCTCATATTGATTGGACACATGATTTAATGTACTGAAGTTTCCTTGTACAGGGATGGTTAATGCCTGAAATGCTTGGAGTTGTTTTCCTTGTTTGATGGCTTCCCAGTGTTATTGATAATAATACCTGTAAACAAGACTTGTTTTTAGTTCTTTCATTATAGAACATAAAAGAAGTTGAATCTGAAGATAAATTTTGCAGCAAGGTGATTTGCTTTTTCTTCAGAAATGTTAAAGCATGTTAAATTGCTCCTTTTGGTTTTTTCCTGTTTGTTTGGTAATTTGGGTTTGAGGAGGGTGTTTTTCTGCTTCTGTTGGCTTGCTTGCTTAATGTTAAAATTGTGAGGTTTCTAACATTGACAGAGGCTCTACTCATGCTTTATTTTCTTCACATTAGTAATGTAATTTGCATGGTTTTTTTCATGTCCTACAAGAGACATTATAGACTACTATTAAATGAGTCTATGCGGATGCTGAGCTAATGAGCTGAGGAGAATCGTTCATGTTTCAGAGAGTAGCACAAATTATGTAGGTTTTCTCAGAATATGATGGGGCTCCCTCAGTGTACCATTTCACTCTAGGACAGTGATGATGAGCTTTCTTCAGTGCTAGGGCTGAAAGTAAGATTTTACAAGACATTGGGTGCAAACTTCACGAGGCTTCTCTGGCTTGCTTTCCTTCTTGGTCCATTTCAGTCTTGCCGCTTTTCCCTCTGCACTTAATGAGCCTCCTTTTGGTGTCTGATGTAACCTAACCTGTTATGTTATGGCTGCAGTCCTCATTGCTGGGTATTGCATGGCCCAGCTATTGGAAATTGCATCTAAGTTACAGAGTTTCATTGCCGCTGTCCAGGGAGAGGAGTTGAGTCCCTAGTAAGGAGTTGAATCTCCAATGAATTCTAGGCCAGTTGAGCTGTAGAAATAATAGAAGTGTTGAGGTTGGAAACACCTTTAAGATCATCAAGTCCAACCATAAATCTGACACTCCTAAACCATGTCTCCAACGTCACACTTACACCACTTCTAGATACCTCCAGGTATGATCACTCAACCATGTTCCTGGGCAGCCTGTTCCAGTGCTTTACAATCCTTTTCAGTAAAGAATTTTTTCTTAATAACCAATATAACCTTTTGTGGCAGAATTTGAGGCCATTTCCTATTGTTATATAATTTGTTACTTGGGAAAAGAAACCAACACTTTTCTCTACAGTCTCTTTCAGGTTATTGTAGAGACCAATAAGGCCTCCCCATAACCTTCTCTTTTTCAGACTAAACAACCCCAGTTGTCTCAACCACTTCTTATGAGACTTATGCTCTAGACTCTCCACCAGCTCTGTTGCTCTTCTCTGGCCACAGTCCAGCACCTCAAAGTCATCTTTGTAGTGAGGGGCCCAAAACTGAACACAGATGCTGTTGGTCTTCTTGGCCACTTTGGCACACTGACTAATATTCAGCCTGCTGACAACTAATATTCAGAGCTCTTTTTCCAGGGAGCAACTTTCCAGCCACTCTTCCCCAAGCTTGTAGCATTGCATGGTGCCACTGTGAGCCAGGTGCAGGACCTGGCACTTGGCCTTATTGAATCTCATACCACGGGCCTCAGCCCATCAATCCAGCCTCTCCAGATCCCTCTGTGGATCTCTGTGTTTGACTTTGGGGATTTGAATGCCAAATTTTGTCATGGCTGTGTGTGCACAGAGCATTCTGTGGCACCTAAAACTTGACTAAAACCCACTACTTCTCTGTTTGGGTTTTGATAATGGTTTTTTGCCCTAAGAGCAAAGCATTAGATAATTTCAGATAATATCACTTTGTATTTCACTTCTGAATTGTGTTTTTTGGCAGGTGTGTGGGTTTCGGGTTTGGGTTTTTTTTTGTGGGGTTGTTTGTTTCTTTGTTTGTTGTTTTGTGTTGTTTTTTTTTCTTTCCTGATTACATACTAAAATAAGTCCAGTATCTCAGCCAATACCTTTTTCCTCCCCATATGGAAGTGCATGATTTTTCTTATGAGGGCACTTACTGCAAAGAAACTGAACGATGATAATTGGGGTTTGTTTTGTTTTTTTCAAGTCTAGGCAAATTTTCTTCTTCTGCCATATGTTTAGGACTGTGTCTGTATTACCAGTGTAAACTAAATCTTTCCAAAGGTTTTTTGTTCAACCTGATAGTCTGAAAAACTGGATAAATACGTTATTCAAACCCAAAGCAAAATGTTGGAGAGATGGAAGGGCTGAGAGTTGCATGCTGGGGGGACACATGGAGGCCCTTAGTTTACTGCTCTTTCCAAAAACTGGTACAATTACTCATTAAAGTAACATTATTCCTTACAGCACATAACTACTTATAGTGTTGACTGTTACTGATTTCACACTGCTAGAGCTATGTAGTGTGTGGAAATCTTCTCCACTTCCCAGTTTATGGCTTTCTTCCTGCTGAATGTTAAAAACTCAGTGTGTTAGCTGGTTGCATGTTAGCGAAGAGGAGGTCCAGGGGAGACCTTATTGCTGCCTACAACTACCTGAAGGGAGGTTGTAGCCAGGTGGGGGTTGGTCTCTTCTCCCAGGCAACCAGCACCAGAACAAGAGGACACAGTCTCAAGCTGTGCCCGGGGAGGTTTAGGCTGGATGTTAGGAAGAAGTTCTTGACAGAAAGAGTGATTGTCCATTGGAATGTGCTGCCCAGGGAGGTGGTGGAGTCACCATCCCTGGAGGTGTTTAGGAAGAGACTGGATAGGGTGCTTGGTGCCATGGTTTAGTTGATTAGATAGTGTTGGACTCAATGATCTCAAAGGTCTCTTCCAACCTATCCTATCCTGTCCTATCCCAGATCTTGCTTCAGTGTATCTACTTTTCTTTTAGATTATTGAAAATCAACCTCTAAATATTTATATTTTTATACTGATAGTACTTAGCATGCAGAAGCTTTTTTTTCTGTATTGAGAACCTAGTGACAACTTGTAGGACACTGTCTGTTTCAAGCAGAAACCTCCCAAGAAGAGTTACACATTTATTTTAATGTGTGCCACAGGGATTGACTGCAAGTATGAATAACCTGTGCAGTAAGTAAGGGGAACAGATAAGCTAGCAAAATGTGGGATAATCATGCCCCAGGCTTACATTATCCTAGTTTTATGTAAATGTAATTGAAATGTAGTCTGTTTAGGAAACAAATGTGTGCTTTGTTTTGAGAGTTGAAGAAAGGCAATGAGTAAAAAACTGCCTGATTCCAAGTTAACTGTTGTGTTGCCTTTAGCAGTCTTATATTGAAATATGTAATTCTTTTCCATGGCCATTCCTTGGTGTCTAATGTTTATTGCTTCACTCAAAACTTGGGATGTATATTGTCGTAGCAGAACCATTTAGGCTTTAGATGTGTTTAAAGACCATCTGCTTTTGTCACAACTGATATTTTCAGCAGAGAAAAAATGAGATAAATCTGATTTTAAAAGTTCATATATACATTGATAATTTTTTTTCAGGATTACTGAATAATTTATTGTAAAATTAGTATCTCAAATCAATGTGGAAGAATGCTTTTGTTGATGAATTGCTGACCTTGAAGAACTGTAGAGTATTAAAAAAATAACCAGGAAAATGTGAACTATTTGCCTGCAGATATTTGATCAATGAAAGGCTACAGAAAAAATGATTTTATTTTTTTATAATCATTATTTTTGATACTAAAGAAAAGACTGGTCAGGGAAGGGGGTCATCTTGAAATTCTTTATTTGCAAACAGAAAATCAGCAGATAATTGAGATGTAGCTCCATGCTACCTAGTTTGACGTACCATACATAGGAATGTATTTAGTTGTGGTCTCTGTGTGTGTTTAGAATCCTAGAATCAACAAGGTTGGAAAAGACCTCAAGGATCATCAAGTCTAACCTGTCACCCAAGACCTCATGACTACTAGACCATGGCACCAAGTGCCACGTCCAGTCCCCTCTTGAGCACCTCCAGGGATGGTGACTCCACCACCTCCCTGGGCAGCACATTCCAGTGACAAACTTTCTCCTCACCTTGAGCCTAAACTTCCCACGGCGCAGCTTGAGACTGTGTCCTTTTGTTCTGGTGCTGGTTGCCTGGGAGAAGAGACCAACTCCCTCCTGGCTACAACTACCTTTCAGGTAGTTGTAGGCAGCAATAAGGTCTCCCCTGAGCCTCCTTTTCGCTAGCATGCAACCAGCTGACACACTGAGTTTTCAATATTCAGCAGGAAGAAAGCCATAAACTGGGAAGTGGAGATGATTTCCACACACTTGATAGGGTGCTTGGTTGCGTAGTTTGGTTGATTAGGTTGTGTTGGATGATGGGTTGGACATGATGATCTTGAAGGTCTCTTCCAACCTGGTCTGGTCTGGTCTATCCCTATCCCTATCCCTATCCCTATCCCTATCCCTATCCCTATCCCTATCCTATATTTTCTTGGTGTTCTGTAGGTCTTCTGTGTGCTTTTCTAAGAATCATCTACAAAAAATTTTGTCATCCTAACCAGAAGATAAAATGTTTATTCTAGCTCTGTCTTTATTACCTCAAAAATATATAGCTGGGTATGTAGAAATAAGTCTATGGGGAAAGACAGAGGTTGTTCTTACTTTGTGAGTTAGAAAGTGAGTATGGCCTTTCCTATCTCTTGTGATCTTTTTCCCCTTTCGTTTACCTTTCAAAAGTTAAGAAATACCTGATTCTTCATTTTTGAATTGGCTTTGCCTTTCTCTCATTTTATTCTCACAAGTGCCATAGACAGTTACCAGTTTTATTAGAATTTTAGTGGGTTTTGTCTTTAGGCTAATTTAAAGTTAATGAGATATGTGGGCTGTGTGGTTTTGCTTGCCATGTGTTGCAACTACTTTAAACATTAAAAAATTAAAATGCTGGTTTAAGTATAAAAAAAATAAATCAGAGCAGGTCATGTTTGGTAAGAGAAATAAAACCATAAAATGTAGAATACTACACTGTATAAAGGATTCTGCTTTAGAAGAAGGTGGTTAACAGTGGGGCACTAACTTAGAAATTACCAAGTCCTCACTCGCTTTTGTTGTAACTCCGCGTTCAAACAGCTGCTTTGGGAGTACTTGCTAACAGGCACACACTCTGGTTAGAAAGTGTTAAGTTTCACTTCAGCTCCTAAATGATTATTCTCAGAAAAACTTCGAATTATTCTTACTTAATTGCTTCTAATGTCAGAAATCTGTTTCACACACCCATAACATTTGAATGCGGGCAGACTAATTGCACATTCCACAACATTACTGTAATGGGAAAAGAAGTTAAGAGTAATTAGGAGAGTGATTTCATGGACTGAGCTGATGACCAGTTATCAGCTCTTGGAGTAGGAATCAGTTCTTCCTCCCTAATGCTGACCATCTTGACTTTTGAACCTGCATTGGTTAAGCTTTACAACTGTACATCTGAGCAAGAAAGGGAATGGAAATATGAAAGAACAAGGTGCAGGAACAGAAAAAGGAAAACAGTTTTGTAGTAGTAAGACATGATGATACTCATGCAACTGTCTGGCATTGCACCCTACTTAAGAGAATTGGTAAATTTTAAGTGTGTGACATAATTTGTTCCTTAATTGAATTTATCCCATCATTTATTAATTGTAGTGTGCTGATGCACTTTAAGATATCCAGGCAAGAGCTTAGAAACAGTAATAATTGTGTGTAATATCACTACTATTCAAATTTTATATATTAAAAGGTTAATTTAAAAAAAATTGTGATACTTGCATTATAGATTTTTAAAAAAAAAAATTTTAAGCAACCTTTTTGATTAATGTCTTTACAATGAGTTATGTGTAGTTCTAGTCATCAGTGATAGGTTACTGCAATGTCTTGCAGGTTATGTATGAGCACACTGAAAGTGTATTTTTCTAAAGTGTAATGGTAGCCTGACTCCTTTAAGGACATATTAATAGGGATGTGTACTGTGGAAAAAAAACTGTTTCCACAGCCCCTCAAATATTATTCAGTGAGAGGAACTGCTATTTTAAGTAATGAACATAACTTAACAAGCATTACTTGCAGAGAAAATTGGTCAAGAGCAAGTGGGTTGAATTATTCTATAATAGACACTTAAAAAATGTTCTTGTCGCAAAGTCAGTACTTGGTTAAGATCTCCAAAAGATATACATTAGTGGTAATTTCTCTTCTACTTGGAATTTTTGCAGTTTGTTTGGCAGTAATATTGAAATTAAGCCACTCCAAGGTCGTGTAACCTAAGGTTTGTGCTTTTATTAACTGACAAAAATTATTTTGTCTATTAAATCTTGGTTTACTCCTAGCTGTTACAGTGTTCTAAGAATCCATTTAAGTGTTGAGATGAAGCAGACACTTTAGCCAGTGTAGCATAATTGCAATTTAAATGCCTAAACATTCACCCTTTTTCCTAGAAAAGGTGAATTCTTCAATATGGTGATAGCATGGTTAGGGTTTCTGTTTGGTTTCATTGCTACATGTGGAAAATCTTAGTCTGTAATTTGGATTGATGCAAGCAGAAATAAGTAGAAACCGCAAAAGTCAAAATACTCAAGGAGATCAGGACTGGATGATTAAGGGCAACAAAGTTGGTGAGGGGTTTGGAACACAAGCCCTGTGAGGACAGACTGAGGGAGCTGGGCTTGCTTAGCCTGGAGAGGAGGAGACTCAGGGGTGACCTTATTGCTCTCTACAACTACCTGAAGGGAGGCTGTAGACAGGTGGAGGTTGGTCTCTTCTCTCAGACAACCTGTGTCAGAACAAGAGGACACAGTCACAGGCTGCACCAGGGGAGGTTCAAACTGGATGTTAGGAAGAAATTCTTCATAGTGATTGGCCATTGGAATGGGCTGCCTGGGGAGGTGGTGGAGTCACCATTATTGGAGGTGTTCAGGTGCTTGGTTGCATGATTTAGTTGATTAGGTGGGTTGGATGCTAGGTTGGATGCGATGATCTTGAAGGTCTCTTCCAACCTATTCTATTCTGTTCTGTTCTATTCTACAAAGGAAACAAGTTTTAGGGAAGGAATTTAACCAGCAAAACAAGAGATTACTTGCTGTATTAATAGCAGGAGGCACCTGTTGCCAGCATAAGTGCCAATGCAAAGAAGCATTAAATCTGCACCAGGACATGGGAGTTGAAATGCACATGAAAGAAAAGTTCATTTTGCAAGGAAGCCAACACTCTGTGTACTGGGTTCATGAAATTTTCCATGAATTGGGTATGTGAGTATTGTGGTTTCAACTGGAATAGACTTAATTTTTTTCCTAGTAGCTGGTATAGTGCTGTAAGGAAATTAAAACTGCAGCTTAAACTGGAACAGTGGTTTGACATTACTGAGATGGAAAATGTCTTCTGCTTTCCTTGCCTCCTGTCCCTTCTTTGTCCTATGGTTTGTAGCCCATGCTGCTCCTTTATGCCTCCTTGCTCAGGCTCTTATGCTCATCCTTTAATAGGCCGCTGAGGGCTGTAACTGATAAACCTTAGCCCAGTGAACAGGGCAGAATTTTCTGCTAATAAGCAGGAATAGAAGGAGGTGATTATTTTGTACATGGCAAACTGCCAGAACTGTTCAAGTTGTGACTTGAAGATGCAGCCTAAATGTCTGTGAGCAGACCATTCAGCAAAGCTTTTTTGTAATACATAACTTCTGTTCTGCTCTTTAGTGTAATCCACCTATCCATTGTTCTCAGAAGGTTATACAGGAAGTATTCACTTCAAGGAATATAAGTTTGTAGCCAATACTTTGAATGCACTGAGGAAAGTTTGCTGAAATTCAATGAGAAAGCTTTTCATGCAATATGAGTTCAATCTGTTGTAATGTGGTTAACTATAATAGTAAATCAGTTGTTAAAGTATTTTAAATATTGGATTTATAACTTTGTAACTATGAAATCCGTTGTTTTTTAATGTAAAAGCATGCTGGCAGTCACTTGGCTGTGCTGAAGTTACTTAGTATTTCACTAAGCTCAGAAATCACTACAAACTCTTCAGAATGTATGGGTCCAAAATGGAAGCACTGAGTGTGCATACAATCCTATATTATACTTTTCAAACTCTAGTCTGTCTTGTGGGATACTTTTGACATTTTTGTTCTAACAGCACATTCTTGTGGCAAAATTTTGAATGGAAGCTGAAATTCCCAAAGACTTAAATTTTGCTGTTCACCATCCTCTTTTGAAATACCTAAAGAATGCTGACTCCCCACACTGTCTTTAATGTCATTCTAACCTGCAGTAATGTCTTTGTGCATTTCACTGGTAGTGTTGTAAATGTTGTTAAAACTTCCTTGCTTTTTCCTGTGCATCTGCCAGTTTTAGATGTCTGCAGTTATGCCTAGTGGTATCATTTAATCTCAGGATACGTAGCCCTAGGCATTGTGCAAGTGCTAGGCAATTCAGTCCTGAATCCTGGAATATTAAATAACTAATGAATAATACACTCAAGGATGAGCTGATGAAATATCTAAGTTTTTTAAGTACTGTACTAATATGCGGCTTCTACTAGTAATAGAAATAGAATGAAAATGCTTTAAGAGAGATCTGTGGCTAACTTTGCTTTACAAAATGTAGTCTACATGGATAAGGAAGTAGGAAATTGAATAATCCAGGCTGATAGTGATTCACTTGCACACTGAAAAAAATAGGCAACAAGAAGGACTGGAAAACTATTTGGTGGCAAGATGTATGATGTAATTGACTGCAGAGTTATAATGGAAACAAATGTAGGCAGCTAAAGTTTCTAGGTTGAAGAACAGAAGAAAAGGTAGTGAAAATTACAGATAAGTTCTGCCTACAAAGGGAAGATACTGTACCACAAGAGGAATGACAGTGATGAGCATGAGGAGAGATTTTAAAGTAAATTGAGATAAAAAGAAAAACCCAGAAAGAAAGTCCTTGAGGTGGAAATACAATAAAATGGCCAAAGAAAAAGGGTGAAAGATCTGCACTGGAGGACTCAAGGTATCAGTGCAAGAAATAATGGAAGAAAAGAAATGCAAGTGCTTGCAAAATGAGAAGCAATGTTTAATGAAGATACAACTTGCCAAATTGTTATTTTGGAGAATGTTAGATGCAATTAGGATCAAATACAAATAGCTAAGACCCAAGAAAGAAATAATAATGTCATTTGATAAGAAGATGGCTTCAACAAGACTCAGTAATTCTGTGTGGGAAACCACTGTGCATAGAGAAGAACAAGGGAGCAGTTGAAAGATTTTCTGTTACTTATTCATTCTTATCATTTAACTTCATTGCTTGCTTTCATTTCATTCAGCACCTCAAGAAATTGAATGTGATTTCAGATTTCACTCTTGCCTATTCTAATAAAAATACCTGAAGTGCATGCATCTGAGGCTCGTTTGATTTGATTTTACTGATTTCAAAGCATCAGCAACATAAATTTTGAGGTTTGATGAGGATTTGCTACTTAAGAAATTTGCTCCTGATAGCCAACCTTTTTTCTGAGGATAAGTATATTACAGGTAAGATGGGCTTGGAACACAAGCCCTATGAGGAAAGGCTGAGGGAGCTGGGGTTGCTTAGCCTGGAGAAGAGGAGACTCAGGGGTGACTACAACTACCTGAAGGGAGGTTGTAGACAGGTGGAAGTTGGTCTCTTCTCCCAGGCAACCAGCACCAGCACAAGAGGACACAGTCTTAGGCTGCACCAGGGGAGGTTTAGGCTGGCGGTTAGGAGGAAGTTGTACACAGAGAGAGTGGTTGCCCATTGGAATGGGCTGCCCAAGGAGGTAGTGGAGTCGCCATCACTGGAGGTGTTCAGCAGGAGACTTGATGGGGTGCTCGTTTGCATGGTTTAGTTGATTATGTGGTGTTGGATGATGGGTTGGACGCGATGATCTTGAAGGTCTCTTCCAACCTGGTCTATTCTATTAATTTTGTGTTGGTTTTGAGCAAAGACTACCAAGGTTGCAAAGAAAAAAAATCATGTCGAATTCACTGCCCTCTTAAAACCACCAGTATGCCTTGCTAAATTAGTTTCCCAGTTTTGGAGTGATCCAAATTCTGAGCATGTGTGTGACAGCTTCAGGCTGTGCCTGTAAGAAAGATAGCTGCAAATTTTCGAGCAAACCCACAGTTGGGTATAAAAAGTAAACCAAGAGATTATTCTAAACTATAATTTCATTGTTAGATGCATGGGATGTAGTTTTAGAATCTTACATACTTTTCTCATTCTGTTCTCTCTGCTGGCATGCATGTCTGCTTTTTGCTGGAGGACCCTTATCAGCTAACTCTGAGATAAGCATTACTAGCTTCTTAACGATGCTTAGAGCTAACTAAAAATCTCTCTAATATTTCTCTTTTTTCTTCTAATTAACCAGAGGAAAAAGTGGAGGGAGAGGTTAAGGGGGAGCGAGGCAGAATCCTCCTGCCCAAGGAGGATTTCTGTGCTGTTTTTCCCCTTGCAAATACCTATATGATATTGTAAATACTGTATATTTTGTACGTATTTATGGCATTCCATTGTGGCTTTTGTAAATACAGATTTTCCATTTTGCTTCCCCAGCTGAGTTCAGCCAAGGTTTTGTTGATGTGGGTGCCTTAAACCATCACACTGTGGAAGTTCACCTATTTACTACCCACCTATTTACGTATTTGTTCAAGGATGAGCTCTTTTACATTAGATTGAAACTTTGGCAGGGAGTTTTAAGAAAGCTTGCAGTTGCTTATTCTTTACTCTTTTGGCAAATAACGTGGAACTATTTTCAGCTGTTTGGTTTCTTGAAGTGTACCAAAGGAGTTAAAGTATTTGCCCCATTTCAGGCAGCTAGCTTTTTAACGTTTTGGTGTTAGTACAGCTTGTGTTGTCAGTGTTGGGAGCTTACTTTGTATACTAAGATGAGGATTGGTCCTAGGGCTAACAGTATTGAAAACTGTAGATTTTTTTATTATTATTATTGGGTTAGACACCTTTTGTGTTGTGCTTTCCCTTGGGATAGTCAGTGTCTATTGAACATCTTTATATGAGGGAATCAATAGTGCTGCAAGCAGTAAAAGAGGTACGCTAAGAAAAGTAAGCTTTTTCTGCCAGTATTCAATGGTTCTGAGCCTTTGGCTACAGTGAAATCAATTATTCTGTGTTTGGTTGTATAGAAAATCTGTTTTCTTCTACAGCTGTTGCAGACTGCAGTAGGTCTTAATCTGTTGTTCTGGAAATACAGCTATGATCACAGACACGCTCTGTAAATAGAAGACCCTGTCACGAGGAATGTGGTTGTCTGTAGTTGTTACTTTTTAAATGCATGCTTATTGATATTTGAGCTGATGATTCGGAAAGAGATGTTTCTTGAGGGAGATCTGACTTTTCACAAGAACCTTAGAGTGTAGCTTTTCCTTCATGTCTCTTTCAGTCAATTATTTTACTCCTGTGACTTGCTTACTCTGTTATATGCATGCTGCGCTGTGTTGGAACAGTTGACAAAATTAATCATTCGGTGTTCTTGGTTTGTGTTCCTGTATGTTCCTGTGCTGTGAATGAAAGGGAATGTTCTCCCTTTTCTCAAGAGTAGATTCCTTGCAGCATGTTCCCTCTAGACCTGGTGTCTGCTACAGTACAGAGTTAGGATACTAAAAATACGAAACTCTCTTTCCCTGAGACCCCATTTACAACCATACTCTTGTTGAGAAACTTTTCAGCCTGTAATTCTGCTATTTCTCTTTTGCTGTCAATTCTGGTGATCTTAAAATTCTCCTCTATCTTTAGTGTGTACTACCTTCAAATAGGTGATTTTTCCTTTTAATATTTCTTGACCAAATTAAATACATAGCTATGTTAATATACCCCTGCCTCCTCTGAATTCCATGTAATTAATTTGTCCATATCTTTCTGGTATTGAGATACCTAAGAGTTAATGCAATATTGCAAATATATTATGATCTCTCTTCTCATTATTCAGAAGTTATATTTATTACTGCTGCACACAGAAAATTCACAGCTAAACTGCTGTCCACTATACTTGTAGACTTCTTTCATTATTACTGCATCACCGATTTTTATGTACTGTTTTAGATCTGTGTTTCTAGTATGCATATTGCCAGATGATGTTCCTTTCATTTCCATTTCCCAATTCTTTTATTTCATTGCACACAGTTTGCTAAACTCCTAAAAGCTGGTACTTCTCTTGCTCTGGCAGATTATCAAGTTTATCTTGCTTCTTGAGTTTGTTGCCTGTATAATTCTTGGAAAATAATTTTGCTTTAATAGCTATGCTTTTTTTTTTTTTTCTTTCTTCTGCAAATGTTTAATAACTTCTGCTGCTGCTCTAAGGATTGAGTTTTGAGAGTCTCCATCTTGATTTTGTAAGCTTTCCTAGGGTTTTAAAACCTCACTCTCGTTATCTCACTTTATTAAGGTGTTTATCAGCACAGAAGAGCAGCAGTTGCTATATGTGCATGAATTCATTCATACATGAATACGTATGTGTGTATGTGTGCATACACCTACTCATGTATAATGCACTTGCCTGCTCTTGCATTTAAAACAGTACTTTTTACCTGCAGGAGGAGGAGGAAGAAACATATGACCAAACTCTAGAATTCCGCAGAGGAGGTGATGGTCAACCAAGACGTTCCACACGACCTACTCAACAATTTTATCAACCCCCAAGAGCTAGAAACTGATTAATAAGAAATAAAAGGTAAATACATGATAATGATTCTTTGTTTATGGGATTAGATTTTGAGAAAAGTACATCAAGATTGTTCTGTCCCTCAGTGTTTCTCAGTCTTTGTGTAGTTTGTAAGAGAGCTTTCTTCAACGGTGCCAGTAGTTGGCTGCTTAAGAGCCCTTAGGATTGGGTTGCAGATGGTGAATGTTTTGAACAAATAATGTAATCACCACTTTACAAGAAAACAAAGTTGGTAGAAAAATTTTTTTCTCATTTGAAAAAGAAGTATTAAACAACAATATGAGCATGACCTACTTCATTTAATAGGAGCAAGCACAGAGCAGTGATTCCTACATCTATGAAGAACTTGTTACTAAATCAGTGTCTTACAATTTAAGTGAAAGTTTTATGCTTTTGTCTCTTTAGGTTAGAAACTGCTTGTGATCCCCTATGTGTTAAGATGTTATGTGGATGTGTTAGTTATGGTGGAAGTTGGGTATCTCTGTTTCTCTGGATGTTTTGGCTGTAAGTAGAATAGAATAGAATAGACCAGGTTGGAACAGACCTTCAACATCGTGTCCAACCTATCATCCAACACCACCCAACCAGCTAAACCATGCAACCAAGCACCCCATCAAGTCTCCTCCTGAACACCTCCAATGATGGTGACTCTACCACCTCCTTGGGCAGCCCATTCCAAAGGGCAATCAGTCTCTCTGTGTAAAACTTCCTCCTAACCTCCAGGCTAAACCTCCCCTGGCGCAGCCTGAGACTGTGTCCTCTTGTAGAGACTTAACATATCTGTGGGAAGAGCAAGAAAACCACTTTGGGAAGTAGCTTTTTAACTTTGCTGTGTGAAAGGACTCACGCCACTTGAGCAAGGTTTTACTTGATACTTTTTCATCTGAGAGCAGCCACAACTTTCTTGAATTCACATGCACTGGACCAGCTACTTCTCTGAAATAAATGGCTGCAGTTCCTACTGAACTCTGTCTCTGCCCAGTGTCTCATGTTCTACTTTTTATGAGGCATTTATGTGAATAAGTATTCTTTCTATTTGTTTGCTTAGCAAGGGAAGGAGAATTTGCAATGCTAGCATCTAAAATCAGTTATTTAGCCATTGAATGGGGGAGGTACAAGGCCTATGAATATTTACTGTGCTATGAATCCTGAGGATATACTTGTCCCTATACTTTGTTAGTTAGCAGAAATGAGGGGATTATATATCATCCTCAGAAAATACACCTGATATTTAGAAGTCTAGAAAAGCCAGTCAGAAAACTCAGATACAGTTATTTTCCTAAACACATGAAGTATGCTGTATTGCTTTCATTTTACTTGTAGATCTTCTAAATCCTCAATTTCCAAACATGGATTAAAATTCTATCTGGAATAAAGAAAGCTTTGTAACATTGCATGCTATTTTGGGGGGCATCTACAGTGTATCTTTGTCAGTTTATTTTTACTGAGCTTTATAGTTGCTTTCCTTGCTTCAGTCCTCCACATTCAGTTGGCTTAATAGATGGTGCAGATCTCTGCAGCTTTTGGCATTTCTAACATGTGGTAACCAGTGATTTTACTGTTCTTTATTATATGCTAAAATACCACTTTCATTTGGGGGAGTACTTGCAGTAGAGGAGTAAGTGATGCATTTATTATGTAAATATAAGAAATTTATTGACTCTTTCCCAAATGGTAATTATTCTATTTTGGCCCATGTAATTTGATATTCTATTTTAAGTAAGAATATCAATCACTATCAATAAACATGTCATAAGATACTTTACGCAGAAATTGCTCAGTGCATATGCCAGAATTGAGTTCTAAAGCAGCTCAGTGGTTGGCTCAGAGGAGTGTCACTGTGATCAGCCAAATGAAGTGTGCCTAGTGTAACCAGCAGCCAAAACCAGGGAAGTATTTTGTGGGTTTAGATAATTTTTTTGGTATTTCCCTGATTTCATAGTATAGATCTGGAAAACTGTATTTGGCTTTGGTCAGCTGGGGGAGAGGGGAAAACAGACATCCAGGGAGAGTTATAGAAACTTCTGTCTTGGGAAGAGTGAATGAAGTGGTGGTGTGTAAGTGTTGGTGGTGTTCTTCCTAACATCCAGCCTAAACCTCCCCTGGCACAGCTTGAGACTGTGTTCTCTTCTTCTGGTGCTGGTTGCCTGGGAGAAGAGACCAGCCCCCACCTGCCTACAACCTCCCTTCAGGTAGTTGTAGACAGCAATAAGGTCTCCCCTGAGCCTCCTTTTCTCCAGGCTAAGCAACCCCAGCTCCCTCAGCCTCGCCTCGTAGAGCTTCTTGGGTTTTCCTTTCCTGCATAGCAGAGGCAATACACACCTTGTCACACGTAGTTTAAAATCTATACTGAAGTTTTACCAATGGAGAAGCTGCATTGTTTGGTGAGAAGTCATTGCCAGAAAGTGTTCTTTCCTTGTATTACGCCAGTCGTGTCTGTTGTGTTGAAGCACAACCCTGATTAAAGACCTGTCTCCGTAAGTGCTGAAAGGCAGCTGTGCACTCCTTTGGAGAGAGGAAATGAAATAGCAGTAAAGTGTATGTTGCACAAATTGCAGAGAGGTTTTATGCTTACCTCTTTTTCTGTTGTTCTTTGGTTTTATTTTTTTATTTTATTTCTTATTTTATTTAGAAACCTTCTCGAGATGGGAGGAAATTCACTGGCAGCTCCAACTTGCTGAAGACTTCTAGAAGAAATGCTGGCTTTTTCCAAGCAACAGGATGGAACCATGAAAGCTCACATGAGCAGAAGGAATTTGGACCTGACACCACAAGAGACTTTTTAAAAAGTTCTTAGATACATGAAGCTGAATACTTTTTACATACAAAAGGGGCAAATTGTCATTGCTGCCATCAATAAAACCACAGTGCACTATTCTATTCTTTGCCTTGTTTTCTTTTTACTGAGCCTTCATTGTTTGTTAACATAATACTAGTGTATCATGATTTTTTTATTTGTTTTGAATTGGTTTTGGTTACAATATTGTTTCTAGTAAGGTAAACATAAAGCAGGACACAACTGGGCCATTTCATACTGATTTTAGGCTGGCATTAGAGAAAAGTAAAAAAAAATTTCAGCTAACTACTGTACAGTGAAATTCTGAGTAGGTTTCAACTCTTGTTTCCTGTGTGTGTTTTCCAAAGTTGCTGAAGGCCAAATTACAGACTTGCCTATTATGTTTTTCATGACCTGTGACTAAAAGGTCAAAGGGGAGGGGAAAAAATAATCATCAGTTTCAATAGTAATTTTCTAAATACTTTTAGGCAAATACTTTCTTTTTTTTTTAAGGAATATTTATATTACAGGAATAGAAACATTTCTAGAAGGTAGAGGAAAAAGTAGTTTAAACAAAAAATACCAAAAGGTGCATATGAGTATTTTAAATGTAAATACATGTATACATGCACATGGGTGCAACCAGCTGAATACTAAGTTCTAATTTTCTTGTAGCTTTAAACTCTGCTTTTATGCTCCATATGATTAGAATGTTTTTCAGTTGTCACTGGCACTTGAAAGAACCTCATGTCAAACTGCTTTTCATTCTAAGCTGTATCTTGGAATCTCATTGATGATAGCTGAAATAGTTGAAATCACACTGTTTCTTTATCTGAGGACACTAAAGGTTGGTGCACCATGCAAATGCCTCCTGAGCTTTATTCTGGTCGTTTAATTTAAGACTGAAATAGCACATATGTTTAGAGGTAGTTCTGAAAAGACAGAATGTTACCTGAGCTATGTACTGATGATATAAGCTGTATAATTAATCCTACTGAATTTCTCTCTGAGTGCTCATACAAAACTCTGTTTTGGATAGAACCTGGTTTATTTGGATGGAATGAACTTCTATATTAATGGTGTGATTGAATGTATTTGCAGTACATCGTGTGCATTACTCTCTGAGTGCTGTCAAATCTTACCAATCACTTAAAATACTTGCGGAGTAGTAGGGAACCAAATGTTTTGCTGCCTTAATGGATCCTAAGCAGATTCGTGAGAATTATAATGCAACTCAGTAACTCTAAAGAAATTTGGGAGCTTAAAACATGAGCTGTGTAATGTTGAGCCTCTTCACTACCAACTGACCCACAATAAATTTTATGAAGCATTTTGGATTTAACTTAGAAACCACTTCCCAAATACTAGTCATGCTAGTCAGTTCTGCTAAATTGTACCAGCAAATAAATAAACTGCAGATCTAATACACTGGATGTTGGATGCTTTACTTGTAGTATTATCACTAAGCCACTGATAACAGCTATTCAGCCTCATAGTGATGCAGCCAGAGCATCATTTTGGAAAGTAGCTTTGATTATTTATTTTTTCTTTACAAATAGACTGTGCATTAAATGAGAACCCTAAGATCGGTGTACCAAAGGAGTTTCTGAAATTAAAATCACTTTTATCTTCCTTTGAGCTTTCATTTCATTGCTGTGAGGTAAATCATGCAATTCAGAAAACTGCAGTCTGATTTATTGAACTGTGAAAATCAAGCCTACTTATGAAAATGTGAAGACTGTAGCAAAGCAGTGCAGCATTCCTCTACAGCGACTGTGGCATTCTGAAATGACCGCTGTGTGCGCCGCTGTCTGGAGGCAAAGGAAACCTATTTGAAAACGTTGGGCTTGTTTGTAAAACAAAACCATCCTGGACTTCCTATTGGTGCTAAGGAACTGGAAAGCCCCACAGTAAGCAAAAATATATGGAGAGTCTCCTTGGAAAGACCGTTTTGTGTGTGTTTTATGATTCTTTTGGTTTGGTTTTGAGTGAAACAACTTCTTTTGAAGACTGTTTAGGATCTGAAGAACCAGTGACTGAGTAAATAAAAACTGTTTGCATCAAACTGTTCTGAAAAGCAGGAATTCATGTGTTCATGCTCATTGATCCCTATATCTGGAAGCAACATGCTGGTAAACTAGGTATGTATATAAATGATTTTCTTGATTTGCACAATCCATCAAACCCACCAATAAAATAATTTGTCAGTCATAATGCAGTAAAGTATATGTACAGAAGAGCAGCACACTTTTATTTTGCTTTTATGTTCAGAAGTTATTGTGAATAGGTGTATCTTAAAAACTGATGAAAAAGTTAACTTCTACTTTGTCCAAAGTGACAGCAGAAGCAAGCTCCTGGACTCTGTGGGTTGATACTGATAAGGAGCACTGGATCCTGACCATCCGCCCTTTATTTACTCAATTTCTAACTCCTATTTTGGAGTGTTCTTGACTAGCTGTTTCCAAGACAAACCTGTTGCAAAGGAATTTCTCCTTTGCAAGATGGATATGTGCCCACCTGAGCCTCCTGGCCTGTGAACTAGTAGTTCCCCTGTCTGTGACCCTCCTTTACTAGCATTATAAATACAGCTTATGAGAATTTGTCTTGAATTCAGGAATGTAATTCTAATGAGATGTTTTCCATGCCATGGATTTGAACCTAAAGGAAATGTTAGAGATGTTAGAGTTTCTAATTCAAATGATCCTAAAAGTTACGTGGCAAGCTGGTAATACTATCATCACATAATATTATTTTTCTCCTCCTTGTTGAGATACACAAATACCTCTGAAGCAAAGATGGAAATAGTCAGGTTTTATCATGTATTTTCATAGCTTCGTAAAAAAATCAGTTGAAGTTGTCAGATTTTCATTTAAAATTGTTCCTTTGACTAGCAGCTTCTGATATTCAGATACATATTTATTAATACATCTTTCCCCTTTGCCACTAACAGGTACTTATTATGTCTCTGGCAACAACTGTACAGAGCAGTCATTAAGGGAACACTGCTGGAAATGTCTCTGCAGAATCTCTCTGTAATGTCTTCACAGTATCACTAAGGTTGGAAGAGACCTCAAAGATCATCAAGTCCAACCTGTCGCCACAGACCTCATGACTAGACCATGGCACCAAGTGCCACATCCAATCCCCTCTTGAACCCCTCCAGAGACGGTGACTCCACCACCTCCCTGGGCAGCACACTCCAATGGTGAATGAGTCTTGAGCCTTATGCAGATGAAACCTGTTGGAAGTGTGGCTTTCCATGGCAGCATTAACAATGCATATTTCCACTGGGTTACAAAAGGTTGATATCACAAGAAGGACAAATCTTAACTGTGAAATATATTTGGCATTAGGTACAGAATGAGTAAAAGCCTGAGCTATATCTGAAGAGACATTTGCAAGAGAACTTCCAAAGAGCCAAATTAAGTAATGAAGGTTGGTCTAATGCTGGCCAGCTAGCTGGAAGAATCTGCCAGAATCTAGAAAAGGACCTGAATTTAGTCCCTTTCTAGCATTATGATTGGAGGAGAGTTCACATGGAAAGGTCTCCACTGCTTGTGTGCATACACAGGAACATATCTGTCAGAATGATTGTCTTGAAGAATAATCCTGGTTTGTCTGTCCTTTCATCACATAATGTGTTCCAGCTCCAGTAAGAGCTTTATAACTTTCTTGAGAACTATAAAAGCCTCAAAATGGCTAATTGCATAATTTAGCTAGCTCAGTTTAGCTTTCTATTTGCTACATAACTATTTCAGTGTTCTCATGGGGTTTGGTGGGTTTTTGTTTGCTTTTTCTCTCTAAAATGTTTTAGATCAGCCTGTTCCAGGACAGCACGTTACTATGGAAGGTTCTCCCAACCATATAGGCACTGACCTTCTTATAGCATGAAAAACTTTGTGTATTAGTGGTATTCTTCAAAGCAGTGGCAAAGACTTTGTTAACACTCATTTCATATCAGTTCCTTATGTTGGCCTATTCTGTCTCTAAATGATTGTTTTGTTTAGGTATTTTGAGAATGATTCCACACAATTAAGAGTAGACAGAGGTTACTTCAATACTTAATTTCCCCACAAGGCTGAAGAGGCCATAAAAAGGCTTTTTCCATCTCAACAGGTGGACTGTTGATGGACATAACCATATTCTAGAAATTATGATGGTACAAATGAAAACAGAATTTAGATATTAAAAATAAATTTTACATGTGTTCAAAGAAGTAGGATCTATAGGAAGACAATTAGGTGTATAATAGCAGCAGAACACTATAGATGGTCTAAAAGAGTTCTGCAACTGCTTCTGAGGAAAATGTTTGCAGTCTTAACTTTAGTGCCTTGTATTCACGCAACTTGACTTAAGGTATTTCCAGCTGGAAGTGAATGCATAGATAAGCATTGTGCAGAGGAGAAGTCATTTTTAGGCAGTTTATGCCATGGGATTTTGAATGCTTTGGTTTTATACTGTATATTTCTAAGCTGCAGAGGTTAGAGATCATAAATAATATTTTTATATTAGGTTTACGGTCAAATTAGTCTTAACCCCAGGTATATTTTGGTAGTCATTAGATAAATGTTTGTGCCTCTGTAAAAAGAGCTGTAATCTTACATGACTGCACAGATTTAACTCTCAGTTAACCATATATATTTGGGTGATTATTCTGTAGCTAGTTGGCAAAGGAACTCTGTCTACCATAATAATAAAAGTAAAAAGCACAGTAAATAAGAGATGCTCTATCATTTTGATACACCACAAATGAATCTGGTTTTATACTGGGACACTAGAACAGCATATGCAAAGTCAGTGTTCCACGTGCTATTTGAGTTAAATAGTTCTCTTCAAAGCTGACTTTAAAAGAAAAATATCTAAAAAGTGTATATCTGTCTCCTGCTGTTGTAATATAGGTGCTAGGTGCTCGATCACCCTCAGCACAGCTGCCCACAGTCCTGGGAATATGCTCTCTCTTCCTTTGTGGGCTTGCCAAAAAGAGGGTCGGGCCCCACTATGATTATCCCAACTGCTCACCTCTGCTTCGCAGTTCTGTGGAATCTCTTTCTCTTCAATGTCTTCTTTTTTCCAGAGGTACCTATCATTTTTCTTTGTTTTTAATGTCTGAATGTTCATGCTTTTCATGCCTCTGTTTCAGCCTAGTTGAGGTCGGTTACTGGCACTAGGCTACCCTTCTAGAGACAACAGTCTTAAGCGAGTCTCGTAGAGACCAACGGTTTCAAGACTTCCATCCTGTAACGGCAGTGAACACCATCTCCACAGGCCCAATGAAGCCAAAGGTTTTGTTGGTGGTGCAAGTCGGAGTCATTATCTATAGTTGCTCAAGGTGCATGTTTGGGGTCACCATTTGTTGTAATATAGGTGCTAGGTGTTTGATCACCCAGAGCACAGCTTCCAGGACAAGATGTAGGCAGGTGAAGATGTTTATTATGTTACACAGCAAAGTTTGTAGCCAGGAAGGGGTTGGTCTCTTCTCCCAGGCAACCAGCACCAGAAAAAGGGGACACAGTCTCAAGCTGCACCAGGGGAGGTTTAGACTCAAGGTGAGGAGAAAGTTCTTCACCGAGAGAGTCGTTCATCATTGGAATGTGCTGCCCAGGGAGGTGGTGGAGTCACCATCCCTGGAGGTGTTCAAGAGGAGATTGGACGTGGCACTTGGTACCATGGTCTAGTCATGAGGTTTGTGGTGACAGGTTGGACTTGATGATCCTCAGGGTCTCTTCCAACCTTAGTGATACTGTGATACTGTTATACTCTATCAGAAGGCACATGTGTCACATCTTAATTGGTTATTTTCTACTGGCATGCGTGTAATTAAGACACACAATAGGTCAAAATAACAAAACAATATTTTAATACATCCAACCAATTTCTTCCAAATTTTTTTCGTTCAGTTACAAGATGTTTACATTCTTTTCTAAGTCAGAGACAAAACATAGCCTTCTACATCCTGCCTACTAATTAAAAAAAAAAAGAAAATAATTAAATTCATCACAGTTTAATTGGTGGGATCAGACAGATCTACTCGGGCATTTCCCTGCACTTGACATACCCAAAGAGACAGATATGTTATGATCAAATGCTCCCAATAACAGATTTTCTTGATGGCCAGGTGCTAAGTATCTTTTTTCACCCTAGTTGGTTGCATTAAAATGTATATCAAAACTTGATTTAACATTATACATGCCAAAGTTGAGAGGTGTCATGCTGACAGAAGTAGGATCTATAGGTGTTCTGGTGTACTACAGCACAGAAATGGCAGTAAAATTCCAAGATAGAATCATAGAATGCATCATGCTGGAAAAGACTCTCAAGGGTCATCCTGTCCAACTCTCCTTCAGTGAGCAAGGACAATTCCAGACAGATCAAATTGCTTAGGAGCCTATCACGTTTGACCATGAACATTTTCACGTCCAAGGATTGGCTCTCCACCACCTCTCTGGGCAACCTGCTCTAGTATTTCCCTACCCTTATTGTAGAGAACTTCCTCCTAATGTCCAACCTAAATCTACCCTGCTCTAGTTTAAAACCACTGCCCCTTGTACTACTACTACAAGCAGTCATGGTAGGGCCAAATGGCCCCAGCACAAACCCAGACAGACACTAAGGTGTCTAGACATGGTCCCCCTCTCCCTCCCTCCCTCCTTCCTGCAGAAAGCCAGGGTAATGTGGGAAAAGGAACAAAGGGGACAGGCCCATGCATGTCTGGTAAATAACCCTGTATCTATGGTAAGGGAATGTGTTCTGGCCACAGCCTGGCAGAACCCCTTCCTATTGGGTAACTGTGCTGGTTTCAGTGCCCTAGTGGTCCAATCAGTCTCAGGCAAGATTTATATATAGGCTGGTTTCTAGTTGCCTGTACCTTGCTGAAGCCTTGCTGAAGCCTTGTGTGTTTGAACCTGCTTGGACTTTGGCTTGAAACTGCCTCGAGTTGCCTGGTCCAGGGCCTGGGATAAAGCCACGAGCATACACACTGCAAGCTACGAGAGAAGCCATGAGCTTAGGAGTCAGAGCCCAGCCTGCTTCCCCTTGCAACCAGGATTTTGCTGTGCCTCAATTCACCCAGGACAAAGAAGCACCCCTTACGAGAAGCATCGTTAACAGCCTGCCATCTGCTGAAGCCAGACCAGCCATTGACAACCACATGGCATTCCTGCTGGCAACCCACCGTGCCTGGCACATGAGAGTGCCCCAAAGCCTCTAATACACAGCAGCAGCACTCCCTACCTGGGTAGAACCAGCTGTGAGTAATTAATTCACTGCCTCTTTGGCATAACGGCTCTCGTCGAGTCTCCCCCCACTGTGGTTGAGCACCACTTTGCTCCCAGGGTATTCTCTTTCTGTTATATTCCTCCTGGTTTGCATAAAATAGACAAATTGTTATAGTTGCCCAATAACTGCACGTTCCCATTGCAGATACATTCTGTACATTGAACCTTTTGATACATTTGGCAATTTTCATATTAATGAAAGGTTATTAATATTTGGATTAATATTGCCATATAGTTTATAAATAAAGGAAATACATCCTTTTAACACATGCCCTTCTAAACTGTCCCTTCCCATCTTTTTTGTAGGTCCCCTTCACATATTGAAATGCAGCTTTAAGGTCTCCCTTCTCTTCCCCAGGCTGAACAACCACGACTCTCCTAGCCTGCCTTGTTGGTGAGGTGCTCCAGCCCTCTGATCAACTTAATGACTCTCCTCTGGACCCTCTCCATCAGGTCTATGTTCTTCCTGTGCTGAGGGTCCCAAAGCTGGATACAGTACTCCAGGTGTGGTCTCACCAGAACAGAGTAGAGTGGCAGAGTCACCACTCTTATCTGCTGCCCATGATTCTTTTTGATGCAGCCCAAAATGCCATTGGCCTTCTGGGCTGCAAGTGTACCTTGTTGGCTCATGTCCAGCTTCTTGTCCATCATTACCCCCAAGTCCTTTTCTGCAGGGCTGCTCTCAATCTCATCACCCCCCAGCCTGTACTGATAATGAGGATTACCCTGACCCAGGTGCAGCACCATGCATTTCACCTTCCTGAATCTCACGCACTGCTCTATTTTCCTTAGCTGCTTCAACTTTGAACTTTCATTTTGCAAAGGAAAAATAAATTCTTACAGCTGTTCATAAAGCACTGAAAATATGACTGAATTTGAAACATAAAATTGATGCCAACTCTATCAAGAAACAGAAAGTTTCAAGAGTTGTGAGAATGCTATGCACATCAGCTTTGAACCTTTGTGCTCTGTGGCTGTGGAATTTGGCAATTTGTTTTCTTTTTTCTTTTTTTCTCCCCCTTCCCCCCCCCCCACCCCCATAGTAAAAATCTGATTAATTCTGGTATAAAATAGTCATGTTTAAAAATCAACTTAACCCAGCACTTCATTCATGGCTTTAGCTGCCTCTGGCCCATTGATTTTCTCACAGTGCTTTGTAAGAAGCCAGACAACAGCTGAGACTCTCAGATGAAAGCTGATGAAGAGGTTAAGATGCTGACACTGATTTGTGGGTTCTTCCTAATTGCATGTGAGAAGCTGTGCTCTATCAGTGCTGGGCCCCATCCTCTTTGGCCAAGAAGGCCAAGGGCATCCTGGCCTGCATTAGGAATAGTGTGGCCAGCAGGAGCAGGGAGCTCATTGTGCCCCTGGACTCCGCATTGGTTAGGCCACACCTTGAGTCCTGTGTCCAGTTCTGGGCCCCTCAGTTTAGGAAGGACATCAAGACCCTTGAATGTGTCCAGAGAAGGGCAACAAGGCTGGGGAGAGGCCTTGAGCACAAGCCCTATGAGGAGAGGCTGAGGGAGCTGGGTTTGGCCTGCAGAGGAGGCGGCTCGGGGGTGACCTCATTGCTGTCTACAACTACCTGAAGGGTGCTTGTAGCCAGGAAGGGGTTGGTCTCTTCTCTCTAGCAACCAGCACCAGAACAAGGGGACACAGTCTCAAGCTGTGCCAGGGGAAGTTTAGGCTGGAGGTGAGGAGAAAGTTCTTCACTGAGAGAGTCGTTAGCCATTGGAATGTGCTGCCCAGGGAGGTGGTGGAGTCACCATGCCTGGAGGTGTTCAAGAGGGGATTGGATGTGGCACTTGGTGCCATGGTCTAGTCATGAGGTCTGTGGTGACAGGTTGGACTCGATGATCTTTGAGGTCTCTTCCAACCTTAGTGATGCTGTGAAGATACGGAAGATGCTAGGACCCTGGTGAAGCAGTTGTTAAGGATGAGGGACCATTAACATGTTGCACACAGCAGTTGCACACACTTGAACAAAGACAAGGCAGATGAGAAAATTAACTGTTGAAATGATGATATGGTAACAACTTTGCTAAATAAGGTATACCATCTGCAAAATACACAGCAGCCTGAAGTGCAGCCACCAATGTGTAGAATGCACAGTATATACAGAAAGGATCTAAAAATCCATCTTGGCAACACTTTCTGCTTTCAAATAATGTGATTATCTTGATGTGGGTGTTAAGAAGGCCTCTAAATTTACCTGAGATGTAGGTGAGATGTTCTTCATCTCCAGTAGGGCAGTAAAAATAGTCTGCCACTAGAGTATCTATTATTATTCTTTCCATGGTAGTTAAAAATGATGAGTTACATACTGCTGTTTGTACCAATGAAGAGCAGGGCATATAGCCTGTTACACAGGAATTATGGGTCATATCCTAAAGCACATCCAGTCCGTACAACTGCATGGATGTCCTTATCTGACTGAAACATTGATGTTTCCTCACATAATTTTTGTACCTCCTACTGTAAAGAAAGTATTAATGATGACTCACACTGTTCTTTGCATTGTGCAATTATGTTCTTTTTGGACAGCAAGAACCCCTGGGGTGATCCATGTATCTCTCAAGCCTATGTGTGTCCAGAGTGTTTATCTGAATGCCACTGTTCAACTGAGCCATTTCTGACCTTCTGTCTGTAAGATGCTGAATAATACAGCAATTATTCTCGTGACTTTTCCTGAGGTAATGTACCACAATAATGATACTTTGGTCGTGGTGGGGGTTTAGGGTTTGGTTTTGGGTTGGGTTGTTTTGTTTTGTTTTCCTTTTGTAAAATAGGGAAAAGTATTCTGCTTCAGGATTAGCTAGGCAGGCATAATGCTGTGTAATTTTGACTCAGATCTTTTCATCAAAGGCTGCTTATCAGTACTACTTTGCATTTTAATATCACACTTTTAAGGCCACTTTGACTTTGATCACATAGGCTGTAGACTTATCCAGATATTTCCTCAGCATAGCAAACAGAAGTCTCCAGAGGGCTCTGTTTATTTTTTATGGACATTGATTAACTTATCCCTTTGATAAAGCCCTTGAAAGCACTTAGCTCTGTTATTCCCAGTTACTCCTATTACCAGATTGTTCCAGAATTTAATTCCTTAGAAGGCTAAAAATATTCTCATTATAGCCTAAGTGTATTCAGTTATACTCATGCTTGTGTCACCACTGACCTTCACTTTAAAGAGCTCTCCTCTGACCCTTGAGATATGGGTAGGAAAAGTCTAAACTGTGCCTAATGAGAGCACAAGAGAAAAATACTCTTTAAATGCTGTTCAGTAACCATTTGTAGTTTGGTAGCATGCTGCCACAAGAGGTTCTTCATGCTTGTGTTGTGTGCAGTAATTCCAGCTGTGTACATGCCTTCATGGAATTCATGGACTTCTTTACACTTGTAATTTTATGTGCCTTTCTTCTAGTGATCAGAGGAAAAGATTGTAAAAAACTACAGAACAGTGCAGGTTATAAGGGACTACAGGAAGAAGATCTCTAGGCCAGCCTCCCACTTAAAACAGGGTCAGCTGTGAGATCAAAGAAGGTTGTTCAGGACTTTGTCCTGTAAGGTCTTGAAAATGTTCAGGGATGCAGATGCAGAAACTGCTTGCGGCCAGCTGTGGTGTTACACTGTCTGTCATTCTGGTGTGTGGTGGGTTGAAAATTCACCCCCTGCATTGAATTTGCCAGACCAGCTCAGCTGGAAGCAAATGAAAGCTGTATTTCACAGAATCACCAAGCTTGGAAGAGACCTCAAAGATCATCAAGTCCAAAGCAAACCTTTTTTTAGAAGCAAAACTACAATCTACAATGAAATGCAATGAATATGCACAAAATATACAGTGTTTACAGTATTTATAGATACTTACAATTAATAAACAGCACAAGGACTCCCCTGGCCAAAGACCAGCGGAAGCTAATAGCTTCTCCCTCCCTGCCCCCCCCCCCCCCACTCCCTTGTACACAAATGGGACAAGAGAAAGCAGAGAAATATTTTGTCAGACTTATCCAAAGCATGCACCCAAGGCAGAGCAGAAGCAAGTTAATCTCTCCCAGAGTGAAGAAGCGAGAGAAAGATTGTTCTGCAAGCTAGATCTTATGGTAGATGCTTATCCAATGGGATTGTTTAGAACTATCTTTATTTTCCTTTTCACATCCAATAGTGATTTATTTACATTCTACCATTTTCTGTTCAAGATCTGTGGAAAAAAATTAAAGTCATAGCCTAAAACTACCACATGGTGAAAAAAAGTCTTTCCCTACACACAATCTGAACCTGTCCAGTTTCGGTGTATGCTTGTTGTCTTTTGTCCTCCTGCCATGTACCACTGTAAAGAATGGCTTTAGCTTGATAGATCTTCCTATGGGAAGGCTGCTGCTAGGTTCTGCTACTACTGTTTCTTTTCCAGGCTGAACAAGCCCCATTTCCTTGGTCCATCTTCACAGGGCAAGTGTTTCTGCCCTTGATCATCGTGGCAGCACTCTGCTGAACTCATTCCAATGTATTGCCAATTTTACTGACAAATCCAGAAGTGTGATATTCTATGAGGGGGTCTAATGAGTCCTGAGTAAAGTAGGATGATAATTTGCCTGGATCTACTGTCTATGGTCTGTGATACAGACAGCTGATCTACTACTACTGTGAATTTTCTCCACTAAGTTTCTGAAATATTTTAACTCTTAGTCCTTGTATGCCTTTGGCTGGACATGAGCCAGCAGTGTGCCCAGGAGGCAAGAATACCAATGGCATCCTAGACTATATTGGACCTAATGTGACCAGCAGGACTAGAGAGGTGATTGGCCTCCTCTACTCAGCTTTGGTGAAACCACACCTTGAATACCCTGTTCAGTTTTGGACCCCTCACTACTCAAAGACATTGAAGTGCTGGACTGGGTCTGGAGAAGGATCTAGAGAACAAGTCCAGTGAGGAACAGCTGGGGGAACTGGGCTTGTTTAGTCTGGAGAAGAGGAGGCTGAGGGGAGCTATTATCACTCTCTTCACCAACCCAAAAGGAGGTTGTAGCAAGGTGGGTCTGTTCTCCCAGATAACAGAAAAAGAGGAAATAGCCTCAAGGTGCACCAGGGAAGGTTTAGGTTGAACATTAGGAAAAATACTGAAATTGTTGTGAGGCACTGGAACAGGCTGCTCAGGGAAGTGGTCAAATCATCCTCCCTGGATGTAGGTGCTTAGGAATGTGGTTTAACAGCAGACTTGGTAGTGTTAGGTTAATTGTTGGATTCAGTGACCTTAAAGGTCTTTCATAGCCTAAACAATTTTATGTTTCTATGCCAGCTGACTTGTTACTTAACAGGACAAAACTATGCTCTGCTAGAAAATATTGGTGGTTTGTGTCAACTTATTGATGTTTCCTGACAAGGTGTTGACCTGGCTGGTTGTTAAATTCCAGTCTAAATGTAAAGAACAGGAAAAGAATTGAGCATACATAACACACAAACTCAGACAGTAGTAACTGAGCCTGGGGAAAAAGAGGTTGCTAATTATGTTGTTGATGTGACCAATACAAAGAATCTTTTATCTTAAATATGTTGTTTGGAATGCAGGACAGGGAAGCCATCTGCTGATAGCAATACATTATGTGGTCATGGTAGGACCCAGAAGCAAAGTAGGCCAGTGTTCTCAGAGTAAAATCTTTGTGCTAGCTACTTGTATTTCTAGTGTGGAACAGAAATGAGTGTCTTGGAAAATGGCAGGAGCAGGGCTAGCCTTGGGCACAAGATTAACAAATTCTGATGAGCATCAACTTGGCAAGAGAGAAGTTGGACTAATGTGTCCATTCCCAGCAGCACCACCAGAGGAACAGGGAGCTCTTGGCATGGTCTCCAAACTCCCTCCGAAGAAACTTGGAACTGCACAAATCATAAAGATAGGCATATCCTGAAGTGCCCATTTAATGAAAAATAAATGCTCTTTTTCCCCAGGACTTGCTCTCAGTGGGTAGGTTTTATTACTAGCAGGAGCTGTAACATATATCTGTTTAGCCCATAAAACTTGGAATAGACTGTGCCAGTCACAGAGTCATCTGGAAGACCAGAACATCTTATTTTCTGTTAGATCACCACCTTGCTTTAAGTGTGTCTCTTCCTCTGTATTTGCCTGTGGACTGAGGAATTAAAGCATCACCTGAGGATTTATGGGAGTGTGAATTTTTAGAGCACATTTTTGAGCTGTTTTGGGTCCAGCTGTTAGCATATTTAAAACTTTCCTTTGCACAGAGATTTATGCCGTGAGTTCATTTATTATGAGCTATGATATGCTACGAAGATAAACCCCCCCCAAAATACGATATAAAAGCCAGCATCTATACGTGATTAATTGAAGGAGCTATAGAGGAGAGACCTCAGATGTGCTTGGCAAATTTCAAAAAGTACTTCCAATTTATCTAGTGCCCAGTAATATGTATTGAACAAGATCAAATTATAATGCTATGGTCCATTGAGCATGGTTTGTTAAGATCATTGTTCATTCGCTTAAGGCCTGTCATTTAATATTTACGCTGTTAGAGAAATGCATGACTTGGAGCCTTGCAGAGCTTACCTTCTCAAAGAAAAGCTATTTATAGGCCATAGTTCTTCACAAATATGGTAACAAAGGTAAACCAGGCTCTAGAATACCTTGAAATGTGTTCTCTGTCTAGTAATTAGATCCTGTAAGGGCATACTTTTTTCCTGTCTGAGCTAATAAGACTTCTAGAAATCTTCCTATTGCAAAGATTTATGATCATTTAAAACGTAATCTCCTTTCCCCCCTTAAAAAGTCATTCCCTTTCCCTTCTGGAAAGAGGTTACAGTGGTATAAACACTATGACTGTACCAGCATAGCCAAAGCAGAATGGCTTTTATTTGTGTCCTTGTGTCATGTGCCTATGCCCTCTGTCACATGAGCAGTGTAAGGACATGCTCCCGAGAGCTTGTTAGGCAGTGTTTCAAACCGGCTGCCTCAACTAGGCATGTGAGAGAAGATACCCTGCTTGCAGTGGTGGGGTGGGTTTGGCTGCCTCTGCCCTATGGAAGGACAAGGGTTTGTGCTACTCTGCAACACGGAATATGCAGAGAATTGGCTTAAAAATAATCTTCTGTCCTTCCCCCCTGCTTACTGTGTCAACAAAGTAACCCATGCAATGTTTTTCCAGTGAAAATTCTGCCCAAACATCTCCCTGCAGCCTCCTGGCTCTGTGGTGACAGTAGTCTTAAGAACAGCTGCCTGCCTCCTCTCTGTGTTGCCCGACCTGTGCTGTGTTTTTTTAGTGTGGGTTGTACTAACATATTATGATTTCAATTTATTTATGTTACTTTTAATATAGCAATTAATGGTAGATCTGGCATGTCATCCACCTTTCTGTGCTCCCCATATTGATTTGCTGGGCTGCTTCTGTGCATTGTCTCTGCCCACTTTTTGCATATTTTTTTTTCCCCAGACGTTTTACAGGAATGCAGATTTGCCATAGTGGGTTTAAGAGCTCTTTCAAAACCATGCAGAACTGCATTTCTTCTAAGCCAGCACTAAGGGCTGACTTTTGCACTAGAAAAATGTTTTAAACCTCTACAAACAGAACAGAGTTTTGAATATCTAGTTGGTGAGGGGTTTGGAGCACAAGCCCTATGAAGAGAGGCTGAGGGAGCTGGGGTTGCTTAGCCTGGAGAAGAGGAGGCTCAGGGGTGACCTTCTTGCTGTCTACAACTCCCTGAAGGGAGGTTGTAGCCAAGAGGTGGCTGGTCTCTTCTCCCAGGCAACCAGCCCCAGAACAAGAGGACACAGTCTCAAGCTGTGCCAGGGGAAGTTCAGGCTTGAGGTGAGGAGAAAGCTCTTCACAGAGAGAGTTGTTAGCCATTGAAATGGCCTGCCCAGGGAGGTGGTGGAGTCACCATCCCTGGAAGTGTTTGATTCAGGTTCATTTGCCTGGTCTATGATAGGTTAATTGCACACAACAGAAGGCTAATAAACAGTACAATAACAGTCTAGGAAATTCAGAACTTGGAATACAGAGGAACAAACTGGAAGTTCCCTATATCTACCCCTGTACTCAGCACTGGTTAGGCCACACCTTGAGTACTGTGTCCAGCTCTGGGCCACTCAGTTTAAGAAGGACGTTGAGATACTTGAACATGTCCAGAGAAGGGGAACAAGGTTGGGGAGAGGCCTTGAGCACAAGCCCTATGAGGAGAGGCTGAGGGAGCTGGGATTGTTTAGCCTGGAGAAGAGGAGGCTCAGGGGAGACCTAATTGCTGTCTACAACTACCTGAAGGGAGGTTGTAGCCAGGTGGGGGTTGGTCTCTTCTCCAAGCAACCAGCACCAGAACAAGAAGACTCAGTCACAAACTGCACCAGGGGAAGTTTAGGCTCAAGCTGAGGGTAAAGTTCTTCACAGAGAGAGTTGTTAGCCATTGGAATGTGGTGTCCAGGGAGGTGGTGGAGTCACTGTCTCTGGAGGTGTTCAAAAAGGGTTTGATGTGGCACTTGGTGCCATGGTTTAGCAGTCATGAGGTCTTGGGTGACACGTTGGACTTGATGATCTCTGAGGTCATTTCCAACCTTATTGGTTCTATTATTCTATGTTTTTGCTCTGGTTTGATACATTTTTTTTTCATTTATGGTTTCTCTGTTTCTCTTCCAGTAATTCTGATACTGGGAATCTCAGAATGATTCTAAATAATCAGATTATTCTGAACAATCAGAATTCACTGACTCTCTTTTTCTAGGCAATAAGTTGTTCACAGAAATTCAGTTCTGTCTAGAATACACAAAACCACCAACTAGAAACGTTCCCCTTTGTGTACTAAAAAGTAGGGCATGATTCTGAAAGCAAATCTGAATGGCCTTTGTAGTCCTCTGCTTAAGAGAGGTCAGCTTGAATGACTGGATGCTCATAAAATTTGTATGTTGAGCTAGATCAGCTCAAAGCTCAGGTTTCTGTGATGCAGTATAAGGAGGATAACTTTTTCCTTAAATAAACAAAAACAAACCAAACAAGCAATCAAAAACAACAAAAGGAAGCAGCAGTTTCCTTACTTTTCCTTTTGTGGCTCCTTCTTGCCCAAGTAGCTCTAAAAAGAATATATGTTGTAATAAAACATATGGAATGAACTTTCTGTTTATGCTGTGCTCAAAGCACAGTGAAAAGGTACCACTGATTATGAATGCTGACAGATTGGCCAAATGTGCTTATAATATACAGAAACATTTTATCCCTCAGTGCTGGTTAGGCTGCACCTTGAGTCCTGTGTCCAGTTCTGGGCCCCTCAGTTTAGGAAAGATGGTGACTTGCTGGAACATGTCCAGAGAAGGGCAACAAAATTTGTGAGGGGTTTGGAGCACAAGCCCTATGAGGAGAGGCTGAGGGAGCTGGGGTTGCTTAGCCTGGAGAAGAGGAGGCTCAGGGGAAAGCTTATTGCTCTCTACAACTACCTGAGGGGAAGTTGTAGCCAGGTGGGAGTTGGTCTCTTCTCCTGGGTGGCCATCACCAGAACAAGAGGACAGAGTCTCGAGCTGTGCCAGGGGAGATTTAGTCTGGATGTTAGGAAGAAGTTCTTCCCAGAAAGAGTGATTGTCCATTGGAATGGGCTGCCCAGGGAGGTGGTGGAGTCACCATCACTGGAGGTGTTCAGGAAGAGACTGGATGGGGTGCTTGGTGCCATGGTTTAGTTGATTAGATAGTGTTGGATGATAGGTTGGACTCGATGATCTCAAAGGTCTCTTCCAACCTGATTAATTCTATTCTATTCTAATCTTCTACTTACACAGTCATACTTAAAATTGCTGTTCATCTGAGAAGCACTGTATGACAATTTCATTGTAAAGTATTAGGAAATGATCAATAAAAACACAGGAAATTCCTTTGGGTTGGGTTTTTTTGTTGTTGGGTTTGTTTGTTTTTCCCTGAGGTACATGGGAAATTGAGAAAATGTCTCACGAACCATTCTCTGTCAGTATGTATTAAAGACTAGAATAATTAGAAATAGCTGAAAAGACTAAAGATATGTTTTTTCAAAGACATTGTTTATGGCTAAAAAATGTGTTTTCCAGAACTAGAAAGGAATCTTCCCTGTCCCTATTAACACCCTTGAAACAGCTGAGTTAAGCTAACCACAGTCTTTTGTGGTTAGCATGAATTATTTTCCTCACATGGCTAGGGCTTAATTATTTGGAACTTTCCTCAGCAAAGCTCCACTTTTAAATGCTTAATCATCCCTTATTACTTCAGAAGATTTCATAACCCAGGATCACAATAATTTTAGGGATCACTTTGAAGGAACCAGACCTGAAATTCCTTGTTATAGAGCTGCAAGGCTGCATAATGAATACCACTGAATCTGCATGTCATGCTCAAAATCCCTTTGGCCTTGGCAATGGAATCACATTAATGTGAGAGCTTAGGATAGCAAATATTTTCAGGGGCTTCTTTGAACATAAGGCACTTATGATCAGGCAAATACATAGTTTTTTCTCCAACTCCTCAATGCAGTATGCTTCACTTTTCCACCTTTGAGAGAAGAGGAATTGCTGGAGTTGGTAAAAATCTGTGTCTTAATTCTGCAGTGATGTTCACATCAAGAATATCTAAGCTGATGTCTCAGGTGTTCTTCAAAGTGCTTCTGTTGAGGACTTGGATTCTGAGCACGTCTTGACAGATTTTTCCAGTTCTCTAATAATTACTCTGAGAAACATCCCGGCAGTCTTTCAAACTGAATCCCTCCAGTTCCAAATGAAAAATGTCTAATAAGAGTTTTTCAGATTGTACAGGATTTAAAGAATATGGTTCTGCATTAGGGATAACTACAAGCAGGTGCTACTTATGATGATAAAGAGGAACTTACCTGATAAGAGCACTTTCCTTCTCACCTCAGATGTTTCTGTAAAAGCATCTGACTTCTATCTGGGGCAGACTTCTTTCACAGTATCACTAAGGTTGGAAGAGACCTCAAAGATCATCGAGTCCAACCTGTCACCACAGACCTCATGACCATGGCACCAAGTGCCACATCCAATCTCATCTTGAACACCTCCAGGCATGGTGACTCCACCAACTCCCATTCCAATGATGAATGACTCTGTGAAGAACTTTCTCCTCATCTCAAGCCTAAACTTCCCCTGGCACAGCTTGAGACTGTGTCCTCTTGTTCTGGTGCTGGTTGCCTGGGAGAAGAGACCAACCCCCACCTGGCTACAGCCACCTTCCAGGTAGTTGTAGAGAGCAATTACGTCTCCCCTGAGCCTCCTCTTCTCCAGGCTAAACAATCCCAGCTCCCTCAGCATCTCCTCACAGGGCTTGTGCTCAAGGCTCTTACCAGCCTCGTTGCCCTTCTCTGGACACATTCAAGTGTTTCAATGTCCTTCTTAAACTGAGGGGCCCAGAACTGGACACAGGACTCAAGGTGTGGCCTAACCAATGCAGAGTACAGGGGCACAATGACCTCCCTGCTCCTGCTGGCCACGCTATTCCTAATGCAGGACAGGATGCCGTTGGCCCTCTTGGCTGCCTGGGCACACTGCTGGCTCATGTTTAGGCAGCTGTCAATCAGTACCCCCAGGTCCCTTTCCGTCTGGGAGCTCTCCAGCCACTCTGACCCCAGCCTGTAGCTCTGCATGGGGTTGCCGTGGCCAAAGTGCAGCACCCAGCACTTGGACTTGTTGAATGACATCTCGTACAAAACCATGGAAAAAAACCTTCAAAACTTGGCTGGATTTATTTCTAATTTAGTTATGTCTGTGATTGTTAATACATGCAATAATTTATACCTCTGTCCCTGCTGGCTAAAATGACACTGTGCTATATTGTAGCCAATGATGCTCACAGTTCAGTCTCTGGCTTCAGCAGGCTTGTGTCTGTTGCTATCTTAGAAAGCTCCTTCAAAATCCTTGTAGTCTGCATTGTCCACACTGCATCGCTTTTAAAATACAGTAGTTGCCTTTTTAAATTGGTTTTGATTTCAACCTTTTATTTTCAAGGCAATTTTTTATCTCTTGTTGTCATTAATAAACAAGTTGTTGATTTGCAGACTTGGATTTAGTAAGCAAATTTAACAGTTTGTTTGCAAACACGAGTTGCAATCACTGAGCTTTAGAGTGTGACTGCATGACTACCTTGAGTGCCAGCCCTTCTTCCTGCCTCCCATCTCAGGGAGGGGAAATTAATGCAAGTCAGCATTTCAGATCTTCCTGACTGCAAAGAAACAACCCTCAAGGCATCCATGTGGAGGTGACTGATTGTAGGGTATATAAGTTTTGGGAGATTTGGATTTTCACAGGTAAGTTTATCATAACTGGATATTGGCTGAGGGAACGTGCTCAAACATTAAAACAGAGCTCTGTGAGTTTCCAGGTAGAAGAAGCTCTGGAAATGTGGTTTACATTGGCTGCCCAGCCAAGGACACTAGTATGGTGTTTATGGTGACTTGTGACTTCTGCTGCTGGTACAGACCTTACATTGGAAGCTCACAGGTAAGTTGCATTTGAAGGTCATATTTTCTGTGGCTGTTTCTGTTGTGAGTCAGAATGTCCTGCCCTCTACAACTACCTTCTGCCAGGCAACCAGCACCAGAACAAGAGGACACAGTCTCAAGCTGCACCAGGGGAGGTTCAGACTGGATCTTAGGAAGAAATTATTCATAGAGAGAGTGATTGGGCATTGGAATGGGCTGCCTGGGGAGGTGGTGGAGTTGTCATCATTGGAGGTGTTTAGGAAGGAGACTTGATGGGGTGCTTGGTTGAATGGTGTAGTTGATTAGGTGGTGTTGGACGTGATGATCTTGAAGGTCTCTTCCAACCTGGTCTGGTCTATTCTATTCTATTCTATGTCTGCAAGGCAGGTCTTATGGGAGATTCCTGTGAACCTTCTGCTTCCTGCTCCTGGTGTCCATGTCACTGGGACTATTGTTACCCTGAAAGCTAATATGAAACAGTGGAGGCTAACTGGCTTTCCAGCAAGGTTTAACCTCTTAAAATGATGTGAAGTGCAAAACTGTAGTTGCAGGCAGTAATGGACAACAAGGTGAATAAGTACTTGTGATTGAATGTCTTTTGGTCCAGTTGAGAGGTATAATACTCCTTTAGGGTCTCAGTTTGACTGAGCATTATGCATTTTCACAGAATTTTTTTCTTTTAACACTGATTCTATTTGTGATCTAGAGGAAGTGTAGTCCAATGTAATTCCTGGTTGCTTTATCAATGCTGTATTTAAGATCACTGTCTTTTCTAGTAATAGAGCGGTACCTCTTACTCCAAGAGAATGATTATCTTTGGTATTATTAGTTCCAGGAGCCATATACCGTTTAGATAATTTTCTGGTTTTCTGTTGCCCAATATGTTGCCTTCTATTCCTCATTCTGTCCTTAGAGAGAAAGTACTTCTCATGGTACAGTGCTGAAGTTTCTGGGTAAATGGGTTTCAAGAAGGAAATGTGTCTGTTCTATTTCCATTATTATTGCACAAGAAATCTATTAATCTCTGTTGTTATTGGTTTATAAAACAGAGCGAAGGTCAACAGCAAAGGACTGCTTTTCCTATTCTCTCTCTTGGTTTTATCTATAAAATGTTTCTCTGTTCAACTTTATTGCAGGGAAAAACCTATTTAATTTGCCTTTATTGTCTGCATTCAAAAGAATTTAATACATTTTTGAGTGATAACCAAATCATGCAAATAGAACTGAGTAATCATAAGAGAAGATTTGATAAGGTGATTTTATTAATGTGACCATCACAAATCACTATGGCTTTCCAGATGTTTAATTAGTACTTCTAGCAACATACTCATTTCAGCTCTAGGCATAGACTTCTGCTCTGCAATGTGGCCATAGCAGAGAGCAAGCTCAGCTTCATCTCTTCTTTCTCACCAGGTAATTTGGTTTCTTTTCAGAGACTCAACCATCTTGGGAGCAAGGGAACCAGCAGGTGCATATACATCTAAACATGACAATACTCATTAGTCTGAGGAACACAGAATATAGAGTTCTTCAGCTAGAACAGAAAACAGGTGCATTTTGATCACCCTGCTGCTTAACAAACCACAGATATACATGATTTTGTTTCTTTTGCCCGAGGCAGCACTATGCTTATCACATCTAATGCTTTCTTTCACTCTTTGGCTCAAAATGTCAGCAAGTTCATAGGAATAACTTCTGTGCTCTAAAGATCAGGAGAGGACCTGCATAAAGGTTTTGGTTTTGTTGTTCTGTTTGGCATTCTGCTTTGTTTGGGGTTTGTTAGTTTTCTATTGTCGGTTGGTTGTGGGGTTTTTGTTTGCTTTGTTGGTTGTTTGGGTTTTTTGTTCGTTTTGCTTTCCTTTTAGCTCAGTAGGGTTCTTAAACCTTAATGGCTCAATTGCTACTCTGTATCGCGTCTCCAAAGTAGCTCCTTCCACATGGTCTCTTCCTGATAGAGGCAACCCCAGAAGGGACCAGACCATGCACCTCAAAGCAAAGCTGTTCACCCCCGCTGGTGTGGTAGAACAATCCAAGACACAGCAGGAGAAAATCAAATAATGTATACATTGTGTGAAAACACTGCAGTAATTGAGCAGCTATTTTGTTTGACACTACCCAAAGTTACACAGTGCTGGTGGCTCCGGTAGTGTGTTGTTTTGTTACGAGCAGGGCTTTTGTGTTTGGCAAAAGGCACACAGAGAATATGAAAGAGAAACACATACAAATAGTATAAAGAAAAAAAAAAGCCACTCATTTTAGAAATTAATTCAAATGGTGTCTAGACATCTGGGATCTCTAAGGCTGAGGGTATCAGGTGTGCAGGCTAAGATCCAAATTCCCCATGTGACACATACGCAGATCGCAGTATTCATAAATGCGTAGTCTCATTTGACAGAACAAAAAGAAATAGACAGACCCATGAATGTACAAAGGATTTCATCAGATAGGAGCAGGGAGGACATTCTGCCCCTGTACTCAGCACTGGTTAGGCCACACCTTGAGTACTGTGTTCAGTTTAGGAAAGATGTTGAGTTGCTGGAATGTGTCCAGAGAAGGGCAACAAAGCTGGGGAGGGGTTTGGAGCACAGCCCTGTGAGGAGAGGCTGAGGGAGCTGGGGTTGCTTAGCCTGGAGAAGAGGAGGCTCAGGGGTGACCTTCTTGCTGTCTACAACTCCCTGAAGGGAGGTTGTAGCCAAGAGGGGGCTGGTCTCTTCTCCCAGGCAACCAGCCCCAGAACAAGAGGACACAGTCTCAAGCTGTGCCAGGGGAAGTTCAGGCTTGAGGTGAGGAGAAAGCTCTTCACAGAGAGAGTTGTTAGCCATTGAAATGGGCTGCCCAGGGAGGTGGTGGAGTCACCATCCCTGGAAGTGTTTGATTCAGGTTCATTTGCCTGGTCTATGATGGGTTAATTGCACACAACAGAAGGCTAATAAACAGTACAATAACAGTCTAGGAAATTCAGAACTTGGAATACAGAGGAACAAACTGGAAGTTCCCTATATGCGCAAAACCGAACAGCAATGCTGCCTCGGGTGGCATAGACAGACCATCTCGAGTTCACAACCAAGGTAAACCAATGGGTAACAAGCTATAAACCTCAGAAATAACCAGGTAAAATCAGCATTAGTTACTCACAAATTGCTGAGCTGTTAACTACCAAAACCTTTGCTGAATGAAGGATGTTCTGAGTCCATAGTTATCATCCAAAGGGCAGTATCCAAAATTAGAGGAAGTGAGAGAGAGAGAGAGAGCACACTGCTGTGGTGGAGGCCTGAATCAAGCACTATGCTGCTAAGAAGCCAATTGCCTTGAGGACAGGAGCAAGTAGGGTACTTGTTGCCACCTTGAATCCCATTAATGAACAGGGGGGTGGGGGGTGGAGAAGACGAGAGAGATAAGAGAGCAACGAGCATATGAGCAATGAGTATATGAGCATTTTGAGGCCTCCTATAAATTCCCTTTTTGAAAGCTGAACAGCCCAATGGCACATTAGCTATTCAAATCCTGCCAGTCAGTTCAAAATGTTGTATGGTGAGCAAAACTGCACATGCCTTCTCTCATGGCCTCTGACACGTGCAGTTGTCTCTCTGAAACATGAGGCTCGGAGTTCAGCTTCCACCCCCCTCCAGGCAGCCTTAACAGCACCTGCCTATTGGGCTCCTCAACCTCAATCTGGACCCTGCAACAGAAAGGGAGGAGAGAGGGGCAGTGGCTCAAATAGATTTATCTGTCTTGTTAAATGCCTCTTCCAAGACACAGCTCCTGTCAAAGAGACTTTAAATGAGCGCAAGGACACAGGAACCTGCAATAGAGGGAGGAGTGTTAGCAGCAATGGATAATTTTAAATCTCCCTGCTGTGATATCTACGACCAGCTCTGAAAAGGATTGTCCATCTGGGGATGCATCATTAAGCATGTGATGCTTCAGACTATATAACTCTTCTAGTTTGGTAATAATCATTGTCATCATCATCTTCTGTAAAGATTGGAGATGATTAAGCAGGAGATAGAATTGTCTCACATTTTAGCTCTACAGGACTGGATAATAGACAGAGTTCCTAAACCCTGTGGTTGAAACCAGAGATGACTTTTCTCCCAGGAGACGACAAAACAAGTGACTCTAGAACACTTCTTCCAGGTGTTTCCAAGGAGAGTCTGGAAATGGGATTGTTACAACTGGGTGCTTAGCAGTGGCAGCAGTACTGGTAGAAGTTCAACTGAAAGTTCAAAGCCAAGCAGACCACCAGAAGACTTCAGACCCCAAGGTGTTTCACTTGTAGAAAAGGGAGTTTAGACTTTGAGACCTTCTCATCTGCTTTTTTCTCTCTACTTCTAAATGGAAATGTCTCTTTCATATATGGTTGTTAGAAGCAAGTTCAGAGCTGTCTTCTCATCAGAAGGGCAAGATTCACTTCCAGAAAAGGAAAGGCCCATAATTTGCTTGCCTTTATTAAGGGGAGTCAGAAGTTTAGAAGCTCTTCCTGACATAACCTGGTCATGTTTTCATTCCTACCCCAGGCATGGCCCAGCATAGCAGCAGGAATTTAGGTGCTATGGTTGATAAACTCCATGCAGCTGTTTCTTCAAGAGCAGGTTATTGTTGGGGTTCTGAGAACAAAAGCTTGTAGCTATGGACAGAAGGCTGAGACAGGCTGGGAGACATGGAGGCAGGCAGTTGGTGCATGAGTATCTGTGTGCAAATAACTCTGTTTTTTGAACATACAGAATTATTTTGACTTTCAAGTGACACTTGAACTCTAAACCCACTTTCCAGGCATGTTTGTTTTCAACTACTAAATACCCTTTTTGAATGGGTTAGGAAGGAGAAAGAGAAAAGGTCACTTTCACATAATGAAACCCTGGAAAGTTTATGAAGTGTGCTATGGCCAGGTGGTTTCTGACATGTTATGATGTTAGTGCTTCAGATGTTACAGTCAAAAGTGAACCCTAATGTGTATAATTGCTCTTATCAGTACCATGAGGAAAATTTCCTGCTCTGTGAAACTGTGTATCTGTGGAAGTGCGTCCAAAGCCCCTCCCCACCCCATGCAGTGGAGCTGTGGGGAAGCAGAGAAGCTGGGATGGAGGGAGCCGGGGGGAGACCTCCTCCCCCTTCCCCCCCCCCACACACTGGGGCTGTGGGTCAGTAGACTCATATGAGCCCTTCACCCAAGCCACGTGTGCTGCCAGGCGTGGTAAGACACAGACCCCATGCTGGGACAAGTGTGGGCTAAGGACAGATCTTCACCTGTTCCTGGCTGTTGTTAGATAGATGTTCTAATCACCCAGAGCAACTCTTCCAGGACAAGATGTAAGCAGGCAAAGACCTTTATTACATTATACAGCAAAGTTATTTAGCCTATCAGAAGGCACATGTGTCACATCTCAATTGGTCATTTTCTACTGGCATGTGTGTAATTAAGGCACACAACAAGTCAAAACACCAAAACAATATTTTAACACATCCAACCAAATTCTGCCTAGTTTCTCTCCAGTTACAAGGTGTTTACATTCCCCTCAGAGTCAAAGGCAAAACATAGCTTTCTCTAATTTGAGCAAAGGCAAACCTTCCCTACAGCCTTCCAAAGCTATCTGAAAACAACCTATTCCCACACCTGGCACTTTGGAAATGCTCTCCCTTGTGATACCTGACATAAAATAGATTAGGTTTGCATAAAAATGGGACAGTTGTGGAGTGAAGGAGTCCTTTCTCTTCATTTTTTTTTTCCCTCACCATGCAAGTGGACTAAGCAGCTGTAGCCATTTAGGAGTATCCTCTAAAAGGGATGAAAAGAGGAATTCCTACAATGAGCAAACCGTGTTGTGAGTATCTGATCTATTCCTAAAGTCCCTGGGAAGTTCCTTCTTTTTGGAGTGGGGTATTATTGCTGCTTTTGGATTTATCTTTTCCAAATACTGTTCTCAAACAATCTGTAACCAAACTCCTGCACCTTTATAGCCACTAAATTATGTTATGAGGGTGGCAGAGCCAATTTATAAATAAATACACATATTTTTCTAAATTTCTCCTTATTCTACTTATTGCTGCACTTTGGCCACAACAACCCCATGCAGTGCTACAGGCTGGGGTCAGAGTCGCTGGAGAGCAGCCAGACAGAAAGGGACCGAGGGGTACTGATTGACAGCTGGCTGAACATGAGGCAGCAGTGTGCCCAGGTGGCCAAGAAGGCCAATGGCATCCTGGCATGCATCAAGAATAGTGTGGCCAGCAGGAGCAGGGAAGTCATTGTGCCCCTGGACTCAGCACTGGGTAGGCCACACCTTGAGTCCTGTGTCCAGTTCTGGGCCCCTCAGTTTAAGAAGGACATTGAGACACTTGAACATGTCCAGAGAAGGGCAACAAGGCTGGGGAGAGACCTCAAACACAAGCCCTATGAGGAGAGGCTGAGGGAGCTGGTATTGTTTAGCCTGGAGAAGAGGAGGCTCAGGGGAGACCTTATTGCTGTCTACAGCTACATGAAAGGTGGTTGTAGCCAGGAGGGAGTTGGTCTCTTCTCCCAGGCAACCAGCACCAGAACAAGAGGACACAGTCTCAAGCTGTGCCAGGGGAAGTTTAGGCTTGAGGTGAGGAGAAAGCTCTTCGCAGAGAGAGTTGTTAGCCATTGGAATGTGCTGTGCAGGGAGGTGGTGGAGTCACCATCCCTGGAAGTGTTCAAGAGGGGATTAGATGTGGCACTTGAAGCCATGGTTTAGTAGTCATGCGGTCTTGGGTGGCAGGTTGAACTTGATGATCTTTGAGGTGTTTTCCAACCTTAATGATTCTATGAATAGTATCTTACTTGTATGTTACAGTATAACTAAAACACTTGCAGGATACTCCCTGTTAGGCAAGCTTGCTTGTCCAAACATAGAAGAGGAAGTGCATACTTCAATTTTATTTGAGAGGGCAGAAGGAAGCCTCGGATTTATATATAATAGAATACATGGCTCTTTAAAAATCTAGGAAAATATCTGGCATTGGTGGCAATATAAGTAGGCACAACTGATAATGGATAGTGGAGAAAATACAGATGGGCAAATATTTGGTTTACAAACTTCAATTATCCAGGTTTTCAACAAGGAGTCAGTCTCATGTAGACTCAAGTTCAGTCCTTCATGTTTGGATGAAGCCTCTGGTATTTATCTTCAAGCTGGTTTGTTCGTTATTCTGTATCCCACTCCTCAGAGAGGACTTAGTTATCAGTTTATTGTCCAAGAAGCTGTTCTTGCTTGTGTGTATTCACTCCTAGTAATTTTTTTCCCCTTGTATTTCAGTTTAGGAAACTGAAGAAGAGCTTTTTGGGGGGACTGTTTGTTTAAGAAAGATTCCTTTAGCTGAATGATGCCTATGGTCGGAGCTTTTGGACTCAGTGACTGTATATATCTTTTAGCTGTTGATCTGAAGTGAAGGGCAATTCATTATGCTCTGCCTGGCTCTACAAAGTCAGGCACTTTCATATTCTCCTGTTGTTACTTTGGGATGAGAACGATCAGAGAAAGCAAGGCAGAAACTGTGCTGCTGGGTGTAAGCTCTTGCCTGCAGCCTTTGACAGCGATCAGTGAGTGGTACTCTTATACAGAGTTCTCTGTGGCTCAGTTGCAAAATAAATTTTCCAGACTGTATGCCCCATGCAGACCCTCCATCTGGTTTGAAGAGTTCAATAGGGTTATTTGTGTGAGAAGCTGATTTTAATTGCATAATAACTTGATCGTGGGCATAGTGATTCCTGTAACACTGGATCATTCATTTAATGCAACAGCAACAACAAAAAAGTTAATATAAATTTGCTATGAGTACATGTAATCATAGGACTTACCTGAATTAGGTTTGAAACAACCTAGTGATTTACTGTTCTCAAGTTCATTCTGGCCCCAGTGAAATTTGCCAAGAACTACTACAGACCCCCAAATGTCTTGAAGGTTAAGCATGTGCTGAATTTTGACTCCAAGTCTTAACGCTAGGGTCTGTTGTGGCTTTCCTGCCTCAGGATTCACATCAGACTTTCTCACTCACTGGCAGCAGCTTTCAACTTCAAGGTCTGCACAATTCAGTAACACACCTAAATGTTTGGTCTCTATCCCTCATCTTCTTTGACCTAAACTAATCATATCTGAAATACTTGCTAAGATCAGATGAGGGCATTAATAACCGTAGTCTTGTTTCTTCCAGCATGTTCTTTTATCCTGGCTATGTTAGTCTTGGAGGACACTCTACCTGTGTCATCCTCAAAGGCTGCAGCAGATTTTTAACTGTTGCTTGAGTACATCTATCAAGAGAAGACAAACTGATCCATCCCACAGTTAGTTGTCTCTGTTGTTGATGTAAATCATCTTAGCTCTATGTGCTGTGAATGATGCACTATGAAATTTAGTTCTTCTGTTCCAGCCTTATAAAAGACTAACCTGTTAGACCAACAGTCTCCTGTTTTCTTGGCTTGGATTAAGGCAAAAACTATCACTATATGCCTTTCAGGTCTTTTCTTCAGTGTGTGTATCACACAAACACATAAGAGATTATCTCCAGTTCCTCTTATGTGGAACCATTACTGAGTTTCTGTTCAAGACTAGATTTAAGCCCATAGTCCATTGTGGTGGGTTGAAATTACCCCCCAGTTAATTTGGAGCATTACCCACCAAAATGAAATTGCCAGACTGGTTCAGTTTGGGATGGAAGCAAATGAAGCTATATTTACAAGCAAACAACAATCTAGGAATATGAACAAAATATACAATATATAGAATAGAACAGAATAAAATTAACCAGGTTGGAAAAGACCTTTGAGATGATTGAGTCCAACCTATCATCCAATACCATCTAATCAACTAAACCATGGCACCAAGCACCCCAGAAAGTCTCTTCCTGAACACCTCCAGTGATGGTGACTCCACCACCTCCCTGGGCAGCCCATTCCAATGGCCAATCACTCCTTCTGTGAAGAACTTATTCCTAACATCCAACCTAAACCTCCCCTGGCACAGCTTGAGACTGTGTCCTCTTGTTCTGGTGCTGGCCACCCAGGAGAAGAGATCAACCCCCACCTGGCTACTAAACTATGGCACTAAGTGCCTCGTCCAGTCTCTTTTTAAACACTTCCAGGGATGGTGACTCCACCACCTCCCTGGGCAGCCCATTCCAATGGCCAATCACTCCTTCTGTGAAGAACTTATTCCTAACATCCAGCCTAAACCTCCCCTGGTGCAGCTTGAGACTCTGCCCTCTTGTTCTGTCACAGGTTACCTGTGAGAAGAGACCAACCCCCACCTGGCTTCAACCTCCCTTCAGGTAGTTGTAGACTCCCCTGAGCCTCCTCCTCTCCAGGCTAAGCAAACCCAGCTCCCTCAGCCTCTTCTCATGGGGCTGGTATATATGTACTACATATATAGATATATTTACAATTTATAAACCACTCAAACTCCTCAGACCCCCCTGGATGGCTCCAGGGGAACTGTTCACCTCCTTTTCTCCCTCCCTTCCTCCCTCCCTCCCTCCTTCCCATTACCTCACACAGTATTCAAATCAGAGGTACCCTGGCAAGGCCTTGGGGGAGAAAGAGAGAGAGAGAGGAAAGTTGCAAGCAGAAGCATCAGGAGAAGAGCGAAAAAACTGTTTATGCCTCTGCTCCATATTCCCGTTAGCAATCCAATGAATTATACAGACCTTATCATTATTTTCCTTTTGCATCCAAGGGTCATTCATTTTCAGTCTTTGCAGGGACTAGGCTGAAGTTCACCCTTCATACTGCAACAGCCATAAAATATGGTTTGCCTCAAAAATAACAAAAAAATCTTTACTTTTTAGCAGTTCTACTTTCACAGGCAGCATAAGATACTGCAACAAATACTAAACATTAAAGCTATTTTCCCAGAATCTTCTGTCACAAGACCTACATAGCCCCTACCCCTGTACTGGCCTAGACATTGCTGTGTGCCTCAGCTGCAAGTCAACATCTCTGTGATGACAAGTCTTGAATTATCCATTGTTAGTCTTTGAAAATTTGTCAGTAAGTCTCTCACAGAATCACCAAGGTTGGAAGAGACCTCAAAGATCATCAAGTCCAACCTGTCCACAGACCTCATGACTAAACCATGACACCAAGTGCCACATCCAATCCTTACATTCTTTCTCCCCCTCCCCATCTTGTTTCTTCAGCCTTAACTTCCCTCTGATAAATCTGAACTAATACTTCTCTTTTACATTAGTGTGTCATGTCTTCTAAATCTCTAATTTTGAATAGTAATCAATGAATGCTTGAAGAAGATCATCTTGTTACCCAGAGTACATGGAGTTCAAACAAGCTTTTGACCTGGAAGCTTTTTCAAAGAGCTAAGGTGCTATCGGGTGAAACAGAAGTTCCTTTTTGGGAGAGGTTAAAAGATAATAAAGAGCAGGAATAATCACTTTCCTAAAAAGGGAAATGTCACCAATAAGGTGTTGTCAAACAGATCTTTACTCTTTAACATAGCCATAAATAATCTGGAAAAAAGGGGTGACTAGTGAGATAAATCAGTGTGATGAAGAAGAATTATGTAAGGTAGTTAAAACCATGAAGGTTTAGGGAAAAGTTTAATGAATACTGATTATTGGCTGTGCTGAAGGAAAAATGAGGGGATAAGGATACCTAATGAGATAATGAGAAAGGATCAACAGGGAAGGATTAAAGAGAATATATGAGATATTTAAAGTTCAGTCAGTCAGCTCTGATTAGGGTAGGTGAAGGGAAACCAACTATACCATCTGAAAAACCTGGGTCAGTGACAAAGGAATAGAATAGAATAGAATAGAATAGACCAGACCAGGTTGGAAGAGACCTTCAAGGTCATCGTGTCCAACCTATCATCCAACACCACCTAATCAACTAAACCATGCAACCAAGCATCCTGTCAAGTCTCCTCCTGAACACCCCCAGCGATGGCGACCCCACCACCTCCTCGGGCAGCCCATTCCAATGGGCAATCACTCTCTCTATGAAGAATTTCTTCCTAACATCCAGTCTGAACCTCCCCTGGTGCAGCCTGAGACTGTGTCCTCTTGTTCTGGTGCTGGTTGCCTGGGAGAAGACACCAACCTCTGCCTGACTACAACCCCCCTTCAAGTAGTTGTAGAGAGCAATAAGGTCACCCCTGAGTCTCCTATTCTCCAGTCTAAGCAACCCCAGCTCCCTCAGTCTCTCCTCACAGGGCTTGTGTTCCAAGCCCCTCACCAACTTTGTTGCAGAAGTAAACTACAGAATATACAAGAAAGAAAAAGATATAGAAGACACTGAGCAAGTTACTTGTGGAGGGAACAATAACTGTTATTGAGATGGGTACAAGAAAGAGATGAATGGATCTTCTCTTCCACCAGCGCTGTGTAGCATGCAGGTGAGATGCAGTCAATGCCACTTGACTTCAGAGCTAAGGATTAGTCCTTGGACCTCTTTTGTCCACAGCACTTACATGTATGCTTACATGGACACACAACGTTCAGCTTCTACAGAAGATAGATGTATATGTACAGTGGGTTTTGTGGTTGGTTGGGTTTTGTTTGTTTGCTTTGATAAGCAAATAGGGGAAGGTGTGAGTCTTCTCTGTAGGATGAAGGATAGAGAAAATGCAGCTATTACATGAGAAGTAGGAAAGGATCAGTCCAAGTGGGGCACTCACTACTTCTTTGGATCATGGTGACCTGGACATTTGGGCTTTCCAGAATGCTGGGATACGGGGCATGTGATCTCTGACTAGATCTGGTATGGACAGGAGCCAGGGTAATAGTCAGGGTTGGAATGAAATGTAGGGCTACCAGACATTAAAGAGACAGCTGAGTTGAAATCAAAAAGGAAAATGAAGTTAAAGTCTTTTAGATTTGTATGTCACTTCACATCAATTTACCTATTTCCTTAAAACTAAATTATCATTATAATTTAAGGGTGCTTCCCAATTAACAGTCCCTGTGCCTTTAACCAGCAATCTGTAAATATAAAGGTGCTATACAGCCATCCACACAACACACACTGACTCCTATTACTTTTTGTGCAGTGGAAGCTCTGGAATAATATTTGCTCTGGAAAGAATTAAAAGAAAATGTTTTCCCTGCACCATTTGACAAAGAGAGAAATGAAGACAATGAAAATCCACCTGGAGACTGAGAAAGAGCTCAGATTGAATCATAGAATCAACAAGGTTGGAAAAGACCTCAAGGATCATCAAGTCCAACCTGTTGCCCAAAACCTCATGCCCACTGGACCATGGCACCAAGTGCCACGTCCAATCCCCTCTTGAACACCTCCAGGGACGGTGACTCCACCACCTCCCTGGGCAGCCCATTCCAATGGCTAACAACTCTCTCTGTGAAGAACTTTCTCCTCACCTCAAGCCTAAACTTTCCCTGGTGCAGCTTGAGACTGTGTCCTCTTGTTCTGGTGCTGGTTGCCTGGGAGAAGAGACCAACTCCCTCCTGGCTACAACCTCCCTTCAGGTAGTTGTACACAGCAATAAGGTCTCCCCTGAGCCTCCTCTTCTCCAGGCTAAACAATCCCAGCTCCCTCAGCCTCTCCTCATAGGGCTTGTGCTCAAGGCCTCTCCCCAGCCTTGTTCCCCTTCTCTGGACATGTTCAAGTATCTCAACGTCCTTCTTAAACTGAGTGGCCCAGAGCTGGACACAGTACTCAAGGTGTGGCCTAACCAGTGCTGAGTACATGGGCACTCCAGGGATGGATTTTGCCTGTTCTGCAATGCATTTCTACCTGTATTTTTCTTTCTCTGAGATAAAAAATTGTGCAATATTTTTTTTCCCTTCCTTTGCTGAGCAGTGTATGTAGGATGGTTGCACTTCATCATGCAATGAGATTCTGCATTGTTATAATTTGATTCTGTTGTTGCTTGGTTTTTAATCACATCCTTTTGCCTTTTCTGAATCGATATCCAATCACTGTTCCTTCAGAGGAAAAATTTGTAATTCATTAAGTCCTGCCTGAGAGTAGAGTGTGAGTTTTATCTCAATAATGTACATGCCAAAGTTCACTGAATCATTTAAATATTTTTCATTGTTTTCCACTTCTTGTGTGATGGAAATGTCATTTTGGAGTTGACAGAGAGCAAGATAACAGGACTAACCCTGAAAACCCATTCATAAAACAGCTGTTGAAAGGCTTTCTATCTCAACAAAGTATTTTCCCATTCTTGAGAATGTTAATCTTACTGATGCTAACTTAGCCATCACCAATACATTCTTTTATTCGTGGGCTGAACCTTCCTTCTATAGAGAGGATGGAAGCAATCTCTTTCAAGCAATACACAGGTAAAGAATAGGAGGCAATGGACACAAGCTGCCTCAGGGAAAATCCTAACTAGACATCAGTAAAATAAAAATCATAAAGGCAGTCAGGGATTGGGGCAGGTTGCCTCAACAACTTGATGCTTGAATATATGCTGAACTCAATTGGAAGAAAGTTCTTTGCAGAGAGAGTTGTTAGCCATTGGAATGGGCTGCCCAGGGAGGTGGTGGAGTCACCATCCCTGGAGGTGTTCAAGAGGGGATTGGATGTGGCACTCGGTGCCATGGTTTAGTAGCCATGAGATCTTGAGTGACAGGTTGGTTTGATGATCTTTGAGATCTTTTCTAACCTTATTGATTCTATGACAAGCTACCTTTATCTAATGGGAAAGGTTGCCCTGTTGCACAGTCAGACAAGGTGATCTCTTTCAATTTAAATTAATATGTGACACTGAAGTAGTCACCAAGAAATAATCAGGACACCTGTGCTGGCTGAAAGTCATCCTTCTCAGGCTACATTACACCTATTTGTCAGCAAAATAACAGAAATCACGTCTAAAATACTGAAGAATTCCGTAAAGTCTTCTTGCCATATTTTGCCTCTGCTGCTGCCTTTCTCCTGTGGTAACCTTGTGACTTAGAAGTGGAACACAGGGCTGGTCAAGGTCTTTTTGGCATTTGCTGCAAAATGTAGTTCAGTCTTCTAAAAGAATAGAATAAACCAGGTTGGAAGAGACCTTCGAGATCATCAAGTCCAACCTGTCATCCAACACCACCTAATCAACTAAACCATGCAACTAAGCATCAAGTCTCCATCCAGTCTCCTCCTAAACACCTCCAGGGATGGCGACTCCACCACCACCCTGGGCAGCACATTCCAAAGGCCAATCACTCTTTCTATGAAGAATTTCTTCCTAACATCCAGCCTAAACCTCCTCTGGCACAGCTTGAAACTGTGTCCTCTTGTTTTGGTAGTGGTTGCCTGGGGGAAGAGACCAGCCCTTGCCTGTCTACAACCTCCCTTCAGGTAGTTGTAGACATCAGTAAGGTCTCCCCTGAGCCTCCTCTTCTCCAGGCTAAGCAACCCCAGCTCCCTCAGCCTCTCCTCATAGGGCTTGTGCTCCAAGCCCCTCACCAACTTTGTTGCCCTTCTCTGGACACACTCCAGCAAGTCAACATCTTTCCTAAACTGAGGGGCCCAGAACTGGACACAGTACTTGAGGTGCAGCCTAACCAGTGCAGTGTAGAGGGGCAGAATGACCTCCCTGCTCCTGCTGGCCACACTGTTCCTGATGCAGGCCAGGATAAGACAGCACAGTAAGCTTTCTGTTGTTTGTGGGCTTGGTTGGTTAGTGGGTTGTTTGTCAATGTCCATCTGCAGAGCTCTCCTACCTTCTAACAGATCAACACCTGCTCCCTACTTGGTGTCATCTGCAAATTTACTGATGATGGACTCAATGCCCTCATCCAGATCATCAATAAAGATATTGAACAGGATGGGGCCCAGAACTGAGCCCTGGGGGAAACCACTAGTGCCTGGCTGCCAGCTGGATGTGGCACCATTCACCACCACTCTCTGTGCTCAGCCCTTCAGCCAGCTCCTAACCCAGTTCAGTGTGCTCCTGTCCAAGCCACAAGCTGATAGCTTGCCCAGGAGTTTGCTGTGGGGGACTGTGTCAAAGGCCTTGCTTTGGTCCAGGTAGTCTGCATCCACAGCCCTCCCCACATCCACCAGGTGGGTCACCTGATCATAGAAGGTTCAGGTTTGGTTGGTCAGACAGGATCTGCCCTTCCTAAATCCATGTTGGCTATGCCTGATCCCTTGGCCATCCTGTAAGTGCTGTATGATTGCACTCAAGATGACCTGTCAAGAAGACAAGCAAAGTGAGGAGACTTGAGGCTTTGTGACATTTGACGCTGTTCCACGTATATGCTTCCACACATACTTCTTTTTAAGGCTTCAGGAATCAGTGCAAAGAAATACAGAATTCTATGTGCTGGCATATGTTTCCATTTCCATTTAAGAATAATTGGGAAAATGAAGACACTAGGCAGAAATAATGCAGTAATGAGTTTATCACTCTGCACTGTAAATTCTTGGAGCATAAGTTTATATACAAGCAATTACAACTTTTGAGGAGAGGAAACAGAGCACCCTAGGCTCTATTGCCCTTATCTGTTTTTTGCTGTTGTTGCTTGGGGTTTTGTTGGTTTGGCTTGATTTGTTTTGTGGTTTTGTTTGTTTTGTCTTTTCTTTTTTTTTTTTTAAAGTTTGGAATATTTTGAGCTGATTCTGTGCATTTAGTTTTATATGAGGCATTTGCTAATGGCAAAATGTCCTTGAGGTTAGGGAGAGCTTTTTTGGCACAGCTGAGTTTCTGCATTCCAATTTTATTATGATTTGCTCTTTGCAATTAATAATAAAACAGTTTTGGATGAAACAAAGGAAAGCAATGAGACTAGAGAGGCCAAGTTATTAACCCAGTGTTATTTCCACCCTCATAAGCAACAAATATAGTCTAGGGCACACAAGTGCTGTTAAGTCTGTCCCATAGACCAACTCCTGTTTCATTCTACTACAGATTTAACATCTTATAACCTCCTTGACTTCAAAGGATTTTAAAATGCAAAGGCTGCAGGAAGGTGGTACTAGTATGATCAGGGAATAGGGGGACAGTCTTTCCAGACCAAGTTAAAATAAACAGGCCTGGTTAGTTTACCAATAGAAGGTCTGATTGTGTAGTAAAAACATATCCAGGGTAAATGCTAGGAAATGAGTTAAAGAAGATTAGTAGGAGGGGAAACAGTTGTGTTCACTTTTCCTTGGGGAAAGTTAGGTTAGAAACTAGAAGGTTAGTAACCTTCAGAAGGTCATAGTCTTTGGATGCATTTACTGAAGATCAAATAACTTGATTGACTCCATTAGGAGACACTGGCCTCGATTTGGGAGAGCTTTCTAATCTATATCCAGAGGAATTACAGAAGTGTATGGAGCAGTGTGTGACATTTCTTACCTCTTTCCAGAAGCTTTTGCAGTCTGCATGAGAGATTTTTCCTGCTTTGATAGACTGCTGGGGTTTTTTGTGTGTGTGTTGTTCATTTGTTTGTGGGGTTTTGGTTGGTTTGGTTTTGTTTGGTTTGTTGCTGTTTGGTTTTTCTTTTTTTATGGCGCAGGTTGTCACCACACCTGATCTAAAGTGCAACACTGTATTTTGCTTGGGCAGAAAGCTGTTGAGTTTGTTCCTTTGCCTAAATCAGTCATCATCTTTAGGCCTAAGATAATTTTCCTTTTTCTTTTTTTTTTTTTTCCTGAAAATTTCAAATTACTTTCAAAGTATTTTTATAGCATAGAGAAAATTCCATTTGTTAGTTTCACTGTGACTGAGCTCATGATAGTTTCTAAGCTTACAATTTTTTTATCCTCTTCTATTCCTTGCCTCCTTACTGCTCAATAGGAAAATATGTTTTCCATGGATATGCTGGTATAATGACTTCATACTGGTTTTAAGCTTGTTTTGCATGGATCATATAACTGTCTTGGAGTAGTTTTTCTTGGTGTGCTTGCTATATTTTGATTAATTTCTTTGTCTCCCGGGATGCACATATTCATTTGTGATTTTTGGGTTGAAAACCTACCATGAACTTGAGCTTTCATCTCTTTTCTATTCCTTAGTTAAGCATCTTGAGATATTGTTAGTTAGGATGTGGCGTAGTTGGCAGCGGCACCGATTCTGCTGTTATATTTATTTATGAGATACAGTAGATATAATCATCACTTTGTTCACTGAAGTCTTTGTAAATTAGGAAGACTTGGTGTTTTTCCATGCAGAGAAACTGTATTACTCCCATTCTGAGTCTAAGAGATATTCAGAAGTATGTAGGGGTAACTGACCTCAAAAGTTTGGGGGAAACTGCTAGGTGAACTTGGTCTGTTTTTAAAGAGCTTCAAGAGTAAATGAAACACATTTGGGCAGATTTCTCAGCTGGTGTAAGTTAGCATCAATCCACTGAAGTGAGGACAGCAAAAGCAGTTTAACCAACTGGCAATCCCTCAGGTTGCACATATCTTTCTTGTGTTGTGGATGATTTTGAAATGAGAGGATTTCAAGTGAACTTTTTGACCAAATTATTCTGTTGAGGGTCAGAGCAGGTCATGAATAAAATAAGAGTACAGATCAACTCTGAGCTCTTTCCACATGAGTTATACACTAATCATGGCCTCATGCACTCCCAGAATGCGATTCCCTGCAGCCTCTCTTCTGCTCCTGCCTGACCCTGATCTGGAATTAAATTGTTATCAGAACCACTGTAGCATGTATTGTGTATAACAAATAAAAGTTGGAAACTTGGCGTATGGAAGACGCCAACTAATCATCTCATCCAACTTAATGCACTTTCCTAGAGCAGTTCATCTAGTGATAGCAGCAGCATCTCCAAAATGTGTCTGCTAACAGGATTGCAACTTAATATTAATAAACTGATGAAGTATGAAGACAACATGTGATGTAACTGTTCGGTCTGCAAATGAGTCAGGTCCTACAGATTTCTCTTTGATTTCCATCCCCCCTTCCCCCCTGATTTTTCCCTTTGCTCTCTGAAAAGCATTTTTAAATGATGCTGCAAATATTCCAATTTAAATCTCAATAATAGAAAACCTGGCAAAACTGTCCTATTTGCCAAAAGAGTGGTGGCTTGGTTAGGGATAAATAAAATTATCTTCTAGAAACATTTTTTTTCCAAGGCAATTTCATACTTTAATGATTATTTAAATGCAAGCAGTTAATCAAACTTAATATACATACCTGAACTAGATCTGTGTTTCCTCCACTGAATGCAAGAAATGTGTCAATGTGTGTTGTTTCCTGTGTTTGCAGCTGGGAGAGTGTCTGATCCTTGAGTGTGTGGTGAACTACTTCCTTCAGGTAATTGCATTTCGTAGGGGCAAGACATCTCCATATACAGACACCACAACAGGTAAAACCAAAATATCATTCAGGAGTTTGTCACTACAAGATTTCACCAGCTGCTGCTGAATTTTAGAAGGAAAGATATTAAAGTGCCAGGTTATTCCTTAAAAGACTGAAGCCAGCTATGCCACATCTCCCTTTCTTGATCTCTACCCACATATCTCTCATGTTCAGTAGCTTAATGCAGCTAAACATTTTTGATATTTCATCTATGATTTAATGATGCATTTTGCCCCAGGGCTACAGAGTCTACATGTGTATGCATGCTCATCTCCTGCAGAGTCTGATAGCAGAGCTGGGCTGTTCTAGTTCCCCTCCTCCTCAAGCAGAAAGGTTGCTTTTTAAAATTAATCAGATGATTCTGTTGTGAGATTAATTTAAACATTAACCAGTCAGTGTAGTCATATATTTCCTTTAAATAATGCATATATTTACCTTAATTTCTGGTTTAAGTATTCTATTAATCTTTTATTAGAAGAATCTACTCTGCTTGAGAGCAGACCTGAAGAAAAGGAATTGGGGGTGCTGGTGGATGAGAAGCTCAACATGAGCAACCAGCGTGCATTTGCAGCCCAGAAAGCAAATCACATTCTGAGCTGCATCAATAGAAGCATATCCAGCAGGTCGAGGGAGGTGATTCTCCACCTCTACTCAGCTCTGGTGAGACCCCACCTGGAGTACTGCGTCCAGTTCTGGAGCTCCTATTACAGGAAGGATTTGGAGGTGCTGGAGTGTGTCCAGAGAAGGGCCATGAGGATGATTAGAGGGCTGGAGCTCCTCTCCTATGAGGACAGACGGAGGAGTTGGTGCTATTCAATCTGAAGAAGAGAAGGCTCCAAGGAGACCTAATTGTGTGGCCTTCCAGTTTCTTAAGGGTGTCTACAAGAAAGCTGGGGAGGGACTTTTTAGGGTGTCAGGGAATGATAGGACCAGGGGGAATGGAAGAAAACTAGAAATGGGTAGGTTCAGATTGGATGTTAGGAAGAAGTTTTTCACCATGAGGGTGGTGAGACACTGGAACAAGTTGCCTAGGGAAGTGATAGAAGCCCCATCCCTGGAGGTTTTTAAGCCCAGGCTGGATGTGGCTCTGTGCAACCTGATCTTGTGAAAGTGTCTCTTCCTATGGCAGGCGGGTTGGAACTAGATGATCCTTGAGGTCCTTTCCAACCCTGACAATTCTATGATTCTATGATCTTTTGTATTAGAATACTAGTGGGAAGCTATGCACCACAGCCATCCCTTAAGAGGTATTAATTATTCTATAAATTCAAGCTATGGACAGAAGCATTGTTGCATGCATGTGTTGAGAACACGGTAAGAAATACCAAATTCATGTCATACAGTGAACTAGGCCTCCTTTTTCCCCCTGTAAATAATGGGTTTATATTTTGTTGGAGTTTGGTTTAGTTTGGCAGAGTAATTATGCAACACTGGTTTTTATGTATTATAGTTTAATATTACTAAGTTGATACAGTGTTAAAACAACATATGTTGCAGTCATTCATTTTGCATTCGTTATAATTCGTTTGGCATCAGTGAAAGGAAAAGCTTCTTTTTTCTTCCCCTGTAAGGATACTGATTTTTTATTGTTATTTTTTGCTTATCCAGTATTCTGAGCATTTAAACACTGCACAGCTTGTTTCAAACCTTTCAGCATTCAGGACTTAATGCAATATTTTAATACAATCATCTCTAGTTTTATGCCGAATGGAAGAGAATGAAGCATGGAACAAGCCCATATTTTTCCTTTGGCTTCTCAGTAATTAGTCTTTTCCCCCTTTTTGAAATGCAGATACTCTGCCACTTTGTTCTTGGAATTTAACAACTTTTTCAACACTTCAGAAGAAAATTGCAAATGATTGAACCAGGCCTATTCTCTTGATACTTTGCACATCTTACAAATACAGCATTCAGGAATAATTTCACAGGCTTTTCTACTTTGTAAACTGTGCAATTTAAACTGCAACAACAGAGATGTTACTCCTGTTGCCTCTTGAGTGTAATTGTACTTTACATTGAAGCCAAGAGGGTGTGTGCCAAGGACTGAAAGTTGTGCGATACACACTAGTGGAACGGTTTATATTCTGAAGCAGCCACAGGACTTGGACGCCACAGTGAAATCTCCACAATTACAGAAGAAATGGAGCACAAAAAAGCTTGATTGATGTTACTGCATGGACTATTTTATGAAAATAGCATGTTTCCAAACACACAAAAATGCAAACGATCTCAAATTCTATTTTTTTGACCTAGTTTGTCCTTGAACGCGTTCCAGTGTGATCCGGTAGAGGTGATCCTGCCCTGACAGGGGGGTTGAACTCTTTTGGGGTCCCTTCCAGCCCCTAACATTCTGTGGTTCTGTGATTTTAACACAGCCTCCCCTTCCAGTCACTACAAATAGAAATCAAATTTGTGCATGAACAGATTGAGCAACCAGAGGTATCAGATTTGCTTTGTGATGAAATATCCTCATAGGAGCGCTCTGCCTTTGTGCTGTGAACGCTGTCAGTTTACCTGGTGATATCAGCTGACTGTTACAGTCTCTTGGTATCTCTTGTGAAGATCTCCCTTGTTGCTAGAGACCTCTCTTGTGGCTCAATACCTCAACTTAGGCTTCATGAAGTAGCCCAACACAAGAGAGAAAGCAGCTGATAAATGCTGGCAGTAATCCAGTCACTTCTAATACAAAGTTCTGTCTTCTGTGACTTTCTTCTCAGTCTTTAATGGCCTTTTTTGATGGTCTAGTTGATGGACTTAGCAAGAAATGCAGCAAGAGTGACTGAGAAATGAGTTGAGGACTCACAGATGAACTAGAGGACAGCTGTTAGTCTGTTCTTTGAAACTTCTGCAGTATCTGCAGTGGTTATACATGCACACGGTCTGACTTCAACTGCTTTGATTGCATTTCTTTTAAAACCTTTACAGATGGGTCTCCATTCTGGAGCAGAGAGAGGGATTTCTGCCATAACTGTGTGGTAGATCACATAATGATTTACTTACCTCTTGGTAGATCAGAGACCTGAACTTTGTGTCTGTGAATGTAAGGCATGCTCTAACCAAAGAGCTTGCATTCCTTGTTGTCATGCTCATGGCTTTAAAGTAAATGGTGGGGTTTTTTGTTTGTTTGTTTTTAATGCTGGTTTCTACAGCATTGCTGGACAATTCCCTGTGTGATTTGGAGCAACGTGTTTATTGTTCCAGATGGAACTGGCTCCCCTGAGAGTTCATCTGCACAGCAAACATCACTGTACCTCTCTTTAAGTTGGAGCCAGCGGCAGTGGAGAACTCGTTATAATAACTCTGTCCCACTGGAGGGCTCCCCAGCACTTGAAGTCATTTTCATTTTTAAGGGCTGTCTCAGTTTTAGAGCTGTCTCTTGCCTGCAGTGCAATGTGGAACTGCTCCCTTGCAGCAAAAGAAATGGGTTTAGACAGATGAGGGATGCAAGAATAGTATCCCATGCTCCTCTGTGTGCATTTTTAGTTACTGCCTTCAATATTCAAGGAAATAATGTGCTAAATACAACTCTGAATCTAGTGTGGCTCATTATATTTTTAATTTAGTGTTGATTCCTGAGCGAGGCTGACTAAATATCTTCACTGCTTTTTAGATTTAGGAAGGTAATGACAATTATTCTTGAACTGTTCCCTTTATTGCACTTCAGTTTTTAATACATGCCTTCAGTACAATCCATCCACTTAGAAATGCTGTAAAGAGGGAGTGACTACACTTGAAGTCAGCTACTTTGCTCCCAGTCATGTTACTTTTAATTTAATTTGGAGTTAAAATCATTGCTCAATTTAATTCATGAACAGTTTGGACTTTCTATTGAGATTCTAGATGGCTGTTGAGTCTTGAGGAGTCAAGTGCTTTAGAAGGATACTCTGAAAGCTGAAGTGATTTTGCAGGAAAGAGCATGTAGGCAAGTCAGTGGTCTGTTTTGTGTAGCAAAGGAGTAGCTCTGCAGCCCTCCATTTAATCTGAAACAAGTTAGATGTGGCAGGCCATGTTGGGAAAATTCAGTAACTGTAAATGAACCTTTGTGACTATTATCACTTTTCAGCTGCTCTTAAACATAGCAGTTCCTAGCAATTTCTGTATTTTTCATTACAAATACGTTATACTCAGGCTGGATTTTGTACTGGTGTATCTTGTAATTTAGCTGGTGTACCTAGTTACTTTTTGAAATCATGATTGTTTTTCTCCTGCATCAGCTGCAGAGTGTTTCAAAAGTCTCATATTTTAAATTGGATGAAAATACCATTTTCTTCAAGTAAGCCTCTTCGCTTTGTGTAGTGTGCTAGGTTGTGGTCTCGTCTTTAAGACAGCAATAATCAGCTGAGCCCAGTACATTCTTACTGACTGTCAGCTGATGGAAGAGAACTTCTTCTCAAAGGGATGTTGGCTCTTAATCATGATTCTTTCCTACAGAAATTCACTACTATGATTTACCTGGAGGCATCCAGAGATGAGCTTTCAAATGCATCTTTATAACCACATTGAGAATTTCTTTTAAACCGTCAATGGTACATTATCTTCATGCCTCCTAAAGCGACTTTCTGCAGCCCTTCCCTCTCCCCAACCCACTGCAAATTTTGAGGCCTATGCTGGGATTTGAAAAGAATTCTCCTTTTACTTATAAGAGGCTTCAAACCATAATTAAAAAAATTTGAATTAAAAAGTCTCCACTTGTGCTGGGAGTTGTTCAGCTGTGAGGAACATTGTTGTTATTGATGGAACTTTCCCGTTCACCTAAGTTCTCAGGCAAAGGATGTTTGGTAAGTTTATGTGAATGAATTTTTGCTTATCCTTCTTAATAATCTACTGATATCATTTATTTCCAGCTTGTCCTGACAAAGGAAAATATGCACAGCAAGGTACAGTAAAGCTATCACAATATTTAATGTTCTTCACAAAGGAAGAGCCAGCAATATAAAGAACACTTCCCAATCATTCTGAGCATGAAGATATTAAGACTGTGTATGAAACAGAAGGAATTGTACCACTGTGGCTGGTGAGCATCATCTGAGGAGATGGGAGCACCATTTTTGGTTTGTATATCCTATGTGTTTTTAAATTTCTATTTTGCCCTAATAGGCCACTAGAAATACAACAGCTTATGCTGACCCTTTGCAGAACCTGAGAAGAGCACCTGTGTGGTCTGCAAACCCTGTTAAAATTCTCATGGCAATAGAAGCATCAGGATTCTGTTCCATTAGAGATGTTGTAGTGAAGTGTAGCATACAAAATAATAAGACCTAGAGCTTCTGAGCAGAACAAAATGCAATCTCTATAAATATATTTTAAAACACCTACCAGCAAATATTTACAGAATACAGAATTAACCAGGTTGGAAAAGACCTTTGAGATCATTGAGTCCAGCCTATCATCATAGAATAGAGTAGAATAGAATAGACTAGAGTAGAATAGACTAGAGTAGAATAGAATAGAATAGAGTTAACCAGGATGGAAAAGACCTTTGAGATCATCAAGTCCAACCTATCATGCAACACTATCTAATCAAATAAACCATGGCACCAAGCACCCCACCCAATCTCTTCCTGAACACCTCCAGTGATGGTAACTCCACCACCTCCCTGGGCAGCCCATTCCAATGGCCAATCACTCTTCCTATGAAGAACTTCTTCCTAATATCCAGCCTAAACCTCCCCTGGCACAGCTTGAGACTGTGTCCTCTTGTTCTGGTGCTGCTCACCCGGGAGAAGAGACCAACCCCCACCTGGCTACTGAACCATGGCACTAAGTGCCTCATGCAGTCTCTTTTTAAACACTTCCAGGGATGGTGACTCCACCACCTTCCTGGGCAGCACATTCCAATGGCCAATCTCTCTTTCTATGAAGAACTTCTTTCTAACATCCAGCCTAAACCTCCCCTGGTGCAGCTTGAGACTGTGTCCTCTTGTTCTGTCACAGGTTACCTGTGAGAGGAGACCAACCCCCACCTGTCTGCAACCATCCTTCAGGGAGTTGTAGAGAGCAGATTATTTTAAAATAATCACAGATTCTTCAGTGATGTAGATGCATAAATGAAGGAATTTTGCTGAGACAATTATAGTGTCTCCTGCTGCTGTGCCAAAAGCATTAGCTTGATACATGAGGCTTCCCACTGTTTGCAGATCTCTGCAGTAACCAGAGATTTAAGGTTTAGAACTTGGAGGTGTGCTTAAAAGATCTTGTAAATAACCTCACAGGTTTCAACTATAAGTGGATGACTGTGGCGATCTAATGCTGCTGTGCTTGTCCAAGAGGATTTGCCACTCTCTAGAAAGGCTTTGGGATGCCTTGCCTTTGTTAGTATTGCAGGAATGGATTGTAACCATTCAGGCAAATGTTTGTTAATGTATGTGTGGCCTAAAGACTTTCCAGAGCCTGAAGTTCTGTGTATCCCCACAAGAGCTGATGTTGTCACTCAGTTTAGTGAACAAAACGGGGGAAAAGTCTTTTCATGTTAGAAAATAGCTTTGCTTCATCTTTTATTTTCCCTAACACGATGAATTTCTTGCCTGTTGTCTCTGAAAATTTCATGACACTATCCTGCTGAAGGGAGGGTGTAGCCAGGTGGGGGTTGGTCTCTTCTCCCGGGCAGCCAGCACCAGAACAAGAGGACAGAGTCTCACGCTGTGCCAGGGGAGGTTTAGGATGGATGTTAGGAAGAAGTTCTTCATAGAAAGAGTGATTGTCCATTGGAATGTGCTGCCCAGGGAGATGGTGCAGTCACCATCGCTGGAGGTGTTTAGGAGGAGACTGGATGGGGCGCTTGGTTCCATGGTTTAGTTGATTAGATAGTGTTGGATGAAAGGTCTTTTCCAACCTGGGTAATTGATTATTCTATTCTATTCTATTCTATTCTATTCTATTCTATTCTATTCTATTCTATTCTATTCTATTCTATTCTATTCTATTCCATTCCATTCCATTCCATTCCATTCCATTCCATTCCATTCCATTCCATTCCATTCCATTCCATTCCATTCCATTCCATTCCATTCCATTCTGCAAAAGGACACCTTCTCTGGTGTAAGCAGTGAGCAGCACAGCCAGAAACTGAACCTGGCATCCTTGCTGCCAGCCCCATGTTACATTCTTTTCCCTGCTGGCGTACTGAGAGCGCTGTTGGATACAAGTGAGTAAAGAAATGTTGTTAAGCTACTTAAATACAAATATCTGTAACATTTAGATTTTTATATACTTATTGGAAGCTAAGGTATTTAGCAATGTGCATTATTATTTTTTTAAAGCTACCTGTGCTTTATATATCTTAATTTCTCAATTTGTGAAATTTTATTTTTGAATGAATTTGATTCAAATGTTGAATAGGTGAATCAACAGCTCCATATTTTTCTGGGTAAGAATAAGATTGAGAGTGGAAGAGTTTATCTGGAAAAGTAAAAATCTCAATTTCCTTTGAAAATTTTCTTCAGTAGTCATTAAGAATTAAGGAAAACATACATCTATGTCTGCCAGATAGTTTAATACTCATCATAATGAGAAGTAATTAAACAATGTAGAGACTTATTATGCTGAGATGATGCTTAGATAATGCCTCTTCTTTTTCTGAGGTGCTTTGTGTTTCTGTTTTCATACATCTCCGTTATGATTTGTCAGCTGAAGTGTGATCATATCCAAAGCTTGTATACATTTGGGTGCATTTTACCTAGATTCTTAATGCTTTAGAGGACCTGGAAAGCAGAAATCTTAGGGATGGACAAAGTTTACTCTCCTGTCTATAACTGAATTCACAGAATCACAGAATCACCAAGGTTGGAAGAGACCTCAAAGATCATCAAGTCCAACCTGTCACCACAGACCTCATGACTAAACCATGGCACCAAGTGCCACGTCCAGTCCCCTCTTGAACACCTCCAGGGATGGTGACTTCACCACCTCCCTGGGCAGCCCATTCCAAAGGCTAACAAATCTCTCAATGAAGAACTTTCTCCTCACCTCGAGCCTAAACTTCCCCTGGCACAGCTTGAGTCTGTGTCCTCTTGTTCTGGTGCTGGTTGCCTGGGAGAAGAGACCAACCCCCTCCTGGCTACCTATGTATGCATCCATGTGGATGCAAATACCGAAGTACTCTTGCCCCTACCCTGTAATTCTGAGGTAGGGATGAGTATGAAAACAAATGTGACCACTCTGAAAAACTCTTCTTAGAGTTTATTTTGTTCACCAAGATTTTAGTGCTTAATAGGTTCTGATATAATAGAAAACAAGCTAAAGATACTTGTTCTTATTGGTGCTTCATTTTTATAGGAAGACACAGTTACTTCTCCATTTCATTTGACATTGTTAAAGCGGAGAGTTGGTCCAGCTGTGAATCTATCAGCTGTAAACAAAGTTCTTTGCTTCTGGCCAAATTTTAGTCTCCCAGTGTTTTCGCTTTGCCTGGAGTAAATCTCTGTGACCAACAAATCCCTGAAAATAAGAACATATAATGGAAAAGCTGACAAGACCCTTAACAACAACTGAGCCATGGGCTTTGGTATAAGCAGCATAATAACGGAGTGGATTTGAATGTCATCCTGGAATTTCAGTCTTGCATTTCTTGTCCAATTGCTTGCATGACTATTTCACAACAATACTTCCAAAAGCCATGCTTTATTCAGCTGTAGGCTCCTGCCATAACCCAGCAACAGGATGTACATTGGGATGTTAACTGCTCTTTCTCTTATAACAAAATTAATGTAGAAAAACCCAAGCTGGCTGTGGCATAAGTAGTTAAATTAAGCCTAAACAGGTAGCTCTCTGCTTGTGATGTGCTGCAGTATTGAGGCCTGTCAGCATGACGTGTTGTGACAGTGCCTAGCTGTGTGCTAATGAGTCACAGTGTGAAGCTTGAAGAAGAGCACAGTCCCCTTTTTTCTCCTCCTCCATCTCATGTCATCTTTGAAATGAAAGGACATTGCACTAAATGTAAATGCTGCTACTCAAAGAAGTCTTAGTCCCCAGACAGGTACCTGGGCTTCCCTGTACAATACATTGTGCAACCAACCCCCTAGGAATGGGAATCTCAAAGCATAAGAGTCTTTTAAAAAGAGAACAAAGATGAAAAAGACAGGGAAGTTATTTTGCATTTAGTGGTCATTTTCTGGTCTATGAAAAACCTCTCCTTACTTTTTTCCTTCCCCTTCAGGCTCTGAACCCTGGGGTGTTTTGGTGTGGGTTGGGTTTTTTTCCTTTTCTTTTCTTCCTGCCTCCCCATCCCCCCCCCAGTTTGCTTAAGGTTAGGGAAGGATAATTCTTTGAGCCTGACCTTTCTTTTAGTCGTTCCACTGCTATTGCCTTTTTCCTAGTTGGAAATACATTAGCTAAAGCACTCAGGGAAAGTCCAATCCTATATAATTAGATCATGTTCGTATTACTATTCAAATCAGTGTCCCTGTGGAGTAACATGGCAGTTCTTATTGCCCTTCAAAAGAGAGCAGATCTCTGTTTTGCCCCAGCCTTGAGCAAATGCAGCAACACTGTGAATAAAGATTCATGGCTTCCACGCACGGGTTCCAATTCAGGTATTGTACCCAGCCCAGGAGCATGGAATAGTTCATAAAGTATTTGACTGGCAGGTTTCTAAGGTGAACTTCATATAAAGTTTAGGTAATTTGCTTTGTGCTACTGAATAGAGTAGAATAGAATAGAATTAACCAGGTTGGAAAAGACCTTTGAGATCATCAAGTCCAACCTATCACCCAACACCATCTAATCAACTAAACCCTGGCACCAAGTGCCTCATCCAGTCTCCTTTTAAACACCTCCAGTGATGGTGACTTCACCACCTCCCTGGGCAGCACATTCCAATGGCCAGTCACTCTTTCTGTGAAGAACTTCTACTGATCCAAAAAATCCACAAAATTCAGTTTGCAACCTGTAGTACTAACAGAATTCCTGCTTTTTATTTATGTGCCAAAGGCTAAATGACTGTTTTTCATATCCAGTAGTTAAATGAGCTCTTTAGTCCTTAGTAGGATATGTGGAGGGGAAAACCCCAGATTCCTGGAGAAAGGAATGGGGGAGTAGGAAAGGAGGGTTACTCCTAGACTGTATTCTCTCTGTTATTTTCATTTATTCATATCCTCAAAGCTACTCTGCTAGTAAGTGGGAAAAGGAAGATTAAGATCCCAGACTTGGGGAGATTCATGTCATACTGAAATGTATTCAACATAGACTTACTAATAGAATTTCCTGTTTCAGTAACATGCTTTCATACCTCACCTGTCCTTGACTGAGTATGATACAAAAAAGCCCCATCTGCAGTTGTTGGGAGGTTACAATTCAATAAATAATCCAATTATATGCCTTTCTGAAGGTAGTTCAAGATCATATACAGAGGTGTATTGATTCCATTTTACTGCCAGCATTGTCATGACAGCAGAATGGTCACAGAGTGGTCAGCTGCCCCAGAGCAGATGAACTACCTACACTTGTGATACATATATGTAAAGAAATTATGTGGTTTCAGATTTAGTATGCGATGTCCCTGAAAGATAACAACTTAAAAAGTCATCACCTAAACTTGCTGACATTATGGTTAGACTTTGTCTGGCCTGGTGTACTGAGCTGAATCTGTGCTTTTCAATGCAGAGTCTTGACCAATGCTGTGGTTTGCTCATGTGAGAGAATCCCAAAGGTTGACACGCAAAGAAAAACCTCAATCATTTATGCTTAAAGGTGCAGTGAAGTTTCGGCACTGAAGGGCAAACTTGTAATCCATTCATCTGCTGCCTGATGTGAAAGGGCTTTGGGTTTTGGCCAATGTCTGAATTTCAAGATGCCCAGAAATGTCTTAGTCTTCACACTAATACCTACTGCTTGCCAAAGGAGGACTGGACTCTGGGCACTTAACTTTCTTCCTGCCAATGTTCCCCTTTTACAACATTGCAGAACAGGAGCAGGAGACGGTGGTAATGATGTGAATACATTCACAGTTGCCCTTTATTTCATGAGAATCATTTGCATCTTCCACAAACTGCTTTAGCTACCAGGCAATAGTCCATCTAAACAGACAGTATTTCCTCTCCTACTGTTGAAAGCTTCCTGATGTGCAGGAGTAAAATCAAGGCTCTTCTAATCTGTCTGCTCCTCTTACTTCAATCTTCGTCCTCAAAGTAAAATCTCTATTTTTTGTTTGTAATCCTTTTTGTCACTCAGTTTTGACCTCTACTTCAGAATGTTACTGGAGCAGTGTCAGAGAGGTTGGAAGCAATGTTTCTTAAGCTATAATTCTGGAAGTATCAAAGGTCTCTAGAGGCTTTCTTATAGTTCTGTGAACATAATGTCTTAAGATTTGAAAAAGCATGAAACTAGCAACTGGGGGTGCCAAGAAGGACCTCTGAGTTTTTCTGAAGTCATCTGCAGAATGAGCTATTGAGAGATTTTCTCGGCTGAAAGAAAAGTTGTGTTCCTTTTTGTGTTCCTTTCTGGAGCTATAGAACCATGGTATACATTGCTGGAAGCTAACATCTGTGGTCTAACAATGGATGCAGCTCTTCCATGAATGCTATCTTCTAACCACAATGTCTGGGAAAGAATATTAAACCAGTGAATACTCTGGACAAGTTTTGTTAGCTGCCTTTGGAAAAGACTGTGCTTTGTACTGCTTTGTTACAAATTCACAGAAAACCATAGCACATTAAAACTTCCACTGTGATGAAGAAAGTAACCTTCTGGGAAACAGAGCTCTGCTGTTTTAATAGTTGAGTGTTCACTTTCTTACTTGAAAAATGTTGCCTCAATTCAACTTCATGGAACTTTTGATAGATTCTTTCTGTAAGGGAAGAGGAAATTATAAATTGTAAGAAGTAAAGCTGGGGTTGCTTAGCCTGGAGAAAAGGAGACTCAGGGGTGACCTTATCACTCTCTACAACTACCTGAAGGGAGGTTGTAGACAGACGGATGATGGTCTCTTCTCCCAGGCAGCCAGCACCAGAACAAGAGGACACAGTCTCAGGCTGTGCCACGGGAGGTTTAGGTTGAATGTTAGGAAGAAGTTCTATGCAGAGAGAGTGATTGCCCATTGGAATGGGCTGCCTGGGGAGGTGGTGGAGTCGCCGTCATTGGAGGTGTTCAGGAGGAGACTTGATGGGGTGCTTGGTGCCATGGGTTAGTTGTTTAGCTGGGTTGGATTGGTTGATGGGTAGGACACAATCACACAGTATCACAGTATCACAGTAACTAAGGTTGGAAGAGACCCCAAGGATCATCAAGTCCAACCTGTTCCAACAGACCTCACAACTAGATCATGGCACCAAGTGCCACGTCCAATCTCCCCTTGAAGAGATGATCTTGAAGGTCTCTTCCAACCTGGTTTATTCTATTCTATTCTATTCTAAAGATATCCTTGTGTATATAATATATAGGTGTGCATGTTGGCACACACCTGTGTAAGCATGTATGTGAGTGTACACTCACACACCTAAATGTATATATGATCATATATACTCACATGCACATACACATTAAAGTGTATTTTCTAAGCACCTGTGTGTGTTTATATATATATGTATACACCCCCCCCTTACATATGCAAATGTGTATATTCTCCTTTTGTATGATAGTCAACAGTGTTCTCCTGAGAAAATTATTTTGTAAATCTTTTCATGAGATAAGTTTAAGTCTTTTGAAGTTGAAGATGTGAAAATTGAAAACAGAAATTAAGAACTTATTTACTGTTTTAGAAGCAGCATTCCTCAGAAAATACTGAAGGGATGTGGCTTTTATCACAGAATCACCAAGGCTAGGAGAGACCTCAAAGATGATCAAGTCCAACCTGTCACCACAGACCTCGTGACTAAACCATGGCACCGAGTGCCATGTCCAGTCCCCTCTTGAACACCTCCAGGGATGGGAACTCCACAACCTCCCTGGGCAGCCCATTCCAATGCCCCTACAAACAAGCAGATACTTTGACACTTTCTGTGCATATACAATATACAGTATTTGGTAGGCTTATGTTTTGAGGACTGTTGTGATTTAATCTTAAAATTCTAGTTTGAAATATTTTCCCTAATGTTAACTTCTGGTAACTTTTAAAAAACTCTCTATTATTGCTTTATGTACCTGTAGTAGGTCCTGAAAGATCTTTTGGAATTATAAGCTGCTCTGGATCAAGAGTCTAGAATCAAAAGAAGCATGCCCAGCAGATTGAGAGAGGTGATTCTGCCACTTTACTCTGCCCTGGTGAGACCTCACCTGGAGTATTGTGTCAGGCTCTGGTGCCCTTAAGACAGGAAGGACATGGACCTGATGGAGTGATTCCAGAAGAGGGCCATGAAAATGATCAGGAGACTGGAACACTTCTCCTATGAGGAAGGCCTGAAGGAGATGGTGTTGTTTAGTCTGGAGTAGAGAAGACTCTGAGAAGATCTAACAGCGACTTTCCAATACCTGAAGGGGGCCTGCAAGAAAGCTGGAAAGGGTCTGTAGTGGTAGGACAAAGGGTAGTGGTTTTAAATTAGAGAAGAGCAGATTTAGGTTGGACATTGAGAGGAAGTTCTTTACCATGAGGGCAGTGGAACACTGGAACCGGTTGCCCCATTCTTGGAGATATTCAAGATCAGGCTCGGCAGAGCTGTGGGCAACCTGATCTAATGGAAGATGTCTCTGCTCACTGCAGGGGGTTTGTACAAGATGACCTTTGGGGGTCCCTTCCAAAACAAAACATTTTATGATTCTATGTGTTTGATGGACTTGAAGGATGAATTCCTAGGGGGTTGCTCAGATGATGGACTAAGAAACCTTTACCTGTCCTTCCTCTTTAATACTATGCAGTATGATATATGCTCAGAAAATGAATGAATCATTATTTTTTTGGGGGGGGGGGAGGGAAGAAGGTGGGGAAAAGAGGTTTGAACACTAATAATGTCTTCTTTTGGCCTATCTCTTTCTCTCCAGATAAATGGCCTCATTTTCCTGAGGAGCACCCAACATGAATGGTTCAGGTAGCCATGGATATGAAATCTCCTTCTGCCTGTTTGCTTTGCAACATGAAGTTTGGATATTGTTTATCTAAAGTAATCAATCTCTTGGTTTAAGAAGAGAGAAAAGCAGGGATTATGCAGTTAATGACTGCAATCTCCTCTAGAGAAATAACCTCAGAAGTGGTGGGCAATTTCCAGAGAAAGTCTTGGCAACACTAAGGGAGGGGTCCAGACAAAGACCTTTTGTTATCTTTGCTACAGCTGTAGCCTATCTTTCATATCATTACCTGAAAGTTATCACTTAGAGTCTTATATAAGTAAAGCAAAAAATGCAGCAGGATTACTGAGAAGTTAATTGGAAAGCAGAGCTTCTAAGCAGTGAGTTTCCTTTAAAAAGACTACAGTAATCCACACTACCTGCTGGTTTAAACTGGCTTGATGTTTTGAGGCAAATCAAATTCTGTTTGGAAAAACTCAGGTACTCTTCTGTCCAGGAGGAAAACAAGTTCTTGTCTATTCCACCATTTGGGTGTAAAGAGGCTCCAGATACAGCAAGCAATTACATATCTGCTTTAGTCTAGTTAAACATGATGCTCACAAGGGAATGCTTAATGATTATTCCAGACTTTCCATATACTTTTATTTTTTTGTATAAAGGAGGGAAGATTATGGTCTGGCACAGACAGTTTCTCTCCTAATTTCTCTGTGGCTAATGTGAATGTGTAATCCTTATGACTACATGGTAAAGTGTCTGTAATTAGCACTCAGTGGCAAAATTGCTTAAATCTTTTCATTAGATATTTTTAATACATGCTTTGCAGCCACTGCCTCATCCATCTTCCAAAGACTTGTTAAGATAATGATTTGTGTGGAAGCAAATACAAACCCTTTTTTTTCCCTTCCCTTCAAACCTCATCTGAGCAGTGAGTAAGAGAGGAGGTCTTAGTACCAGCAATTGGGCCATGAACCTCCAGGGGCACATAGGTCTCTGTGCCCATGATGGGGTAGGCCAGCTGCTGGAGGGTTCACATGCACATACAGCAGATGTATGTACTTCATAGATTCAGAGAATGGTTTGGGTTTGAAGGGACCTTAAAGATGATCTAGTTCCAAACCCTCCACCACTTCCACTAGATCAGGTTGCTCAAGGCCTTATTCAATCTGGCCTTGAACACCTCCAAGGAGGGAGCATCCATGACCTTCCTGAGAAACCTTTACTATGTGAGAACTGCAGTCTGAGCAAGCAGGGCTCTTTAAAAAGATAATACCTAAGTGCATATATATACATATTTAGAGATCTATTACTGCTAAGCAGATTTAAACCTCCCACGTGTAGAGGGTGCTTCATTCATGTATGCACTAACATTGCTCTGTAATCCTTAGAGACTCCTTTCTTAAGACTGTGTCACAACCCATTTTTTTGAATAAGGAGACTTCAAAATGAACTGACAAGCAGAAGAATCACAAGTCATAAAACATAAAGAAGAGAGGAACTCACTTTATTAAACTGCCTTTTTTGAGCAACAGCACAAGTAGAACTTCTGTTTCTTTACATGTGATACTGATCACTTTGCACTTACAAGTTAGTAGTGCAGTTGGGGGTATGAGTAGATGAGGTTCATTTCCTGAGGTGTGGGGAAGGGGTGAGAGGCTGAATGCTAAATCATAGGATCTAGTTGCCTTGTTCCCTGAGGCTAAAAGCAATGTGTTTCTGTGAAACAGAAAAAACTATTTTTCTATCTGAAGTAGAGTTATACATCCTGTCCTCTATTTGCACCCAGACAATATGATATGGCAAATGGAAAGTTTGCTTGGCCTTAGAAACTGTGGCAGGTGTTCTCAGTGCTTGAAGAGAACAAGAGGACACAGTCTCAAGCTGCGCCAGGGGAAGTTTAGGCTCGAGGTGAGGAGAAAGTTCTTCACTGAGAGAGTTGTTAGCCATTGGAATGTGCTGCCCAGGGAGGTAGTGGAGTCCCCACCCCTGGAGGTGTTCAAAAGGGGATTGGACGTGGCACTTGGTGCCATGGTTTAGTCATGAGGTCTGTGGTGACAGGTTGGACTTGATGATCTTTGAGGTCTCTTCCAACCTTGGTGATTCTGTGATTCTGTGAAGAGTATTTCATGGTTTTAAACACAAAAAACTGAAATCATGGTTCGTAGACAAACTCATTGAAGTAATAAAAAAACCCCAAACACCACATTTTTTTTATACTACAAAGTGCTGCAAACCTGAATCCTTGGTGCTAGATGTCTCTAGGTTAATTGTAATATTCCACATCTATTTAAGACATGTTTGGATTAATTTTTTTTAACTTGTGAGCTAAATTCTCCAAGGGGCAGTTAAACTATCAGCTGAAGACAGGTTGTAACAAACACACACATAGACACACACACAAAGCACTGACAGTTGTCACAAAATACCCCTGTCTTTGAACTGAGAGGAAAAGTTGCTAATTTGAGACACAAACTTACAGTGATCATTTAGGTAATTATATTAAATTATGGCTAATAGAAGTAATTATAGTTATTTAATTATGGCATAATTAGCACAGTTAGATTCAGTCATGAAATATACTTGATGTCTTGCCCATGGAGAGAGAATGCTCTCAGACATAGCATGTCTCTATCTTGCCTGAACTGCTGCATCTAAAAGTGGCTCAGAGTTGCTAGTGCTATTCACACAACTGGAAGCTCATAGAATGACAATAGCAATACAGAAAAAGGAAGCTCCTTAACTTGCCTTCCATTCTATGAAGGCTTGTCCTCAAAGTACTTCTTCCAACATTGTCTGGTGGAGTTTTAAAATTCCTAAGTGCTGCTTTTTGTTATTTTCTCCAAATAATTATGTGGTGGTTTAATAGTTCCCCTTATCAGAATTTTTTTCTTCTAATAATAGTTCATTATTTTTTTTCAATAATGTAATTAGATGTATTATTTTTGCTAGTTATAGCCACTATTTTCTTATCTGACTAAACCAGAGAGGATGATTTTCTCCTTACTTCTCTGATGTAAGGCCTCAATTGGAATTGCATTGCCTTTTTGTTTTCCTGTCATATTGCGTAATAATCTAATTCATACCCAATTAAAACGTCCAGATCTCTTTTGGGATCAATGCCTTTCAGGTTCTTCTCACCCAGGGGCTAATAGTTACATTATTTATCCCAGATGTATTAAACTAATGCTGCACAGAAATTTACGCAACGGCTCAGTTTTATCTTTTATGACTATTGCTCAGGGAGATGGTAGAAGCTCCATCCCTGCAGGTTTTTAAGGCCAGGCTGGATGTGGTTCTGAGCAAGCTGATCTAGTGTGAGGGGTCCCTGCTCATGGCAGGGGGGTTGGAACTAGATGATCCTTGAGGTCCCTTCCAACCCTAACAATTCTATGATTCTATGACTCTGTTCTTACTGAAGCAGATAGGAGTACTCAGGAGTGCCTAAACTGAAACACACATACAGATCTTTCGATATCAGGCTTTAATTAAAATGATTCTTAATTAAAAGTAAAAGTCATATTATAATGTCAACCTTTAGATCTCTTCAGGCTTTTAACGAGTGTTTACAGTTTGTCTTAGCTAAGCAGGGTGTATCTCTGAATAAAACCAGAATGGATTGTTTAATATACATTGCTTTGGTCTAAGAATATTTTATGTCTCTCAAGGCATTTTTATTTCTCTGAAACGAGACCGTAAGGTTTAGAATTCTACAAAAATTCTGCTTGATTTTCTAAGGACGTTAATTCCACCACCCCACCCCCCTCCCCCCCCCTTCCCTTCATGCATTATTCAAAGCAGCCAGATGCTTTGGATGTTCTGGTTGCCTTTGGAAGGGAGCTAACCTTTCCAATTTAAGTTTATAATTTGAACTGAAATATCTAGGTCTAGCATAGTTAGTGTACTTTATTGCTTTCTATCTGATTGAGCATGTAAGACTGAATTGTCTTTACAGCTCTCCAGTTCTGAGTTCTGACATGTTCTAGACTTCTTTTTGAGACATGTAGTCTTTTGTGTCTCTAAGAACTGTCATTTCAAAGCAGCTTTGAAGAGTTTGGGTTTTTGACCTCATATATATTTTTTAATTCTTTCTCGCTAAAACGTTTTGATAAGCTCTGGCTCAACCGCAGTTATTGGACCCAAAGCAGGATTTAATACCCATGGCCCGTGTTACACAGCAGAATAGACTTTGTTAGAGCAATGGTGCCTCTTTTACCCTCCTCTGAATCCCAGAGCTTATGTAAAATTCTGCTTTATACAGAAGCCTGGCTGTTTGAACTCTGCTTCAACTAACCATCCTTGCTTTACAGATCTCTAAAAACACGTGTGTAGTGGAATGCTTGCTGAATAGAGAAGGATGAAAGGATGTGGCTATGCTTTATTGAGCTTCTGTACATGAAAAGTTGGAATACCTATAGGTTAACAGATGTGGGGATCTCTTTGTATTTTCAGCAGTTTTTTTGGATTGTCTGAGGTTTTGCTTCCTAAAAAACTTTAGATGACCAGAAAAATAACATGATTGAGCTGGGAGTTGAGCACTTTAGGTAAGTAGTCCTGAATCCAGAGATTTGCATTTGTATTATGACTCAAGATTATAAAAGTCAGTGTAAGAGATACAGACTAAATCTCTGTCTGCTGATCTGTTTGCCTGCTGCATGGGGAATTTTCTTCCCATCTTCTCTGTGGCTGTGGAAGAAAACAAGGTGCTCTTTGGAGCACCTTGATCAAGAGACACTTGTCTGTAGAGATTTTCTAGGAAGGGAGGGAGAAGCCCCAGTCTGGTAAGAGTGGTTAAGAATATGACAAGAAACAAACTGTCCTTACTGTGTCAGAGTGACTATCTACTCTTTAACAATAGTCAAAGGAAGGCTATGTAGGGAAAGTCACCATTTAGTATTTTCCAGAATATTCTCCCAGCTTCCAGTTGCTCCTGATTTGCCAGACTTGTGGGTTGATGGGTGTCTTTGCATTTAACAGCCCCTGGTGTTTCATTTTGTAGGTTTGTTTTGTTTGTCTGTGGCTTTTTTGGGTTTGTTTGTTTGTTTTGTGGTTTATTCATTTATTTTGTGTATGTGTGTTGTTGTTGACTATTTTTGCAAGTTTGTTACCACTGGGTTTGTTTGGGTTTTGGGTGTGGGGGTTTTTTTTGTGTTTCTCTCCTCACCTGTTGTCTGTCAGTTTTTTGTCTACTTATACTTTTAGCATCAGCAACCCTCAGTAGCAAGGAATTCTATACTGGGGAGTCACACACAGGAAATGAAGGAAGGTGGTTTACTCATTCTGACACCTCCAGTTTAAACTAATTCTTCTCATTCTTGACAAAGATCTTGGTTTCCTCTTGAGGAGATTAGCACCTCATATTTTGGTACAATTTTGCTGGTGCCATCTTTATACAAACACATGCACACTCTCAGACATCATTTCCCCAAGGGCTACTCACCCATAACTTGCCATACTTTGGTTGCCAGCAATCAATTTCAATCACCTCTGTCAGTCCAATTCTGCTCAGATCAAATTGTAAGCCTTGGTCTATCAGCTTCTGGATGAATTCTCCTGGGCAGCTGAAGGAGAAATGAGCCAGCTGCTCACTCTGCCCTGTTAGAGACCAGGTTATTTCACTGTGACTCAAAGCCAATTACTTCTTTCCCGGTGCAAAACTGTCCCTGTGAGCAGAGAAACTGAAAGTGGATTTTGCCCTTTCATTACTTCAAAAATAAGCGATGTATGGATGTTACAGGCCAGAACATCTTGGACTGAGCTGCCTAGTTTTAGATACTTAAATTAGGAAAGTTGTCACTGGCCTCTCTCTAGTCTGCAGATTGAGTTGATCTGCTCAAGGGAAATCTGGACCTCTTTCATTTAGGCTCCTGTTCCAAGTTATGCTTGCCTTTTCCTACTGGCAATAAAGGGAATGTATGGAAACTGGAAAACTAACATGAACATTAAATTTTGTTAGCTAAAATTAGACATAAATAAATGTGGGTGTCGTAGTTTGGGCTGGGTGCCCTCTGCTACAGGGGTGTTTCCTGTGTCCAGAAGTCCATCCCAGTGGGTGGACTCAGGAAATTAGGTATTTCTACCATAATCCCTTGCACCACTATAAATTTTGCGGTGGGGTCTGGCACTTCCTCTTTCCTTCCCTCTCCGGGACTTGGTAACTGGGGGAGAGATCTCCCGGCCATGGGCCTGATTGGGCCCAAGGCCACAGGGGGATGGGCAGTCTCAGGCCTGGCCAGCTGAGACTAGCCCAGCAGAGGGAGGGGGAAGAAGGAGCCCTGGGGGTTTTGGATGCACCCTCAGGTGGGGATGGGATCTTTCTTTGTCACTGCGCTTTGGGTTTTCTGTAACATTCACTGCTTTCTATTTAAACTTTCATCACTTTTGCAATCCGTTTGTCTGAGTCGTTATTTCTGCCTGTGGTGGGGAGGGGATCTGCCCCAACCCATTACAGTGGGTTAGGGAGTGTGTGGGATGTTGACCCATAACAGTCAATGGGAAGCTTTAAATACATTAGCTGAGCCAGGTTACTAGTTACAGTTGTTGTAATGGGGTTGTAGTGAGGCAGAGGTTGGTCTCTTCTCCCAGGCAACCAGTACCAGAACAAGAGGGCACAGTCTCAGGCTGCGTCAGGGGAGGTTTAGGCTGGAGGTTAAGAGGAAGTTTTACACAGAGTGATTGCCCATTGGAATGGGCTGCCTGAGGAGGTGGTGGGGTCGCCGTCGCTGGGGGTGTTCAGGGTGAGGCTTGAGAGGATGCTTGGTTCCATGGTTTAGTTGATTGGGTAGTGTTGGATGATAGGTTGGACACAATGATCTCGAAGGTCTCTTCCAACCTGGTTTATTCTATTCTATTCTATTCTATTCTATTCTATTCTATTCTATTCTATTCTATTCTATTCTATTCTATTCTATTCTATTCTACAGGATGCAAGGTTACTAGTATGTTAACAACCAAAGCTAGCTTTTAGCTGCTTCTGCAGAAGCTCATGACTTCATGTCTGAAGTCCTTCATCTGGTTCTGCTATACTGTCCAGAAAAGGATCTGTCTTGCTAAAAGAAATTTTAAATCATTTAATCATGTGTACCTTTCTTCCCTGCTCCCAACAAAATATGATTGTGCTCCCCTTTTTTTACTGCACTTATAGGGTAAAAAAGTCTTTGAAAACAGAACCCTACTTGTTTGCTGCTGTGGTACTTTGATATTCTAATCTCAGCACTGCTTCTTTTATCTTTTTAATAATACATTATAGAGAAATTTATATGTGGTACCAAAAATAGTGAGACCATAGCACAATGACAATTTAGAAATTTAAAGTTTAATTACTACCCATTCACTGTACATTAAGTCTACTGAAAGAGCAGTACACTGGATTGATTTTTCTCTACTAATCTGTGTAGGAGAAAAAATTTAGGCAAGTACAGTTCAGCCTTGTTCTAACTTTCAGCATCCTGCTGTAAATTAGCTATAGTGTGTGATGCTGCAGATGGTGAGTGTGCTATTTTTATTGTCACATTTTTAATCTTTAGCTTTAAATTTCTTGCTGCCCTTTGTAGCCACTAGAAAATTGGTATGAACACCACCCCAAGAAAATGCCAAACAAGCAAACAAAACCCACTTAGTCCCATAGACAGATTTGACTTGATTTTTAATGGCATACATTACTTTTAAGATGAACTGGTCGAACACTACTTGGAAATAACTCTTTGGAATGAGATGTATTTCTCAACTCAAGAGGGCAATACTTTTGCAGTTGTCTGCTGATGTTGGCTTTTTTTTTTTGTATATATAATTATACCCTTCATCTATACAGCCAAAATCTTGCTATTGTTCATCTATGAGCATCCCCCTGAAAAAATCTCTTGTCAAAAGAAAGAACAGTTGAACAATAGACAAGTACCACCTTGTAATTTTGTGATACATAAAATCTAGTAGACAAAAGATATGACATGGAATCTATCAGCAGCAAGCTATACATTGCTTAAATTCCTTTATCAAGGTTTACAAAGCATTATCTTTGTGTTGCTAAGCCTTTTTCTCTTTCTGCTTTTTCCTGTACTAGTGCTGGTTGGTGTTTCTGGTCGCTGCAATGTCAGTGCAGCTGGAAAGCTGCATGGTGGGAAAGGACCCGGGGGTGTTGGTTGACAGCCTGCTGAACATGAGCTGGTGGTGTGCCCAGGTGGCCAAGAAGGCCAGCAGCATACTGGCTTCTAACAGATGTAGAGTGGTCAGCAGGAGTAGGGAAGCATTTGCACCTCTTTACTTGACACTTGACTGCACCTCAAATATGGTGTTCAGTTTTGGACTCTTCACCATAAGAAAGACATTTAGGTGTCAGAGTGTGTCCAATGAATGGTAATAGACGCTGGTGAACGGTCTAGAGCTCGAGTGTTAGGAGGAACACTCGAAGAAGAGACGGCTGAGGGAAGATATTTTTCTCTCTTACAGCTATCTGGAAATTAACAGCTGAAGTTGTAGTGAGGTGAATGTTGGTCTTTTTTCCCAAGTAACAAGTGATAGGATGAGAGGAAGCCTCAAGTCACACCAGGGGATGTTTACATTGGATGTTAGGGAGAATTTTTTTGCCAAAAGAGTTGTGAAGCAGTATGACAAGCTACCCAGAGTTATTTAAAAGACATGTGGATGTGGTGCTTAGTGACATGGTTTAGTGGTGGAGTTGATATTTTAGGTTAACAGTTGGGCTTGATAAAGTGTCTTTTCCAACCCAGATGGTTCTATGGTCTTTAAAGATCATCTAGTCCAACCCTCCTGCAATGAGGAGGGATATCTTCAACAAGATCAGATTACTCAGAGACCTGTCCAACCTGACCTTGAATGTTTCCAGGCATGGACATGTACCATATCTCTGGTCAACCTGTTCCAGCATTTCACCACCCTTAATGTAAAACTGTTTGTCTTTATTACCAGTTTAATTCTCCCCTCGTTTAATGTAAAGCCGTTACCCCCTGTCCTATCACTGCAGGCCTGACTGATACTCTGTCATCATCTTTCTTACCCTTTAATTATTGAAGGCTATCAATAAAGACTCCCCAGAGCCTTCCTTTTTCTCCAAACTGGGTGTGGCATGTGTGTTTGCAGGGCCACTGGCAAACTCCAACCTGAACCATCTCCTGAGTAGGAGGCTCCAGGTCCAGGCAGAGCTATCAGGCAGGTGGATGGTCTGTGACGGTATTCAAAGGGACTTGAGAGTGTGGGGTGTCTCTGGGACAAGTGTGTGAGTGCTGCATGTGAGCAGTGAGCTGGAACAGCCCTTGAGGTGGACCCGAGGAGCTGGTTAGAGGGGCCAGAATCCAGGCAAGCATGCCAGGTAGGCAGAGGGACCCAGGAACTATTCGTCTGCTTATGCATCTGGAGGGTGTGGGATGTGTACTGCATTGGTGGCCTTCTGCCTCTGCCAGCACAAAAAGGGGAAGGGACATGGCTATGCCTGTGTCTGATGTGAGTCCTGAATGTGGGTGCTGCTGAGGGCAGCAGAAGAACCATAGAATAGTCAGTCAGCATTGGAAGGGATCACAAGGATCATCTAGTTCCAACCCCCCTGTCATGGGCAGGGACACCCCACACTAGATCAGGCTGGCCAGAGCCTCATCCAGCCTGGTCTTAAACACCTCCAGGGATGGGGCCTCAACCACCTCCCTGGACAACTCATTCCAGGGCTTCACCACTCTCATGGTGAAGAACTTCCTCCTCACATCCGGCCTGAATCTCCCTGCTGTATTTTCCCTTCTAAAGTTCTTGGAATTTTGATTTTGTGGGGTTTTGTTTGTTTGTTTGTAGTTTAAATTCCATCTCCTTAAACTGGTTTATAACCAGCACCTGACTGAGAACATGTTGTGTGTGGAACTCTGAAAAAGGTCATCCAGCTGAAACATTTGTTAATAGGTGTTTGGGGAATTTTTTGGTGGTACTTACTACTCCATATATAACAAACGTGATGCCTCCTTAGCATATGAAATTGCCAGAAGTGAAAGTGCATACAGTAATATGAAAGAGGTGTAGAAGGGAATCATCTCTTTGTCAGACACTAAATTCATTGTTATGCATTAAGACCTTTTACAGAGTGTTCTACATGTCTTCTTTTTTTCTTCTCTTTCGTTCTTAATTAGAATAGAAAAGAATAGAATAGAATAGAATAGAATAGAATAGAATAGAATAGAATAGAATAGAATAGACCAGACCAGGTTGGAAGAGACCTTCAAGATCATGAAGTCCAACCTATCAACCAATCCAACCCACTTAATCAACTAACCCATGGCACCAAGCGCCCCATCAAGTCTCCTCCTGAACACCTCCAAAGATGGGGACTCCACCACCTCCCCAGGCAGCCCATTCCAATGGGCAATCACTCTCTATAGAACTTCTTCCTAACCTTCAGCCTAAACCTCCCCTGGCACAGCCTGAGACTGTCCTCTTGTTCTGGTATTGGCTGCCTGGGAGAAGAGACCAACATCCGTCTGTCTACAACCTCCCTTCAGGTAGTTGTAGAGAGCAATAAGGTCACCCCTGAGTCTCCTCTTCTCCAGGCTAACCAACCCCAGCTCCCTCAGTCTCTCCTCATAGGGCTTGTGTTCCAAACCCCTCACCAACTTTGTTGCCCTTCTCTGGACTCGTTCCAGCAAGTCAACATCCTTCCTAAACTGAGGGGCCCAGAACTGGACACAGTACTCAAGGTGTGGCCTAACCAGTGCATCGTACAGGGGCAGAATGACCTCCCTGCTCCTGCTGGCCACACTGTTCCTGCATGGGGTTGCTGTGGCCAATGTGCAGAACCCGGCACTTGGATGTGTTCAATCTTATACTGTTGGACTCTGCCCATCTGCCCAGCCTGTCAAGGTCCCTCTGCAAAGCCTCTTTACCCTCCAGCAGATCAACTCCTGCCCCCAGCTTGGTGTCGTCCGCAAATTTACTGATGATTAGGATCATTCAAGGAATCTTATTTCTTCAAAGCAATATCTATAATTCCCCTGTAACTGATAGAGGTTTGGAGAATGATGAACTGTGTTTTGAAAAGAGAAAACAGGCAGAAAAAAAAAATAGTTATAGCAGTGCAAGCAACTTAGAAGCTTTTGGCTCTCTGTCAGTGAGAAGTGATTAAACTTGCATCAAGGATTTAACACATTGATGGAGCACGCTGCAGCCCAGCACTAAAGTATATATTAACAGTGCAGAAGGAAATAATCCTGTTATAATTTGCAGTGATCTGCACAATTAAGGCTACAACACTTCTGTGTTTTCTCCTGTGCTGACAGAGAACGCTGCGTCATTGGCTTCATTTGTATGCACTGTCGTATGCACTGATTCCCTGTTGTAGCTGTAGATTGTCACTGGCAGCCATGGGAAGGCTAGGAAATTATACAAGTATGGATCCCAGAATGATTTTTGATCAAATATGGCAAATAGCAAGAATTCTGTGGCTTATTTTGATTGATTTGCATAATACCAATGTAATTCTATTGATAATTTGGTAGCATTTGAATTCAAATTTCAAAAATCAGAAATTCAGTAATTCACAGTTCTCAATCAACTGAAATATCTGTTAAAGCACTTCACATATATTTAGTTCCATCTGAATTTTCCATTGTTAGAGACTCATTCCCCTACAAATAAAAGAACTTCAATTTCTCTGTATTTGTGGCATCCCTGCTTGAGAACTGAATGTTCTGTGCATGGTTGAATCTCTTTTGCCTCTAACATTACCCTTCATGAGATAGTATTTTGATTCATTCCTGTGGCATTGGTTTCAGAGAATTTGTTAACAAGTATAACTATGAATCATCTGGAAAATAAGATAAATCCACATGGCATGTAAAATATGTGGAGAGTAACAATCCTTAGCCATATTTTAGCCCTTTACATTGTTGCTGCCTTTTGAACATTACTTTTAATCAAACGTTTAAGAATTTTGTCTTATGTTTTGGTGGGAGCACTAGCCTGAACCATGGTGAAGCTTATGATGAAAGCCTCTCAGGACTGTTGTTCAGATATGCATACATACATATGCATATAAATGAAGAAGTGTGTGTTTGTGTATCTTAAGCAAATCTTCCAGACAGGTGGGGAGGAAGCTGCATCCTGTAGTCTGAGGGCAATGAAGAGAGATTTCAAGGCCTTGGGACAGTTGGTAAAAGAGTCTGAGGCACAGACTTTCTCTTCCCTGCTTCTAGTGTCTGGCCATGATATGGAAGGGAGTAGAAGAATCCAGTCTGTAAATGCCTGTCTCCAAGACTGGTGCTATAGGCAGGGCTTTAGGGTTCTTTGATACTGGCTGGGTTTATAGGACACCAGGACTGATGGTAGTACATGGGAGAGGCTTGTCTCTCAGGGGGAAAAAGATTCTAGGACAAAAACTAGCAGGGTTCATTCACAGAGTTTTAAACTAGGACTGAAGGGGGATGGGGTTGTTGCTGGGTTTGCACCAGTGGGGCAGTGTTCCAGTATTAATGTGGACCAGAAGGCCTCCCACCCCCCAGGGTGGAATCAGTGTGCTCAGCTCACTTCCTGAGCTGCCTGTACACCAACTCATGCAAGCATGGGGAGTAAACAGGAGAAGTTAGAAATCCATGAGCAGTCACGGGGTTGTGATCTGGTGGCAATTACAGAGGTGTGGTGGGACAGCTCACAAGTGGTCATGGATGGCTAAGTCCTTTTCAGGAAAGACAGGTCAACAAAGCAAGGTGGTGGAGTTGTTCTTTATGTGAGAGAGAAACTAGAGTGTGTTCAGTTCAGCCTAGGTATTTATGGGAGCTGAGGGAGCTGGCAGAGGTCATTATCAGACCACTCTCCACCTTCTCTGGTAACTCATGGTAGACAGGAGAGGTGCTTGGGGAGTGGAGGAAGGCAAATGTCACTCTAATCTTCAAAAATGGTAAGAAGGAGGACCCAGGTAACTATAGACCAGTCACCCTCACTTCCATCCCCAGAAAGGTAATGGAACAACTTACCCTTGGTGCTGTCCTTAGGCAAATCAAGGACAAGAGGGTCAGCATGGTTTTACCAAGGGGAAGTCATATTTGACCAACCTGATAGCCTTTTATGAGGACATAACCAGGTGGATAGATGCTGGTAGATGTGCTTTATCTTGATTTCAGTAAAGCATTTGACACTGTCTCCCACAGCATCCTTGCAGCTAAGCTGAGGAAGTGTGGTCTGGATGATTAGATAGTGAGGTGGACTGAGAACTGGTTGAAGGAAAGAAGTCAGAGAGTTGTGGTCATTGAGACAGAGTATAGTTGGAGGCCTGTATCTAATGGAGTCCCTCAGGACTCAATGACCTGGATGAGGGTACAGAGTGCACTGTCACCAAGTTTGCTGATGACACAAACTGGGTGGAGTGGATGACACACCAGAGGGTTGTGATGCCATTCAGTGAGACTTGGACAGGCTGGAGAGTTGGGCTGGGGACTGACCTGTTAGAGAGCAGTGAAAGGGAAAAGGACCTGGGGGGGGTCCTAGTGGATGGAAGGCTGACCATGAGCCAGCAACGTGCTCTTGTGGCCAAGAAGGCCAATGCCATTCTGGGATGTATTAGAAGGGGTGTAGTTAGTAGGTCATGAGAAGTTCTCCTCCCTCTCTACTCTGCACTGGTGAGGCCACAACTGGAATAGTGTGTCCAGTTCTGGGCCCCTCAGTTGAAGGACAGGGAACTGCTTGAAAGAGCCCACACAGCCACAGAAACTATTAAGGGAGTGGAACATACAGAATACAGAATTAACCAGGCTTTGAGATCGAGTCCTACCTATCACCCAACACCATCTAATCAACTAAACCAAGGCACTAAGTGCCTCATCTAGTCTCTGTTTTAAACACTTCCAGTAATGGAGACTCCACCACCTCCCTGGGCAGCGTCTTCCTTACAAGGAGAGACTGAGGGAGCTGCGTCTCTTATCATTGAGAAGACAAGACTGAGGGGTGACCTCATCATTGTTTATAAATATGTAAAGGGTGAGTGACAAGAGGATGGAGTCAGACTCTTCTCAGTGATGCCAAATTGCAGGACATGGGACAATGGGTGGAAGTTGAGCCATAGGCTGTTCCATTTAAACATGAGGAAGAATTTTTTCATTGTGAGAGTGACAGAACACTGGAACAGGCTGCCCAGGGGGTTGTGGAGTCTTCCATTCTGGAGATATTCAAGACCCGCCTGGATGAGTTCCTGTGTGACCTGGTATAGGTGACCCTGCTTTGGCAGAGGGGTTGGACTAGGTGATCCTTTGAGGTCCCTTCCAACCCCTAACAGTCTGTGATTTTAAAATACTGTCTTATTGCTGTTTAAATTTGTGATGGAACTCTTATTTTGATACTGTGTTTCAGCAAGAGGAGCCAAAAGGCCTCTGAGTAACTCACAATTTAAAATGAACCATGTACTTTTCAGAGATGAGATACAAACATATCTTTGACTTTTCTGCTTTCATCTCATTGATTTTCCAGATATAAATTGATTATGTAAATCAAGTACTGCAGTTTATTAGTATTTCTGTTTTAATTACTCCTTGTAACCTTTCAAGGAACGTTTTATGAAATGGCAGCAAAACCTGCCACTGGTCCTTCATCATCCTTGATTTTGCATACATTTGATGTTACTGAGATACAGTAATGCACCACTTGCTATGACTAGCCTTTCACACGGAAATATGTCCTACTGTGATCGTGCATATACACTCTATGATGGATAACAGCAATGTCAAGAATTCTGCTACAGTGTGTTCTGTCAATTGGTATCTGTCAATCTGTCAACTGAAACTTGAAACATGACCAAATATGCTCCATGGTGTGTGACTGTAAAACACATTAGCAATAGTTTACATTCAGTATTTGCAGCCTTCTCAGTCATTAGTGTGTGTTATGAATGTACATTAAGAATAATATATTATGCTCTGATAATTTTTTACGTACTGGCTGACATGTTCCTCACCCCCAAGTATCTTCTAAAAGCTGCTGCTTTTTTCTTTCTCCAGCACAAGATAGAAAATGCCACCACCTGTATGCACAAAATGTTACAGGTTTGATTTAGAATGTCAAAAGCTATAGTCACATTATTTTATTACTGCCTGAAGACCATGAAATGCTCTATGCAGGCTGGGTTGGTAGCTTCAATCCTTGTCCTAGGGGGCAGATATCCACATCATAAATCTGCTGCCATAGTTGTTACTGGGGTGTGTTTGTTTAACTTTTTTTATATACAGAGTGAAGAAAAATACTATTCTGTGAGCAGTTATGGACTTGGTCCCATCATAGTGGATTCAAGACAGCTAGAAGAAAAGCATGGACCGGCTCAAGCAGATCCAGAGGAGGACCAAGGGCAAGTTCTGGGGTTGGAGCACCTACTCACAGGATGTGAGAGAGTTAGGCCTTTTTGGATTAGAAAAGGCTCTGGGGAGACCTATAGGGACCTTTCAGTACTTAAAGAGGACCTACAGGCAGGGGCCTTTTTTCAGGGAGTGTAGTAATAGGGTGAGGAGTACTGACTTTGAACTAAAAGGATAGATTTAGATTAGATATTAGGTTAAAAAAACCCCACAAAACAAACAAAAAGTAACACTTTACTGTGAGGGTGGTGAGAGAGTAGAAAAGGTTCCCCAGAGAAGTTGTGGATGCCCCCTCCCTGGAAGTGTTCAAGGTCATGTTGGACAGGGCTCTGAGTAACTTGATGTAGTGGAAGATATCGCTGCCCATGGTAGGGGAATTGAGACTAGATGATCTTTCAGGTTCCTTCCAACCCAAACTATTCTAAGATTCTATGGAATGCGTTCACGCCCCTATACTTGTCTGACCACCTTCATGGGTGGATAGGTATTTTATTATCTGCAGCTGCCAATCCACATATTTAAGTACATCCATTTTGATTTTAAAAAAAGAAAAGAAGAAAAAAGGAGAGAGAGATTGAAATAATGCTCAGGTGCTGTATCTTGCTCCATGCCATTCATCCTTTCACTCTGCTGTGGACTTCCTTGGTCATCTTCATTCAGGTCAGATCTGCTTTTGGGAAGGTGAGGAGATAGGCTAACTCAATCAGATGGTATATGATCTTTCCTATGGCACATGTCTATGTGACCAGAAATCAAGAAATATTGATTAAAAACAAGCAAAATGCCACTGGCACGTCAGTGACACTCCTGTTAAACACAGCTTTCCAATTTCTCTCTAATCTTTCACGGAGGCTGCAGCTACTTTTTTTTTTGCATGGGTACTATGTTCTGTAAGTTCTATAAAAGTCCTAGGATCCCTCCAGCCCCTTAGGCCAAATAAAGATGATCATCCACCAGTCCAAGATGATGAAGCTGGAAAACCACTCCCTAATGCTTTGTGGTCTCTTTTGCCTTCTCTCTCACTCATACGCTTTAGGTCATTCTAGAGCTGGGAGGAAGTTTGAAGTCTCTGCCCAGTGGTGACAAGTGTTGATACCTCATTTTGGCTCTGTGTTTTCATCCTTCTGCTTGGCTAGTTTTATTTTGTTGTTTGTTTCTCTTGGCTCCTATCATTCCTGTATTTCTGGGCTCTGTTAGTCCATTATTCACCTCACCATGGGGCATTGTAGGCTTTTTCTGATGATCTTGAACCCGTAGCCTTACATATCTTGCTTGTAGGAGGTTATTAATAGGAGAGATTTCCTCTCGTGCTGTTTGGTAGTTTAGTGAGTTGTCTCCTGAATGTGAAACACAAGTGAAAATTGAGTAGCAATGCCCAAAAGCTAATTGGTAGCTGTGTGGTATTATTGTGAAATACATGACTGATGACCATAACTAGTGAAACATATCTGATGTTTGTGAGCTGCCTCTGAATCCTATTTCTTTCGAAGTTATCAGTAATACTGATGTTTAAAAACAAAACATATTGTCTTATTTTGAGCTAACTCTATTTCACTCCTAAGGAAAAAAACCAATAACACACACAAAGAAAGAAAAATAGCATTGGAAGTGGTAACCAGATGGTGTTTTGAGGCATCTGTGCTTTTGGAAATAATGTATTACCAGTTTCATTGGCCTTAAAATGAGAAGTGTCCTATGAAGCCTAGATGGGAATGAGTTTACTCTCTTGCTAGCTTATTAACTGCAAGTGAAAATATGTGATAACATTCTGCTTCTGGAGATCAGTCTGAGATCCAGTAATTAAATACCTCTGTATCCTCTATAGATTTTCACTAGGATATTGAATCAAGATAGATCCAATTGGGAAAATGGCCATAAACATGTAATGTTCTAGTAGTTGCTTCCCATGACACTGAAACTATGTTCTACTTCCTCTTCTCATACTTTTCTAACTGTGATGAGCTACTATCTGTCATGTTGTTGGTGAGTTTCTACTCAGTGTTCCTCAGCGTGTAATGAAAATGAATGAATGTATAGCTAACCTGAGAGGTACCTATCAGGCTTTAATACTTCTTTTAGTTTGCATAAGTTTACAGATACTGGCCTTGAGTCTTTTTGATTTATCTATGTCTGCCTCAGCAGACAGATTGACCATTTGAGCATGTGTCCCATTCACTCTGAAAACGACCTCATTACTTAGGAAATCTTCAGGAGCAGTCAGTGCTGTAAATGGTGCAGGGGTGGTAGTGAAAGGAGCTCTGCAGTTAACATGAAAAACGACAAGAAGGCTATATAAACATGGTCATGCAGCCTTGAGAGGTACAGTATCTAAGGGGAAGTTAGCAGTAATGTGTTTTCAATAGGACAGATTTATGTATGTAAGGAAGTTTACTAAATTTAGTAAAGTGGAGATGAAACAGACATGTACAGGCTTTCAGGGCTTTATTAGGTTAGTAAACATATTAATGGATGTGTTTATTGCTTTGCTGCTTGTTAGTAGGCTTCCTGCACCTTCTTCAATTTTTTTGAGGCATCATTGTATCTCCCCCCATTTTATAGAATCACAGAATGGTTGATGTTGGAAGAGCCATATGGTTCAAACCATCTGCTCAAGCAGGGCTACCTAAAGCCAGCCAGTAGCCCAGGACCATATCCAAAAGCTATTGAATAAGTATGGAGACACCATGACTTCCCTGGGCAACCTCTTCCAGTGCTCATCTGTTACCTTCTCTGAGTTTGCTATCTGTAATAACCCAGCTTGCCTTTTTTAGATACTTGCTGCAATGCACTCAGTTCAGCTGTTTTGACTGAGGCTTTTTGCGTCTTGGCAAAACCTAAACAGTAGTAGGGACAGGTCTATAAACATTCTACTTGCAATAAAATGGGGTCATTACAGCAACGACAGGGGGTATATTTTATTTTTTTTTTCAGTGATATTTGTCCAAATTAGAAGAGAAGAGAATTAACCAGGTTGGAAAATACCTTTGAGATCATCAAGTCCAACCTATCACCCAATACTATCTAATCAACTAAACCATAGCACTAAGTGCCCCATCCAGTCTCTTCTTAAACACTTCCAGTGATGGTGATTCCACCACCTCCCTGGGCAGCACATTCCAATGGCCAATCACTCTTTCTATGAACAACTTCTTCCTAACATCCAGCCTAAACCTCCTCTGACACAGCTTGAGACTGTGCCCTCTTTTTCTGTTGGTGGTTACCTGGGAGAAGAGACCAACCCCCACCTGGCTACAACCTCCCTTCAGGTAGTTGTAGACAGCAATAAGGTTTCCTCTGAGCCTCCTCTTCTCCAGGCTAAGCAACCCCAGCTCCTTCAGCCTCTCCTCATAGGGCTTGTGCTCCAAACCCCTCACCAGCCTTGTTGCCCTTCTCTGGATGTGTTCCAGCAAGTCAACATCCTTCCTAAACTGAGGGGCCCAGAACTGGACACAGGATTCAAGGTGTGGCCTAACCAGTGCTGAGTCCAGGGGCAGAATGACCTCCCTGCTCCTGCTGGCCACAGTGTTCCTGATACAGGCCAGGATTCCATTGGCCTTCTTGTCCACCTGGGCATACTGCTGGCTCATATTCATCCTACTGTCAACCAGTATCCCCAGGTCCCTTTCTGCCTGGCTGCTCTCCAGCCACTCTGACCCCAGACAGTAGGACTGCATGGGGTTGCTGTGGCCAATGTGCAGAACCCGGCACTTGGATGTGTTAAATCTCATGCCGTTGGACTCTGCCCATCTGTCCAACCTGTCAAGGTCCCTCTGCAGAGCTCTTCTGTCCTCTGAGAGATCAACACCTGCCCCCAGCTTGTCATCATCTGCAAATTTACTGATGATGGACTCAATCTCCTCATCCAGGTAATCAATGAAGATATATGTATATGCACACACACACATTAACCTGGGGAAGCTTGAATATGCACTGTTTCATATTAGTGGTACTTCTGAGGGATGGCACATTCATTCCTTATCTGATTGTTTCCATATATGGACACTAACCAGGAAAAGCTTGAATGTGCAATATTTAAATATTAGTGGCACTTCTGAGGGATGGCACATTCATATCTTATCTGATTGTTTCCATATGTATATGGGAGCCTGTGTATTCATTAGATCAATTTTACATCAAACCACTATCTTCATTCTGTGGCTCATTAGGAACTTATCCTTTTATCTTAATTTTTTTCCCCCCTTTTAATATCTTTCATCTTCAGCTACTATAATATTCAGCTTTTCTGCCACACTCTGGTCATGCCAAAGTTTTATGTGTAAACTTGGTTGCCACTTTGTCAGTTGAGTAGCATCCTTTCAGTTTTTTCTTACCATTAAGTGCTGGTGTGATTCAATGTTCATATCTTCAGATGCTTTATTTTTCATTAACATCCCATTTCAAATTGTTCAACCCTTCTTATGGGAGAGTTACACTGTGGCTTGCTAAGTCAGTTGTGTAGGGGGCCCAGGACTACAAAACGCTTCTTGTTTCTCACTTTATGGGATGTTGGATTTTGTGGCTGGGAGAGCAAGTGATAGATGGGTTTAATTGAGTTTAAATCATAACATTGAGCCAGTTCAGATGGGGCCTTGAGTGACCTGGTCTAGTAGGTGGTGTCACCTCCCACGGAGGGCAAGTTGGAACTAGATGATCTTTAGGGTCACTTCCAACTTTCTCTTTCTCCCTTCTCCTGGGCGTACAGTGGCTGCTACCTCTTTGGTTTGTGGGGGAGCGTGGCCGTGTGGAAAAAACGTTTTCTTGCTGTGTAGCTGCACCTAGCATGATCAGCTAGTTGGGGGTGGGGGGTGGGCAGTGAGGCTTGGTAGGCTGGGGGGAAGCATTGGCGCCTGGTAGGTCTGTCTTGGTGGGGCAGCAGTATTTCTGTTTGACCTCCGATTCTATGCGAGTGTGTTTATTTACTCCTTTGGGGTAAACTCATTATGTCCTCAGTCCAGAGCTGCTTACAGCTCAGACCAAGACAGCTGCCTAATATGGTACAGTCCACCTCTTAGTTGTAAAATTACATGGAATATTAGGAGTAAATCTTTCTTCTGTGAAAATCTCACTTTATATTTGTTTGAAATCTAACTACCAAAAGCCGTTAATTAGATTATGAACTCTGTTGAAGGTACAAATGTAACATTTCTGTATAAACTGTGTGTTTTCTTAAGGAGCCACTCATTTTATTATTCTTCTATCAGTTACCTCTTTGGAAGTTACTTCCATTAGAATCATAGAATTGCTAGAGTTGGAAGGGACCTCAAGCACCATTGAGTTCCAACCTCCTGCCATGAGCTGGGACACCTCACACTAGATCAGGTTGCTCAGAGCCACATCCATCCTGGCCTTAAAAACCTTCAGGGATGGGGCTTCTACCACCTCTCTGGGCAAGCTGTTCTAGTGTCTCACCACCCTCATGGTGAAGAACTTCTTCCTAACATCCAATTTGAAGCTACCCATTTCTAGATTTTGTTCCATACCCCCTGGTCCTATCACCACCTGACACCCTAAAAAGTCCCTCCCCAGCTTTCTTGTAGGCACCCTTAAGATGCTGGAAGGCCACAAGAAGGTCTCCTTGGAGCCTTCTCTTCTCCAGACTGAATAGCCCCAACTCTCTCAGTCTGTCCTCATAGTAGAGAAGCTCCAACCCTCTAATCATCCTTGTGGCCCTTCTCTGGACATACTCCAGCACCTCCAGATCCTTCTTGTAATAGGCGCTCCAGAACTGGGCACAGTACTCCAGGTGGGGTCTCAGCAGAGTGGAGCAGAGGGGACGACCTGTTGGCTATGCTTCTCTTGATGCAGCCCAGGATGTGATTGGCTTCCTGGGCTGCACGTGCACACTGCTGGCTCATATTGAGCTTCTCATCCACACTCTTTCCCATTCTCTTCCTCTTCTCATCCATTGCTCTTTCCCTTGCGTAGTATTTTGAGCTGGAAAAGGGATAAAGAAACAAGTTATGAAAATGAAGATTTTGAAGAGATTCCTACTTGGTAGGAAGTCCACAGATATGTTATTTCTATCCTTCCATATAAAGGTATCTTCAGTCATTGGAGATACTGGGTAATTATCAGAATGGTGATTGCACTTGGCAATGCCAAATTTTAATGATACCAAATTTATATAGTTATATAATTGAAGAGGGAGAAATGTGAGTTAATGAGCTATGTATAATAGGATCTGAGTTTGTTACAATGTGCTAGAAAAGCAGAAATCTGCTTTGTGACTCTCCTAATATCTAGTCAGGTGGGGTTTATTAGCAGGAGCAGAAGATGAGTTGGAATGTTATTGGGTAGTGAAGGGAGTTAGGAAAGGGAAAAGAGGGTTCCTGTAAGATAAACAGTAGTGAATTACTAAACTCAAGAAAAAGCTTACACAGAGATTTATTTATGCTGCAGTCATTTAAATTAGCCATGAGGCAAAACAGGAATTCTGGGAAGTTTCTGTTAGTTTCTATGTTAGAAAGAGAGTTAAAGCAACATCTGCTTAGAGCTACACAGTGCTTAGTAGGGAGGTTTTATTTTTGGCCTAAAGCATGTAAAAACAATCAAAAGCAATCAACATGGAATGGAGGAATGCCTGTGGAATAATATTTGAAGATTCACTTGCACAGAAATTTGTTTAATACATTCTCAGTCCAGTGGGCTGACGAAAAGACCAAGCAAATAACCCTGCCCCTCACTCTAGAGATTTTCAGCATGTTAGGATTTCCACCCCCCCTTTTCAGTAGACAGGCAAAGTCTCTATAATATTCCCTTGGAAAATAAAACCCAGAAGATACTGAAATGTATCTGACGAATAAATACAAGGATGAGCTTTTTTCCTGCGGTCATTCTCATTAACTCGTAGGCAACAAAAATTTTGTGTGGCAAGCACAGTAGTAAAACACAGGCATCTAATGATAACATTAGGATGATCCTGTGAAATAAGCAAATGGGGTCATCTCTGTGCTAAAAGGCTAGCACACTATCTGGTTTGGGATCCCACTAATTAAAAGTTGCCTTCCCATATTAAAGGATCTGCAGAACCCTCCTGCATTGAGCACTTAATCATGGAAGAGATATTTGGCTCACACTGGGTAATATCTGTGGAAAATATTAATTGAAAGGAAAAAAAGAAAAAAGTGGCAAATTTCACACAGCAGTTTCAGGTTTGAGGAGAATTAATTGTGCACTCAAGTATCTATATCCCAGAGGACTCCACAGACCTTTTCAGCTGACTGTAGTCTGCATAGCTGCCAGCTAGTGCAGAGGTCAAAATGCTGAATGGAAGAATGGAATGGAATGGAATAGAATAGGATAGGATAGGATAGGGTAGGGTAGGGTAGGGTAGGGTAGGGTAGGGTAGGGTAGGGTAGGGTAGCATAGGATAGGATAGGATAGGATAGGATAGGATAGGATAGGATAGGATAGAATTAAATTAACCAGGTTGGAAAATAACTTTGAGTTCATCAACTCCAACCTGTCATCCAACACCATCTAATCAACTAAACCATGGCACCAAGCACCCCATCCAGTCTCTTCCTAAACACCTCCAGTGATGGTGACTCCACCACCTCCCTGGGCAGCACATTCCAATGGCCAATCACTCTTTCTATGAACAACTTTTTCCTAACATCCAGCCTAAACCTCCTCTGATGCAGCTTGAGACTGTGCCCTCTTGTTCTGTTGGTGGTTGCCTGGGAGAAGAGACCAACCCCCACCTGGATACAATCTCCCTTCAGGTAGTTGTGGACAGCAATAAGGTCTTCTCTGAGCCTCTTCTTCTCCAGGCTAAGCAACCCCAGCTCCCTCAGCCTCTCCTCATAGGCTTGTGCTCCAAACCCCTCACCAGTTTTGGTGCCCTTCTCTGGACATGCTCCAGCAGCTCAGCATCTTTCCTAAACTGAGGGGCCCAGAACTGGACCCAGTACTCAAGGTGTGGCCTAAAAAATCTTTGTCTTAGCCTGTTTCTTAACTGCTAAACAGGATTATAAGCCATTAATGTTCTCAGAGATAGTCAGAAACCACAAAGTAACACATCCATCAAATATGTCAATTGTACATGTGTTTTCCTGGTGATTTTTCATCCTTGTTTATAATTAGGAAAGAGAGAACAAATATAGTTCATTTTGTCTCAAAGTCCTTCTGCAATGTGGGACTTATCAGAAATTAGGTTCTGAAAAGCTTTTCTTGACAACTCTTTGCAGCTGTTATGTGAAAACAATAATAAAAGCTTTCTTTTATGTTCTTTAATTATCAAACCCCTGTGTTGATTAGATTTAGCACCTGGTTTGCACAGATTTTCCAAGCAACAGCTCTGAGAAGCATCCTTTTGCTCTGGCTTTCCAACTTCAGAACCAAACACTTCATATTCCAGGACCTGCTGTCTCTTTCCTTCTGTTTCTTGTCTTTCTGTTGAGTTCCCTGTGCAGGTCTCCATTGCCATGCTTCTCTTTGTTATTTCATTTATGCCAGTGATGACAGTCAACAGATATCTGCTTTATTTCAGTGATTCAGAAGTTGCATACTGATATAGTTCATGGTCAACTTGATAAGCAGGAAATATGATAAAATATGAATATGATTTATTAAGTATCAAAACTTATTTTTCCAAGCCAATTTGATTGAGGTTCATTTGCCCAGTCAGTGATAGGTTAATTGCACACATTAGGATGCTAATAAACAGTAGAATAACATTCTAGGAACATCAGACCTTGGAATACAGAGGAACAAACTGGAAAACTCTTACATGTGTGAAAACAAATGATGCTGCCACCTCTGGTGGTGAGATTTGATGATAGGCTGGACGTGATGATCTTGAAGGTCTCTTCCAACCTGGAAGTTGCCAAAAGGCGGGAATAACCCAAAAGGGTAGAATCCAAAATTAGAGGAAGTGAGAGGGAGAGCACGCTGCTGTGGTGGAGATCTATGACTCAAACACTATGCTGCCAGGACAAAAGAAGCTAATTGCCCTGAAGACAGGAGCACAAAGTGGGTACGATGAACAGGAGGGGGAGAGAGAGAGAGATGTGGGCTCTGAAATCATCCCCTATAAATTCCCTTTTTGAAAACTGAACAGCCCAGTGGCACATTAGCTATTCAAATCCTGCCAATCAGTTCAAAATGTTGTATGGTGAGCAAAACTGCACATACCTTCTCAAATAGTCTCTGACACATGCAGTTGCCTCTCTAAAATGTGAGGCTCGGGGTCCAGCTTTCCACCCCTTCCAGGTAGCCTTGACGGTGCCTGCCCATTGGCTCCTCGACCTCAAACCTGGACCCTGCAACAGGGAGGGAGGAGAAAGGGCAGTGGCCAAGCAGGTTCAGCTGGCTTGTTAATGCCTCTTCCAGGACACATACATGTATGACTTCTCTGCATTAGATGCCCTGTGGGACAAAGTTCCTGAGAGATTTAGATATGAAGATGGTTGGTGTGAATACCTAGAGTGCAGGCTAGATCTAATTTGGATGGATGCAGTTCTAACCAAAGATGAAGCAGAGGGCTAGGGCGTGCTCTCATGTGCTAAGCCATTTCTTTCCAAGTGTAATAGTATTTGAAGCCAATTTAGATGAAAAAAAAAAATATTGCTGTTGTTTGTTTCTAGATTAAAATGTGGGAATGAGGTTTGTGTAAAAGTATCAAACTTTTACATAGAAATTGATTCCCCCCCCGCCCCAAGGAGCAGAAAACATTAAAATCCATTTATTACCTATATGCACTGACATTCATTATTATGTCCCACTTTATTGCTTTCTTTGGGGCAAAACCAACATTCATTTGTTGATTAGTGATATACAGCAAATACAAGATGCATGGCTGCTGATTAAATAAGAAGCATATAAGACTCTTTTTATTTTTACTGCTGGTGCTAGCTGCTGCTTGACAGTCAGTCAAGGGCAGTTTGCTTGTTGCCCTGGTGGGCCAGAATTGCTTGATGTGTACTGTCAGCCAACAGCCCAGAATTTTTTTGACAATTATAAGGACTTGCCCCCCTTCCTCCAAGGCTGGAAGTGATCAGTATGGAGGGTTTTTTTCAGGACTTGATAGTGAAAACCTGAGCTGCGCATTTAACCCATCTCAGATAGCTATCTTTGTGAGACGTGAGGTCATGTATCACACAGGTTGAGAAGGAGAAGAGAGAAAAGAGGGATGATTTCAGAGGGCAGTTCAGCTTTTATGTGTGAGTGAAGTGTTTCCTGTAGATGTTTGCTTTCTTTGTGGGTCAAAAAGGTCATGTCAAAGTTGGCTGGAATGATTACAGCTCCTACTTTATATGCTTCAGGTACTGGAAATGAAACAGGGCTAAAGTGTCTGTTTCTGAGATTCTGTACCAAACAGCTCAGGGCACAGGTATAGTGATAGTGCATTTGCACCACATCATTTGGTGTGATACCTGTGTGGGCCAAGGCAGCTCTGAGAGCAGGCTAACACAAGTCACTTTGCAGCAAGGCTGCTAGCTCAGCCACAATCCTGTACTGATCTGCCTCACAACCTTCTATCTCTGGCTGAGCTTCCAAGGAGCCTGGAGCTCCTGTTGGCACATACTCCATGCTGCCAGACAGACTTACAAAGGATATCCATCTTGTCACTGGAAAAACAGCTATGGAAGGTCACACAAACTCCTTTTTCTCCTTGACTAAGACACTTTATGTCAGTTTGCATTGGCTACCTCAGTGGCAACTTGACCTCATCAAGGCAGCATCAACTTGGCTTTAGGATTTCTTGTGCTATTATGTGTTTGAAAAGATATAAAATTTCAAAAGACTCATTGCATTCTTTACCAGAGTTTTATGTTTGGGATTTTGTTGTTGCTGTTTGTGTTGTTGTTTGTTTATTGTTTCTGTTGGGGGTTGTTGCTTTCTTTTTATTATTTAAATCTTTTTGTGATGGTCAAAAGCAGGGGCAACCTGCTTCAGCTGGTACCATTTACAGGCTGGGGTCAGAGTGGCTGGAGGGTGGCCAGGCAGAAAGGGACCTAGGGGTACTGGTTGATGGTAGGCTGAACATGAGCCTGCAGTGTGCCCAGGCATCCAAGAGGGCCAGTGGCATCCTGGCCTGCATCAGGAACAGTGTGACCAGCAGGAGCAGGGAGGTCATTCTGCCCCTGGACTCAGCACTGGTTAGGCCACACCTTGAGTCCTGTGTCTAGTTCTGGACCCCTCTGTTTAGCAAGGATGTTGAGTTGCTGGAATGTGTCCAGGGAAGGGCAACAAAGCTGGTGAGGCCCTATGAGGAGAGGCTGAGGGAGCTGGGGTTGCCTAGCCTGGAGAAGAGGAGGCTCAGAGGAGAACTTATTGCTGTCTACAAGTACCTGAAGGGAGGTTGTAGCCAGGTGGGGGTTGGTCTCTGCTCCTAGGCAACCAGCACCAGAACAAGATGACATAGCCTCAGGTTGTACCAGGGGAGGTTTAAGCTGGATGTTAGGAAGAAGTTGTTCATAGAAAGAGTGATTGGCCATTGGAATGTGCTGCCCAGGGAGGTGGTAGAATCACCATCACTGGAGGGGTTTAGGAAGAGCCTGGATGGGGTGCTTGGTGCCATGGTTTAGTTGATTAGATAGTGTTGGATGATAGGTTGGACTCGATGATCTCAAAGGTCTCTTCCAACCTGGTTAATTCAATTCAATTCAATTCAATTCAATTCTATTCTATTCTATTCTATTCCACAAAAGTACTCAAATTCTTAATATTTTTTTCACTGAAATCATTGGTTTATGCTTTCAAATTCTCATATACATTTGTAAGCCTTTGGAGATAAGTTACCACCCACCTGATGCAATGCAAGCGATTATTCTGAGGTTTAGGAAGGAAATTACTATAGGGGACTTAAGATTAGCATCACTCCAATGTACATTTTATAGCAGATATATGTGTTTGGTTCAGGTTCATGCTAATTAGGTGAATATTGTATATGCTGGCCCCTATGACAGATCTGCACTCTCCTTTGGTGATCCATCCAAGTTCAAATTACTTGTTGAGATGAGACTTGCTAACATGTCCATATGAAAAATATCATTTACTTAAAATGGACTTGCTACAGTGAATGGATTTACTTCTGATATTCCATTTGTTAAACCTGATTTTTCAGGTGGCATCTTTGTGCCCTCAAAGAGTACTATTTCAATGTTAACACCTATGTGCTGTGATTTCATTACTTCTGTTGGTCAAGAGGAATGATGAACTATGCATCTCTCATAATATGTATTGATCTTCTTGGAGATGATTTAAACATCTATCAATACTCTCTACTGGCCTCCATATAAGATAAAGTACTGTATCTTCTCTCCATTTGCAATTCTTACTGTGGCATGAAATCCTCTCACAATTCTTTTCATTCTCTTTAGCAATAATTCAAAAATATCTATTTATTTTAACACTTAATCAATTAATAGAAAATCACTTCACTGGATTTGGGTTGTTTCTCTGATGTTAACTTCATTGTTATTGTCTAAGTTCTGTTTTTTTTCCTCGGTGGTTTAAGTACAATTTGTTTTCTGAGTTTCAACAGCAGCACTCAGTCAATCTCTTTGATACTCTTCGACTAACAAAGAAATCAGAGAAAAGGGTTGATACATTTTAGTTTTCTGTAACTGGAGTATAATTTATGATGGATCACCTGTGATCTAGATTTTGAATGTAATTATGAGCTTTTATCATTCTGTTGCAAACATCTAGTGTTCAATTAGCCCCCAGTTTTGTTTGCCGTTAATTTGGAAATCATGTCTGGATGGCTGCATTCATAACTGCATTATGTAAATGGTGTAAACACTCACAGTAGCAAAGGACTCCTAACCTTCAGCTTTGCCCCTGCAGTTCCATGCAAACTGCTTAGTTTCCTTCATTGTTCTGTGCAGGATATTGTTCACTTGGATGTTTTTGCTGTTTTGGAATCCTTTTTTACCATAATTGATTAAAGTGCTTCTGTGTAAGCTGAATTTCCCAAATGGACTCTATAAGCCTCTGGAACCTGATAAGGTTTCGTAATAGAAGAAGAAATATTTCACGTGGATTGAAATTCTCTTTGCATAAAGGAGCATTTCAACAGCTACCGTCTGCTCTGCTAAGCTTTGCTGGCACAGTGACACCTGAGTCCCATAGTCTAACTCTTAACTAGTGTTTTTGTCCTTGCCTCAGGGTAAGAGATTCAAGAAAGTTGTTTTGTTGTTCAGCAACAGAAGATACTGCTGAGCCAATGCATTAAAATAACATAAAAGTTCCCCTCTTCTTGGGGAGAACTTTGAATAAACGATAAAGGGTATGCAAGTCTCTGTGGGTCTCTTTGGGTACAGCTGTTCAAAAAACTTAGAGCAACTTATAAACCACTGACAGTCTAAGTTGATATCACAAAACTGGGGGGGGGGGGGGGGGGGGATGAAAAGGATTAAACACATTTCAATGTAAATTAAAAGTAAACCAGACAAATAAGTAGCTTAAGCTTCAAACTCTGGGACCAAAACCTGGTTCAGTGATTCCAGCAACAGTGACAATCAACAGGTAATGATGAAATCAGACGTTAATGGAACAAGGGCATTTTCTGCCCTTGTTACTTCACAATATATCAATTTCTGTGTCTGATCTGCAACCATGAAACAGAAGGTATGGATATTTTAGAGTTGCAAAAAGGAGCTGTAATTATGTTCTTGCATGTGCTGTGAATATTCTATTTTTCTTAAGTTCCCAGGAATAATGTTTTCTTAATCATTCTCAACTTCTATAGCTAAACGCAGTCTAAGATAATTCCCCCTTCCTCTTCCTTTTCTTTAAACAACGGAGACAGCTGAGAACAGAAATGGAAAAGTTATGGGTGCAGATTTAACCAATATCAGAAGAGAGACCAAAGCTTGATTCAGGATAATAAAACTTTAGTATTTTCTGAAATTACCTTGGTGTTGTTCCATATCTTCTGCACTATGTAGGCTTGAACCAGTTAAATACCTGACTGGGAGCCACATGGCTACATATAGGCTGTTCTCTGCTAGTAAGGATATACAGCTCTTGGCTTGTATCAGTCAGCATAACAGCATGGTCTTAGAGTACGTGTCAGTGTGGGCAGTGTCATGAATGGAGCCAGCCATCTATGGAAGATCTGGGGTGGTTTGTTGACATCTGGCTGAATATGAGCTGGCAGCATGCCCAAGTGGCCAAGAGGCCAACAGCATCCTGGCTTGTGTCAGAAGTATTGTGTGACCAGCAGGACTAGGCACTGGTGAGGCCACACTTTGAATATTGCGTTCAGTTTTGGACTTGAGGGGCTGGAGAGTATCCAGAGAAGAGCAACAAAGCTGGTGAAGGGTCTAGAACACAAGTCCTATAAGAAGCAGCTGAGGAAGCTGGGTTTGTTTAGCCTGGAGCAAAGGAGGCTGAGGGGACACTCTTGCTCTCTACAACTGGATGTGAGGAGGAAGTTCTTCACCATGAGAGTGGTGAAGCCCTGGAATGGGTTGTCCAGGGAGGTGGTTGAGGCCCCATTCCTGGAGGTATTTAAGACCAGGCTGGATGAGGCTCTGGCCAGCCTGATCTAGTGTGAGGTGTCCCTGCCCATGGCAGGGGGTTGGAACTAGGTGATCCTTGTGATCCCTTCCAACCCTGACTGATACTATGATTAGCTGAACTACCTGAAAGGAAGTTGCTGCAAGCTGGATGTTGGACCAATAAAAAGCAATAGAACAAGAGAGAATGGCCTCAAGTTGGGAAGGTTTAGGTTGGATATTGGGAAACGTTTCTTCCTTGAAAGGGCATTGAAACAGTACTGCACTGAAACAAGCTGCCCTGGGAAGTGATTATCTGTGGAAATACTTACAAGTTCTGAAGACATGACAGTAACATGTTTCAGTAGTGGACTTGTCAGGATTAGGTTAGTGGTTATGACCCATATTGATCTTAACAGGTCTTTTCCAATCTAAATGATTCTGTTATCTTTTAGATAATAATAATAATGCTTTTCTTGAATAGGTGTGATGTTTTCACTTCTGCTGTGTAGAACCTTTTTGGCAAACTGTAGCAATAGAGCTGGTGCAGCTCCTTACAGAGGGTAGTGCCCTTCATACAAGAAGGTGTTATACCGTGTCTCTGACTGACCAGAGATAAATAACACAGAGGTCTTGAGAGAGCAATAATGCTGATTGCATTTCCTTTCCAAATTTTGGGGCCTATTTGCAGTCAGGAAGGTTTCAAAGATACTTCTATTGGAAAACAGAAGATCTTAATCCTTGGTAGTGTCAGAGAAAGCTTGAATTTGAGTAAGAACAGAAGTCTCAGGGAATTGTCTGCTGAAATGAAACATTTTGGAAGTAAGTTTTCCAGAGATAAGTATCAGTATTATTTTTTCTATAAAAAGAAGGAAAAACTAGACAACAATTGTATTTTTGTTGATGAGGCATCCAGGACACCAAACCCTTCTGTAAACCATGTAAACATAGATTAGATCTGAGAAGACAAGGCTGCTGAAAGCCTTGGTCTGACCTGGAACTTTTAATACCAACTGTCTCTTCTCAACAATTTCTACTGATTGTTGGTGGATTTTTTTACATAGAATACATAGAATACATAGAATACATAGAATAAACCAGGTTGGAAGAGACCTTCAAGATCATCGCGTCCAACCCATCAACCAATCCAACACCGCCCAAGCAACTAACCCACAGCACCAAGTACCCCGTCAAGTCTTCTCCTAAAAACCTCCAGTGATGGCGACTCCACCACCTCCCCAGGCAGCCTTTTTGGCAGGTGAGAAAATAAATAAGAATTAAAAAAACATCTGCACATTTACCTTTTTTATCTATTTATTTGCTTTTTTCATGAATCCAGAAGATTTGTATGGAAACTCCAATGTAAGTATTTTTATATTTCTATTTGAAGACATTTCTCTCATTAATTGACAAAGAAGGCTGAGTCACTAGCTTTCCAACTTAAGCAAACGTATTCTCTAGCAGAAGTTATGAGAAAGAAGAAAGCAAAAATTTGAAGAAAAACAATAAGGTAAAAGGGATGTTGAGCTTTGCTATCTTCTGTATAATTTTCTTATTCTTTCTCTTAGAGGATAAGTAATGAGTTACCAAATGTATAATGTAGGGTTTTTTCCAAACTGAGGTTATTTGCATGTAAGCTACTCTACCATGCATTCCATTTGACACAGTATCATCATAACTCTATTAAACTTTGAGGAAATACACTTTTTTTCCAGATATATAATCATAGACTTATTCAGATTTATTGTATACTTGAGATGGTAGAAAACCTAGAGTCAGTGTTCATTGCTGGTATTTTTCCACCTGCAGTTGGAAATGGCACTTGGGTTTATTGGTAAAGAAAATAGAGACAGTATTCCAATGGTGCACTGCGGAAAAGGTCAATGGGGATGATCAGAGGGCTGGAGTACCTCTCCTATGAGGACAGGCTGAAAGAGTTGGGGCTGTTCAGTCTGGAGAAGAGAAGGCGCTAAGGTGACCTAATTGTGGCCTTCCAGTATCTGAAGGGGGTCTACAAGAAGGCTGGGGAGGGACTTCTCAGGATATCAGGTAGTGATAGGACTAGGGGGAATGGAGGTGGGGAGATTCAGGCTGGATGTGAGGAGGAAGTGCTTCACGATGTGAGTGGTGAAATCCTGGAATGGGTTGTCCAGGGAGGTGGTTGAGGCCCCATTCCTGGAGGTTGTTTAAGACCAGGCTGGATGAGGCTCTGGCCAGCCTGATCTAGTGTGGGGTGTCCCTGCCCATGGCAGAGGGGTTGGAACTAGATGATCCTTGTGGTCCCTTCCAACCCTGACTGATAAAATGGTAACAAAAATCTCTGAAGGTGCTTGTCTGTCCAGTTCATTGAAACATTGTCTAAGGCTTGGGGAAAGCACTAGTTAGGCTTTCAGCAGGGAATTTTAAAGTGTTTACCTGCTTGTATTTTGACAGATGAAGGAGAGGAAAAGATGCAGACCAAATGTGCAGCCAAATATTTGTCTTAACCATTTTGGGACAATACTCCTAAGACTGGTGGCTAAGTTGCTTCAAAAGCTTCATTGTGTCAGTCTGAGTCTTCATCCTGCTGCTTAGTCTTTGCTGCAAGGATTTCTTGTGGAGTTGAAGTGTAGCCAAGCATGTTTCCATTGTACAAATGGCTTTAAATTGTTATTGATTTAAATCCATTTGTGTATTAAAAGAAAAGAAAAAAGAGAAAGACTTCATGGTCTACCTTCAACTCATTTAGGCAACCCATCTTTTCTTCACCTTGAAAAGCTGCACAAAGCACAACCCAAAATGAAAACTAGTAGGATGAAGATGAAGATAGAAGGCTGGGAATGCTTTTCAAGGCAGATAACATTTAGATTCATAGTCTGTGTGAAAAAGCTCACAGTAGGATTCAGAAGATGTTTTCTCACCATACAGTAGGCAGTCTCAAAGGACAGCAGCAGAGCATGTATATTTTTCCTGTTTTACCACACAGGTCAAAACAATTCCTTGGTTTAGAGGTTTCACCCCATTGATAATAATTTTAACTGATAAAAAGAAAAATGCCTATGTCTGTTCTGTGAATCTGAGTGGATGCTGCAGGGTACTCTCTCAGCTTCTATTGTTATGACCTTAATGCTTGCTTCACGCTATGAGTCCACTTTTCTTTCCTGTTATTGATTTTATCCCCTTAGCACAAATTCATGTGTAGCAGGGGTAGTCAGTGATAGCCTTGCTCATTAAGCTATCAAGCAGTAAAATCTATTTTTTTCACAGTTGCTAAGATAGGGAGGAGATGAGAAAATGAGAAAACTTGATGCACAATATTTTTGTACACATAATAAATTTAAACCAAGAGCAAGTGCACATAAGCCAAGAGAAAAACAACATCAACTGTGTTCATGGAGCGTCTAGCTTCAGTGCAAGATGAGAAGAATATTTTCTGCTGTGCCATCCAGGTAGTGTGACACTGTATGATGAAGTTTGTTCTTCTGCTCTTACAATCATTCAGTAACAGTGTATGGCTTCATTGCTTCAGTCATTGAGTTACTCATCTTGTGAGGTAAGTTGTCTTTCATGCAAGAAATTGATTTCATATTTTGTGCATGCTTTTTGTATCGCTTTATAGAGTCTTCAGTTTGCTTTTTTAGAACTAAATTAGCTTGCCTTCAAATTCACTTGTTTATTCTGAAGATGGCAGTGAGAAAAGAACAGCTATCTGACATGACTGTCTCACAGCACATAGCTTGTGAACATATTACTTGTCTCACCTGATATAAATAAAAACTCAGAGTAGCTTTCATCATAACTGTACTTCCATGTGCTTTTCCTTGGTGAAATGCATCACGGGTTGTAAATCGGGACAGTATTTGCAGCCAGCTGAAAGAGATTAAATTCTGATACCTATTAATTACACTTATAAAGTATCAGGTTTGAAATTATTATCTGTACCTTTTTTTTTTTTTTTTTTCCCCATAAAGTGCAAGAATAACCCTGGGTAAACCTGGCAGCTTGAAGCCTGAAGAGACAGATTGATCTTTCCCTGATCTCCAGTGAGATGGAAGCCTGTAAGAGCTTTCAGGCTGTTCTAGGAAAAGACCACAACAATAGGTACAATACATACATTGAAACAGGTTCATTTATGGGTCTTTAAATATCTGGAGGCATTTCTGCTAAAGTGAATTAGTTAAAAACAAATGGAATAAAGATGAAATTTGTAATGATGCTGGAGAAATGAAGACAAGTCAACCTCTCTCCATGCATCATGGTAGAAACAGATACCTTAATCTGATGGCACAGCTTTGTTTTCCATACACAAGAATTTTTTGGCAAGGAAAGATTGGTAATTTTTTCTGAAAGGAAAGATTTGCTTATGAGGGGCTGCTTGTGATTCCCTCCACCTTCGCTGCTGTGCTGCTGCTAAGAAATAATAGAATAGAATTGTAGAATCATTGAATCAAGAAGGTTGGAAAAGACCTCAAAGATCATCAAGTCCAACCTGTCACCCAAGTAACAATGCTGTGGCAACACCCACAGCTGGAGGGGAAACTGGTTACCAGATGGACTTGCAAAGAAAGCAAGTAGTGGGCATCAGAAGCTAGGAGCAAGTGGAGATTGTAAAGGAATTCCTAGCTAATCAAAGTTACAGCCAATATATGATAAACACAGGTGAGCTGCTCAGCCTTGTCAGTGGAGAAGAACAGGCAATACAGCTCCTGATTGAATTGGGCAGACCACAGTGGGACCTTTTAACCCAACAACACGAGAGTACAATTTATTTAGTGTCATTTGAGCTCCTGAGAGCCTCAGGGTAAGTGAGGGCTCACTAGTAGAGCAGTTACATAAAGCTAAAGGAGAAGGGTTTATGTGGGACCATTTCCCCTGTATTCTGAAATGTATTTTGCTTTTTAGAGAACATACACTTTGCCCAAAATGTCATATTATTGTGCTTTCTCTTTTCCCTCTCCAATAAAAACTATTTATTTACATGTTTGTTTTGTTTTCTTTAGAGCTTGTTTTTTTGTGAAGTGCAAGATACTGCTTACTGAGTGGACAAATAATGTAGTTGCTCTTCCTGGCTTTCTGGAGAGGGATTAGAGCCCTAGCTTGAGAAAAACTGAAAAGCTGTGTCAGTAAGTGCCTGGCAGAAAAGTTTTACTTCTAAGATTGATTTACTTTGTGATAAAAAAGAAAGCTATAGCAGTATGTGTGTTCATCTAACCTGGTGGGAAATGTTGACTGTATCCCCTAGCTTTTTTAATTAAAATGACTGATAGTTTCTAGCCAGGAGGTGAAAAATCAGTTATTGCTAGTAAGTAACTCTCAATGTGTACACAAATGTTCAGTTTTACTATTTTGATGGCCATGTGCATCACATGTTTTGGGTTGGTTTTTTTGCAAGTCCTTTGACAAGTGTCCATGTATCCCCAGAAATGACCACCTGAGAGGTGCTATGAGAGAGTATAATCAACATTTCTGTCATGGTAGGGACAAACAGCCCCAGCACAAACAGACAGGCCATCATGTATCTAGACATGGTCCCCCTCTCCCTGCTCCTTCCTTCAGAAAGTTGGGGGAAAAGGAGCAAAGGGACAGGACCATGCATGGCTGGTAAACAACCCTGTTTCTGGGGTAAGGGCACATGTACTGGCCACAGCTTCTGCCTGACCAGGCCTATGTTTCTGCCTTTATGGCCATAGCTTGGCAGAACCCCTTTTCATCACATAACTATGTGCTGGCTTCAGTTGCCCTATTGGTCCAATCAAATCTTGGGCAAGATTTACTTATTTCTAGTCACCTTGCCTTGCTCAAGTCTTGTCTTGTTTGAACCTATCTGGCTGGAAGTTGCCTCGAGTTGCATTGCCTCGAGTGCCCTGTCTAGCACCTGGGATAAAGCCACGAGCCTACACACCACAAGCTACAGGAGAATCCACGAGTTTAGGAGTCACAGCCAAACCTGCTTCCCCTTGGAACCAGGATTTTGCTGTGCCTTAGTTTCCCTAGGACAAAGCAAGAGCCTGTCACTAGAAGTGTCGTAACCAGCCTGCCATCTGCTGAAGCCAGACCAGCCACCAAAGACCTTGTGGCATTCTTGCCGGCAAGCAGCCATGCTCGGTGTATGAGAGTGCCCCAAAGCCTCAACAGCAGCAGCACTCCCCACTCGGGTGGAACCAGTTGTGAGTAATTAATTCATTGCCTCTTTGGCTTAATGGTTCTTGTCGAGTCTCCCCCCATGGGGCTGAGTGTCATTTCGCTCCTGGGGTATTGTCTTTCTGATATTCCTCCTGGTTTGCATAAAATTGTTTAAATTGTCGTAGTTGCCTAAGTACTGTACATTCCCACTGTAAATATATATTCTAACTGTACGTTGAACCTATCTACCATCTTTTGGCAATCCTTCATTCTAATAAAAGGTTATTGATATTTTTACTAACATTTGCCATATAGTTTATAAATTAGGGAACAACAATACATTCCTTAACAATACCTAGAAACAGAAAAATGGTGCTTTTTTAATAGGAAAATGCCTTGGCAGCTGTTGAACTCTGTCATGGATATGTAATTTTGTTCAATGACGGCTTCTTAAGCCTGGATTCTACAGTTTTAGCAGAGGTTACTGCTGAATAGGAAAGATATTTCAAAGTTATTATCTTCAAAGAGTAAGTATTGCATAAAGCACGTTGACAAAACTGTAGAGGTACAGTGACAGCAAGTACAACAGGCAACCTGTGACAGAACAAGAGGATAGTCTCATGCTGCACCAGGGGAGGTTTAGGCTGGATGTTAGGAAGAAATTCTTCACAGAAAGAGTGATTTGCCAATGGAATGGGCTGCCTGGTGGAGTCACCATCACTGGTAGTGTTTAAGAAGAGATTGGATGGGGCACTTAGTGCCATGGTTTAGTTGAGTAGATGGTGTTGGGTGATAGGCTGGACTTAGTGTTCTCAAAGGTCTTTTCCAGCCTGGTCAATTCTGTAAAAAAACTTTGCTCAAATAAGTAAGCATGGCCTGCTGATTAAGCTCATAGGAAACTGTTCTCTAGTTTCTTGGGTTTAGTTATGTCAGGGTTAAGTTTTGGGTTGTTGGTTTGGTTTGGATTTTGTTTGTGGTTGTGTTTTTTTTCCCTTCACAAGAAGCTGAGAGAGACCAGCCAATGGGTATTTGATGCCATACTTACGTCTGCTATATAAGGGAAGGACTGGCCTGGGCAAATGAGGGTGGTTTGAGCAGGTGAGTGTGGCATGGTTCGGGTGGTGGTGGGGCAGGAGTGAGACAGATGGGCTGGGGTGACCAATCACTACCAGTCCTGTGCTTGGATTCACTCACTTTATATACTAGTATGGGGTCTCCCTGCCCATGGCAGGGGGGTTGGAACTAGATGATCTTTATGGTTCCTTCCAACCCTGACTGATACTATGATACTATTCCCTCTGCATCTGTTGTTATCAGCAGCTTCTCAGCAGTTTTAACTAGTTGTCACAACTTAAAAGCACGAATATAATGTAACACTGCATCACCAAAAATTTATATGATTTGTCATACCCCAGAGATCTCTAGAGGGATGAATGACTGTTGAAAAGCTGTCACTCTGTGTCACTGAGAAGATTTTAAAAGTCAGAGAAATTGCAAGCATTACTTCTGCAAAATCAGTGCGGCATTATGCACTGAAAGCTGCAGAAGCAGCTACTGTTTGCTCAAGCCTCTCAGCTGCATGAACTAGATATAAATCTTCAGTAACCGAATTCCAAGTGGCAACTGGCACTGGGAGATGAAAGCTATTTGAATTTGTATCACTGAAAGAGTTCATCATTATTTAAAGGCATATTTTTGTTAAAAAAAAAATAAAGATGCTTAAAAGTGAATCTTAAAGAAGACTGTCTCCTTTGCATTAAAGAGATTTTGGAGTAGGCAGATGTATCTATTGTTCAATTATGATCAGCAGGAAAAATACTTAGCTTCCTTTTCTGCAGAAAATCTAAAGCAGCACCAGCACATTTTGGTATGGATGCTTTATTTTTTTTCCAAATCTTTTTCATTTAAAATTAATTTCATGATCTGAAATGTTCAAGGTCATCAGTGAGGATAAAAAAAATATTATCTGGAATATTGGAGTTTTGGGGGCTTTGTTTGTTTTTGTTTTCCCCCACCCCCAAAATGGCTCTCTTGTAGGAGTGTAAAATGCCCCTCATGAGTACCTGTGCTTTATAGACAAATGTGACTGAAGTACAGCCATGATGTGATCACTGAGGTTTAGAGTCATTTGTACATCATGAATTCATTTATATAAGGTTCCTCCTACAGCACATGCACAGAGGTAAGTGTCCATTCTGTTTATCATAGAGATGAATCATAGTCTGAAGATGTCTGTCTCTCCCCTTTTGCTTAAGTTACCACTTACACCAGATTATATTGTGTAGGCAGCAAAGGTTAGGTGAAATAAATCTTCCTGCAAGCAACTGGAGAGAATAGCCATAGAATCATGGAATCATTACGGTTGTAAAAGACCTTTAAGATCATCAAATGCAACCATAAACCAACTATCATGACCACTAAACTATATCCTGATGTGCCACATCTCCATGCTTCTTGAACACATCTGAGGATGGTGACTCCACACCTCCCTGGACAGCCTTTTCCAAAGCCTTGCCACTTTTCAATAAAGAAATTCTCCCTAATATCCAACCTAAACCTTCCCTGACATAAATTAATCCCATAATGAATTCCTCTCTAGTGTAACACATATAAAATTAGAGAATTCAATGTTTTTTAAAGACAAGTGGACAAACAATAGTATTTTTTATATTTCTCCTTCTTTGGAAGACATTTCCCATATCACTGTTAGCATCACTGGTATGTCTGATAAATAGCAAACTGTATTTATCTGGAAAGCTCTATGTAAATTGTCAGATGAAACTCATTACTCAAATTTCACTTAAACACCAGAAAGTGATGAGTTTTCTAAATGCAAAATGACAATACAACCGTTCATGAGTGGAACCAGTTATGAAAGGGACATTACGTGGTGCAGATGTATTTGAAACACTGAATGCTTCACAGTCTTCTGTGGCTTCTTGAAGACTGTTCTCAGCTCTTACAACTACATCAATACATATTCATTTTGAGGGAAACTAGTGATGTTGATTAAGGCTGAAAGTTGTTGCCATAGGGATGCTGTCCTCAAAAAGATGTGGATGAAAGGGCTTTTTTGTTGTAGCCTTTCTTTTATAGGGATATTTTCTCAGTGCCTAGGCACTCCAGGCACTGTTCTCCATTTATTATATGCCCTGCCTCAAATTACTAGATCAACACTGGGATAGAGTACTGTCAGTTAAATGCCTTTCACATGGCCATAAGACATCATGGATAAACTGATTTTCATAAAGGAGCTCCATAGGTGAGGTGAGCTGCAGGTGTGTGGCATGAGATAACAGTAAGTTGTTTTGGTCTTGATAGGAAATGAAATGGGTGACATTGTGGCATGCATCTTTGCCCATGAGTTCTTGCACTGAAGAGAGGTCATAACCTCAAGGTTCCTGTCACCACTGTTTGGAAATAGCCTTTCTGTCTCTCCCAGCTGGGGATTCTGCTTTTATGGGAGATTGACATTGAAGACCATCCCTGAAGATTCCTTCCAAGGGCAGGGGTCTTGATTCAATTACAAATTCAAGATTCATGGCAGCGGTTGGCCACAGCTCTTGACAGTTTTCTTTGGTCCCTGAGTCTAGAGGGAAAAAAGAGAAGCTGAAACCTTGGGTGTAAGTTTTGATTCTTCTGTCTTGATCGGACTGCTGTGCACAAATGAAGACTTCTCAGGAGTGTTCTGAGGAGGACTAGCAGCTGACTGATGGGTCACTTTCTGTCTAAACCTTTTTTGTGAGCTGAGCAATTGAAAGAGTGTAGCAAAACAGGCAGATATGCTGGGTTGATAAACATGTTTGTTCTAAAGCTGTTAGAAATATTCTCTAATGACTGTGACTAGGGCACCGTTCTAGAATAAAACAAAAGATTCTGAAACTGATTAAATCAGAGAGAATCATAGGTATACCTGACCCTAAAGCCAGAAGATGTCCTTTGTATCACATGCTGCGAGAGTCTAAAAGCACATCAATAGCACATAGAATCAAATCACATGGAATCAAATTATCTTCTCTTTTCACCTCCTAAACAAGGAAATTGGGAGTATAAGTCAGCAGAGAGCTGCACCTCTGTGCTGGACCAGATGTCTCTCCAAGAGCAGTAATATAGCAAGTTGTATTGAAAATCATAGAATAATAGACTCACAAATTCATAGAATCATTGGTAGGTTGGAAAGGGCCTTTGAGATCATTGAGTTCAACCTTTAACAGTGTAACATCTACCACTAAAATATGCCCCTAAGTGCCACATCTACATAGCTTTTAAACACGGCCAGGGGTGGTGACTCAATGACCTTCCTGGGCAGCCTGTTCCAATGTTTCATAACCCTTTTGGTGAAGAAATTTTTTCTAGTGTCCAATGTAAACTTCCTCTGGCATAACTTGAGGCCATTTCTTCTTGTCTATTGCTTGTTACTTGGGAAAAGAGACCAATACCTACCTCTCTACCATCTAATTTTAGGTAGTTGTAGAGAGCAATGAAGCCTACCCCCGCCTCCTTTTCTCCAGACTAAACAACTCAAGTTCCCTCAGCTGCTCCTTGTAGGATTTGTGCTCTAGACCCTTCACCATGTTCATTGTCCTTCTTTAGACATGCCTGTGGTAGTACATCCAAAGCCCCTCCCCCCTGCCAAAGACAGGACAGAGGGAAGTGGAGAAGCTGGGATAGAGGGAGACAGGAGGAGACACCTCCTTCCTCCCAGGGCTGTGGGTCGGTAAGGCCTCACATGAGCTCTTCCCACAAGGCACATGTCCTCCCAGGAATGCTAAGACACAGAACCTGTGCTACGGTATGTTTGGGCAGAGGACCAGAGGCTGATCTGTTTCTGGCACCTACTTCTTTTGTCTGGGATTTTGGAAAATGCTCTCCTTTGTGGTGCAACAAAATTAGGTGGCTTTGATAAAACAGGTGAGTTGTGGAGGAAGAGAGCACTTTCCCCTAGGTCTTCCCTCACTGCACAGGGAGCTGGGATTATTTAGCCTGGAGAAGAGGAGGCTCAGGGGTGACCTCTACAACTACCTGAAGGGTGGTTGTAGCCAGGAAGGGGTTGGTCTCTTCTCCCAGGCAACCAGCACCAGAACGAGGGGACACAGTCTCAAGCTGTGCCAGGGGAAGTTTAGGCACGAGGTGAGGAGAAAGTTCTTCAGAGAGAGAGTCATTAGTCATTGGAATGGGCTGCCCAGGGAGGTGGTGGAGTCACTGTCCCTCAAGGTCTTCAAGAGGAGATTGGACGTGGTACTTGGTGCCATGGTCTAGTCATGAGGTCTGTGGAGACAGGTTGGACTCGATGATCCTTGAGGTCTCTTCCAACCTTGGCGATACTCTGACTGTGACACTGTGACTAAGCAGCTGTAGCAGTTCAGGAGGATTCTCTGATAAGAAGGGACGAAAAGAGGAATTCCCACAATCAGCACACAGTATTGTGAGTATTTGATGTATTCCTAAGTCCCTGGGTAGTTCCTTTCTTTTACAAGTAGGGTATTACTGCTACTTTTGGATCTTTCTTTTCCAAATGCTATTCTCAAACAACCTGTAACCATTCCTGTTGTGAAGATAACCCTCAACTAAACTACTGAACCTTATAAACTTGAAACAAATGAAACCATGCATATGTGCTATACCTTGAGTAAGAAACAAGAGGAACTGAATCTTTCATTTTTATATGAGCATTCAAAATTGAAATGTTATCATCTTTTTTTAACTTTTTCTTTTGACAAGCTAAAAAAATAGAACAAATTTTCAGGGCAAATGGACTGCCAACCTGTGATGATTTTGTTTTCAAAGCATTAAGGCCAAGCTATTTGCATTCATCTATGATAAAGTGGAAACAGGATGTGTCAACAAGTCATAAAAACAACATATTAGTGTGTCATCACATAACACAGAAGGCTATGCCCTACAATAACAACTTATGATGAGATAATAAAAATAGAAAGCTGTGTATGAAGAGAACTAAATTCTGTGCAATAGTAGGAATAAAGGATTTTAATATTAGAAAGTTATTAGAAGACAAGGAGAAGAACTTTGTACTCAATGACATGTCAAAAGCAGTATCTTTAAGGATAAACTGAACAAAAGAGCTGAGATATTTACTGAGTATTAATAAAAATGACAAGCATCCTAAAGATGGAAAAAATGCAATTTGAGGAGAAGGAAACTGTGATTAAATGAAAGTAAACAAGCTGGACAGGGAGGAAAGGTCTTTCTATAAATTGCTTTAGTCTGGGAATATGTAGTGAACAAACAAAATGGTTATATAAGACTGTCAAAAGGCACCATTAAACCTATTACTAGAATAGAATAGAATAGAATAGACCAGGTTGGAAGAGACCTTCAAGATCATTGTGTCCAACCTATCATCCAACACCACCCAACCAACTAAACCATGCAAACAAGCACCCTATCAAGTCTCCTCCTAAACACCTCCAGTGATGGTAACTCCACCACCTCCCCAGGCAGCCCATTCCAATGGGCAATCACTCTTTCTCTGTAAAACTTTTTCCTAACCTTCAGCCTAAACCTCCCCTGGTGCAGCCTGAGACTGTGTCCTCTTGTTCTGGTAGTGGTTGCCTTGGAGTAGAGACCAACCTCTGCCTGTCTACAATCCCTCTTCAGGTAGTTGTAGAGAGCAATAAGGTCACCCCTGAGTCTCCTCTTCTCCAGGCTAAGCATTCCCAGCTCCCTCAGCCTCTCCTCATAGGGCTTGTGTTCCAAGCCCCTCACCAACTTTGTTGCCCTTCTCTGGACATGCTCCAGATAAACTCAGCTCAACTACCATATAACCAAAGTGTGCTAAAAGACTCTTTTTGGTATTACTGGTATTAGAAGATATCATCAGACTCAGCTGCTGTTGTCTTTAACAGAACCATAAGTAACATGATGTGAAATGTGCTCACTGGATCAACGTGTTGCTCGTCACCACTGAGGTTTGTTCTGTAATGTTGCTTTTAAACAGGCTGTTTATTTCATTAAGTAACTATAATTTCTTTATAACTATAAAGATTTCTTTATAACTATAAAGAAATGCCATGCAATGAGAAAGCTCTGATTTATTCTCCAAGTGGCTGACAGATAACATGGAATTAACTGAGTCTTTCGTGTCTCAGTTATTTTTTTTTCTATCTTTTTGTTAATATTTCAGTGAATAAACTAAAAAAAAACCAAACCCAACAAACTTAATTCAAATGCAGCTCAAATCCCAACATAAATCTGTCATTTACTTCCACCAACCATATAATGCGCTGTATCAAATTATTCTCGTTGTTTATGATCTCTAGTGGAAAGTGAAAGTTAAAACAAAAATCATTACAGGGTTGAGATTATGTTCATCTGTATTCTTTTGAGTTAATTGTGAAAAGTGAATCCATAGCAATTAGCAATGAAGCATTCAAGAATAGCAAGAATTTGCAAAGACACACAAAGCTGAGGATGCTGAAACTGAAATACAGCAGTCTTTTGAGTGAATTGGTGCAAATAATGTGCTAATGGAAGGTCTGGGAAGATAAATGTCTGTCAAAGAGTGTGGTTGCTTATTAATTTATTTATTCTTAGTTCTGTCATCAAAGAATTCTTCTGATTGGAAGCAGAGGATTTATTCTTTCTTTCTCTCTTTTATTTCGGTTTTTTTTAACTAAAATGTGAAGTTTAACAGATTTAAGGTGGCATACAATGGTTTATTTTGTTGTTACTTTAGGGATGTATTTTAAAACAGGGTGAAACAAAACTATTTCTCTGCTTATTTCTGAACCACAGTATAGGTTCATTTCCTGTATTGGCCATAATCTCCTGTGACTTGGAACTCAAGTTCCTCTCTTATATGCTGCCATGTGTATTTAGACAATTTATTGTGAGTGAACTTTATCCTGTATTTTCATCACATACATTTAAATTTAGTAAGATGAGCTACATCCCATTCCTAATTTAAGATGGGATAAATTACTCTTTTATGAGTCTTTTGTGAGGACATAACCAGGTGGATAGATGCTGGCAGAGTAGTGGATGTGATTTATCTGGATTTCAGTAAAACATTTGACACTGAGCATCCTTGCAGCTGAACTGGGGAAGTGTGGACTAGATGGTAGTGAGCTGGATTGAAAATTGGTTGAAGGAAAGAAGTCAGAGACTTGTCAATGGGACAGCCTAGTTGGAGTCCTGTGTCTAGTGGAGTCCCTTCGGGGTCAGTACAGGGACCAGTACTATTCAATATATTTGTCACAATCTGGGTGAGGCAACAGTGTGCACTGTCAGCAAGTTTGCTGATGACACCAAACTGGGTGGAGTGGCAGACACACAGGAGGATTGTGCTGCCATTCAGTGAGACTTAGACAGACTGGAGAGTTGGGAAGGGAGAAATGTAATGAAATTCAACAAGGGCAAGCATAGAGTCTTGCACCTGGGAAAGAGCAACCCCATCTACCAGTATAGGTTGGGGACTGATCTGTTAGAGAGCAGTGAAAGGGAAAAGGACCTGGGAGTCCTGGTGGGCAACAGGATGAACCTGCAATGTGCCTTCGTAGTCAAGAAAGCCAGTGGCACCTGGGGGTGTGGCTAGCATATCAAGAGAGCATCTCCTCCCACTCTACTCTGCACTGCTGAGGCTGCATCTGGAATATGGTGTCCAGTTCTGGGCCCCTCAGTTCAAGAACAGCGAAGTGCTTGAAAGAGTCCAGCACAGAGCCGCAAAAATGATTGAGCAGAACATCTTCTTATGAGGACAGACTGAGGGAGCTGGGGCTCTTATCTTGGAGGAGACTAAGGGGTGACCTCATTCATCTTTATAAATACATAAAGGGTGGTGCAGCAGACATGCTGCAGGGAAAGGATGCTATCCAGAGGGACCTTGGGCAGTCCCAAGCACCGATACAGGCTGGGCAACAACTGGCTTGAGAGCAGCCCTGAAGAAAAGGACTTGTGGGTGCTGGTGGATGAGAAGCTCAGCATGAGCCACTGGTGTGCACTTGCAGCCCCGAAAGCCAATCACATCCTGGGTTGCAGAATGAAGCATAGCCAACAGGTCAAGGGAGGTGATTCTCCACCTCTACTCCACTCTGGTGAGACTCCACCTGGAGGACTGTGTCCAGTTCTGGAGTCCTTGTTACAGGAAGGATCTGGACGTGCTGGAGCATGTCCAGAGAAGGGCCACAAGGATGATTAGAGGGCTGAGCACCTCTCCTATGAGGACAGACTGAGAGAGTTGGGGCTATTCAGTCTGGAGAAGGCTCTGAGGAAACTTAATTGTGCCCTTCCAGTATCTTAAGGGGGCCTACAAGAAAGCTGGGGAGGGACATTTTAGGGTGTCAGGTAGTGATAGGACTAGGGAGAATGGAAAAAAAATAGAAATGGGTATATTCAAGTTGGATGTTAGGAAGAAGTCTTCACCATGAGGGTGGTGAGGCACTGGAACAGGTCGCCCAGGGAGGTGCTAGAAGCCCCATCCCTGAAGGTTTTTAAGCCCAGGCTGGATGTGGCTCTGGGCAACCTGATGTAGTGTGAGATTTCCCTGCCCATGGCAGGGAGAGTTGGAACTAGATGATCCTTGAGATCCCTTCAAACCCTAACAATTCTGTGATTCTGAGCCAAGTTTTGTTCTATATACTGATGACCATTTACAAGCAGTCAGTCCTTATATTTGGATACTCAAAGAAAAATACCATGCCATGAATTGCTAACATCACTTCCCGCAGTAGCTATGGGCTCCTTGGAGTTCTTTTGGCCAAGTACCAAATTAGCTCCTCTCTGCTATGCTTGTGACATTTTGTTTGATCACATCATAAAGTGGTAAGGTGGTGGAATGTATACATGACACTATACTCTAACAAAGTGTTTATCCTTTAATGGCTCCCAGATGCTTGCCCATAGCTTTTTTCAGTAGTAAAGAGAATGTGTTGGTTTGATGTGTTCTTGTGTATATATTGTCTGCTTGAATCTGTGTGGTATGTCATGTTCTTTCATCCTCTACTTTCGTAGAATCAGTAAAACAAGTGTTGTCTTAAGGGTTTGTTCCTCTGTGTGAAACACATGCTTGGTCCATTATGCACTAAGATCAAATGATAACAGAAGCTGAGGTGAGAAGAATATCTTTGGGGGAAAATCAGTCAGTGGTTTTTGTGCTATGTGAAATCACAAAATTCCCTGGAGCTGATGTGTTTAACTCCAGGGAGTTTTGGAATAATTAGAACTCTAAAAACTCAAGTTTATTCAGCCATTCAGAAAAAAGAAATGAAAAGTCCATGGTGTTTGGGATCTGATTCTTTATTGCTTCTTATTTGATGCTTTTATTTATGGTAGTTAGGACAGGTGTAAACACCAAGCATTGTGACTACATTTTTTTGCTTATATTTTTCATCATTGTAAATCTCCAGCTGAGTCAACATGAACTGCTTAGGGGCAGTAGATACATGAATTTATTTTTAATCCAGGTAACAGTGTCTGTTGAACTAAGGCTGAAAATCAGCCAAGAAAAATCAATTGGAATAGTCTATCAATTACTAAAATTAAAATGCAACGTTAGCAATTTTTTGTTGTTTACTCTGTCATGAGACACCAGGCAAAATTTTTGAGTATGTTGAAATGCCCTTCAAGCCCAAGTACTCTTTCAACAGCAGTCCAGTCATTCAGGCCCAGACCATTTACACTTGTCAAAGCACTTCATGGTTTGCACCATTTATTGTGTGTCTGTTATAAGAGCATCTTCCAGCATAGTGATTGCCATCAAGGATGTGACCTGTGATTGGAAACTTCCATTATACAAAGAGCCAAAACAGTATAAGCTGCCAAAACAAAGTTTGTGCTGAATTAGCTAATTTTTCTTGAAAGGGCTGGAAGAGATCATATTAGTGGACCAACTGACTTGTTCGATGACTCAAAATACCATTGGGACTGAATTTTTCCTAGTCCAAGGAAAAATAGTTCCACAGCTTTCATTCTGGATGTCCTCTTTCTACAGAAGCACAGATGTTAGAAAGAGGCTGGATGTTTAGGAAGAAGTTCTTTGTAGAAAGAGTGATTTGCCATTGGAATGGGCTGCCCAGGGAGGTGGTAGAGTCACCATCACTGGAGGTGTTCAGGAAGAAACTTGCTGGGGTTCCTGGTGCCATGGTTTAGTTGATTAGATAGTGTTGGATGATAGGTTGGACTCAATGATCTTAAAAGTCTCTTCCAAACTGGTTAATTGTATTGTATTGTATTGTATTGTATTGTATTGTATTGTATTGTATTGTATTGTATTCTATTCTATTCTATTCTATTCTATTCTATTCTATTCTATTCTATTCTATTCTATTCTAACTGCAAAGGTCTACTTTGCAAGAGCCAGTCAGGGCTGTGGGCCTTCAAGTTTACCTCTGAAATACCTATGTGTAATGTACATGGTCCTACAGAGGCCCATATCCCATGATAATATAGCTCCCTGTGCACAATCTCTGAGGCACTTTGGAAGAAAATCTACACAGCTAGCACCTTGAATAAATTGTAGACTGAATTCACATTGCTGATGGAAAAAGCTGTCCTGAGAGCCACAAAAAAACCAGGCACAGGGACAAGTCCCAGGTGCTACCTGCTTTGTATCAAAGAATCATATCTCACTAGCAATGCAAGAAGATAATTTTATCCACTGAAGGGCCACAGATAGATGATGATGACACAAAGGTTATAATTTTGTTTAAAATTTACAATTTTTGTGGGCAGAAACAGTAATGGTCTGCTGCTCTAACATGTATCTGTGCTGAGAACACACATCTAGAGAACAAGAAATGTATTCATTTCACTTCATCTCTTGAAGAAAGACTGAGACAACTGGGGCTGTTTAGTCATGAGAAGGATGAGAGAGGATCTTACTAATGTCTAAAAATATCTGGGGGGTGGGTGTCAAGATGAAGGTGACAGTCTCTTTTTGATGCTGTGCAGTAACAGGACAAGGAACAACAGGTAGATGCTGGAACACAATAGATTCCACCTCGACATGAGGGAAAACTTCTTTACTGTGAGGGCAGCAGAGCACTGGAACAGGCTGTCCAGTGAGGTTTTGGAGTCTCCTTCTCTGAAGTAATTAAAAAATGCCTGGCTGTTTTTCTGCCTATCCTGCCCTAGGTGATCCTGCTTTGGAAGTGAGGCTGGACTCAATGATCTCTAGAGGTCCCTTTCAATAGCTGCTGTGCTGTGATTCTGTGATTCTTCTACCTTGAAGGTGGAAGACTACAGATACTTTCCACCCACTGCACTGAAGCTGTGCAAAAGATTATGACCTTATAAAGCAGAGCATAGCAATGATCTAATGGTCAGGACTGTCAGCTGCAAAAGAGAGAGGAAGATCATGAGCTGTATTTTCATTTGAAATACCTGCATGAGACAGTTACTTGATAAAATATTTAACTGATGTAATAATTAGTAAGACTTTAAAGAAGGGAAATAGTTAATGCCAGCCCCACATGATGACAATGGAATTGGGTTTTGCTACTTCATGTTCCAACAGGGGACATATTTGATTGAAATTTTTAGCCACATAGAGTATGGGTAGAGCTCTGTATAACTATTAACTTGGTATTTTTGTCATGCTGATTGAATAAGCATTGTTATCCAGAAGCACCAAAATCCACCTTATGTGAATTCTGAGGTTTAATAAAGATGTACTCAGTGGAGAAAGATAATTGAAAGGAAGTGTTTTAGTTACTTAATTGCTGTAAATAATAGGACGAGTGTTTTCAACAAGTACATCGCTAATTTGAAAGGAAATATAGAAGTCCCACTGATAACATTTGCAGAATCAACTGTCACAGTAGAAAATAGTGTTCAAAACACAGGAATCTGACATTTATGAATTCTTACCTGTGGCCTCTCCATCAATGTGTACCTCGGTACAGTCACATACAAATGTAGCCCTTTAAAAAATGGCAAATGTAGGGTTTAGCTAAAATCTGTGGACTGCAGTTGGGAAGGTTTTAAATATAACCTTTTAAAAGGTCTTTTAGTGATCATCATAAATTAAAAACTGACTTTGAGACCCCATTATGAAGCTATGGAGAGAAAAGTCAATAATTCTGGGATTTTTACTTCTGTTTGTGGTTTTAATGCCTCTATCTGAGGCAGATGAATGAAAGAGTGATTATCCTGTGCCCTGGGGTCAAGGCAGGCTGATTAGTCCGCATCCCTGATGCTTTGGAGCTTCTCCACATCAGGCTTGTCCTGATGAGAGCTGGTTGGGGCAGTAGATAGTATAGATGGGAAAAGAGTTATCCATCAGGGTGGATGATTTGTGATCAAGCACATTCCTTGGCCCTTTTTTCTATAATGCAGTGTATGGGTGCCCTGAGACCTTAATTAGACTACTGAGATCATTTTAGTGGCCATATTTTAAAAAAGGTGCATGATAGAATAGAATAGAATAGAATAGAATAGAACAAACCAGGTTGGAAGAGACCTTCAAGATCATCATGTCCAACCTATCATCCAACACCACCTAATCAACTAAACCATGCAACCAAGCATCCTGTCAAGCCTCGCCCTGAACACCCCCAGCGATGGTGACCCCACCACCTCCTCAGATAATTCTAGTGAGTTCATAAAAAGTGTCAGATAGTTGGAGAGCCAAAAATAATACAAATCATGGGAAAACTTGAAAAAACACAACTTATTTGCCTTTTTAAAAAGGGAGAGTTAGGAAACAATATGATTATAATGCATGAATACCCAGAGAAGGAAAGTAGACTAATATGAAAGCCTTCACAAATAAGTGAGAAAAGACACAGCAAGAACCAGTTATTTGAGTTGAAGCCAAACAAACTCAGACTTTAAGTGAGGCTATGAATTATTAATAGTAAGCTCATCAAACAAGGAGTACATTGTTATTCTACCAAAGGATTTTCACCTTTTTGTGGCTTCAGAACAAGACTTTTCAAGAAGATGTGCTGTAGTCGTACGCAAGATTTTTTTCAGTTATGAAAAAGGATCAGTTGAAATACAATCACCAGTCATATCCAGACAATCACTTTAAATAATCTAACAGGTCACCTTTGGCCTTTATTTCTATGGATCTATATGCCAAAGCATTAATATTAATTGGAAATTATTGAGTAGAGTGAATAATTTTGGTAAGATTTACTTTGCATTGGCCTTGATAACAGATGAAAATATATGAAGAGCTGCCAAAAAAAAAATTATTATAAAGCAAATAATACATGACTTGAAATATGACTATATTCCCCCAGGGATCAGTGCTGGGCCCCATCCTGTTCCATATCTTTATTGATGATCTGGATGAGGAGATTGAGTCAGTCATCAGCAAATTTGCAGATGACACCAAGTTGGGAGCAGATATTGATCGGTTAGAGGTACAAGGGGTCTGCAGAGGGACCTTGACAGGCTGGACAGATGGGTAGAGTCCAACATGATGGCATTCAACAAGTCCAAGTGCCAGGTGCTGCACTTTGGCCAAAACAACCCCATGCAGCGATACAGGCTGGGGTTGGAGTGGCTGGAGAGCAGCCAGGCGGAAAGGGACCTAGGGGTACTGATTGACAGCTGGCTGAACATGAGGCAGCAGTGTGCCCAGGTGGCCAAGAAGGCCAACAGCATCCTGGCATGCATCAAGCATAGTGTGGCCAGCAGGAGAAGGGAAGTCATTGTGCCCCTGGTAAGGCCAAACCTTGAGTACTGTGTCCAGTTCTCAGCCCCTCAATTTAAGAAGGACATTGAGACTCTTGAGCGTGTCCAGAGAAGGGCAACGAGGCTGTTGAGAGGCCTTGAGCACAAGCGCTATGAAGAGAGGCTGAGGGAGCTGGGATTGTTTAGCCTGGATTAGAGGAGGTTCAGGGGAGACCTCATTGCTGTCTACAACTACCTGAAGGGTGGTTGTAGCTAGGAGAGAGTTGGTCACTTCTCCCAGGCAACCAGTGACAGAACAAGAGGACACAGTCTCAAGCTGTGCCAGGGGAGGATTAGGCTGGGTAGGTTGGACTCGATGTTCTCAAAGGTCTTTTCCAACCTGGTTAATTTAATTTAATTTAATTTAATATAATTCTATTCTATTCTATTCTATTCTATTCTATTCTAAAGGATATTTAAGATTTGTGTGAAGCAAAAGAGGATTTTTCCTACACTGAAGGCAGGTAACAGCTGTGATGGCTGGGTTTTATTTAGCATATGCTCTATTCCTGAACTGACAATGGGAGACAGCTAAATTAAGTGCTTCATTTTGGTTTGTATACTCAGTCTAGCAGAAGAGGTCTGCTTTGCAGTGCTGATTTATGGGACATAAACACTGCTGTGCATAGAAATGGCATTGGTAGCTCTAGTTTGCTGCAGTTAGCATATTGGTTTAAAAAACAACACACAGTCTTTTTTGGTCACTATTTCTGAAACTATAGTTGAACCAATGAGCTAATGTTCAAAAGTCAGTATTCTTAAGATTTTTCAAATGATCACTAGCAATCACAGTCTACTTCTTTTATTAAAATTGATAGCAACATTCTTAGTCTAGACACGAATGGGATTGCACTAGGCACATATATACTGTCATGTTGATTTGCTTCTTGTTTTACTTTGGGAACCTAGCTCTGCCAATAACCTGCACAGTGCCCATGTTAATTCAGCCATGGAGTCCAAGTAGTGAACTCAGCAGTAGAAATATGGGTATGGAAGAAAGAGTAGTTTGTTGTTGGGGTTTCATTACACAAAGAGCATTGAAATGCACCAGTGCCTGAACTTGTCCTAGTGACCAGAGCTCCATCTGTGCCATCAATAAAAGATCAGTATAGATGGACTTCAGGCAGCTAAAAATTCAGTCAATAGGGAATGTATGAACTATATTTAGGGAATATAGTTATAATTAGATCTATAGTGAAACAGTGTCAGACAAAACAATTGCATCAATTTAATTTATAAAAATAAAGGAAAAGGCCATGAACTTCTTACATTTTAAGGTCAGAAGTCACTGTTTGATGTCTCGGTTACTATAGGTCACAGGATTTTATGAATTAATTAGCATTGACTTCTGTGGGACTAAGACCTTTACTGTTTGGCTTTTCCCTGTTACATGTAACTACTGGAATCAGCAGATCAGAAAAAAAAATGGTATTTTTCAGTTCATTCACTTTGAACTTTTCAATGTTATTTGCAGTCCACTGCCTCTATGTCATATGCTGCTATAAAAGGAGCTCATGTGCCCTTTCTCATCTGGGCTCTGCAGGAGCATAATTCCTATTAGCTCCAGGTAACTACCACAACTATGTGAAAATAAAAAAATATAGTAAGCTGATATTCCCACAGAGAAAGGAAGGGAGAGGAAAAAGAATGAGAGACAAGGGGAACAGCATGAACATATTTGCTTTTGCTTCTGAATCAGTTTGTCAACTAATGGGATAAACAGGTGTGAAAGAAAACACTCTCATCTGGTTTAAAAGGTCATCACAGTGGATATCTCACTACTTTTTAGAAATTATTCTTCCCTCACATTTTTAAAGGAAACTAAAGTCTTCAGTATGCAAAAACTGGGTATCTATGTGACAATATATGAATATTGAGATCATGTGTATGAGAGTTCTTTTTCCCAGGTATATTCCCTTTCACACACAGAATCACAGAATCACCAAGGTTGGAAGAGACCTCAAAGATCATCAAGTCCAACCTCTCACCAAAGACCTCATGATTACTAAACCATGGCTTCAAGTGCCATGTCCAATCCCTTTTTGAACACCTCCAGGAATGGTGACTCCATCACCTCCCTGGGCAGCCCATTCCAATGACAAATGACTCTCTCAGTGAAGAATTTTCTCCTCACCTCTAGCCTAAACTTCCCCTGGTGCAGTTTGAGACTGTGTCCTCTTGTTCTGGTGCTGGTTGCCTGGGAGAAGAGGCCAACCCCCACTTGGCTACAACCTCCCTGAGCCTTCTCTTCTCCAGGCTAAACAATCCCAGCTCTCTCAGCCTCTCTCCCCATAGGGCTTGTGCTCGAGGCCTCTCACCAGCCTTGTTGCCCTTCTCTGGACACGATCAAGTGTCTCAACATCCTTCTTAAACTGAGGGGCCCAGAACTGGACACAGTACTCAAGGTGTGGCCTAACCAGTGCTGTGTACAGGGGCAGAATGACTTCTCTGCTCCTGTTGGCCACACTATTCTTGATGCATGCCAGGATGCCATTGGCCTTCTTGGCCACCTGGGCACACTGCTGGCTCTGAAGATCTATAAGTATAGGGAAATTTGTTTCTGGTCAAGTTACTTTTGCATTTATTGACTACTATTGGATATATATTACTTCAATGATAAAAATAAAATAATTTGTGAATAAATCTAAACCTTGGAATCCATCGCACTCTCTGGCAACTAATTCCACATATTAATTACATACTGCATGAAAGCATTCCTTCTTTATTTACTTTCCTCCTCCTCATTTACTTGGTCATTAAACTTGATGGCCTGGTTTATTTGGTCATTTCTTTTACTGATGCCTTTTCTTTTCATATTGGATCTGTCTGGGTTAGAGTCGTTTTTTCCCCTTAGCAACACGTATGGTGCAGTGGTTTGGATTTGTGATCGGAATAGTGGTGATAACACACCAATGCTTTAGCTATTGCTGAGCAGTGCTTATCCAGCTTTGAGGCCTTTCTATAACTGCCCTGCCAGTGAGTATCCTGGGGATCAGAAAGACGCTGGGAGGGGACACAGCCCGAACAATTGTGCAAACGGATATTTCATGCAATGTGATGTAATACTCAGCAAGAAAACCTTAGGGAAAGGAAGAGTGAGAGGGGACATTCATAGTTATGATGTTCATCTTCTCAAGTACCAATTAAGTGTGCAGAAGTTCTCTTTTCCTGGAGATGGCCACACACCTGCTGGCTATGGATAAATCCCTTTTGAGTAAATCTCTTATTTTGCTTTGCTTGTGCAAGCAACTTTTCTTCATTTAGTAAACTGTCCTTCTCTTGAACCATGAGTTTTCAGCTTCTGTTCTTCTGATTTGCTCCCTAATCCTGGTGGAGGTGGTGAACTAGCTGCTGACTGGATGTCTGGGTCCAGAGGGTGAGAGAGACTGGGTTCTTCTTTGAACATTCCCATGTTAGAATAGAATAGAATAGAATAGAATAGATCAGGTTGGAAGAGACCTTTGAGATCATCGTGTCCAACCTATCAACCAATCAAACCCACCTAATCAACTAAACCATGGCACCAAGCACCCCATCAAGTCTCCAAGTGTTGTGAAATTAAAGGCGCAAAGGAAGTCAAATATCAAAAGTGAAGCTATTTATTAACAGAATAAAGTAGACAGAACAGAAGAAGGGAGAGAGAGAGAGAAATGCTTCCTTTTCTCTTTGTCCCTTTCTCTCTGAGTTGCTAAGGCTCAGTATCTTTTATTCAGTTAATTGCAGCTTCCCCTGGCCCACACCCTAACGATGTGACTGCCAGGTGTGCTATCAGTGGGCAGAGCTGACCCATCAGACAGGTTGTTCACAGCAATCTCATCTTTTTTGTTGGACATTCCAGAGAGTCTTTTCACCATTTCCTCCCTGGACAGCTGTTGTCTGGTCGAGGAACAGAGGTGATTTTATCTTTGTTGATTCACATCAGGAGGAAGAAGATTTAGTCTCTTACACCGGGACAATTCACCACAGTTGTCTCTGAGATTTTGCTGTCATTCTTCATGAATGGGCTATTACATTTTGAGATGTGGGAACTAGAACTGCAAATAGTTTGCAAGATGCAGGTGCACCACAAAATTGGATGCTGAAATAATTTTGTCCTTGGTTGTGTTACCTATTCCTTCCTTAATGATTTCTAGCATTTTGCTATCCTGTCTGACAGCTGCTGATAGATTTTCATAGATTATCTATTGTAGGTCAAAGATACTTTTCCCCCTCACTGGTAATTAACTGGTTCAGAACTCAGTACTCTGCATGCAGTATAGAGTTGTTTTTCTCCTCGTGGGAATAACTTTGCATTTATCAAGACAGCATTCCATCCTCTATTTTCAACATTGTCTTAAACTTCCTGTAATGTATCAGTGGACCAAACAGTAGCTATAGGGTATTCTTGAGAAATGCTATTCCATAACAAGCAAACTGAGAAATCCCACTGAGAAAAAGTGCTTCAGGAGATTGAACTAGATTTTCCAGGAAGCTATGACAAAGATATTTTTTTTTCCCCCCACAATTATTCTCAGGGAAAACCTTATGTAAGTCACAGTGATTTTAAGTGACAGAAGAAGGTGATGTTTCACTTTGACCTCAAAACTCGTGGCTATTATCTCAAGATATTTTTAAAAAGCAGCTTCTATTAGCCAACTGTAGTCATCTAAAAGTAAGTGGACAGCCCTGTGACATTAATTAGCTATGTTGCATGTCTTTGGCTTGAGAAGTATGGTCACTTTGAGCTATATTTGTCTGACACTAATGCCCGAGTTCAAAGACATAACTAAAACCAGATTAGAATGGACATGCACACGAGATCATCACTTGCTGAGGTAAAATGAAGAGGAAAAACTTAATTCCTCCTTAAAAAACATTTGGAAAGTTATTGTTAATTGAACATATCAGACCTAAGAAATATACTGCTACTGCCATGCATGTAAATGTAATTTCAATTGTTATTTTAAAAATTCTTCAAATAAAAATTGAATGTATTTAAAATGAAATTGTCTCAACCATTTGTGATCGATTTGTGGCTCTTACAAAAGCAGTTAACTATTCTATTTCCAGAATGGACTAAGTAATCAAGTCACACTTAAAGTCTGTATCAATCAAGAACAAAACTCAAGAGTGTGACTTAGAGGCTGGTGAGAGGCCTCGAGCACAAGCCCTGTGAGGAGAGGCTGAGTGAGCTGGGATTGTTTAGCCTGGAGAAGAGGAGGCTCAGGGGAGACCTCATTGATGTCTACAACTACCTGAAGGGTGGGTGTGGTCAGGAGGGGGTTGGTCTCTTCTCCCAGGCAACCAGCACCAGAACAAGAGGACACAGACTCAAGCTGTGTCAGGGAAAGTTTAGGCTAGAGGTGAGAGGAAAGTTCTTCACTGAGAGAGTTGTTAGCCATTAGAATGTGCTGCCCAGGGAGGTGGTGGAGTCCCCATCCCTGGAGGTGTTCAAGAGGGGATTGGACGTGGCACTTGGTGCCATGGTTTAGTCATGAGGCCTGTGGTGACAGGTTGGACTTGATGATCTTTGAGATCTCTTCCAACCTTGGTGATTCTGTGATTCTGTGATGGTTTTTGCTAAGACCTCCTCTTCTCCAGGCTAAACAATCCCAATTCCCTCAGCCTCTTCTCATAGGGCTTGTGCTCAAGGCCTCTCACCAGCCTTGCTGCTCTTCTCTGGACACATTCAAGTGTCTCGATGTCCTTCCTAAACTGAGGGGCCCAGAACTGGACACAGGACTCAAGGTGTGGCCTAACCAATGCGGAGTACAGGGGCACAATGACTTCCCTTCTCCTGCTGGCCACACTATTCCTAATGCAGGCCAGGATGCTGTTGGCCTTTGCCACCTGCGCACACTGCTGGCTCATGTTTAGGTGGCTGTCAATCAGCACCCCCAGGTCCCTTTTGTAGAGACAGTGATCCAGAAATCTTTCAGCTCTAATATCCTGCTTTTGTTTAGAAGAGCAAAAGGTCAAACAAAGTACATTGGAAGAGGAGAAAACATGCAATAAGCCTTTACGTGAGATCCCAGAGTACCATATCAAGGGTATTTATCTTTCTATCTTATTTTCATACATTAAGTATATTGTAGTATATTGTCAGTGCCACTGTTTAAGGTCCCAGACATGTTGCTGGTTAAACAGCACACAACTGAAGAGCTGAAGGTGAGTTGCATGATATGTGTAAGAGACTGCAATATTTGGCTTTCGCAAGGGGAATTGCTGGGGACCGTGGGGTTCGGTCTTTGGGCTGATTGGTTGGTCGTAGTCTGTGTTGTGTGCGGTTCGAGCCTTGTGTATTGGGAGAGAAAGGTGAGGTGCCAACATGTCTGAAGATGGTCAAAAGTGCAGGTTTCGTCCCAGCCCTGATGGAGAGGGTTGGGATCATGCTGGGGAAATGTATGAATATGTATGTTTGACATCTATATCAGTTCAACTCGTGTTGTTATGATGCGCTGCTAGCAAATTTGCTATGCACCCAGCACTGTTTTGCCTTTATTTTATGATAAACTGGTTGTATTTAAAATGTAGCAGTGAGTTTGTTTCTCACAATGTGGGTTGAAAAATAATGTGTTCACCAATCTTCACATTCTTTTCCTAAACATGTATCTCTAGCCCATTCCTGCCCCTCCCCCCGCCCCCCTTCTCTTACAATACATCGAGTCTTTAAAGACAATATGTTGGATACGGTTCACCCTGCAACAAGAATCAAAGACATAAAAGACAAAGCTATATCAAGGTCACAAGGCACACGACAAAGTAGAATTTGGTCACTGTGTACTGGGAATCCAGATATTTTGTTGCACCTTTCAAGTAAAAAGCATTAAATGTGCATTTAGTTCCATGACTGTCCAGCATACATGGTGAATCATGGCAATTTTCCTGTCATGCTTACTCCATTTTGCTTCCCTAGGAAAAAAAACTGTCTGCAACCCAGACACTGTTAAAGAAGTCTGTTCCTTCCTGCAGTATTCAGCATAAGGTGCACATCAAAGATGAAGAAGAAAATGTAACAGGCATGGTGCATAGAATGGCAATACTCAGCTGGTGGCAGCCTGCTGGAATAATTTTCAGCTTGTTGCCAGAATTGCCTCCAGGCTTCACTATAATTCACATTCGGGGCTTGGCCTAGGAACAGACTCAGGATGCTGTGAAGCTTATGTGTGATGCCTGTTACAGACTAGGCCCACTGTAAGGAAGTCACAGCAGAAAGTAGCATCCAACAGTTTTCCTACCTGATCAGCTTTCCAGATATCTTTCTGGCCTGTCCCTGATAAAACTGTGCCTGTCTGACATTTGAATTTCACTCCTCACTGTAGCTTTAAAGGAGATCTTTCTTTTTTTTTCTCAGTGGTTGTCTAAAATAGAGAAGTTGTGAGATCTGAAAACTATTGCTTTTTGTTTGAGCATGTTTTTCCTCCGGGAGTATCACATGCAGTTATACCAGACTCGGAGCTGACAACAGGCAAGGTGACAAAGGGCACTTTGGAGGAACCTTCTGTAAGGCTTTTGGCAGCTCCAGGATGCTGAGTTGCCTGCATAAGATTTCTTGACTGGGATTTTATTGTGCTTTCTTTCTAGCTTTTATTTATCTGAGAGAGTACTGTCCTTCCCTAGTTTTATGCTGCAAGACTTTAAATTGTTTTTAGCTTCAAATTGCTTGGATACTGAACTAAAGGACTGTGGTTGAATCTCCTATTGAGGGTGCAAAGCATATCTAACCATATCTTATTCAACATTTCACAGTGCTGCCTCATTTGGTCTGTACTTAAGCACTAGCAGGGAAATCAAGACCTGATCCCACTTTATCTCCTAGGTTAAATTCCCAGAGAGCTGCAGATTTTCCACTCTGCATCAGACAGTGATGCTATACTTAACCCTTTTGTGGGAGGTAAAAATGACATGGGAACTTCACCTGACCTTTCTCTCAAAGCATCATTGCCTCTCAAAGAACAGAGGAAATGTCCAGACCATGTAATATTTGTGATTGAGAGTGCTGTTAGAGGTAGCCAGATTTGAGCTAGGTGTCTTAAACTCTCTTAGAATTAATACAAAGAAATAAGTAGTTCCACAGCACAATTTAGCTCATCCTAAAGTGGCCGTCTAAAACAGATCAAGTGACTGGTTCTGTAAGGGTACCAAAAGAGCCTAGATTAAATAGTTCATCTATTGACAGCTAAGTGGCATAAATTTAAAATTAAGTGAGGTGAATCCTACTTAAAATTAAGTGAGGTGAATTGGCTTCCATAGTATAGCATTTTTATGTAGGAGAGTGCCAACAAAGTGAAGTTTAATTCTCATTTTAAAAAAAATTTGCTAAAGAAGACACAAGGTTTGGTTCTGTTCCAGGTTCAGACTACTGACAGACTACCACAATGCCTCTCTCTGTGAGCTATGTATGTAAAATCCCATACAGTTAAGGGAGACATAATCAATATACCTAGTTGAGTTGAGGCAGCTGTTCAGATGGGTAGATCATAGAATCATAGTATCAGCCAGGTTGGAAAAGCCCTCACAGGTCATCAAGTTCTACCTATTACCTAATACCTAACACCTAACACCTCATGACAACTAAACTATGGCCTCAAGTGGCACATCCAATCCTTTTTTGAACACCTCCAGGGATGGTGACTCCACCATGTCTCTGGGCAGCACATTCCACTGGCCAATTAAATTGCTCTTTCTGTGAAGAACTTTCTCCTCACCTCGAGCCTAAACTTCCCCTGGCACAGCTTGAGACTGTGTCCTCTTGTTCTGGTGCTGGTTGACTGGGAGAAGAGACCAACCCCCACCTGGCTACAACCTTCCTTCAGGCAATAAGGTCTCCCCTGAGCCTCCTCTTCATGCTAAACAATCCCAGCTCCCTCAGCCTCACCTCACAGGGCTTGTGCTTGAGACCTCTCCCCAGCCTCGTTGCCCTTCTCTGGACATGTTCAAGGATTTCAATGTCCTTCATAAATTGAGGAGCCCAGAACTGGACACAGTACTCAAGGTGTGGCCTAACCAGTGCTGAGTACAGAGGCAGATGTACATACCATCTCTAGGGTGAGTTCTGAGAGCTCTTTTTTTCACTGTCCATAATGGAAGCCTAGACACGCATGACATGCACATACATTTAGGTGTCTGAATATGAAAATGAACTCCATCTCAATATAGTTTGAGCAAAATTTTTGTGATGGTTCTGAAAATAACAGTGATATTTCCTTGCTTGTAGTGATTTAATATTAGTAGGTAGATAAATAACCATGCCTTCTACATTTTTGCTCACACTGAGGCTTGGAATTGAGGATGTATGCATGTGTGTTTGTGTGATGTTGGCTTTCTAGATAGTAACTCACTCAAACTGGACAGAAAGACATTTGGAGGATGACTATAATCAATCTCAGATTTAGATGCTGGGATGATGTGAGGGCTATACAGTAATTTTGCAGAATTCTGGGACATACATTTAACTCTAAGAACTATTTTTGCTTGCCAAACTAATTCTGTGACTCTTCATATATGACGCTGTCACAATTTGGGGAAAAGTGCTGTGTGAGAGTTAAAAAAATGACTAGTGTAGATGCAGGCTTAGATTTTGATGGGGCAGAGAAGAAATGGAATTAGGTCCCAGCTGGAGATCTTCAAGAGTTTTTACAATAAATATATATCAATGAGAAAGGAGAAAACTAGAGCCGGCAGCACATTTATTATTAGTTCCAGTAACAAGAATTGCAATGGCTCTTGCTAACTCCTCACAGAAAAACTATGTAGCTGGTAAGCACAGAACCTTTGAGAATTTATATGTCAGTCAAGATCTATTGATCTTTACATTGCAAGGACTTAGAAATATATGAAAACTTACAGCTTATGAAGTTCAGAGCAGTTTCTGAAATTAATATTTGGCTTCTAAAATTTCTAAGCTTGTGTTTGTATTTTGGAACATATTCCACTGCATATAGAACCTGGGACTTGACTGGGACTTGGTCAGACTTGAGAAGTGGGCCTGTGTGAACCTCATGAAGTTCAGCGAGGCCAAGTGCGAGGTCTGGCATCTAGATCAGGGCAACTCCTGGTATCAATACAGGCTAGGGAATGAAGGGATAGAGGGCAGCTCTGCAGAGAAGGACTTGGAGGTACAGATGGGTGAAAAGCTGGTATGAGCTGGCAATGTGTGCTCAGCCCAGAAAGCTAGCCATACCCTGGGCTTCATCCAAAGAAACATGGCCAGATGGCTGAAAGATATTACTCTTCCTGTCTACTCTGTGTCCAGCTCTGGAGTCCTCAACACAACAAAGGCATGGAGCTGTTTTGAGTGTGTCCAAAGCGGGGTCACAAAAATGATCAGCAGGATGGAAAACGTCTTCTAGGAGGAAAGGCTCAGAGGCTTGGGTTGTTCAGCCTGGAGAAGAGAAGGCTCCAGTGAAACCTTATCATGCCATTTCAATATTTAAAGAGGGCTTATAAGAAAGATGGTGATGGCCTTCTTAGTAAGGCCTGTTGTGATAGTACAATTCTTCATCACTAGAGTACTTAAAAGCCTGCCTAGGCTCTGCCTAGGCAAACCTACTCTGGCAGTGCATTTGGACTAAATGATCTCTGAAGATCCCTTCCAGCCCCTGTCATTCTGTGATTCTGTGACAAAAGGTAAACTAGAAGACAGTTAAATTAGACTAGCTATAAGTTTAAAAAAAAAGAATAAAAATTACAATGTGGGTGATGAAACACTGGAAGTTTGCCCAGAGAGGTGGTGGATGATTCATTCCTGGAAACAGTCAAAGTCAGATGGGATGTGACTGTGAGTAACCTGATCTGGTTGTAGATGTCCCTGCTCATTACAATGAAGTGGGACAAGGTTACCTTTAAGTTTCCCTTCCAGTTTAAACTATTATGTGATTCTGTACATGGGTATTGCAGCTGGATGATATTCCATGCCTCTAAGTAACGCTTCTTAAATTCAGGTATCTCCTCATGGGAAGTATAAGTGCTTAGCCTTTTGTTTCCACAGCCCATAATCTGGGTCATACTACTAAGTACATAGTAAATGGTCATTGATCTCCCTGATTTACCTGTGGAAGAAACCAAGCCTTCATTTGTGCCAAGGAAGTCTACTGATCATAATTCTTGGTCCATTTTGCTAGAACCAGACTGGAAAGGTAGAATAGAATAAACCAGGTTGGAAGAGACCTTCAAGATCATCGTGTCCAACCCAGCATCCAACACCATCTAATCGACTAAACCATGGCACCAAGCACCCCATCAAGTCTCCTCCTAAACACCTCCAATGATGGTGACTCCACCACCTCCCCAGGCAGCCCATTCCAATGGGCAATCACTCTCTCTATGAAGAATTTCTTCCTAACATCCAGTCTAAACCTCCCCTGGTGCAGCTTGAGACAGTGTTCTCTTGTTCTGGTGCTGGTTGCCTAGGAGAAGAGACCAACCCCTGCCTGTCTACAACCTCCTTTCAGGTAGTGCTACTGTACTATGTATATGCCACTTGCAGTTCAAGAATTTACAATAAGTTGCACTAGAATCTTGAACCTTGTGAGCAGAAAGTAAATGAGCCATGCCTTGGACAGGCCTGAGAATTTTGGTAGTATGCAAGGTGAGGTGATGTAGTTCAGCAACACTTTTTTTTTCCCTTTGGACATATTTTAATTTATTTTTTTTTCTTGCCTGCATGAGACTTAGTTCTGGGAATGTCTAAAGTTGTTGCTTTTCCTGTCTTACATTTACATAGATATGAAAATCCTTGTCAATTATGACAATGTACAGTGAGCTAATGATCTCACTTATTATTTTCAATGTTTTATTTCAAACTGCAGTACTAAATGGAAAATCAAGCTGAAATATTCCCTTAAATATGCCTAAACCCCTACTGTTCTCTCTAATGGCATGAAAATTATACTTTAGAAATGCTTCTTTCCTGTTTATGAACTCTGCTCATGGCAGTGTAATTTTCAGTTCAAAACACTATGAAATGACTGCCCAGATGTACTTAACCAGTTCTGTGTTGAGTTTGGATAATTACTTGTTTTCTGTTTTCTCTTGCTAACTGTTGAGGCACTGATTTATCTAAACATTGTTCAGGAGGCCTAAAAATTTTACAGTTGATATTTGCTATAGGACATACTTTCAGTTTGTAGAAAAAGTAAATAATCTAGGTTTTTTTTCATGCATTAAGCTGTTTTTAATAGAGGTAATTAAGCTGCTGTAAAAGGTTTGATTGCTTTACATTAGAATGTCTTTTTATGTATGACAAGCTTCAGCTTGCAGTTCAGGTCAGTATAATTTCATTGACTTCAGCAGAAATTTTCATGACTTGCTATGATGATCTGGTTCTAACTTTCCTTGATAAAAATCGGGACACAGTAATGATATTAATCTGACATTAAAGCATAACCAGTTCTAGACCTCTGAATAATGAACTTCTTTGAGAATGCACCTTATCATAAAATAAATAATTGCTGCTTCGAGCCTGCAGTGTGCCCAGGCAGCCAGGAGGGCCAATGGCATCCTGGCCTGTATCAGGAACAGTGTGGCCAGCAGGAGCAGGGAGGTCATTCTGCCCCTGGACTCAGCACTGGATAGGCTACACCTTGAGTCCTGTGTCCAGTTCTGGGCTCCTCAGTTTAGGAAGGATGTTGACTTGCTGGAATGTGTCCAGAGAAGGGCAACAAAGTTGGCAAGGGGTTTGGAGCACAAGCCCTATGAGGAGAGGCTGAGGGAGCTGGGGTTGCTTAGCCTGGAGAAGAGGAGGCTCGGGGTGAGCTTATTGCTCTCTACAACTACCTGAAGGGAGGTTGTAGACAGGCAGAGGTTGGTCTCTTCTCCCAGGCCATCAGCCCCAGAACAAGAGGACACAGTCTCAGGCTGCGCCAGGGGAGGTTTAGGCTGGAAGTTAGGAGGAAGTTTTACACAGGGAGAGTTATTGCCCATGGAGTCACCATCACTGGAGGTGTTCAGGAGGAGACTTGCTAGGGTGCTTGGTTGCATGGTTTAGTTTATTGGGTGGTGGTGGATGATAGGTTGGACACGATGGTCTTGAAGGTCTTTTCCATTCTATTCTATTCTATTCTATTCTATTCTATTCTATTCTATTCAGAATTGTTAACACTAATACCTGAGAAGTCATGGAGAAAGAATGGAAATTGGGTAAATATAGTGCCAGTGCTCAAAAACCCAGGAAGCTAAGGATAGCAAGCATATCAGTTAAACTTGTGCCTTTGAAAATTCTCTAATAAATAATTTATTAAGAAATTATTCTTTCTGTAACAATTATTTCAAGACATCTGGAAGACAACTAAAAGGATAAATTACACTCAGGAGAAATCTGTCAAAAATTAATGTTTCAAAAGAAAATTAATATTATTGCATAGTAGTATAATGAACTTTGTGAATAAGCAAAAAAGGGAATAGATATCTTTAATTTTTTAGCTTCCCCCCCCTATTTTTTCTATATTTTCTGGTGGGTTTTTGTTTCTGTTTTGTTATCCATTTAAAGCAGGCTAAGCATGTACTTCTTATGCATACTAAGTGCAGGAAAATCAGATAAGAGACATTTAATGGGAGTGTAATTTGTATGACTCTAGAAGTATTCAAAATTTTCCTTATGATCTGAATAGTAGAATATGGAAAGAGTGTATTACAGTGATGGATATAGAAGCCTAGGTAGTATCTATGAAACTGGAGAACAAGATTAGAATTCAGGTAATTTCAGTCATGAAAGGGAGGCCTTAATATTAGAGCAGAGTTCTGCAGAGATGAGCATAAGCAAAAATGAACAAGCAATAGTCAACTAGACAAAGAACTGAAAAGAAAGGGAAAAATTGCTGGAGAACTGTGGCATCTCCTCCATTCAGTGCCTTTAAGCAGAAGCAGGAGAAATGTCTACCAGGACCACACTTTCTAGAAGCAGAGACATGCTCAACAATCTTGTGTGTGGTACCAAACTGGGAGATGCAATTTATAAACTCATGGGCAGGGCTGCCATTCTGAGGGATCTCTGCAGGGTAAGGCAATGAGACAACTGAACTTTATGAAGGTCAGACAAGGCAAATGAACTTTTGCAACTGAGCAGCTGGGATTTTATCTGTTTTTACATATTTTTTTAGAAAGGAATGCAAGGGTCCCAGCAGATAAGGAGTTAACAAGGAGTTAAGTCATCTGCGTGCCCTTGAAACAAAGGTGGCCAACCTCATATTGGGTATCATGAGCATGAGCAGCAGGTCAAGGCAAGTGATTATTTCCATTGATTCAACACTTGTGAAACTATATTTCAGTACAGTATCCAATTTTGGGCTTTCCAGTACAAGAAAGACATTGACACATGGAGGTCACCAAGCTGGTCAGAGGACTGCAGAACTTGGAATAAAAGGAGGGACTGCGAGAGCTGGGTCTGTTCAGCCTTGAGAAGAGCAGGCAAAGGGAAAAACTTACTGTTGCCTGTAACTTCCAAATAAAGGGTAACAGAGAATTTGGATCAGACTCTGGTAAGAGATGGACAGCAGATGGACAAGAAGCAATGACACAATGGACACAAGCTGAAATGCAAAAAAATCTTATTAAATAAGAGTAAAATGTCTTACTCTGAGGGTGGTCAAACACTGGAGCAAGTTGCACAGAGCTGTTTCAGAAGCTTCATCTATGGAGATACTCAAAACCTGGAGACATTCAGAACATGGTCCTGAGCCACCTGCTTAAGCTGGCCTGCTTTGAGCTTATGGTTATGTCATTCTATAGGGGAGAAACATAAAATTACATAGGAAGTATTATATTCTAAAATATGCCCCAAACTGAAAAAAATCCAAACATGTTATTTGAACAAACACTATGTTTGTTCCTTGGTTATATGAATGATTTAAGAACCTCTCTGTGGTCGGTGGGATCTTAGCCAAATGTTAACCTAATGAATCTATTTCCAGTTGAGTGTGGCCATATAGTTCATGCTGCAGTCAGGTCCCTCAGGGGATAGTACTGGGAGCAGTGCTGTTCAATATATTCATCAAAGACCTGGATGAAGTAAAAGAGAGCACTGTCAGCAAGTTTGCTGATGACACAAACTGGGTGGAGGGGCTGACACACCAGAAGGTTGTGCTGCCATTCAGCGGGACTTGGACAGGCTGGAGAGTTGGGCAAAGAGAAATTTAATGAAGTTCAACAAGGGCAAATGTAGAGTCATGCACCTGGGAGAGAACAACCCTATGTACCAGTATAGGCTGGGGACTGACCTGTTGGAGAGCAGTGAAGGGGAAAAGGACCTGGGGGTCCTAGTAGATGGAAGGTTGACCATGAGCCAGCAACGTGCTCTTGTGGCCAAGAAAGCAAATGCCATTCTGGAGTGTATTAGAGGGGGTGTGGTCAGTAGGTCGAGAGAGGTTCTCCTGCCCATCTACTCTGCCCTGGTGAGGCCACATCTGGAATATTGTGTCCAGTTCTGGGCCCCTCAGTGCAAGGACAGGGAACTGCTTGATAGAGTCCAGTGCAGAGCCACAAAAATGATTAAGAGAGTGGAACATCTTCTTTATGAGGACAGAGTGAGGGAGCTGGGACTCTTAGTTTGGAGAAGAATAAGGGGTGACCTCATTCATGCTTATAAATATGTAAAGGGTGAGTGCCAAGAGGATGGAGCCAGGCTCTTCTCAGTGATGCCCAATGATGGCATAAGGGGCAATGGGTGGAACCTGAGGCACAGGAAGTTCCATGTAAACAGGAGGAAGAATTATTTCATTGAGAGGGTGACAGAACACTGGACCAGGCTTCCCAGGGGGGTTGTGGAGTCTCCCTCTCTGAAGATATTCAAGACCTGCCTGGATGAGTTCCTCTGTAACCTAGTATTGGTGATCCTGCTTTTGCAGAGGGGTTGGACTAGATGATCTAGAGGACACAGTCTCAAACTGCACTGGGGGAAGTTTAGGCTTGAGGTGAGGAGAAATTTCTTCACAGAGGGAGTTAGCTGTTAGAATGTGCTGACCAGGGAGGTCGTGGAGACACCATCCCTGGAGGTGTTCAAGAGGCACTTGGTGCCATGGTCTAGTGGGCCTGGGGTCTGTGGTGACAGGTTGGACTTGATGATCTTTGAGGTCTTTTCCAACCTTATCGATTCTATGATTCTACGATCTCTCAAGGTCCCGTCCAGCCCCTAACATTCTGTGATACTGTGATCTGGCAGCATGAAAGGTCATCTGAAGCATTTGAAAGGTCAGACATACACACAAGGACACAGGACAACTAATCAGAAATGTCAAGCTTCTGCACACCAACTACTTTTGTGTATGTGTGTATTCAGCTTGTAGTGCATGCACTGAGGAATCAGAGAACTTCAAGGACTCATCATTTGCTGGAGTTGAGTGTTTACTCTGACAGCTGCAGTAATTAGCTGATGGCTAGCCGGCATGGCAAACTATCACCTTTGTATTCCTGCATAGTCTGTTGAGGTTTTTTTCTCCTTTTCATCCTGTTTTTGTATTGTTATTTCTATCACTCACTTTTCTCTATTTTTTATTATTATTTTAGAACTTTTTTTTGGTAAGCTTCTCTCTTTTCCTCCAGTTCTCTATTAAATCCAACAGTTCTTTCAGGACTTCTCATTAATTTTCTTTGGAGTAGGCACTGGATTGATTCTGTTGAACACTGCTGAATTTATGAAAAGAATAAATCTGGTCCAAGGTGTTTAAGTATGTGTTTTTAAAGCTCTGAGTAAATGCATAAAAGTAGCTGTGATTAACACTAATAATATTACTGTTGCCATGGTTAATAGTAAATGTGATCAATAGCAGTATAAATCTACTTTGTCACTAGTGCTGTAGTTGTTGAATAGTGATTTTATTAATAATAAACACTGTCAACAGCTCATATTCTTCTTGATTATAGGGGAAGCATTCTAGTAATTTGCCTTTCTTATAATTTACCTGCTGTAGGTAAAATATAAAATGGATCAGTAATTATTACTGTACTTCAAGCTACTAATTTAACGAGAGGAATAATTACTGCTTGCTTTTATTCTTCAATCAGTTTTCATTGCAGCATGCAAATGCACATATTGAACTAGCAAAGAGGAGACTGCTGAGCCCTAGTGGTTTATTTTGAAGTGCCTTAATGGCTTAGTTCTGTAAGGCATAATTAAAAAAATTTGGTAGTCTTTCTTATAGTCATCTAGTTGGTGATGTAAAAGGTAGTAAGTGCCTACACACATTTTATAATGCCTACATACATTCTATGATGTCTACATATATTTTATAATGTCCAATGTAGTCAGAGCTGGAAAAGCATTAGAAAGAAGTATTACATATTTTTCATGTTGTTTCTTTTTGCAGGGTATCAGTTTGTGGCCACGACAGAAAGCAGGTTCCAGTGCTAGACAGACTTTCGATCTACCTAATACATCCATTTGCATGTACATGAGGAACATGAGATCACTTAGCAAGGAGGCTGGCGAGAGGTCTCGAGCACAAGCCCTATGAGGAGAGGCTGAGGGAGTTGGGTTTGTTTAGCCTGGAGAAGAGGAGGCTCAAGGGTGACCTTATTGCTCTCTACAGCTGCCTGCAGGGAGGTTGTAGCCAGGAGGGGGTTGGTCTCTTCTCCCAGGCAACCAGCACCAGAACAAGAGGACACAGTCTCAAGCTGTGCCAGGGGAAGTTTAGGCTTGAGGTGAGGAGAAAGTTCTTCACTAAGAGAGTCATTAGCCATTGGAATGGGCTGCCCAGGGAGGTGATGGAGTCACCATCCCTGGAGGTGTTCAAGAGGGGGTTGGACATGGCACTCAGTGCCGTGATCTAGCGGGCATGGCATCTTGGGTGACAGGTGGACTGGATGATCTTTGAGGTCTTTTCCAACCTTGTTGATTCTATGTTTCTATGATTCTATGATAACATTCTGAAATAGAATTAGAGCTAGAAGAACAGAAGTTTTATAAACAGCAAAAGTAAATATTGCAGTATAAAGTTATTTTAATTAGAGTTAACATGTGTGGCACGTTTCACAAATAAACATAAAAGGTTATAATTCAGTTTGAAATTCTTAGTGAAGTATCATGGGAATAATCCTGCAGAAGAGGACTTGAACATTTCAAAACAAAGCTCCACTCCAAAGACAAGGTAAAACCAAACATCTGGGAAGTTCCTGAATTGTGGATTATCAGAACAAAGAGGTTTTCTTATTTTCTGAGATTTATTTCCTTTGTATTCTTTAAAAAGAAAAGGAAAAAGTGCCTTTTGTAAAACTTAAGAACTTGGGTAAGAAAAAGGGAGGTTTATGTGCCTGGAGACTTGGGAACGATGGACACTAACTGGCAGCTACAATTAAATGTTAATTAGATATTCACTCTGCTTTATTTTGAATGTTTGTGCCAACTCAGAAATTTTAATTTTCTATGATAATTAGGTAGACTTCCTGCATAAATAAGGATTATTAAGACAGTTTATGTGGGTAATAATTTGTTCATAGACTTGATTCATGATCACTCCCAATTAACTACTTATTTTTGTATGAGTGAGAGAAAAGTCATCCAACTGCACTCCAGCAGCATGCAGCTGGGGGCCTTCTGTTAAAGTGTTTTTGAATAACAGAGGTAAGTTAATGCTGGGCAGACTGGCTTTACATAATAAATGGCAGTTTTATGTACAGGTGCAAAATGAACTCTTTTTCTAATAGTAATATGACTTGTAAAAGTTCCCAAAGGGAAGAAACCTGTTATTCCCTTGTATCCCCTTTCTTCATACATGCTAATCTTTGTATGTACAAATATAAGCACAAAAAATTTCCTGTTTCTTAGTTTGGAGCAGTAATTATTTCCCACAACAACTTCATGTGATGCTATAGGCTGGGGCCAGAGTGGCTGGAGAGCAGCCAGGCAGAGAGGGACCTGGGGGCAGCGGTTGACAGTATAATGAACATAACCCAGCAGTGTGCCCAGGTGGCCAAGAAGGCCAATGGCATCCTAGCCTGGATCAGGAACAGTGTGGCCAGCAGGAACAGGGAGGTCATTTTGCCCCTGTACACTGCACTGGTTAGGCCACACCTTGAGTCCTGTGTCCAGTTCTGGGCCCCTCAGTTTAGGAAGGATGTTGAGTTGCTGGAATGTGTCCAGAGAAGGGCAATAAAGTTGGTGAGGGGTTTGCAGCACAAGCCCTGTGAGGAGAGGCTGAAGGAGCTGGGGTTGCTTAGCCTGGAGAAGAGGAGGCTCAGGGGAGACCTTCTTGCTCTCTACAACTACCTGAAGGGAGGTTGTAGACAGACAGGGGCTGGCCTCTTCTCCCAGTCAGCCACTACCAGAACAAGAGGACACAGTCTCAAGCTGCATCAGGGGAGGTTTAAGCTGGATGTTAGCAAGAAATTCTTCATAGGAAGAATGATTGCGCGGGGAGGTGGTGGAGTCACCATCATCGGAGGTGTTTAGGAGGAGACTTGATGGGGTGCTTGTTGCCATGGTTTAGTTGATTAGATGGTGTTGGACGATGGGTTGGACGCGATGACCTTGAAGGTCTCTTCCAACCTGTTTAATTATACTCTATTCTATTCTACTCTACTCTACTCTATTCTATTCTATTCTATTCTGTCACAGAGTTACTAATGTTCTGATAGGGAATACTTGTGCTTTTTGGCATACATTCAGGATTTCAGAGTTCTTAACGAAAATTCAGTAAAGCACAAATGTGACTGAAGTATTGGAAAGCAATAGAAAATCTGCTTAATTGTATCAGTCAATTCTGCATCAGAAATTTGCAGTTTTTCAAGTGCAAATGAACAGTTCACGAGCGCTCCTAAACTGAAGCAGACCACAAAATTTACTACTCCCTGCTAAAAATTGCTTGTTATTGTCATTTTTGTTTTCATTCTGTAATAAATATCATGTAGTAAGAATCATTACTTTTTATTCAGGGAAGGTTTGTTATTAATTTGATTCTGCAAACCTGAAGCGAGGTACAGGATGGAGCTTCTTTCTGAAACTGTGGTTTGTCAGCCTGTCTCGGGGCAAGTTCTCCTGACATCCAGACAGTCTCTCCAAAGACGTGTCATGAAGTAGGCAGCTGCAGGCATTAATGCTAAGATTCCAGAATTTATGCAACTAAGCTTAGCTTTTAGGTACATTGCACCCCTGCCTTAGACGTTCTCAGGAATTAGATGCATAAGCATGGAAGCCTCACTTCACCCAATGAGACATTTCCTAATTAGCCACAGGAAAGCAGAGAGGAAATGCTTGTGGTTGAAATATTTTTATTAATTTCCAAGAAGCTAAGCACATTTTCTGGGACTGCCAGAGGGGCCTGTCATCGGCTGGGACTTACTGCTTTGAATCACTCTTAAAGGGAGGCTAGAGACTTGAGGATTGTATCAAGGTATGCTGATAAAATACCACTGGAAGGAGTCTCTCCCCATTTCTTTATTATCTTTTTCTTTTTTCTTTTTTCATAAGTTTGGTGATTACAGTGCTCACTTGACATGGGGAAGAATTTTGCTTAATACCTGTCACAACATAAATAGTTCTCAGAGTGCTCCAAATGCAGACTGTAGTCATCCAAAAAAATGCAGCGGCAAAAGCCTTCAGCATAAGTCATTAACTAATCCAGGATCTTGAGTATCTACCAACTTTTTGAGGCTGCTGTCTCTTAGGTGAGATGACAAGGGGTTAGTGCTTCACTGCCAGAACATGAAAAGTGTCAGGCCCATACATCATGGAAGGACTTCTGTAGGTGTTAAATGTACACAGCTCATGGATCTGTAGTGGTTTTAGTTTGCTTATTTGTTGTTACTTTTTAATTCTGGCCATTTTTTTTTGGCATGTTGATATCCAGAAGCCTACAAGAGGGATTAGGAAGGGAAGAAAAACTAATTAATCTCCTAACTGTCCTTAAGTTCAGGATGCACTTGGGTATCAAGCATGCAAGAACAACTCATAAAAATATTCAGCTCAGAATTACTCACCCTCCATGTCTGACCTTGTCTGGTTTATAGTGGGCAAATCTAGAAGTTTTAATATTCCTAACATTATAGTGTGGTCTCATTACATCATAAGAGAATTTGGATACCAGCTTTTCAGTTTCTGATTTTCTCTGGCTTTAAATAAATCTGAAATTCTATCTTATGAAAGTAATCAATAGTTTGTATTTCAATTAATTGTATCAATGGCAGAAATTTCCAATATGCAAAAATCTATACTGCATATACTGTTAACTGTACCAGTTTCCAGTATTCCAAAAGTACTAAGGGCCATTTGAAATAGTCCACCGAGTTCATCTTATTTTGAAGTGTTTAAACCTTTAATAGCATGAACTAGTTTGACAACAGAGAACAGGCCTGGACATTTGCTTCTGTAGGTGATTAGTCTCAGGGGACAAAGTTGCTTAATTCAGGGGCTAAACTCAGAGAAATCTGGGGGAAATGGTACTTTGTTGGACCTCTTTGCATGTGCCCAACTCTAGGGAGACTCTCTGTTCAGTATGTGGTGTACCAGTTGTCATGGTTGTTGACTATTATTTTCCTTGAAGTGTAATTACTCTTGTTACACTGTATGGAAAACAGTCTAATTAAATACAATTCTGATGCCAAAATAACTAAAAGAAGCTGCAGGTTAACAAAAGTCTTTTCTTTTTACATTATCTTTTAATCTGTTGTATAAAGTGGATCCTGTCCCAAGCAGGATCCACTTTAATTACTAGGAAGATAGGTGATGTGATATACTATTACTGCAGTTAGGAGCAGCAGTAACAGATATTGATCAGAGTATGACCCTCATCATGGAGAGCCAGCATGATTGCTATAACAGAAGGACATGGGAGCACAGACATTGTACTCCCTTTGATGAATGTGACAAAAATGCCAATAGTGAAAGAAACCAAAGCTGATGTCATTGCTTACTGCTGCTAGTAGCTGTACTCATGTAATGTGTCACTATAAGTAAGAAATAATTCTGAGACTCAGGGTTTTTTTGACAGAAATAATAGCAAGTATTCTGAACTTTTCTTGGCTTTATCCAGGGTGGAACTGACTGATGGTCAGAAATTGACTGTGCATAAATGCTGATTTTATTCCCAGAAGACTCATCAGCAACGTTCCAATGGTTTACAGCCAGATTAATCTCTCTGATTCAAATATTCTACCTGTATTTTCCACTGCAGCTACTTTTACTTCTATGACATTAGAAGCAGTAAATTTTATTTTTACTTCTCTGACTTTCATGTTTCATGTTAAAAGGTATTTCTAAATTTGGTATCATCAACACGAGCAAAGGGTGACAAAATGCTGATGTTTCTCTTTGGATCACAAATTACCACTTATGATCACTTCAGCTGAGCTTAGTAGTGGAGCTATTCCAAATAGTTTATTTCCAAGAAGTATTAGTATTTGCAGCAATTCTTTTGTTCTTGTTGACCGTGTCTCTTATTTTTTCTGCTGAGGGAGTTATATCAATCAATATGGCACAGGAATTATATGTGATGATCACTTCAATTCTAATGATAATGCAGAACAAAATACCTGTTGACCTACTCCTGTCATAGAGAGCTTTCATACCTAAGATCTGTTATGAGATTTCCATCTGTAATCACAGTCTTCTGACATATGCTGTGTGACAAAATCCATCTGGTTTCTGTGTAAATCTGAAAAAGAAATTGAGTGGACACCTTTGATTCCATAGGATGCAATAGTTTAATTAAAAATACCTCTCTTTCTGAGGCTTTGGAAATATCTGTTTTATTTTTCCTTTTTGGTGAGGTCTCCAGCCTTTCTATGATGCTAACAAGTTCTCATTTTCTTCTTTGTTTACTCTTTCATTGAGGATCCTCTGAGGCCTTTTGGCATCATCCACCCAAAGGCAACAAGAAGAGCAACTCAGAGTTGCTTCACAATAATTGGCATTTGTGTTTTTTTAAACTAGAGGAGTATTACTCCTAACAGAGGAAGCTGGCAACAAAACAAAACCTGTAAAATATAAAGTAGAACCTAACATGTAATGAATGGATTCAAGGACCTTAAAGGTCTTTTCTAATTCAAATGGTTATGGTATTCTATGATTCTATGTTTCATTCTCAGCAAATAAAATCAAGAAAACCTCTCAAACAAACAAACCAATCAACGAACCAAACAAAGAAGTCCCATAAAAATTCCCAATCACTACACTGGCTACTGCACTTGCAACAGAAACCTTATAAAGTACGGTCCAGTTATTGCTATATACCTGAGAATCACCACAGTTGCTCTAAGTTGGGCATAAGTGTGTCAAACTTCCTAAACCCTATTTGCCAGCTAGTCAAATTGTGTTAGAGCTAGAACAGTATATGTGACTGGGCTAGCCTTCAACAAAATAGAGTGTAACTCTCTTAAAAGAAGATTTGATCCCTCTTTAGAAGTGAAGCAGTGATCCTTGACAAAAAGGAGCTGTCTGAGTAAGTATACTGACAAGTTATTTACTACACTACACACACACTACATTTAGTATCTGTTGATTGCACTTTTTGAGTATAGAGAGTGTTATGCTTAAAACCTTACGGATAGAAAAGAAACACATCTCATAAGCAAATTGATTTATTGCTAGTGTATTTGAAATCTTAACAGTTTTGTCAATGAGTTGTTATTAGTCCAGATGTAACTCTTAAAAATAGTATAGAAGGAAAAAAATTGAACTTTGTTACACACTACCCCCTTTCATAACATCACAGATTCACACAGAGTTACAAAATCATGAAATAGCTGAAGTAGCAAAGCAGCCCTGAAGATCATCTAGTCTAGGACAACCCCCCTGCTCAAAGCAGAGTGGACTTAACAGCTAGTTGCTCAGGTCCATGTCCAGCTCATTTTTTTGGATATCTCTAAGGATGGAAACTCCACTACCTCTCTGAGCAACCTGTGCCAGTTTTTCCCCTCCCTCATTGTGAAGGAGTTTTTTTCTTGTGTTTATGAGCAATTTTATGTATTTCAGTTGGTGCCTGCTTTCTCCTGTCATGGCAATAGGAATCACAGACTAAGTTCTGGCTCTGTTTTCTATATTCCCTTTATGAGTTATTTATACACACTGATAAGATTCTCCTAAACATGCTCCAGGCTGAACAGCCCCAGCTGTCAGCCTTTCCCGCAGAAGAGATGCTCCAGCCTCTCCATTTTCTTCATGCTCCTTTGACAGCCCCAGTTCTGCTTCTTGGCACGTGGGCCTCTTGTGCTGAGGAGAGCAGAACCAGACTCAGCACTTCAGACATGGTGTTACCAATTTTTTCATTTGTTTGTTTTTATGCTGGTGGTGTGGTAACACTCCCAATGCTCCTCTAGATCCTAAGATCAATGATTTAATTCTGGTATGAGTGTGGTGTGTAGAATCAATTGTCAGCAACACAAATCCTTTGATGGGAGATATATGATCGTAAATGATAGCTTCTTCATTACTCTAGGATCCATTTGTCATCTTGTTCAACAAGCACAACACCTTGCTCTTTTGTCTCTGCTCTGCAAGTTTACATTATATCTGAAGTTTTTTACTGTGTTGTTTTTAATGTACATTAAATAGCTGGGGTTTTGTCTTCTTCATGTAAAGCCTAAACCAGTTTGTTTTTTTTCCCAGCTTCATGTTTACATTTCTTTAACCGACCACAGCCAAGATTTTAGCCCAGTTTCTGGATTTCCAGTGACCTGTGACCATTTTCTTGATGCTCTGTGACTCTAACCCCTTTGCTGTGTGTCCTGTGTCCCTAATTCAAAGCCCCTGCTGCTATACCAGGCCCATATTCCTCAATACTTCATCATTATTGGACAAGGCACTTGGTGCCATGGTTTAGTCATGGGGTCTGTGGTGACAGGTTGGATTTGATGATCTTTGAGGTCTCTTCTAACCTTGGTGATTCTGTGATTCTGTGATTATCTCAGTGTCATAGAATTTTCATTCTGCACAGAACTACTACTTGTTATTACTGTCTTTATAAAATTATGGTTGTACCTTACAGAGATTAACAAAGTCAAATAAATTAGATTTAGCCACTTGTTCTTCAGGAAAATAAATCTGCTACATCTAAACAAATTAGAACAAAGTAGCAGACATGTCAAAACTATTTCAGATAAAGCAAGTCTGAGAAACCTCAGTCCTAAGGAGGAGGAAAACCAGCATAAGCCTGTGTCCTGTTGTTAGCACACTATCACAGTATCACAGTATCACCAAGGTTGGAAGAGACCTCAAAGATCATTGAGTCCAACAGACCTCATGACTAGACCATGGCACCAAGTGCCACATCCAATCCCCTCTGGAACACCTCCAGGGATGGGGACTCCACCACCTCCCTGGGCAGCACATTCCAATGGCTAACAACTCTCTCTCTAATGAACTTTCTCCTCACCTCCAGCCTAAACTTCCCCTGGTGCATCTTGAGACTCTGTCTGCTTGTTCTGGTGCTGGTTGCTAGAGAGAAGAGACCAACCCCTTCCTGGTGACAACCACCTTTCAGGTAGCTGCAGAGAGCAATAAGGTCACCCCTGAGCCTCCTCTTCTCCAGGCTAAACAATCCCAGCTCCCTCAGCCTCTCCTCATAGGGCTTGTGCTCAAGGCCTCTCACCAGCCTTGTTGCCCTTCTCTGGAAACCTTCAAGTGTCTTGGGGTTCTGAGGGGCCCAGAACCAGACACAGTACTCAAGGTGTGGACTAACAATGCACAGGGGCACAATGACTTCCCTGCTCCTGCTGGCCACACTATTCCTAATGTAGGCCAGGATGCCATTGGCCTTCTTGGCCACCTGGGCACTCTGTTGGCTCATGTTTAGGCGGCTGTCAATCAGCACCCCCAGGTCCCTCTCTGTTTGGCAGCTCTATTGGCAATACTATATGAACTCCACTACAGAAGATCAAGAAGGAGTTTCCGGATCATGGTCAAAAGTTCAAAATGATGAAAAAAGTCTGATAAGTGGAGAAAAACCATATTTAAAATTATTGATTTTTCTTTGGTTTCAAATCAAAGTTTGCAGTGTGCTCTAAAGTGCTGGATTGCTGAGAGTGTGAAGTTGTTGCTGTGACATTTAGAGAGCAAGCATCCATAAATGAAAGATTACATTTGGGGTGCTTTTTTTTTTTTTTTTTCCTCCAAGGAAGAACTTGAAGGACTGCAAAATCAAGGCTTGATTAATCGAGTTGGCAATGGCAACAGAAAAGCCTTTTAGGCATCTGGTGAGGCCACACCTCGACTATTGTGTCCAGTTTTGGGCACCTCAATGCGGGAGAGATGTGGAGGTGTTGGAGTGAGTGCAGAGGAGGGCAAGGAAGCTGGTGAGGGGCCTGGAGAATAAATTTTAGGAGGAGTGCTGGAACGTGTCCAGAGAAGGGCCACGAGGATGATCAGAGGGCTGGAGCACCTCGCCTATGAGGACAGACTGAAAAAGTTGGGGCTGTTCAGTCTGGAGAAGAGAAGGCTCTAAGGTGACCTAATTGTGGCCTTCCAGTATCTGAAGGGGGCCTACAAGAAGGCTGGGGAGGGACTTCTCAGGATATCAGGTAGTGATAGGACTAGGGGGAATGGAATGAAGCTGGAGGTGGGGAGATTCAGGCTGGATGTGAGGAGGAAGTTCTTGACCATGAGAGTGGTGAAGCCCTGGAATGGGTTGTCCAGGGAGGTGGTTGAGGCCCCGTCCCTGGAGGTGTTTCAGAGCAGGCTGGATGAGGCTCTGGCCAGGCTGATCTAGTGTGGGGTGTCCCTGCCCATGGCAGGGGGGTTGGATCTAGATGATCCTTGTGGTCCCTTCCAACCCTGACTGATACTGTGATACTATGAGTGACTGAAGGAGTTGGGGCTGTTTAGTTTGGAAAAGGGGAGGCTGAGGGGAGATCTCATTACTCTCTAAAACAAGCTGAAAGGGCATTGTGGAGAGGTTGGTGCTTCTCACAGGTAATTAGTGATAGAACAAAAGGGAATGGCCTCAAGCTGCAACTGGGTAGGTTTAGACAGGAAATTAGGAAAAATTTTTTCACAAAAAGAGTGCTCAATGAGTGTGCTGCCCAGGGAGGTGGTTGAGTCACCAACCCTGGATGTGTTTAAAGGTCTTTTGGATGTGGTGCCTGGGGATATGGTTTAGGGGTGAACCTTGTAGAGTAGGGTCATCAGTTAAACTTGGTGATCCTGAGGGTCTTTTCCAGCCTGAATGTTTCCATGATTCTGCGGTCTATGTAGCAAAAGGTACATACAGTTGCAGAAAATGTACAAAAGTGTACAAATGTTTTGAAAGATATATAGTCTGAAGTAGCTATCCCAACAGGGCCTTTGTCAAATAACAATGTTCTGCATTTAATTAATTACACAGCAAACTATATTAGCATATTTTTAGGGGTGGTCCTTGGTACATCAGTTCTGTCACAGTCAGTGGAAAGCTTATTAGAAACATCTCCAGAAGTGATCTGAGACCTGTATGCCCAAATCTTTATCAATCTCCTCCAACAGGGCCAAGGCAACATAAGAGCACCTTGGCCACACAGGTAAAAATAATTAAACCCGACAATGAAATAAAGAGAATTGCTGGAATTCCCTTGGATTCACTCACTTTCAGTCCACAAATTCTTGCCTCTAAGATCGTAGAATCATAGAGACTAAATCTACCTTCTTTTAGTTTTCTTTTAGTTTAAAAACTTTACCTGCCTGTACTTTGCCTGTACTTGGTCTTGTTGAACCTCGTGAGGTTCACATGGGCCCACTTCTCAAGCTTGTCCAGGTCCCTCTGGGTGTCATCCCTTCCCTCAGGCATGTAAACCACAGTTCTCAGGTAGATGTCTTGCACTTGATCCCACTCTCTGTCAAATGATGAAGATATTTAACAGCGCCAGTGACAGAATGGACCCCTGAAAGACACCACTTGTCACAGATTTCCATCCAGACATTGAGTTATTGACCACTACCCTCTGGATGCAACCATCTAACAAGTTCCTCATCCACTTAACAGTCCACACATCTCTTCAGTGTAGAAAGAAAGATGTCTTATGAGGAGTGGCTGGCTGAGGGAGCTGGGATTGTTTAGTCTGGAGAAATGACGTAGACCTCACTGCTCTCTGCAACTACCTGAAAGGAGGTGGCAGTGAGGTGGGAGTCAGTCTCTTCTCTCTAGTATCAGATGATAGGACAAGAGGAAATGTCTTAAAACTGTGACAGGCAAGGTTTAGGTTGGATATTAGGGAAATGTGTGGGCATGGCATTTTGGGACATGGTTTAAAGACCATGGTAGTATTTGGTTTACAGTTGAACTTGATGATCTTAGAGCTCTTTTCCAACTGAAACAATTCTATGATATTTTAGGGAACCATGTCAAAGGCTTTCTTGAAGTCCGTACAGAGCATGCTTGGAAAATTGTGATAAGGGTAGATGAAAGATGTTCACTTCTATAAGGCTGTGAGAGAATTTTTGACTTACTAACATTGTTTCATGGACAGGCTAGTCTTTCTTCTTTGGAGAGCAACTTTTCTTAGCCATCAGCTGAGGAGGCTGTCAGCAGAGAAGGTCTAATGTGATTCTTTGAACCAGGCTGTAGGCTTTTCTAATGACTAACATTCGTCCTTAGCTGGTGATACCTTCAAAAATTCATTTTGTGTGCTGCACCTAATCTACCTTCCTGACAGCTCTAAGCACTTAAATGAGCAGAACCTTTTTCTCCTGAGGTTGAAATGGAATCTTTGTTTACATGTAACTTGATAAAAGGATTAATCAGAAAACGTAAAGGCTGCTATTTCCTAGGCATATGGAACAAGTTTATCTTGTTTAAGATCTTATTGACAGAAGCTAAAAACAGTGTTTGAGAATGTTACAAACAGGACATCCAGTGGCAGAATTGTTTTCCTGGTGGGATGGAAAAGAAACACATACTTCTTGATTTACCTAAGGTGCTCTTGTCTGCGCCAAGTGGATGGAGCCAATCTCTTATTGACGGTGTGCAGTACTAAGACAAGGAACAATGAATACATGAGGAGAAACTTCACATTGAGGATGGTGGAACACTGGCAGAGGCTGCCCAGAGAGGCTGTGGAGTCTCCTTCTCTGGAGACTTTTATAACCCACCTGGATGCATTCTTGTACAGACTACCCTAGGTGATCCTGCTTTTGGCAGGGAGGTTGGACTTGATGACCTCCGGAGGTCCCTTCCAACTTCTAACATTCTGTGATTCTGTGCCGTATGGCTGGATTGTTTCAAGGTGAATAGTAAATGCAAGACTGTAATTTCTCTGTGACTTTTTAATTTCCAGAAGCTCAGAAATATTTGCTTTCTCTAAGAACTCAGGGGTTTGTTTGTCTGTTTATTGCTTTTCTTTCCTTTTTCTTTCTTTCTTTCTTTTCTTTTAAAGCCCTGGCAGTTCTCATTCTATTTCTTTTCTTCTGCATCTTTTCCATCACAGTTCCAAAGAAACTCTGTTGCTAATATTTTTGGTAAAAAAATAGAAAAGAAAAGAAAAAGTGGCTATGAATTTAGTATTCCTACAGATTTGTCATTGTGCAAAATATCTTTTCCTGTCTGTAAAGACTGATCTATCATCATATTCTTATCGTGTTTTGAAGTGTTGTCCCTTTAAAAAGATTTTCCTACCTCCAAAATGCTACACTACAATTTATTGTTATTTCCAGCATTGTAAGAATCCCAAGAGAATTCCAGGAAATAGTCTCTCCTGGAATAGAAACTTCCTTTTCAAAAAATTGCAAACTCTTGTTCTGCTATGGCTACAGTTAAGCATTTAAATGGCAGCCTCTCAGTCTGTACAAGCACACAGAAAGAAAACCTGACAAAGAATGAAGCTCCAGACTCTGACACAGCTCTGAATGCCTATTCTGTTCTGCCAGACCAGTTTAGCTGTCTTACTTTTTATTCTGCACAGGCTGAGAAGTCTAAATCTCATTAAATAACAGAGAGAAACAAGACATGCAAGTGGTTTGTGAGAGCAGAAAGGGGAATAAATTATGATTGAAAAGTTTAAACTAAAAGGCAGTTTCAATATATTTTTAGATTGGCATTTGAAGCAATCCATTTGGTTTTGGCTTCCTTTGTTTTGGAAAACATTTTTACAGGTAGCCAAGAGATAATGTACCAATCCTCCCCCCTCCCCCATGCCTCTTCCTTTCAAAAGGAGAAACCAAACACTCATGATAAGACTTCAGAATTTATCCTACAGAGTAAAATAAAGGAAAAAAAAAGTTTTCCTAATAGCCCATTGTCTTATTCTTGTCATGTGTCTAATATTCTCCCATAGGATACATATCTTTGTCAATACCTATTTTATTCAGCTCGTCAGGGAGTGCTTTCTTGGCCTCTAAAATTTGGCTTTGGCAGATTGCTTTGAATATTCAAATAAGGTATACATAACCCATTGAAGGGCCCAGTCTCAGTTTCATGATTCTTACTGAGGAGAATGAGATTAGAAAGAGTTCGAACTGCTATTTGTATTATGATATTGTCATGTTCAAAGAATATTTAATATGTGAGCACAATCAATCTTACTCTGAGCATAGCTGCAGCATTATCTTTACAAATTATATAAGCAGGTGCACAGCACACTTCATAGTCTCATTTTAAAGGGGCTGTAATTCTCTCTCTACTTTGTGAGTGTCTGCTCTGACTGAAAACACATCAACATGCAAATAAGGACATAAACCTTTAGGAGAAAGAAACACAACGAAAACGTGGCTGTAAATGAACAAAGTTTCACAATCAGTCAAAAATGCAGTATTACTCAGTATTTGGTACATCACAGCTGCTTCTAGTCCCTCTAATCTCAGCATGTTTGATATCTTCAGAGATATTTTTGACTCACTCATGGCTTATGATCAAAGGTGCCACGCGATGCAGTTAAGCAGTGCAAGTGAGCACTGGGTGGGGATGCTGTTAGGGCTGTGGTAAATTGCATGCTTCCAAATGTTTGATAGTATTCCCTTGTAGTGTCATAATCTCTGTCAAATATTATCAAGCCTTCAAAGATATAAGACATGATGGATTGCCTCTGCCCTCCCTTGTATCTTTTTAGAACAGGATGTTTTGTAGTCCTCACAGGTTTTTTTCAGCTCTTGTGACACGAACACAGCAGGGTCTTTTTGGTGCCTCAAGTAAGATACCTGGGCACTGGCAATAAAAATCTTTTAAAAATATAGACCTAATTATTTTTTCAGGACTTTCAGTGATTCATATTAATTGACTGAAAGGTGGAGGCAGAGCACCAATTCTCCTTCATAGGGAAAAAAACATACAAAAATATATTTATCATCTTCTGCCCTTAATAGCAAAATTCTATTTTAGTGAGATGGGCTATGCAAAAATTGGCTGGAAGATGAAAGAGACCTTTATTCTTTCCCCTTAAGGAAAGGAGAAAGAATGCAGAAATCTTCAGCAACTGTGGAACTGAGTTATTAGCAAGACTAAATTACACATGCAGTCAGTGAATCATGGTGTTATCGGGTAGCATGTGAACAATGGCCTTTGAACCAAAAATAAAAACAGACCAAAGGAAACTCTGAGCTGTAGTGCACTTATGTCTTTGATTCTGGGAATCTTCCTAAATATCACTATTCAGTGATCCCAAAGGAATGTGAGAAATTGTTCCTGAGAAATTCAATAATATCTCACTATAGGTCATATATATATATATAGTTTTACTTTGAATGTATCTTAATTGCCTTCTTTTTTTTTTTTTTCCCCCATGTAATGAAGTTGCAAAATCAGTGACTAGAACTGAGACCGAGACAAAATAGCTAATGTCATCAGATTGAGGCTGTAAATGTCTTCATTTGGAAGAGGGAAAATGTTAGTTTTCTGGTGATAATCCATAATTTAAAGTTGTACACAAATATGAAAAGATGCTAATGGCATACTTTTGTGAGTACAGAAGGGTAAGTTGTTACCAACTGCTGGGTTCTACACATTGGCCGCAGCAATCCCATGAAGTGCTACAGGCTGGGGTCAGAGTGGCTGGAGGGCAGCCAGGCAGAGAGGGACCCAGGGGTACTGGTTGATAGAAGTCTGAACATGAGCCAGAAGTGTGCCCAGGAGGCCAAAAAGGCCAATGGCATCCTGGCCTGTACCAGGAACAGTGTGGCCAACAGGAGCAGGGAGGTCATTCTGCCCCTGTACACTGCACTGGTTAGGTCACACCTTGAGGCCTGTGTCTAGTTCTGGGCCCCTCAGTTTAGGAAAGATGTTGAGTTGCTGGAACGTGTCCAGAGAAGGGCAACAAAGCTGGGGAGGGGTTTGGAGAACAACCCCATGAGGAGAGGCTGAGAGAACTGGGGTTGCTTAGCCTGGAGAAGAGGAGGCTCAGAGGAGACCTTCTTGCTCTCTACAACTACCTGAAGGGAGGTTGTAGACAGGCAGGGGTTGGTCTCTTCTCCCAGGCAACCAGCACCAGAACAAGAGGACACAGTCTCAAGCTGTGCCAGGGGAGGACGTTAGGATGTTAGGAAGAAATTCTACACAGAGAGAGTGATTTGCCATTGGAATGTGCTGTCCAGGGAGGTGGTGGAGTCACCATCATTGGAGGCGTTTAGGAGGAGACTTGATGGGGTGCTTGTTGCCATGGTTTAGTTGATTGCATGGTGTTGGATGATGGGTTGAATGCGATGATCTTGAAGGTCTCTTCCAACCTGGTTAATTTCTATTCTATTCTATTCTATTCTATTCTATTCTATTCTATTCTATTCTATTCTATTCTATTCTATTCTATTCTATTCTGTTCTAAGGAGGCTGACAAGATGTACAACACTTGCAATGGCAGTCATTGTTAGATGGAATTTCCAAGTATTTAAGTACAGAATAGTAGAAGACCCCATTCGTCCTACAGTTCAGCTTTCTACTGTAAGCAATAAATTGTTATTTCTGCTAATGTGAGACTCTCCTGAAAATCAGAGAATTAAAATATAAACCCTGGAGTCATCCAACATAAACTATAAATTTTTATTAGACTCTGGATATTAAAACACACTTTCAAGGGAATGGCACAGCATTCTTCAGACTTCACACTTCACAAACACTTTTCATGGCTGGATACTTGCTGTTGGTTTTTAGTGATTTGAGGAAGCCCTTCACTGATTCATTAAGCTGTTGAATTCTCCATCTGTGTGTCCCACTATGTTTCCCTTGCTTGAAAAACTCTCTAACTTTTCTTCTTCAGAATATTTCTATGATGTAATCTCTGTGTCTGCTGTTTCTTTCTAGAAATAGGAATTAAAGATCTACCTGTATTAGTCCTACAGATAAACCACTCTACAAGTTTTCTAATAAATTAAAGAGGAACAGACATGTCTTGTGGGTTTACAGGCACTGACACCACTGAGGTTATATGAATATTCTGAAGAGTAGAGATTTGCCTGGGTAGTTTTAGACCATAAAGTGGTAACTTCACAGAAATTTTAAGAACAGCAAAACCCCTCTAATTGCTAAAATAAAATGATTTATCTTCATGTTATCATTTTAGTTATATCTGAGCTAGTGTAGGTGTGGCAACTTGCTATCAGCCTCTAGAACGAAGTCTTACAAATTCAGCCAGAAACTGCTATGAAGACATGGTTTAAAAAAAGTTTTTAAATTTGGCTACAATTAGAGATTATAATAGATCCATAGATTCATAAAACAACAGGTTGGAAGGGACCTCAAGGATCATCCTGTCCAACCTTTCAGAGTAAGAATACAATTTAAATGAGATGGCCCAACACCCTGTCAAGCTAGGCCTTGAAACGGTCTAATCTAGGGGAATCCACCACCTCCCTCCAATGCCTAATAGTTTGAATATTGAATTTTTTTTCTCTGGCATCAAGTCTGAATGTCCCCAGTAGCCACTTGTGCCCGTTAACCCTTGTCTTTACTATGTGAGTCTTTGTAAAAGGACAGTGTCCCTCCTCATGATAGCTACTCTTCACGTACTTGTAAATGGTAATGAGGTGTCCCCTAAGCCTTCTCTTCTCAAGGCTGAACAAACCCAGTTCTCTCAGACTTCGTTCTTATGACAGGTCTTCCAGTCCTCTGATCATTCTTGTGGCCCTTCTCTGGACACTTTCCAGCCTGTCCACATAACAATGGAAAGTAAATTTGTAGTGCAGCTAAATCTCTATTGAAAAATGAAGAAAGTAAGTAGCAAGAAAAGTAATGGAAAAAATGATAGTTTTGGTGTTGGTTCTGCTCCCCACCTGCAATGACTTATCTTTTGACTCACTATATTTCCAGGTGGCTTTTCTTGCTTTCCTATGTACTGAATAGGTAAGGATGGCTTTTTGTGTTATCTTGCTCATCACATAGAATATGACAAAAGGAACCTGACACCTCCGGAGTACTATATTTAGTTATCTACTGCTTATCCATAATGCATAACGTGGTTGAAATGAAATGCTTTCATTATGGATGCTTTACAGTACTAGGAGCACTCTCTGTTTCATTATCTTATATAAGACTCACCGATACCAAATAAGAGTGATGTGAATATGCTGTTGTACATATGAGCTCACTTCGCTAGCTTTGGTTCTTGATAACTCAATTGCTTTCTCAGGTGATGATTTAATAGTGGGAAGGGAAATGTTAATGCATTGGAGAATTCTGCACCAATGACAGAAACGATTTTTTTGCAGATTCATGTCACTGTTACCAGCATTGTAATGTTTATCTAATTTATAGTTTTATTATTCCAAGTGTTCAGGAACTTATTTTGCTGAAAAATGAAATTTCAGCATGTGCTCACACACAAATGGTAAGCAAAATGCAACTTTCCCTCACAAGAGTTTTTAGAAAAGTTTATCTTTAGCCAATTTGATGTCAATCTGGAAAAAACCCCAAAACTTCTGAAATGATGCAAAACATTTGTTTCAAATCACTTAATCAAAACATTTAACTGAATTTCTTTATCAGCATTTATCACAATTAGATTGTAGTTTGGTCACGATTTCTCCTCAAGAGCCTGTAGCCCAGAAAAAGAATGAGGAAAATGAGGAAGTCAGGAGATCCATGAAGCTCTTGGTGTATTTTGAACCTGGCTTTTAGAAGAGCATTGAGAAATTATGCTTTTCTACTAAAGTTCTCATAAGAATGTCAGAATCTTTAAAGGATGTTTTAGATTGAACTGACTAGAAAGGGACTGAAGAAGAAACATTTTCATTTTGAGATGAGATTTATTTTTACTAGAAATGTCACAAAGTAAACTCTCATGTTTGCAAATTAAATTGCTGAGATTATGCTTAAGAAATTTCATTTCTCCCCCCCCCCCAGTCTTTGCCCCTTATTCGAATAAAACTCACAGTAAGATTTCTCACAGTCAAAGTTCTCCCAGATATATTTTCTGAATTTTCTCAGAAAAGAAAAAATGGAATAAAAATTTTTTAAAAGGAAGACATGTAGGATAGAGAAACACAATGAAGGCAAGGTTTGTATGCAGGTTTTTTGTAACAGTTTCGTTAAACTCAGACCTGTGACTTCATTCTAAAATAAAGACTTCCTTTTACATTTTAAAACCTTCTCTTGCTACTATTTCTAATGCTATATATTGCAGGGTTTAATCAGACAAAAGAAACCCCCCCCAGAAGTTAGCATCTGAAATTCCCTGTCTGTCACACCTTTCTTTAGGACAGTGTGCCAAAAGGATCATGTATTTTTGTGAGTGGATAATAGACCAAAGGGTTCTGAAAAGCAGCTTCTGAACAGTCATTAATTTTGGAGTGTTGATGTAATGGGTACAACAATAACATCTCTTAATTAAATGGACTGGTTTTGAAAACAAAAGGTCAGACATTAAAAGTAAATGGCATCCAGTTATGCGTGTATAATTTGCTTACCTATTTCTTTCACCCAGTGCAATTTTATTTCATCCCTGGTTGAGGAATCATTACACTATTTCTTTTTAAAATCTGAATTTATTTATTTGTTTATTCTGGAAATACTTTCCTTTTATGCACTTTGATATTTTTAGGGTTTATAATAACCAGGGTCTCATTTTGGTATGTATTAAGAAGTAATAAAGCAATCACAGAAAGGAAACTTCTCTTCTCACAGATATTGGAGGAAAAGAATTGGAAAGAAGATTACTTCATTAAGGCAATTGTAGCATTTCTGATGCAAAAACATTTATTCTACCTGCTCTTGCCATCGTTGATGTAATTTCTATGTTGAATGATGAACAGAAGCATACTTGATTTCTGGAGTGGAGTTCAGGAAGCTGGTTGAAAAATATGCATATATATATATATATATGTAAAAATAATAAATGCAGGCAACACTTTCACAACTATATAATGCTGTATTTTGTGTTGCTAGCAGTCTTTGACCTATACTTTGTTTTGTCTTCAGAAGGGCAATAATCTTTCATAAACCAGCTGATGCAGCTGGAAGGAACAGACATGCTTTCAAGCATTTAAGTTTTCAGTATTTGTAGAAGAGTGTTTGTGTATGTTTTCTCTAAGTGTGTCAATTCAATTAGTCTAATAAAAGAGGTTATTTCTGCATATAAGCCTGACCTTACTTATATACTTACAGACAATTATGATAACATTACTAGATTGTGTCTTAGCATGCTAATAATTTCCCTCCAATATCCCAGGTTTGCCTAAGTGCTGTACTAGATTTCCAGGTCAGAGATACACTCCTTTTGCAAAATGTAGATTTAGTTTATTAGGCCACTGTAGACTACAACCATTAGATAAAAATATGGATCATATTTCCATCTTGCATTTCTCTGTTGTAAGGGAAATATTACATGTGTTGTTCTTGAAGGGTTGAATGTCTGAATTCCTTGGACAATAATATTTAGCAATTTAATTGGATGCTTACTTGCCTGTTACACAGGGAAGTGCTAATACACGTATCGACATGTTTATTTTAAGAAGTAACTTTCATAAATCTTGCCATTCAATTTTTTTCAGTTTTCGAAAGAAGGTGTATTGTACTTGAGAGAGAGTATATTTCCTTGGCAGACAATACTGACCTGAAAACAAGTGGGTTTGAAGAAAAGAAAAACCAAACAGAAAGAGGAATCATTAGGAAACTGGCAAGCTGTTGTAAGAACAGTCAGCCAGACACTGTCATAAAGATCTGAAATGCTGCAGTGTTTTCTTTTATGGCAGCCCTCATTCAGAAAGGTCATGATGATGTGGAGGATGAACAGTTACCTTTTATGATCTCCAGCAATTTAAAATAGTGTAAACAAATAAATCCCAAGAATGAGAAAATGTTTGTTAGCCTTCAGAGACTTTGCAAGAGTTTAGTCGTTACAGAAGTTCTACGAGTTTCAGAGGAGGTGATGAGATCAGTAGCTATTACCATATCCTGTAGATTTTAATGCCTCAGAGAAATGTTAACACAAATTCCACACCTTAATAAAATCAGAAATCTAAAATCAAGGTATCATGACATAAAATATTTCCTGGATTAATATGCAGGGTGGAAAGAGGATAGGGGTTATAAAATGGGTGACATTTGTATGTAGAAAAGGAGACGCTTGATAAATGGATGAGGTCACACAGTCTCTGGAGAGTGTGGTAGTGTTCTATTTATTTAATTTTCCACAGTCTTTCTCTAATAAAACATCACCATGGTTAATATTGCTGGCAGCTTTCTACATGTGACTCTCAGTTAAATGAAGTTGGTCATGTTTCAAATCAATCAAGGTAGTCAATAGTAAAGTCTCTGTTTTCATGGTGGGTATAGGTTCATGCAGTTAATGAGTTGTAAATACTTTTCTCAAAAATAGGATTTACACTGCCAGATCCCCATTCCTCAAACTTGTAAATATTTAAGCCCTGTTTCAACTGCTTTCCTAAGCACAAAACTGAGTTCTTTAGTTCTCTAAATGTAGCCAATGATCATGCATTTAACATTAGCGGTCTCAAGTTGTGCATGAGGAGGTTTGTGTTGGATACCATGAAAAATGTATTCCCAGAAAGGGTTTTAAAACACTGTAAGAGACTGCCCAGGGAAGTGGTAGAGTCAACTATCCCCAGAGGTATTTGAAACATGTGTAGATCTGGTGCTTAGGGAAATAGAATAGAATAGAATAGAATTAACCAGGTTGGAAGAGACCTTCCAGATCATCATGTCCAACCTATCATCCAACACTACCCAATCAACTAAACCATACAACCAAGTGTAGTGGTGACCTGACAGTGCAGGGTTAATGATTGGACTTGAGGATCTTAAAGGTCTCTTCCAACCCAAATGATTCTACGATTCTATAATTTGTTTAAGCATCTGCTGAACATTCTGTCATCTGCCTGAAAAAGACTGCTGGTCAAAACTTTTGCGAAACTCCCTCACATGCCTCTGCTGCAAAACACCTTTCCTTAATTTGAGTAGATTTAAATTTTATTATTAATGTGGTATGATTAAATTCTCCTGAGTATAGAAGGATGATGCTAACCTTTACACTATTGATCTGGAAACATTTTGAACCAAGGAATATCACATCGTCTATGAAACTCAAGCAACTAAGCTAAGCATAATGGGTATATTATAATACTGTGAGTACCACAAGCAAGAGAATAATCCAAAATAAAAATTTTACAGTATCACAGTATAACTGAGGTTGGAAGAGACCCCAAGGATCATCGAGTCCAACCTGTCACCACAGACCTCATGACTAGACCATGGCACCAAGTACCACGTCCAATCTCCTCTTGAACACCTCCAATGATGATGACTTCACCACCTCCCTGGGCAGCACATTCCAATGACGAACGACTCACTCAGTGAAGAACTTTCTCCTCACCTCGAGTCTAAACCTCCCCTGGCACAGCTTGAGACTGTGTCCCCTTGTTCTGGTGCTGGTTGCCTGGGAAAAGAGACCAACTCCTTCCTGGCTACAATCACCCTTCAGGTAGTTGCAGAGGGCAATGAGGTCACCCCTGAGCCTCCTCTTCTCCAGGCTAAACAATCCCAGCTCCCTCAGCCTCTCCTCAAAGGGCTTGTGCTCAAGGCCTCTCACCAGCCTTGTTGCCCTTCTCTGGACACGTTCAAGTGTCTCGATGTCTTTCTTAAACTGAGTGGCCCAGAACTAGACACTGTACTTAAGGTGCAGCCTAACCAATGCAGAGTACAGGGGCACAATGACCTCCCTGCTCCTGTTGGCCACACTATTCCTAATACAGGCCAGGATACCACTGGCCTTCTTGGCCACCTGGGCATACTTTGCTGTCCTCTGAGCAGCCTCTTCAACTCCATGAGTTGTAGCAGGCAGAACTTAGGACACGGAGAGAGGGTTCCTCTTGGTCTTCTTCTTCCAGGCTACATGGTGATGTCTCTGTCATTTTTATCTCCGGGGATTGTCTCCATTTTTCTTCAGAGCAGCATTGCCCCGGTCTTTTCCTTCTCTCACATTTTCCTTCTCCATGTTTTCCTTCTACCCTGCCAGTAGTTGCTCAGATCTTTTATACAGTTTTTAGGTATGAGTCCAGGTGGTGAATATGCATATTCCAGAGACTATCGATAGCAGTGGCCTATTTCCAAGGCATCTGCAGTCTGGTGAGCAACCTTTATCTATGCACCTTCCAGAGAGTCATTCCAGTGGTGTCTGTGCAATACACATCAGCTACTGTCTGGGCAAGAAGCAAAGATGATTTTGTCTTTGTTGCGTCACATCAAAAGAGACAAGATATAGTCTCTCACACCTGGTAAAGGGGAAACATTGGAAAGAGGTCATTACTGGATAGGAAGCAGTGGTGTGTTTTAATGAACTTGGTCTGTATCCTTTTAAGCAGTAACAGTTTTCTCTTTTGAGTTCCCTTCAAATAATTTTTGTTGAATGTCTTAGTCTTCTTTTCTGTTACACTGATTATCATTGCCCTGAATATAAAATTGATATATTGTGGGGATTTTAGTGAATTGTTGCTTTTATTTTCCATTTAGTGTCATCATGAGAGTGGAACCTTGTTCTGAAGAGTTTTGAAATCAAATGGTTGAATTTATGCTGAATTCACATGAGAAATAATTTGCTCAAAAGAAGAGAGAAGGGGGTTATGTATTTATTTATTTATTTATGGGTATAGAGAAAGTATATGATAATTTGCCCTGACTAAAGTCTTTTATGCACCCTTAAAGGAGACTGTGATTTAGTCACTATTTCTCTCCTGTTTATTTTTCTGTTGAATGTAATACTGATGAATGCACAATTTGCTTAGTTCAGAGGAATTTGGTAGAGGCATGGGCCATTATAATTCTTTATTTCTTTCTCATGTTCTCTTGGATACAACTACACAGAGATCCACTAAAATGCCTTTCACTGTCTGTGCACTGACATGGTTTTAATTTGGTCAAAATTCAGCCCAGTGTTCTTGCCCATTCCATACCACTGCCTTATTGATTTCTTTCTATATGTTCCTGCCAATATAGTTCTCCAACTTGCATTTGTATGTCCAAAATTGACTCTATTCCATTGAAATCAACAACAACCTTCCTATAAATTTAAAATTGAAATGACAATAAGCCTGCTACAAAGGAAAAACAAAAGTACACAAGCCTGTGCTGCTGTGCTCAATTGTTCTTGCAGGCCAGTCCAATGAGGATGAGCACTCTACCCTTCTTCCTTCATGTGAGTCCTGCAACACTGGCTGTCTTAGTGTTGCTCATGGGCATGGAAGAGTCTTGAACACACAAAATGGCCCATGAAACTTGTGACGTCTACAACAAAGACCTATTAGGAGCGATTCCACCTGAACCATTTTGCTTAAGTCTATTGTGGGATACATAATTTTAGCCATTGTCATTATGAGAAGTTATTGATTTGCTTTGGTTATTATATCATACTGCAAAACCTCACTGATGACTGTGGATGATTTATGCACAAATGCTGTGATATCTAATCTTACACATGATGACCAGATGTTTTGGAACTGCATTCTCTGTCTCCATGGCAAAAATGATGCTGTGCTTCCAGCAAACTGTGTTACCATCATTAGAGGAGGGATACCTGTATTGCCACATCAGCTAGATAACCAAGCTGTCTGTGTTCCCGCTTTGATGATCAGAGCATTCATATGGAGTTCAACCATTCTTTCTTTGCAAGCTGTTCAGTGTACCTGCTGGTGATTCAAGACCTGATAGTGCTGCCTGCAACATCAAAACAGTCACGGAAGTCACTGTAACATGATGTGCACACTTTTATCTGTTCAGAGATTTGCTACAGGGCAGATACTCTACCGTGGCTGAATGTAGCTCAAATATCACAGTATCACAGTATAACCAAGGTTGGAAGAGACCCCAAGGATCATCAAGTCCAACCTGTCCCAACAGACCCCACAACTAGACCATGGCACCAAGTGCCATGTCCAATCTCCCCTTGAACACCTCCAGGGACGGTGACTCCACCACCTCCCTGGGCAGCCCATTCCAATGACAAATGACTCGCTTAGTGAAGAACTTTTTCCTCACCTCGAGTCTAAACCTCCCCTGGCACAGCTTGAGACTGTGTCCCCTTGTTCTGGTGCTGGTTGCCTGGGAGAAGAGACCAACTCCTTCCTGTCTACAACCACCTTTCAGGTAGTTGTAGAGGGCAATGAGGTCACCCCTGATCCTTCTCTTCTCCAGGCTAATATAAGATAAGACAAGTGCTAGAAAAGACAAGTGCTATCATGTGGTAGCTTAGCATGTGCATCTACTGAGTCACCTGCACTGATGCCTCTTAGAATTTCCCTTAATATCTGTATCTCCTGAATTTTTCAGCAGTTTCTAGAGATTTTGTTTCTGCATGTGCCGACAAAGCTGCCACATGGAGTGAAAATGCAGCCCATGTGAGTATGAAATTAGTGCCTGGATTTTTGGGTTTTTTGTTAGAAATGAACGTACAGTAAGATTCTCACTTTATCTGTTGCTGGGTTTGGAGAGGGAAAGAATCCTTAATGTTAAGATCTGCATCTGTGAAAATATGAGTTCTGATTTTTTGGCCCAATGCCTTATATACAAAAATACGATGAACGCCTAAGATTAATACTTACAGGTAATGAAATCTGAAGATTTCTAAACATGATTCATGAGGGATTATATTTCTGGTTTGTAGGCACTTCTAAATAACTCATCTCATGGACCTCATATATTTGTTCTGCAGACAGATGTTAAGAAGACTTAGTGCTGCTTTCTCCTTTAATCATATTTCTCCTTGCAGACACAAATTAGTTTAAGTTTTGCAAATACATAATCCAATAAGTTTTAGGGAGTTCCCTAGTACTAGCACCAGCTCAGCTACTAGCCTTTAAAAAAAATAAAATCAAAACCACACTAAACCAAAGCAAAACAAACCAAACAAATATCTTTGCCACTTTGTGGATGAACAAACTAATTTGGACAAAAGAAAAACTTTCTGCTCTCTTTTGAGTCCTTCTACTAGGCTCAAAACATTAGCTTGAGAATTTTGAGATGTCCAGATGTGGTACTTCAACCTCTTTCTCTCCAGGTGCAGAGATGGGAGAGATCTAGCTATTACATTTCTTCTGGTAAGCACTTGCCTGAAACAACTCTGAAGTAGAAACAGCTTCAGGGTGAGATGCTGAGTGGGAAACAGAGATGAGAAAGGGAGAATTGGGGTAAAGATGTAGGAGTAAATATAGAGGCAAAGGGGAGAATGGAAGCCATCAAGCTGTATCAGCTGAATCTCCCTGATGGCAGACATCCCCTGATGGGCCAATTACTTCATCTCAGCAGCAGGAGACAGACATTTTCTGTGGATTTCAGGCTAGTAATGCTTTAATGCTGCTGAAGCTTGTTGTCAGGTGGCTGCACATAGCACAGCTGTGTTCTGCCTAACAGTGATTGAAAACCACTCATCCATGGAAGATGTGGTACAGAAACAGACCAGGCAAGCCTTCTTTGACAAGCAAAATAGTCTGCAGCAGATGAGCAAATTCTGATTCCTGTATTTGCTGAGAGGATGAGAGGAGGGAGAAACACTGACTACTCTATGCCTGCACTAGGAAATAAATTAGTCCAGGGTCTCTTTGATAAGGTTTGAGATGGTACGGTACATTGTAGTAACTGCTCACCAAAGATCACACTGCAGCAAGGTGGCTACACCTAAACCCTCATGCAACAGTTCATGTTTTCTGCTGTCCTTGATCTGTGTCTGACATTATCTGAGAAAGAGGCAGGCTCTGTGAGAAAGCAAGAGCAAGTAGGCAAGCTGCATGGACATCTACAGGTGTGTGCTCAACCTGTGCCCTAGCCATTTCTTGATATACAGAGCTTTTCAGAGAGTTTCATGACTGCTGAGGTCTTCTTAGTGATGGTTCTCTGTGCCTTGATTACATACCCTAAGATACAGATTTGCTGCCAAAAGTATATTTAAATGCTTACATCACCGAACTGCGTGTAGTATTCTCCCATGCATGTCAGGGAACATAGAAAACATTTTAATTACCTAGCTAGGTTGTTACACCCAGGTTGTTTATAATCTCTATTAAAATGGAAAAAAAATACTTAGGCACAGGCTACATGTAGAATAGTATATTTATTTATAGTATATTTATTTATGGCTGTTTGTTTTAATGAAGGGAGTGCTTTGTCTAATTAAAAGCAACACTGATGTAATGTTAGATAAAGACATGTGGGGCTTTAAGAAGAATATATCCTCTTGTCTCATAAATCTAGAGTATTGACTTGCAGGTCCAATTGCAGTTTCTAGAGTGCAGTTCTGCAACCTCTGTTTAGTTGTAGCACTTTGTGCAATTTATTTTACAGCACAGTAACTCTGAATATTTGAACTCATGCTTATATTATATGTAGTACTTGATAAGAATTTTAAAGTGTGAGTTATGGTAAAGCAGCTATTAATTCCTGCCTGGCAAAATACTTAGTTAGAAAGCACATTTTCATAAGCAATGGACTACTAAATCACCAGGTAATGAACATTACTTTCAAATAGGAATAATGTACATCACAGTGTTTTCTAAAACTACAGCATACTGAGACAAGAGATCTCTCTTCTTCTGCGTTTCTCTGTGCTCTTCTTTGTTCAGAAAGAAAATGTCTGCTTTGATCTGATATGGAAAGTTTTAGGAACACACTTGTTGAGAAAGACCTTTCTTACAACCCCTTTCCAGTGTTTTTGGAAAATATGGTTTACTGGAAAAGACTTTGTTTAAAATGTTTTAGTTACTTCATAGACATTTACAAATAGAAGAGCTTCTGGGATATGTTTATTTGCAACACTTGCAGTTTAACAGGCACTTTCTGTAAATAGTTGGATGGTTGATTTATAAATAAAGTCACCTGACTGATAGTATTGTTGGTGTCTAAAATAAGAAACCTCAGCTGAGACTGTTTGTTTAATGGTATAACTAATGGTATAGCAATGTGAAACAGTTTAGCTAACAAAAAGGATGTTCTCCAGACATTGTTAAGAGGTTTATATTGTCAGTGGATGTGGTGACTATCAAAGAGATGGTCCAGCGGTGCCTCCTCTGCCATGCAACTGAAGTCCCATGTAACCAAAGGATATTTCTACCCTGAGATTATGCCCCTACACAAATTATGTCAGTTTTGCAGAGAGTCTGTTGGCAAGGAAATGCAGTGCTGCTGGTCAAAAGCAGGGTTGGGATTCAACCCAGTGTTTATTACTTCCACAGCAATGGTAAGGTGTCTTTTTACTTTCATGGCACTGAACCACACTCATGATAGGGTCAGTGTGGCATCATTTACAGTATCACAGTATCACCAAGGTTGGAAGAGACCTCGAGGATCATCGAGTCCAATCTGTCACCACAGACCTCATGACTAGACCATGGCACCAAGAGCCACGTCCAATCTCCTCTTGAACACCTCCAGGGATGGTGACTCCACCACCTCCCTGAGCAGCCCATTCCAATGACGAATGACTCTCTCGGTGAAGAACTTTCTCCTCACCTCGAGTCTAAACCTCCCCTGGCACAGCTTGAGACTGTGTCCTCTTGTTCTTGTGCTGGTTGCCTGGAAGAAGAGACCAACCCCTTCCTGGCTACCACCACCTTTCAGGTAGTTGTAGAGGGCAATGAGGTCACCCCTGAGCCTCCTCTTCTCCAGGCTAAACAATCCCAGCTCCCTCAGCCTCTCCTCTCCTCCTTTAGCTATAAGCCACCTAATTATGGTTTTTTTTTTCCTCCTTTTAGTGGGATTAGGATGTATCAGTGCCATTAACTGAAAACAGTAAAGGAGAGAAAGCATTTCAGGACGTATGAAAAGTGACACAATGCAATGATAAACCTGTCTTTTCACTTCTGCAGCCAGAAAAGCAGTACTTTGCTGAGAATCCATTTTTATTGTACTGCTTAAATATGCACTGTCAGTGCTTACATAATGTTTTTAACTTTTTAATTTTCACAATGGGTATTTCATACCTTTTGTGTAATTGAAATATGTAAAATTACACTGAAATCTTACTGAAGCATATGCTGAATTTCATGTGCATAATATTTTTTTTCCTACTAAGAAAGAAAATAAAACCCCAGTAGTTTTAAAATGAATCACTTAGGCTTCATGTTTTTTAGCAATACCTTCACCTATCTGTCCCTTGTTTATGGAAGATTTTCAATATTCTTATTTATTATTTGAACTATTAAAAAATTGCAATATATGTCAATATTCAGTTTAGATGTTATCATTGTTTACTTTACTAACAAATTTGAAATACCATCTTTGACTTTCCAACCCAACATCCCAGAAAGGGGAATGAACATACCTATGGATATCCATGCACAATTCTATAGCATGGATCATATATTCCCTGGGTGGAAATGTGGATAGAGCTTCAAATATAGATGCAACTTACCCCATAATTTGGTTATGACTACACACAAATGCTGTCAGCTCCTGTTCTTTTTGCATGGCTGCAGTGTCTGCAGTCCTTTTGGGATGCTACATCTGTTCATTTTGTTCCAGGAAGGGCAGCAGATTTCAGAGGGGAGCTGAGGACAATGTTAGATAGCATCAGGAGGACTAGCTGCAAGGTATAGCATGTCAAAACAGTTTGAGACACTGTCAGGAAGAAAGTGTTGTGAAGATAATGATGGAAAGAGATGACAGTGAATAGAAGAAAACACCAAATGTATCATTTGGGAAAGAGCTTGGAAATGTGAAAAGGTAACACTGTAAGATAGCTGAAGGAACAGAGTAAGAAAAAGAAAGTAGGTATGAAAAAGAGAACTCAAATACATGCACCTTATGTGTCAGTGAGGCTCTGTTGCAGACAGTTTGAAGTTAATTAATGTGATTTAACTGAATTCAGGTAATCATTTTCCTTGGACCCCTTGCTCTTGGTTTCAGATGGCTGACAAATAAGAAGCCACGTGTTCAAATTTGATAGAATTTCTGGTAGGACATTGTACTGGTTTAAGACAGCCCACTCTCACAGTCAAGCCCCCTGCCTGGATTGGGAGGGAAAGTAACACAAAAAGCCCTGGGCCGAGATAAAGAGACAGTTTAATGGAAATAATACAATGTGCAATTGCCTCAGCCTGTTCCACAGAAAAGCACAGCAAAAGCAGAAGCAGCAGCAGAAGCCGGTGATCAAAAGACAACCCTGCAAGCCTGAAGCTAGCCAAGCAGAAAAGACCAACAACCCAAAGCCAGAACATGGATGGAGCAAACAGAAACAGGAAGTCCCTCATGTTACAATCTGAAATTCAAGTCCTATGATACTTTGCTCCAGCCAGCATGTTAATTTTATAGCTGGCATGACAGAAGTATGGTATGGTATGGTATGGTATGGTATGGTATGGTATGGTATGGTATGGTATGGTATGGTATGGTCATCAGTAGCTTCAATTGGCTAAACCCATGACATGAGAGGCAAACATGAAAGTTTTCAGGAAGTGCCCCTGGTTTCTGATGAGGTTTAACTGGGCAAAATAAATGGTGACATAAGTTGATAAGATGATATGAATTAATTTTGGATAAACAAAGGCCAAATGGTGAAATTTAGTCTAATTGCCTTTGATTTAAGGTCAAGACTATTTGTTCAAATAAACTAAAATGATTTTGCTATAGCCTTAATTCCGGGTTTATACAATTTATATCTCAGTTTTACACATTGTTTTCAAGTAAATTAGGTTATTTAACTTGGAGATTGCAGACAGTTAAGTTGTGATTCATTTCGATTGCCTTATGCAAGCATAGTAAGTTTTACATCTTTATCATGCTAAAATGAAGACTAAGCTGTGCACTTTGGGCTTGATTTTAATCAGGTTCAGTGGCAGAGTTTGGAAAGCATTCAGATCACTTTGGGAAAAGGCTTAGGGAGTCACGAGGTAAAAGCAAGCAAGTTCTCACAGAAGTTTCATTTATAGATAGATGTGATGCATATGACTGATTCCTCTGAGGTGTACCTATTTTCTTCTAGTTATACAATATGCTGTCATTTGGGCTGGATGTTAGAAGATATTTTTGTAAGTTTAGTATGAATTAATTTTTATTTATTTATTTTTTTTTCAATCAGAGAGGATGAATCTCATTTTGTGATGATAACTGATGGGACCACATTTATGCCATTTTCAATGCAAATTTGCAACTGTCACTATATAACTGTCAACAATATTCCATTGTACCCTGGGTTACAAAGAAATTGATACAGCCAATAACAAAAGAACACTAGTACCCCATAGCTTTAATGCTTTAATTATCCCAGAGTCATAATAGCCACATTGATTGCTCTATATTAACATGTACAGGTGGAGTCTTGCCCATTTTTGCTAATTTTAGAGTATTTACTAATATTAGAGCAATTTTTTTTTGATTCCAAAACTAGTCATGGTATCATAGTGATTTGGCTTGGAAAGGACCATTAAAGATTATGTAATCTAAACCCCCTGATATAGGGAAGTACACCTTTCATTAGATCAGGTCCCTCAAAGCTCTGTCTAACCTGAGCTTGAACTTCTCCAGTAATGGGGCAGCTACAAATTCTCTGGGCAACCTGTTACAGTGTCTTGCCGCCCCCACTGTAAATAATTTCTTCCCTATATATAATCTAAATCTACCCTCTCTAGACCCTTCACCAGCTTCACTGATATTCTTTGGATGCACTCCAGCACCTCAATGTCCATCTTGTAGTGAGAGAACCAAAACTGAAAGCAGACCAAAACAGTGCAACCTCACCAGTGCTTGGTATAGTGGAATAATCACTTCCCTACTCCTGCTGGCTACACTATTCCTGATACAAGCCAGGATCCTGTCCCAGAGAGTTGCTGTCAATGGGTCCATGTCCAAGCAGAGACCAGTGACAAGTGGAGTCCCTCAGGGATCAGTACTGGGACCAGTCTTGTTAACATTGTTGGTGACATGGACAGTGGCACTGGCCCCCTCCTCCCTCTCCTTCCTGCAGAAATCAGGGTACTGTGGGAAAAGGAACAAAGGGAGAGGCCCAGGTGTGTCTGGTAAACACCTTACTTTCTAGGGTAAGAGCACATGTACTGGCCACTGCTTCTCCCAGATCAGGCCTATGTTTCTGCCTTTTATGGCCACAGCTTGGCAGAATCGCTTTTCATTGGGTAACTATGTGCTGGCTTCAGTTGCCCTATTGGCTCAATTGAATCTTGGGCAAGATATACATACAGGCTGATTTCTAGTCACCTTGCCTTGCTTTGCCTTGGACCTGCCTTGCTTGAAGCTGCCTTGAGTTGCTTCATCTTGAGTTGCCCAGAGCCTGGGATAAAGCCATGAGCCTACACACTGCAAACTAGAAAACCCATGAGCTTAGGAGCCTGAGCCAAGCCTTGCTTCCCCTTGCAACTAGAATTTTGCCATGCCTCAGTTTACCCAGGAAAGCCAAGAGCCGGTTGTGAGAAGCATCATAAACAGCCAGCTGTCCCACTGAAGCCAGATGTGGGCTTCCTGCCAGCAACCAGCCATGCTAGACACATGAGAGCACCCCAAAGCCTCAACAGCTAATACACAGCAGCAGCATTCTCCATTTGGGTGGAACCAGCTGTAAGTGGTTAATTCATTGTGGGCTTAACAGTTCTTATTGAGTCTCCCCTGACACTGTGGTTGTGCTCCCAGGGACTCTCTTTCCCTGTTAACTCTACCAGTTTGCAGAAAATTGTTAAGATTGCTATATTTACCTAAATACTGTACATTCCCATTGTAAATATATGTTCTAACCATACATCAAACCTATTTGGCTTTTTTTTCATATTAATAAAAAAGTTATTCATATTTTGTTATTCATATTTCATTAATATCCATATTTGCCATATCTGAATTAATTATTCAATAAATTCCCTACAAGAAGGATCTGGATGTGCTGGAACCTGTCCAGAGAAGGCCCATGAGGATGAATACATAGAATACATACATAGAATAAACCAGGTTGGAAGAGACCTTCAAGATCATCGCGTCCAACCCATCAACCAATCCAACACCACCCAAACAACTAACCCACGGCACCAAGCACCCCATCAAGTCTTCTCCTGAAAACCTCCAGTGATGGCGACTCCACCACCTCCCCAGGCAGCCCATTCCAATGTGCAATCACTCTCTCTGTATAGAACTTTTTTCTAACATCCAGCCTGAACCTCTCCTGGCGCAGCCTGAGACTGTGTCCTCTTGTTCTGCTACTGCTTGCCTGGGAGAAGAGACCAACATCCGTCTGTCTACAACCTCCCTTCAGGTAGTTGTAGAGAGTAATAAGGTCGCCCCTGAGTCTCCTCTTCTCCAGGCTAAGCAACCCCAGCTCCCTCAGCCTCTCCTCGTAGGGCTTGTGTTCCAAACCCCTCACCAACTTTGTTGCTCTTCTCTGGACTCGTTCCAGCAAGTCAACATCCTTCGTAAACTGAGGGGCCCAGAACTGGACACAGTACTCAAGGTGCGGCCTAACCAGCGCAGTGTACAGGGGCAGAATGACCTCCCTGCTCCTGCTGGCCACACTGTTCCTGATGCAGGCCAGGATGCCATTGGCCCTCTTAGCTGCCTGGGCACACTGCAGGCTCATGTTCAGTCTACCGTCGACCAACACCCCCAGGTCCCTCTCAGCCTGACTGCTCTCCAGCCACTCTGACCCCAGCCTGTAGCTCTGCATGGGGTTGTTGTGGCCAATGTGCAGAACCCGGCACTTGGATGTGTTAAATCTCATGCCATTGGACTCTGCCCATCTGCCCAGCCTGTCGAGGTCCCTCTGCAGAGCCTCTCTACCCTCCAGCAGATCAACTCCTGCCCCCAGCTTGGTGTCGTCAGCAAATTTACTGATGATGGACTCGATGCCCTCGTCCAGATCATCAATAAAGATGTTAAAGAGCATGGGTCCCAGTACTGATCCCTGGGGCCCACCACTGGTGACTGGCTGCCAGCTGGATGTGGCACCATTCACTACCACTCTCTGGGCTCGGCCCTCCAGCCAGTTCCTAACCCATCGCAGTGTGCTCCCATCCAAGCCATGGGCTGACAGCTTGGCCAGGAGTTTGCTATGGGGAACGGTGTCAAAGGCCTTGCTGAGGTCCAGGTAGACTACATCCACAGGCCTGCCCACATCCACCAGGCGGGTCACCTGATCATAGAAGGAGATCAGGTTGGTCAGGCAGGACCTGCCCTTCCTAAACCCATGCTGGCTGGGCCTGATCCCTTGGCCATCCTCTAAGTGTTGTGTGATTGCACTCAGGATCAGAGGGCTGGAGCACCTCTCCTATGAAGACAGACTGAGAGAGTTGTGGCTATTCAGTTTGGAGAAGAGACTCTGAAGAGACTTTATTATGGACCTTCCAGTATCTTAAGAGTGCCTACAGAAAAGCTGGTGAGGGACTTTTTAGGGTGTCAGGTAATGATAGGACTAGGGGGAATAGAAGAAAAATAGATAAGGGTAGACGCAGATTGGTTGTTAGGAAGACATTCTTCATCATGAGGGTGGTGAGACACTGGAAAAGGTTGCCTGGGGAGGTGGTAGAAGCCCCATCCCTGGAGGTTTTAAGGCCAGGCTGGATGTGGCTCTGAGCAAGCTGATCTAGTGTGAGGTGTCCCTGCCCATGGCAGCAGGGTTGGAACTAGATGATTCTTGAGATCCCTTCCAACCCTAACAATTCTATGATTCTATTGGCTGCCTTGGCTACCTTGTGCACACTGATGGCTCATGTTCAAATAACTGTCAGCCAACACCTCTATCTTCTTCCCAAAAAGGGTTTGCAGGACAGATTGGATGGCCATATGGTATTGCACCAGACTAAAGTAATTCCTTCACCTTTGAGTGTAGGAGAAGGGTTGTTTTTGGGTAGCTTTGGAACAGCTATGTTTTGCCCTTGAGTTAGGAAGGCACACCTGATCAGTAACTGAGAGAAAGAAAGAGGGAAATTTAGGGGAAGATTTGGCCTTGCTTGAGTTAGAGAAGGCCATGTTTAATCTTTGACTTAGAAAAGAATGTAAGCATCTTGTAATTGAGGAGAAAGACTTGGCAGAATTTGGTTGGACGTGTTGAAATATTGCTTTGTTAAATTTGGTTGGATGTGTTGAAATACTGCTTTGTTATTTTAACCTATTGTACATCTCATTTACACACATGCCAGTAGAAAATAGCCAATTACGATATGACACATAAGCTTTCTAAAAGAGTATATAACCTTGCTGTATAACATAATAAACGTCTTTGCCTGGTAACATCTTGGCCTGGAAGCTGTGCTTGTAGTGACCATATTACAACATTTGAGACAGAGGTGCCAGGCAGCATTGCAGTTGTATCACCAAGGGGTGATTGAAAATTTTGATGACACGGTCTTTTAGTGGAAACTGAAACTTTATTGGTGGAACTGAATCCTTCAGGTGGAATATCTCTATTTCAAAAAGGGGATGAATGATTTTAACTTTTTTTTCTTATTTTTTTCTTTTTCTTTCCTGATTTTGCTAACACTGTTTTATTTTTGATTCTATATATTCCATTTATTTCATTTTGGTTAGTGTATTACTTCATGTGTGTTTTCTAATACAAATTTTTGACACTAAAAATGAAAACTTATAGTAAGTTTTTCTGGAACTTTTGCATAGACTGCTTTGAGTACAATTTTAGTGAAGACCAACCACTATGCAACATTTTAGATTCTTTTCTTGTTTGCTTCCAGTGTTTCTGTTTACAGAATCAAAGAATCACCAAGGTTGGAAGAGACCTCAGAGATCATCAAGTCCAACCCGTCACCACAGACCTCGTGACTAGACCATGGCAACAAGTGCCATGTCCAATCCCCTCTTGAACACCTACAAGGATGGTGACTCCACCACCTCCCTGGCCAACACATTCCAATGGCTAACAACTCTCTCTGTAACAAACTTCCTCTTCACCTCCAGCCTAAACTTCCCCTGGCACAGCTTGAGACTGTGTCCTCTTCTATGTATTCTATGTATTCTATGTACTCTCTTGTTCTGGTGCTGGTTGCCTAGGAAAAGAGACCAACCCCCTACTGGCTACAACCACCCTTCAGGCAGTTGTAGAGAGCAATAAGGTCTCCCCTCAGCCTCCTCTTCTCCAGGCTAAACAATCCCAGCTCCCTCAGCCTCTCCTTGTAGGGTTTGTGCTCAAGGCCTCTCACCAGCCTCGTTGCCCTTCTCTGGACACGTTCCAATGTCTCAACGTCCTTCTTAAACTGAGGGGCCCAGAAGTGAACACAGTACTCAGCATAGTTTAGGATCAGTGTATCTGAATAATTGCCTTTTTTGTCCTACTAGACACTTTCAGTAAAAGCAGCTTACTTGGAAATATACATATGTGTGTATGTGTATGCATACACACCACTTTAGCCCTCTGACAGGCATATACTGTGTGTTTATTTTCATATCTTGTTCCTTTCAGTCAGTGATCTGCAGGTCATGATCTGGTCTTGGGTTAAATAAGGGATACATGAGCTCATTTCTTGTCTTTATGTTACTTGGTTCCTATAAAAGATTAAACAACAAGGCTTCAGTCATAGTATTATGACAATCCATTTTTTATTGTATTTTGCTAAGGTGAGTTTGGCATAATCAGAAGAATTGTCATGAAAACATTGATAAAATTCTGGTAAAATCTGGTAAAAGGTTTAGTGGTTCAGCATGTTCTTCTGAAATACTTTTGAATTTCTGGAAAAACTTGTTTTCTTTTGTCTATGTCTGGCAGAGATTTGGATATCTGAAATACAGAGTGTAGTGCTTGTACTTTTTGTATTTGACTACATTAACGTAGGAATCTCATCAAAGTTAAAGACAAAACTTCTGTTTATTGCCTCTTGTGGTAGGTTGAGAGAGGGCCTATCTCTCCCCCCTCCACAGAGTAAGAAACCACAACTAGCCCAGTCGAAGGAGCAAAGCTACATATTTACAAGCATATATGGAAAGCAGGTTATATATAACACATTATATACAGGTATTTACAACATATACACAGAAATAAACAGCAAAGAGAAATAACACAACAAAAATCCCTCCCCGAGGAGGGATCCCCTCCCTGTAAGCCCCTCTCTTCCCCCCTACCTCCCTTTTTTTCCCAAAAAGGGGTTAGAAAGAAAGAAAGGCAAGTTATTAAGGGAAAGAGTTGTTAGTAAGCTTCAAAAGCCCATGCAGGATTAGTTTTTGCTTATCTGAAGGCCAACTCCAGCTGTTCACGAAGAAGCAGGCAGGGAGAACAGGCTGAAACCCACACTCCCCCAACTCCCAAACCAAACTGAACTGAGAAAAAAAAATTCCAACTGCTCAACAGTTTAAAGTTGCATTTTGTCTATCCACCAATGAAATTTGCTTAGAATATCAGAATGTTTTGGTTCTAGTACCAAAAACATTTAGCCAGTGTGTCTCAGCACTGATTGTTCTTAAAGGCACAGCCTCAAACGGTCACACCTCTGAATAGTTTTGCTTGCAAAACTAGATTTTGCAGTGGGTTTCCTCTCACATAAAGAAAAAACACTAAATATTTGCTTCTCTGAGCTAGGACAAACCTCCTGTGTTTTGTCTGTAGAACACATAGCTTTGGCCCTCAAAGGAGCAAGATTTGTTCTTTAAGAACTGCTCCTATTCTGCTACCTTTCTTGTATGTTTTCAGGAAGCCACAAGTGTGGTTGCTTCATGAGTTATGACAAGTTGGGAGCTCAGGGTGATCCTAGCATGGGAAATGCCCCCACTGAAAAGGTGCCATCCAGCAGGGATTGAACATCATAGGCAAAGCTAAGGTGGTTACAGAAGGGTGCACTGATCTCCCCTAGGATGACAAGTAGTGTACCAGGTCCAGAATCCCTGTAGGGGTGTCTGAAGCAAAAGAGGAGTGAGCAAAAGACAAAACTATGGTGCGTGCATCTGGGTGGCAAGGCCAGAGAAATGTTTGGAGAGTCCTGCTTTTACAGGGTTGCTGGGAGTAGGGACTGATAGCTTTGGGATGAGCCAAAATAGCCTACTGGGCTATGGACAGGGTGGCAGAGGACCCAGGGGTGGGTAGAAGAGGGTGGCTAAGTCTTACTATGACCCAGAGCCATAACACTGATACAGAGAGATCCTGAATTCTTGTTTCAAGGGCAGCACGCATCTCTGGAGCTATAACCCCAGTTTAATATATGGAGCTCAGGTTCCATTACCGTAATCTGAACGTGAATTAAAGGACTAAGTTTGCTGGTAAGAAGATGAGATCTGATCTGTTAAGATATCAGATAATGGAATCTAAACCCATCTTAAAATCTGCATTTGTAAGATTTCACACCAGATGTTCCATTGTCTCCTTTGGAAAATGAAGCCCTGGAAAAGGGTGCTGCTATCGATTTTCTTAAAATTAATCTGAAACTCAAAAGTTATCAGTCTCATAACATCCCTGTAGAAAGTTGAAGAGAATCTTTCACACCCCATCTCCTCTTTTTTTTTCCTCCTTAACATTTATTTTCAGCTGTTTCACTTCAGATAAATATAGGTATCCAGGCAGTTCTCTCTAACCACTTCATATAGCTGCCTTCATTTAATTTTGAGTTATATTAAGATTTTTCTTTCTCCCGGTGATTCACTTGAGTGTAAGGAAAAATATTTTATTTGGTGTAACTTTAGCTTTCTAAAAGTTAAAGGTCCAGATTACTCATCAAGACACCCTCTAATATCAGTGGAGAGGAATAAATATCTGAAAAGTGATTTAATACCATGTGTTTTAAACATCAGAGATATGCTGGGCTGAATCATCCTAACATCTCACTGGACTAGGTGTGAATAATCAAGATGATAATTTAGAGGGAAAAAAAAGTACATTTTTAAATGGATAAACTTATATGAGATAAAGGATAAAATTATTTCTAGTTTGCAGCAAAGGTGTTTAAACTGCACTTACATAGAATACATAGAATACATAGAATAAACCAGGTTGGAAGAGACCTTCAAGATCACCGCGTCCAACCCATCAACCAATCCAACACCACCTAAACAACTAACCCACGGCACCAAGCACCCCATCAAGTCTTCTCCTGAACACCTCCAATGATGGCGACTCCACTTCTTGTGTATCTACTGGTACCTCTGCTATCCTTGTATCCATGTATTGCAGAATATATTTTCCAAAAGCATGCCCTTTTTGTTACGTTTTGTTTGGGAAAAAAAGTTATAATTATTGTACTTCTGTGTATTTGCCTCTGAGGCAAATAGTGAACCTGTTACAAGTACATCTGAGGTTCTAACTGAATTCTCTTACATATTTTCAAAGTCTCTCCCCAAATAAATTTCACACTAGGATAGCCTACAAGATTGCATAAAGGCACTCTCAAATCAAACCAGACAAGGCAAATGGAAAAATACACTGCAGTAAGAATAGCTGGACATATGTTATATTATGAAATATGATAACATGATGTGCATTTTTAAAGAAAACTGCATGACATTCCTTTATATGCTTCCACTGTACTCTGTCACTGTCACTTTTAAAGCCTTTAGTCACTCTGATTCAAAATCATTATTTGTTTGTGCTTGTTTTAAACCAGCCCTTAGCTATCAAAATAAGTGTACATTTAAGTACCTAAATCATCATGCCTTAATGCAGATTTCTAACTTTAAGGATAACATAAAAAAAAAATTGGTTCCCTTATAACATACTGTAAAAAACCAGACTGATATTACAATGCTTCATTTTGACTAAGTATGGCATTTTAAAATACTGTCTTTTGGATGTAGATCTTGCACATACACTTTATTATGCATAAATATGGATTGAAATCTATCAGTGATGATGAGAGACCAGAACATTCATTATTCATGGCTATCACAATCCATTCATGTATAGCAAAGTTTTATGCTTACTTACTAGTTTAGTGTAGTAGCTTTTGCATGTAATGAAAGCTGAGATGGATGGTTTTTCAGTCTATTGTTTTATATAATAAAGCATCCATAATTCAGTGCTAAGGAGCTCAGATACTTTCATCTTCATTTCTCCTTTGCCTGGAGTAGAATGGTGTTCCAGTTGGATTCTGAAGTGGGTCTGGCCCCACTCCCCCCCGCCCAGACCTGTGGACAAAGGCACACACACACACACACACACTCTCATATAAGTGAAGCATTCAGTGTGTCCCTTTATTAATCCCTAGATACATACTGCCCTGAATGTAATTATAGAAGTGAGGGTCCAGGTGCTACTGCTTTTTCCCGTTGCACCTGCACTGGTTGGAAGCCAGTAGGGGTGACTCTTCATGGGCATCCCCGTGGGGGCAAGATGTCTCTCTGTCACAGCTGCCCAATCTCCTGGGGAGAAGTCTCCCCTTTTATTGTATGGTGGCCCAGCCCTTTTCCCTGCACATTAGCCAGAACATGAGGGGAGAGGTGCCAAACCCCACCTCCATATACATAAGAGTGAAGGTTCCTGCTCATGCAGCTGCTAGGTTTGCAGGGCTGCAGGTACCAGTGGGGGTACTAAAGTTCCAGCTGTTGTTTTCCCAATTGTCCTCATGTGCTTTCCTAATCAGCCTTGCCTTCAAGACTCCCTACTGCCAGTTCCTTATCTTGGAGCAGCATGTTCTGCCTACACAGATGAAAATATTTGTGGGCCAGCAATGGGCCATTTCCCAATTCACCCATTCTAATACATGCCATGTTAACCTGTCCTAATACAAACGGTACTGAGTACACACCAAACCTGTTGTGCTTTGGTTTGTTAGTAGTAGCCAGCTTCTCTAGCTCTTCCAGTTCAGTGGTATTGCATCATGTATGGGACTCTGCAATTGCTAATAGGCATCTAGTGGTGGAGCATTTGACTCTCATATGATGTTCCTCCTAGGAGGAACATAGCATGTTGATCTGAGCCAAGACACAATAGCAGCTTGCATAATATTGCACAATAGCTTTTGAAGGAATTCTCTTTAGGATTTCACAGAATCATAGAATCAATAAGGTTGGAAAAGACCTCAAAGTTCATCAAGTCCAACCTGTCACGCAAGAGCTCATGACCACTAAACCACAGCACAAAGGTCCATGTCCAATCCCCTCTTGATACTGCGGTGGGTTCAAAAATTCACCCCAACATAAAATTGCCAGACCAGCTCAGTTAGAAAGCAAATGAATGAAGCTGCATTTACAAGCAAAACTGCAATTTAAACATAAAATGCAATGAATATGTACAAAATATACAATATTTACAATTTTAAAAAACCCACAAGAACTCCCCTGAACAAACCAGGGGGCTGTCAACAGCTTCCCCCTCCCTGCTGCCTTTCCTCCCCTTGCACACTGGACAGGAGAAAGGGCAGAAAGTTGCTGTTAGTACTTAAGCACAAGAATACATTCAAGGTCAGCAAAGCCAGCAGAAGCACAAGTTAGTCTCTGTCAGAGCAAGGAAGATGAAAAGAGAGAAAGTTAGTGTACTGTCCCAGTTTGAGGGCAGTCAGATACTCTCTTGCCTCCAAAGGTGGCAAAAGAGTAACACACAAATAGACTGCAGAAGCGACGGAAAGTTTAAATGGAAAAGCAATTAGTGTTTTACAGAAAGCTACAAGCACAGTGACAAAAGAAACCCAAAGCATACAGAATCCCCTTACAGCATACCCAAAAGCCTCCCAAGACTTCCCCTTTCCCCACCTGAGGGTATAATCAAAATCCCCAGGGCTCTTTGTTTCCCTCTCCCCGCTAAGCTAGTCTCAGCTGACCAGGTCTGAGACTGCTCCTCCCCCTTCTCCTCCTGGCATTTGGCCTAGATCGACCTAAGAGCCCTTGAGATAACTCCCCCACCGTCACCCTACAGGGAGCATCTCCCACAGGAGTAGGGAGGGAAGAAAGAGGAAGTGTGAGGCTTTGCAGATGAGTTCATAGGGCACAGGACATTATGGGTATGAAATATGCATCTTCCTGTGTCCACCCAACTAGGCTGAACCCTGAGGACATGGGAGGTGTATCTTGTGTGGCAGCAACAGGAGGCACCCAGCCTAAACTGCCACAATTTCAAACAAAACTAACTTTTTGGTAGATATCTGTCCATTGGGATTATTTAGATTCTATAATCATTTTCCTTCTGGTAATTATTGTCAAATGGTGATTTTTTTTTTTACATTCTACTACTTTCTGTTCAAGGTCTGTGGAAAATTCTCCAGGCACAGCCTAAAACTACCACAAGTACACTTGCTAAAGTAGCAACAAGCTCTGAACCAAGGTATTTCTGTGTTTGTTTCCAGTCTTTCAATATTGTTTCACTTTTGCTCTCAATTCACCTCCAAGACCTCTTCTAGGTAGAAAACAGTCCCTTTCATATACTAATTAACTGACTGACTGATTGGAAGCTCTTTACTTGTTGACTAGCAAGGCATTTCTGGGCCTCCCACCACCCTCCATGCTTATCACTGTGTCAACTAATGGCTTGGCTCCCACTTTTCAATCTCTTGCTAAAACAACATGAAAAGAATGAAAGCCATTGATTGCATTAAGGTGAGCTGTTTGCTTTAATAATGTTTCTTCTGTTGTGCAGCATGGGAAATTGTTTTATCTTGGAAGTTCAAAACAAAACCTCAGCATAAATAATGAAGAATACATTGTCAAATGTTTATTCTGCCTAAGAGTGTAAGCTACCTGGAATAAATGTTGGAAAATATCTCAATGGAAAACGGTGTGAAACCATTTTGTCCAATTGAAATAACAAATTAATTATATTTCTTTTTTGTCTTAAAGAAGTTTAACTTACCTATGTTGATATTTTATGTAGTTTAAGCATATTATTTTTTGGAGTCATAACTTCTCTCTGTGAATTTTTAAGTAGTTGCAGTTATTCAAAACTGTTTATTTAATTCATGTGCAGTGTGTCTCCAAAAATGTCCTTCAGGTTTAATTAGAAGACAGTTTTCCCAAACATTCATTTCTGTGTTCTATTTTTAAGTCCTTTTGAAGATTCCCTATGCCTAGGTTTATTCCATCTAATTTTAAGCACTTATCTGAGGTACTCATGGAGAAATTGGCATGTAATTAACCATACAGTCTTCCTGTGTATCTAAAAATGAGGACTAGCATGTCAGAGTACCAGTTTCCTGTAATTATCTGGTTTTCCATTTGCAAGAAAAGCCAGGCTAACTGAGGTCCTAACTGAAACCTCAAGCTCTATACAGAACAAAAAAAGCTAGCTTTTCTTGCCACTGTCTTCAGCAAGAGACCTAACATGTCTGTCAATCAATGAAATAAATACCACTTGAATGATTTTTGCTATTTCAGTGATTAGGAACACTGTGATGATTTGAGAGATTGTTTCCTGTGATGAACTTTCACAGTATCACAGAATCGCCAAGGTTGGAAGAGACCTCAAAGATCATTAAGTCCAACCTGTCATCACAAACCTCATGACTAGGCCATGGCACCAAGTGTCATGTCCATTCTCCTCTTGAAGACCTTGAGGGATGGTGATTCCACCACCTCCCTGGGCAGCCCATTCCAATGATGAATGATCTCTCGGTGAAGAACTTTCCCCTCACCTTGAGCCTAAACTTCCCCTGGCGCAGCTTGAGACTGTGTCCCCTTGTTCTGGTGCTGATTGCCTGAGAGAAGAGACCAACCCCTTCCTGTCTACAACCACCTTTCAGGTAGTTGTAGAGGGCAGTGAGGTCACCCCTGAGCCTCCTCTTCTCCAGGCTAAACAATCCCAGCTCCCTCAGCCTCTCCTCATAGGGCTTGTGCTCAAGGCCTCTCCCCAGCCTTGTTGCCCTTCTCTGGGCAAGTTCAAGTGTCTCCATGTCTTTGTAGATTTTTTCTTAGTTACTCAGAAAGTTCTCAGCCTTTAGGTTTATAATATATGACTTGAAGATAGAAATCTAATTCTGGAGAATGAAAGTGTACTAGTGGTTTCAAGATGGATATCTCTAGACATGCATGGAAAAGAAGGATCTATTGGTAACTTCAGAGGATGGTTGGGTGAGTTGTATAGTTTTCAGAGGCTGCCATTTCTGTCCAAGTGTTGCAAAAGACTAAGAATTGCATTGATTATTTTCTTTGAAGAAAAGCTAGTCTAGTTTTCATGATTTAACACATTATGAAGAAAACAAAATAATAAAAAAAAAAAAAAAGGAAAAGACATTATTCAAGCTCCGTAAGGTTATTTCCCTTTTATAATCTTGTGGGACATATGTGCATATGGTGGATAGTGAAGAGAAGTGCCTTTTTCTTCCTGATGTTGAAAAAAGGGAAATTGTGTTGAAAAAAGGTAAATTGTTTGTGCAAACTCAGTTCCATGCCAAGCTGGGGGCAGGTGTTGATATGTTAGAGGGTAAGAGAGCTCTGCAGAGGGACCTTGACAAGCTGGACAGATGGGCAGAGTCCAACAGCATGAGACAGGCTGGACAGATGGGCAGAATCCAACAACATGAGATTTAACACATCCAATTGCTGGGTTTCACACATTGGCCACAGCAACCCCATGCAGTGCTACAGGCTGGGGTCAGAGTGGCTGGAAAGCAACCAGGCAGAAAGGGACCTGGGGGTTCTGGTTGATAGTAGGCTGAACATGAGCCGGCAGTGTGCCCAAGTGGCCAAGAAGGCTAATGGCATCCTGGCCTGTATCAGGAACAGTGTGGCCAGCAGGAGCAGGGAGGTCATTCTGTCCCTGCACTCAGCACTGGTTAAGACACTGTCCCCTGAGTCCCTTGTCCAGTTCTGGGCCCCTCAGTTTAGGAAAGATGTTGAGTTGCTGGAACGTGTCCAGAGAAGGGTAACAAAGCTGGTAAGGGGTTTGGAGCACAGGCCCTATGAGGAGAGGCTGAGGGAGCTGGGCTTTCTTAGCCTGGAGAAGAGGAGGCTCAGGGGAAACCTTATTGCTGTCTACTTGATCTATAGAAAAAGACCCTCATACTTACAAAGATATGTGGGCCTCTGTGTTAATAACCTAATTTGCTTATTCTGTCCTTAATTGGTTAAGATAAGAAACCTTGTAATGGCAGAATGATTTAAGTGGTTCCATTAGTATCTTCTGAAAGAAACATTGATTTTTAATGCTATTACTTCCTAAGCTCATTTTACCAAGGTTTTATTTGCCATTAGCTTCTAATCTTCACATGTTAATGCATTTATTAACCTCTGGAATCCTGTGAGAGTCTGTGTTACGAAAAGCAATGAAAAAACCTCAAACTGTTTGGCTTGGATTCTACATGCTCCATGCAAAGTGTAATTCAAGAACATTAATTTTTAATATTTCTGAAATTAAGAGAAGGGCCTCTGTGTTTAAGAACACAGATATAAGAAGACTACAGAGCACTAGAAAGGATGATGAATTTTGCCATCATTTTTTCCAGTCATCCCCATTTGTCTTTTTGTCTGTTTTGATGTAGTCATCAACCAGAGAGAGCTGCCAACAGTTATGATAACGATTCCTGGTCTGGCATGCAGCCAGACTGATGGTTAAAGGAGGACTGGTTAAGCACTAAATTCATCCCTCCTCCAATCATTGCATTAATCCTTAGCCCATGCCATCCCCCTGTAAGCGGTGAAGGCTTGGAATTAATAACTGTCTTTGAGATATCTGATCTGGTAACTCTCAGAAGGGGAGGACTGCTGCTGCAGATTCTTACGATCAATTATATTTTTTATTAGTTTTCATTGGATAACAAGTTCCATATATTCTGCAGTCAGTAAATATTTTTCACTCTTTACTTACCTTATCTTGGAACCTGTTGGCTCAGTTTTATTTTGCAGGTTGTTCTCATTCTTCCTGGAGCAGGAACCCACAGTGGAGCCCACCCAACCTGCATCCTGACAAAGGGATTTTGGGAGTCATCAAATACATTAATAATGGTTATCATAAGTCAATTAGCTTACTTACTTTTGTTAATAGAGGCATGCTTTCATGAACTGATTTCCTCACCCAAATCCTGCTATGTTGCAGCCATTTATTTCATTCTGACAACCCACAGAGAAAGCGCTCGAAAATCAACTGGCAATTGCTGAGGACAGTTTGAGAAGTATAGAAGAAAATGCAGACTCTCTGCAGGTTTCTCAGCTGTTGTACTCTGAAGTGGTTTCCATGAATCTGACACAGGGAAGGAATATTTTTTTCCAAACTCTGAAGATGAGGGTGTCCTGGTTTGAAACAGCCTGCTCTCATAAGCAAAGCTCTTCTCCCCCAAGACTGGGAGGGAAAGTCATACAAAAAATCTGTGGGTTGAGATAAGGATTTAAATGGGAGAATACAATGTACAATTGCCTTAGCTATTTTGCAGAAAAGCAAAAGCATCATCAGCAGAAACCAGCTATAAAATGAATCATAGAATCAATAAGGTTAGAAAAGACCTCAAAGATCATCAAGTCCAACCTGTCACCCAACACCTCATGGCTACTAAACCATGGCACCAAGTGCCATGTCCAATCCCCTCTTGAACACCTCCAGTGATGGTGACTCCACCACCTCCCTGGGCAGCCCATTCCAATGGCTAACAACTCTCTCTGTGAAGAACTTTGTCCTCACCTCCAGCCTAAGCTTCCCCTGGTGCATCCTGAGACTGTCCTCTTGATGTAGTCATGACCCCTTACCCAAGCCCACAGAAGTGCAGCAGAAAAGACCAAAACCCCAAACTCATAAATCAGAAAGAGCAACTGTAAACAGGAAGCCTCTCATATTACAATCCAAAATTCAAGCCACATGATACTTTTCTCTTTCCAGCACTTTCATTTTAAAGCTGGCATGATGATGGCACGGTATTAAAGACTCATCAGCAGATTCAATTGGCTAAATGCAGGACAAAGGGAAAGAATGAAATAGCTTTTTCCTGAAAAGCTGGAGAGTGGTAGGTGTCAGCTATACTCATGTTGTTTGAAAATGAACAGCCTTTCCTGCAGTGTCCATCTGATAATAGGATTAAACACATAATGTATTTGTTAAAATATTTTTGGTGTACTTTTGACTGTAACAGTTTGCTTAAATACTCTTTGATATTTTAGTTGGAAAATGCTCATCCTTAAAATAGTAGACAAGGAAGTGTCTCCAAGGTGACCTAATTGTGGTCTTCCAGTATCTGAAGGGGGCCTACAAGAAGGCTGGGGAGGGACTTCTCAGGATATCAGGTAGTGATAGGACTAGGGGGAATGGAATGAAGCTGGACGTGGGGAGATTCAGACTAGATGTGAGAAGAAGGTTCTTCACCATGAGAGTGGTGAAGCCCTGGAATGGGTTGTCCAGGGAGGTGGTTGAGGTCCCATCCCTGGAGGTGTTTAAGCCCAGGCTGGATGAAGCTCTGGCCAGCCTGATCTAGTGTGGGGTGTCCCTGCCCATGGCAGGGGGGTTGGAACTAGATGATCGTTGTGGTCCCTTCCAACCCTGACTGACACTATGATACTATGATACTATACTATTTGCCTGGGAAGTAGGAGAATGGAAGATGCCCTTCACTGCATCAATCTTTGCAAGTTTTGTGCTGTGATTCTGTTTTAAAATGGACCATCCTGGTGGCCCTTAGGAGTTGAGATCAAAAGGCCACATGGAGGGTGATATGGCCTTTCTTGAGTCTGTATTAGCTATTAGAAACTTTTCATTGTTGACTGGGATCACTGGCTGCATTCCAGCAGAAGGCATAGAAAAAAATGTCTGATTGATCTTTACTTTCATCTCTTTCATGGCTGAGATAAGTAATATTGTAGCCTTTTTAGCTGAATCATAGAATTAAAGAATTGTTTAGGCTACAACAGACCTTTAGGATGATCAAGTCCTACCATTAACCTAACACTAGCAACTGCTAAACCAAATCCCTAAGCACCACATCTACACACCTCCAAGGGTGATTTGCTCAGTTTCTTGGGCAGCCTAATCCAGTGCTTGGCAATCCTTTCAGAGAAGAAATTGTTCCTAATGTCCAACCTAAATTTCCACTGGTGTAACTTCAGGCCATTTCTTCATCACAGAATCACAGAATGTTAGGGGCTGTAAGGGACCTCGGCAGATTGTCTAGTCCAACCCCCCTGCCAGAGGAGGATCACCTATACCAGATCACAGTGAACACATCCAGGCTGGTTTTGAATATCTCCAGAGAGGGAGACTCCACAACCTCCCTGGGCAGCCTGTTCTATCACCCTCACCGTGAAACAATTTTTCCTCATGTTTCCATGGAACTTCCTAATCTTCAACTTCCACCCATTGCCCCTTGTCTTGTCATTGGACATCATTGAGAAGAGCCTGACTCCATCCTCTTGCCACTTACCCTTTACACATTTATAAACATGAATGAAGTCATGCCTTAGTCTCCTCACCTCCAAACTAAAGAGTCCCAGCTCCCTCAGTCTCTCCTCATAAGGAAGATATTCCACTCCCTTAATCATTTTTGTGCCTCTGTGATGGACTCTCTCAAGCAGCTCCCTGTCCTTCTTCAACTGAGTGTCCCAGAACTGAACACAATATTCCAGATATGGTCTCACAAGGGCAAAGTAGAAGGGGAGGAGAACCTCTCTTGATCTATTGACCACACCCCTTCTACAGCCCTGAATGGCATTGGCCTTCTTGGCCACAGGAGCACAGGGTTGGCTTATGGTCCTGTCCTGACACTTGCTACTTGAAAGACCAACACCCACCTTGCTACAAGGTGTCCCCTTGTAGAAGTAGAAATTTGGAGTTAGATACTGGAGTTGTGGTGTCTGAATGACATTTGTTGAATTTGATTAGGTATTCTTCATCCTTACAGAGCAGCTGGGCAAAACGGAAAGAATTAATTTACTGACTGTGCAGACATCACACAGCCAAACAGTTCAACATCTGGAACAAAGACAGGTGCACACAAGGTCAGTGTGTAGTGTAGCTTTTGTCTGAATTAGAAAAGTTTCAAAAGGTTAACTCAAATAGCTTAAAATCTGGGCACAATAAATTGGTTTCTCTTAAAATGAGTTTTGCTTAAAAATACTTTAATTTTAGTGATACCTAGTTTTCTTTAAATGAATCTGTGGATATGAGTATACAACTGAGCCTGTTATCAGCTGCTCTTTACTGATCTGGGGTATGTGACTGTTTAGTTTAAATGTAAATGTTTGTTATTATCTCATTTTTTCAGGAAGGTTTAAATCACGCACACAGATTAATCATAATTCAGTGATGCTCATCTGACAGGATAATTTACTAAATGTTCACAATTTAGTTGCAGCTCTGAAGCCCAGGAAATGAATTCCTACACTGGTTTTAGTAGAAGCATATATTCAAATTAATTAGGTTGATTTTGAGGGTAGATTTGAACTTATAACACAGCTAAGACTAAATCTATGCTAAGTAAAAATAAGGGTGGCACACACTGCTTAATTCTTCCTGCAGACCCTAGATTGCTTCAAAAAGCCTTCTTCAAGAGTAAACTGCTTTAGAAAGGGCAAAGTCCTACATAACGTAAAGTAAGTCAGTTCTCTTTATCCTTGACCTCTTTTACTCAGCAGTGAAAACTGAACTTCTGACTCTGCAGATGGTACTGACTGGCTTAACTAAGTTGTCTCTTAAACTAATTTGCATTAAATTGTTGCCTGGTTGGATCAAGCTAATATTAACTGATTTTTTTTTTTCCTCCCTTCAATGAAAGAATAACTGTTGAAATTCAATCTTTCCTGACAGCTCAGAAAGCATGTAATCTGTAAAATTTCAACTATTTTTGATTGACTCATTTATTTCTGCTTAAAAGGCTCATTCATTGTGTAAGTTATCATGTTCTGAATGTTTTTTTTTTATTATCATGTTCCAGGGATTTATTTGACAGTTTTTAAATCTAGTGCCAGTTAATGTGATTTAGCTCAATGCATCAGCTTCACAGTTCATGAATTTGTGGTTATTCTTCCTAACTTTTCAATATACCTATTCCTTCAAAATTACCACCCTGTATAATATTGGATAAAAATTATACAGCAACAGAAGATGAAATAATCAGATTCAGGGCTTCTTGTTTGTGCCCAATGTGTTCACTACAGGAAATCACAGTCAGAAGGTGAGAAATACTTCAGAAATACAGCTGTGAGAGGCAAAAAAAGATTTGTTTAAACAGATAACATGGTATGAACTCTGAATATCAATGACTGATAGATATTCAGGTGTTATTTATTTATTGATTTCTTTAAATTAAACTACCTTTGATAGCAGACACACAGTGCTCTGAGGTATCCTGAGTGTTCATGGCAGAGATTGCTGTTCAGGACTATTGTTTACACTGATGCAAGCTCTGTATCCCCTCTTCTGAAGGGCAGACAGGCATAGTGTGAACTAACATAACATCAGAGGATAGTAACAGACTTCAAAAAGTCCAACATATCTGTGCCAAACCAGTGCTGACATGGAGATAAAATAAGCCAAGTCTGTTTCTTAAATTTGAATTAGCATTTCTGAACTTGACAAACATTCTTTTGGTGTTAAGAATTTATTAAATGAATGCAGAAAATATGAACATGAATATTAATAAAGATATTATTAACTTTTTATTAATATGAAAAGTTGCTAAAATGTACTAAATAGGTTTGATGCATGGTTGGAATGTATATTTACAGTGGGAATGTACAATGTTTAGGCAAATATAACAATTTAAACAATTTAAAGCAAACTAGGAGGAATAACAGAAAAAAAGAGAAGCCCTGGGAGCTATATGGTGCTCGACCACAGTGAGGGAGACTTGACAAGAACCATTAAGTCAAGGAGGCAATGAATTAATTACTCACAAAAGGTTCTACCCTAAGTAGGGTGGTGCTACTGCTGTATTAGCCATTGAGGCTTTTGGGGGCACTCTTGTGAGCCAGGCATGGCTGGTTGCTGGGGAGAGGATGCCACATGATCATGGGGCTGGTCTGGTTCCAGCAGGATGGTGTGCTATACTTCACAATTTTTGTGAAGGGCTCTTGTGTCTTCCTGGGTAAAATGAGGTACAACAAAAATTCTAGTTGCAAGCAGCAGCGAGGCTCGGATCCTAAGGCTCATGGCTTCTTTAGGCTTGCAGTGTGTAGGGCTCATGGTGTCTATCCCAGGTTTTGGACCAGGCAACTCAAGGCAAGGCAAATTAAAGCAAGGCAGGTCTAAGCAGACAAGGCGAGGCGATTAGAAATCAGAGATTCAGTTGGGCCAACAGGGCAACTGAAGCCAGCAAACAATTACCCAATGAAAAGGGATTCTGCCAACCTGTGGCCATAAAAGGCAGAAACATAGTCCTGATCTGGGAGAAGCAGTGGCCAGTACATGTGCTCTTACCCCAGAAGGAAACTTGTTTACCCAGACATGTTTGAGCCTTTCTTGTCTCCCTTTTTCTGCAGTACCCTGACTCCTGCAGGAGGGAAGGGGAGAGGAGGTTGGAGCACCTCTGCTGTGAGGATAGGCTGAGGAAGCTGGGGTTGTTCAGTCTGGAGAAGATGAATCTCTGGGAAGACCTAATAGTGGCCTTCCAGTACCTGAAGGGGGCCTACAGGAAGGATGGAGAGAGACTTTACAAAGGCCTGTGGTGACATGACAAGAGGCAATGGCTTCATGAGGTCATTGTTGTCATGAGGTCTTGGGTGTCAGGTTGGACTTGATGATCTTTGAGGTCTCTTCCAACCTTATTGATTCTATGAGTCTATGATTCTATGATTTTAACTTAAAATTTTTGTTTCTGGTTACTTAGAGGTAAGCAGCTACTTGGCTTTCAGAAGTATGAAGGAATTGGATTGATACATATCATTGGGCAAGAGAAGTAAGATAAAATCTTTTTAATTCTAGTTCTGCAGGGAACAGGAAGGGGAATATACAGAATTAAAACTCCAACTCAACAAACTCACCTTTTCTTTATCATTTCTTCAGGGAGAGCGCCAAGAAAAAAAATTGCATCAAAATCTTCATTACTTTATTTTTAAAAGTATCTGTATTTATATTTTCAATGTACATTTTAGCACTGAAAACTGAGCATCCCAGAATTAGGATGACATAGGTTGTAGACAGACGGATGTTGGTCTCTTCTCCCAGGCAAGCAGTACCAGAACAAGAGGACACAGTCTCAGGCTGCACCAGGGGAGATTCAGGCTGGCTGCTAGAAAAAAGTTCTATACAGAAAGAGTGATTGCACATTGGAATGGGCTGCCTGGGGAGGTGGTGGAGTCGCCATCACTGGAGGTTTTTAGGAGAAGACTTGACGGGGTACTTGGTGCTGTGGGTTAGTTGTTTGGGTGGTGTTGGATTGGTTGATGGGTTGGACTCGATGATCTTGAAGGTCTCTTCCAACCTGGTTTATTCTATGTATTCTATGTATGTATTTGTTTGAAGTTTCTTTGAATTTCATTATACAAAGGGTGAGAAAAGCTAAGGTATTCACTCCAACAAAATGCTATAACTACGTGAAGTTAAAATACCATGGCAAGCATATGAAACGTATGAAATTCTGCCAGCAGACCTTTCAGGTCTTGGCAGTCAAATGTAAGTCAGTAACAGCAGAACAAAAACACTTCAGCTTCTGGTTTCTGCAACGCCAGTTACATGGGAGTGAATATGTCATGTCACTGCACGGTCAGCCCTAGTCCTGATCAATAAGGCATCACCCAAATTTATCAACAATGTGATCAATGATTCATTTGTCACAAAGTCCATACGATGACAAGAAATTCAGTAATTCTAGATGGGAGATACGGTGCTACACCACATCTGCTCTGATCAGGATCTGCTTATTGTTGCAATAACTTCAGGGCAGTCAAACTAAAGCAGAACTAGAGCTTCTGAGAACAGAAGTAGCAGGCTATAGGGGAAAATGCTAGAAACTGTTCTGTGCATATACTTAACTGGAAGGACTCAGTCCTGTTTACTCATAACTAAGTAATATAAAAAATGGTTATAAATGTGGGGGATTTTGTATGTCTGGGACCATGAACATATTATAATCAAGACCTCTTGAGGGATCAGTTCTAGGCCCCATCCTGTTCAATATCTTCACTGGTGATCTGGATGAGGAGATTGAGTCAGTCATCAGTAAATTTGCAGATGACACCAAGTTGGGAGCAAGTGTTGATGTGTTAGGGCTCTGCAGAGGGACCTTGACAGACTGGACAAATGGGCAGAGTCCAACATGATGGCATTCAACAAGTCCAAGTGCCAGGTGCTGCACTTTCATCACAACAACCCCAAGCAGCGCTACAGGCTGGGATCAGAGTGGCTGAAGAGCAGCCAAACAGAAAGGGACCTAGGAGTACTGTTTGACACCTGGCTGAACATGAGGCAGCAGTGTGCCCAGGTGGCCAAGAAGGCCAATGGCATCCTGGCCTGTATCAGGAATAGACTGGCCAGCAGGAGCAGGGAAGTCATTGTGCCCCTGTACTCAGCACTGGTTATGCCACACCTTGAGTCCTGTGTCCAGTTCTGGGCCCCTCAGTTTAAGGACATTGAGACTCTTGAACGTGTCCAGAGAAGGCCAATGAGGCTGGGGAGAGGCCTTGAGCACAAGCCCTACAAGGAGAGGCTGAGGGAGCTGGGATTGTTTAGTCTGGAGAAGAGGAGGCTCAGGGGAGACCGTATTGCTGTCTACAATTATGTGAAGGGTGGTTGTAGCCAGGAGGGGGTTGGTATCTTCTCCCAGGCAATTAGCACCAGAACAAGCAGACAGGGTCTCAAGCTGTGCCAGGGGAGGTTTAGGCTCGAGGTGAGGAGAAAGTTCGTTACAGAGAGAGTTGTTAGCCATTGGAATGTGCTGCCCAGGGAGGTGGTGGAGTCACCATCCCTGGAGGTGTTCAAGAGGGGACTGGATGCGGCACTTAGTGCCATGGTTTATTAGTCATGAGGTGTTGGGTGACAGGTTGGACTTGATGATCTTTGAGGTCTTTTCCAACCTTATTGATTCTATGATTCTATCAGGCCAGAAACATACAATAACATGCAACTTATCTGTCTTACTCCAATTTATCTACTATGGATTTTGTTCAACCTGGACAAACATAATTACCTCCAACCAGGGAGACTCTGGTATATGAGAAAATCTATGTAGCTAACAAGGTATTATATTAAGATGTTGGAAATTATTTACAATTAAGAGACAGGAGAAACTGGGCTAAAATGGACAAAAATTCAGTCCAGTTTAGGAAAAAAAAAAGTAAATAAGATATATTTGGTACATCAATATATTTGTAATTTTTCATCTGGCTATTATGAATGGTCATCAGAAATTCTTACAAAATGTGTGTACAAGGGTTTGTGCACCCTTTTTTGGGGCCTTACAAGGAAAATGAACTTATTAATAAGTTTACATATTTTTCACCAAGATAATAGTAGGCAAGTCACGACAGCCAGCTTGGTTCATCTTTGTGAATGTAGGTTAGCCATTTGAGATGAGCTTTCCTGGAGATGAAAGGTGGAATACTACACAACCTTCTATATCAAAACTATTTTCTAGAAAGAGGGGTATACTGGGTATCCCAGATATAGGGATGCACCCCATTGTAATTGGTAATATTACATTAAACTCTAGTTTACAATTAATCTGTAAATATGAAATGGAGGTGCTATTTCTTTTATTGCTTCTGTTACTTATTTAAGCATGTATGTAGACACATTTTAGAAAGCCAACTATATTTTAACAATAAATTTTCAAATATATAAGTATCTTTTAAAGTTGATATTTAGTATAATAGGTAAAAACATAGAATAGAATAGAATAGAATAGAATAGAATAGAATAGAATAGAATAGACCAGGTTGGAAGAGACCTTCAAGATCATTGCGTCCAACCTACCACCCAACCCACTTAATCAACTAAACCATGCAATCAAGCGCCCTATCAAGTCTCCTCCTGAACATCTCCAATGACGGTGACTCCACCACCTCCCCGGGCAGCCCATTCCAATGGGCACTCTCTCTGTATAGAACTTCCTCCTAACATCCAGCCTAAACCTCCCCTGGTGCAGCTTGAGACTGTGTCCTCTTGTTCTGGTACTGGTTGCCTGGGAGAAGAGACCAACCCCCACCTGGCTACAACCTCCCTTCAGGTAGTTGTAGAGAGCAATAGTCACCCCTGAGTCTCCTCTTCTCCAGGCTAAGCAACCCCAGCTCCCTCAGCCTCTCCTCATAGGGCTTGTGTTCCAAACCCTTCACCAACTTTGTTGCTCTTCTCTGGACAGGTTCCAGCAAGTCAACATCCTTCCTAAACTGAGGGGCCCAGAACTGGACACAGTACTCAAGGTGTGGCCTAACCAGTGCAGTGTACAGGGGCAGAATGACCTCCCTGCTCCTGCTGGCCACACTGTTTCTGATGACTGCAACGCCAAACTTTCTTTTCTTAGGCTAATACCATGAAGATAATGCAAAGCACTTTATTGAGCTTTGCTTCAGATTATTGTTTCTGATTTTCATGAACAAGTGGCATGTACAATCTTTTGGCACATAAATCTCAGTGTACCAATGTTATTTGTATCTGAGCGCATTAATATCTGTTTAATATTCTGAATCAAAAGCCTGCTTAAAGCAGGGTGAAATCTCCTACAGGTCTTTGGTTTCAGCATGTCTGAAATTTGTGAATGTACCTTATTGATAGTGGCCAGAATTTTTGCTATTTTATCTATCTTCTAGCTGCAGATTTCTTTGTGCTTTATGTGATGGCAAGGCTTAGTTGTATCACGGTTAGGATTGTTGTAGTTATGTTTTACAATGCTTCCAACAACCATTTGATATTTAACTTACAGTATCTGTCCTTGTACATCTTAATTAAATGTCTTCCCAGTTTCTAAATTCAAACACTCATGTGTCATGTCCCAGCAGTGGTGTTTCCAACCATGAAACCATCCTTCTTGTTAACATGCAGCATGTATTACCAATGGATTTCATGCTGTCATTGCCTACACAAGCATCGATACTATTGGAAAGGTGGGCTACTTATTTTCACTTTATCACTGCAGTCAAAAATCAAAAAACAGATGAAGGGGTTTCGTTGGGGGGAATAAAAGGTAACAAATATTGCTCTTTAATGCAAATTCTTAACACATCACAGCACTAGTTCACTTGAGCAGCGCTGGGGTCAAAAAGTTGATATTGTCAACTTAATGCAAAGGATTAAAGAGCACACAGAGCTGCAGTCAGTCTAGTGCCGTGATATTGTAAGCATCCTTTAAAGAACTGGCAGGTAACAGCTGTGAAGAGCTGCTTGATCTGTGCAGTCAGTGCCAGGTGCAATGAGTAGGAATGAGATCTAACTGAGCAAAGTTCTTTCTGCATTACTCATAGTGTTTTTTCATTTTCAGTTTCCTCAGTTTACAGCTATAATAATTTCATATTATCACCCACTTTCTACAGAGAAAAAAAAAATGATGATATGGTTGGAAGTGGCTCTGTATTACAGTTCACTCTCCTGCATGTTGCTTAATGGTTTGTTCAGATAGGTGATGACAAGCAGGAGCAGCTGACTGATTTCTTCTGCCATACAGTTTAATACATGCTCATCTAAGCCTGCTTCAGGTGTGGTTTAATTTTTAGTAAGCATAATACGTTCCTTTGTAACAACCTCTGCACATGTCAGGAGATTGTTAGAGCAAGATAATGTGTAGTCTGAACTCTCTGATATCAAATTTACTTTGCAGTGCTAGGACTGACTAATACTTGTGTACATGTTGTGCTTCTTGCCTAGGCTTGGCAACCCTCCAGCTATCCCTTGATCTTTTGCATTTTACTGGAGTCAGTGACAGCTTTCCATGTGACTTCTTTGTTTTTCAGGTTCATGTGGACTGGGTATTCCTATTTAAATACTGTACGACAGCCAGACTTGGAGCGTATGTTTGCATATCCCTAGCATAAATGGCCTTGACCTACACCCTTGCAATACTAAAATATACTACTATTTCTTGTGCTCATGCATAACCTTCTGGGTGTGGTTTTTAGCCCATTGCATGTCTGTGCATATCAGAGTAAGAAAATTTATTTTGAATGGAATGAGGAGGACAACACGTCAGAAAAAGGAGAGAGATTTGAATGCTCTAGCATTGAACAGAAGTCTAGTATGATAACCAAACATTTCTTGTTTGTCTTGTCTGCCTCCATTAAGGAGAACTGCCAAGTTGTTCCTTTGCTTGGGAGATGTCTTGTGTTATGAATAATAAGGTCTTCTTTTACTGTGGAGAGCAATGAGATAAACAATGCCTTTAGGCCTACCTAGGGTCTCCTAAAAATAAGGGAATAGATAGTTGTGGGGGACCTCAAGAAATCATTAGCTCTCTCTGTGCAAGTAAACTTCATGGTGGACACAGAGGTTTGTACCAGCATGTGATAATCACAGTATCACAGTATCACAGTATAGCTAAGGTTGGAAGAGACCCCAAGGATCATCAAGTCCAACCTGTCTCGACAGACCTCACGACTAGACCATGGCACCAAGCGCCACGTCCAATCTCCTCTTGAATACCTCCAGGGACAGTGAATCCACCACCTCCCTGGGCAGCCCATTCCATCTGGAAGTGACTGCACATGTTCTGAGGGAAAATTTCATTGCAGACAACATTCTGTCAGACAATGACCAGTAATGGTTTGTGGGGAGAGCAGCGGCCCAGGAACATTTCCATCTTGTTGATCTGAGATTAAATATGTAGTTTGGTTAGATAAAAGGGCTCAGTATCATCAATGCATGACGCACATGGGATACCTGCTGTCAAGAGTAATTTCTGATTTGCTTCCTTTGCTGATAGAGTTAATTCTCCTAATCCAAGACAAATTCTGATAAGAAAGAAATCATATTGGTGAGCTGAGCTATCTGAAAAAAACACCCTCTTAATCAATTCAGAAAGTGGTAATGTATTCATGAAGTATATATCTCTTTATCATATATGGTGAATTACAGTGATATTCAGATTTATTTATTTTTTTTAATGTACTTTAAGACAAGGTCATTGGGTGTCATTTTGTGCAGAAGTAGGAGCAGGTTCAATTTTCCCCCCTCAAACAGCATATTTGAAACACTGATGGGAGCAAAGGGATTATCTCAAAAACACATTTGCTTGATTAATTTTTACCTTCTCTGCCTGAAACCAGCTTTAACTCCTTCCAAAACCTTTATTTCTCATTATAATTTCTTAGATCATTCTCCTCTTGCTATCTTTGTAATATCTTCTTTCTTACCACATGCCCAAACTCCAACATGCCATTAACATAATTGAATTTGTTACTGTAAAAGGAAAACACTATCCAAATGAATTTTCTTCACTGGTTAGTGCTGTGGATAAACTGATAGACTTAATAGAATTTGTGAGACACATTTCAAATCTGTGTGTACAATACTTTACCACAGAATTTATCTGACAGCATATTATCTGGAATGTTTAACTGGCACAAAGACTAGTATTTCAGCAGTAGATAAACCCTTCTGGGGAATCATTTCACAACTTAAACTTGCATATAGACGAAGATTTGCAGAGATAGTAAGGCACAAGAGGTGTAAATGGTGGAGAACTTTTCCAATCCCTGAGGTTCTGAGCACTAATTGCAAAAATCTATTAATTTTACTTTGAGCACAGTATATAAAATGATCATTAAGCAGAGCTAGACCTCCCTATTTGCTATTTATTTTTAACCTGAGTCTGAATATGAATTTATAATTTCCAGTATTCTGCAGCATGTTCCCAGTGAAGAAGGACTGAAGAAACTCTTGTTAAGCCTGAAAAGGTTTCAGAGATCCCTAGTAGTTTTCCCCAAGATAGTATGAGAAAGGTACCAAGAATTTGGATCCAGGCTTGTGGTAGTGTGAAAGTTTAATCCTCCCACCACATAAACCACAGCTAACTCAATTGGAGAAGTGAATGAAAAGAAAAAGCTGTATTTTACAAGCAGAATGAAATGCAATGAATATTACAGTATATACAAAAATATACAGGAAAGAATGTAACACAGAAACTCCCTCTGGAGGAGAATTCTCCCTCCGGGTTCCCCTCAAAACCCCTTTTTCCCCCTTCCTCCCTTTCCCCAAAAAGGATTAAAGAGAGAAAATGGATATTAAGGGAAATTTTGTTAGCTCAAAGCAGTTGTTAAGGAAAAAAGTTAGTTTTCTTATTTCATAAGTCCAAGGTCAGCACCAGCCAAGAACAGAAGAGAAAAAGCAGCTGAACAGACTGAACTCAGACTGAGTTCTTAAAGCCACATTTCTACTGATCTACCAATGAAATTCATTTAGAATTATCTTTGCTTTCCTTTCTCACACCTAAACATTTCAGCCAAAGAATTCTGTAGCTGTCCTTTTCTTTAAGGCACATCTCAAAACTGTCACAAGGCTCTTCACAGTGCTGAATTGTGTAGGGATGAGAGACAGTGGACATAAACTGAAGCAAGGAAGGTTCAGTTTATAAGAAGCGTTTTCATCATAGGGGCAGAAAATAGCAACCAGCTTGTTCTCTCCTCATTGTTAGATTTTTCATACCCTGATTAGTTAAAGCCTTGAGCAGCATGGTTTGATTGCACAGCTGACTCTGCCTGCAGGGTTGATCTGGATCCCTCCAAAGGTATTTTGTGGTTATATAACTTGTGTCAATGGTCTCTTCCAGCACAAACGGTTTCTGCAGAGATGTACATGTGACTTCTAATTTGACCTCCACAATCTCACTAGTTTCCAAAAATATATCAGTCGTGTTTCTCCGGCAGCTTGGGAATTCCTTCAGGGGCTCAGGTTGATTGGCAAGGCGTGACTCCTGGCAGTCAATCAACCATTTCTCGTGAGCCAATCAAATGTACATTTCCAGGGTCTCCTAAATGGTAGTACATAGAATTTGTATTAATTTTTCAAACATTATCAAATAGTATAAAACCCCCTAATTGCAGCATGCTTCCAGAATGTGGCATAAGTGAGATAGAAAATATGTTACTGTTTCTGTATCTGTTCTGTTCTATTAAAACATATCTATTAATATATATATTAAAATATATTCTGTCCTTGATAACAAGCAATATGTATTACAAGCAATCACTTCTTACTTTTCTCATTGCACATAGGCCCAAAGTCTTAACTGATTTAGTACTCAAAGATAACTGTGCTAGTGGTATTCCAGCCCAAATGACTAGGTAGAGCAAGCAAAAATGAATGTGTTTTGTAGGAGTTTCCAAGGAAGTGAGTGAAGTATCTGCGCAGTTCCTCTGCACTCAGAAATGGAAGAATAATGACCTGATTCAGTAGAGTTCAAGATATTATAAACGTGCCAAAGGCAAATGGAGGCATCTGTTGGAAACTATTTTACCTGAAAACAGCTGTAACTCCTTCCTGTCAACTACCAAAAAGCAACTCAGCCAGCCTATCACTCTTGGGAGATGGTTACATATTGTATCTCACACTCACCTCACATCAGACTGTGAAAGTGTGTCTAAAAGGCATCACTCCTCAAGTTATTATAAAGGGAGCATATATAATGCCAGAAATGCACATAGAGTTACTTTGGTGACATATAGTTGTAACAGCAGCAGCAGAAAGAAAAATAAGCAAGGGAGAGAGTCTTCTAAGCACCCTCCCTGTGTAACTTCATGTCTGGGTGGAAGCTGACTTTCCAAACAAACATGTATTTTTACCTTCTGCCAGTGTGTATGGCTATGAAGACTCTTGGATTCATTTACGCTGTCAAACTTTTTGTGTCAAACAGCCTCCAAAAAACATGAGGAGATGAAAATGTTTTGCCTTTGGTGCTTTATTTACTTTTATAACTTGCATATTAAAAAAAAAAAAAAAAAGAAAAGAAGCTTGCTTGGAAAGTAGTCAATAAGTATTTAACATAACTATCCCTGAAATATCATTATTTCCTTAAACACTTTGATATTATTCTGGAAATATTCATGAAATATTTGATGATTTATTTTGTCCTCAAGCACAAAGGAGTTCGTGAAATGTCGTAGCAATGCTCATGAAATATTTCATGGCACACTCACGAGAAATCTCTACGAAATTGTCATGTAAGATTTATGATATATTCATGAAATATTGAGCAATGTATAAAGAAAAAGCACTCAGCTGCAACTGCGGTGACATATCACAGGCAACAAAATACCAATTCAAGGAAACTTCCAGAATAACTGTTCACAGACTCAGAGAATAGTTGAGGTTGGAAGGGACCTCTGGTGATCATCTTGTCCAGGATGTCTACTCAAGAAGGGTGTCCATTGCCTCTGGTTTTGTCGCTGGGCACTACTGAAAAGAGCCTGGTTCCCACTGTTCACGCACTACCTGCAAGTGTGTATCTACACTGAAAAGATCTCCCAGGAGCCTTCTCTCCTCTAGGCTAAAGAGTCTCATCTGTCTCAGCCCTTCCTCATAGGAGAAATGCTCTAGACACTTAATCATCTTTGCTGTCCTTCACTAGAGTGTCTGCAGTGTATTTGTCTCTATTGCAATGGGGAGCCCACAAGAGGATGTAGCACTTCTGGTGTGGTCTCCCCAGTGTTGAATGAAGGGGAGGAAACACCTTTCTTCATCAGCAGGCAATGCTCTGCCTAATGTAGCTGCAAAGGCACATTGCTGGTTTGTTTTAAAATTACTGTCCACCAGTAACCTCAGGTTCCTGGCCTGTTCTTTCTAAAGATACTATATCCTTGCATTGCAGAATCCCAATCATGAAAATCATTCCAAGTCTTAAACATGAAAGCCATTTGTTGACATAAAACTACTTACAATCTTTCTTACAAATATTTATGAAATTGTTCATGAACTATCACATGTAATTTAAAGACACTATGCAAGGAAACATCATAGCCAGTTAAATAAAATGAATGTTTAATATTGTCAAAATAAATCTAGTTGTCAGAGTAAGAACTTGGTGTATTTCTGAGTCAGTGCCTTTGCCATCTGTCACTTGGAGGGACTCTACACAGTTATTTGATGATAGAATCATAGAACTATATGTTGTTTTGGATTAGAAAGGACCTTTAAAGGTCAACAATGTCAGTTTAGGCAAGAGATAAAGGTTTTGTTTCTGTAATGCAAGTGGAAATTTATAATGCTTAACTAGAATTAGTACTGCAGATGGCAGACCATCCCACTTGGCTATCTATTTCAGTCTGGGATGTTATTCCTTATTGGTTATTGAGGGAAGTTAGGTGATTAGTGGTATACAGAGCTGAAGTCATAGTAAATTAGTCATAATCAATGACTAACAAGTGTTTAATTAGAGACTTCATGAGTCAAGTAAGCAAAGAAAATAATGGATTATCTAAAATTACAAGGAAGTTTCAACAGCACTAATGTCTATTGTGTCTAGAAATTAGCATTCTCTTAAATAAAGATGGTGTCAGTATCAGTATCTGATACTGATCAGATCAGTATACTGATACTGATACTGACACCAGCTGACATCCTGAATCCTTCCATAATAAACTTTGAATAACACTGGTGAAATTGTCAGTGTAGTCAACCAACTTTTGAATTGTGGGTTCTTCCTGTTATGTGAAACTAAATTTATGCTGAGTCATCTAATCAAGGAAATGATTGTGGAAAATTTATTCCATTCTGTCTAGAGTACGACAGCTCAACACAAAATAGTCTCTTTGTATAGACAAGCCCAAGCTTTAATAAAAAGTAGATACTCTAATAACATTTCCAACCTATATAGTGACTTTCACACATCTCCATCTACTTTATGAATAGTATTTGTCCTTGGAACACTTTTGAGAGGTGGAGACGAATTCTTCCTACTTGCAAAACTAATGATTAAGGACAGAGTGAGGACTCATTATTTCAAATCTTGGCTTTAATGGCTAGATTGCACTTATGCTTCTGACATTTGGAAATTCACACTCGAAAAGCTTCATCTGAGAGGTTAAACTTATGCAGGAACACTAAATGTGTAGCATCAGTTTTCTTCAGTGGTATGGAATGCTTTAAATCTCAGGGAGAACTCTATAATAAAATAATACAAACAAAGTGGGTCTCAGGACAGTAACATTCGTACATTTGCTCTGTGGAGCTATTAAATACAGGCAGACCAGCAACTGAGATTTTGATTCAGCTTTATGTCTATGAAAGGTTAGCTTATTGCTGCTACAAAGGGGCCTTAAGTTACTTTGTAAGTTGATAGCTACTGTCCTGAGAATGTGGTACAGCGGGGAATAGAGTTTGCAGCACTCACCAGAGATGACTTTCCTTTCGTGATGATCTTATGACAAAACCATTGAACTGGAAGGTCTAAGTTTTATTTCTTATTCTTACAGAAACTTCCATTATGACCTTTGGAGGCCATTTATTCTATCTGCACTTCATCTCCTTTTTGTGTGTGTGTATGTGTGTGTGTGTATGAAATCCTGCTCCGCAATGTATATGTTCTTATAGTACACTCACATTCAAGTGTCTCTCATTTCTGGGTTAAGCAATGTGAATAATGTTAATCCTGTGTTTATTCCTGCCTATCCTTGAAGGGAAGAGATGTGTGTAGTACAGTATTTCAATCTGATAGATATGTGTCAATCCCTGCTTACCTCTTTGTGCCACTCATGACTATTATACCTCTATAACTTTTCCTACATTTCTTTCCACTCTGAAATTTACACAAAGCCTGTTTACACAAAGCATTTAAAGGCACTGAAATTAATTATTAATTCTGTGAGAACTCACTGGTACTGCAGGGCAAGTCTGACGGGCTGAAGTACTCTATCTCAGTTGATAATACTGAAGGACTGAATGTATCACTGTTTCCTAAATGACATTGGCACTCTCTGGCTAAGAAGTGGTAAATAAATGAGCCCAGTAAACTTTCCATCAAGACAGGTCAGAGTGCTTTGTCAGGTAACAGCAAAGACACTGACAACCTGAATGTAGATGGTAGAAATACTGCTGAGTTGATTTGGTTTAGCTCTGGTCACAGCTGAATCTCCATCCCACTGTTTCATTCAGGAGGTAACCCTCTCACAGCACAATATTACAATTATAGCAGTCAGATGTAGATTAGGTAGCACCCTATGTCTTCACGTATAATTGGTACTTCACTTTGTACCAGTGGCTGAAATTAGACTTTGTGGCATTTATATTCCATAGTATGCTTGTTATTCCAGGTCAGCTGGAACTGACTCTCCAGCTGGAGAGTGTTGAAATGTTCAGTCTGCCCATGCTAGGGCTTTCTTGCAATAGAAACAAGAATATGTGAAGAGATGAAGCCAGGATGTAAATTTACACTGTGGGGAATCCTACAGTGTATGTGCAACTATGGTTCCCTGTCTCCAAGGGCTGAAAAGGAGTAGGAAGGCCACTACATGTAAGAATACATCAGCTGAACTGAGGTTCAGTCTCTCATTATCATCTCTGTGTATGAAGTAGGAGGTCTCAGAACATTTTTAGATAGGAGTCTTATTTACGTATGTCTATTCCAAAAGTTTATTTGGATGTTTTTTTCCACACTTGGTTTGAGTCAGGCATTGACCAGCACTGTGCTTGGGTGTGTGCATTGCTCAAATTAGCCCTTGGCTGTTGTGTTGTTTTACCTCTAATCCGTATGACCAGATGCATCCATTACGACCACCCCTGGTGGTTATCACTTGAGCAAGGTCATGGGAAATAGAAGTTAGGTTGCAGCAGGGACCTAGTACCTGGGGACTTGTTGGGATGAAAGTTGTGTGTCCTGCCAGGATAAATCTTACTGTGCTTACAAAGTATTCAGATACAACCAATAAGAGTTAATAGAAAATAACATAAGTAATACACTCTTGTTATTTGATCTTTTTGAAACAGATACTACTGAAATTATTATATATATTGATAAATGATGAATAGTTCTGATGGCAACCAAGATAGTTTTAGGTATCAGAGGAATGAAATGTGTGATTCTATTGTATTTAGAGGACTCAGGTAGCCTAAGTTTATGGATACCTAAAACTTCATGGAGACTAATATTCTTTCTAAAGCATAGTCTTGCTGATACTGGCTAACAATTTTAGACTGGAGACAGTTTGCAGACAATCAATGATATATATTTAGATTATTACTTAGAATTCAGGCTATGAGAGTAGGGACCAAAATCCATTGTCTTCTGAGATCATATTGTTTCTCTATATTGAAGGGGCCACAATACATACACACTTGATAAGGAAGCTGAAGGACCCAAAATAACTTGGAAACTATAATTTTCCCAGTACAAGAAAGTATTTTTCAAACTGATGAAGCAGTATATTTGTCAGTTTGTGCTGTGTGCTGCTTAACATGAATACCTATTCAGTCATGAGGGCTGCTAAATTTAAGTTTTTCATTTTAAGAGATCAAATAACTTATGGCAGGAAATGCATCTTCAGTCTTTTCAGATGAACTCTTAGTGTTGTAATTTTCCTCCCCCACCACCCCCCATATGTGTAACAGTTAAAGCAATTGAGTGAATAAATCTGTCCCTAGAGCAATGTAATTCAAAAGCATTTGAGAAAATTACATTAAGTTTTTAGTCTAAAAAGAGAGCCCTCTGAGTATTTTGGCATCGGTCTGGGATAGCTGAGAAATGTAATGAGTGTTATTCTCACTCAGTGATTGTGGCAAAGTGTAATATGTAGTATAATAGAATCATAGAATTGTTAGGGTTGGAAGGGATCTCAAGGATCATCTAGTTCCAGCCACATCCAGCCTGGCCTTAGAAACCTCCAGAAATGAGGCTTCCACCACCTCCCTGAGCAACCTGTTCCAGCATCTCACCACCCTCATGGTGAAAAACTTCTTAGTAACATCCATGGGAATACATTTGCGAATTTTCAAATGGTCTGAGATTGTCTGGTAAAAATATGAGAGTGTCTGTAATTATAAAGTATCTGAGTCTCTCTGGTAGCTTCTCTGTTCAGAGAAAAGTAATTAAAAGTTCTGAAAGAATGAAAGGAAGTTGAGAAATACTGTCTACATCTCAGGCTGCTGCTTCAGAACCTTGAATGGATGTTATTTTTATTCAAGTCTCAAATATGAGAAGTTCAGTAACAGCTGTAAACTGTGGTATAACTTTCATTCTCAAACATTAAAATTTTGCTACCTAAAGAATGTATTATGGTCTTATCTCAGTGCAGTGTCTATCACCTTTTTAAAGCTTTCCAACACAATCTGGAACTTTGTTAAATTCAATTCAAATGCAATGTCATGCTTGACAAATCTGATAGCATTCTTTGATGTTGTAACTGATTGGGTAAATGCAGGGAGAGCAATGGATGTAGTCTACCTTGAACTTAGTAAGGGTCTTGTCACTGCCTCCCATAACATCTTTGTGAGCAAGCTCAGGAGGTGTGGGATAGAAGAGCAGACAGTGAGATGGATTAGGAACTGGTTACAAAATAGAGTCCAAAGAGTGGTGGTCAATGGTGCCAAGTCCAGCTGGAGAGGTGTAACTAGTGGAGTCTCCCAGGGATTAGTGCTGGGTCCAGTCCTATTCAACAACTTCATCAGTGACATTGATTAAGGGACAGAGTGTCTGCTCAGCAAGTTTACTGAGAATACCAAGCTAGGAGGCTTGGCAGATACACCTGAAAGCTATGAGGCTATTCAGTGAGACACAATGGAGAGCTGGGCAAAGAGGAACCTAATGAGGTTCAACAAGGATAAATGCAGATGGAAGGAATAATAAACTGTACCAGTACTGATTAGGAGGAGATCTGCTAGAGATCAGCCCCATGGAGAAGGACCTGGGAGTCCTGGTGGGCATCAAATTATCCATGAGACAGCAATGTGCCCTTGTGGCCAAGAAGGCAGATGGTATCCTGGGGTGCATTAGGAAGAATGTGTCCAGAAGATCAAGGGAGGTTCTCCTCCCCTTCTACTCCACCCTGATGAGGCCCCACCTGGAATATTATGTCCAGATCTGGGTTCCTTAGTTCAAGAGGGACAGAGATCTACTTGAGAGAGTCAAACAAAGGGCTGAGAGGATGATTAAGGGACTGGAGCATGTGCCCTATGAGGAGAGGCTGAGAGCCCTGGGGCTGTTTAGTCTGGAGAGAAGACTGAGAGAACATCTAATAAATGTATATAAATAGAGGAGGGCTGTGTGTCAAGAAGTATGGGACAGCCTCTTCTTGCTTGCATCCTGTGACAGGACAAGGGGCAATGGATGTAAACTGCAGCACAGGAAGTTCCACCTCAACATGAGGAAGAACTTCTTTACTATAAGGATCAGAGAGCACTGGAACAGACTCCCCAGAGAGGTTGTGGAGTTTCCTTCTCTGAAGACTTTCAAGACCCACCTGGATGTGTTCCTGTGTGACCTGTACTAGATTCTATGGTCCTGCTCTGATGAGAGGGGGGTGGGCTTGAATATCTCCAGAGGTTCCTTTAAACCCCTAATATCCTGTGATCCTGTGATCCTGTGTAAGTAATGCTCTAATGACAGTGGGATTTGTATAGGGTTAGGGTTAGGGTTATATATATATATATATAGAGAGAGAGAGAGAGAGAGAGAGGAATCAAGCACTAGAAAACAATAAAGCACTGTATAGTGGTTGTGATGCTAGGATTAATGAGTGAGAATAAGTAAGAACTGAACAAGCCTAAATTGGCTGATGTAGTTGCAATGTCTCTCTCCATAATATTTGAAAAGTCCTGGCTGCCAGGTGAAGTCCCTGGAGACTGGAAGAAAGGAGGCATTACACTCATTTTTAAAAAGTGTAAAAAGGATCCTGGAAATTACTGACCTGTCAGCCACACCTCTGTGTGAGGGAAGAGCATGGAACAGATCGTCCTAGAAACTATACTAAGGCACATAGAGGACAGGGAAGGCATTTGAGACAGGCAGCATGCCTTCACCAAGGGCAAGTCCTCCCTGATCAACCTAGTGGCTTTCTACAATGGCGTAAGTACATCAGTGGGCAAGGAAAAACCAACAGATGTCATCTATCTGGAATTCTGTAAAGCCTTTGACACAACATCCCTCTCTCTAAACTGGAGAGATATAGATTTCATGGGTGTAGTGTTCAGTGGATAAGGAATTGGTTGGGTGATTGCATACATGGCTCAATGTCCAGATGGAGATGGGTGACAAGAGGTGTCCCTCAAGGGTCTGTACTGGAACCAGTGCTGTTCAATATCTCTATCAATGATAAAGTCAGCAATATGGAGTGCACCCTCAGCGAGTTTGCAGATGATACCAAGCTGAGTGGTGCAGTTGATAAGACTGAAGGACAGGACGCCATCCAGAGGGACCTGGATGGGCTGGAAAAGTGAGCTAAGGAGAATCTCATGGGGTTCAGTAAGGCAAAGTCCTGCACCTAGGTCAGGGCAGTCCTTGATATCAATACCAGCTGAGAGATGATGAAATTTAGAGCAGCTGTGCCAAAAAGGACTTGGAAGTATTGGTGGATGAGAAGCTGGACATGAGGCAGCAGTGAACATCTGCTGCCCAGAAGGCCAGTGGCATGCTGGGCTGCATCAAAGGAAGCATGGCCAGCAGGTCAAGAGAGGCGATTCTGCCACTTTATTCTGGTGAGACCTCACCTGGAATACTGTGCCCAGCACTGGGACCTCCAACACAAGAGAGACAGACCTGCTGGAGCGGGTCCAGAGGAGGGCCACAAAGATGATCAGAGCACTGGAGCACCTCTCCTATAAAGACAGGTTGAAACAATTAGGGCTGTTCAGCCTGCAGAAGAGAAGGCTCCAGGTAGACTTCATAGCTATATTTCAATATCTGAAGGACACCTATGAGAAGGCTGTTTAGAAGGGCTTGTAGCAAAAGGACGAGGGGCAATGGTTGTAAATGGGAGCAGGGTAGATTTAGGTTAGACATAAGGAGGAAATTCTTTACAACAAGAGTTGGAAAACACTGGAACAAGTTGCTCAGGGATGTGGTTGAGGCTCCATCCCTGGAGATATCCATGATCAAAGTTGATGCAGCCCTAGGTAGCCTGATCTAGTTAGCACTTAGTCATATTTCTTAGTAGTCTTAATAGTCATATTTGTTAATGAGCAATAGATTTCCTTTTAAAGATAAATAAGTCTACAGCTTGAAAAAGTATTTTAAATCTTGATGTCTTTGGGGATTAGATGGCCAGTCTTCAAGTAATCTCTCCACTGCTTTCCATGATATACACATCTGAAAAAAAATTCTAAAATAACCCAAACCATTCAGTGTTAAATGCTAACCATTTTCCTGCACAATGAATATCATCACTGTGTAATAACATCTGACAAATGGGCTATTATCATTAGAGGGGAGGCTTTTAAATCAGGCCTTAACTACTTTTATTAAAGGCTTGGAATGTAATCACTGAAATTATATTTTTTTTTCTTGTGTGTTTTTGCTTCTCTCTGGAGTCTTCAGAGATTTTTTCAGTTACAATCTACCTAGTACCTGTTGTGAAACACTGGTAATGAGATAATACAAGCAATTAGAAATGCATTGCTCACTCCTGAAGAAGTGTTATTGCCTTAAATGAATGCTTCTAAAGGGAATACACAATAGTGTTTCAGTGACATTTTATTGTTCCTGTATTTTCCCAAAGATACCTTTTGCTTCTTATGCATCCTGTCTAATCAGTAACTCACAGGTGGCTGCGGAACAGCACTAATGCAACAAATATTCTCCCTTGGGAGTAAGTAACATTCCACAGCAAACAAGGTCAATCTGTGATCCCTTTATGCATGATGTCAAAACTAAATATCACAAAAATGCTTCTGGCTTAGATTTAATGCTATGTTTCTTAAACACTTCGAAATCTGTTGTCTGTAATTAGACTTACCACAGTGATATGCACTGAGCGAGGTGAGGGTGAGAATTCCACAAATCTTGTCTCTTAGCATCCAAATCTAAGCCCATATACGTCAAATTTGCCATGCTGTGCCGCATGCTTTTCCCCAGCCTGAGACTCAGTGTGTCTCATCTGGGGAGAAAAAACACAGGCTTTCATAAGGCCAGGTTATGAGATGAAGCCCATTGTTTTGTGCCCTGGTCTGCCAACGGCTCTTATGCTGTTTTGCCTCTTATTTCTGACAAGATAAAGTGAACCTGAGGTTTTCCACACTGACGGTGATTCCTAAGATAGTAGGAGAGTATCCACAAGGTAGTTAGTAGTAATAATTATTAAATAAATGAGATAAAACCCCACAACCCTAATATACACACCACACTTTTAACTGTTGGGTGAGCATTTCTCTCTGATGGGAAGGCTGCTCAGTGGGCTCCTGCTTCGTTGTTGGGAGGTCTCCACTGTGGAGTACCTGTACCTTGAACAACAAGCTCTGGAAGCCAGCCTAGTAGAAATTGAGTCTCATATCCGCATACACAAGGGTATTCCTTCCCTGACACACTGTATAGTATTTGGTTGTGCATCTCCTCTAGGCCCTAAGTGTAAATTCTAAGACTTAAAAATATAATTTCTAAGGTGTGGCTTTTTTTTTCTTGTTTTTTTCCATTTTTCCCCCAAATCAAAGTGTAACACGACTCACCAGTGCAGTGTATTTTTAACAGGAAACTGAAGGTGAATTTTGCTTGGCCTATTTTCTGACATCAAAATGTGTGATAGCCTTTCAGGAGATCAAGTTTGTTGGGAAGTTGTTGTAAGATAGTGTGAGAGATGAGAAAAAACCCCCATGTCTGCTGCACTATTCTATTCACACAGCTTAAATCAAAAAACAAACCAGTGTTCAAGGTTAAATTTGAGTGCAAAGTTACTTGACAGTGCAGATGTACCCTTTATTTGTTTTTGAATAGGTTTATGCCTAGCTAGATTATGGCTCTGGAAAACCAAAGAATTGAGTTCATGAGGGTACCAAGCATTTTATGCATTTTCTTGTCTTCCTCATTCCACAATCTGTAAAATATTTCGCCAAAGTAAATAGCCCATGTAGCTTTATTTACTTATTTACTTTAAAATCAAATAAAAGACTAGATGATCTTCATGTAAAAAAATATTGAGAGAGTCTCTTCTGGAAGCAGAATTGTCTGGAGTTTATCAGTAACTGTTACTTCTTGAGGCTGAAGTTGGAGAAAAAGTGGGTACTCTTGCCCAGCCCTACAGAACAGAGTATACTCAGAATAAGATGCAGGGGGGGCAGGGAAGAAAAACAAAAAGAGGGAAAAAAAGAACAGAGACTACAACAGGAAGAATGTAAAAAACTCATGTACACTACTTTAGGGGGTTTATTTTTGGTTTGGGTTTGGCTTTTGTAATACATTTAACTGGTATTACAGCTTGTCTTAACACTTTAAAGGATGCTGTTTATCAGTTTTCAGACAGGTTAAAATGAATATCTTGTTCTCCCCTTAAAAATTCTGAGATAATAATAATAATAATAATAATAAAAACAGGTTGGAAAAGACCTTAAAGATCATCATGTCCAACCCACCAACCAATCCAACCCACCTAAACAACTAAACCATGGCACCAAGCACCCCATCAAGTCTCCTCCTGAACACCTCCAGTGATGGTGACTCCACCACCTCCTCGGGCAGCCCATTCCAATGGCCAATAACTCTCCCTGTGTAAAACTTCCTCCTAACCTCCAGCCTAAATGTCCCCTGGCGCAGCCTGAGACAGTGTCCTCTTGTTCTGGTACTGGCTGCCTGGGAGAAGAGACCAACATCCACCTGTCTACAACTTCCCTTAAGGTAGTTGTAGAGAGCAATAAAGTCACCCCTGAGTCTCCTTTTCTCCAGGCTAAGCACCCCCAGCTCCCTCAGCCTCTCCTCATAGGGCTTGTGTTCCAAACCCCTCACCAACTTTGTTGCCCTTCTCTGGACTCGTTCCAGCAAGTCAACATCCTTCTTTTAGATGTGATGGCCTGTATCAGGAACAGTGTGGCCAGCAGGAGCAGGGAGGTCATTCTGCCCCTGCACTCAGCACTGGTTAGGCCACACATTGAGTCCTGTGTCCAGTTCTGGGCTCTTCAGTTTAGGAAAGATGTTGACTTGCTGGAACATGTCCAGAGAAGGGCAACAAACCTGATGAGGGGTTTGGAACACAAGCCCTATGAGGAGAGGCTGAGGAAGCTGGGGTTGCTTAGCCTGTAGAAGAGGAGGCTCTGGGCAGACCTTACTGCTCTCTTCAGCTACATGAAGTGAAGTTGTAGTCAGGTGGGGGTTGGTCTTTTCTCCCAGGCAACCAGCACCAGAACAAGAGGACACAGTCTCAAGCTGCACCAGGGGAGGTTTAAGCTGGATGTTAGGAAGAAGTTCTTCATCAAAAAAGTGATTGCCCATTGGAATGTGCTGCCCAGGGAGGTGGGGGAGTCACCATCACTGGAGGTGTTTAGGAAGAGATTTGATGGGGTGCTTGGTGCCATGGTTTAGTTGATTATATAGTGTTGGATGATAAGTTGGACTCAATGATCTCAAAGCTCTCTTCCAACTTGGTTTATTCTATTCTATTCTATTCTATTCTATTCTATTCTATTCTATTCTATTCTATTCTATTCTATTCTATTCTATTCCATTCCATTCCATTCCATTCCATTCTATTCCATTCCATTCTATTTTGACTGTACTAAAAGCTCAATTACAACAAAAAGTAACATTCATGACGGAAGAACAAGAGGGTGTTAGCTATCAATGAATGCAAATTAGTTTGCAGAATCACGTGGTGTGGTCAGCCCAAGTCAAAGCTCTCAAGCACATTTTTTCCTCCTGTTTTGATAACATGCAAATAAGAAAGCCTTTGGTCACCACAAGATGTAATATGCTGTAGGAATCTGTATGATATACTATAGAAATTGTAGCAGTTCAGTTGTACTACCACCCTATTTTCTTTAAAAAACTGAATAAATTTCTTTCAATGAATAGATTTATAATGTGGCTCATGTTAAAGAGAAGCAATAGCTGCAATTGCAGTCAATTAACACACTCTGCATGGTGACGGTTCAAAGTGACGTTTATCCCCTTTGAGCTTCTTGCTTTATCGATAGACTCAGTGCATGATGGGGCAAATTAACAAGGAAATCAATGCCTGGAGTCTACTTCATGGTTTTTTGTTAACCTTGTAGAGATGATATCTTCTTAAGCAAACCTTACGATGGTTGCTGCATTAATCTTCTGCCAAATCTATTCCATAACCTATGTAGCTGAAATCAAAATGAGCTCATCCGATGAAAAATGCAATTGAATAAATAACAAAACACATTATTTTCAACAGCACATATGCAGGGTGGCGGTATCTAGGGTGCTGTCATGACTTTACCCCACATGGCAACAAAAGCAGCGCACAGGTGCTTATTCCCTGCCTTCAGTGGGATGGGGGAAATAATGGGAAGAGGAAAAGTGAGAAAACGTGTGCATTGAGATGAAGGCAATTTAATAGGTAAAGCAAATGCCAAGCGTGCAAACAAAGTGAAAAAAGGAGTTCATTCACTGCTTCCCACTTTCAGGTAGGTGTCCAGCCTTCTCCAGTTTGTAGCCAGTATTTGATTTTTCTTTTTTTGAAAAAGAGGTGACAAGAGGCTGATGAAAGCCATAGACGTAATATATCCATGTGTTAATTTACAACTGCATTTTCAAAGCAGTACACAGGCTGTTAGCTAAGCAATTCCCATTGCAGATAGCAAATGAAACCTTATTTCCTGCTTTCAAACTGTGGGTGCAAGAAGGCTTTTTTGTTGGTGAATACATTACAGTGATGACTTACAGGTTTGGAATTCTAAGAGAGAGAAAATGTTTTAAATAAATGAGCAGAGGGAGTGAATGACAACGGATGAGTACTAAAGCAATTCCATTCAATTTGTAAAGCAATGACCCAGAGGAGGAGATGTGCAGCAGAAAGATAAAATTTCCTGATACTAAAACCCAGAGAGACATAGTAGCCATTGCCAGAAAAAGAAAATATAGAACAAAATTTCTTGGATGGGCTAATTACCTGCACTGATGGAGTTTAATACCAGGAAATTTATTCTTTCACCTGTAGGGAATTTCATATTAAAAATAAGAAAAGAAAATATGATTTAACTGACCAAACACAAGAGAATTGTGACAAGTGCCTGAGGACAATGATTGTAAAGAATAAACAAACAATTTTTTTTCCTATCTAGAGTCACATTCACTACGAAGTGTAGTGTGTACACTATCAATGTGTAGTGTGAACCATCCTTGGTGTACCAAGAATAGAAGTGCTTAAACAAGGTTGATTTGGTGCCATGGAAGTCTTACTGGCTGTTCTAACTTCACGTGGCAGTTCCAAGCATAGTGGTCTGTGCTTTCAGTTCCTGCTGGCACATTGCTGTTATGTGCCTGGAAAGACACTCTGCTCTTATAGGAAAAACAGCAATAGAGTGAATCTCAGTGCCAGACTTTAAAGGAGAAGGTGCTTTTATTTTTAATCAAAATTGCTCTCATTCATTCACACTCACACTTACATTCATGTACCATCCTATGTTCACACGTATCAGGATACTTGTTAGGCATTTTTTGATTTTTGAGCTGTGTCTCAGTGCTTGTGAGATCATAAGATAACTCATGATGAAAGGAACCTGACGATATCATTCATCTTCTTGCTGCAAGCAGAGTCGATTATAGAGTCAAACCAGGCTGCTCAGTTCTTTATCCAATCTATTGTTGTAGATCTCCAAAGAGAACACACAGCCTCTTTGCGTGAGCTCTTTAAATGCTTGACTGTATTTGCAGTGAAAAAGCAGCTCCTGATCATGGTAGATAGATATTACTGGTTGAATTTTGTGGAAGCAAGTGTGAGGTTTTCCTGATTAGACAACATATGGCCTGGCTCAGAAACAGATGATTGTGTAAGGTAGCGGAAAGGTTTGTATGGGTACAACAAATGATTGCTTTCACAGGACATCCATGGGGGGTTGATCACATTTCAGTAAACTCTTACTCTCACAAAGAATTCCAATCATGTCAGTAGAGCTATTTGCATGGATATTTTAGGCTGGCAGCATGGATCCTAACATTAGGCCCATGAAAAATAGGTATCTGAACTTCATTTATTTAGCTCAATATGGGAATGTCAGCTTTCTGTGGAAAAAAAGAATGATTGATTATTTGATGCTAAGGTAGAATTCCAGACTGAATGATGTTATGACAAGTTATATCCTCAAAGGAATTGGTCTGCTTAAGACATAAATCCAGTCCCAAAGGGAAGTGAAGTCACAATCTGAAATAGTCATAAGAGGGATAAAAGGATTTGTTTCATGGACATGGCTGCATTACATTTACATGTTGTTGCATGTCAGAGTCAGGAGTAGTCACACTGAACTATGCCATCAGTGTCATTATCTACTATCAGATAAAGAGAATTTCTGTGGTTGATTCTGTGATTCTGTGATTTTACCTCTCTACTTTCACAGAACAACTGTGAAAAATTTTATGGGTTCCATACATTCACAGCATGTGAAGAGCCAATAATGTATGTGCTTGATGAGCTGCAAATTCACACAGACCTGGGTGTTAGGAAGTCCAGCTCCCACGTTATTTTTTCAAGGCTTTCTATTTTTAAAACATGCTTTATGAAATTCTTTAGCAGTTAACATTGTATGAGGAATAATATGATAGGAGTGATATAAATTTACTATAACCTTGGTATTTGTTTTATTTTTCTGGGATTGCACATCTGCCTTCTGCAGCAATTAGTGCATGTTTCTTCTATGTATGCTGGGATTCACCTACCCTTAGCTATTTAGAGAGAAACATCTGTGTCTGGGCCAGGAATGGTATGTTCCTTTCATAGCTAAACTAAACAATAGTCATCTTCATGAGATAAGTCATTCTAAGCTCAGTGCTTTAAATAGCTATCTCCAGAGATGAATTCCCTTCTAGAGATGCCTGTCTCTTCATTGTTTTTCAGAGGAGATGGGAATTTAGCTTATTCTAATCCATCATTAAATATCTAATTTGGATTAGGTAGATAATGTCTATCACAAGTTTTTTACCATTGCATTTTTATTGTACTACTTTCCATGTAATGATTTCTAGATTTACCAAAGTGATCTGTATTCCATGTTCTGAAATACAAATGGCCTTGTCAAGTGATTCAGATCTGTTTGCTTACGGAAATGGATAGATTAGCACAAGACAACCAGATTGCTAAAGGGAAATCAGAAACCTGAGACTCCTAGAGAAGCTGAGCATGTAACAGATGATGAGTAATGGTGCTTAGTTCCGTGAAGGAATTGTTTAAGCACTGTGCATAACTAAGCCAGGGGAATCTGTGTTATTACTGTTCCATAAAAGAGACTGGAAAAATTATTTTATTCTGCAGGTAACAAACTACTATCTACCAGTGAAGGTAGTAAACAGATGAAACAAATAGGTAAGAAAGCAAAGCTGAATTTCAGCTGGAGTGCAACAGAGATGCCCTTTACCAGTACTTCAGAGTGTTGAAGAACATTTTCTTGTGCTTATTTTTCAAAAAATATGAGGAATTCCACTTTATGGGGTTTTTTTTCAACTTTTTAAAAATTTTATTTTTCCCTTTTTAATTAGAGGCTTCATTTGTAGCTTTGTCAAGCTCACATCTGTGAGGTAGGAGAGCTAGCACTGGAGAATTCAGAATGAGAATTAGTTGTAAAAAATATTCCCTAGTAAACGAAGAGGGTTGGTCTGTGTCAGGTAGGTTTCACTCTTGGCTCAAAATATCATTAATATTGACATGTTAGAACTGATGCTGTGCAGCATAAAGCCTCACATAGTGCAGTGTTTTCCACAGCATAATGTGGGCACTATGATTCTGCAGTCTACGAGGACTGCCCAGAGCTAAGATGAAACCCTGGCTGCATTTCTCCTCTCTTGTTAGTTGCCTGGACAATTCCCTCACCATCTGCAGAACTCTTTATTTATGCCACAATTTCATTGGCTTGTCTGAGGTGAGCTCCATGGAGGAAGCAGCTTACTGATTTCAGCCTTGCTGCATAATGTTTTAAGATCTGCTGTTCCAACAGTGTATCCCTAATCTAAGCAAGCTGAACAAAATCCTACCTTGGATCGGCTCACAGGCTGGGTGGCAAGTGAATAACCATGAAAGAAAGGCAAAGTTCAGTGACCTTAAGGATCTTCTTGCACTCCAATAATGACAGAGAAAAAAAACCAGTTGTGTCTGTTACAGCTGTGATAATTTGATGACAGAGGAAAGAAAGAGTTCATAGATGGAGGTAAGAGGTTTGATTCGACCAACTAAACAAAGTGAAAAAAAACTCCAAACAACTCTCAAGCATACAAGATCTTCTAAAGTATCTCTATGCACTGGGGAGTTACATTTGGAAGAAAAACTCCTTGCTGTTTCAAAGTATTTCTCTTTACAGAATAATGGAAATTTTTCAGGTCAGTGAGAACTGTGGGCATCAGTAATGTGTTTTAAGATGTATTTTTTGGGGACCCCTGCTGATTTCTTTTAGTTATCAATACAGTTTACACCGCAGACTTGTTTCATGTGCCTTCCCTGTTGATAGCATAGCATATGCTGAGAAAATATTTATGGGTTTACCCCCCACACACACACTAGCAGAAGACAGATAGTCCCTATTGTAGTTTTCTGTGCCCACTTCTGCTCGAACTGTATCACAAAGAGTTGTAGAATAAAGTGCATCTCCTAAATCACTTGCATTCTTTTCCTTCGTGGCTGCCACCAGAATATTGTTTTGACAACAGAGTTATATTATGAGCAAGATATATATACAGTTAAGTATAATACTTGACATTTACATGCCTCTTTTCTTTCTTACATCTGAAAGGGAACTATAAAGAAATGTAAACACTTCTGTTGTCATTTTATACACAGAGAAAGCAAGACAGAGGCAGAACTGAGGACAGAACAAAACCCTCTTATCTCTAGACATGAGCAAGTCACTTTAGACTAATTACATTGTCTAGTTTTGGTTTTACAGAGAAAAATCCCAAACATTAAGGCTCCACTATGCAATGTGCAGAACTGTATGTAGTTATCGCCCTGTGCAGTTTACTTAGAGAGGTTCTGCTGTGTTATTCCTGAATAAATAAGAAAGGAGGTTGTATTCATGCCTTTTTTTTTTTTCTGACTAAATTGCTGATAGCAGTCAAAAACCTTTCATAGAGGAAAAAAAAAAAAGAAGTCTTTGCTGACAAAAGCATTAAGGAAGTTTGTATCTCTTAAACTAATTCTGTAACCTTTTAGCTGCAGATCTGCATATATTTGTGAGAGAAGAAGTGATTTATGTTTCAAGTGGTAAAGATAAATTAGATCACTCAGTTCAACTGATCATTGAATAATCTGGGGGGGGAAATTTGATAGAGAACAAAATCATATTTAAATGACAACAGAATTAGCAGGGAACACAAAATAAATAAAAAAAAGGGGGTGGGGAAAGATAAAACTAATGATTTGAGGAGACTAAATAACAAAAAAGTCCTTGAATTGTGAATAAAAAATAGCTCTTTGTGAAACAGAGGCTCCCAATTTGATTTTGAGAGCTTCAATATCAAACAGTGTTGTAGAACTACTTCAGAAACAGCAGTTCTACAAACAGGCAATTAACCACAGTTGGGATCAGCCAGGAGACTGTGCATTTAGCTTTTCCTTGATAAGAAATCAGAATGTGATTTAATTATTGACGTGAGTAAAGCTACTGCAGGTCACATCAAAGTTTCCTGTTATACAGATTGTATTTGTTGTTTTCTGGTTTGATAGATCTGTTTCACCATTTGCAGAGAGAGACTAATGCATGCCTCTTTCAGAAAGCATTATTAGTTTCATCAAAGAAATATGAAGTTCGATTTTTTTGTTCTATTGTTTAGTACAGATCTGTTGTGGCACTGCACAGAAATGGTTCCCCCTTGTGAAAAAAAAGTGACAAAACCAAAACATGAAAATCAATTTTAAAGTATTTTGTGTTCAAGAAGGAAAGTATTGGAGATCTGAAGTATTTTGATTTTCATAGGAAAGCTAAAGTGAAAATCTCATGGGATTGAAACCCAAACCCACATATCCAAATTTCTGAACACTGAAAAAGGCAGGAAATAATATTTTTTCATCATTCTCTGAAGCCTAAAGATATAGCAGGGCTTCAAACAGACTTAATAGGTGCAGCCTAGAGGGTTTATTTAAAATTCTTGAACAGAATAAACTGAGTTGCCTTTATTAGTTGTCTTTATTACCAAACAAAGGAAAGACTGAGGAACACTCTTTTGTTCCGGCATTAATGATTAATATCGTCCTAAGTTTATGATCCTCAGAAAAGAATAACCAAACAAACAGAACACCCAAACCCAATCACCAGACATCTTATAGATGGTCTTTCCCACAGCAACTACAAAAATTTAGTCCAATACATGGAAGACCAGTCTTCCCTTTCAAATTAGTGCTGCGCATTCCTGTATTATGACTGCCTGACTGTAAGAGTTCCTCCTGGGAAGAGTGCCCTTGAATCCCCTTTGGTGCTTTGCCTTTCAAAGACAAAACAGAGTGGTTTATGTTGCTGTGCAAGCTGAAAATGTTGGTACTTAGATACATTCTTTGACACATCACACTGTGAAGCTATTACTAATTAAACAGTCTTGTTTTTATCAAGTTTGTGAACTTTATGAAAAGTTTAGGAAACAGTGTCTACACTTAATGCAAACAGTCTAAGGTTAGAGGTTAGGTACTTATTTATTCACAAAGCTCTGAGCTTTCAGGATCTTTTAACTCCGGTTCCCTACTGGATAGCTTGAGCTTGTTTAAGATTTTTTTTTCCCCAATTGCAAACTTTAGAAATTCTCAACACAAAATTAATAATCTCAGCATGGTGCATTTCTCTTAATGCTTGATGTTTATGCTGCGTGACATGAGTTAATATCGAGTCAATGATAAGTTCAAGCACAGTAAATGCCTCAGAAGGGAGATGACTGAATCATTTTGATGGAATCTGTTGGTAAAAACATACATGTAATACACAAAGAAGACAAAGAAAAGGAGGTCAGTGAAAAAATAAATGGGAAACAACAAGGAGAAGAGATTGTAGCATAGATCAGAGATACGTTAAATACAGACAGACGACACAAAGTAAGGAAAGGACAAGGAATTCTACCCATAAAGGGAAGGACCTTCAAATCACTTAGAACATGCAGCATTTTCATCTGTCTCTACTGTAGGACTATTATCCATAAGCCTAGTTTTATGTAGGTGTCTTCTTTGGACAGAGCAATTCTGGGGCACTCATTGCCTATGTAATTCCAGCTTGCAAAATCAGTCATCTGATTCTTGTCTTGAGTTTTAGTAGAACTCCTTTTTGCAAGCCAGTGTTGGATTTTGTAATATCTGGGGAGGACAGGTTCAAAGCAGAATTAGGAGGTGTGCATGTGTATATGATGATCTAATGGCCATGAGATTTAACACATCTATGTGCCAGGTTCTGCATATTGGCCAAATTAACTCCATGCAGTGCTACAGGCTGGGGTCAGAGTGGCTAGAGAGTGGCCAGGCAGAAAGGGACCTGGGGATACTGGTTGATAGTAGGCTGAACATGAGCCAGCAGTGTGCCCAGGTGGACAAGAAGGCCAATGGCATCCTGGCCTGTATCAGGAACAGTGTGGACAGCAGAGGCAAGGAACTCATTGAGCCCCTGTACTCAGCACTGCTTAGGCCACACCTTGAGTGCTGTGTCTGGCTCTGGGCACCTCAGTTTAGGAAAGATGTTGACTTGCTGGAAGGTGTCCAGAGAAGGGCAACAAAGCTGGTGAGGGATTTGGAGCACAATCCCTCTGAAGAGAGGCTGAGGGAGCTGGGGTTGCTTAGCCTGGAGAAGAGGAGGCTCAGCAGAGACCTTACTGCTCTCTACAACTCCCTGAAGGGAGGTTGTAGCCAGGTGGGGGTTGGCCTCTTCTCCCAGGCAACCAACACCAGAACAAGAGGACACAGTCTCAAGCTGCACCAGGGGAGGTTTAGGCTGGATGTTAGGAAGAAGTTCTTCCTAGAGTGATTTGCCATTGGAATGTGCTGCCCAGGGAGGTGGTGGAGTCACCCTCACTGGAGGTGTTTAGGAAGAGACTGGATGGGGTGCTTGGTGCCATGGTTTAGTTGATTAGATAGTGTTGGACTTGATGATCTCAAAAGTCTTTTCCAACCAGGTTAATTCTATTCTATTCTATTCTATTCTATTCTATTCTATTCTATTCTATTCTATTCTATTCTATTCTATTCTATTCTATTCCTGACCTTTTAGCTTTTGGTTAAACGAACAGAAGCTGGAAGAATGGTAATGCAGAGATAGATCTTCTTGTTTCCGCACCTTCTTTTCACTTTCAATTTTTTTATAATTATAGTAGAAGTAGTGGTTTTGGGGGGGTTGGGGTTTTTTGGTGTGTGTTTTCTTTTTTGTTGTTGTTTCATTTTTGTGTGGTTTTTTAAAAATATTTTTCTTTCCTGGAAGAAAGAGAGGTGTGTCACAGGGATGCATGTCAAGAATACATTTTAGTGTATCTACATAGGCTTATCTCCTGGTCTCCAATGCAGAAAACTGTGAATGTAGTTAATCTATAGTAAGAAATTTCTGATGTTTAGAATGAGTTCCTCAATGTTCACTCAGATTTCCTCAGTCACATGCATAAGTCAGGGTGTTCTCTTCAGCAACTGCTTATTTTTCAATGAAAATTTTTGTATCATTCATCTGCTTACTGTTTTATTTTGCTTATTTACTTTTTCCTACACTACAAGCATATTCACACCTTCAAAATAATGGCTAAGAATATTGTTCTCTCAAAACATCTCATTAGTGTGTTTGAAGTCAAAGCAGAATTTGATCTTTTGCAAATAAGGGTGAAATATTTATTTTTTCCTACCACGGCAGAAGTAGCATCAATGAATAAATGTCAAGGAGGATCTCTTCAGTTTGAAACTATTTCTTTTGTATAAAACTCATCTTTGTACAAGGTGCTCAGGGTATCATTGTTCTAAACATGCTTTAAGGGTAATTGTGATGGGCTATGCCCATCCTGGAAGCAGGGCAGGGAGGGCTTGTGAGAGCTTTTGCCCTCCCTGGGGAGTGTTTTCCCCCTGGAAAACTAAATTACTCTGTTCCACTCCCCCTCCCTGCCCAGCAAGGCTGTAGAAAGGAGGATATTACAGCCATTAGCACTCTTGGGCCCTGCCTTTGCTTGGATGAGGACTGCTGGTGGCTCCCTGCTTCTCTGCCATGTGGTTGGGCCTGATCCTTCTCCCTGCTGCCTCCGTGCCTCTTCAGAGAGACTGGTTTTGCATTCTTGTTTTTTTCCCCCCTCCCATCCATCCTTGTTCCTTGCCCTTGTGAACCTTACCTGTTATTGTTACATATATATGTATATATAAATATATATATATGTATATATATATTGTTTAAAGAATATTCTTTACCTACAAGCTGACTCCAAATTATTTCTTGGTGGATTTGCTCCTTCCCTTTCTTTTTCCTCTCTGTTGGGAAGGAGGAAGGAGGAGAGGGGGAGGGATTCTCAGCCTTGCCCCCATCTGAGCTCTTAAGTCCCAGTTAAGGCTCAAACCACCACAGTAATAATAGCTGTTTTGAGTAAACAAAGACCAGCATCTTTCACAGATTGTACATGACTTTGACTTCGATACAGTGAAGTCAGCACAGAAACTAATGCCACATCTTCATGTCACTCTTCATCTGCACTCTAGCTTCTTTAGAAGGAAGAGAAATCCAGTCAAGTAAGATCTGGCTAATGGCACTGACTGCTGAAGTCAGGTATTGCATTGCTTGTCTCCTCTCCTGTTGCTACTAGAAATTTATGTCTTGAACCACGAAAGCTGAGGCACATGTTTCCTCTAGGGCTTGGAAGAAGAACTGAAAAGGTAATGAAAATGTTTGCTTGGAATGAAGACTCAGTAGGCAGGTCATGTACTTTGAACATTTATTTCACAATAGCAAATCTCTTACACCCTTTCTGTAGAGTAACACTTATCTCTCATATAATTTGAAGCATGAAGTGGTCGCTTTGTCGTTTGGTTCAGCACAACAAAGCAAAGTGAAGGGTCATCGTGAGACAATTTCTTGGCACAGGTACATGTCATAATTTAATGGCTTCTGGTAGCCAAATGTGAATTTAGCTACAGAGGCAGAGGGCCCTTTTATCATTATTCTGTGGAATACTGTAGATTATTTCCAAAGAAAATATGCCAGTACAGCTGTTAGGCTGCTGATAACTTGTCTTTCATCTGTAAAATCATTTTTAGACTTGGTGCATGCCTTGCACATGAGCACTACATCTTTACTACACTGCTGGATTCATTTGAAAGTCTGCTGCTGTAGCTTGGACAGGGTACAGTTGAATTTTAAGGGCGTTTTTGTACTTATGCAATGATCTCAGAGGACAGGCGTCAGTGGTAGGATATTTGCATAACAGTTTTCAGAAATAGTAGTAAAAGTAAACATTGTAAAAGCAGGGATAAAAGGAACATGTTCAGCTAATATCTCCAAAGTAAGCAGATATTCATCACATTTAACAAATTCATTTACAGAGAGGTAGGTGGCAAAGCAAGAATTCAGATCTCGGTGTCCCCTGGGTTCATGCTTAATGCTTGAACTGAAAACAGAGCTCTGTTATCTCAAGCTAGAAAACATGCTTTCAGATTTTACCCACACTTTTTACTAATATTTTGGGGTGATGCTTATCTCTAAAGAACCATATGATATTAATTCGGAGAGATACTTAGTGCAGCCTTGAAAGTATACTGCAGTCTCTAATTGATCAATGCAGTTTCCAAGGTGCAAGTACTGATTAAGAAAAAAAGAGAGAGAAATGTCAATAATAACGTGATGATTTTAACTTGGATATGGGCATTGCCATGTTTAGATGAGGGGATCATGTTAATGCTAATGGAGAACATGTGAGGGTTTAGCTTTCTCCTTGTGAAAATATTTCTGGAAATTAGCATTTGGAATAAAATAGAATAGAATAGAATAGAATAGAATAGAATAGAATAGAATAGAAATTAACCACATTGGAAAAGACCTTTGAGATCATTGAGTCCAACCTATCATCCAACACCATCTAATCAACTAAACCATGGCACCAAGCACCCCATCCAGTCTCCTCCTAAACACCTCCAGGGATGGTGACTCCCCCACCTCCCTGGGCAGCCCATTCCAATGGACAATCACTCTTTCTAGGAAGAACTTCTTCCTAATATCCAGCCTAAATCTCCCTTGGCACAGCTTGAGACTGTGTCCTCTTGTTCTGGTGCTGGTTGCCTGGGAGAAGAGACCAGCCCCTGCATGGCTACAACCTCCCTTCAGGTAGTTGTAGACAGCAAGAAGGTCTTCCCTGAGCCTGCTTTTCTCCAGGCTAAGCAACCCCAGCTCCCTCTCCTCACAGGACTTGTGCTCCAAACTCCTCACCAGCTTTGTTGCCCTTCTCTGAACACGTTCCAGCAAGTCAACATCCTTCCTAAACTGAGGAGCCCAGAACTGGACACAGGACTCAAGGTGTGGCCTAACCAGTGCTGAGTGCAGGGGCAGAATGACCTCCCTGTTCCTGCTGGCCACACTGTTCCTGATACAGTAAGAGTTGCAAAATTTTGTTATACCTACCATACTGTTATAACTACCATACATACTGAAAAAAAAAAAACCCAGTAGATTTTTAGAGTAATGTCAAAATTTTTTAATTATTCACTCCTATTTCTAGTAGGCAAAAATCTACTTCTAAGAATTTATTTTATGTTATTTTATTTAATATTTTATATTTTATTTAATGTCATTATTTTATTTTATTTTATTTTATTTTATTTTATTTTATTTTATTTTATTTTATTTTATTTTTTTATCTTAAGAAGCTGAGTTTCTGAGGTTCTGGTTTCTTATATGTCATATAGGTTACAAGTTAAAAAAATCTGAGCTGCACTAACTCCTTGTTTGTGTGTCCCTAAGTTGCCAGCAGAACTCTTGAAGCATTTTCAGATGACAGGAATGAGGCAGGGGCTTGACGTGGAGAGCAGTAAGATGGTATTTATGAGAAACCACATTCTTGTAGAGCAAAGAATGATCTTCCTTTCTAAAAGAATTGTCTTTCTGCCCAGATAATTAGTCTGTGTTTGAAGCAGTGGGAAAAATAGTACACGCCTCTTTTTGCATCTGACTGTTCGCTTTACTCATGCAATGATTTAGAGACATAGAATCATAGTATCAATAAGGTTGGAAAAGACCTCAAATATTATCAAGTCCAACCTGTCACCCAACACCTCATGACTACTAAACTATGGCACCAAGTGCCACATCCAATCCCCTTTTGAACACCTCCAGGGACTATAACTCCACCACCTCCCTGGGCAGCCCATTCCAACGGCTAACAACTCCCTCTGTGAAGAACTTTCTCCTCACCTCCAGGCACTCATGGTGCCTTTTCTGGTAACCTGGAAATTAACTTGTTATAGATTAAGCATGGGAACAAGTTCAACAGCTGCCCACATAAGAATTACCTTAGTGGGTTTTCTGTTTGGGCATGTAAGGATATGGATACAAAAATCCAGTACCTTTCTTAAACATTTGAATAGTGTGCTCTCCTCAGATGACATTTCTCAGTGCTCAGAGAAGCTGCACTTCCCTTTGTGAAACAGTTTGAGCTAAGCTACAAATGACTCTGTCTTTCATTTTTGTCTACCCATATAATATTCTCTTGGTTTCAAACATGCAATAACCAATGTGGATATATGTAATCTTACCTTAATATCAAGGCTTTGCAAGCTCATTTGAGTGGGCAATAACATCTCGTTTCAACATTTGCTGGATGGTCCTGTAGTACGGTCTAGGATTTGCTGCTCCAGTAGAGGACAGGATCCTGTGAAAAACAAGCAAACAAAACCCCAAACCCAAAATGTGTCCTGATGTGAAAAGGTTAAATCTAAAAATTCAGAAATAAATAAATAAATAAAGTCTTTCAAAGTTGTGAAGATGGATGGACTGTAAAGAGACTGCACATGCAGCCACAAAAAAGGATTCTTTTAAAACTTGTATTCTTTTAAAATAGATTTTAATCAATATTTCATTGGAGTTTTCAGCTCTAAAGTCACCAGGCTCACAATAAAAGACTAAGAATTGATAATGTTGTGGAACCCCTAGACAAAACATGATTATAATGCTCCAAATGGCAACCCTGCTAAAACGAGTCTGACATGACAGTCACTGCATCAGACATCCTTATACTCACTTTCAGCTTGGTTGTTGCATAACCATTATGCAGTCCAGTAGAGTTCAGCCATCTCCAGTGTAGTGTTTCATACATGTTACACAGGCGTGAATTACTGCTAATGCAGCACACCTTTCTTCTGCATCACTGCTCTTTTGATTATTCTGAGGACTCCTGACAGAGTACCCTACAAGTTTTTATAATGTATGTTTTGTGCAGTTTGCATTGTGCAAATGTAAATTGGCAGCAGAGTTTAAGAGCTGTAATGGTGGAATAAACTGGTATAACTCACAGAGGTGAGCTGTTGCTTGTAGCAATGGGGAAATGAAGTTTTTTTCTGAAGGTGCCCAGAACAGAGGTTCTCGTATTGTTATCCTTGAATCACTATTGATCTTATGGACATCACTTTCACACATCCATTGATCTTCATTCTATGCTGTCTCTCCTTATTTTTAAATTCTACTAAACTGCACTCAAAGATGGCTAAATGCATTCAGCATGTTCATAATATCTGCTTACTCACTTGGCCACAGGCATGCTACCTCACCGTTAACAGGAGTAATCATCCACATAATTGAAATCAAGAAGGAAGCTGTCCTGCCAGATGTTCTCAAAAAGGTATTTCTCCTTAAGAGGGTGACTAATCTCATCCAGCATTTGCCATGTGTGAGGGAGGAGTCTAAAGTAGTTGTTTATGTTCTGATTATGAACAGAGGAAAGATAAGAATCTCTTAGACATAAATATCTCAGCTTCCAGAAGTGCTTGTTACTCTCCCCTATTTATCCTAGATATTGAATTTTTAAGCAGTTACAATTAGGTGAGATGGAATGGAATGGAATGGAATGGAATGGAATGGAATGGAATAGAATAGAATAGAATAGACCAGGTTGAAAAAGACCTTTGAGATCATCAAGTCCAACTTATCATCCAACACTATCTAATCAACTAAACCATGGCACCAAGCACCCCATCCAGTCTCTTCCTAAACACCTCCAGTGAGGGTGACTCCACCACCTCCCTGGGCAGCCCATTCCAAGGACAAATCACTCTTTCTGTGAAGAACTTCTTCCTACCATCCAGCTTAAACCTCCCCTGGTGCAGCTTGAGACTGTGTCCTCTTGTTCTGCTGCTGGCCACCCGGGAGAAGAGACCAACCCACACCTGGCTACAACCTCCCTTCAGGTAGTTGTAGACAGCAATGAGTTCTCCGCTGTGCCTCCTCTTCTCCAGGCTAAGCAATCCCAGCACCCTCAGCCTCTCCTCACAGGGCTTGTACTCCAAACCCCTCATCAGCTTTGTTGCCCTTCTCTGGACACCTTCCAGCAAGTCAGCATCTTTCCTAAACTGAGGGGCCCAGAACTGGACACAGGACTCAAGGTGTGGCCTAACCAGTGCTGAGTCCAGGGGCACAATGACTTCCCTGCTCCTGCTGGCCACACTATTCCTGATGCAGGACAAGATGCCATTGGCCTTCTTGTCCACCTGGACACTGCCTGTTCATGTTCAGCCTACTATCAACCAGTATCCCCAGGTCCCTTTCTGCCGGGCCACTCTCCAGCCACTCTGACCCCAGCCTGTAGCACTGCCTGGGGTTATTGTGGCCAATGCGTAGAACTCGGCACTTAGATGTGTTAAATCTCATGCCGTTGGACTCTGCCCATCTGTCCATCATTAGGTGTTACAGGGACTTGTGCAATGACACTACATTGTGACATGATATCACTTGGCCAGCTGCTCCTCTTGACCAAATAAAAAACAGTTTAGAAACATGAGTCATTAAGTCAAGCTACCAGAGCACCAATATCAAGGCAATATTTTCAAGACTTCTTAGAAGCACTTGAGGACCTGTACTTAATCTGTGAGAACATATAGATCCACCTTTTTATTCCCATTCTTCTAATAGAGACTGCTGGAAATCTCATGTGGTAGTTATCATCAGTTGAATTTGAAAGGATGTCTTACCTTTGCATCATTATTGCAGTCTCATTTTGAATCCATAGCCTTAGGTTTTGTGCCCAATTTTTGTCTTTCTTCTTTTATGCTCACCTTTGCTAAGCCAGTCTCATAGAGTATGATTTGCTATAATGTCACATGTGAAATAAAGCTGAATTTTTAATTTTTTTTTTTTTTTATCTATCTGAGAAATTGCCTTTTGGCTCATATCTACTTTACCTATCAGCAATGCTATTTATACCTTTTAATGGCTCAGGTATCTCTGCTTTATTTCATAATGTGGATATATTAAAAAACAAGGCATACTGATTTGTTCCAAGTGTCTAATTTGAGCTAGGAGCAGTGACTAAGCTCTTTTGCATGTCAAAGTTCTTTACACCTCCAGAATGGTTTTGTTGCAGGACTGGGTTTGAATTTGCATTTCTAGCTTAGTCGAGGTGTTCAGAATTTATCTGTCTGCTTTAAACACCATGCTAATATCCTTTATTACTAAAAGGAGTTCAAAGCAATGAAACTTTAAATACAAATCCCTTGAGCTATTATGTAAGTGTCATGTATTGCACAAAATTTAAATTAAGCAGTAGTAAGAGCAAAAAGAAGTTAGGCATGGAACAAAGACATTTTGTACGTTAATTATAAATGTATTTCCTTGTGTTTAGATCTGCAAAGTTTCTTTGGAGAAGGAGTTCATCTCCTTCTTAATCCGACATTGACTTCAGCTGTAACTTGACTGTCTGTGTAAAATTCAGCTTTATGTTCTGGGGTTTCAACATATTTCTATTTGGCACAAGTAACTCTGCTTTATTTCTAAATGCCTGTGTAACAGTGTAAGGGATTAATACTTTACTAACATAACACATAAATCGTAAGAGATTTTTGGGTTTCTGCATTCTGTATCTCTGTTGTTTCTGCTTTAACAGCTGTAAATAGTTCACAGGAGATTCAGATGGCAAATAACTAGCAAGAAGAAAACCTTTTGTTTGCTCAGTCTTCCTTGAAAGTTGCTTTCTTTTTGTATGCACATCTTTATTGTCCCTGTATGTAGCATGTGGATTTGTTTTATATATGCATTATGTGCTACACATATTCTTTCTTCTATTATAAGCTATTTATGATATATATAAATATGTTTGACAATTAGTTGCTCTATAAATCAAATCCATTGAACCCTAGCTTGGTGAATAGAATAGAATAGAATAGAATAGAATAGAATAGAATAGAATAGAATTAACCAGGTTGGAAAAGACCTTGAGATCATTGAGTCTAACCTGTCACCCAACAACATCTTATCAACTAAACCATGGCACCAAGTGCCTCATTCAGTCTCCTCTTAAACACCTCCAGTGATGGTGACTCCACCGCCTCCCTGAATTTTGAACTCCCTGGTGAGGCCACATCTGGAATATAGTGTCCAGTTCTGGGCCCCTCAGTTCGAGAAGGACAAGGCACTGCTTGAAATAGTCCAGTGCAAAGCCACAGGAAGTAATTAAGGGAGTGGAACATCTTCCTTACAAGGCCAGTCTGAGGGAGCTGGGGCTCTTCAGCTTGGAGAAAAGGAGACTGAGGGGTGGGTGACCTCATTAATATTTATAGATATGGAAAGGGTGAGTGCCAAGAGGATGGAGCCAGGCTCTTCTCGGTGATGCCCAATGACAGGACAAGGGGCAATGGGTGGATGTTGAGGTATCGGAAGTTCCACGGAAACATGAGGAAGAATTGTTTCATTGTGAGGGTGATGGAACACTGCAACAGGCTTCCCAGGGGGGTTGTGGAGTCTCACTCCCTGCATATCAAAACCAGCCCAGATATGTTCCTTGTGATATAGGTATAGGTGGTATAGATGGTATAGGTGATCCTGCTCTGGCAGAGGGGTTGGACTAGATGATCTTTCAAGGTCCCTTCCAACCCCTAACATTCTGTTATTTGGTGATTCTGTGAAACCACCATCTACTCTCTTTATAACAAAGGGAGAGGAAATAGATGAACTGGCTTATGGATGTACAATGTTAAATTGAATTTTGTCCCCTGCAACTACATCATAGAAATAAGTCTTGGGGTATTTTTGACCGTGTAGAACTCAGATTCCTTCTCTTTACAATATAATTCTGCCTTTTGCCCTCGGCATGATGGTCTTTTCAGACAGGTTTAAGTTAAGACCGACTGAAAGGTAAGTTTACACAACAATTCCACACCTTCCTTTTCTAAACCTATTTATCAAACAATGTGTAGCTTTATCCCTGGCTCATTTTTTTAATCAGACCATTAAGATACCTGCAGAAGGACCATTTCTGCAAAGAAAATGAGAAGGTCAAAAATAGAGCTACTGAAGTCAGGCTCTGGTCACAGGTATTTTACTGCTGGTAATTATCTTAACTGCATCTTTGAATAAATTTTTACTCTATATAATATGCCTGTGGAATATTGGTGAATAAACTTAATAAGTAGAACATAACAGTCTATCTTTATTCCATTTTATCCACAGAAATAACTTACAGCTACAGAGCCGTGACCGTGACTACTATTATTTGGGGTGCATTAAGGGGATTGTGTCCAGCAGATTGAGGGAGGTTCTCCTCCCTCTCTACACTGCCCTAGTGAGACCTCACCTGGAATATTGCATCCAGTTTTGGGCTCCCCAGTTCAAGAGGAACAAGGCTCTGCTGGAGAGAGTCCAACGGAGAGCTACCAGGATGATTAAGGGACTGGAGCACGTGCCCTGTGATGAGAGGCTGAGAGCCCTGGGGCATTTTAGTCTGGAGAAGAGAAGAGTGGAAGGGAATTTAATAAATGTTTATAAATATCTAAGGGTTGGGTACCAAGAGGGAGGGAACAGGCTCTTCTCACTTGCACCCTGTGATAGGACATGGATATAAATTGCAGCACAAGAGGTTCAACCTCAACATGAGGAGGAACTTCTTCACTGTGAGGGTCACAGAGCATTGGAACAGGCTCCCCAGAGAAGTTGTAGTCTCCTTCTCTGGAAAATTACAAGTCCCATCTGGATGCATTCCTGTGCAACTTGCGCTAGATTCTATGGTCCTGCTCTGGCAGGGGGGTTGGACTCGATGATCTTCGAAGGTCCTGTCCAACCCCCAACATCCTGTGATCCTATGAATTGACACACCTGTCAGATGTTTTAATGATCTGTTTCTTTATTTATTTTAAAAATATTTATTTCTGAAACATTCTTAGAAGAAGTTAGAATATTGTTGCAGAGTGGTGTTATTCTCTGGAAGAAGTAAGTGTAAGTTATATTTTCTGTGATTAGGTAACTGCTTATCTCTGTGTACTGTAACTCTGCATTTTGGACTGTAACTACTTTATTTTTCATAATGAAATTAAGCTGGTTGAATAGTTTTGCTTTCCAGATTTTCAGTTTGCACTACCTAAGCTTAGGTGGTTCCTCTAAGCTGTGCAGAGCCCTAGTTCTTGTTAGCTGTACTTAGAATCCATGGCTCTTTCAGCCATGAAGCAGGAAAGAAGTGATATTTAGTATCAGCTTGATTTGAGCACTCATTGATAGAAGCTTTTAGCTTTGATTGGAATAACAATAGCATCAATTCCTACCCTTTGCAGATGTTGTTGTACACTAAATGTTTCATTGAGCTCCTCTACATCTATGTCAATTTATAAAGCAGAGATATTAGATAGTCTGACAGTTTGGCAAGGAAGTGTGCACCACATTTTGTTGAACTAATTTTGCATAGGAGCTAATAATAAAACTACAGGCATTTAACCTATTAACTATAAGCAAATAGACAAAATATTTAAAATTTAAGCAGGCTTGAAATTGTAGTATTGGCTATCAATACTATTATATGAATTTAAGCCCATTTTTGAACTTACTTTGGGACAGTATAAATGCCTCTGCCTCTAGCTAATTCCTTGCTCTTTATGAATTGCTTCTGTGTTTATTCTAAAAGGTTGTGAAGATAGTCTTTACATAGTACAAGCAGGATGGCCAAGGGATCAGGCCCAGCCAGCATGGATTTAGGAAGGGCAGGTCCTTGATCTCCTTCTATGATCAGGTGACCTGCCTGGTGGATGTGGGGCAGGTTGTGGATGTAGTCTACCTGGACTTCAGCAAGGCTTTGGCACCGTCCGTGACAGCAAACTCCTGGCCAAGCTGTCAGCTCCTGGCTTGGACAGCAACATTCTGCACTGGGTTAGGAGCTGGCTGGAGGGCTGAGGCCAGAGAGTGGTGGTGAATGGTGCCACATCCAGCTGGCAGCCAGTCACTAGTGGTGTCCCCCAGGGCTCAGTCCTGTTCAATATCTTTATTGATGATCTGGATGAGGTGATTGAGTCCATCATGAGTAAATTTACAGACAAGAAGAAGTTGGGAGCAGGTGTTGATCTGATAGAGGGTAAAAGAGCTCTCCAGAGGGATCTTGACCAGTTGGAGAGATGGGCAGAATGCAACGGCATGAGATTTAATGCATCTAAGTGCCAGGTTCTGAACATTGGCCATAACAACCCCCTACAGGCTGGGGTCAGAGTGGCTGGAGAGCAGCCAGGCAGAGAGAGACCTAGGGGAACCGGTTGACAGCCGGCTGAACATGAGCCAGCACTGTGCCCTGGGTGCCAAGAAGGCCAAAAGTATCCTGGCCTGCATCAGGAATAGTGTGGACAGCAGGAGCAAGGAAATAATTCTGCCCCTGTACTCAGCACTGGTTAGGCCACACCTTGGGTACTGTGTCCAGTTCTGGGCCCCTCAGTTTAGGAAAGATGTTGAATTTCTGGAACGTGTCCAGACAAGGGCAACAAAGTTGGTGAGGAGTTTGGAGCACAAGCCCTCTGAGGAGAGGCTGAGGGAGCTGGGGTTGATTAGCCTGGAGAAGAGGAGGCTCAGAGGAGACTGTATTGCTGTCTACAACTACTTGAAGGGAGGTTGTAGCCATGTGGGGGCTGGTCTCTTCTCCCACGCAACCAGTAGCAGAACAAGATGACACAATCTCAAGCTGCACGAGGGGAGGTTTAGGCTGGATGTTAGGAAGAAGTTCTTCCTAGAAAGAGTGATTGTCCATTGGAATGTGCTGCCCAGGGAGGTGGGGGAGTCACTCTCACTGGAGGTGTTTAGGAAGGGACTGGATGGGGTGCTTTGTGCCATGGTTTAGCTGATTGTTGGATGATAGATTGGACTTGATGATCTCAAAGCTGTTTTCCAACCTGGTCAATTCTATTCTAGTCTATAGGAAATAGTGCAAAGGCAAATATCTTACATCATTAGAAACCTTGCTGGGCACAAACTATTGAGACTTCCAGGTACAATTGTTTTAGAAAAGCAATTTCCCAGAATGAGCGTTTTTGATAGTTGATTGCTCGTTTTAATAATATTCCGAATGGATGATTGGGGGATTCATACCTAAGAGATGAAAGCGTATGTGACAGCTGAGATGTTGTTTGGTTCCAATTGTTAACATACTCCTGGTTTTTAACATCTGTTGCTGTAAGTGTATAACTTTAAAAATGTGCAAAGAATTCAGAGCTTTATTCAATACTCACTATTATTTTAAATAGCGTTCAAACTAAAATAGTTTGGTGTGGGGTTTTTTGGTGGGTTTTTTTGTTTCTTTGGTGGTGGTGTTATTTGTTTCTTTCAGTAGTAAGCTTTCTGATGGACAACTGAAATTCATAGTATCATAGTATCAGTCAGGGTTGGAAGGGACCACAAGAACCATTTAGTCGCAACCCCTCTGCCATGGGCAGGGACACCCCACACTAGATCAGGCTGGCCAGAGCCTCATCCAGCCTGGTCTTAAACACCTCCAGGGATGGGGCCTCAACCACCTCCCTGGACAACCTATTCCAGGGCTTCACCACTCTCATGGTGAAGAACTTCCTCCTCATGTCCAGCCTGAATCTCCCCACTTCCAGCTTCATTCCATTCCCCCTAGTCCTATCACTACCTGATATCCTGACTCTCTAATATCCTGACTGCCTGATATCATGACTGTCTGTCTACTCTTCATAGACAGGAAGTAAAAATTAATTTTATTTATTTATTTCCAGTTAGGACATCTTGAGTGATAGCCTAAGTGTGGTAGTCTTAGGCTGTGCCTTTAGAATTTTCCACAGATCTTGAACAGAAAATGGTAAAATGTAACTAAATCACCATTTGGGTGTAAAAAGGAAAATAATGATAGTTCTAAACAATTAGAAACCACTGCACTAGGAAACTAGAAAACAATAATCATCAAGAATCAGGATTTATAAAACCAAAATATGTAGTGTCTATATAAGAATAGTCATAGATTTGTGACATTGTGGATCAGATCAAATTATATATATATATATAAAATCATATATTAAATCACATATATATATATTAAATCATATTTAATAATGCAGGGCACTATGCCCTTGGATATTCAGAGTGTGACAGAGCAGTACAGGGACTTGATGAATTTGATCATTGATCTTCACCAGTTCTGAGGCTTACCAGCTTACTCTGACATTCAGGTTTAGCAGAAAACAAACCACAGACCTTCCATCAAAACAAGTGATTAATAGAAGACAAACATCCTGGGCTTTGTCTGTGATTCACAAGCCATTTATTTTCAAACTGTGGAATAGAAGGGATGAACTGACATGACTGATGTGATATGTGCATAACAAGTGCTAAACTGATTTAACCTTGTTTTGTAAATAAATTATGCACTTTTAAAGCACTTCATTATTAGATTTACCCCCAACTCCCAACTCAGATTTTGTTGCTAGGTTAGCTGCTCTCAATGAACTCATTCCTTCACAAAGGCAGTACTTAAAAACTGATGGAGAGTTTCTTGTTTCTCATTAGATATATCTGGCTTGCTGGCTTTTTCATATAGAGTTCTCTTATTTCTATCTAGGATTTTCAGGGGGGGGAGGAAGAAAAAAAGTTTATTTGTATTGTGCACTGCATGAACAATGCTTGTCCAAATAGTAAATTTTGTGTCCTGTCATAGTAGACTTTGCGTATTTGAGCCACATGTGCACAGTTCATGTATCAAACTCTGAAACTTCCTTGAGGCACATGTACTGTGCAGGTGATACAACCTCTCTTTTGCCATTAAGTGAAAATGGCATTTATTAAAGCATTGTCTTTACCTTCAAAGACATTCTGAGACACTGCAACCTTTAATAATTGAGGCAAAGATTTAAAGGACACATTGGCAAAGGCATGTAATGAGCTAGAAGGACCATCAGTATCTGAATCTTGATTATAATATTGTCTTACTGTTCCTTTGTCTTATTTGCATTATATTTGCCAGCAGAAAAATGGTAATGGCATCTTAAATGTATCTTGGAAATATTAATTATGTAAGACTTGCATAAGAGTTTTCAGAACATGTCACAAATCAGTGTATAATTTCTGAGCTGGCTTACTTATTTACCTGTATTTCAGAAGTTATAGCGTAGAAAGACTCTGAAACTCAGCAAGTGTCTAAGAATTTTTTCTTACTATACTTCAGAACTTGGGGTGAGAGTAACATTCTAATGAAATACTTTTAGGAAAGCTCAGTCTTTGCAGCTATAAATGCTTGTAGTGATTTAGCAGAAGGGTTAACCTGCCTGCTCCCCTGACACAGAAGTGAGGGAAGAGTAACACTCAAAAACTTGGGGTTGAGAAAAAGAGAGAAGAGTTTACTGAATAAATGACATAACGTAAATGCACAATTACCTTAGCTAATAATCTAATTAACCTAGTAATAGAATTCATGATTACCTTAGCTTAGCCTATTTACAGAAACAGCATAGTGAAATACAGGGCGGGGGGAAACAAACAAACAACAAACCAAAAAACACCAGCATAAAAGAAAACCAGCAGCTACCCCACTCCCACTCACCTCACCACTGTCCCTGTGGAAAAGAGCCAACACCCAACATTCAGAACCCAGAAGCTGCAACTGGAACAAGAAGCCTCCCATGTTGCAAGCCCCATAATACTTTGCTCCAGCTAGTACTTTCATTTTTGAAGCTGGCCTGACTGCAGCATAGTATGAATAACAGCAGTAGGTTCAGCTCACTCATGACAATGGTTTAAGACAGAATGAGTTGTAACAACCAGGTAAATTAGTGGTTGGTCTGGCAAAATGCTTGCTGTTGTGTGATCTTCTACATTTAAACATTTATTATGATATCTCCCCAGTTTCACTGTGTGTTACTTTTCTGCATGCCCCTATTTCCAAATGCTTGAACAAAATAGCTGGTATCTTAGTGGTGGTGCTGTTTTCACTGTTCTTCTCCTTTTACCTGTCAATCTCCTTTGATTCTGTGAACCATTTTACTACTGGTTCGGTTGAAAAATAATGAGAAAGTTGCCAACAGATGTAAGATGACTTGAGAGTCCACAGAAAATACTCAGGGACAATGGTCTAAAATCCCTAGCAATAGCAATATTCATTGTTTACCCTTTCACCCCACAGTAGGTCAAACATCCAAAGTGCTACTTATGCAATTCTCACTTTGATGGCTTTTTTTCTCATTTACCTTACTTTTCCATCAGTTCCCCCCCTGCTTTTTCCTACCCTCCTTTCTTGTCTTCACCTTGTGAGTTTCTTACTGTTACAGTTTTAATGTTTTCATTTGTTCCAACAGCTTAATTAGAAAATACTGCTTTCAGCTTGAAGCCACAATGCTCTTTCTTGTACAGAAGAAACACAAACAAGACTGACCTTTTTAGTACTTACTTTCACATTTTCAAGAGCTATGAAAAGGGAGCTGTGCACAACAAGATGACACTTTCCTGCTTAATAAGTATTCTTTTTATTTCTTTTCTGTCAACAAAACTAATGCTTCATTGGCTACAACTTTAAAAACATGCAGGTGGTTAGAATAGGGAACAATAACTGGAGAGCTTAAATAAGTTTGCTTTTTTGAAAGAACTCTTTCTGGCATTCTAAAATCTTCAAAGATAAGTGATGTAGTACTGATGATTACCTATATAATAATAATAATAATAATAATAATAATAATAATAATAATAATAATAATAATAATAATAATAATAATAATAATAATAATAATAATAATAATAATAGGAAGGCTGTAGGAACAAGATTTTAGAATCCCCATAAGAAAACTGGCTTTACTGTCATCTTTATGACTCAACACCAAGATCTAAACTGTCCTTATTTGCCTGTCCTGACTCAGTCAGAAAACATAGCTGTTTCGTTTTCAGCCTTTCAGGGAACTGGCTCAAACACAATACAGTAGTGATGCCCTCATTCTTTCCTGCTCACTTAGTTAACTCGGTACAAAACGTGATACACTCGCTGGAACCAAGATACTCAAATTCCATCGGACACAAAAGGTATGATGGTTCAGCTAGCAGGCCAGAGAGTCACTTCTGTGTTTGTCAATAAATACTTAGCTAATTCAGTAAAGCAAACTTAAATGGCAAAGACTGAAAAAATCCTCCCTTTTTATATTGCATTTAGTTCAGTGTTGATATTCTCATCCCCAGATCTGAGCTCAAATCTACTTATGGACTTCTGGAATACCTTTTCTAATGTTTGAAAAAGTGCTTTCTCAGCTCTTAATAGTATGCTGTGAGAGGCCATGTTTGTAGGTAAGGCAAGATATTCAGTTCTCAAATAGAAGAAAACAAACTGTTGTCTCAGAATTGGCATGATTGCACTACAAGCAGGGCTGTCAAATAAAAGGGCAACAGCACTACCAACTCATGTAAACAAAGATTTTTTTTTAATTAAACAGAAAGAAGGAAAGTTAAATTTATTTATCACTAGCCCAAGTGTGTGTGTGTGTGTGTGTGTGTGTGTGTGTGTGTGTGTGTGTGTGTGTATATATATAATTTTTAGGTTTTGTGTACAATAAAATATTAGTACCTTCTGTGATGACAGTCAAAAGAATTCTCAGGAGAGCCTTGCCTGGAATTTTTCTATGGCTGTCTGAGAATCAATTCTGGAATAACTGACAAACCCTGCTAAAGTAGCTTGTGTACCACTCCAGTCAATGAGGAGATCCTGTCAGCTCACAAGTTCCTGATGATACAGTTCATCCTTTATGTACATGGGGGAAAAGTACTCATGATTGAGTTGGAGATTAATTCAGTAAACTGGACATATAAATAGAATAGAATAGAATAGAATAGAATAGAATAGAATAGAATAGAATAGAATAGAATAGAATAGAATAAACCAGGTTGGAAGAGACCTTCAAGATCATCATGTCCAACCTATCATCCAATACCACCTAATGAACTGAACCATGCAACCAAGCACCCTATCAACTCTCCTCCTGAACACCTCCAGTGATGGTGACTCCACCACCTCCTCAAGCAGCCCATTCCAATGGGCAATAACTCTCCCTGTGTAAAACTTCCTCCTAACCTCCAGCCTAAACTTCCCCTGATGCAGCCTGAGACTGTGTCCTCTTGTTCTGGGGCTGGTTGCCTGGGAGAAGAGACCAACCTCTGCCTCTCTACAACCTCCCTTAAGGTAGTTGTAGAGAGCAATAAGGTCACCCCTGAGTCTCCTCTTCTCCAGGCTAAATGATGCATTCAAAGATGTTCAAGGAGCTGGATACCAGCACTGAGAGGCTTCTATCATCTTTCAGAATTTCTGATGACCAGGGCAATCCTCCAATAACTAGAAAAAAACAAATGTATTTAGTTCTTGCAGAGAAGAATTCTGTCTGCATCCTAGTAAAGGCAAACATCCAGGAGAGTGATTACCCATCTCTCTGTAGCACTTGGGAGGAGGCCTATTGGGGTACTGTGTCCAGATTAGGACTTGCAGTGCAAGGGTGGTATTAGCAGTTCTATGGAGGGCCTCCAGGGGAAGAGAAGCACTCAAGAGGCTGAGAGAGTAATGTGAATTTCATGGAGCTATGAAACTTTTAAGTAGATATAGAAGTATATTGAAATAATTAAATGCAATCAACTTTCCTACCCCTTCAGAATAATTGTTAGGAGAGCTAGAACACCTGTGTGTGCCTTGAAATATGCAGGTATTGTCTAAATAATTTTACAGAAAATGTATTCACTCAGCACTTACTTGAAAGTCAGAATCCTGTGGCACATCAGGACAATGACATAACAGGATTAGGACTTTCTCAAAGTACTTCCAGTGCACAAATGTGTGCAGTTGAAGCCTTCCTGTGAATGTAGATTCAGTGATACCTGCTGCTACATCTGCTGTCGCCATGGATCACTGGATCTGTGTGTAGTGGAATCTGAACAAAAGGGCATGTTTACAAAATGAGTGGTATGGGTACTATGTTTTCTAATTTTTAATCTCAAAGCAGTGAAATGTCATCAATACAGTTGCTGCTGGCATCATAGAGAAATGCTATGTGATTTTGATCTAAATATATACCCCTGTTCATTTAAAATAAGAAAACCAAGAGTGTTTGATATGCAATGTTTCATTGCAACATGAAGATTTCTTTTAAGTGACTCCTCAGTGAAGTTTCTTGGATTAAGGATATGGACATAGTTAATGACTGGGTTGTTTTGCCGTGCATCTTCAATATTCTCTACATGTATTCACTGAAATTGTGATGGCCCCCACTTAATTTCTGTGTTGCTTATAGTCTTTCTTCCCTTCTACTCTCTTTTTATACAAAGAACATTTTATATATATATCTGTCTATCTCTCTCTTTGTTCTTAGGCTGTTACTAGAGGTGAGGAGTAGAATACTTTACATATGTGCTCAGAATACTGCACATAGCAATAATCACATGCCTTTTAAGTTTGTATTCCTTTAAAACCCCTTCTCATTTTCACATGCAGATATAGACATTTCCTGGCTAAGTTCATCTTTTAATTTCTGTCTAATGGCTTGATCTATTTTCAGATGCACTGATAATCACAAGCATAAAATATTGTTGTTTTAAAAGCAAACTCCAATAACAGATAGTTTTAATCTTCCCTCCTGCTTCCTCATTATCCTTTTTTTTTAATACTGTGGAAATAAATACAGTTATGTATTTCTTACAAGAAAGGAGAAAAGGCTGAACTAATAACAGTGCTATCCCAAAGGTATCCTCATTCATATCTGGTAAACACTCTGCTGGCCTAAGGAAAATAAAGTAATAATGTAAACACCAATATGAACAGTGCAAATATTGGAGGTTAATTATAAACAAAAGTATAGATTTTATGTTACATTTTGACTCTTTATTACCATAGAACCGTAGAGTTTTTTAGGTTAGAAAAGACCTCTAAGGTCATCAAGTTCAGCAGTTAACTGCTGTGTCATCACTAAACTAATTCCCTCCACACATCCACACATCTTTTAAATACTTCCAGGGATGATGACTCATCCATTTCCCCATGCAGCCTATTCCAGTGCCTCCCAATCCTTTCAGTGAAGAAATTTTTCCTAATATCCAACCTCTACCTCCCATGGTGCAACCTGAGGCCATTTCCCCTTTCTTGTTGCTTGTTACTTTAGAGAAGAGACTGACACCCACCTTCCTGCAACTTCCTTTCAGGTAGCTGAGGAGAGTAATAAAGTCTCGGCTGATCTTCCTTTTCTCCAGACAAAAATAACTTCAGTTCCCTCAGCTGCTCCCTATAAGGCTCTAGACCCTTCATCAACTTCATTGCTCTTCTTTGGATGGGCTTCAGCACCTCAATGACCATTTTGTAGTGAGACAGTAACTTCCCTAGTCCTGCTGGCCACACTATTGCTGACACAAGTCAGGACAGTGTTGGCCTTGGCCACCTGGTCACACTGCTGGATTATGTTCAGCCTGCTGTTCACTAAAAGATTCAGGTCCTTTTTTCCTGGTCTGCTCCTGAATGAACATCTTATGACTAGACTACTAAGACAAGATCTCTCTTGCTTGCTTTCTCTTTTGTCCCTGCACTCACTGTGATGCAGCACAACCTCAACAGGAGGAAGGTAGACTGTTTTCTACCACTGCAGTTTTGTGGTAATGACATATTCCTACAATACGTGTTTAAGATTCCTTCCTCTCACTGAGGTAGACCTAGAATTAGCTCTCTCTCTTAGCATTTGGCTGCTACTGTCTACCTTGTTTCTAAGAAGCTATTCTGGAGGCTGAAGCAAGGTCATAGAAGGATTTATGAAGGATGGCCTCTTTATTTAGTCTTTGTTCTGCAATAGAATTTGTTAAAAAGCTATGACTCTCTTTGTAATTGTAAGAAGGAGGGTCACTTACTTTCCAGAGCTCTACTGGAGAGAATTGTCAGGAGCAGGTGAAGAAGAGGCAGGATAAGTTGGAGTTTGTGGTACAGGCAGAGACTAGGAGGGCACTGAATTCAGGAAATGAGGAAACAAAAGAATTTTTCCTGTTACTTGAGAGGTCTGTGTAGAGTTTATGCAACCCAGGAAGGCAGCAGAAGTTACTGGAGCACAGCTGAAGGAAAAGAGACCTTTTAGGTAGAAAGAGGGAAAAGCGAGAGCTTAATTTTTAATATATAAAAATCTATTTAAAAGTTCACTATTCCACTTCTGTTCCCCCCCACCCCCCAGTACCTGTAATTTCAAGCTCCTTTAGTTTTCAGTATTTTTCACTTGTCTTGGGTTTATAGGGATCAAGACAGATGCGCTTTTATGCCTCCCAAAAAGGGGTAAAAGAAAATGCTCCACGCGGGATTGGAAAGAATTGGAAGGACTATTCACAACAGTATACCACAGTACAAAAACATACAAAATACACAAATCCCAGGCCTCAAGGACCCCTCCCCCCACACCTCTCTACCCCCCCCATACCAGGCCTGAATGAAGAAGCACCAGGCCCCACTCCCCCACATTGCAGGAGATATCAGTCTGCATCAGGGAAGGAGCAGGGACGGGAGAGGAAGGGCTGCAACTGTCTATGCAGTCAGCTTATGTGGAAAATAATGATGCAATATTATGTGTCCACCTACTATCCATCTTTATAGTTAGGACATATTCCTCAACATATAACATCACTTTAAGAAAAAAGTGCAGGCACATCAAACTCCCATATTTCTCTGATGCTGTATCCCATGGTAAACTACCTTGCATTCTGCACCATCTTGGTAAGCAGAGACAAAGTAAATCAGTTTTGTGGCCTGGACATCTCCTTGTATATCTCAAATTATTGTAGATGTTCCAGTATAGCATGAGCTTTTCCTAAGATAACTCACATACTTAAAACAAAATACAGCATGACATGTAATAGCCTTAAAACTCACAGAGCAAGATCAAGATTTACTTAAGAAGATGTTCAGGCTTATATAGATGTTTCCAACATGTTCTCCAGAATAAAAATGGACATTGCCAGGGGATCAATAACGCCTCTGGAATGATGCAAACCCACTGAGTTTTGTGCAAACTCTAAGTTTGGATGCTGCTATGGAGCAAAGGAAATGGAAATTCTTGAAGAACTTTCCCATCCTTGTCAATCAAGATGGTTTAAAGGTCTGCAGTAAACAGATGTGTCAGGGAGTGAGATTCATCATCATTGACTACTATCCAAGCATTGCAAGCTTAAGGAGTTCACTATTACATGCACAAAATTTTCAAGATTTAAAATTTATATGTATACATGAAACATATATCAACTTTCATGCAGCTTTTCAATTTGCACATGCATATGCACTGCAGCATAATTTTTTTCTATTAGCCATAGAATTTGTTAAGTTCTCACTGAGAGTAACTAGAGCTGGGCAATATCGGAGAAAGCTGGGAAATTCAGAGTATGATGATCGCTTATTTTCATTATTCTTTTAATAAGGTTTTTATTGCACTGAGGTTATTTGATTAACGTGCTCTAGCTCTTGATGTAAATTTTGTTCCTAGGCGATATGTTTAGTTGCCCTTTGCCATTTTCTTTTTCCAATTTTGAAGTTTTCTTTGCGTCAGTTCAAAGAAACTTCTGACATTTGCCTATGATTGCAATGCGCTGCGAAATCACATTAATCTGCTTTTTGGGGTAAGCAAATACCCTCATGCATATCCTATTATCCACTGACATTACAAAATAGTAAAATTACAAGAGTAAAACCTAAAACAACAAGGGAAAGGCACAGCAAACAGGGAACTTCTAAAGCTGCTTTTAAAACGCTCCTACTGAAGTGGAGCTCAGCTTGTTCCCTTTGCCTGTTTCTTTTACTGTTTTCATTTCCTTCATGGTTGGGGGATAATTGTCATTCACTTCCTTAAAAGTTGTTGCTAATCTGATTTAATAGCTTTGTGATAAACACATTTGTGTGACCATGCCTGACATTGGCATTAAAACAGTTTCTGTTTAGATTTTCACAAAGTGAATGATGTGTCGTGTTAGCCTTTGTAACATTATTTAATATGTGTAGAATAGGCCAGAACCTTTTACAGGCTTTGATGGATGTCTGGAACTGGTAAATGAGATATGACCGAGATGATACAGGCTATATAGATTTGACCAAATTGATAAGCTGGAAATACGATAAAATATTAATATGACCTATTAAATATAAAAGAGTATTTTTCTGAGCCAATTTGGTCCAGGTTCATTTGCCCTGTTGATGATAGGTTAATTACACACAATAAGATGCTAATAAACAGTGGAATAACAGTCTAGGAAAATCAGAACTTGGAATACAGAGGAACAAACTGGAAACTTCTTTTAAGTGTGAAACAAACAGCAATGCTGCCCCGGGTGGCGAGACAGACCACCTCAGGTTCACAACTGAGCTAACCAACAGGTAAACAAGCTATAAACCTTAGAAATAAGCAGGTAAATTAGTGTAAGTTACTCACAAACCACCGAGCTGTTAACTACCAAAACCTTTGCTGAATGAAGCGATGCTCTGAGTTCGTATTTGTAACCCAAAAGGCAGGAATAATCCAAAAGGTAGTATCCAAAATTAGAGGAAGTGAGAGAGAGGCAGAGATCTATGACTTAAACACTGTGATGCTAGGGCAAAAGAAGCTAATTGCCCCGAAGACAGGAGCATGGAGTAATGTTTGTCGCTGAATGAATCCCATTAATGAACAGGGGAGGGAGAAGAAGATAGAATAGAATAGAATACAACACAATACAATACAACACAATATAATACAATTAACCAGGTTGGGAAACACCTTTGAGATCATCGAGTCCAACCTATCATCCAACACTATCTAATCAACTAAACCATGGTACCAAGAGCCTCATCCAGTCTCCTCCTAAACACCTCCAGGGATGGTGACTCCACCACCTCCCTGGGCAGCACATTCCGATGGCTAACAACTCTCTCTGTGAAGAACTTTCTCCTCACCTCCAGCCTAAACTTCCCCTCGTGCAGCTTGAGATTGTGTCCTCTTGTTCTAGTGCTGGTTGCCTGGGAGAAGAGACCAACCCACACCTGGCTACAACCTCCCCTCAGGTAGTTGTAGAGAGCAATAAGGTCTTCCCTGAGCCTCCCCTTCTCCAGGCTAAGCAACCCCAGCTCCCTCAGCCTCTCCTCATAGGGCTTGTGCTCCAACCCCCTCCCCAGCTTTGCGCCCTTCTCTGGACACATTCCAGCAACTCAACATCTTTCCTAAACTGAGGAGCCCAGAACTGGACACAGGACTCAAGGTGTGGCCTAACCAATGCTGAGTCCTGGGGCAGAATGACCTCCCTGCTCCTGCTGGCCACACTATTCCTGATGCAGGCCAGGATGCCATTGGCCTTCTTGGCCACCTGGGCACACTCCTGGTTCATGTTCAGCCTGCTATCAACCAGTACCCTTTCTGCCGGGCCGCTCTCCAGCCACTCTGACCCCAGACTGTTGTGTCATAAGTAGTCCAAACAAGCTGCAATGTCAAAGGTTCTTAGATCCATACACAGCAGAAATTATGCAGATTTATGACTGAGTGAATGGTTCTTCTTTCTTTTCCTGGATATTGAAGACTCATCTGGAGCCTGCCTGTACTCAAGAGGCACTGGCTGAAGTCTGCAGTGAGATGATGAAAGCTCTGATTTATAAGAAATGGGATATTAATTTTTAGCTAGAAAATATATTCTGATGTTCAACTGTGACTTTTAGCAAGGGCTCTAAAACAAGAAAAGAAAGGTCATTTGTTTTAATTCTAATACTGTTACTCTAGATGCTCCTCTTGTTTTAATGTTCATTTCCCATTTAGAAAGTTCTGTATTACCTTAGATGCTTTCAATAACTACCATTATATTTGAGTCCAGAAGAGGTTTTCTGAAAAAAAACAAAACACTGGCAAGTCAAAAATGGTGGCTTTAAAATCCTATTTGGTCAGGCATCAAAAAGTGCAGAAAAGAATACAAAATGAGATGGTTTCTCATTACCAGGTGAGCACTGATTACATTAAGACCTGAAGGCACTTCCTACACAAGATTTTTGTGCTGTCCAGCATTCTAATGACATATCGATTCAGATACCATTTGTAGCAGTTTAGGCTGGGGTTAGCTCCTGCTGCTACCACACAAGCTACACCTTTGGTGCCCTCGGTGTCCAGCCCAGTGGGAGGACACAGGAAATAGAGTATTTCATTCCCATAATGTCCTGCTCCATATAAATCCATCTGCAAAGTCTCACACTTCCTCTTTCTTCCCTTGCTGTTCCCATGGGAGATGCTCCCTATTTGGTAATGGAGGGGGAGTTATCTCAAGGCCTCTTAGGCTTGGCTAGGCCTAATGCCAGGAGGAGAAGGGGGAAGGGTAATCTCAGATCTGGCCAGCTGAGATTAGCCTAACAGTTGAGGGGGGGAAGAAAGAGCCCTGGAGGTCTTGGGTGTACCCTCAGGTAGGGAGAAGGGGAGTGCTTGGAGGCTTCTGGGTATGCTTTGGCATCTTCTTTTGTCGCTATGCTTGTAGCTTCTGTAAACCACTCACTGCTTTTCCATTTAAACTTTCCATCAGTTCTGCAATCTATTTGTGTGAGTCCCATTTTTCTGCCCTGGTGGGAGGCAAGGGAGGATCTGCCTTCAAACTGGGACACCATTGCAATTCTTACCTATATGCTCACTCTGTGTGGGAACATTGCATGATAAGCTAGCTGATTTGAACCTAGAACCTCACTGCTGGACATAAGATGGCCCACTATTTTTGTATTTTTATCTTTACAACATTTTTTCCTAATGGTGGCACATATTAACTTTGACTGTAAATCTTACAATTATTTCAAATGATTGTGTAATCTAACTGAAAAAACCCCACCCCCAAAAAAAACCCCAACAACAAACAACAAAACAGGGCTCATTGTGCCTTGGAATTTCATTTTTAAAAACTGAGTCCCCGACTTATGAAAGGTTTGACATGGCTGAAAGTCAATTTCCAGATAGCCATGGCTTTTGTGAGACAGTCTCCTTCCCTCTAAAGGCAACACTCTACATATATTTGTAATGGGACGACGGGGATTGGAGTCAATACAGCTGACCAATATGATCGAGTATTGTTCCTTTATTGTTCCAGTATTGCAGGCCTGTGGTGCAGGCCTATGGTGCGAGTATAGCACAGTGAAGTAAAGCATAGAAGAAGGGAAAGGAAAGGCAGAAGTGCGTACCAAGGGAACTTCTACAACTTCTATAAACTCGGAGTGCCTTGTTGGCATGGCTTCATTGGTTCCCTATGAGTGACCACACATCGCACTATTATAGATTATTGGTCCAACTACTGATGACACGCGAGGTTTGATGATGCAGGTGCATGTCCTGTTGTGCCAAGATAACTTGCTGTGTTTATAGCTACCAGAGTCTTTTAGTTACATGCTGCAGGCACAGCACTGTTTTGGCATACTGGTAGCTGGCTCTGTACTTATGCTGAGCATGGCCTACCACCATGTCAGGCTCTAGACCTGCACTGCCAGATTGCTCACACTGCTCGTCGCTGGCATTGCCACATATTTGTAATTCACCTGCTAACTTACTGATGGTAATAATGATCTTTAGACCAAAAAGTTATGACTACAAGCTGCCTCCAGTTCAGTTGTAGAAGCTACGCTGCCATAGAAGTTTGTCCCACGCAAACTTCTTCTCCCTTATTTGCATGAGTTAGTTGTTTAGGTGGTGTTGGATTGGTTGATGGGTTGGACGCAATGATCTTGAAGGTCTCTTCCAACCTGGTTTATTCTATGTATGTATTCTATGTATGTATCCTATAAGTTTGTCTCAAACAGACTGCTTTTCTGCTCCCCTTTACTTTGCATTTAAGCACCTGTGACAGGCTGCTCCTGGAACAGTTCAGGCATCTCGTGGGTCCCTACAACTCCTATGTCAATTCAAGGCTGTTGCTTCACAGCCAAGCTTGCACAAACTAAAGTGAAGCAATAGACACACAGAATATTAGAAGTGCTCACCGCTTTGTGACCACCACAATACCCAATGGGCCTGCACCAGCATGCTTTCAGAATATCTCTATCAACCACCCTAGGTGGGGAATGAAGAGGAATTCAGGAATAAAAGGCAGCACTACAAGCTGTTTGTATGGGCACCCACCACCAAGAAGACATTGAGCACACTGAGTGTCACTGGAACTCAGAGTGGTGATCTTCCCTTACCTCTGACCTTACTTCACTCTTCTCTCTGTTCTCCTCTCTCTTTTTCTCTCTCTCTGGCATGTACTAGGTAATTGCCTTGCCTGCCTTAAGAACCACTGTATGATCAAACTGATCTGCACTAATTTGTAATCAGTAAGTTGCCAATCATTCTAGCTATTTCGGTATCAGTTTGCCTCGCTCACTCCTTAGGTATCACTAAAGCCCCTTCCTCTGGGATCGGATTGTGACATCCGTAAAAAACCTTTTTATGACAGCTCACCATATCTTTGCATATCTTGCTAAAGGTGGAGGTTTGCTGTATTTCTACTGTATTTGTAGCTTTTCTTTTCTGTAATTGCTCTCTGTGCTAATATGGAATAGCCTCTTTTACTGCACAAACTAAAAGTGCAGAACCTTATGTTTCCTTTTTTTTGATGTTGTTGACCACCAAGAGGTATTTTTTTCTTTTGAAAAATAATCATGCTGTTAGTCTTTGATCCTGCAAACTCGCTCAAATTAACTACTCCAGGGTTTTAAGGCCCTTAAGGTAAGCAGGTTGTTGCAGGATTAGCATATAGATATGGGGTTCTGTGTTCTGAGGCTTATCTTTATTATTCCATATTGTGCAGCAAGATAAAATGCCTGGATAAAATCCAGTCCAGTTAGGAGTGAGACATGGGGTGCCAGGACAGAAGAGCAATATGATGATCTGTCAGAGTGAATCAGCTTCACTGAAAGTATCTGTCAGAAGCAGTGTGGGTGGGTCTAGTAGAAAAAAATCATGACATTCATAGAACTGCTTTAACTAAATCCATGAAGATTCTGTGGAGAGGAGAATGTTACATCATAAGAAGCCTTTGGTGATTGCAGCTCTGGGAAGCATCCATTTTGTGATACATTCTTTAGTTTTTCCTACAGTTCTGTAGCCTATTTTATTCACTGTCTTGATTTCTCTTTCTCCCTCTCTTGCTGAGCTCAATATATTAGGGTTTAAAAAAACCCCAATTCTTAAAAGACATTAAATGTGTTTATTGCTATCTCTTTAATTATGGAGTCACTGTGATTTGAGGAAAGTATAGCAGAACCATCAGAAATATAAATTAATTTTATTTTATTAAAGTAAAAATTATATTTAATTAGGCATTATTTTCTTTCTTACACTCCTTCTTTATTAAAACAAACAAACAACCCCCCCCCCAAAAAAAAACAACAACACATAAAGCAAATTCTCTGTCTACTCAAATCATCTAAATTCCTGAGTAAAATTCAGTGTTCATTTTGTGTGCCAGGATTTTGTATAGGAATTCTGAACATGATCAGAGTCATGTCCTTTTTATTCATATCAGACTTGAAGGACTCGATGCAAAATGAATTTTAATATGGCTCTTCAAAGCAAGCAAGCTGCTGCTAGTTGATATGTAACTTGCTCTATCATTTGGGGGTTTATGTAGTAAGACTAGTGAGCAATGACACCATACTTGTATTCACATTGAACTGTACCACACTCATACTAGATATATAGTGAATTAATCTGTTGCAGTTTTCCCACCAGCAAATAATGATTACTTCAAACTCAATATAATTTCAGCCTCTTACTCACATTTTTTGCAGTCTCAGTGACATACTATTACCCTTTTCACAATTTGGTGTAAACCATCTTTCATTCAAACACCATTCATTACCCTTGGGCTAGACTTGCCTTCGATACATGTCACTAAAGGTGCAGGAGATCAAAGCTCAGTGAATTAGCTGTCCTCCGTGAAAAAAATAACTAATCTCAGAAGATAATTTACCTCTAAACAACTGGAACATTTTTGCTTTTGTAAAGTTAAATTCTATTTGGCTTGTATACTGAAAGACCCGCTTACAAAACATGTTCTCACTGTTTCATGTTTTCTGGGTTGCCCTCAAATAGCAGTTTGTGCATACTGATCACTGAGCAACATTGAGTGCACAGTGTTATCATCTCAACAGCAGCTCTGAACTCCACAGTTTGAACTGCATTTTACTTCTCTTCTTCCACCAGCAGTGCAGTGCATAATTTTGTTGGGGAATATGTAGTCTCTTGTTTTTATAAATCATCACTTTGTGGAGAAAATTAAATAAATTGCTATTTGATTATAATCTTTGAAGCCACTTGTTAGTAAAAAAAAACAAAACATTGAATTTACTTTCATTGTAATCATGTCAATGTAATTTAAACAATGATCCATGCTGGAATTCTAAACGTCTGCTGAAATATATACGTGTCACTTTTTCACACTCAGTGGAAGATCTCCTCCCTATGCTTCTGAATCTTTGACTAGCATTGGCTTCTGCTATGCTCCTAATGACCTTCACTCTGTCTCATCTTTGACTGAGAGGCAGCTTAAAGGCACATGACTTTGTTAAGAAACTTTTTCTAGATTACTCTCTTACATGCTTGACTCTCATCAACCATGAAGACAGAGGATAAGTGACTTGCCCAAAGAATCTGGGGGCCTTTCTTCATATGAACCATGATAACAGCTGCTTTTTAGTACTTCAATCACTTTTCAAAACTAGCCTTAAAATTTCTATATGCCTTTTTAGGTTTGACTCTAACATTCAACTTGACTCATTTTAATGACTCATTAAAAGCAAAGTAACTTTGAAGAGAGTTGGTGAATTTCCTTGACACAAACCACATCCTCATTCTCTGGCTTATCACTATTCCTATGAAACTAAAGTAGGCAAAAATCCACGCTGTTTGTAAAAGTACTGCACCTCTTATTAAAAATTTACAACTTTGACAGCAGGTTTCAACCTCATGTAAATTAGTTTGATATGAAAATAAACTGAATGAGTCACAGAGACTTGGAAATCAGGGTTCACAGTGGAACCTGCCAGCTTTTGTACAATGTTTTTAATTCAAGTTAATTGTCAGTTTTGAGACTTGAGCTTATTGAAGGTGTGGTTATTTTTGTTGTTATTGTAACTGAATTGGAGCTGGGAATTGTTGAGTATAATTAAGGATCTGCAGGTCCTTACGACTTTATGCTCATTGAAAGGGACTTAGCAGGCATTCATGTGGTGTGACAGAATTTTGTCATTAGGATAAGAAGCTTTTATTCTTTTGCTATAATCACCTCCACATGAAAACAGCTAGAGCTCTGTCCTGATTGGCTGCAGAAAAGTACATGGCCTTATTGATGAGTGCTGAGCGTATTTGCTTCTGTACTGTTCTCTAATAAAATCACATTTTCCCACTCAATAAAAAAATGAACACATTCATTTAAAACAAAAACCCCACCAGGAATATTTCTCTGCAGATTTCAGACCCATCTGTCATATACATATCTTTTAATATGTAAATATACATATATATGTATACTAGTAACAAACTAAATACATGGTTAGAAGAAATCCCGGACAAGCCCTTGTTTGCGGGAACTGGGGGTGTTTAGTGTGGAGGAGGCTGAGTGAGACCTCATTGCTCTCTACAGCACCCTGAAGGGAGGTTGCAGTTAGGTGGGGATTGGTCTCTTCTTCCTAGTATAAGGTGCTAGGATGAGAGGAAATGGCTTGAAATTGTGCCAGGGAAGGGTTAGGTTGGAGGTTAGGAAAAATTTCTGTGCTGCAGGAGTGGTCAGAGATTAGAACAGGCTGCCCAGGGAGGTGGTGGAATCCTCCTCCCTAGAGGCAAGAAATGTGTGGCCATGGCATTCTGGGACATGGTTTAATGGCCATGGTGGTGTTGAGTTGATGGTTGGAGTGGATAATCTTAGAGGGCTTTTGCAACCCAAACAGTTCTGTGGTTTTATGAACAGACTAGAATAACCTCCAAGGAATCATCTGCAAAGGAAGCAGTGGATTCCCTTACACTGGACAGCTTGAAGGCTCAGTTTGACAGGGTGCTGGGCCAGCTCATTTCAACTAGGCTATTACCAAGAAAGGTTGGACCAGATGATCCTTGGGGTCTCTTCCAACCTGACATTCTATGATTCTATGATTCTATGATTCTATAAATGCTGGCTGAGCAGCTAAGTAATAATCTAAGGGAAGCATTCTTCTTTGTAAACATGGAAGAAGGCTCATGTGATGTTTGCCATAGAGATTGATTTTTGGAAAAGCATCCTTTAAAACAAACTCAGGGATTTTTAAATAAATGATCGATGCAGGAGCTCAGGAATCTGTAGTCTTGACAGGCAAAAAACCACGTAGATTAGTCACTAAGAATCAAAACTATACAACAGCCTTGGTGTTTGAAAGTCAGGAGCTTGCCTTCTGGTTTTAGGTGACTTCCAGTGGAAGATTGGAGTAAGTGAGGTATGCAAACACAGTGGAACCAAGTATGCAGGCAGTTAGGCTGTGCCTGCATATTCTTTCCCCTTGTCCCCTAAGCAGATAGCTGCCTTAGGCACCTTTCTATTCTGATTAAGCTTTGAGTCATTCCTGACTTTAGGGTACTACATGCTGAGCATGCTGATTGTTGTTGGCTTACTTCAGAGTGCACCAATTCCTTTAGATCTTTTTCTGTGGTGCCTACCTCTCTTGTACAGAGAGCCTAAGCAAATTCCACTGGAAGACTGAATTGCCTATAAGTTACAGTTATATAACTCATGATGCTTTGATACATAATTTTAAAATAACTTAGCTTTTATGGGAACTGTCCTACTTTTTATACTGACCTTGTTAGGAGAGGTTCCCACAAGTTTTGTACTGTAACCCTGGAAGTGTTGTTAGAAGTATTACAGTGATAAACAGTACATCATTGCTTATATGCCAGCAGAAAATAGTAATTTAAATGGTTGATGGCTGCTTTTCCTCTCTGATCTCGACTGGTGAGGCAGGAAAGAATTCCTGAACTGGGAAACCATACCAGTGACCATAGGAAAAAACGTTTTCAGGACTGCACAAATCCATGGCTGCTATGTCCAGTTCTGGCAATAATTCTGCCCCGAGTGGGAGATCAGGCAAGAAGACTCCAAAAAGTCCATTTCAATCCAACATTTCTCCTATTCTATTTTCTAAAGGGCTTTTGGAGGGATTTTTTACTTTTTGTTTTCTTTTCTTTTTTCTTAAGCACAAGTAAAAATACCAAAAGCCATTAATTTCTAGGAAAGTCAATAAAAAATACTTGATAAATATGTTAATTATGATGTGATAGAAAGAAGATTTCAAGACCTGTGAGAGAAATAAAAGGAGAATCTCAAAGACAAACTCACATTTAAGGAAGAAGAGGATGGAATGCCTTTGAAGTCTAATTGGAATTTAAACAGTTTGGATTCAGTCTTAAACAGATGCTTGAAATTCAAGTGACTCAGTAAAGCAGTTATTAAGAGCTGTACAGGTTGGGTAATTTTGCAATAATTGATATGTTCACATCTTTATTGATGATCTGGATGAGGGGATTGAGTCCATGATCGGTAAATTTGCAAATGACAACAAGCTGGGGGCAGGTTTTGATCTGTAGGAGGGTAGGAGAGCTCTGTAGAGGGACCCTGACAGGCTGGATAGATGGGTAGAGTCCAATGGCATGAGATTGAACACATCTAAAGTGTCAGGTCCTACACATTGGCCACAGCAACCCCATGCAGAGCTACAGGCTGGGGTCAGAGTGGCTGGAGAGCGGCCAGGCGGAAGGGGACCTGGGAGTACTGGTTGATAGTAGGCTGAACATGAACCAGCAGTGTGACCAGGTGGACAAGAAGGCCAATGGCATCCTGGGCTGCATCAGAAATAGCATAGCCAGCAGGAGCAGAGAGGTCATTCTGCCCCTGTACTCAGCACTGCTTAGGCCACATCTTGAGTCCTGTGTCCAGTTCTGGGCCCCTCAGTTTAGGAAAGATGTTGATTTGCTGAAATGTGTCCAGAGAAGGGCAACAAGGCTGGTGAGGGATTTGGAGCACAAGCCCTATGAGGAGAGGCTGAGGGAGCTGGGGCTGATTAGCCTGGAGAAGGGGAGGCTCAGAGGAGACCTTTTTGCTCTCTACAAGTACATGAAGGGAGGTTGTAGCCAGGTGGGGGTTGGTGTCTTCTCCCAGGCAACCACCACCAGAACAAGAGGACACAGTCTCAAGCTGTGCCAGGGGAGGTTTAGGCTGGATATTAGGAAGAACTTCTTCATAGAAAGAGTGATTGCCCATTGGAATGGGCTACCCGGGGAGGTGGTGGAGTCACCATCATGGGAGGTGTTTAGGAGGAGACTTGATGTGGTGCTTGGTGCCATGGTTTAGTTGATTAGATGGTGTTGGATGATAGGTTGGACACGATGATCTTGAAGGTCTCTTCCAACCTGGTGTATTCTATTCTATTCTATTCTATTCTATTCTATTCTATTCTATTCTATTCTATTCTATTCTATGGGAAAAGCATTAAGATTAGTGATTTGAACAACAGAGATAAGACTCTTGTAGTCTCAGGCAGTCTGTCTAAATTCTAGGCAAGATGGCAGCCCATGTATCTCTAGGGAATTAGGATTATCTGCTTGCTTCTTTGCAAATAAAAGTTGTGTGTAATTCACATGCCTATGGAAAAGCATGCTACCTGTACAGGAGAAACATAAATACTAACTAGATTAAATCACTAAGTAGCACTGTTCTTAGGAAGCACCAGTTGCTGAACTGGGCTGCTCCATTCTCAGTGTCTCCAGAAAACTGAAGTAAAAGCATGGTGAAGAAGACTGAATTTTTCCCTTTGGGAGTATTCTTGAATATGGTTTAAATCTGAGGTTGAGCCAGTTCTTGTCCATAAACAATGAAAAGTCTAAATTTGAACAGAACTGTGCTTGGCTGAATGTATAAATTTAGCTTACTGAGTGGCTGGAAGCTTAAACGTGCCACTTATTGTCTGTAATCAAACTGCACTATCTCACCCTTAATGAGGTTGTAGCAGGAGAATGAAATGGGCTTGTGTAAATGTATCAGGGGAAAATCAGTACTACCATAAAGTAGGTTCATTAATAAATGAGAAAGAGAATTAAATTACTAATGACTTTGAAATGGCTGAGATAAAGAAATTCCATGCCAAAGAGAAATAAAGTTAGGTCAGTTAGGAATGTGTGGGGAAAAAAAGCCAACAAAACAACAAAAATCCCCACAAAAATATGAACTCACAGTGAAAGAACAGCTAAGGAAACACAGTGTTGAACATAACTGTTACCACCCAATAAAATGGGATACTCTTTAATGTGTCTGCAGTACTAAAGTGCTTCTTATCCTCTTCACTGGTTAATATTGGGATTTGAATTCCAAAACCATCTTGAGATGTTAATTCTATCAAAATACACTGCTCAGGTCTGCCTTGACCTCTACATGCCTCACTCACTCATCCTGTTTCTTTCACCCTGTCCTCCTTCCTGTTTTGAGGGAATAGTTTGCACCATCTTATGGCTAACTGCATTTTTGTAGTTTACCACTGGGACAAATAACTTCTATGGAGTAATGAGATTTATTAGCCTGAGTGAAGGTAACTCAACTGTATTGCTTCCATTAAACAAACTAATTTGTCAGTTCAGGTATGTGTTTGTGCCACAGCATTCATTGTACTGTTTAGATTTACTCTAATTAGATGTTAAGCTGAAGATTTCTCACTGACACTGGAGTTGGCACTGGCTGCCATCTTTGCTTTTATCAGGTTTTCTTCTAAATGTTCTTGCCATATAATTCTCTCTTCTTCTACTCAGATCATTAAACTCTACCTGAGCAATCTCCCAAGTCACACTCTCCTACCTTTCATATACCACTTCTAACTCTCTCTTCTTTTTGAGGAATGTGGTACATTAGGAAGATTCACTTGGAAATGAAATGGCCATCTTTTTCATCATATTTTTCATACTCATAAAAATATGAAGTGCATTGAGCTAATGTAATCTTGAAATGATCAGACCAAGATGTATGAAATATCTCTCTTCATTCAGAATATAAAAGCAATTAATAACTATAAGGGTCAATAATTTAGCCAAACTATTTGGGTGACAGGCTGTTTTATGATCCTCAGGTTTTGATGCTGAAAGATCAAACTATTATCTATTCAAATGCTCATACTCTCAGACTGCTTTTCTGGCAACTGTATTAATTCTGTTGTTCTGTATAGACAAAATAATTTGAGAGCTGAAAACCAGAAATGTTAAGGTCAATACAGACAATTATACCAGAAATGTAAAAATATTAACTTGATTGCAGTATTTATCAGTATGTTGAACTGAAGGGTTTTAATTTACAAGAATCTCACAAAATTCTACTTCTACCACAGAGATGTTCCAGTTGAAGCAGGGAGTCATAAATCAGAAACAGAGAATGTTCTTTTCTATAAGAAGATTTAAAAGACAAAAGTTGAAGAAACAAACAAACAAAACCCCATGGGAATCTTCATTTGTCTGTCTTCTAGAACCTTTATTTTGTTCCTAAGACACTTTCTGAGCCGTATCACTAACCATTCCTCATCTGGTATTCCTGTTCCATTTCACCTCCCCCACATGCACTATTACTTCACACCGCGAAATGGTTGCTGGTTATGGAAGGAAAATCAGAAGATGAGAGACTGAAAACATTGCCTTTCTGCTCCCAGGTATGGGGAGAGGATGCTGGATAGTAAAGAATCCTTCCTTGGAAACTCAGTGATGAATAAAAGGACAAACACAGTATCAAATTATATGGGACCAGAATTGGAAAAGAAATGGTTTTCCAACTGCTTTAGAAATAGTATTGTGGTGGCACTACTATTTCTAAAGCAGCTAGAAAACCATTTCTTTTCTGCATATGAGTCTCAGTATCTTTGTGAATTCAAATCTCTTGTGTGCTACATGATTTGCTGAATATTCAGACAGCCTATAAAGAATTACTTGAATATACCAAATCAAGAACAGCACCTACATATGTCATTAATAAAACATTTTGCATCTGAGGTCAGATGTAATGAAATCTAAAGAGTTATAGAGAATGATCAGTGAAATGTCAGATAAAAACTTAGAAAATGTTAAGCACTTTATTTTGGCTTCTCATTTGCATTAAAAGTTCTGTGAATTTACATTCCTCTTTACAATTGCTTTACAATAATGTAATGAGGCAAAGTAGCCTTATTTTAAATGAAAGAAAAATGACATATACTCAATGACATATCCTCTATAGCTTACTATTGAATGTATTGTTAATATAATGACACCAGGGAAGGAAGTCTAAGGAAAATTATAATCAGATCTTTACTGGATCTGACAGAAATCTAAGAAATGTGGGTTTATAACTATGAGGCTCTGGAATTTGACTGAAGCACTTAGATATTATCCTTGAAGAAGTGAAGATCAGTAAATCGTAACTAGGGAAAATACCTAAATACTCAGTTCAACATTGAAATTTGTAATCTGTATCTGCTGCTTTAGTCACATTTACCTTGTCAGAAGAATCACTTTTTATCATCATAGAATAGAATAGAATAGAATAGACCAGGTTGGAAGAGACCTTCAAGATCATCGTGTCCAACCTATCATCCAACACCATCTAATCAACTAAACCATGGCACCAAGCACCCCATCAAGTCTCCTCCTAAACGCCTCCAGTGATGGCAACTCCACCACCTCCCTGGGCAGCACATTCCAATGGGCAATCACTCTTTCTATGAAGAATTTCTTCCTAACATCCAACCTAAACCTCCCCTGGCACAGCTTGAGACTGTGTCCTCTTGTTCTGGTGGTGGTTGCCTGGGAGAAGAGACCAGCCCCCACCTGTCTACAACCTCCCTTCAAACCTCCCTTCAAGTAGTTGTAGAGAGCAATAAGGTCTGCCCTGAGCCTCCTCTTGTCCAGGCTAAACAATTCCAGCTCCCTCAGCCCCTCCTCATAGGGCTTGTGCTCCAGACCCCTCACCAGCCTTGTTGCCCTACTCTGGACATGTTCCAGCAAGTCCTGCTCCTGCAGGCCTCACTGTTCCTGATACAGGCCAGGATGCCATTGGCCCTCTTGGCTGCCTGGGCACACTGCAGGCTCATGTTCAGCCTACCATCGACCACTACCCCCAGGTCCCTCTCCACCTGGCCGCTCACCAGCCACTCTGACCCCAGCCTGTAGCACTGCATGGGATTGCTGTGGCCAATGTGCAGAACCCAGCACTTGGATGTGTTCAATCTCATGCCATTGGATTCTGCCCATCTGTCCAGCCTGTCAAGGTCCCTCTGCTAAGCCCATCTGCCCTCTAACAGATCAACACCTGCTCACATCTTGGTGTCGTCTACAAATTTAGTGGTGATGAACTCAATGCCCTCATCCAGATCATCAATAAAGATATTGAACAGGATGGGGCCCAGCAGGGATCCTTGGGGGACACCACTAGTGACTGGCTGCCAGCTGGATGTGGCAGCATTCACCATCACTCTCCAACAGTGATTTAAAACTGACTTTAGAAAGAATGTAATTGATTGTAATCATAAGGTGCAGATGTGTACAGGAAGCAAGCAAACAAACAAACGAACCAAAAATTAGTTTTTTATCCAAGAAAACCCCACAAACACTAAATTTCCTCAGGGGCTGGAGCCATTCTGATTGTACTAAACTTTTGCCACCTGTTTAACTAATTGAAAACAAGACAAATCTTTTCATGTAATTCAAATGCATTAATATTGTAAATGAAAATCTGAAAAAATAAGAGCAGGATAGAATTTGCAGATTAAGACACCTAGGTATAGTTGTCTGCATGCAAGTTTCTGTATGTTTCTCTGGGCCAAACATGCCAGTCCCAACCATTCCATGAGTACTGCTGGATATTGCAAGGAGTAAAAGAATACTGTTGTGTTTTTTAGCAAGTGAAGTTCAAACATGTCCAATTCAATTAATGTGACCTGGATAATGTTACATAGAATACATAGAATACATAGAATAAACCAGGTTGGAAGAGACCTTCAAGATCATCGTGTCCAACCCATCAACCAATCCAACACCACCCAAGCAACTAACCCACGGCACCAAGCACCCCATCAAGTCTTCTCCTAAAAACCTCCAGTGATGGCGACTCCACCACCTCCCCAGGCAGCCCATTCCAATGGGCAATCACTCTTTCTGTATAGAACTTTTTTCTAACATCCAGCCTGAACCTCCCCTGGCGCAGCCTGAGACTGTGTCCTCTTGTTCTGGTAATGCTTGCCTGGGAGAAGAGACCAACATCCGTCTGTCTACAACCTCCCTTCAGGTAGTTGTAGAGAGTAATAAGGTCACCCCTGAGTCTCCTCTTCTCCAGGCTAAGCAACCCCAGCTCCCTCAGCCTCTCCTTGTAGGGCTTATGTTCCAAACCCCTCACCAACTTTGTTGCTCTTCTCTGGACTCGTTCCAGCAAGTCAACATCCTTCCTAAACTGAGGGGCCCAGAACTGGACACAGTACTCGAGGTGCGGCCTAACCAGTGCAGTGTACAGGGGCAGAATGACCTCCCTGCTCCTGCTGGCCACACTGTTTCTGATGGAGGCCAGGATGCCATTGGCCCTCTTAGCTGCCTGGGCAGCCTGTTTCAGCTGTCCAGATATCAGATACTTGTTCAAGGTGAACTGAATAGATGTATGGGTCTCAATTCAGTTGACCAAACACAGACGTGTAGTGTCATCATAAATAAGTTGAGACATCATGTTAGAGCTGCAGATATACCATGAGGCATACAAAAGACTCTGTGTGGGGATACCTTAAGGCATCTCAAAGTGCAAGAGATGCTTATGCCAGACTCAATCAACTCTATTGATGAATATCTTGTTTATAGCTGCCACAAAATAGGGAATTTAGAGGTGGAACTTATTTGCCTAAACATAGGTGACTTGTGTTATGAGATGCCCTAAGGTATGTCTCCAGACCTCTAAGTGTTACTCTGCAAGGAAATATCTAAGGCACATGAAGGTGTCTCAAGTGACACCAGATGCTACATTGATGTTACATAAAGGAGACTTCAATATCATTTGAGACACTCTATGCTAGGCTGGCAAATATGACAGGAGAATCAACTTTGAATTCTAAAGGAAATCTAAAAACCAGTGAAAGATTATTAGTATTTTGAAACAGGATGATGATTCTGGATCAGTACATCCTATAAAAGTAGCTTGAAGTGGCAGTTTGTAGATATTAAATTTAAAATTACCTAATAAAATACTATTCTGACTTCTTTAAAATCTACTTCCATCTAGTTTGTACTCTTTGTATAGATTTGTCTCTATTTAATTTGTTCCCACTGTGTCATTGCTTGTAATTTCTTTGTCTGCTAAATCAAGCCAAGGAATCTTCTCCTCTGAAAAGTATTTTGGCTATACCAGAAAGTTAACTCTAATGCATATACATTTTTTCTGTCTCCTTTCACCCTGGTAATTATGTTTGCTAAGAGTCTGTAGGTTTAACTGGTCTAGTTCATCCCAAGGGTTTTCTTGTGATGCTTTTTATAAGGAGCAAAGCTGAAAGAAGCATAAAATGATATACATGGTGTTTTACTCCATGTCCACAAACATTATCATTTAGGCAAGCTTAGCAATTTCCTCAGCTATCTCTTACTTTCATTTGGTCAGACTTCATAGATTTCTCTTCTTTGCATTTTAAGTCCATAAGCAGACCTGATGTGGAAGACATATGTCTATACTGATAAAATGATGTGTCTGAAGGGCAGGCTCTGATGCAGGACCCTGTTTTGGCCTGTATGCCTAGGTGTTAGCCCACTTCACAGATCAGGTTTGGTCTGCTTCCACATGCCTGCTTCAAAATATAATTGCTTTAAAGGAAAGTGGCCCTAAGCAGTGTAGATTTATGCCAGTTGATGTCAGCTGGCATTGGAGTCGAAGATTAGTTCATGGCCCTCTTTTATTTAACAGCACAGTGTATAATCACTATGACTCTGATCTTTTCTGAAATACTCTCATTTTCCTCAGGGAGAGTTTTCTTAAGTGTTGCTTCAATTCATAGTAGCCACTTACTTTCTTCATAATGCAGCTGTCTCAGTAACATTTTTGGTGAGAGTTCAGCATCTAAGGTTTACTACATCATAACTAGAATGTGGTTCACAGATGTCAGCTCTGGCAATGACTGGAAATCCACAGAGCAGTGATACGAAGATGATCTCTTGAGACTTGGGTACAGTGTAAATTTACCTATGTGCACATGTAACTGAACCTTACAAACAGGAAGGGACCTAGGGGTGCTGATTGACAGCTGCCTAAACATGAGCCAGCAGTGTGCCCAGGTGGCCAAGAAGGCCAATGGCATCCTGGACTGCATTAGGAATAGTGTGGCCAGCAGGAGCAGGGAAGTCATTCTGTCCCTGTATTCTGCACTGGTTAGGCCACACCTTGAGTCCTGTGTCCAGTTCTGGGGCCCTCAGTTTAAGAAGGACATTGAGACACTTGGATGTGTCCAGAGAAGGGCACCAAGGCTGGGGAGAGGGCTTGAGCACAAGCCCTACAAGGAGAGGCTGAGGGAGCTGGGATTGTTTAGCCTGGAGAAGAGGAGGCTCAGGGGAGACCTTATTGCTCTCTACAACTACCTGACAGGAGGTTGTAGCCAGGAGGGGGTTGGTCTCTTCTCCCAGGCAACCATCACCAGAACAAGAGGACACAGTCTCAAGCTGCACCAGGGGAGATTTAGGCTTGAGGTGAGGAGAAAGTTCTCTACTGAGAGAGTCATTCACCTTGGAATGGGCTGCCCAGCAAGGTGGTGGAGTCACCATCCCTGGAGGTGTTCAAGAGGGGATTGGAAGTGGCACTTGGTGCCATGGTTTAGTCATGAGGTCTGTGGTGACAGGTTGGACTTGATGATCTTTGAGGTCTCTTCCAACCTTGGTGATTGTGTGATTCTGTGACTCTGTGACCTGAGGCAGTACCTAAGTGTCCAGCTAGGCTGTGTCTGCTCTGCGTTGCTTTAAGGGTGATAGGTACACTCTTCAGTGATGGGCTGTAACCTCATTTTGCAGTCTCTAATGGAACTTCAGCAGGGCTGCATTAATGGCAAAATTTAGCAATATAGTCCTAATCCCTCCAGACAAATACATGTTCCTTTGGGTTTGGAGATAAGGTAGATGGAATCAATTTAGATTAATCTGCAACTGCTGAAGTATGTGTGGCTTTAAAATGTGTATATAAAAAAATTGCCTGTGGTGGAAAAAGAAGTTCTGACTTCTGTGCCATTGTGTGTTATGTGAAATGGTCGCCCTGACACTTGATCAAGGATGTATAGCACCTTTCTCTGTTGAATTATTTGATGCAGAGGCTGGTTGCTTGAGAAATGAAAAAAATCCCAGGGTTTCATATATTTAAAAACACTGCAGGCTTAGATTTAATTTAGTTTTGTTTGGGACCCAAGACAATTAACTCTGGAATTAATCTATTTTAGAGAATATGTTTTCAGCTGCAGCTGCAGGCAGCTTTTTCTGTTTCACTTATAATAGCTGTAGTTAATTATCCAGTCAACAATAATTCTATTTAGTCTGGGGAAAAAAATCTAGTTTTAATTCTCAAGCTTTAAATCAGCAAACACTGGAACTTAATCAGTGATTGTCTAATGAGAAATTAGGCAATGCTCTTAGAAAATAGATTTCACTTCTGTTTCCTGGAGCTAATACGGAGTTTTAAACTTGCCTTGAGAAAAAAAAAGTAAATCATATATTTAGCAGCCACAAAGAATGTGATATGAGGCTAGGTCATGTATTACAAAAGATCATACTTGGCATGGAAACATCTTGAGAGACATTAGAATTAGAATTAGAATTAAACAGGTTGGAAGAAACCTTCGAAATCATCCAGTCCAACCTATCACCCAACACCATCTAATCAACAAAACCATGGCATCAAGCACCCCATCCAGTCTCTTCCTAAACACCTCCAGAGATGGTGACTCCACCACCTCCTGGGCAGCCCATTCCAATAACAAATCACTCTTTCTGGGAAGAACTTCTTCCTAACATCCAGTCTAAACCTCCCCTGGTGCAGCTTGAGACTGTGTCCTCTTGTTCTGGTGCTGGTTGCCTGGGAGAAGAGACCAAGCCCCACCTGGCTGCAACCTCCCTTCAGGTAGTTGTAGACAGCAATAAGGTCTCCTGTGAGCCTTCTCTTCTCCAGGCTAAGCATACACAAATGAAAGGACACCAGTCTGTATCATTACAAATGTTTTATAGTTAAAATACACAGGATCACAGGATATTAGGGGTTTGAAAGGACCTGCAGGTGTTTGAGTCCAAACCCTCTGCCAGAGCAGGACCATAGAATCTAGTCCATGTCACAAAGGAACACGTCCAGATGGGTCTTGAAAGTCTCCAGAGGAGACTCTACAACCTCTCTGGGCAGTCTGTTCCAGTGCTCTGTGACCCTTACAGTGAAGAAGTTCTTCCTCATGTTGAGGTGGAACTTCCTGTGCTACAATTTACATCCATTGCCCCTTGTCCTGTCACAGGATGCAAGTGAAAAGAGGATGCCCCATCCTACTTGACACCCAGCCCTCATCTATTTATATACATTTATTAGATCTCTCAGTCTTTTCTCCAGACTAAACAGCCCTAGGTCTCTCAGCCTTTCCACATAAGGCACATGAATTAGTCCCTTGATCATCCTTGTAGCACTCTGTTTGAATCTCTCAAGTAGATCCCTGTCCCTCTTGAAGTGGTAAGCCCAGAACTGGATGCAATATCCCAGCTGGGGCCTCACTAGGGCAGAGGAGGAGGAGAACCTCTCGTGATCTGTTGGACACACTGTTCCTAATGTGCCCCAGGGTACTATTTGGTTATTAAAACTACTTTACACAAACTCTAAAGGAAATGCACTGCTAATTATAAAATATCTAACACAAGAATCCTTTTAGATAACAGGAAAAGCATAAATCTGCAATATAGTAGGTGTGTTGGAAAAAATCTTTCAGCACATGATCTATTTGATATCATCATCATCATCATCATCATCAAATCATAGAATGGTTTGGTTTGGATGGGACCTTTAAAACGTATCTAGTTCAACCCTCATTCATTAAACAAGGATGTATTCAGCTAAACCAGATTGCTTAGAGAGTTGTCCAAACTGATTTGGAAATTTTTTTCTGGAAGAGAGCATCTACTGTCTCTCTGGACAACCTTTTCCAATGTTTCATCACTCTAACTAGAAAAAAAAAAAAAAAAGTATCTTCCTCTTATCTAGTGTTAATCTGCCCTCTTTTAGTTTAAAACCATTACCCTTTTTCCTATTTCACAGGACCTGATAACTGATTCTCACTGTCTTACAAGCCCCCTTTAAGTACTGAAAGGCTGCAGTAAGTTCTTCTCAAAGCCTTCTCTTCTTCAGGCTGAACAACCCCAACTCTTTCAGTCTTTCTTCACAGAAGAGGTGTTCCATCCCTCTGATCATCTTTGTGGCCCTTCTTTGGACCCATTCCAATAGATTTATATTTTTGTTGTGATGAGAAATCCCTCACTTAAGAAGGAAAAGGGGACAATAATATTTCAGGGCCATTATAGAAGGGCCTATGACATAAAAGTGGAATACTTCTGGCTCTTATGATCTTGTTTCCTACTTTTTTGTTAAACAACCAACCAACCAACCAACCAACCCTCCAAACCTCAAGCCAGTATTTTTTTTTCCTGTCCCTCAAACTGCTGTCCTGGGCTTTGCCTAAACCGACCTTCAGGCAAATGCATCTGGTATGTGTTCATATCTCCCTAGAGGAACTCACTCTTCAAATTTAGACCTATGTATCCAGGTGTCTCTATGTGGAAATCAAGGCTCATGGGGAAAAAACAGGTCATCAGGTTCTGGGGGGTAACTTGGAGGGTAACTTTGAAAGGCTGGGAAAGGTTGAGCAAAAGATCCCTATGATTAATAGATTTGTGACAATCAAAGGCATTTGACAAAAGTGATTCTTGTTACTTTTTAACTAAATTGTTTCTGGGGGTCTGGTAACAGTGTGTGCTTTTAGAGGGGAGTACAAATGAGCCTGGAGGCTATAGAAGCCAGATTTATATTCAAAATTTTGGGGAAAAAACCCACAAGAGGAGTTACCAAAGGTAAAATATTATGCCACTAGGTATTTGTTCTGCTTTAGACCCTCAAGGTAGAATGACAGAGGCTACTTTTATCTCCATACATGACATTTCAGAACATGTTCTTTTTCTTTCAGTCATTTGTATGTATCAGTGCTAATTAGAATTGCTTCTGTTAAAATACTACCTTGGTTAGCTTATGCTCTTTTTGGACTAGTAAATCTCAAAAGCACCCTGCAGACAGAAATATTAGCCTGCAGTTTGGATCAGTGCTGTGTTGTTTGAACAAAATAAAATAGTCTGTTTGACTTAGAATCATAGAATCCTACTTTTATTATGGAGACCTAGAGCAACTGACTGGCTACTTAGAAAGTAGCAGAGTACATGTGGATGAAGACTGAGTGTACCAGTGTCACAGAATCACAGAACTGCTGAAGTTGGAAGAGACCTTTGAGATCATCAAGTCCAACCATTATAGAATCATCATAGAATCAGTCAGGGTTGGAAGGGACCACAAGGATCAGCTAGTTCCAACCCCCCTGCCATGGGCAGAGACACCTCATACTAGATCAGGCTGGCCAGAGCCTCATCCAGCCTGGTCTCAGACACCTCCAGGGATGTGGCCTCAACCACCTCCCTGGGCAACCCATCCCAGGGCTTCACCACTCTCATGGTGAAGAACTTCTTCCTCTTGTCCAGCCTGAATCTCCCCACCTCCAGTTTCATTCCATTCCCCCTAGTCCCCTTACCTTATATCCTAAGAAGTCCCTCCCCAGCCTTCTTGTAGGCCCCCATAAGATACTGAAAGGCCACAATAAGGTCACCTCAGAGCCTTCTTAACTCCAGACTGAACAGCTCCAAAGAAAGAAAGAACTTAAAGAAAAAAAAAATAGATATATGCTAGCTATTTTTTGGAAGAAATTTTGTATGTGCATACATATATATGCTGTGCATATACCAATATATAAACTAAGGGAATTATATGTTCTTTGGGTTGGATTTTTGTGTGTTGGTTTGTTGTTTGTTTGTTTTTTTCCCCCAAACACAGACTGTATTGACTCAATGGATAGTAATATCTTAAAGTACAAAAAGAGTTTCGGTTTACTGTGTCAGTGATCTGTGGATTAAAGACTCCCTGAGTATATATTCATAAGATAAGGTAAATGACTTCTATGGAATCAGACTAGGCTATCAAGATAATGTGTAGATTAAAGATCTCTTGGAGTAGTGACAATTGCAGTGGAGCAAACATAATGGGTTTGCTATTTCCAAAGCATTCTCAATTACAGCTTTTATTTCCTGCTTATTAAAAATATAGCAAAATAAATTGAAGAGTAATGTAAAGACTCTCAGCTTGAGTGAAGACATTGAAGTGACATGGAAGATTTGAATCAGGTCAAAATCACATTCAGTCTGGTTACTGCATGTTTAATAAGAATGAGAAAGTGTTTCAGGTGCGTTAGGATTCTCCTGTCTATATTTGCAAGTGGTAAGTAGTTGAGATTGCTGGGGGAAAAGTTATCATGAGGAAAAAGAGTCCTTTCTACCTACCAAAGACTTTTATTCTCATTTTTGTATTGTATATCCCCTGAGTACTGCCCCAACATGAAGATGGAGAAGAAATAGAGGCCAAATGTAACAGCAGAAGCCTGAGAATGAGCTGTGGGTAGACACAGCCTTCACAGCACATGAGGAACAATGGTCACACAGGCAAGAGTGCAGATGTAACTTTCACTCAGTGAAGAAGAAAAAAAGCCATTTGTATGCACTAAAAGAAATTATGAATAACATTGCATAGCGGTGAACTGGATAATAATGACTGTTCTATTAGAAATGTAAAAAGTAGCTGGTGTAATCTGCATCAAAATGCAGAGGGAGTTTCTTCTGTTAGGTTAATTATTTTATGTGAAAGTTGATGAATTTCAAAACCTAAAGGTCCTTCATTTCCAATTAGATGTGTATCACACAGCAAATAATAACAATCATAACATTTTTGTTTGTTTAGTCTTAAATACAGCAACAGAATCAACATGTCAGCTTTGACACCTGCCCAAAGAGGACAGGCTGAGGGAGTTGGGGTTGTTCAGCCTGGAAGAGAGAAGGTTCCAAAGGGGTCTTATTGTGGCCTTTCAATATTTGAAAGGGGCTTACAGGAAAGAAGGGGATGGACTCCTTATCAGGGAGTATAGTAGAAGGATGATGGGTAATGATTTTAAATTGAAGGAAGGTAGATATAGATTAGATATTAGGAAAAAGCTCTTTATTGCAGGAGTAGTGAAATATTGGAACAGGTTATCCAGAGAAGGCATGGATACTCCCTCCCTGGATGTGTTCAGGGCCAGGTGGATGGCTTTGAGCAACTCAATCTAGTGAAAGGTGCCCTTGTCCATGGCAGTGGGGGTTAGGATTAGATAATCTTTATAAGATGTCTTCCAACCCAAATCCAAATTCTGTGATTCTATTATTTTTCTATACATGATATAATAACCCACCCCCCCCAAAATACAAACATTGAGATTTTGGATATACATTGCTGGTTACCATCCATTTTCTGGAGCCAAATAGCAAACAGTACACTTTTCACAGGAAAATTGAGATCAAGAGCCATATAGTATTAAAAATTTGAATACAGAATTTTTAGATTTAGTGGAACAGCTCACACAGGATGAGATTAGGCAGCAGTGATCTACCTTAAAATTTGCCATACTGAAATATTTTAAACTGTGTGTAACAGTGAGGATCTATTTAAATTCCACTGAAATTAGAGATGCTTACAGTCACCTGTGTTTGTATAATCATAGAATCACAGAATCACCGAGGTTGGAAGAGACCTCAAAGATCATCGAGTCCAACCTGTCACCACAGACCTCATGACTAAACCATGGCACCAAGTGCCACGCCCAATCCCTTCTTGAACACTTCCAGGGACGGTGACTCCACCACCTCCCTGGGCAGCACATTCCAATGGCTAACAACTCTCTCAGTGAAGAACTTTCTCCTCACCTCAAGCCTAAACTTCCCCTGGCACAGCTTGAGACTGTGTCCTCTTGTTCTGGTGCTGGTTGACGGGGAGAAGAGACCAACCCCCTCCTGGCTACAACCTCCCTTCAGGTAGTTGTAGAGAGCAATAAGGACTCCCCTGAGCCTCCTCTTCTCCAGGCTAAACAATCCCAGCTCCCTCAGCCTCTCCTCATAGGGCTTGTGCTCAAGGCCTCTCACCAGCCTTGCTGCCGTTCTCTGGATCCAAGACCTAGCATTCATTACCATGTGAAAAAACGTGTGGAATGGAAAATCTTTATTGATGGTTATGGAAGAAGGCTAGCTTTTATGGATAAAGGAGTATAAAAGGAACCTGAATTTTCTTGATCACTGACTGTTTCACTGAGTACAATTAGCATCACTAGTGTAGTATAAGTACAGTACATGAAGCATATTTGGAACTAAGGTATTATCCGATGTAATACTCTTCCTATGGATGAAACACAGACTGATAGGCTTTGCAGGGATTTCTTATAACAATGAAAATTTACTTGAGATTTAAAAATATGTTTTAAACTGATTTCATGAGGCATTGAAAGAAAAAATATTCAAAGTTGTGATTTATTTTTGCCTCACTCTAACTGAAGGAAATGGGAGTATAAGTTTTGTAATTTGTGAACGTTGGCTTGCATGGTCAACCAAGGGGAAAGAGTGCCGAGACTTTGTGAAACACTGACCATCTGTCTTCCTCACAGAGATAATTAAGTATAGTACAACCTGTGGCAAAAGTATAGATATTCGGTATGGGGATATAAGAAATCTAATTTATAAGGGAGTAGTTGGTTAATAATTCTTTTTCATATTGCATTCAGGTCATATTTCTTTTCAGTTGAAATCTATTGCCCAAGGCTACGCTATTGACTGGAAGGTAGAATTTAAGAAGAAACTGTGATTATGCACACAATTGAACTCCTATATAGATCTTCCATCATTCAAAATAAAAGCAAATTAAATAACTTTTCATAGTTTAAAAACAATGATTAAAAATGATTATTTTTTTCTACAGTTACAAGTACAGAGTATTCCTTGGTGTTGAAACACCTTATCAGAATGGAGAAACTCTAATAAAGCGGGTGTATACACCTATTTATGGGAATGTAGTGGTTTGAACCTTAACTGGGAGTTAAGAGCTCAGAGGGGGGCAAGGCTGAGAATCTCTCCCCCACTCTCCCTTCCTTCCTCCCTCCCAACAGGAGGAGCAATTGTGGCCAATGTGTAGAACCCGGCACTTAGGTGTGTTAAATCTCATGCCGTTGGACTCTGCCCATCTGTCCAGCCTGTCAAGGTCCCTCTGTAAATGAGTTGGGTCTTGGTTTTACTGAGTTCACTCCTGCTAGTGAACTTTTAAGTCCATAATTTTCTTCAAAGTTATTATCATACATAAAAAGTATATATAGGTCAGCTGGAAATCCCAGGTAATCCCTGAGATGACCACTGTGTTAGGTTTGTGTCTGGTGAAGTTTTAGTAATGGGGAGGGGTCTACAGTGGTGGTTTCTGTGAGAATCCTCTAGAAGCTCCCCTAGCTCCAAATGAGACCTGTATTTGGCCAAAGCTGAGTCAACCAGTAGTGGTGGAAGTGCCTCCATAGTAGCATATTTAAGAGGGGACAAACATTGTTGGACAAGTTTTTAGAGAGGTGAAGAATGTTAGAGAAACAACTATACAGACACCTAGGTCAGTGAAGAAGGAGGGGAGGAGATGTACTGGGGCTGAGATTTCCCTGCAGCAGCTCATGGAGGACATACCAGAGCAGGTGATTGCACCTAAAGAAGGCAGTTACTCCAAAGGAAGCCCACACAGGAGCAATCCTTTGGTATGGGAGGACTACACCCTGCTGAAGGGACCCGAACTGTAACCATTCATGGAGCTGCAGGGAAGGATTCTGGGGAAGTTCATGTATGACTGTGTCTTTTGTGGGGAATATGATGTTGGAGCAGGGGAAGTGTGCCAGGAATCACCACCTTGAGGACAAAAGGTAACCCTCATTCTCTGTTCCCCTGCAGTGCTCTTGGGGAGGCTGTAGAGGAATTTGGAGCAAAGCTGAGTCTGGAAAGAAGAGAGGAGTGGGGGAAAAGTGTTTTTAATATCTGGTAGCATTTTTTATTATCCTGCTCTAATTTGATTGGTGGTGGGTTTATTGTTTAAGCTAAATGCATGACTTTTTTTCTTTTTTTCCCCAAGTCAGGCCTGAATTTTGCTCATGACCATAATTTGTGAGTGTATTCTCCCCATCCTTGTTTCAAACCTGCAGCCTTTTGTTATATTTTCTCTTCCCAATCCCATGGCAGGTGGGGTAGGGGAGGAGGGAGGAGACAGTGAGTAATGAGAGTGTTTAGTTGCTGACTGGGTGTGCCTAAACCATTACTACTGGTAAGTGATTCAGGTTAAGGTGAACATTATAGAATCATAGAATGGCTTGAGTTAGAAAGGACCATAAAGATCATCAGTTCCAACTGCCCTGCCATGGACAGGGGACACCTCCTACTAGTCCAGATTGCTCAAAGCCTCATAGAGCCCAGTCTTAAATACTTACAGGGATAAAGTGTCTACAGCATCTCTGGGCAACCTGTTCCAGTGTTTCACCTCCCTCGTAGTGAAGAACTACTTCTTCCTAATGTCTAATCCAAATCTACTTTGCTTTACTTTAAAACCATTGTCCCTTGTCCTACCAGCACATGAAAAGTCTCTCTCCAGCTTTCTTGTAGGCACCCTCAGGTACTTGTAGGTCACTCTAATGTCTCAGTGATTGCATCAGGCTGGAAGGGACCCTCAAAGATCATCTTGCCCAACTCCTCTGCAGTGAGTGGGGACACGTCTAACTAGATCATGCTGCTCAAGGGCCACACTAAGTCTGATCTTGAATGTGTCCAGGGATGGGGCCTCCACAACATCCCTGGGCAACCTGTTCCGGTATTTTATGACTTCTGGAGCCATCTCTGCTCCAGGCTGAATGGACTAAATTCCTTCAGCCTGTCTTCTTAGGGAAGGTGCTCTAGTCCTCTGATTATCTTTGTGGCCCTCCTCTGGACCCTTTCCAACAGATCCATGTCCTTCTTGTGTTGGAGGCTCCAGAGCTGGATGCAGCTGGGCTTCCAGAAGAGTGCAGCTGGATGCAGCTGGAGTCTCAGAAGAGTAGAGGAGCAGAAATACTTCCCCCAACCTGCTGGCCATGCATCTTTTGATGCAGCCCAGGATATGGTTTGCCTTCTGGGCTGCAAGTGCACATTGCTGGCTCTTGTCCAGCTACTTGTACATCAGTATCCACAAGTCCTTTTCTGCAGGGCTGCTGTTGATTCCATCATACCCCAGCCAGTAGTGATAACAAGCATTGACCTGACCGAGGTGCCAGACCTTGTCCCTTGCCTTGTTGTGGTAGGCATGGACCCACCACTCCAACCTGTTAAGGTTGCTCTTGAAGTCATCCCTTCCTTCCAGTATGTTGACCACACCAGACAGGTTAGTGTCATCTACAAACTTATTGAGGGTACACTTGATCCCACATGTGAAAAAGCAAGTAAAGCAGGATTTTGGATCAACAGAAAGTGGCTATGCTTAATGTGCTTAGGTCTTTGACATATGAATCATCACAATAATGTATAAAGTGTGAAGAAAATGCAAATAAATTTGAAGTGGAAAAGTTTGGTATATGCTCAGTCAGTATTTACAGCCAGTATTTACAGATTTTCTCAGTGTGTCAGTAGCATCATTTGAAAACATTTGATTTGTTACTTAAACTTTAAAAATCACAAAGACAATGCATTACAAGGCAACCAGCACCTGAACAAGAGGACACAGTCTCAAGCTGCACCAGGGGAAGTTTAGGCTGGAGGTGAGGAGAAAGTTCTTCACTGAGAGAATTGTTAGCTGTTAGAATGTGCTGCCCAGGGAGGTGGTGGAGACACCATCCCTGGAGGTGTTCAAGAGGGGATTGGATGTGGCACTTGGTGCCATGGTTTAGTCATGAGGTCTGTGGTGACAGGTTGGACTTGATGATCTTTGAGGTCTCTTCCAACCTTGGTGATTCGGTGATTCTGTAACAGCTCCACAGAGAAGGACCTGGGAGAGCTGGCGGACAATGGGTTCAGTGATTCTGTGATTCTGTTTGGGTGACTGACCTTCATTAGTCAATGACAAAATGTACTGTCCATTGCATTTCTAGTTATTGGCTAGTGACTGGCAATTTTCCGCAGAGCTCTGTTGTCTTTGCCTGTTTTATTTTCATATCCATTGCATCTCCATGCATCTTCCTGAATGCTATGTAGGATTCAGATTACATTACATAAAATAATAGATCATAAACACAGTGCAGTATCAACTTTTTAACATGTTGTATTTTTTCTCTTGATCATCTAATAGAATGCAATGAAGCTTTTGTGGTTCATAATCACTCTCATTTATAAAGCAAGTTTTGTTGAGCTTGCAAATAAATAACTCTTTGCTTCCAAGAGAAATAAAACAAAACAAAACAAGAAATCACAGCCCCTCTGACTGCATCCTTTAAAAGCTCTGAGAAAACTTCATCTCAACTGTCTCTGGCTTTTAAGAGTCAAGAGATGTTTATGCAATTGAAGCCGTTGAAACAGACAAGTATTTTATTGGTAGCCTCCTGGAAATTACACAGACAATCTGCACTTTCTCTGGGTATAAGGAGAAGTACAGAATTAACTTTTTAACTGCTTTTCAGAGTGATGCAAACGATTGCAGCTCTGCGTAGGTACCAAAAGCAGCCACTATACAGAATGGCAATGAATTTAGACTCTTTTTTAGTGTATTATAAATCACAAACTTAGCACACACGTGACAATGGTGTGTATTTATTGTGTTCTCTCATCTTCTACTGCTGTGTGTGACTAAGCTCTTCATTACTTCTGAAAATTAATAGACTCATCTATTGTTAATACGCTCTTGACTATTCAGAAAATACATGTGGCTATTTAAGATCTGGACACAAGAATAGGGTCTCCTGACAAGACCTTCTAGCTGATTCAAATGAAGGTGTAAAATCACGTATAATAACAAAATGGAATCATTTTTTTTTTCTGCAAGGAAAGGTACTTTTCACTCTAAATATCTAATCCGTGGAATTTAGTAAATCACTATGTAGTTTTGAGATGGAAATCAGGCTGGTAAGATTTTGTAGGTTCTGCCACTACTATAGCATGTTTAATTTATAAGGTAATGCTCATCCATTTCAGCTATCTTCCATTTGCAAGATAGTTGGACAGTCAGATAGTGCAATTATTTTTCAGAAGTCATTGCAGAGTCCTCCTAAATCTACAGTTCTCTTAAGTATACCTTGCTGAAGATTTATGTAAGAAGATTGTTGCACGGAGAGGAGATCATTAGCTCCCATGGAGCTACTGACTAAAGAGTTAATCACAGAACATGCTGAAGGTTTAGTGCACTCAGGGCAAATCTTCTCTTTCTTTTAAAATAAAATGTATCATCACCGGCTTATTAAAGTTTTGTCTACTCCCCTGAATAGTCATTTATTGACTCAGACAATCCTTTGTACATTTTCAGCATGAAATTATCATAAAAGGTTGAATATTATAGATGTTTAGAATGTCCTTGAAATGGAAATGTAAAATGTCTCAGGCTGCATTTCAAAAACGGGTATATATCACTCACTACAGAAAAATGAATTGACTTTGAATTCAACAGCTGATCTTCAATTAAAGGGACAATAGTTTTCTAGTCCTCAAAAAGATACAACTTTAATGTCACAAGGATTTTTTTTTTCTTTCCTTTTTCCCATATGTCAAAATTGTGTTTAACATTTACTGCTTTAGAAACTGTTGATAAGATAGGGAACAGAAATAGTATAGAAAGAGCCATAGCAGCTCTCAGAAACAGCATGATCAATGGACAGAGTTTTACATCTGGTTTGCCATTCTCAGAAGCAAGGCAAGAATTAATTGGGCAGATAGTCTAACATAATCCCATAGATATAATATATCCCATTTATGGCAGCTTATAGCTCTAGGACATGACCTAATGAACCTTCACAATGCACACATGGGGAAAGAAGGATGACAGCACTTATGGTTTTACTTGCTTCCAAATTTTTGAGTTCAGGACTCTACATTTCTCCTCAGCTTTTATGTGCATTACAATAATTATTTGAATTATGGAAGTCTCAATGGGCTCAGGACATGAATAAGATCTTTTTATTAGATACTGTGTAAATCACAGAATCACCAAGGTTGGAAGAGACCTCAAAGATCATCAAGCCCAACCTGTCACCACAGGCCCCATGACTAAACCATGACACCAAGTGCCACATCTACCCCCCTCTTGAATGCATCAGAGCCCTTTATCTCCAAAAAAATTTGCACAATAAGAAGGCCTTGACAGACGCTATGGCAGATAGTGTTGAGGTACAGGGGGAAACAAAGCACAATCTATCAGCCAGCACTAGATCAGAGCTTGAAGGCATCCGACTCACTAAAATGTGAAATGACGTTCTCATGGGATAAGATACAAATGATTTTGAGGGGAAAGACATTAAACTACTGAGTGTTCAAAGGGTAGAACTGAAGACAAATGATGTTGGTTTTTTAGGAAAAAAAAATAAAGTGGAGCTGTTGAGGGTTGTTGGTTTGTTGTTGGTGGTGGTGGTTGTTTTCTTTTAAGAGAAGTGAGATAGATTTAGTGCAAAAATAGAAATCGGGGATTATAACTTTTGAAAAAGAAATGTGGCCCAAATTTAAGCAGTGCCCTCCAGGATATTTTAGAAAGAAATGTGTCTGTGAATGTAGTCCATGCTTCTTTATACAATGATATTATGCATTTTTTTCCTGCTTAAGTTCTCTGAGCTTCTTTGCCTGTGTGCTCTCAGTGCTCTGTCAGTGGTAAAAGTCTCTCCCATGCCCTGGGAGTTCAGTCATTAACCCATAGTACTAGACCCAAACAAATAGAGTATGTTAATGATACTTATATATACATAATAATTCTAAGGTTTTTAACAGCACTTTGTGCCCTTCTCATTTTCCTGTATCTTCTTTCTGTGGCTGATATGGAATCATCACTGTATAAATCTCAGAGAAATACGGGCAATGTCTAGTGGAATGAGAACTCAGTTTCCACTAGAAAACATAAATCCTATTTCTTGTATTACTCCCTTCTCAGATAGTAGCCATAATCTTCTCCTTCAACACAGTATTTGTCCAAGACTTGTGCTGAAACAATGACTGAAAATAAACCTCTCACCTTAATACTATGCTTTTACTCAGTGTAACAATTTAAGGACATTGTTTGCACCGTGTACGGATTTCATTTTTGAGACTAAGTGTTCTGTCTGACAAATTGCAAACCTTATTTTGACTGTAAGGGCAATCATTGCCTTTCTGCAGTAGTTTAGCCTGAACCTTAACTAAAGTAGACTTCTGATACAAGTCTAACAGCAGTATTACTGGCTTAAAATGTGTCATTCAAACATAATTGCTCTTGACAATAAGTTAACTCCTACAGTGGAGAATTGTTCTGTCACCTTGGCAATAAAGTCATTTGGAAAGGATCAGAGAACATCTTTTAGGGCTGATCAGGGATTCACAAGGCAGAGCAGCTAGAAAGTTATAAAAAAGAAAGCAAGACAGTTGTTTGATCAGTTTTAGTGTTCTTCAGCAGCCAGGAATGAAGAAATGCTGTGTGACTCAGGGGCATAATAAAGCAAAGAAGGCCAGAGCATAAGAAGATTCTAAAGGGGTTACAGAGAAGTGGTGAGCCAGAAAAATAGACCTCATGTTTGGAGAGTATGTTGAAAACTACATATCTTTTTCCTTAAAACCTCCCTCCCCACAAAAAATAAATTCAAGTATATCTTCTGTGTATGACAGAAGAAAAGGTCAAGGAGAAAGGGACACAATATAAAATATTACAGTCTTCCTTTTATGACCCAAATGAAGAAAGCTTTTCTAGACCCTAGGTTAAGTTGCATTATGCTGATGCATTTTTCTCTTCAGAAAATAAAAATAACTGAGATATAGAGACAGATAGATATATACACACACAAACTTACTTACTTACACTTTATTTATTTATTTATTGTTCTCTGGAGGTACTTAAGCTTCTCTGAAATAAAACCCAAACTGCACATTTTTCTTTTCTTCCTTTAGCATCATGGGCTCACTCATCTGCTTTTTGATAAGCTTTAGGTGACAAAGCAAAAATTTTGTCATTTGATCCAAGTGTTTCTGGGCTTTGGATGATTGCATCAGCATCCTTCCCTGTCCTGCTGTTTTCCTGAATATCTTGAAGCACATCCAAACCAGTTTCCCATTGTTGTTTCCCATCACTTAGCAATACAACATCTTTAGTAAATCAGTCACTAACGATGAGTCAACAGCAGCTTGTTTTCTTCCATGCTGATACTGATTACCCCAGCTAATACTCTCCTTATAAATATCTTTGCAGAAGAGAGAGTCAGGACTCTATTTTCCATTGGCTAGATTTCTGCTGCTTTTTGGATTGGGCAACCATGTCTTCATAAATTTTCATGGAGCTGAAAATGACAGACTAAGGGGACAGGCCATGAGAACTCCAGGATTTGGGTTTTTCTCATTTCTTTCCTCCATTCTAAATATTTCTATTTATACCTAACTGCTTTTCCCTTTGACCAATGTACTCTCATTCTGTTTTTCTCTCTTGATGTCTTTACCAAAACACTTTGTGCAACCACATTGTTTCAAAAGCTAATTAAAACAAACAAACAAACATAATCCACAGAAACAAAAACACCTAACAACAACTAAGCTATAAAATATACAGTTCAGAGGCAGCAATGTCCAAAACAAGACAAGCCATAGCCAAAACTGAGCAGCAAGCTCTGAGGAGAATTAGGTCATATTTTTAAAGGATTTTTTTTTCCTTTTCACTAGTTAAAAATTTCAGCATCAGTCTTAAAGCTTTGTGCATATCTCAACCCTCCAAAATGACCATCCATGAGACATACACAAACTGTGTCGACAGTAAAAGAAATTTGAGCAATTAGTTGGTGTTTCTGCAACACACTGATGAACTTAATCTTGAAACATGCAAGATAATTATTCTGCTACTCCTGGTTTGAAATATCTAATTATTTTGGACATCACAATGAGAAGGCACAAGCCTTAGAAGTGACTGCACATTTACTCTAGGGAAGCCTAGGGTACCTAGCTTTTCACGCACAGCCATGGCATCTGCGTTTGTTTATAGACAGCATAGTCAACACTTGTGGTATAGAATAGAATAGAATAGAATAGAATAGACCAGGTTGGAAGAGACCTTCAAGATCATCGCGTCCAACCCATCAGCCAATCCAACCCACCTAATCAACTAAACCATGGCACCAAGCACCCCAGTATCACAGTATGAGAAAGGAATCTGTAACTTCAAAAGACATTACAACAACATTGGTCACAGATTGGAATGCTATGCTACAAACAGTTTTTATTGTGGTGCTGAAGATCTTAATACATTGGGCTTTTTTGTCCCCATGCTTTTCTTTTGATATTAAGCTATGGTTTTGTTTGTGTTTTTCCTATAATTCATTTTCTTATGCTTAAAAGTGCATTAGAAAACCTTAGAAATGCTAGACACCTTTTAATAAAGAAACATAGAAAACTACAAATGTAAATGACACACAAGCCATAGGCTCCTTTTCAGTATTCTTAGTGCTGTTATTTAATCCCAATTAGAGGGTGACTCATTCATTTAAAAGACTGATATGATTTTCAGAACACAAATGAGGTACTACATTCTCTGAATTAGTATGTATAACTGCAGTTGCTGCTTTCATTCAATAAAACACCACAATTAAATTTTAAATCTTGTCAAAAGCCTAGGTGTAAAATACAAATTTTGCAATGCCCTGAGCAATATCTTGCATATATATCACAGGCATGAGGTATTTTGCAAGGAAGGCCAGGGGGAAAGCATGGAATTATGAACTGTGAACTATAGGACCAATTATCTGTCATTGTCAGCTTTATGCCTTTTCAATTAGTTGATTAAATAAATCACTTAGAAGAGCTTGGATGCTGATGCATATTTTATTCTTACCTGTAAGGTGGCTATTGGAAATCCTCTTTTCATTCTGCAGTAATTGCCTTTTTTTTTCCTTTTTGCTTCAGAAGATTTCAGGCCACAGAGAGACACTCTGTCTGGAAGGGCTGTCAACCTTAAGGCAGTGATGAGCAAGAGCTACAGTTTTGGTTTGGTTCCTTTTGTATCTACAGCAAATACTTTGTTTATATGCATCTTACAATATATGTCATATATTGACAGACTACCTGATGAAGACAGTGCTAGGAGTCCCAAGGCTTTCAGTGAATAGTGAGCATGCACATCGCCAGGAGCAGCCCACATTGCAAAATGCACAGATTAAGTATTTGTATCATGTTTAAAATCTTTAATTAGGGGTTTAATGACCATATAATTCAGGAAGGCACTTAAAACATTTTTGAGAGATTAGCCTTAACATCTTTCTGGAGAATGTGTCAAGATTCTCTGTGTCTCTGTCACAGAAATAGATGCAATACTCTGAAACAGGGCTAAATACTCATCCTGGGAAGAAAAGGATTCTGCTCGGTTTCTGTTATGTTTAAATTTTGATTGACTAATGCTTGTGGAGTCCCTCTCAACCTACCTTCAGAGCTGAAAGTATATGCTGCTATTATGCTCTAGCTGGATCATGTCCAGAGGAGGGCAATGAATCTGCTGAAGTGCCTGGAGAACAGGTCTTATGAGAGGCAGCTGAGGGAACTGGTGGTGTTTATCCTGGGGAAGAGGAAACTGAGGGGAAGCCTTATTGCTCTTTACTGCTATGTGAAGGGAGGTTGATGTAAGGTGACAACAGTCTCTTCTCTGCAGCAACACGTGGCAGAGTGAGAGGAAATGGCCTCAAGTTATTTTCAGTATTCAGTATCACCAAGGTTGGAAGAGACCTCAAAGATCATCGAGTCCAACCTGTCACCACAGACCCCATGACTAGAGTAGGGAGGACAATAGTGCCCACTGCAGGCTTGAACTCACAAGCTTCCCATTAAGGGTCTTATGTGCTACCAACTGAGCCACACCACAGGCCACCACAGGCACCAGAGAAGTTTTAGACTGGATATTTTAATAAAATTCTTCACTGAAAGAGTTATTAAACATGGTATAGGCCCCCAAGGAAGCTGGTTTAAAAGAGGCAGAGATGTGATGCTAAGAGACAATTTAGCACCAGTCTTAGTAGTTAGATAATGGTTGCACTCACTGATCTTAAAGGTCCTTTCTTTCCAAACAGAATGATTCTATGATTGCTTCCATTCAAATACCACCATCCCCATGTCCCCACCCCAAATGATTAATTTTGTTTTACATTGAAGAATTATGACCGCTGTTGCAAGAGCTAATTCCTGATTTTCACCTGGAAAACAAAGCAATAGCAGACACAAAGGCTAATGTTTTCAGCTATCCTGTGAGAAACTCTCATGACAAAGTCAGAGATAGATTTGATTATCATTTGGAGATGTCCTTTCAGATAACTCCACATTTCCTTCAGCTGGGGGCAGGTGTTGATCTGTTAGAGGGTAGAAGAACTCTGCAGAGTGACCTTGACAGGCTGGACAGATGGGCAGAGTCCAATGGCACGAGATTTAACACATCTAAGTGCTGATTCTACACATTGGCCACAACAACCCCATGCAGTGCTACAGGCTGGGGTCAAAGTGGCTGGAGAGCAGCCAGGCAGAAAGGGACCTGGGGGTACTGGTTGACAGTAGGCTGAACATGAGCCAGCAGTGTGCCCAGGTGGCCAGGAAGGCAAATGGCATCCTGGCTTGCATCAGAAATAGTGTGGCCAGCAGGAACAAGGACTCAGCACTGCTTAGGCCACTCCTTGAGTCCTGTGTCCAGTTCTGGGCCCCTCAGTTTAGGAAAGATGTTGACTTCCTGGAACATGTCCAGAGAAGGGCAAGAAGGCTGGTGAAAGGCCTCGAGCACAAGCCCTGTGAGGAGAGGCTGAGGGAGCTGGGGTTGCTTAGCCTAGAGAAGAGGAGTCTCAGGGGAGACCTTATTGCTGTCTACAACTACCTGAAGGGAGGCTGTAACCAGGTGGGGGTTGGTCTCTTCTCCCAAGCAACCAGCAGCAGAACAAGAGGACACAGTCTCAAGCTGTGCCAGGGGAGGTTTAAGCTGGATGTTAGGAAGAAGTTCTTCCCAGAAAGAGTGATTGGCCATTGGAATGTGCTGCCAAGGGAGGTGGTGGAGTCACCATCACTGGAGGTGTTTAAGAAGAGACTGGATGGGGTGCTTAGTGCCATGGTTTTGTTGATTAGATGGTGTCGGGTGATAGGTTGGACTCCATGATCTTGAAGGTCTTTTCCAACCTGGTGTATTCTGTATACCCCTCTGTGAGGACAATGGGAACTTTCCAGATCCAGTAACCTGTGTTTAGTGTCTGCTTGGGCAGGGAGAATAAGACCTGTAGGGCTTGCAAGACACACTCACAAATAAATAGTTAGGTAAATATGTTATTTGCCACAGGAAAGATAATCCAGAGCTTTGACCCTTGCAGGTTAACTTTATATTAAATAACTGCTGGCTAAAAGAATTAAACCAAGTAGTAAGGAACTGCACAACAGCTCCATGTTCTCAGCAAAATGCTATAACCAAGTAAATAAAATGTAAAAGCTATAACCAAGTAAATAACAAGTCTGTTGTCTGTAAAGGTTAAAGAATATTTCACTTTTTTTCTCACACCATTATAAATATATATATATCTCCAAATATATTTATTCTTCAACTTTTAGTGTAGTACCTGTAAGCTCTCATCATCATCTTTCAGCAACACAAATCTTTGTTGTTTGGTTATATAGCAAACTCCTTTAGTATTGCTATGCTTAGTCAATATCTGTTAAAATATTGAAGAAGGAACTGGACAGCAAATGCTGTATAAACTTGATAGACATGTACGTATAACAACTTTTATTACTTTCTCACTAAAACTTACCAATTTCATTTGTTTGGACCTAAGAAACACACCTCAGTGCTTATTGAAGATAGTTTTTAATTTTCTTTCTTTTGAGAATAGCAATGTAGAGCTGAAATGATCAGGCGGGTCACCTGATCATAGAATGAGATCAGGTTGGTGAGGCAGGACCTGCTCTTCCTAAATCCATGCTGGCTGGGCCTGATCCCTTGGCCATCCTGTAAGTGCTGTGTGATTGCACTCAAGATGACCTGTTCCATAATCTTGCCTGGCACTGAGGTCAGGCTAACAGGTCTGTAATTCCCTGGCTCATCCAACTGGCCCTTCTTGTGGATGGGCATCACATTGGCCAGCTTCCAGCCATCTGGGACCTCTCCAGTGAGCCAGGACTTTTCTTTGTTATTCAGTGCTTTACCTTTATTGCTTTTGCCAGCTTGTACTACATTCATACAAGTGTATAACATTGGTTGTGTGGAGCACATCTAGCCTTAAAGCCTGCATCAGACAATGATTGATTGATTGATATCTCAGAAAAGAGCACAAAAATAAGGCAATTTTATAGCTTCTGCCAATGTACTATTCAGGCACTTTCTCAGCTGGAGGTTATGTCCATTCTTTTTCCCTTCAGAATTTTCTAATAACTTTTAAATCTCCCTTAAACTTTCAGTATCCATGAATTTTATGGCAAGAGTTCCACTCCTTAACTTTTTATCATGTAGGAAGTGTTACATTTTGTTGGGTTTAAAGCTTCCTTCAGCATCATTCTCCTCTCTTCTCATATCATGAAACCCAGTAACTAACAGCTGTTACTTCACTTTTACTGCGTCAGAAACCAATGTGTGTATCTTCAAGGTATTTAACTCTCACTAATATTTTTTGTACAAAAGCTGTTCAAGTCCTTTGATCTTCCTTACTGCACTTCTTGATACCTTCTCTTAACCTAATTTATCTTGCTTGAGACGGGGCAGCACTGGGAATGCACATCTTACCGAAGAAACAAGTGCATCCTGGATTTAATATCCTGACATAATTCTGTTTTGTCTCTGTTTTCAATCAGTGGACTCTGTATTTATCAATGGTAAGCACTGAGATGATGTTTTCGTCAAAAAATGCTCAGTATGTCAGAGTGGAACTCAGTAATTAAAAACCTTTGTGTCTTTGTAGTTAAAGCTGTTTAATGCATTCAAGACCTACATCATCATGGGAGAACCATGGACACTGTGATTAACTCTTATCATTATTTGATTATCTGGAATATGAGCCTTTGGATGTGTTCTCGTTCCAGAGAAGGGATAACATTTGGAGCAAACAGGGTGCTACTGTGCCTTACAGTTTTCCTCGTGGCCACCACTGCTGTGGTTCATGCACCTGCAGTTTAACCTCGCAGATATTTTACCCAGCTTCCCAGCAGAGTTTCAGCTGAGTGTTCCTCTGTTTAACCTTAGCATATATTGGAGAACATTAGTCATCTGAACCAATAACAACAACTTAGCTTGGTGTGTGTTGCACAGTCTGCAAATTGGTCTACCCAGATGCGTAGCAGAGGGACAAAGCACCTGCTTTTCATTACACAGGCCGGTACCTTTGGTGATGATGGGGTTGGTACTGGAAAAGGAAGGTGAAAGGACAATTCTATCTGTGCAGGTATAGCTCAGGACTGCAAATGTAGCTCAGGTCTGTGGAAGGGGTGTATATGTTGTTTACTCAAAATTTGTTTTATGCTGCTCTGAAAAGAGTAACAAGTGAAAAGCCTTGGGAAAAAAAAGAGGTGTTACACCATCCTTCAGAAAATCATCGGATATACTTAGGCAGTGAGTATCTGAGCTCATTTAAGGCGTTGTTAGGCAAATGAGAAACATCAGAGTGTTGGGACACTGCAGCTGGTGTAAAGAAACAGAAGGATTCTGTTGTGTAAATGTAGGTATGCAGTGCACATTTAGATGTGAAGCATTCCCACCCATCTGCCATCTGCTATTCCACAAGAGTGTGGATTTCCAGTAGCTCCTGTGTCCCATGAGCCATCTGTAGAGAATAATTCATATCTTGGTGCATCAGTGATGACCCAAGGAAAAAGTTCTATACAGAGAGAGTGATTGCCCATTGGAATGGGCTGCCTGGGGAGGTGGTGGAGTCGCCATCACTGGAGGTTTTCAGGAGGAGACTTGATGGGGTGCTTGGTGCCGTGGGTTAGTTGTTTGGGCGGTGTTTGATTGGTTGATGGGTTGGACGCGGTGATCTTGAAGGTCTCTTCCAACCTGGTTTATTCTATGTATTCAATAGCACTGGGTACCCATGCTTAGGCAGCTAACATGAATCAAGAGGTCAGGATTCAGTTCACTACTTCAGACAGCTGAATTTAAATACTTGCAAAAGTATTTTCTAAGCTTCAGTTATAATCAATGGAAACCTAGAACACTAACCAAATTAACTGCATAAATACATGCTCTAGTGATGATTTCCTTCTGATAGGATTCATGGAGACTCTGAATCTATATATGGGCTTCACTGAAGTGAATGTATAGAACTTATTAAAGACATAAGTAGATGTTGAATAGTCAGGATCAAAATCTGCTGTCATGAAGTTTCCCCATTATTTGTGGACTACTGCTGCAAAAAGTGATTAAACAGGATTCATGCATGTAAGAGTCCCCCAGGGATCAGTTCTGGACCTCATCCAGTTCAGTATCTTTATTGATGATCTGGATGAGGGGATTGAGTCCATCATCCGTAAATTTGCAGATTACACCAAGTTGGGAGCAGGTGTTGATCTGTTGGAGGGTAGAAGGGCTCTCCAGAGGGACCTTGACAGGCAGGACAGACGGGCAGAGTCCTACATGATGGCATTCACCAAGACCAAGTGCCGGGTGCTGCACTTTGGTCACAGCAGCCCCATGCAGTGATACAGGCTGGGGTTGAAGTGGCTGGAGAGTAGCCAGGCATAAAGGGACCTGGTGGTACTGGTTGATAGTAGGCTGAACACGAGCCACTAGTGTGCCCAGGTGGCCAGGAAGGCAAATGGCATCCTGGCCTGGATCAGAAATAGTGTGGCCAGCAGGAGCAGGGAAGTCATTGTGCCCCTGCACTCAGCACTGCTTAGGCCACACCTTGAGTCCTGTGTCCAGTTCTGGGCCCCTCAGTTTAGGAAAGATGTTGAGTTGCTTGAACGTGTCCAGAGAAGGGCAATGAGGCTGATGAGAGGCCTCAAGCACAAGGCCTATGAGGAGAGGCTGAAGGAGCTGGGGTTGTTTAGCCTGGAGAAGAGGAGGCTGAGGGGAGACCTTATTGCTGTCTACAATTACCTGAAGGGTGGTTGTAGCCAGGAGGGGGTTGGTTCTTTTCTCCCAGGCAACCAGCACCAGAACAAGAGGACACAGTCTCAAGCTGCACCAGGGGAAGTTTAGGCTTGAGGTGAGGAGAAAGTTCTTCACTGACAGAGCTGTTAGCTGTGGGAATGTGCTGCCCAGGGAGGTGGTGGAGTCACTGTCCCTGGAGGTGTTCAAGAGGGGATTGGACGTGGCACTTGGTGCCATGGTTTAGTAGTCATGAGGTCTGTGGTGACAGGTTGGACTTCATGATCTTTGAGGTTTCTTCCAACCTTATTGATTCTATGATTCTAAGGCTGAATTGTACAAGGATAAATTATAAATTACTTTATATATATACATATATGTGTGATTTAGAGAGACATGAAATGCAAACTAGCACATTTCCCAAGAAAGTTTCTTACTTAATTTATTTTGTGTTCACTGGGATCTTTTCTGCAGTAGTTTTTCCATACATCCCTTTTGGTTTGCCTTTTCTTCTGTTCCTTCACTCACTACTATCACTTGTAGGAATAAAACCCCAATGGCACTCTCTTCAAAAACTAATTTATTCAATAGTACAATGAGTGCTTATAACAAAACTAACTGCATACACAAACAAAAAGGCTGTATGAAGTATGTGGGTGGATCTGAAAGTAAATGCACTGTTAGATTATTTACTATTACATAGGATATGTATATTCACAACTTGAATGCCCTAGGAAGGTTTTAGCAAATAATCCTCAACTAAGTGAAAGTAAATCCCCTGCTTAAAATTAATCCATTGTGTGTTAATGAAATCCAACAAGGAAGAAAAAAAATAAATGAAGAAGGGAAAAGGAAGTCTAATCTTTGGTTATCTGAGTGTCTGCTCAGTGGAATACTTCAAGAAATTCTATTCAGTCTTACTATGTCAGGTACTGCTCTGTAAATATGGTTAACATTCAAAAATCCTGCCTTCTTAATAGAATAAACATCAGATTAAAAACAAACTTCTATGGGGATGGAGATATCTTTACCAACATTCTTACCTAGGTGTGAGCTTGCTGCTCCTGAGACAGAAGCAGGCCAATACTGTTGTCTGGCGAAAATGTGTAAATTAAACTCCCCAAAATCTGAAATGTGGATATGTGTGATGGGCTATGCCCATCCTGAAAACAGGGGGGGAGGGCTTGCGAGCACTTTGCCCTCCCTGCAGGGTGTTTTCCCCCTGGGAAACTGAGTCTGTTCCACTCCCCCTCCCTGCCCAGCTAGGGTATAAAAGGGAGGGCCCCGCAGCCATCAGCTCTCTTTTTGGCTCCTGCCTTTCCTGGACGAGAGCTACTGCAGCTGCCTTCCTGTTTCTCTGCCATGTGGTCAGGCCTGATACTTTTCCCTGCTGCCTCTGTGCCTCTTCAGAAAGACTGGTTTTGTATTCTTGTTTTTTTTTTTTTTTCTTCCCATGCATCTTTGTTCCTTGCCCTTGTGAACTTTACCTGTTATTGTTATACATATATATATTGTTTAAAGAAAACTCCTTACCTCTCTACTTCCAAGCCGACTCCGAATTATTTCTTGGTGGATTTGCTGCTTCTCTTTCTTTTTCCTCTCTGTTGGGAGGGAGAAGGGGGTAGTGGGAGAGGGATTCTTAGCCTTGCCCCCATCTGAGCTCTCAAGTCCCAGTTAAGGCTCAGAACACCACAATATGTAAAAGCATAAAGTAAACATTGGTATTGATTAAGAATAGCTCTAGTTTAGCTGGTGTTTGACTCATTTTGATTAATTTGAAATATGTAAACCACTTATTTCAAATCAACTAACTGGATTTGCATCAACTGACATCAATAATTTTGATCCTTATTACATAGATATATATGGTGCACTCTTTTAAGAATGTCTATAATAAATGGTCTCATAATACTACCTCTAAATGTGAGAAAATGTGGGGGGGAAAAAAAAAAGCACAGCAATAAAAAAGTTCCCTATTTGAACAGTTGTCCCTCTTCTTAAGGCAACCATCAATGTGACTTCATTCTGCCCCTGTACACTGCACTGGTTAGGCCACACCTTGAGTACTGTGTCCAGTTCTGGGCCCCTCAGTTTAGGAAGGAGGTTGACTTGCTGGAGCGTGTCCAGAGAAGGGCAACATGGTTGGTGAGGGGTTTGGAACACAAGTCCTCTGAGGAGAGACTGAGGGAGCTGGGGTTGCTTAGCCTGGAGAGGAGACTCAGGGGTGACCTTATTGCTCTCTACAACTACCTGAAGGGAGGTTGTAGTGAGGCAGGGGTTGGTCTCTTCTCCCAGGCAACCAGTACCAGAACAAGAGGACACAGTCTCAGGCTGCGTCAGGGGAGGTTTAGGCTGGAGGTTAGGAGGAAGTTTTACACAGAGAGAGTGATTGCCCACTGGAATGGGCTGCCCAAGCAGGTGGTGGGGTCGCTATTGCTGGGGGTGTTCAGGGCGAGGCTTGACAGGATGCTTGGTTCCATGGTTTAGTTGATTAGGTGGTGTTGGATGATAGGTTGGACACCATGATCTTGAAGGTCTCTTCCAACCTGGTTTATTCTATTCTATTCTATTCTATTCTATTCTATTCTATTCTATTCTATTCTATTCTAGAATGTAAGTAAATATCAGAAATAAAATTTTATGCAAGATCTATGTCTGGCTGTAAAATTCACTCACTAACTCAAACCCTAACAGCTTTATGCATTCCCACTAAAGGGGAAAACAATAGGAAATCCACAAAAAACCCCACTACGAACACAACTAAACCAAACACAGCCCCACAACACCTCAGTATTTCTTCACAGCAGTATTTCTTTTTACTAAACGAACTCCACGGACTACCCAAAGCATAATTGAAAGAGACATACTGGTTTCTTAGATGTTGTAAAATTTGATTGAAGTGTGAAAGCAAGCGAGAACAGCCAAGTCACTCATTCAGCATCCTGCCTACTTCAGAAGACAGTAATATAATAGCACAGGAATAAATCCAACATCCCAATGAGCACCGAGTTCAGTCTGGCAAAGCATACTGAACAGTTCGACTGTATCAATTTCACATGCATATGAAATTGGTGAGTAAAGTGGGACGTGATCTCAGTGTCTAGTGATGTTTAGTTGCTTACCAAATAATTTATCTTATAGAATCATAGAATCTATAAGGTTGGAAAAGACCTCAAAGATCATCAAGTCCAACCTGTCACCCAAGACCTCATGACTACTTGTGGCAGTTTTAGGCTGTGCCTTTAAGAAAGGATGACTTGTGTGATAGCATCCATGGAAATGTCTATGGATCTGTCACGCTACTAAACCATGGCACCAAGTGCCATGTCCAATCCCCTCTTGAACACCTCCAGGGACAGTGACTCCACCACCTCCCTGGGCAGCCCATTCCAATGGCTGACAACTCTCTCAGTGAAGAACTTTCTCCTCAGCTCAAGCCTAAACTTCCCCTGGTGCAGTTTGAGACTGTGTCCTCTTGTTCTGGTGCTGGTTGCCTGGGAGAAGAGACCAACCCCCTCCTGGCTACAACCACCCTTCAGGTAGTTGTAGACAGCAATAAGGTCTCCCCTGAGCCTCCTCTTCTCCAGGCTAAACAATCCCAGTTCCCCCAGCCTCTCAATCAGTAGTGCCAATCAGTACCCCTGGGTCCCTTTCTGTTTCTGCTCTCCAGCCACTCTGACTCTAGCCTGTAGTGCTGCATGGGGTTGTTGTGGCCAAAGTGCAGCACCCAGCACTTGGGCTTCTTGAATGCCATAATGCTGGACTCTGCCCATCTGTCCAGCCTTTCTCTTCTGAAGCATGGAACAAATTTATTTTTACACAATAATATGCAGTGATTTGCTGATTGAAGAACTAGTTTTTTTTTTTTAATTGGCTAAATTGAGGTTTATTTATTTTTTCCCAACAAATTTGACCCCCAGTTCTCATTTTCCATTTCGCTGTCACTTTACAAGCCAGTAATAAAATGTTATGAAATGGAGGCTTTGCATGGATTGAAAAGGTTTTCTTTCTTTTCCGTGATTTACGTGAATTTTATGTATTCTGCACTTTTCAAACTTGAAACTGTAAATGTTTTTTGTGTACTTTTGTGTGACCTTGGCTGGCTGTCAGACCTCAGCTGTTTTCTCTCTTCCCCTCCTAAACAAGACAGAGGGAGGAAATAAGATTAAAAGCTTGTGGGTCAAGCTAAAGATCACTTACTGACTACCTTCATGGGCAACATACACTTGACCTGGGGAAAATTCACTTAATTAATTGTCACTGAAAATATATTTCAATGATGAAAAACGTAGATTAAACAAAGATTAAAACACCTTCCCCTCATCTCTGTCCTCTTTTGCAAGGATCTCCTTCATTCCTTCATTCCCAAGTCCCTCACCTGACGCTCACCTCTCCAAGCAGCACAGGTCAGTCAAAACAGCTCCTATCTGCCACTCCTTCATCCTCACACTTTCCCTTGCCCCTGTGTGGGCTTTCCACAGGCTGCAGCTTTCTTAAGGGTATGTCCAGCTGCTCTGGAGTGGGGCTCTCTACTTACTGAACTATGGACATCTGCTCCAGTGCAGTCTTCTCCATGGGCTACTGGGAAATACTTGCTCCACTGTGGTCTCTCCCACAGGCTGCAGGAGAATCTCTTCTGCAAGAGGTATCTGAAGTAACTGCACCTCCTCCTTCCATAACTTTGTGGGCAGAAAGATTTTTTCTCAATTTTTTTCCCCCTCACTTCATTTTTTGTTCTTTCTTAAATATGGTTTCCCTGAGGTGCTACCATCTTGACTGCTGGGCTTAGACATGCCGTGTTGTGAGTCTGTTGGAGCTGTCTGGAACCGCTTGCATCTGGCACACAGAAGCCCAGGCTTCACTTCACAGAGGCCATCCCTGCAATCCCAGCTACCAACACCTGGGCATCTACACCTGACACCTGGAAAATCACGTAAATCTTTAAAAACAAGAAATGACAGGGGAAAGTAATCACTGTAGATGTTAATTAAGCAGTCCTATTTAAAGGCTCCAAGTTGTCAACTAAAGTGGAGGATATTTTGAAGTCTATTTTTAATGGCAGGTAAGAGGCAAGTGAAATAACAATTTAGAGACTGCATAATGCTTTTAAGTACAAAATAGAGCATCTAATTTTCCCTAAAAGCATCCATTATAGGTAATGAATCTATACAGGCAAATTGAAATATAAATAGCTTACATTTTTAAGAGAATCCAGTGTTGCCTTTTTGTCTGTATTCTCCTCTTGCACACTTAATGTGTTTTGAGAAGTATTTTGGGGAAATCCTGTGGCTATGTTTATTTTTAGCCTTCTAAAATGAAAATTTGTGTTGTTGTTTGTTCGTGTTTTTTTTTTTTTTATTATTATTATTTATTCATTGAATTGTTTGAAAAAGGTGGTGGAATCACCATCCCTGAAGGTGTTCATGAAGGGATTGGACGTGGCACTTGGTGCCGTGGTTTAGTCATGAGGTCTGTGGTGACAGGTTGGACTTGATGATCTTTGAGGTATCTTTCAACCTCAGTGATTCTGTGATTCTGAAAAGTATCTGGTATGTTTTGCTAATTTCAGAGGCAACAGGACCAGATTTTGAGTCTAAATATGAGGGAGGTCTGAAGATCTTCTGATATGTTTACACTCCTCCTGGCTATTGAAAGGTCTTGGTTGTTTACAAGTGGATACAAAACCAAACAAAGCCAAAACATGTTAATGGAAATAAATCCATTTATTGAAATGAATTTAGGGAAGAATTTTCACTGAAGTTTTTCCTGGCCACAATCATTCACATAAATTAAAATCATGATGACATGCAAGAACAGTAAATGTTAAGTTCTAATATCAATTAGATTCAGACATATAATACATAGAATACATAGAATAAACCAGGTTGGAAGAGACCTTCAAGATCATCGCGTCCAACCCATCAACCAATCCAACACCACCTAAACAACTAACCCACGGCACCAAGCACCCCATCAAGTCTTCTCCTGAAAACCTCCAATGATGGCGACTCCACCACCTCCCCAGGCAGCCCATTCCAATGGGCAATTACTCTCTCTGTATAGAACTTTTTCCTAACATCCAACCTAAACCTCCCCTGGCACAGCCTGAGACTGTGTCCTCTTGTTCTGGTACTGGCTGCCTGGGAGAAGAGACCAACATCCATCTGTCTACAACCTTCCTTCAGACGCTAAGTATCTGTGCTAACTATAAGCTCTTTGTGGCCTTAGCAACTGTGATCTAAAGTTGCAGTAAACTTAACTAGAGTTAACTTGTTTTGTTTCATTAAAACAAAAATTCTAAGCAATCTTTTCCCCTTCTGTTACAAACCTTTCTAAACATGCTAATAAGATTTACAGCCTTTTAATAGCATCTCCTGTTACTTCTGCTTCAGTGAGTGTATTACAAGAGTGATAGACTGTTTTTTCTGTGGCAACTGAGGTCCCTTTTATGTGAATCTTTAATACCATTTTCTGAAATATGCTTTCACTGCCAGATTTTCTGTGGTGACTTAGTATTGGGGTCTTGTTTTGATTTTTTAATTCTGTACCTTGTGACTTATTTTCAGTATTAATAAGCAGTAGGCTGAAGTATAAGGAGTTTTTATCTCTTCCTTGACAGTTGCTCTTCTAATAAGAGTATTGAACAAAATCTTACAGCAATATTCCTAGACCAGGGACTAGGAAAAGTGATTCTTAGCAGAGATGTGCTATGACTTAAATATAATCAAACAAAAAATACAGTTTGGGGACAAATATTAGGCTACTTCAAAGTGGTTTTTGAGAAGTTATGCTATGATTTGTAAGCAATCCCTTTTTTTTTTTTTTGAAACTTTAGGTCAGTTCTAGAGTAGGTCAAATATAAAAGTTTATAGCTTTTCCAATATCTTACATTAGATATTGCAAATATAGAAGCTATGGACGTATTTAAATCCCAAGGAATTTCTCTGCAGAAATAGTCACACGTCCAGTCTTGGTAATTTCTCATTTCACAGTGTTCAAAATGGGCAGAATATGATGACCTGAGCACTGGAAATATAATTGTGTTATTCGGAGTACTTAAGAATGAAAAGACTCAACAATAATTTAACCACATTATGTAGTGCATACAGGATATGGGAATTTCAGTTATTTAATTACAGCTATCACCAGGCACATCAGTTTACAGAGGATACAGGAGCCTGGAGGACAGAGATAAGTCTTTGTGTTTAACCTTTGCTGTCTGAAAAGCTGATGTCTTGGGTAGAAGGCTAGTAGAATACTAATTTTCTGTGCTGTCTTGCAAGGCAGGCTGGCTGTTATTTTGGCTTTGATTTAGATGTGACTAACCTATATTATGAAATCAGCAACCCACCTACTCTCAGTTGCACCCATGTGTACTGAAGGAAATAAGTGAATACTTTTTCTTACTCCCAGGTGTTCACTGATGTTTTCAGCAAAGATCCCAAACTTTTAAAACTGGTAGCTTGCCAGAAATTTAAAATTCTGGACACTATTTGCATACAGTGAGGCAGATGGCAGGTGCCTTCATTGTTAATTTAGAGGGCTGCAGTTCCTGGCTTAAAATATTCCACCTTGATGTTAGCGCTTAGCCAAAATTTCCCTTTTGTCTATGGCCACAAGTCTACCTATTTGATGCAAGTCCTACATGTACAGAAATACAGGTGTATATATAAACAACCCCCCACATGTATAACAGAAGTATTGCATTGTGTTTGCATTTGTGTATCTATAAATCTGTATTTGTAAATAGGCATATGAAAGTTTTGGGGTTGGGTTTGGTTTGGGGTTTTTTTGATTGTTTGTTTGGTTTTTTTCCACAAGAATTAGTTAAAAAATACATGACTGCTTTCAGTTTTCTAGTCTTGATCTAAATGTAAACGACTGAACCAGTTCTTGAACTGCTTCTTCATTTTATCTAGAAAATGCTCCTTTTTCTCTACTGCTGAAAATTGATTTTGAGCAGAATCGGATTCCATCTGTGCCAGGTAAGCAACCATTCATAATTTACACTTCAGGCTACACTAAACTTTGCCCATTGCCTGTAAGAATGAAGACATCAAAGAAATAGTGGCTCAGATAGAGCAGAGTATCTTCTGAAAAAATATAGTATTTTGGAGAGGCATGATGATCCATCTAGCTGATTGCATGTTAAACCACTTGAGATCAAAATATGCACCTGATTGCTGCTAGAGTTATCTTAAATATTTAATTTAAGGTCCTAAGCAATATGATCAATTTGTTTTTTTTTAATTTGTTTGTTTGTTTGTTAGCCTCATTATTGGCATACATCACTGAAAGAAAAAATATGTTAAAAAAAACCAACCAAAACTGGATTTATTCCTTCCCCCAACCCCTCCTTCTGATCTCTTTTCATGTGTTTGGCTTTCAAATTTTACTGTATTACTGTAATTCATTACATAAGAACATAAGGGTTACATAATCAACAAACTCCCTCAGTGCAAATCAGAAAAACATCAAGATTATGACCTTAACTTTTTAATCAGATTCATTGCTTTGACAATTGCTGTAATACCATGGGTAATGCTGTAATCACCATCACTGGAGGTGTTTAGGAAGAGACTGGATGGGATGCTCAGTGCCATGGTTTAGTTGATTTGATAGTGTCAGATGATAGGTTGAAGTTGATGATCACAAAGGTCTCTTCCAACCTGGTTAATTCCATTGTAGTCTATTCTATTCTATTCTATTCTACTCTACTCTACTCTATTCTATTCTACTCTACTCTACTCTATTCTATTCTATTCTTATTTCTATTCCTATTCCCATTCCCATTCCCATTTCCATTCCATTCCATTCCATTCCATTCTAATATTGAAGAGTACCCATTCATACATATGCCTCACGTCCTGAATACTTGCATCATGTAGAGTCTGGTGCTAATGTTATAAAATGAAACTTTTAAAACTCATGGTAAAACCATTGTTGGATAACAAGGTGGTAGTACTGTGATGATTTGACTTTTCTCAAACAGAGATGAAAAGAGAGTGTGAAAAATGAGTGAGATAAACATTGACACACGGCGACCTGTACAGTCATGATATCTATAAAATAAAGCAGGGAAAGGACAGAATTAAATTTTATCTTTTAGGAGTTTCTCATTGCATAACTAGAGGTCTGATCTCCACAATTTGCCATTTTAGACAACCAGCATTTCTGTTGTATTTTGTCTGGAACTACAGCAGCAGCAGTATCTGCCTGATGGCATCCTAAGGAGCAAAAAAACAAGTTAACCACGCTATCATTTGTAACGCAGTTGTCCTTGTATCAATGACTTGGGTAAAAATTAGGGGATAAAAGAGAAAGTCTTTGACTTTCTGTGATAAACCCATCAAAAAGTAGTGGCAATTTATTTAAGTCATACTGCAGTTGTATCCATTAAATTCCATACAGTCAATAGAGATGTGCCACTTTACCTGAAATGAAGTTCTATCCCAGTATCATCTCTCTTTTCTTGCCTGGCAATAAAAATACAGTTAAACTAAGCTGCAGATTGAAGATTTAAAGCACACTTATAAAATATTCTGACAAGAATGATGATGGGATAAATCAAGAGCTACATGAAATCTCTGGAGAATAACTTTTTAGGCTATTTCAATCTCACTACATGTTGGGCATCTCTATTTTATCTTTAAGTCCAAAAGGTATAATTTTTATTTATTTGAACTTCTGAATATAAAACAGGTCATAGAATTTCTCTGGGTGGTTCTACCTCAATTTTTGGATGCATATTTTAACTGAACCATAACAGTTATAGGAGGATTTTGTACAATTCCAGTACTTGATCTGAGGAAATGAACCCCAGAAGTACTGAAAGTGCTTTCATCAGAAGTAGATCTTTTTATTTGCTATAATTTTTAAGTAGGACTTGATTCTATGTGGGGTTTTTTGGTGGTGGTGGGTTTTTGTGGGTCATTTTTATGTGCTTTAATTTTATTTGCAATGTACCAGCACTGAAGGACACTGTATGTTTGTATTGCACTAGACATCCCTTAGAGCACAGGCAAGTAGGATAAACACCAGAATGAAAATCCCTGAACAACCTTTAGTTTTCATGGTACATAAACCTCCATAAACAGAAATCACTCAAATTATCAGTTTTATGATTTTATTCCTTTCTGCTAAGTAATGAAAGAAATAGCCATAAAGTATGACGCTATGGCGTAAAAATTTATCTTGATGTAATGAGTCAGATAGCATAGAAATAGAATTGTCAAATACAATCATTCAGTCAATAAAATTACATGATTCTGCAACACAATTCACGAAAGCATGAAAACTGAGCCTTTTTCTGAGTGCAGGACAAGGAATTACTAAGGCTCAGAACAAGAGCACCAGAACAAGAGCATACAGTCTCAAAGTTTAGGCTGGAGGTTAGGAAGAAGTTCTACACAAAGAGAGTGATTGGGCATTGGAATGGGCTGCCATTGGAATGGGTGGTGGAGTCACTATCATTGGAGGTGTTCAGGAGGAGACTTGATAGGGTGCTTGGTTGCATGGTTTAGTTGATTAGGTGGGTTGGATGACAGGTTGGATATGATGATCTTGACGGTCTCTTCCAATCTGGTCTATTCTATTCTATTCTATTCTATTCTATTCTATTCTATTCTATTCCATTCTCAGTGTGGCAAGGATTTCAGTATTTTACAAATATCTTGCTTTTTGCTAGTTATGATATCCAAAGACAAGATATTGAAAAAAAGCCTTATTCACCAATAATAGGACTACAATTACTACCTATTTATTCACTCTCCTTATAATTTGCCATTTCCAACAGCTTTTCCCAATTAACCTTCCTTTATTGGGAGAGATTCTTTTTAGATTCTGCATATGCTTCTGTCATCTCCATCCTTTCAGAAGGCAATAGAAAGATATATGCACACCCAAAGAGCAGCAATTAGCAGCTAAGACTTTTTCTTGAGGAGCAGATGAATCATCTCCATCATTTTCATCAACCAAATATAGAAGCCTGAAAGGTTATGTGAAAGGAAAGCCTGCTCCAATAATGATATTTGATCATTATAAATGATAGATAAGATCATACAGAGACAAAAGTGACCAACACATGATAAAGAATTCTTTATAAGAATGAGCCTGGTCAGTCACACACTAATTGATAAGGATAGGTGGAGTGTGACAATGTTTATTTTCTCAGTTGGGAACATAAAGAAAGGGAGGGAAACAAACATGTACATAGAACACAATCAATTAACATTAATGAAGACCATAATCAGGGACAAACCTGGCCAGTCACACTAATTGATGGGCTGTCAAGACACTATAGGCAAGTCAGGACTTTGCAAATGATAAGAATGCAAATCTGAGGATCCAGAACATTGGAAGGGAGACAGCAGGTAGCAGCTAAATGAGGTAGATAAAAAGGGGTATAAAATGTGTTAATTGTATATAAAATGGAGCTGGTCATTGCAGACTGAATCCTACTTCTGATCAGTCTGGTCAGTCCTGTTTCACTAAGTGCCTTTTTGACAGTCTCTGCATAATCTCACTCTCTGTCCTGTATGTGTCAGTTCTCCAAAGGTCTGGGGCTTGCTACTGGAGTGGGGGTAAGCCTGAATGGAATGAGGGGCTCTGCACTGATGGCTGCAGTGGGACTGTGAGTCACAGTCCATGTGCTGGTTGTCAGCTGATGGGAATAGCATAGCATAGCATAGCATAGCATAGCATAGCATAGCATAGCATAGCATAGAATAGATCAGGTTGGAAAAGACCTTTGAGATCATCGAGACCAACTGATCATGCAACACCATCTGATGGCACCAAGCGCCTCATCCTCCTAAGTGCCTCATCCTCCTAAGCACCTCCAGTGATGGTGACTCCACCACCTCCCTGGGCAGCCCATTCCAATGGACAATGACTCTTTCTGTGAAGCAAGTGAAGCAAGTGTCTGTATCTTCCTTAACTGTGCATGTGGATTAATTGGAAAACTCGAAGATGGACATAGGCCAGATCTAGGCAGGGGTATCAGGTGGGAGGAACGTCTATGATGCAGGGGAACCCACAAGTGTGGCATGCCTCTGGGAGAACTGTGTGCAGAGAGCACCCAACTGGACCAACCACTGAATTGATGACCTGTAGAGTGGGTAAGTGGACCTGGCATCTGGGCAGAGGGGCTATGCTCACAGGATCCACAAATGTGCATACAGTTGTGAACCTGGAGAGTGTGGTGTGTGCTGCACTAGTGACCTGACTCTGACAGCCCAAGAGGAGGAAGAGATGTGGCTCTGTGTGCCTCTGTCTGGTGTGCCTGTCTGGAGGCAGTGCCTTGTCTCTGGCTGTCTATGTCATTGTCCTCTATGTGTATGTGTGTCTGGAATATGTGCTCAGCTTCATTACTGATTAAACCTATAAATGGGAAAGTGGTGCCTGGAGAAGGCACTGGGCTGGGCTCCAGCAGAAGCATCCTGGACTGGCACTGCTGGAGGAGGCAGATGCTTGCAACATCCCTCAGCAAAGCCTGGGAGAATTTTTCGTTCTGAATCATAAACTGAGAAAAACTAAATGCCACACCCAAATTTCAATACTGGTTTCTTAACTGTATACCAAGGAGTTAAAGATCAAACATGAAGCAATCATGTAGTAGTCCATCTTCAGCAAGATGACTTGACTTTTTTTCTGAACTTACTGACCTTCCCTCTCCACCCCTCCATCTGTTCCTTTCTGCTGACTCTTGCCTACCGTTTACTGTCAATACTTAGACCTTAGAGGCTCATTATTTCTCCTAGACCTGGAGTAACTTCTGTACCAGTAGATATTTTTTGCCCAAAGTTATTTTCTATGGAGTCATCCTGAGACAAGATTTGAGTTTACAAGGAAATTAATCCATCATAAGCACCCCCATAAGAAACTAAAATATCATCTCTGTGTTGAGGACAGAGTATCAGTTTTGGCCAACAGTGCATAGCACTCTCTGTCTTCAAGAAGCTTCAGATATGATTTTGCCTGCAGCTACTACACATGGATGCTGATCAGGAGGAAGCTTGGAGCTCTGCAGGAGGATAGTGTGGTCTCTTTTACAAACTACAGGGCATCATCTGGAGTAATGTATTTTCCATGGATTTCTGGGATATTTTGGTGCTTTATTTGTCCTGAGACTGCAGCTACGAATATGTGTAGTTCCTCAGCCTCTGAGGAGGTGTCAGATTCTCTGAAATGAGATCTTCACTAATTGCACATTATCTTAAGGGACAGTGTTCTTGATTTGGAGTTCAGCAAAGCACATCTGCATCTATGTAAACTGACTTTATAGTGCCTCAGGTGGACTGCAGCTACTTCATAACATAGCTCTTGACAGGTCAGAGGGAAGTGGATTCAGTTTCCTGAGAGGAAGATTGCTTGCAAGAAGCAAGGGGAGAACGCCATACTGTGTAGTGCAGTCATGATAGGATATGACAGAGATGAACAGCTAGCTGTGTTTTGCAGACAAAGCAAAAGATACCCAGTGATTTTCCTTGTAAGTGTGGGACGGGAGGAAGTCTGTTATTGGAAAGATATTTTCAGACAGCCTGAGCAGAATTTTAGATTAAACACAGGGAATGTACTCTGTTATTGTAGTCTGTGTAATTGAAGGTAATGAAGTGCTTGATGTATGTTACCACTCAAAAATGAAAGATGTGAAAGGAAACACTTTCTCAAACAGAAAAGTAACTGGAGGCCATGGACAAAAAATTGCCCATGAGCCAGAAATCACATAATCACAGAATTACTGAGTCTGGAATAGACCTCTGAGATCGTCAAGTCCAACCTATGACCTAACACCACCACATCAACTAGACTTTATGGCAAATAAGTCCAACAGCTTCTTGTCTGTATTAAGAAGAATGCTACAGAACACTAAGGAAGGGGATCCTTCCTTGTTGTTCAGCACTGGTGAGACAAATCTTGAGCCCTGTATCGAGTTCTGGGATCACCAGTATGTGACAGACGTGGACTTATTGGAATATGACCTCACTGGAGAGATAGGTTTTGGAGCACCTGTCATATAAGGAGAGGCTGAGAAAGAGCTAGGACTGTAGGTGGGAATAAAAAAGGTAGAGACAGGTTCTTCTCACCATTACCCAGTGAAAGCGCAACAGGTATTTGGCACAAACTGAAATATAGGAAATTCAATTTAATCATAACAAACTGGTGGTTTTTTCCTCTTTTACTGTGGAGGTGATTGAATATTGAACAATGTGCAGTCTCCATTCTTGGAGATACTGAAAACCCAGCTGGGCAAAGTCCTGAGCAATTTTCTCTACATAACTCTTCTTTGAGCAAGCAGCCTGGACTAGATGATCTCCAGAGATGCTCTCCAAGCTCTGTGAAAATGTAATGCCTCCATGGCAGCTCTCACCATAGTGGGGATTTTTTTAAGAATCAGTGATTTTTTTCAGAGGGTGATACCCAGCTTCTTGGATACAAGTGACAGATACCTGACTTTTTTGCCCAGCTATTGTTATTTTAATAGTATACACTTGTTTCTCCATAGTCCAAAAATCTGTGCTTAACCAAGTGTAGGCTAAAGTAAGTTGCAGCTGGGGAGGTTGTTACACAATAATCTGTGAAATATTAATAAAGTTTTTCAGGAGTGTATCTCACATCTTTCTTATTTGGAAGCAAAGTGAGCATGAGCTGTTAGATGGAGTCAAATTTGGCTTGACCACCGAGCTTAAATTATAGTGTTCAATGATATAAGATCCAGCTGGCATCTATCAATAGAGTATCTTAGATGCCAACACTGGGACCTGCAATTTTCAGCATCTTCTTCCACTCCTGTGGATGAGGGCATGGCATACAGTCTCAGTGAAAGTGTGGATCAGACTAAGATAGGGAGAACGACATACACAGAGAGGGTAGAACTTCTGTTCAGAGACTGATAAGCTTGAAGATTCAGCCAACAGAGTTCATGAATTTCAGCAAGAAGGGCAGAGCTCCGAATTTTGGGTAGAATAATTAGAATAGAATAGAATAGAATAGAATAGAATAGAATAGAATAGAATAGAATAGAATAGAATAGAATAGAATAGAATAGGAAAAAAAACCAAAACCCAACAATTTGGAAGATACCTTCGAGACCATCGTGTATAACCTATCATCCAACACTATCTAATCAACTAAACCATGGCACCAAACACCCCATCAAGCCTCCTCCTAAACACCTCCAGTGATGGCGACTCCACCACCTCCCTGGGCAGCCCATTCCAATGGGCAATCACTCTTTCTAGGAAGAATTTCTTCCTAACATCCAGCCTAAACCTCCCCTGGCACTGCTTGAGACTGTGTCCTCTTGTTCTGCTGCTGGTTGCCTGGGAGAAGAGACCAGCCCCTGCCTGTCTACAACCTCCCTTCAGGTAGTTGTAGAGAGCAGTAAGGTCTCCCCTGAGCCTCCTCTTCTCCAGGCTAAATAATATAATCTTACATGCTAGGGAGGCTGAGGAGGGACTATAGGTAGCAGTCCTGCTGAAAAGGACTATGGTGGATGTTAGGTCCTATATGAGCCATCACACTAATTTAAAAAAAAAAAGTACACTGTGTGCTACTAGTCTGTAAAGTTTATATTGCAAGAGAGGTGGCTACTGAGGGGATCATACCTCTGTAGTCAACATCAGAGAGGCTGCATTTGGAGTACTGTACATGGTTTTAGGTCCTCCAGTCTCCAGTCAGAGAGGAATGTGGAGAAACTGGAGAGAATCCACTGGTGGATTACAGTCAGAGGCCTGTTGAACCACATATATATTATGAAAACATTGCTCTAAATCATGTCTCAGTACATTCTAGGCATTAGAAAGGCAGCCTTCCATCTGGAAAGTTTCAATTCTTCATGCTGTGGAAGACAAGTCCCAACAATGCACTTTTGTATTATTCATGTATTCTCCTGGCACAATGGAGAGAATTATTGTGGAACAGGATCCTTGCCTTTCTTGGTTTGCTGAGGGCAATGCCATCAGCAGACAACACAGTTGTGTTGACAGGCTAGAAGTGAAGCCTGGGAGCAGGGGCAGCTATACATCCTTCTGTAGTTGTCAAAGAGGTTCAAGTGAGACAGGTGAATTCTGAATGCTGTGTGCATCTGATGGCCAGGATTGGCAAAGTCACTTAAGAGTTACTTACTGTTACAGAATTGTACTCCAGTGCAGCTTGGATGACAAGAACACCACTGAAAAGAGTACTTCCTCCCTGGTGTAGGGGTAACCTGGAATCATAAACTATTTAATACATTCAGATATCAAGAGAAATTAAAAATAAATTAACTATTTTGTTTGGGAAAAAACCCAAACAAAACCAAACCAAAAAATTAGTGAGGATATTCCACTCCACAAACATTTCAAAGGCAAAGAAGTACAAATAAACAGCCTGAGCTAATCATAGCACAATTCAACATTTCGCTAACCTTATCCTGGATATTAGAGGACAGAAGATAAGCCCTTAATTTATCACCACAATATGTAAACTAGAAATTCAGTGGAGGCTTCTTAAGTATGCAGTCTCAGTTTGTTCAAATGTATTCAGTCAATCCACCCAGCTGGTACAAATGAAGGTAATATCAAGAAGCTGCATCAGAAAAATCTTGTACTTCTGTTTACAGAAAAAGGTTTGCCTGTGCCTGGAACTGGATCTAGACTCACAAGTAGTAGACAGTTTCTTCTTGTTCTGCACTGCAATAATTTATATCACTGCAGACAGGTAGTACACAATTCAGAGATATGATACAGATTTTCAGAACTCAAATCTGAGCAAGACAAATGTTCTGTTGGTAGGGAAAGGAAAACAGTTTTGTACGTATGGTGCAGTATTCTTTGGCTGAAGGTGCACATTGTCAGCTAAACAATCTAGTTTCCTAAGAAAGAAGCAAAAATGGCATCTTCACTGACATCACAGTATCTGTGTGTAATGCTTCCTGTCATCTCTGGCTATCTAAAAAGTCTGTTCTGTTGTAGCTAGCAATGGTCTGGTCTCAGTTATCCATGCTTTTGCAACCTATCATAACTTGCCATGAAGCTGTCAGCATCCAGGAAACCCCAGTGTGTACAGAATTCTCTCTCATCAAATTGAAGCTAAGTCTCCTTCCAAATTAGGAGGTTCAATGGGAGCTCAAGGAAGTGGACAGAAGTAACTAAATGACTAAGAAATACTTTGTTCAAAAGACTAATTGCAGCTGTGATTTTCTAATAGAAACCAGTTTTCCATGGGAAAAATATACAAGTTGTCTGTCCTGAAAGTGCCCTAAGTATCTACCTCAGGCCAGTAAGAACAGCTCCAAAAGTTCTAGGCCACTGTCGCCTATCTCCTACTTTAAACATCCTTCTAGTCCAGTGTCTGTAACAAGCAACTAGCAAGGTGTAGGTGTTTACAAGATTTAAAAACCCAAACCCAAGTGTTCCACTGTGCATAATTCTTTACAAGAAAAGTGTAGAGGACAAATACCTTGGAGATGTTGGTATAGTTTTTGATCAAATGGATAAGCAGGAAATATGATAAAATATGGATATTAAAGTATTAAATATAAAAAATTGTTTTTCTGAGCCAGTTTGATCCAAGTTTGTTTGCCCAGTTGATGACAGGCTAATTAAACACAACAGGATGCTAATAAACAGTGGAATAACAGTCTAGGAAAATCAGACCTTGGAAGACAGAAGAACAAACTGGAAACTTCTTACAAGTGCAGAACAAACAGCGATGGTGCTCCGGGTGGTGAGATGGACCTCCTAGGGTTCACATCGGAGCTAACCAACAGGTAAACAAGCTATAAACCTTAGAAATAAGCAGGTAAATTAGTGTAAGTTACTCACGAACCACTGAGCTGTTAACTACCAAAACCTTTGCTGAATGAAGCGATGCTCTGAGTTCATATTTGTAATCCAAAAGGCAGGAATAATCCAAAAGGTAGTATCCAAAATTAGAGGAAGTGAGAAGTGAGAGTGAGGGAGTGCATGCTGCTGTGGTGGAGTTCTATGACTGTGATGCTAGGTCAAAACACTGTGATGCTAGGTCAAAAGAAGCTAATTGCCCTGAAGACAGGAGTGTGAAGTAGGTGCATGTTTCTGCCTTGAATCCCATCAACGAACAGCTGGGGGGTGGGGGAAAGGGAGAGAGATAAGAGAGAGAAGAAAGATGTGGCCTCTGAAATCTTCCCCTACAGATTGCCCTTTTGAAAACTGCATAGCTCAATGGCAGATCACCTATTCCAATCCCACTAATCAGTTCAAAATGCTGTATGGCGGGCAAAACTGCACACGCCTTCTCTCATAGCCTCTGACACATGCAGTTGCCTCTCTGAAACATAAGGCTTAGGGTCTAGCTTCCACCCGCTCCAGGCAGCCTCAAAGGTCCCTGCCTATTGGCTCCTCAACCTCAAACATGGACCCTGCAACAGGGAGGGAGGAGAAAAGGCAGTAGTCAAACAGGTTTAGCTGGCTTGTTAATGCCTCTTCCAGGACAGATGTTTGTCACCTTATTTAATATGTTTCTCAGAAATGTGATGATGGGAACTGTACAGCAACCTACACTGATGGGACCTGAATAGAACATTAACATGACATGTAACCTTTGCTGTAGGATTATAGTCTATTCATAGTTCCAAATCTGTGGTGTTTTTTCCCTCAAAGATGAAAGTGAGTTGTTGAGGGATTTTCCCTGTAAAACGGCTGAAGGATGGCTTTAAGATTCTTATGCAAATGCGTAACTTCATAATTAACATTTTGGTAAGATGCATTTAGAATAGTATTGAATTAAATGTGTTGGAAAATTCACTTCAATAATGAAAAGTGAAAAAGCTTAAGTATTTCTGTGTCTTTAAAGGGTATTGCTGTTCCATAACAGAAGAAATTAGCTATGACAGAAATTACTAATAAAACTGTTAACAAGAAGTTTATGAGATTTCTCCATAAAGTAGTGCTTATATTTTCTTCACAATCAATCAGTCTTGTAAAAATAATCACAAGTTAAGTCTGTAAATAAAAGAGAAGATAGATATCACTAACTGCTGCAAAAGAATTACATGGAGGCATTTACAAAAACGAGTATTAACAGAAGAGCTTGCTTGGCTAGATTGCTCTCTGCCAGCCTACATATGTCATTATAGATGACATTGATTAGTTATGTACTAGCTGCAGTGGAGTTCACTGTTTAAATCTTAAACTGAAACAAAATCCTGCAAAATCAGTATATACACAATATTTAATGTAGTGTCATTTTTGGTTATTCTACATAAGTCTGAATTTTCTTTTCTATATTCCACTAATTAGGGACTTGGCGTTACCCCCCCCCCCCAATCCAGAACAAGCCGGTTCTGTGTCAGGATAAATTTTAGATAAGATTTAAGTCTTTGAAGAATTCTTTGACAATTCTCTTTAGATCAGTTTGATGACAAGAGATCTCTTCAAGGGAAAGGAGACAGCAAAAAAAAGGACTGGAAAGACTAGAAATATGTTATTAAAGATTTTGATGGAGCAAAGTCATTGCAATGAGGATTCTAGTGTGAGTGATTGTAGAGCAGGATAAATTTATACATCAGTAGCACTGATAGTGATCTGGGAGGAAAATGAAGAAAAATGCTTCACCTGAAACACTGGTTTAAATTGCCTTGAAGATGATTGTTATGATACATTGTCATAACTACTTGACATTTGAGCCAAATGTTTAGTATCAGAGGTCCTCATTACAGAAATCACTGATTACGTCCTGTCATACAACTGTATTATGAAAGATACAATGTATCATGTGATTTTTATTAGCTTAAAGCCAACAAAATTATCTCAGACAGAAAATATGCATACTATCTTTGAAGACAGCCTCAGGCCAGCCTGAACTGATGTTGGAGAGGAATAAAATTTCTCAGCATCTCTGATTTTGTCACCTGCCTAGACTAAATTTGCCTTAGGCATAGCAAGAAAAAAAATAATAAATAAATTGCTACATGGAAAAGCTGAATAATGGAGCAACCTGAGGGCTGTGTTTGTATTGACTGTGGATTTTTATACTTAATTCCTGTAAGGTCAAGCCAGTCATGGCTGAAGTAGCAGAAGCAGCAAGACATATGTTCCTGAACACCCTGATTTTTCTCTTCAGTCTTCCCCATCTCTGTGCTCCCTTTTACTTTTCCATTTCTGGTGGCAGAAGGAATTTGAACTGTTCTTTCTACAGTAGTAGAACTGCTAAGGAGCTCCAGTTCATGTCTGTGCCCAAATCCAAGAAAATTAGAACTTTATTATTATAGGCTTGGCTTCATTCCCATAAATGTTGGCACAGCTGATTCTGAGTAGGTCTTGTAAAATAAGACCATTTCTGAAGGCAGTGAAATCTACCAGAATACTTACCTTATAGTCTTCTTTTCCTGATGACCTTTTTTGTGTGCAAGCGATGCTGTGAAATCTCTGGCTGTTCCTCTCTTATCATGACAGACTGAGAGTGTTTGGGTTGTTTGACCTGGAGAAGAAACAGCTCCAGGGAGACCACAGTGTGGCCTTGCAACAGTTAAAAAGTGCTTATGAATAAGATGGGAAGAAATATTTTTATAGAGCAAATGATACAGCAAGAGGTAATGGATTTAAACTAAAAGAGTGCAGATTTAGACTATGTATAAGGGAAAAAAATTAAATTAAAGTAGTGAAATTCTGGAGTAGGTCATACAGAGGGGTTGTAGATGCTCCATTCCTGAAAATATTCAAGATCAGGTTGGATGAGGCTCTGAGCAACCTGATCTAGTTAAAGATGTCCCTGCTCACTGCAGGCTGTGGGGGTGGACTAGGTAATCTTTGAAGTTTCTTGCCAACACAAACCATTCTATGACTCTGTGATCACTTTCCTCAATCTTGTTCCATTGCAAAGCTTGTACTGTGTGGAGGGCTTCAGCATGCAGAACTGGATGAACTGGTGTCTGATAAAACAAAAGCTCGTATATTTCTGGCCTCAGAGTATCATCACTGCAGCATATAATAACAGCTTCTGGTTTTTATTTGACCTATATTTCTTTTCCTGTAATTTGTGATGGTAAATCATACTTTATGACTAATACAGTGTTCATTTAGTACTTTGGAATGCTTCAAGTCATAAATGATATGCTTTTCTGACTTTATTATTAATATACCTTTTATGAATTGACATAATCTAGGACACTTGCTTTGATTAAATACTTTATTGAGCACCATGCAATCCTTTGGCACTAGCTGGCTGTATCCCTGTTCAATGGAATTTGTTAATCTTGTTTCAATCAAGCAATATCCCAGGCAACCAGCACCAGAACAAGAGGACACAGTCTAAAGATGTACCAGGGGAAGTTTAGGCTTGAGGTGAGGAGAAAGTTCTTCACAGAAAGAATTGTTGGCCATTGGAATGTGCTGCCCAGGGAGGTGATGGAGTCATTGGCCCTGGAGGTGTTCAAGAGGGGATTGGATGTGGCACTTGAAGCCATGGTTTAGTTAGTCACGAGGTGTTGGGTGACAGGTTGGACTTGATGATCTCTGAAGTCTTTTCCAACTTTACTAATTCTATGATTCTATGAATATCCAATCAAGAATATTACTAGTCAATCAAGAATATTATTGTTAGATTAAATTGGTTTCTTATGAGAAGTCCCAGAAAAGTGTCTGTATTTAAGTATATTTACACTTCTGGATTATATTTTACTATGAAAACCAGTGAGGGAGAATTCTGACTTTATTTTTACCAAGATAAGAAGCAAGATCTGCTGGACCAGGTGATAATGAAAGAGCATCCAAGAGTTGCAGAGAACCATCTGTTACTTTTACTCTCAGGGTACATGTATACAAAAAGATTAAGGCTGTCCTAGACCACAGAAAGAAGCTATTGCTAGACAGGATGAGATCACTGTTCCCATTCTCCTCAAAGTGGAATACTGTACAGGATAGAGCAACCCCAGAGAAAAACAATGCTTTCTAGACACATACTCCCCATATTGGAGCTTTGCACTCCAACATACCAGTGGGCTGTACTGTAAAATCTGTCAGCCCATATTCCATAACAAACCCCTTGCCCACTTGGGTCAGGACATTGCTGGACATGCTACAGAAAAATCCTCTTAACTGAGTCCTGGTGTTCACAGAATCAGAGAATTGTTTAGGCTAATCATCCAGTCCAACCATTAACTTACACTGAATACTTTTCTCTTATCTTTTCCTTTTGTGTTTTTCTTTCCCTTTTGCATTTTCCTTTTCTTTTTTTAACAATAAATAATTACTGCTAGGCTGCAATGTGACATGATTTCCCCCCGAATCGTAAGGCTCAGCGAAGCAACTTAGACAACTGAGCTTTTGGATATTTTGAGGGAATGTTCATTATAGTTTGTTGGGCTGAATAAACTGTCTTTTCCAGGGAAGATTAAATCTGAAGTTGCTGAAATTTAGATAATCAAGGTTGTAAAATTCTAGTAAGTTACCTGCCTTTGCCAGCTAATTTTGAAAGATAAAGTCTTACATTTTTATCAGTATTCCCCCTTGTATTCGGTTATGCTTTTCACCCTCGGAACTCTCACAATTACTAAACTATTTTAAATATGTGGATCTTTTCCTAATGTTCTCAAAGCATAGAGCGCAATGATTAAAATTCCAAATTCCCATACCTTCCAAAAAAATGCAGGGAATGTGCTTAATAAACCTGTTGTGTTGGAACAGGCAACTTTGCCTGAATTTATTACAAGGGTAATTCAGGCTATCTTTTTCTTTTCACAAAAAATTGATTTGATTTGATTGTTTGTTTTTTTTAATGAAAAATGGGTACTGTAAATAACTTTAAAGAAGCATGCAGTAACATGCAGGCATTATTTAATTTCCTTCTCATGGATTCACTGCAGCTTTCTTCACTTTGGCATCCTTTCTTTTAATCTGTAATCAATTACACTGATTTTCTCTTTTTCTCACATGAGCCTGAAAAAAAGTGATAACACATTTATGGGATACATTTATTTATTATTACTTATTCTCAATATGTTTCATACTTCCAGATTTATCTAATTGAAATAAGGATTGTCGTTTAGGAGCAGCTCTGGTTTTTGACAGCTCCCCAACTCTGTTTCACTCGTGACTGCTACAGTAGTCTAATGTACAGTTTTGACAATGCTCTTGAGTACAATGCATTCTAGTTTCAAAGGCACTTGAATTCCATCAAAGATGATGTCTTGGAAGAAGACAGCACAGGAAGGAGAGAGAGCCTCACTTTCACAGAAGTTGGAAGGACATTTCTGTGATAAATTTACCTTGGTTAAATATTTACCAATGCATTGCTAGAGAAAGTACACACATAAATTGCTTTCTCTAGCAAGGAAAAAGCTGCATCTTTCTGAAAGCATACCTTTCATACCTTGGCAGAGTCCTGTGGGATAAGGCCCTGGATGGAAGGGGTGCCTCAAGAAAGTTGGTTAATATTCAAGGATCACCTCCTCTAAGCTCAAGAGAGTTCCTTCCCAATGAATAAAAAGTCAGTCAAAAATGCCAAGAGGCCTGTGCAGAAGCATACACAGTGTAGAAGCAAAGATGAGTGACCTGTGAAGAATACAGAAACTGTCTGAGAATCCAAAGATGAACTAAAGCCAAAATGGACTGAATCTGGACAGAGATGTCAAAGACAACAAAAAGGGCTTGTGTAAGAAAATAGATAAGGGAAAATGTGGTCCCATTGCTCAACAAGATGAGTGATTTGGTTGCATGGAAAAGGCTGAGGTACTCAATGTGGAGCAAAGTAGGCAGTGTTGAGAAGATCCTTCTTGGTGTAAGAGGATTGGGGCAGGTAATACTTGAGTGAACTGAATGTATATAAGTCCATGGGCTCTGATGGGATGCGGCCATGAGTGCTAAGGATGCTGGCAAATATTGTGAGCCCACTCTCGATGACCTTTGATCAATCGTGGCAATAGTGTGAAGTGCCTGGTGAAAGAGGAAAATCAATGCAACTCCTATTCTCAAAAAGGACAAGAAGGGTCAAGGAACTACAGGCCAGTCAAGCACATTAAGGACAAGAGAATCATTGGGAGTACTCACAATGTCTTCACCCAGGGGAAGTCATATTTAACGAACTTGACTGTCCTCCTACACAAGGGGAGAGCAACACATATTGTTCACCCAGACTTCAGGAAGGCCTTTTGACACTGATGTGATCTTCATATGCAAAAGATGTATAGCACTTCATGTTACACTATTTTTTTTCTCAAGAAATACAGTTTAAGTAAATACTACATTTACTCAGTGGAGGTTTTGCATGAAAAGATGAACAAGACATAGATACGTGTAATATGTTCTCAGCTATGCACAGAGACAACTGTTACAGGTATCTTAAGCATTTTTTTCTTCACTGTGCAAACTGAGGAGACATTAGTGTGGCTTACCTAGTGCAATGGCCGAGGGTAGACCTCACATGGTCTTAGATGGTGTTGGATGATGGGTTGGATGCGATGATCTTGAAGGTCTCTTCCAACCTGGTCTATTCTATTCTAATTCTATCTTTTCTTTTAATTTCTTTTCTTCTCTTTTCTTTTCTTCTATTTTCTTCTCTTCTCTTCTCTTCTCTTCTCTTCTCTTCTCTTCTCTTCTCTTCTCTTCTCTTCTCTTCTCTTCTCTTCTCTTCTCTTCTCTTCTTCTCCTCTCTTTTCTTTTCTTTTCTTTTCTTTTCTTTTCTTTTCTTTTCTTTTCTTTTCTTTTCTTTTCTTTTCTTTTCTTTTCTTTTCTTTTCTTTTCTTTTCTTTTCTTTTCTTTTCTTTTCTTTTCTTTTCTTTTCTTTTCTTTTCTGTCTTTGAAGCTAATCCCAGCATTTTTATAAACTCATTCAAGGAGAAAAAATGCACTTGATCTGTGTCTAAAATGATTTTCAAAAGTGAGAAAGGAAGAAAACATACTTTCAGGTATAATTTTGTGCTTAGGAGAATTGGAATAGGGGAAGCAGGGTGCAATTTAGTATCCTCTGAAGATCCTTAGTTCCCTTCTTTTGCTATAAAGGACCATTGTGGCAATCATCCTCAGACACTAACAGAATTCCTAGATGAGTTAATTAAACAAATCCTATGAGTATATCCAAAAGAGCTGTCTAGAGCACCTGTTCTTTCCTGCTTCCTGAAGCTGCTATAATTTTACTACCATACTAAAGTCTTATTGCAGTATTGTGTATTGGAAGTTATGGGCACACAGTTATTCTCCAAAGCTCTAACTTTCCACAGTAACCAGTGTGAGAAAGATGTAATAAATGTTCCATTATTTTATTTTATTTTTTTTCTGGTAGTCACTGGGACTGTATTTCCATTTCCTTACCTTTCTATATAGCTGTAAATGACAACACTTCTGCTGCATATGAATTCTTAACTGGTAAAAAAAAATCTATTTGTTTCAGGATCTGATGGTATATTTTTATTAGTATTTAAGAGAAATAAAACCTATTGGGCAGATGCTTCTGGAAGAGTCTACCTGTTGCTTATCAACAAATGGCTAAAAATATGAAAACTAAAATTGTAGAGAAAGAAACTTTCTGAACAGTTTTTGTTTGAATGGAAGCTGAAGTGGTCTTAATTGCTGGCTCTCAGGTTTCTTTCTGCCCCATGTAACAAACAAGGCATATAGGAGGAAATCACTACTATGAAACTTGAAAAATAGTTAAAATAACTATAAATTTGCTTTTCTCTAACACCAAAGGCTTTCCAAGAATAAGCAAATAATTTTATCTTCAAAACTATTGAATTTAATTGCTTGGTTATAAATTCTAGATGTGAACCTAAGTTATCTTTAAAGGTTTAATGAAATGATATCCTGAGCTTTAGGGAAAAATAAAATCTTTGACAGGTAATCCTTAGGAAAATAAGAATACCTGACATCTTACAACTTAATAATAAAAACTGAACTGTGTAGTTTTAATTGAATAAGAAAGCAAAGCATGGAAAACAATTAACACATTTATCTTTATTTCCCTGTTCAAATATTCAAAGACCAGTGGGATTATCAGATCTATGAAAATGTCTGAAGAAATTAAAAGCACTCAATTTTTTGCAACTATCTTTCTGCAAGTCTAATCTCCTAAACACCTCTTATTTTATCCCTATACACTCAGTTTATGGAAGGTGAGCTCAAGGACAGAAGAAGCATGACTAAAGTTACATTAAGTCAATGATGCATCACAGTTACAAAGACTTGCCTTATTAAATGGACCTGTCTATCAGCTAAAATAGGGCAAAGAGGAAAAACTGTTTTCTCCTTGTTGGTATCATACTGCAAAATTGGGAGAATATAAATAAAACCATAACTGAGGAAGCGTATGAAGTATATTGAATCATACCATAGACAAACATTCAGATATGAAATATACTGCAGGTATTTATTTATGTAAAGGGGAATACATTTATTTCTGTAAAAGGGTATAAAATTTCCTGCAGATTTGCTGCAGATTAATCCTTCTGGTTCACAATTGTTTTTCATATTTTTAATATTACTTCATTTATTTCAGGGGTTTCAGCAATTACACTCTGTTTTCTTTAGTCAATAAAATAAATCAGTTGAGTGTGTTGTTAGGTATTCTGTGTGTTTGGACTCAGAAATATACTAGAAACCAAACGTTAATCATCACTTTTTTTTTCAGGTACATAAAATATTGTTCTTAATAAAAATGAATTAATAGAGCAAATTATTGTCATATTTTCATTCAATGTCTTTCTGTTCCTATAAATCCTGCACAGAATCCTATTTCTGCTGAAGTTGTTCAGAGTTTGCCACTAAAACTTTGAAACTGATCCCAAGCTTACAGGATCTGACCCTGACCTGTAGAGAGGGTTTGGGGCAGCATAACTGGGAATAGAATAGAATAGAATAGAATAGAATAGAATAGAATAGAATAGAATAGAATAGAATAGAATAGAATAGAATAGAATAGAATAGAATAGAATAAACCAGGTTGGAAAAGAACTTTGAGATCACCGAGTCCAACCTATCCTCCAACACCATCTAATCAACTAAACCATGGCACTAAGCACCTCATCCAGTCTCTTCCTAAACACCTCCAGTGATGGTGACTCCACCACCTCCCTGGGCAGCCCATTCCAATGGGCAATCACTCTTTCTATGAAGAACTTCTTCCTAACATCCACCCTAAAACACCCCTGGTGCAGCTTGAGTTCTGAGTTCTTAGACTGTGACTCTGATTTTACATAGCATTTACACTTATGTATCACCTTTTCCCTATTTTCTTTGTAATAAACACTGTCTTTTGTTTCAGTCTTTTACTCCCCCAACTCCCACTGAATGTTTGTATAATAGAAAATATATGCTGTTCCTTGGAAAGAAAATATTTCATTCCTGGCAGCTACTAACCATTTACTTTTCTCAGAGTCAGAATACAAACATTACATGTCTGTTTTTCTTCACCTCAGATCCTCTCAGAAGTGCTTTATTCTGCTGGAAGGACATTTTGAAGATGTGTGAAAAATATAGCAAAGCATCCTTGCTACAATAGCTCAGTTCTGAGCTGATCCAACCAATGTGGTTATGTGTCTTGAACATCAGTCTTCAGAGGCTGGTTCTTGTCCTTGTAGCATTTAAAGTAATGGTTTGAAGGTAAAGGCCAGTATTTTGATCACAGAACCAGACAGCCTCCCTGTCTCTCCTTTATCTTTGAAAAATGCCCATGAGCATGTACATCCAATTAAATAGTTAAAATTCATTTGTGCACTCCTTCTCAGTTTAGGTTCATTTCTCATATATTAGAGCAAAAGCTGACAAATGCAAATATATTCATCTGCTCTAATTACATTTCAGTTAATAAAATCTCACATGGATTAACTCCAGTGCCTTCTCCCAGATCCTGTAAAAGCATCCTTATCAAATAAACATCAAACTAATAAAATTTATTTTTATGTCTGAAAACCTTTTAGTGCAAACAGCTGGGGATTGTTTCAAGTCTTCAAGGTCTAAAACCATATGAAAAAAGACAGGCCATCGTAGGGGTTGGAAGGGACATCTGGAGATCATCTTAACTCCACCCCCTGTATTAAAGCAGGGGCAACTAGAGGGCATTGCATAGGATCATGTTCAGGAAGAAAGTGAGTATCTCCAGAGGGGGAGACCCCACAACCTCCCTGGGCAGCCTGTTCCAGTGCTTCATTACCTTAAAATCAGAGGTTTTTTCTTATGTTCAGATAAAACTCCCTGTGTTCTAGTGTGTGCCCATTTCCCTTTCTCCTGTCCCTGGGCATCACTGCAAGGAGTCTGGCCTGCTCATCTTGACATCTGCCCTTTAGTTATTTATAAGCATTGGCAGAAAGCTCTTTGTCTTCTCTTCTCTATGTTAAACAGCCTCAGGGCTCTTAGTCTTTCCTTATAAGAGACATGCTCCAGTCTGCTCATCATCTTTGTAGCCCTCTGGTGGACTCTCTCCAGCAGTTAGGTTAGAATAGCGTAGCATAGCATAACATAGCATAGCATAGCATAGAATAGAATAGAACAGAATTAACCAGGTTGGAAGAGACCTTTGAGATCATCAAGTCCAATCGATCATCAAATAATATCTAATCAACTAAACCATGGCACCAAGTGCCTCATCCAGTCTCTTCCTAAACACCTCCAGTGATGGTGACTCCACTGCCTCCTTGGGCAGCCCATTCCAATGGCCAATGACTCTTTCTATGAGGAACTTCTTCCTAACATCCAGCCTAAACCTCCCCTGGCACAACTTGAGACTGTGTCCTCTTGTTCTGGTGGTGGTTGCCTGGGAGAAGAGACCAACCCCCTCCTGGCTACAACCTCCCTTCAGGGAGTTGCAGAGAGAAGAAGGTCTCCCCTGAGCCTCCTCTTCTCCAGGCTAAGCAGCCCCAGCTCCCTCAGGTTCTCCTCATAGGGCTTGTGCTCCAAAGCCCTCACCAGCTTTGTTGCCCTTCTCTGGACACGTTTCAGCAACTCAACATCTTTCCTAAACTGAGGGGCCCAGAACTGGACACAGTCCTCAAGGTGTGGCATAACCAGTGCTGAGACCAGGGAAAGAATGACTTCCCTGTTCCTGCTGTCCACACTATTCCTGACCCAGGCCAGGATGCCATTGGCCTTCTTGGCCACCTGGGCACACTGCTGGTTCATGTTCAGCATGTTTTCCAGCAGGTCAACCCCTAACCTGTTTTGGTGTGTGAGATTATTCCTCCCCAGGTGCCAGACCCTGCACTTGCCCTTATTTAACTTCATTAGATTCCTCAGAGTTTTCAAAAGTCTGCAATACAATTAAAGAAATAAAGTGATTGGTGCCTGTATTTTGAAAGTGCTTGTGTGAAAACATTACTGGAAAAAGTGACATCAGCATATTTTCCCTATTTGCTGCATAAGAAGGATTAGAAAGCATAAAAGTGGCTGAATCATTTGAAAGTCATTCAGATCCTTAGTAAAGCCATGAATCACACAATTTCATTTACAAAGTCTGCAAATTCCATCATTCTTTTACTTTATGTCAGATAATCCTATCCCCAGATACATGATTCTGCTTACAGTACATTTCGATTAAATAATTGAGAACAGGCAAAGAAATGTAACCAGCACAGCAGGTTCACTTACTTTCCTAATTTAATTACCTTTTACCTTTATCCCCAGCTAAGTTTTTGCTGAAGATTGGATCAACAGAAAAGTAGAATTCAGAAATCGTTGAAACTTTTACAATTAACTAAGAAGAAATATTTATAAAATCCCTTATCATCAATCCCCAGCACATTTTTGTGCAGAGACATGTACATTACGAAAATACTTCAGTCTTGCAATTTCTTACATTTGTAGGTGCCTTGGAAACCAGGTAGGATATTTTTGAGGTGCTGGATTTCATTATGATGAACTAATTTGAACTCGGTCATCCTTGACTCGTAAGTATTTAAATCCCTGAGAGCTATTTCGGCACTGGTTTTCAAGGCATCTTGTTAGATGCTTCAAAAACCTGAAATCATACATTAAGCCACATTTATTAAGGGAAGTAATTACAGGTATGGAATTTCTGTAAATCGCCAGAAAAAAAGTCATACAGCATGACTACATGTTTTGGAAAAATGGCCTAGCAACCGGGCCAATTATTACAGGCAAGAATAATTGGTAAAGCAACGTTCTGCTTTATGGTTACAGCAACTGTAAAATGCTTTATGATAATGCACTCAACTTCTGTAGAACCTTGTTTATTAATGAAGGGTATGCTGCGTTACAGGGTCTTCTATCTAAAGGATTTATTTGATTAGAGTATTTGTGCCAACAGAGTAAATGAGCATCAAGACACTAAGGGGATTCAAAAGAGATTTAAGTAATTCTTCAATTTTGAACTCAGCGTCAGTATTTTCTCAGTGAAACCCATGGTACTTGGCTTTAAATTCACTAAAATATGAGCAAAAACAGTCACAGTTTCTACTTGGAGATATATGTCACTCATGCACTTCCATTTAGTTCTGCTTCCTACTTGTTTATTTTGGTATTTTCTTTAGTTATCACTTTAGTTGAAAGCAATCGCTATCATCACTGAAGCAACTCATATTATAGGAAGATAGCTGACTGTGACAGTTTAGGCTGTGCCTTTAAGAAAAGGCAGCTGCAGAATTCTCTAGCTGAATGTTTGGGTGTAAAAAGGAAAACAAATATTAATTCTAAACGAATTTTATGGGTCAGATGTGAGATGCACCATAGCAAATATCACTAGCATTCTTTCTCTCACTCACTCCAGCTTCAGTCTGTTCTGACTTTTTGTTTCTTGGCCATAGAGCATGCATCTGACCCTGGAATGAAATTGATGAGACTAACTAACTTTCTTAACAACTGCTTTGAGCTAACAAATTTCCCTTAATATCCTGTTCTCTCTCTTTCTCCTTTTTCACCTAAATAACTACTGGGAGAAAGGGAAGGAGGGGGAGAGAGGTTTGGGGGGAACCCGAGGTGGGATCCTCCTTGGCAGGATCAGTGTTTGTGTTCTTTCCTGTAAATTCTTGTGTAATATTGTAAATACTGTATATTTTGTATACTATTGTAAATAGTGTATATATATTGTAAATACTGTATATTTTGTCCATATTCATTGCATTCTGAATTACTGAATTACTGAATTACTGAATTCCATTGTAGAGTGTAGTTTTGCTTGTAAAATGCAGCCTTCATTTGCTTCTCCAACTGGGTTAGCTGTGCTTTATTGTTGGTGCGTGTGGGCTAAAGCATCACACCACAACACTGACTATGCCAAATAATTATTTAATATCTTAGCTTTAAGAAAAGGTCAATAACCTCCTGTATTGGAAAAAGGCTCTGCCTTTCTTCCTAATCACATCATTTTTGGCTATTAGACTACGATAACTGAAGAGTGCTTTATGCTGTGTACAAATGAAATGTAGTGCATTTGAACATTTTGTTCTTGACTTTCATACTGATGATATGTGCATCACATTGCTGCCTATATTGTTAAAAGGGAACTTCAGTTTTTGAAAAGTTAGAAGCTGTAATACCTAAGCTGATGAAATGGAATTTGGAATGCAATCTGGAAAAAGAATATCCCATTAAACCCAGGAAATGATAAAATAAACCAGCTTTGTGAGAAATGAGTTGCCAGCACAGAAATTCATTATATTTGACTTCCGTAGTGTAATTCATTTGTTTAAAGATATCATGTGTCATTTTTTTTTTTACTACCCAGGATTTCACACTTAGGCACAGGCCTGTCCCTGTAGATGATTTGTCACATCTGTCTGTCATGAGGACATGTCTTGGGTATCCTAAAGTAAAAACCTTGATGTATTGGAATAAATTCAATGGAGGTCACCAAGATGATTGGAGC